>NC_058524.1:143310291-144560291 GCF_904849725.1 Hordeum vulgare subsp. vulgare | reverse complement strand
TGATGGGTTAGTTTGCATCTAACCCAAACTAGCCCATGTGTTTGGATACTTTGGGAGTTATTTCAGCTCAAACTAGCTCTAGCAGTGGGATCCAAACAGGACCAAAGCATGCGGCGGTGCTGACATAGGTGGGTATACCGTCGATGCAACAGCTTCCTCTTCGCCGTGAGCGCCTCGATGGCCTTCACCGTCGCCACCGCTTCATCACGGCTGAGCTGCCCGCCGCATGTGCGTGCTCGTATGCCCGCCGCCACTGGCCTAGCGTGCGTGCGGGTGCTGCTGCCCTCTGCATGCGCGTGCCATGTAACGACTAAGATGCGACCCTTATCTTATTTAGGAGGGAAGCCTCAAAAGGAGAAAGAGGCGCATCTACGCGTTTCGCAAGCGAGATAATCATAACAATACAAAAACTAAAAGAGTGACAAGTAGGGCATACATTTGTCATCTGATATAAAACATAGTCATACAGTCATATAGTCACACATTATTCAGAACATGAAATGGTCCAGCTATGGACAAGATAAACAGTAAAGCTATGATATCCCGCATGCTGGCCCCACGATCACGACCATGGCCTTTAGTCCTCAGGATAAGTCACGTACAGCCTGCCGTTGTCCTCATCGAACTCCCAATTCAGCTGGCTGTCATCGGGAACTCCTGCATCAAGGGTACCTGTACCTGTGGATGTTTGTAGTAAACCGTGAGCCACGAGGACTCAGCAATCCTATGACCTCGGTATCGAATCTAACTGAGTTAAATGGGTGAGGAAGGTTAAGTGTTTGAGTTTGCAGCAACCCAAGATTATGTGGTGGCTATCTTACGATGAACAGAGTTAACATATGGTGGCCTACGCAAGACGGTCGAAGACTAGGTTGATCAGTAAGTGCTCCTGAACACCTACTTACGTCAATCATAATCCCACCGTGTTCTCGATTAGAGAAGGAGCTCCGAAGGAGACAGTCACGGTTACGCACTTAGTTGGCAAGTTTTATTTGGATTACTTTAAGTTGTCTAGAACCGGATGTTAACAAAATATCCATGTTTGCCACGTAACTGTGGGTACGGCTTTCCAAAAGATTAAACCCTGCAGGGGTGCTCCAACTAGTCCAAATTGGAGTGATGCCTCCCCGTATGCCTACAATTTGCAGTATAGCCTAAATTGATGTTGTAGTTGATTTAATCATTCACGCAAGTAGACTCTCTGTTTTTTTGGCCGATTTTTTTATATCTAAACTTCTGAAATTTGTACGCATGTGAAGTTGAGATGTTCCAGTTGTTTTTCGAACTAGGTAGTCAGAGTGCCATTCAGATGTATTTTTCGATATGGACAGTGAGAGTGTCGTTCAGATGTTGTAGTATAGAGATCTGAATAGTTCCACACGTGTTTTAGTAGTAGTTTTTTGATCCGGACAGGGAGATATAACTGTTGTTTGGATGTGCTAGTACAGATATATGTGGAACTGTTCTTATTGTTTTCATTCTGATCTGGATAGCCTTGCTATCAAAACTGAAAGTTTGTACTGATTTTTTTTCTAATTGGAGGTGATGCCTCCCCGTATGCCTACATTCTGTAGTATGGCCTTAATTGATGTTGTAGTTGATGATGTTGTTGGCGTAGAGATAGAGTGTGGATGAATCGATTAAAATAATAATGTTATTAGTTGAATCACTGAATTTTATTTAGATTGATCAATCATATAAATGTTGTTGTTGTTGTTTTCTAGATAGTGATACATGAATTAGAGTAGCTTCGTTTTATAGCAGTACTAGCATCAATTAAGTGCACGTCGTTGTATTAAATTAACTGGTCTTAACGACTCTTTAAACTTCCAAGAGTTGTTTAATTTAGCAAAGTTATGTAATTCTTGCAGAAAATTGTATGATCAATGTCTTTGGTAAATTTCCATCAAACTAGTAATGGTTTTTTCTCTTGCATTTTGTTCTTTCTGTTTGTTGAATACACACTACAGTTTCTAATACCCATGTAGGTTTACTAGTATTACAGTGAGTGCATACCTATATATTTGTTTTTACAGAGTGAATCAGTGGATTTGAATCAAATTTATAAAAGAGTTATTTCTTTTCTCCAGACCAAGTGACAAGTAATTGGATGGCGTAGAAGGTTTTCTTGTCTTTGCATACATGGGAAAAAGTTATGATGCCAAGATCTGTCCCCATGTGGTAAATGTGTCACTGCATTGTTATTGAAGCATCAAGATGTGTCTGATCACTTAGTTTGCTATGGCCTTTCAGTATTGTATGATCTTAGAATAGAACTGCTTCAAATATGTGCCAAATGGTGAACTATGCATAATGTGGGTTGTGAAATTAATTTCCTTTCATTACCTGTAGGATCCAATGTTAGGTAAGTTGTAGATAGTATTATACAAATGTTAGTGGTATGTACCATTGACTCGTTATGATGTTTGTCCAGGTAGAGGTACAATGCTCTTTCACCAGAAAGAACATTAGCTCCAAATCCATAATGATTCATAGATGCTCCTGATTTGTAATGAACTTCGATTTAAACTCTTCATTGAATCTTAATTTTCAGGAAATTTTGCAAGTAGATATTAGAAGGATTGATTGTTCTGAACCGCAGATGAAGCTATGGGTTCTATTACCAAACATTTATATGTTTGCTTAGTTTTTGCTCTTCAAACCTGAAGCTTGGAAAATTTCAGAAAATTTGTATGAAGTTAAGCTTCATGTATGACAGATTTTTGTTTGGAATATATAGACTATTTGTCAAAGAAGTATTATGTTATATTTGCCATCTTGTAACTGAACTTATTCCTTTTTGAAATGGACGTTCCGATTTACGTGGGATTGGTGTCAAAACCCGATGTCTGATTCAATTTTCTTCTTCTTTGTTCTTGGTAACCAGCTTGTACGTGTGCGACTTTTGGGCCTTGTAACTTGTAGCTGGCCTTGTTGCTTGTGTGACAAATGTGCCTTACACTTACAGTTGGGCGCTGGTCAGCGTTTTATGGTTGGCACCGGTTGTTTAATTGATTTCAGCCGCTCTTGTTGTAAAGTTGCTTTTGTCCCAGTGACTTTGATTACCCCTATGAAATACTTGTGGTGCAGTAGAGTGAATGATGGAAAAAATATTATTAGCACACGAACAACTTTCCCCCTCCTTTGATGCTGTTGGAAATATGCCCTAGAGGCAATAATAAAATGGTTATTATCATATTTCCTTGTTCATGATAATCATCTATTGTTCATGCTATAATTGTATTAACAGGAAACAGTAATACATGTGTGAATAAATAGATCACAATGTGTCCCTAGCAAGCCTCTAGTTGGCTAGCTCGTTAGTCAATAGATGATCATGGTTTCCTGATCATGGGCATTAGTTGTCATTGATAACGGGATCACATCATTGGGAGAATGATGTGATGGACAAGACCCAATCCTAAGCCTAGCACTAGATCGTATTGTTCGTATGCTAATGCTTTTCTAATGTCAAGTATCTTTTCCTTCGACCGTGAGATTGTGCAACTCCCGGATACCGTAGGAGTGCTTTGGGTGTATCAAACGTCACAACGTAACTGGGTGACTACAAAGGTGCATTACGGGTACCTCCGAAAGTGTCTATTGGGTTGGTACGAATCGAGATCGGGATTTGTCACTCCGTGTGACGGAGAGGTATCTCTGGGCCCACTCAGTAGAACATCATCATGAGCTCAATGTGACTAAGGAGTTAGTCACATGATGACGTGCTACGGAACGAGTAAAGAGACTTACCGGTAACGAGATTGAACAAGGTATATGTTGGAAATATGCCCTAGAGGCAATAATAAATTAGTTATTATTATATTTCTTAGTTCATGATAATCGTTTATTATCCATGCTATAATTGTATTGATTGGAAACACAATACTTGTGTGGATACATAGACAAAACACTGTCCCTAGTAAGCCTCTAGTTGACTAGCTCATTGATCAAAGATGGTCAAGGTTTCCTGGCCATAGGCAAGTGTTGTCACTTGATAACGGGATCACATCATTGGGAGAATCATGTGATGGACTAGACCCAAACTAATAGACGTAGCATGTTGATTGTGTCATTTTTTTGCTACTGTTTTCTGCGTGTCAAGTATTTGTTCCTATGACCATGAGATCATATAACTCATGGACACCGGAGGAATGCTTTATGTGTATAAAACGTCGCAACGTAACTGGGTGACTATAAAGATGCTCTACAGGTATCTCCGAAGGTGTTCGTTGAGTTAGTATGGATCGAGACTGGGATTTGTCACTCTGTGTGACGGAGAGGTATCTCGGGGCCCACTCGGTAATACAACATCACACACAAGCCTTGCAAGCAATGTGACTTAGTGTAAGTTGCGGGATCTTGTATTACGGAACGAGTAAAGAGACTTGCTGGTAAACGAGATTGAAATAGGTATGCGGATACTGACGATCGAATCTCGGGCAAGTAACATACCGAAGGACAAAGGGAATGACATACGGGATTATATGAATCCTTGGCACTGAGGTTCAAACGATAAGATCTTCATAGAATATGTAGGATCCAATATGGGCATCCAGGTCCCGCTATTGGATATTGACCGAGGAGTCTGTCGGGTCATGTCTACATAGTTCTCGAACCCACAGGGTCTGCACACTTAAGGTTCGACGTTGTTTTATGCGTATTTGAGTTATATGGTTGGTTACCGAATGTTGTTCGGAGTCCCGGATGAGATCACGGATGTCACGAGGGTTTCCGAAATGGTCCGGAAACGAAGATTGATATATAGGATGACCTCATTTGATTACCGGAAGGTTTTTGGAGTTACCGGGAATGTACCGGGAATGACGAATGGGTTCCGGGAGTTCACGGGGGGGCCACCCACCCCGGGGAAGCCCATAGGTATTTGGGGTGCCGCACCAGCCCTTAGTGGGCTGGTGGGACAGCCCAAAAGGGGCCTATGCGCATTGGGAAGAAAATCAAAGAGAAAAGGAAAAAAAGAAGGAGGTGGGAAAGGGAAGAAGGACTCCACCTTCCAAACCAAGTAGGACTCGGTTTGGGAGGGGGAGACCTTCCCCCTTAGGTTCGGCCGACCCCTTGGGAGTCCTTGGACCCCAAGCCAAGGCTCCCCCCTCCTCCTCCTATATAGTGTGGGGTTTTAGGGCTGATTTGAGACAACTTTGCCATGGCAGCCCGACCACATATCTCCATGGTTTTACCTCTAGATCGCGTTTCTGCGGAGCTCGGGCGGAGCCCTGCTGAGATAAGATCATCACCAACCTCCGGAGCGCCGTCACGCTGCCGGAGAACTCTTCTACCTCTCCGTCTCTCTTGCTGGATCAAGAAGGCCGAGATCATCGTCGAGCTGTACGTGTACTGAACGCGGAGGTGCCGTCCGTTCGGCACTAGATCGTGGGACCGATCGCGGGACGGTTCGCGGGGCGGATCGAGGGACGTGAGGACGTTCTACTACATCAACCGCGTTCACTAACGCTTCTGCTGTACGGTCTACAAGGGTACGTAGATCACACATCCCCTCTCGTAGATGGACATCACCATGATAGGTCTTCGTGCGCGTAGGAAATTTTTTGTTTCCCATGCGACGTTCCCCAACAGTGGTATCAGAGCCAGGTTCATGCGTAGATGTCTTATCGAGTAGAACACAAAAGTTTTTGTGGGCGGTGATGTGCGTTTTGCTGCCCTCCTTAGTCTTTTCTTGATTCCGCGGTATTGTTGGATCGAAGCGGCTCGGACCGACATTACTCGTACGCTTACGAGAGACTGGTTTCATCGCTACGAGTAACTCCGTTGCTCAAAGATGACTGGCGGGTGTCAGTTTCTCCAACTTTATTTGAATCGGATTTGACCGAGGAGGTCCTTGGTTGAGGTTAAATAGCAACTCATATATCTCCGTTGTGGTGTTTGCGTAAGTAAGATGCGATCCTACTAGATACCCATGGTCACCACGTAAAACATGCAACAACAAAATTAGAGGACGTCTAACTTGTTTTTGCAGGGTATGCTTGTGATGTGATATGGCCAACGATGTGATGTGATATATTGGATGTATGAGATGATCATGTTGTAATAGTTAATATCGACTTGCACGTTGATGGTACGGCAACCGGCAGGAGCCATAGGGTTGTCTTTAAACTAACGTTTGTGCTTGCAGATGCGTTTACTATTTTGCTAGGATGTAGCTTTAGTAGTAATAGCATGAATAGCACGACAACCCCGATGGCGACACGTTGATGGAGATCATGATGATGGAGATCGTGGTGTGACGCCGGTGACAAGAAGATCGTGTCGATGCTTTGGTGATGGAGATCAAGAAGCACGTGATGATGGCCATATCATGTCACTTATGAATTGCATGTGATGTTAATCCTTTTATGCACTTTATTTTGCTTAGAACGACGGTAGCATTATGAGGTGATATCTCACTAAAATTTCAAGACGAAATTGTGTTCTCCCCGACTGTGCACTGTTGCTACAGTTCGTCGTTTCGAGACACCACGTGATGATCGGGTGTGATAGACTCAACGTTCACATACAACGGGTGCAAAACAGTTGCGCACGCGGAACACTCGGGTTAAGCTTGACGAGCCTAGCATGTGCATACATGGCCTCGGAACACGTGAGACCGAAAGGTCGATCATGAATCATATAGATGATATGATTAGCATAGGGATGCTTACCACTAAAACTATACTCAACTCACGTGATGATCGGACTTGAGCTAGTGTAAGTGGATCATGAACCACTCAAATGACTAGAGAGATGTACTTTTTGAGTGGGAGTTCTTAAGTAATATGATTAATTGAACTAATTGTCATGAACATAGTCTAATGGTCTTTGCGAATTACGATGTAGCTTGCGCTATAGCTCTACTGTTTTTATATGTTCCTAGAGAAAATTTAGTTGAAAATTAATAGTAGCAAACTTTGCAGACTAAGTCTGTAAAACCGAGGATTGTCCTCGTTGCTGCGCAGAAGGCTTATGTCCTTAATGCACCACTCGGTGTGCTGCACCTCGAGCGTCGTCTGTGGATGCTGTGAACATCCGACATACACGTTTCTGATGACTACACGATAGTTCAGTGCAAAATACTTAATGTCTTAGAAGCAAGGCGCCGAAAAAAGTTGTAAAACGTCACGGAACATAAGTGATGTTCTAAAGAGATGAAATTGTGATTTCATGCTTGTGCCCTTGTTAAGAGGTATGAGACCTCTGACAAGATTCTTTGTCCACAAAGTAAAGGAGAAAAACTCAATCGTTGAGCGTGTGCTCAGATTGTCTGAGTACGACAATCGCTTGAATCAAGTGGGAGTTAATGTTCCGGATGAGATAGTGATAGTTCTCCAAAGTCACTGCCACCAAGCTGTGAGAGCTTCGTGATGAACTATAACATATCAAGGATAGATACAATGATCTTTGAGTGATTCGCGATGTTTGACACTGCGGGAGTAGAAATCAAGAAGGAGCATCAATAGTTGATGGTTAGTAAAACCACTAAGTTTCAAAGGGCTAGAAGGGACACTTCGTGAAACGACAAAACAGTTGCTGCACTAATGAGGAGACCCAAGATTAAACCCAAACCCGAGACTAAGTGCTTCTATAATGAGGGGAACAGTCACTGAGGCGGAGCAACTCTAGATACTTGGTAGATAAGAAGGCTGGCAAAAGTCGAAAGAAGTATATTTGATATACATGATGTTGATGTGTACTTTACTAGTGCTCCTAGTAGCATGAGGGTATTGGATACCGGTTCGGTTGCTAAGTGATTAGTAACACGAAATGAAAGCTACGGCATAAACGGAGACTAGCTAAAGGCGAGGTGACGATACGTGTTGGAAGTGTTTCCAAGGTTGATATGATCAAACGTCGCACGCTCCCTCTACCATCGGGATTGGTGTTAGACCTAAATAATTGTTATTTGGTGCTTGCGTTAAGCATGAACATGATTAGATCGTGTTTATTGCAATACGATTGTTCATTTAAAGAGAATAAAGGTTACTCTATTTTCTTGAATAATCACCTTCAATGGTTTATTGAATCTCGATCGTAGTGTTACACATGTTCATGATATTGGTGCCAAAAGATACGAGATAATGATGATAGTACTACTTACTTGTGGCACTGCCGCTTGAGTCATGTTAGTATAAATTGCATGAAGAGGCTCCATGGTGATGGATCTTTATACTCACTTGATTTTGAATCACTAGTGACATGCAAATCATACCACATGAGCAAGGCCTTATTTTCATTGAGATGAAACAAGATAGTAACTTGTTGGAAGTGATACATTTTGATGTATGCAGTCCAATGGGTGCTGAGGCACGCAGTGGATATCATTATGTTCTTACTTCAATGACGATTTGAGTAGATGCAAGAGTATTTACTTAATGAATCACAAGTCTGAAATATTGAAAAGTTCAATTCTGTTTTGGAGTGAAGTTCGTCGTAACAAGAGGATAAACGGTCTACGATATGATCATAGAAATGAATATCTGAGTCACGAGTTTTGGTACGCAGTTAAGACAATGTGGAAATTGTTTCGCAGTTCATGCCACCTGGAACATCATAGTGTGATGATGTGTCTGGACGTCATAGCCACACACTATTTGGTATGGTGCATACTATGATGTCTCTTATCGAATTACCACTATCGTTTATGGGTTATGCATTAAAGACAACCGCATTCACTTTCAATAGGGCACCGCGTATTTCCGTTGAGATGACACAGTATAGACTGAGGTTTAGAGAAATCTAAACTGTCGTTTCTTGAAAGTTTGGGGCTTCGACACTTATGTGAAAAAGTTTCAGTCTGATAAGCTCGAACCCAAAGCGGATAAATGCATCTTCATAGGATATCCAAAACAGTTGGGTACATCTCCTATCTCAGATCCGAAAGCAAAGTGTTTGTTTCTAGAAACGGATCCTTTCTCGAGGAAAGGTTTCTCTCGAAAGAATTGAGTGGGAGGGTAGTAGAACTTGATGAGGTTATTGAACCATCACTTCAACCAGTGTGTAGCAGGGCGCAGGAAGTTGTTCCCGTGGCACCTAAACCAATTGAAGTGGAAGCTGATGATGGTGATCATCAAGCATCGGATCAAGCTACTACAAGCCTCGTAGGTTGACAAGGTCGCGTACTACTACAGAGTGGTACGGTAACCCTGTCTTGGAGGTCATGTTGTTGAGCAACAGCGAACCTACGAGTTATGGAGAAAGCGATGGTGGGCCCAGATTCCGACAAATGGCTGGAAGCCATGAAATCCGAGAGAGGATCCATGTATGAAAACAAAGTGTAGACTTTGGAAGAATTACTTGATGGTCATAAGACTATTGAGTAAAAAATGGATCTTTAAAAGAAGACATACGATGATGGTGATAAGTCACTATTAAGAAAAGCTCGACTCGTCGCAAAGATGTTTTCGACAAGATCAAACAGTTGACTATGATGACACTTTCTCACTCGTAGAGATGCTAAAGGTCTGTTAGAATTGTGTTAGTTGTTGATGCATTATTTATGAAATATTGCACGTAGGATGTCAAAACATTGTTTTCTCAACGGTTTCCTTGAGCAAACATTGTATGTGATACAACTAGAAGGTTTTGTCGATCCTAAAGATACTAGCAAGTATGCAAGTTCCAGTAATGGACTGGTGCAAGCATCTCGGAGTTGGAATATACACTTTGATGAGATGATCAAAGATTTGGGTTTGTACAAGGTTTATGAGAAACTTGTATTTCCAAAGAAGTGAGTGGGAGCACTGTAGAATTTCTGATAAGTATATGTGGTTGACATATTGTTGATCAGAAGTAATGTAGAATTTCTGTAAAGCATATAAGGTTGTTTGAAAGGAGTTTTCAAAGGAATACCTAGATTGCGCTACTTGAATGTTGAGCATCTATGGAGATAGATCAAAAGCGCTTGATGAAAGTTTCAATAAGATGCATGCCTTGACAAGTTTTTGAAGGAGTTCAAAATAGATCAACAAAGAAGGAGTTCTTGGTTGCGTTGTAAGGTGTAAATTTGAGTAAGACTCAAAAACCGACCATGGCAGAATAAAGAGAATAGACGAAGGTCATCTTCTATGCCTTAGCCGTAGAATCTAAAGTATGCCATGCTGTGTACCGCACCTGATGTGTGCCTTGACTCAAAGTTTGTTGAGAGGTACAGAGAGTGATCCATGATTGAATCACTAGCAGCGGTGAAAATTTATCCTTAATAACTAATGGACTAAGGATTTTTTCTCGATTATGGAGGTGGTTAAAGAGTTCGTCGTAAAGGGTTACGTCGATGCAAGCTTTGACACTAATCCGAATAACTATGAGTAGTGAAACGGATTCGTATAGTAGAGTAGATATTTGGAGCATTTCCGAATAGCACGTAGTAGCAGCATCTATAAGATGACATAAAGATTTGTAAAGAACGCACGGATCTGAAAGTTTCAGAACCGTTGACTAAAACCTCTCTCACGAGCAAGACGTGATCAGACCCCATAACTATATGGGTGTTGGATTCGTTGGAATCACATGGTGATGTGAACTAGATTATTGACTCTAGTGCAAGTGGGAGACTGTTGGAAATATGCCCTAGAGGCAATAATAAATTAGTTATTATTATATTTCTTAGTTCATGATAATCGTTTATTATCCATGCGATAATTGTATTGATTGGAAACACAATACTTGTGTGGATACATAGACAAAACACTGTCCCTAGTAAGACTCTAGTTGACTAGCTCATTGATCAAAGATGGTCAAGGTTTCCTGGCCATAGGAAACTGTTGTCACTTGATAACGGGATCACATCATTGGGAGAATCATGTGATGGACTAGACCCAAACTAATAGACGTAGCATGTTGATCGTGTCATTTTGTTGCTACTGTTTTCTGCGTGTCAAGTATTTGTTCCTATGACCATGAGATCATATAACTCACGGACACCGGAGGAATGCTTTGTGTGTATCAAACGTCGCAACATAACTGGGTGACTATAAAGATGCTCTACAGGTATCTCCGAAGGTGTTCGTTGAGTTACTATGGATCAAGACTGGGATTTGTCACTCCGTGTGACGGAGAGGTATCTCGGGGCCCACTCGGTAATACAACATCACACACAAGCCTTGCAAGCAATGTGACTTAGTGTAAGTTGCAGGATCTTGTATTACGGAACGAGTAAAGAGACTTGCCGGTAAATGAGATTGAAATAGGTATGCGGATACTGACGATCGAATCTCGGGCAAGTAACATACCGAAGGACAAAGGGAATGACATACGGGATTATATGAATCCTTGGCACTGAGGTTCAAACGATAAGATCTTCGTAGAATATGTAGGATCCAATATGGGCATCCAGGTCCCGCTATTGGATATTGACCGAGGAGTCTCTCGGGTCATGTCTACATAGTTCTCGAACCCGCAGGGTCTGCACACTTAAGGTTCGACGTTGTTTTATGCGTATTTGAGTTATATGGTTGGTTACCGAATGTTGTTCGGAGTCCCGGATGAGATCACGGATATCACGAGGGTTTCCGAAATGGTCCGGAAACGAAGATTGATATATAGGATGACCTCATTTGATTACCGGAAGGTTTTCGGAGTTACCGGGAATGTACGGGGAATAACGAATTGGTTCCGGGAGTTCACCGGGGGGGGCACCCACCCCGGGGAAGCCCATAGGTATTTGGGGTGCCGCACCAGCCCTTAGTGGGCTGGTGGGACAGCCCATAAGGGGCCTATGCACATTGGGAAGAAAATCAAAGAGAAAAGGAAAAAAAAGAAGGAGGTGGGAAAGGGAAGAAGGACTCCACCTTCCAAACCAAGTAGGACTCGGTTTGGTAGGGGGATACCTTCCCCCTTAGGTTTGGCCGACCCCTTGGGAGTCCTTGGACCCCAAGGCAAGGCTCCCCCCTCCTCCTCCTATATATAGTGGGGTTTTAGGGCTGATTTGAGACAACTTTGCCATGGCAGCCCGACCACATATCTCCACGGTTTTACCTCTAGATCGCGTTTCTGCGGAGCTCGGGCGGAGCCCTGCTGAGATAAGATCATCACCAACCTCCGGAGCGCCGTCACGCTGCCGGAGAACTCTTCTACCTCTCCATCTCTCTTCCTGGATCAAGAAGGCCGAGATCATCGTCGAGCTGTACGTGTGCTGAACGCGGAGGTGCCGTCCGTTTGGCACTAGATCGTGGGACTGATCGCGGGACGGTTCGCGGGGCGGATCGAGGGACGTGAGGATGTTCCACTACATCAACCGCGTTCACTAACGCTTCTGCTGTACGGTCTACAAGGGTACGTAGATCACACATCCCCTCTCGTAGATGGACATCACCATGATAGGTCTTCGTGCGCGTAGGAAAATTTTTGTTTCCCATGCGACGTTCCCCAACAGTATAGGTATACTGACGATCGAATATCGGGCAAGTTCTATACCGACAGACAAAGGGAATCGTGTACGGGATTGATTGGATCCTTGACATCGTGGTTCATCTGATGAGATCAGCGTGGAGCAAGTGGGAGCCACAATGGGTATCCAGACCCCGCTGATGGTTATTGGCCAGAGAGGTGTCTCGATCATGTCTCCCTGTCTCCCGAACCCGTAGGGTCTACACACTTAAGGTTCGATGACGCTAGGGTTATAGGGAATTGTTATACAAGGTTACCGAAACTTGTTCGGAGTCCCGGATGAGATCCCGGACGTCACGAGGAGCTCCGGAATGGTCCGGAGGTAAAGATTGATATATAGGACGGATGGTTTCGGACACCGGAAGTGTTTCGGGCATCACCGGTAACGTACCGGGACCACCGGGACCACCGGAGGTGGCCCCAGGGGACCACCGAAGGGGGGCAACGACCCCGGGAGGTAAGGTGGGCCAAGTGGGGGTGGGAACCAGCCCCTAGGTGGGCTGGTGCGCCTCCCCACTCAGCCCATTGCGCAAGGGAGAGAAAAGGGGGGCAAACCCTAAGCCAGGTGGGCCTAAGGCCCACCAGTTGGTGCGCCACCCCCTCCTCCCCCCTCTGGCCGCCACACCACCCATCTGGGAGGGCTGCCGCACCCCCTAGGGTGGGAACCCTAGGGGTGGCACCCCCTCTCCCCTTCCCCTATATATAGTGGGCACTTTTGGCCATTGGAGATCAGACTTTTCCATCTCCCTCGGCGCAGCCCTGCTCTTCTTCCTCCTCCTCTCTGCCGGTGCTTGGCGAAGCCCTGCCGGGAGACCTCATCTCTCCATCGACACCACGCCGTCGTGCTACTGGAGTTCTTCCCAACCTCTCCCTCCTCCTTGCTGGATCAAGGTGCGGGAGACGTCACCGGGCTGCACGTGTGTTGAACGCGGAGGTGCCGTAGTTCGGCACTAGATCGGAATCGCCGCGAGTACGACTCCATCAACCGCGTACTAGCAACGCTTCCGCTTAGCGATCTTCAAAGTTATGAAGATGCTCTTACCCCTCTCTCGTTGCTGGTCTCTCCATTGGAAGATCTGAATATGCGTAGGAAAATTTTGAATTTATGCTACGTTACCCAACAGTGGCATCCGAGCCAGGTTTTCTATGCGTAGATTCTATGCACGAGTAGAACACAAAAGTTGTGGGCGATGATTTGTCAATTTTCTTGCCGCTACTAGTATTATTCTTTTCCGGCGGTATTGTGGGATGAAGCGGCCCGGACCGACTTTACACGTACGCTTACGTGAGACTGGTTCCACCGACAGACATGCACACCGTGCATAAAGGTGGCTAGCAGGTGTCTGTCTCTCCTACTCTAGTCGGTTTGGATTTGATGAAAAGGATCCTTATGAAGGGTAAATAGCTTTGGCATATCATCGTTGTGGCTGTCACGTAGGTAAGAAGGCGTTCTTGCTAGAAACCCAAATCAGCCACGTAAAACTTGCAACAACAATTAGAGGACGTCTAACTTGTTTTTGCACGGTTTGACATGTGATGTGATATGGCCAAAGTTGTGATGTTGCATGTATGATGTATGAGATGATCATGTTATTGTAATAGGTTTCACGACTTGCATGTCGATGAGTATGACAACCGGCAGGAGCCATAGGAGTTGTCTTAATTTATTGTATGAGATGCAACGCCATGTGCTTACTACTTTTACTTCATTGCTAACGGTTAGCTATAGTAGTAGTGATAGTAGTAGTTGGCGTGACGATTTCACGGAGACACGATGATGGAGATCATGGTGTCACGCCGGTGACGATGATGATCGTGCGATGCCTAAAGATGGAGATCGAAAGAGCAAAGATGATAATGGCCATATCATGTCACTATATGATTGCATTGTGATGTTTATCATGTTTTTCATCTTATTGCTTAGAACGACGGTAGCATAATAAGATGATCCCTCTTAAAATTTCGAGAACGTATTCCCCTAAGTGTGCACCGTTGCGAAGGTTCGTTGTCTCGAAGCACCACGTGATGATCGGGTGTGATAGATTCTAACGTTCGCATACAACGGGTGTAAGCCAGATTTACACACGCGAAACACCTAGGTTGACTCGACGAGCTTAGTATGTACAGACATGACCTCGAATACAAGAGACCGAAAGGTCGAACATGAGTCGTATGGTTGAATACGATCAGCATGAAGTTGCTCACCATGGTGACTAGTCCGTCTCACGTGACGATCGGACACGGGTTAGTCAACATGGATCATGTATCACTTAGATGACTAGAGGGATGTCGATTTAAGTGGGAGTTCATACTTAATTTGATTAAATGAACTTAATTGTCATGAACTTAGTCTAAAAGTTGTCTTGATAAATATTGTAGATGTCCAACGTCAACCTCAGTTTCAACGCATTCCTAGAGAAAAACAAGCTGAAAGATGATGGTAGCAACTATGCGGACTAGGTTCGCAACTTGAAGCTCATCCTTGAAGCAGCTAAAAAGGCTTATGTCCTTGATGCGCTGCTAGGTGACCCTCCCGCTCCCGCAGCAGCCCAGGACATTCTAAACATCTGGCAAACGCGGAGTGATGACTACTCTCTGGTTAGGTGTGGCATGTTATACAGTTTAGAAACGGGGCTCCAAAGGCGTTTTGAGCAACACGGAGCATATGAGATGTTCCAGGAGCTGAAGCTAGTTTTTCAAGCTCATGCCCGTGCCGAGAGATATGAAGTCTCTGACAAGTTCTTTAGCTGTAAGATGGAGGAGAACAGTTCTGTCAGTGAGCACATACTCAAAATGTCTGGGTTACACGGTCGTCTGACTTCACTTGGAGTCGAACTTCCGGATGATGCTATAATTGACAGAATCCTCCAGTCTCTCCCACCAAGCTACAAAGGCTTTGTGCTTAATTACAACATGCAAGGGATGGAGAAGACCATTCCCGAGTTGTACTCGATGCTCAGGTCTGCAGAAGTAGAAATCAAGAAAGAGCATCAAGTGTTGATGGTCAACAAGACCACTAGTTTCAAGAAAGGCAAGGGTAAGAAGAACTTCAAGAAAGACGGCAAAGCTGTTGCCGCGCCCGGTAAGCCAGATGCCGGGAAGAATAAAAAGAACGGACCCAAGCCTGAGACTGAGTGCTTCTATTGCAAGGGAAAGGGTCACTGGAAGCGGAACTGCCCCAAATACTTAGCGGACAAGAAGGCCGGCAACGTTAAAGGTATATGTGATATACATGTTATTGATGTGTACCTTACCAGCGCTCGTAGTAACTCCTGGGTATTTGATACCGGTGCTGTTGCTCACATTTGCAACTCAAAGCAGGAACTGCGGAATAAGAGGAGACTGGCCAAGGACGAGGTGACGATGCGCGTCGGGAATGGTTCAAAGGTCGATGTGATCGCCGTCGGCATGCTACCTCTACATCTACCGTCGGGGTTAGTTTTAAACCTTAATAATTGTTATTTAGTACCAGCTTTAAGCATGAACATTGTATTAGGGTCTTGCTTAATGCGAGACGGCTACTCATTTAAGTCAGAGAATAATGGTTGTTCTATTTATATGAGTGATATGTTTTATGGTCATGCTCCGCTGGTGAATGGTTTATTCTTGATGAATCTCGATCGTGATGTTACACATATTCATAGTGTGAGTACCAAAAGATGTAAAGTTGATAATGATAGTCCCACATACTTGTGGCACTGCCGCCTTGGTCATATCGGCGTTAAGCGCATGAAGAAGCTCCATACTGATGGACTATTAGAGTCTCTTGACTTTGAATCATTTGACACATGCGAACCGTGCCTCATGGGCAAGATGACTAAGACTCCATTCTCAGGAATAATGGAGAGAGCAACCGACTTATTGGAAATAATACATACTGATGTGTGTGATCCAATGAACGTTGAAGCTCGCGGTTGTTATCGTTATGTTCTCACTCTCACCGATGATTTGAGTAGGTATGGGTATATCTACTTGATGAAGCACAAATCTGAGACGTTTGAAAAGTTCAAGGAATTTTAGAGTCAGGTTGAGAATCAACGTGACAGAAAATTAAATGTCTACGATCTGATCGTGGAGGAGAATATTTGAGTCACGAGTTTGGCACACACCTAAGGAAGTGTGGAATCGTTTCACAACTGACGCCGCCTGGCACACCGCAGTGCAACGGAGTGTGTGAACGTCGTAATCGCACTTTATTAGATATGGTACGATCTATGATGTCTCTCACCGACTTACCGCTATCATTTTGGGGACACACATTAGAAACTGCAGCATTCACTTTAAATAGGGCACCGTCTAAATCCGTTGAGACGACACCGTATGAACTATGGTTTGGCAAAAAACCTAAGTTGTCATTTCTTAAAGTTTGGGGCTGCGATGCTTATGTGAAGAAACTTCAACCAGAAAAGCTCGAACCCAAAGCGGAGAAATGTGTATTCATAGGATACCCTAAGGAAACTATTGGGTATACCTTCTATCTTAGATCCGAGGGCAAAACCTTTGTTGCCAAGAACGGATCCTTTCTAGAGAAAGAGTTTCTCTCGAAAGAAGTAAGTGGGAGGAAGGTAGAACTTGATGAGGTAATTACACCCCCTCTCGAACAGGATAGTAGCGCAGCGCGGGAAGTTGTTCCTATGGCGCCTACACCGACTGAAGAGGAAGTTAATGATCATGATCATGAAGCTTCGGATCAAGTTATTACTGAACCGCGAAGGTCCACAAGGGCACGCTCCGCACCAGAGTGGTACGACAACCCTGTGATGGAAATCATGTTGTTAGACAACGGTGAACCTTCGAACTATGAAGAAGCAATGGCGGGCCCGGATTCCAACAAATGGCTTGAGGCTATGAAATCCGAGATAGGATCCATGTATGAGAACAAAGTATGGACTTTGGTGGACTTGCCCGATGACCGGCGAGCCATAGAAAATAAATGGATGTTCAAGAAGAAGACTGATGCAAACGGTAATGTAACCGTTTACAAAGCTCGACTTGTCGCAAAGGGTTTTCGACAAATTCAAGGAGTTGACTACGAAGAGACTTTCTCTCCCATAGTGAAGCTGAAATCAGTCCGAATCATGTTAGCAATTGCCGCCTTTTATGATTATAAAATTTGGCAAATGGACGTCAAAACAGCGTTCCTTAACGGGAACCTTAAGGAAGAGTTGTATATGATGCAACCAGAAGGTTTTGTCGACCCTAAGGGTGCTAACAAAGTGTGCAAGCTCCAGTGCTCCATCTATGGGCTGGTGCAAGCATCTCGGAGTTGGAACATTCGCTTTAATGAGGTGATTAAAGCGTTTGGGTTCATACAGGTTTACGGAGAAGCCTGTCTGTACAAGAAAGTGAGTGGGAGCTCTGTAGCTTTCCTCATACTATATGTGGATGACATATTATTGATGGGGAATAATATAGAGATGTTGGAGAGCATAAAGGCCTATTTGAACAAGAGTTTTTCGATGAAGGACCTTGGAGAAGCTGCATACATATTAGGCATCAAGATCTATAGAGATAGATCGAGACGCCTCATAGGTCTTTCGCAAAGTACATACCTTGAAAAGATATTGAAGAAGTTCAATATGGAAAACTCAAAGAAAGGGTTCTTGCCAGTTTTGCAAGGTATGAGATTGAGTAAGACTCAGTCGCCGACCACGGCAGCAGATAGAGAGAAGATGAGTTCTGTCCCCTACACTTCAGCCGTGGGCTCTCTAATGTATGCCATGCTGTGTACCAGACCTGATATAAACCTTGCCATAAGTTTGGTAGGGAGGTACCAAAGTGATCCCGGTACGGAACACTGGACAGCGGTCAAGAATATCCTTAAGTACCTAAAAAGGACTAAGGAAATGTTTCTCGTTTATGGAGGTGACGATGAGCTCGTCGTAAAGGGTTACGTCGACGCCAGCTTTGACACAGATCCGGATGACTCTAAGTCACAAACCGGATACGTATATGTGCTGAATGGTGGGGCAGTGAGCTGGTGCAGCAGCAAGCAAGAAGTTGTGGCAGCATCTACATGTGAAGCGGAGTACATAGCTGCTTCAGAAGCGGCTCATGAAGGAATTTGGATGAAGGAGCTCATCACCGACCTTGGAGTGGTTCCAAGCGCGTCGGGTCCAATGACACTCTTCTGTGATAACACTGGAGCCATTGCCATAGCCAAGGAGCCCAGGTTTCACCGGAAGACGAAGCACATCAAGCGCCGCTACAACTCCATCCAGGACCATGTCCAGAGTGGAGTGATAGATATTTGTAAAGTACACACGGATCTGAATATTGCAGACCCGTTGACTAAACCTCTTCCACGAGCAAAACATGATCAACACCATAATGCTATGGGTGTTCGATACATCACAATGTAACTAGATTATTGACTCTAGTGCAAGTGGGAGACTGTTGGAAATATGCCCTAGAGGCAATAATAAAATGGTTATTATCATATTTCCTTGTTCATGATAATCGTCTATTGTTCATGCTATAATTGTATTAACAGGAAACAGTAATACATGTGTGAATAAATAGATCACAATGTGTCCCTAGCAAGCCTCTAGTTGTCTAGCTCGTTAGTCAATAGATGATCATGGTTTCCTGATCATGGGCATTAGTTTTCATTGATAACGGGATCACATCATTGGAAGAATGATGGGATGGACAAGTCCCAATCCTAAGCCTAGCACTAGATCGTATTGTTCGTATGCTAATGCTTTTCTAATGTCAAGTATCTTTTCCTTCGACCGTGAGATTGTGCAACTGCCGGATACCGTAGGAGTGCTTTGGGTGTATCAAACGTCACAACGTAACTGGGTGACTATAAAGGTGCACGACGGGTACCTCCGAAAGTGTTTGTTGGGTTGGTACGAATCGAGATCGGGATTTGTCACTCCGTGTGATGGAGAGGTATCTCTGGGCCCACTCGGTAGAACATCATCATGAGCTCAGTGTGACTAAGCAGTTAGTCACACGATGACGTGCTACGGAACGAGTAAAGAGACTTACCGGTAACGAGATTGAACAAGGTATAGGTATACCGACGATCGAATCTGGGCAAGTTCTGTACCGACAGACAAAGGGAATCGTGTACGGGATTGATTGAATCCTTGACATCGTGGTTCATCCGATGAGATCATCATGGAGCAAGTGGGAGCCACAATAGGTATCCAGACCCCGCTGATGGTTATTGGCCAGAGAGGTGTCTCGGTCATGTGTGCTTGTCTCCCGAACCCGTAGGGTCTACACACTTAAGGTTCGATGACGCTAGGGTTATAGGGAATTGTTATACGAGGTTACCGAAAGTTGTTCAGAGTCCCGGATGAGATCCCGGACGTCACGAGGAGCTCCGGAATGGTCCGGAGGTAAAGATTGATATATAGGACGGATGGTTTCGGACACCGGAAGTGTTTCGGGCATCACCGGTAACGTACCGGGACCACCGGGACCACCGGAGGTGGCCCCGGGGGACCACCGAAGGGGGGCAACGACCCCGGGAGGTAAGGTGGGCCAAGTGGGGGTGGGAACCAGCCCCTAGGTGGGCTGGTGCGCCTCCCCACTCAGCCCATTGCGCAAGGGAGAGAAAAGGGGGGGCAAACCCTAAGCCAGGTGGGCCTAAGGCCCACGAGTTGGTGCGCCACCCCCTCCTCCCCCCTCTGGCCACCGCACCACCGATCTGGGAGGGCTGCCGCACCCCCTAGGGTGGGAACCCTAGGGGTGGCAACCCCTCTCCCCTTCCCCTATATATAGTGGGCACTTTTGGCCATTGGAGATCAGACTTTTCCATCTCCCTCGGCGCAGCCCTGCTCTTCTTCCTCCTCCTCTGTGCCGGTGCTTGGCGAAGACCTGCCGAGAGACCTCGTCTCTCCATCGACACCACGCCGTCGTGCTGCTGGAGTTCTTCCCCAACCTCCCCCTCCTCCTTGCTGGATCAAGGTGCGGGAGACGTCACCGGGCTGCACGTGTGTTGAAGGCGGAGGTGCCGTAGTTCGACACTAGATCGGAATCGCCGTGAGTACGACTCCATCAACCGCGTTCTAGCAAGACTTCCGCTTAGCGATCTTCAAAGGTATGAAGATGCTCTTACCCCTCTCGCGTTGCTGGTATCTCCATAGGAATATCTGAATATGCGTAGGAAAATTTTGAATTTATGCTTCGTTACCCAACAGATGCTAGTACAACACTCATGTACTGACTACCGGTTAGTGCATTGATGCTTTTAGGTGGAATACTATAATCTTCATGAGTACACGTATTGACGTCAATTGCTTAATTCTATGTGATCAATTTAAAGTGTGCATCTATGGTCATTGAGTCATCCTAAAATTAGCGCCTTATTTGTTTAATATATGGTATTTACCGAAATCATCTTCAAATAATTCGATATTTATCAAAACCAAACCATATCTTGTTCCATCTTGTATTTTTTGAAAAATATATATTTATTATTTTCATTAAAGAATTTCATCTGAACATGTAGGCCCTATATGTTAAGGTAATGGTCATACAATCACCCAATTAATTTTAGTCTTTCTATTTCCTTTCCCTATAATAGACTTGTAACACTATGGATCAACACATGATTATGTGTTACTTACTCGACAATATGTAACACACTTCCACTAACATATATTAATATGTTACTGTACCAACATATGTGTAACACATTACGTCCAACACATAATTACGTGTTACTAAAACGATATTGTTGTAACACATTTTTGAGTTTATCTTGTATGTGTTACAGTCCGTCTTTGTAACACAAATCATGTGTTACTGGATTTTCGCTTGTACCATGTTTTACTATGTGTTACATGATTGTGTTACCAAAGCTATGTCTTGTTGTAGTGTAGTCCATCACAAATTACCACAGGCCGCATAGTAATCCTCTACCACGAAACTTGTGATCTCGTCGGATTCCTTAGAGGAAAACCTCAACTCTGAGAAGACCCAAAGTCTCACCATAATCCCAATGCGCAAGATATATCGCTAAGGTAAGACAAGTCCAGCAAGACCACCCGACGTGTCGACGAAACCGATAAGAGCCGCGTATCTCAGTCTCAGGACACGTCGGATAAGTTACGAGCACGGTGTCCTGATAGATATCACCCAAGTTGCGCTAGATTGGCCCCGCGCAGTGCTCTGGTTTGGACCAACACTCATGAGGAGCACTGGCCCGGGTTGTTGATTAGATTCCTCGGGGTAGCTAGTCCCTATGCATTTTATTATTAAGTTGTTACCAGATTAACACCAAAGTTGGGTCCTGCCATACAAGTCTTAACACTATACGATTTATCGAGGGGGTCCCCATAACAACCCCGAACGTGTTAGAAGCGCTCAGTTATGGAATAAAACACCGGTAGCCAAAACTAAGGTGACAACAACGGAACAAATCACCCGGCAAAAGGCTAGGCCTTCCGTTATTTACCAAGTATATAGGTGCATTAATTAAATATCAGTTAAACATAATGATATCAAATTTCCCATGTTATCACATGGACCAGCTGGCACCTCCAACTACCAACGCTATCAATTAGTGGTTGAGCAAGCCTGCTTAGCCAAACAATATTTGCTAGGAGTGGAGGTGTTTGAGGTTTTATTGCAAAGTTTGATGGCCTATATATCATGTGGTAGGCAGCGAAGATGTAACGACGGCAACGTAACACTAAGCTTAACAAAGCTAGATACCGTGCCAAGGTCATGATCATCTTGCGTGTGATTTTTTCAGACTGGAACTGCTCTTGTTCTTCCTGCACGAACTCTCCGGAATCCACGTACTCGTTCTCTGTTCCCGATGCTACCCAAAGGAAAAATAACAGCAAATAAACACCAGAAAAACATAATGCAACAATCAATATGATGCATGTGTGATGAAGAGGGCATGCATCACTATTCTAGTCACTTTCATGTGCATTAGTTGAGTTGTTTATATTCTGGACAGAACCTCATGTTAAGTTATTTTGACATGCATGAACATGGCAGAATCATATGCATCACGAGAAAATGATGCAAAAACCTATAAAGAACGTCGTGAATGGAGTTTCGGTTCAGCCGGAAACTACAAAATAAGTTACGAAGGCCTACGGAGACAAAACAGTAACAAACATAATTATATGGGCACTCACTGGTGAACCGAGGTTCCCTATTTGAACAAGCACCAAAATCCAAGTGGGATGGTGTTAAAAAACACACAAAACCATTAACCATAGCTCACACAAAGTTGAAAATCAGTTTGACACACAATCTGTTTTCAACAACATCCTATCACTTTGACCACAAGATCTATAGCAGCTACAACCCTCTAATTAATTCAAACAAGACATGAAACTGAAGCCAACCAGCAGCATTACAACCTCTAACAAGTAGCTAAGGCAAAGGGGTCACACATCAAAAGATTTACCGCTCTAAACTTGGACAAAACATATCAGACTAGGACTTAGTGAAAATTACAAATTTCACCAACTGCTTATGTATGTGATAGCCTGGCTTATGAGGGATGATAGACTACTCATATCAATAAGTAATTCCTTCTTTTCCAGGAGCCTATTCGGACAGAACTCCCAGGTTAAGCGTGCTCGGCTTGGAGTAGTTCTAGGATAGGTGACCGACCGGGAAATTGTTCCCGGGTGCGCATGAGTGAGGACAAAGTGCGCAGAAAAGACTAGTATTGATATGTGGGGCGAGTCTAGATCCCACCAGGAGTAACGCCCTGCTGGTGGGTGTGTCTGGGGCGTTACATGCTAGCTACCTAATGCAATGTGTGTGATACTGTTGTCCGTCGCTCGTGTGCGAGCTAGCTAGCCGTGGTTGGCCGTGCGTGCTGGTGCGGGGAACACAAGGAACACGTGTGCGAGCATGGGCGAGCATGCGACTCGGGCGAGTGCGACGAGGGGAGCACCGACGCGGGTGTGCGACTCGGGGAGCACAACCCCGGGCGAGCGCGACGCGGGGAGCATGGCCCTGGGCGGGCGTTAAAAGCATCTCGAGCAGACTCCGTATAATCATCGGAACTGTAAAATTCTCATGATTATACGGGTTTGGGTTGCTTTACCTGCTAGAACAGACACCTAAAACGAAGACCGACCCATAATTTTTTTGCGGTGGCCCAGAAACGAGACATCGCGACCACTATATTTACGGGTTCGGCTGCTGGATATGGGTCTGAATCTTATCCCTCCGTTATCGCGAAAACTCCCCACACCTCACCGTCGGCGCCTCAGATCCACCGCGTGCGCCTCCAATCCGCCGCCTCGCCCCTCCAATCCACCACTCAAGATGGCCAACTCCGATCGCCGTGGCAATGACAACCCTGAGAGTGAGCGTTCCGTCAGATCCGACGCGACGCGGAAGTGCGCCGCTTTGCGGTAGACGCGTTGGGGCTAGTCATCGCTCCTCCGCCGCAGGGCAAAGGAGTACGACCGCACGTGTGGCCGCCTCTTCTACGGCAGTGACAGCTCCTCCGAGGGCGTCGAGCTCGTGCTCCTCCCTCACCCCGGTAAATAGGGAGCTATAGGAGCTCCCCTCGATGAACATGGAGCCGGAGGCCGGGGCAGGTTCGGAGCTGTTGGGGAATGTCGAGTGGGAAACAAAAAATTTCCTACGCTCACCAAGATCAATCTATGGAGACTAAAACCTACGAGAGGCGGAGTGCATCTACATACCCTTGTAGATCGCTAAGCGGAAGCGTATATAACGCGGTTGATGTAGTTGTATGTCTTCAGATCCAATCACGATCCGTCCCGATCTAGTGCCAAACGGACGGCAGCTCAGCGTTCATCACACGTACGGCTTGATGACGTCTCCTCCTTCTTGATATAACAAGAGAGGAAGTAGAAGTAGATGGGATCTCAACCAGCATGATGGTATGGTCGAGGTGATGGTGGAGCAGTGCTAGTAGTACTTCGCCAAGCGCCGCCATAACCGATTTGAGGAAAAACGGAGTTATGGGAGATGTAGGGCTCGCACCGGGGTGTGGGAATTGGTGTGTTCAGCCCCTCCCTCTCCCGTACTATATATAGGAGGCAAGGGGGAGGGTTGGGTCGCATCCCTAGTGTCGTGGGAATGAACCTGACAGTAGAGGTGTAGGGTACGAATGGAGAGGGCAGAGTCCTAGCTACGACAAGCTTGTACATAGGATGTATGAGTTCAGGCCCCTCTTTTAGAGGTAATAGACCTACGTCTCAGTTCTCGGGAGCTTTTGCAGTGTGGAATGTGTGTTACGGGGGGTGCGAACCCTTGTGCCAGAGAGGAGGGGTGCCTTATAGAGCTTGCGCTACCCCTCATCAAGGCCTCATCATTTAAGGGCTCCATCAATATCGTTTAAAGATATACGTTACTGATAACGTATGTATGTAATCAATGATATTCATGACCAGTAGCCAATCTCATGCCCCTTGGCCTACGTGGAGGTGGCTTCTGGTCTTCTATGTCGACTGGAACCTTCCGAGTGGAAGTAGGTCGTCGAGTGGATGGAAATATCTTCCGAGTGTTCATGCACCGAGTGATTTTTTAGGTGCCATGACCATCCAATCCGAATCTTCTGTGTGACCCTTCAGCTAATAATGAGGTACCCTTGTGTAGGACATTTAGGTGAGGCCTATGAACCTACCCTAGGTACATATCTCCATCATTAGCCCCCGAATGTATCGGGGTTCGAGTGAAGAAGGGGTCGATGAGGATTCTGTCGAGTCATACTGACCTTGGTCATACTCCTGGGATTGATGGAACTTCGTGTCGACTATAATCTTCGTCATTCACCTTGATCGATTATGATGTGAAGTGTGTACGAGTGACTTTAAGTGCTCGAAGTTACTCCGAGTGACTGACGGGATATTTGGATGTGACAGATCACTTTGGCAGGTCCGGATTTCACGAGATTCGAAATTTTGGTTTCCGTGCGCTGTGCGGGGATGACGCAACTGTCAGGACAAGTGGAGCAACGACGCATCGGTTATCGCGCCTTCATTATCGCCACACGACACATCTCCTCTATTATCGGGATAGGATGGTATCTGGAGAGCCCACTAGTCAGTGACACAGTCGGTCGGTTATATAAATGCGGTTGGCGCTAGGGTTAAGGCCGTGCCTTCCTTTGTTCTTTCCTTGCCTCTTCTCCACCTCTGTCTCGCAGGGTTCGCTTGGGTTCATCTCCGCTGGCGCGACCATGACGAAGGGAAAGATCTCGAAGCTCGAGCCCACCAAGAAGGGCGGCAAGGCGAAGAAGCCAGGTCGGACCGCGTTGTCGCTGGGGTGGATTCAGGGGGATTTTCTGCCGTCCACCGTGAAGAAGGAGGACGTCCTGGATCTCGTGGAGCACGGGATGGTGGTCAAAATCTCTTGGAGGTTGCCGGAGGGGGATCTTGAGCCGGACCCCGAGAGGGGGAACGGGTCCTTCTCCTCACACACGTCGAGCGAGATTTCTCTCTACTTCCACGCCCTTTTATTCGGGGATTCCTCTATTATTTCGGGGCACTGTCCTCCTCACTAGGGGCTGTTCAAGCACATATTCTCTGTGCGATCCTAGACGATAAAAAAAGCGAACCCAGGCGACAATAGGACCAATGTTATCTAGTTGTGTGGCGGTTTAGGGATCCAGAAAAGGGGTAGGAGCACGTATCCCGAAATGACCCTTCCTGAATCGGTCTGGAAATGGCAGTCGACATGGTTCTACTGCAACGATTTCGCGTCTCCGAACATGTCGAATGACCTCCCTCCTTTCACCTTAGATCGTCCGACTACCCCTAGAACACTAACAGATTCGAGGATGAGAAGGCAAAGGTAGAGATGTTGGTAGCTGAGGTGATCAACTTGGTCCAGAATGGACAGACTGGAATCGATCTACTGGAGACATTCCTTGACTGGCGCATCCAGCCCCTTTAGGCGAGGGACCACGCCATGTGGCACTACTCGGGCCCTAAAGATTCCACTCGGACGCAACCTCAGGAAGTTTCGGAAGAAATAGTAGGTCAGTGAATCAAGAGCATCACCGGACCTTGTGATAATCCCATGGGATCCAAGCGAGTCGCGCCTTATTACGTTGAGAATAAACCGAGGAAAGTGGTATGCTGTAATTTTCCCGAGTACATTCATGTCTTTGTCGAGTGACTGAATACTTGTCCGACTGACTCCGCTACCTTTGTTCTATGTAGGAGTGGACAAACTTGCATTCTCCTGTACCCAATAGGTAGCAGTTTGACCTCGGGGTGGAAAGTGAAGGCGACAGTGCCGAGAGCGATTATACTGACGACAGCGAGGAGAGCGAAGATGCCTTAGACGAAAGTGAAGAAGAAAATCAGTCTCCTCCATGCCACGAACCGCGATCCAAACAACGCCACGACCCAGTGGTTGTTCCGAGCAAAACCGTAGCATCCAGCAGCAGGAACGTGAAGCGCGACCGGGCTGCTACGACTCACTCTGCAGAGAAGGCTGCCAAACAGCCCAAGCCCGACGCACTAAGCTTCGGAAGGCCCTGCCCCGAATGAGAATTGTCGTGCATGTTGCCTCGGTGTGAGTATAAGTCCTTTTTGTTTCGCCATTACAACTTCCCGGGTTCTTGATGACCGAGTGTAACTTTCTCGCTAGTGTTCCTACTTCGGTGACGACTCCTGTCGAGCTTGAAGAGGACCACATGGACTTGGACGTCGTGGATAAGCCTGCTCCTCGACCAGGTATGATAAGTATTAACTTAACTCTGTTTTATGGATTGGATCTGTCGACTGATCTACTTACCACTGTTGCTTGACAACTTCAGATGTCATTTTCTTAGGTGATGAACAAGAGCCGCAGCGTACAGCTGCACAATGGACTCAAGCCATGCCTGCAACGCCTGTGTCGAGTGTGGCTCCGGTCGGTTCGGCTGCTATGGTTACAACTCCTCCAACTGGATCGACTATTGTGATGACTGTGCCGACTGTGCCTCCTCCGATAACTCATGTTACCACCATTGCTATACCGACCTCTTCGATGCCTGCATTTTCTATGCCACATGTTCTAGAGGATCAGACTGTAGTCACAAAAGAGGCTATCACTACTGGAATTCAGTTATTTACCGTCTGCCACATCATTGTCGTCTGCTGGCTGATGGCAAAGAGTGTCTTTGCCATCAGATTCCACAAAGCGGATGGCAAAGAACTGGCTGATGGCATAGAACGCCTTTGCCACCAGTCACTTCGTTGCCATCAGCCGCAGACGACAAAGAGCCGCACATCAGACGGCAAAGCTACAGGTGGGCCCACCCGACTGCGGGGACGTTAGCTCAAACTCGAGTCTCTTCTTTGCCATCTGCTAGCGGACGACAAAGAGCCCCGGAGATAGACGGCAATGACTCTAGACTCTTTGTCGTCCACCAGCAGACGGCAAAGAGCTAACGTCTGTAACAACTCTTTGCCCCCACCCCGACCCCTCTCTCTCACTCACTCACACACGCTCCACCCACTCTTCCACTCCTCTCCCCGACGCCCACCGCCGCCACCACCGTTGCCGCCCCACCGGCCCTGTCACGCCGCCGCCCCACCGCCCCCGACGTCGCCCCCGTGCCCCACAACCCCGACGCCGCCGCCCCACCGCCCCCGGCGCCGCCCTGCCACCCCAACACCCCGTGCGCCGCCGCCCCGGCGCCCCACAGCCCCCAATGCCCCAGCGTCCCGCCGCCCCCGCCGGTGAGCCCCCCCACGCAATTTTTATTTATGTTAAATTAGTTAGGTTAGTTTTTTAGTTTATTAGGTTTAGGTTAGTTAGTTAGCTTGGTTAGGTTAGTTAGTTAGACAGCTTAATAGAAAGAAGACGAAAGAAGAAGAGGAGGAGGAGGAGAAGAGGAGAAGAGGAGGAGGAGAAGAAAAAAATAAGAAGGAGAAGAAGAAAAGAAGAAGAGAAGAAGAAGAGAAGAAGAAGAGAAGAGAAGAAGAAGAAAAGAAGAAGAGAAGAAGAAAAAAATAAGAAGGAGAAGAAGAGAAAAAAGTGTTGGGGAACGTTGCATGGGAAACAAAAATTTTCCTATGCACACGAATACCTATCATGGTGATGTCCATCTACGAGAGGAGATTTGGATCTACGTACCCTTGTAGATCGCACAGCAGGAAGCGTTATGAAACGCGGTTGATGTAGTGGAACGTGTTCACGTCCCTCGAACCGCCCCACGAACTGTCCCACAAACCGTCCCGCGATCCGTCCCACGATCCGTCTCGCGATCCGTCTCATGATCCATTCCGATCTAGTGCCGAACGGACGGCACCTCCGCATTCAGTACACGCACAGCTCGATGATGATCTCGGCCTTCTTGATCCAGCAAGCAAGACGGAGAAGTAGATTAGTTTTCCGGCAGCGTGACGACGCTCCGGTGGTGGTAACGATCTAATCCTGTAGGGCTCTGCCCGAGCTCCACAGAAAGACGATCTAGAGGAAGAACTATGGTGTCTAGATCTGAGTTGCACATGGCAAAAAGTTTTCTCAAATCAGCCCTAAATCACCACTATATATAGGAGGGAGGGGGAGGAGGCTTTCCTTGAGGGACAATCCCTCAAGGGTGCGTCGTCTTGGAGGAGGAGGAGGAATCCTACTCCAATTAGGATTGGAAAGTGGAGTCCTTCTCTTCCTTCCGACCTCCCTTTTTTTCTTTGGTTTTCTTTCCTTGGCGCCAAGGCCCTCTTGGGCTGTCCCACCAGCCCCCTAAGTCCATTGGGCTTCCCCCGGGTGGCTTGCCCCCCTCCCGATGAACTTTCGGAACCCATTCGTCACTCCCTGTACAATATCGGTAATGCCCGAAAACCTTCCGGTAACCAAATGAAACCATCCTATATATCAATCTTTGTTTCCGGACCATTCCGGAAACCCTCGTGACGTCCGTGATCTCATCCGGGACTACGAACAACATTTGGTAACCACACATATAACTCAACTATACTAAAACATCATCGAACCTTAGGTGTGCAGACCCTGCAGGTTCGAGAACTATGTAGACATGCCCCGAGGCACTCCTCGGTCAATATCCAATAGCGGGACCTGGATGCCCATATTGGATCCTACATATTCTCCGAAGATCTTATCGGTTGAACCTCAGTGTCAAGGATTCATATAATCCCGTATGTCATTCCCTTTGTCCTTCGGTATGTTACTTGCCCGAGATTTGATCGTCGGTATCCGCATACCTATTTCACTCTCGTTACCGGCAAGTCTCTTTACTCGTTCCGTAATACAAGATCCCGTGACTTACAGTTAGTCACATTGCTTGCAAGGCTTGTGTGTGATGTTGTATTACTAAGTGGGCCTCGAGATACCTCTCCGTCACACGGAGTGACAAATCCCAGTCCTGATCCATACTAACTCAACGAACAGCTCCGGAGATACCTGTAGAGTACCTTTATAGTCACCCAGTTACGTTGTGTTGTTTGATACACAGAAGGTATTCCTCCGGTGCCAGTGAGTTATATGATCTCATGATGATAGGAATAAATACTTGAAACGCAGAAAACAATAGCAATAAAATGACACGATCAATATGCTACGTATATAATTTTGGGTCTTGTCCATTACATGATTCTCCTAATGATGTGATCCCGTTATCAAGTGACAACACTTGCCCATGGCCAGGAAACCTTGACCATCTTTGATCAACAAACTAGTCAACTAGAGGCTCACTAGGGACAGTGTGTTGTCTATGTATCCACACATGTATTTGAGTTTACAATCAATACAATTGTAGCATAATAAACGATTATTATGAACAAGGAAATACAATAATAACTAATTTATTATTGCCTCTAGGGCATATTTACAACAGTCTCCCACTTGCACTAGAGTCAATAATCTAGTTCACATCACCGTGTGATTTTAACGAATCCAACACCCATATAGTTCTGGGGTCTGATCACGTCTTGCTCGTGAGAGAGGTTTTAGTCAACGGTTCTGAATCTTTAAGATCCGTGTGTGCTTTACAAATCTTTTATGTCATCTTATAGATGCTGCTACCACGTGCTATTCGGAAATACTCCAAATATCTACTCTACTATATGAATCCGTTTTACTACTCATAGTTATTCGGATTAGTGTCAAAGCTTGCATCAACGTAAAGGGTTACGACGATCTCTTTAACCACCTCCATAATCGAGAAAAAAAAATCCTTAGTCTATTAGTTACTAAGGATAACTTTGACCGTTGTTCAGTGATTCAATCCTGGATCACTCTCTGTACCTCTTAACAGACTTGTGGCAAGGCACACATCAGGTGCGGTACACATCATGGCATACTACAGAGTCTACGGCTATGGCATAGGGGACAACCTTTGTCCTTTATCATTCTTTTGCCGTGGTCGGGCTTTTGAGTCTTACTCAAATTCACACCTTACAATGCAGCCAAGAACTCCTTCTTTGCTGATCTATTTTGAACTCCTTCAAAAACTCGTCAAGGCATGCATTTCATTTGAAAGTTCTGTTTAGTATTTCGATCTATCTCCATAGATCTTGATGCTCAATGTTCAAGTAGCTCTATCTAGGTCTTCCTTTGAAAAAACCCTATCAAACAACCTTTATGCTTTAGAGAAATTCTACATTACTTCTGATCAACAATATGTCAACCACATATACTTATCAGAAATTCTATAGTGCTCCCACTCACTTCTTTGGAAATGCAAGTTTCTCATAAACCTTGTACAAACCCAAAAGCTTTGATCAAAGCACATATTCCAACTCTGAGATGCTTGCACCACTCCATAAAAGGATCGCTGGAGCTTGCGTACTTGTTAGTATCCTTAGGATCGAAAAAACCTTTTGGTTGTATCACATACAACCTTTCCTCAAGGAAGCCGTCGAGGAAACAATGATTTGACATCCTATGTGCAACATTTCATATATAATGCAGCAACTACTAACGTAATTCGAACAGACTTTTAGCATCGCTATGAGTGAGGAAGTCTCATCATAGTCAACCCTTTGAACTTGTCGGAAACATCTTTGCGATAAGTCGAGCTTTTCTTAATAGTGACTTTTCACCATCATCGACTGTCTTCCTTTTAAAGATCCATCTTTACTTAATAGTCCTAGGACCATCAAGCAGTTCTCCCAAAGTCTACACTTTGTTTTCATACATGGATCCTCTCTCAGATTTCATGGCCTCCACCCATTTGTCAGAATCCGGGCCCACTATCACTTCTCCATAGCTCGTAGGTTCATTGTTGTTGAACAACATGACCTTCAAGACAGGGTTGTCGTACCACTATGTAGTAGTACGCGGCCTTGTCAACCTATGAGGTTTGTAGTAACTTGATCCGAAGCTCAATGATCACCATCATCAGTTTCCACTTCAATTGGTCTAGGCGCCACAGGAACATCTTCCTGTGCCCTGCTACACACTGGTTGAAGTGATGGTTCACTAACCTCATCAAGTTCCACCACCCTCCCAATTCTTTCGAGAGAAACCTTTCCTCGAGAAAGGACCCGTTTCTAGAAACAAACACTTTGCTTCCGGATCTGAGATAGGAGATGCATCAAACTGTTTTGGATATCCTATGAAAATGCATTTATCCGCTTTGGGTTCGAGCTTATTAGACTGAAACTTTTCCACATAAGCGTCGTAGCCCCAAACTTTCAAGAAATGATAGCTTAGGTTTCTCGAAACCATAATCTATACCGTGTCGTCTCAATGGAAATACGCGGTGCCCTATTTAAAGTAAATGCCGTTGTCTCTAATGCATAACCCATAAACGATAGTGGTAATTCGATAAGAGACATCATAGTATGCACCATATCAAAATAGGGCGTGGCTAATACGTTCGGACACACCATCACACTATGGTGTTCTAGGTGGCCTGAATTGCGAAACAATTTCCACATTGTCTTAACTGTGTACAAAAAACTCGCAACTCAGATATTCATCTCTATGATCATATCGTAGACATTTTATCCTCTTGTCACGACGATCTTCACTCTGAAATAGCTTTGAACTTTTCAGTATTTCAGACTTGTGATTCATCAAGTAAATAGTTCTGTATCTACTCAAATCGTCAGTGAAGTAAGAACATAACGATATCCATTATGTGCCTCAGCACTCATTGGACTGCACACATCAAAATGTATTACTCCCAACAAGTTACTCTCTTGTTTCATGTGGCATGATTTTCATGTATCAAGTGATTCAAAATCAAGTGAATCCAAACGATCCATCTCTATGGAGCATCTTCATGCATTTATACCAACAGGTATGGTTTGCATGTCTCAAACGTTTAAAAAAATGAGTGAGTACAAAGATCCATCAACATGGAGCTTCTTCATGCATTTTGTACCAACATGACTCAAGTGGAGTGCCACAACTAAGTGGTACTATCATTATTACTTTGTATCTTTTGGCGCCAATATTATGAACATGTGTAAAACTACGATCGAGATTCAATAAACCATTGAGGGTAATTATTCAAGCAAATAGAATAACTATTATTCTCTTTAAATGAATAATCGTATTGCAATAAACACGATCCAATCATGTTCATGCTCAATGACAATTATTTAGATTTTACCACCAATCCCGATGATAGAGGGAGCGTGCGATGTTTGATCACATCAACCTTGGAAACACTTCCAACACGTATCGTCACCTCGCCTTTAGCTAGTCTACGTTCATAACGTAGCTTTCATTTCGTGTTACCAATCACTTAGCAACCGAACCGGTATGCAATACCCTCGTGCTACTAGGAATACTAGTAAAGTACACATCAATATCATGTATATCTAATATAGTTCTGTCGACTTTGCCAAACTTCTTATCTACCAAGTATCTAGGGTAGCTCCGCCTCAGTGACCGTTCCCCTCATAACAGAAGCACTTAGTCTCGGGTTTGGGTTCAATCTTGGGTTTCTTCATTAGAGCAGCAACTGGTTTGCCGTTTCATGAAGTATCCCTTCTAGCCCTTTCCTTTCTTGAAACTAGTGGTTTTACTAACCATCAACAATTGATGCTCCTTCTTGATTTCGACTTTCGCAGTGTCAAACATTGCGATTCGCTTCAAGGATCATCATATCCTTGATATGTTTATAGTTCATCACGAAGCTCTAGTAGCTTGGTGGAAGTGACTTTGGAGAACCATCACTGTCTCATCTGGAAGATTAACTCCCAGTTGATTCAAGTGATTATTGTTCTCAGACGATCTGAGAACATGCTCAACGATTTGAGTTTTCCTTCTCTACTTTGTAGACAAAGAATCTTGTCGGAGGTCTCACACCTCTCAAAAAGGGCACGAGCATGAAATCTCAATTTCATCTCCTAGAACATCTCTTATGTTCCCCGACGTTTCAAAACGTCTTCGGCGCCTTGCTTCCAAGCCATTAAGTATTACATACTGAACTATCATGTAGTCATCGAAAACGTGTATGTCAAATTTTTGCAACATCCATAGACGACGCTCCAGGTGCAGCACACCGAGGGGTGCATTAAGGACATAAGCCTTCTGCGCAGCAATGAGGACAATCCTCAGTTTTACAGACTTAGTCCGTAAAGTTGCTACTATCAACCTTGACCTAATTTTTCTCTAGGAACATATAAAAAACATTAGAGCTATAGCGCAAGCTACATCATAATTCGCAAAGACCTTTTCACTATGTTCATGATAATAAGTTCAATTAATCATATTACTTAAGAACTCCTCCTCAAAAAGCACAGCTCTCTAGTCATTTGAGTGGTTCATGATCCACTTACACTAGCTCAAGTCCGATCATCACGTGAGTTGAGTATAGTTTTAGTGGTAAGCATCCCTATGCTAATCATATCAACTATACGATTCATGCTCGACCTTTCGGTCTCATGTGTTCCGAGGCCATGTCTGCACATGATAGGCTCGTCAAGTTTAACCCGAATGTTCCGCGTGTGCAACTGTTTTGCACCCGTTGTATATGAACGTTGAGTCTATCACACCCGATCATCACGTGGTGTCTCGAAACGACAAACTGTAGCAACGGTGCACAGTCGGGGAGAACACAATTTCGTCTTGAAATTTTAGTGAGAGATCACCTCATAATGCTACCGTTGTTTTAAGCAAAATAAGGTGCATAAAAGGATTAACATCACATGCAATTCATAAGTGACATGATATGGCCATCATCTTATGCTTCTTGATCTCCATCACCAAAGCAACGACACGATCTTCTTGTCACCAGCGCCACACCATGATCTCCATCAACATGTCGCCATCAAGGTTGTCGTGCTACTTATGCTATTACTACTAAAGCTACGTCCTAGCAATATAGTAAAAGCATTTGCAAACACAAACGTTAGTTTAAAGACAACCCTACTGCTCCTGCCGGTTGCCGTAGCATCGATGTGCAAGTTGATATTAACTATTACAACATGATCATCTCATACATCCAATATATCACATCATGTCATTGGCCATATCATATCACAAGCATACCCTGCAAAAACAAGTTAGACGTCCTCTAATTTGTTGTTGCATGTTTTACGTGGCTCTTATGGGTATCTAGTATGATCCTATCTTACTTACGCAAAAATCACAACGGAGATGTGCAAATTGCTATTTAACCTCTCCAAGGTCTGCCTCGGTCAAAACCAATTCAACTAAAGTTGAAGAAACCGACACCCGCCATTCATCTTTATGCAACGAGGTTGCATGTCAATCGATGAAACCAGTCTTTCGTAAGCGTACGAATAATGTCGGTCCGGGCCGCTTCAATCCAACAATACCGCCGAATCGAGAAAAGACTAAGGAGGGCAGCAAATCTTACATCACCGTCCACAAAACCCTTTGTGTTCTACTCGAGATAACATCTACGCATGAACCTAGCTCATGATGCCACTGTTGGGGAACGTTGCATGGAAAACAAAAAATTTCCTACGCACACAAAGACCTATAATGGTGATGTCCATCTACGAGAGGAGATTTGGATATACGTACCCTTGTAGATCGCACATCAGGAAGCGTTAAGAAACGTGGTTGATGTAGTGGACCGTCTTCACGTCCCTCGAACCGCCCCACAAACCGTCCTACGAACCGTCCTGCGATCCGTCCCACGATCCGTCCCACGAACCGTCTCGCGATCCGTCTCACGAACCGTCTTGCGATCCGTCTCATGATCCGTTCCGATCTAGTGCCGAATGAACGACACCTCCGCGTTCAACACACGTACAACTCGATGATGATCTCGACCTTCTTGATCCAGCAAGCAAAACGGAGAAGTAGATGAGTTCTCCGGTAGCATGACGGTGCTCTGGTGGTGGTGACGATCTAATCCTGCAGGGCTCCGCCCGAGCTCCGCAAAAATACGATCTAGAGGAAGAACTATGGTGTCTAGATCTGAGTTGCACGTGGCAATTTTTTTTATCAAATCAGCCCTAAATCACCACTATATATAGGAGGGAGGGGGAGGAGGCTTGACTTGAGGGCCAAGACCTCAAGGGTGTGCTGGCTAGGAGCAAGAGGAGGAATCCTACTCCAATTAGGATTGGAAAGCGGAGTCCTTCTCTTCCTTCCCACCTCCCTTTTTTTCTTTCTTTGGTTTTCTTTCCTTGGCGCCAAGGCCCTCTTGGGCTGTCCCACCAGCCCACTAAGGGCTGATGCGCCACCCCTAAGGCCATTGGGCTTCCCCCGGGTGGGTTGCCCCCCTCTCGGTGAACTTCCGGAACCCATTCGTCACTCCCGGTACAATATCGGTAATGCTTGAAAACCTTCCGGTAACCAAATGAAACCATACTATAAATCAATCTTCATTTCCGGACCATTCCGGAAACCCTCGTGACGTCCATGATCTCATCCGGGACTCCGAACAACATTCGGTAACCACACATATAACTCAACTATACTAAAACATCATCGAACCTTAAGTGTGCAGACCTTGCGGGTTCGAGAACTATATAGACATGCCCCGAGGTACTCCTCGGTCAATATCCAATAGCGGGACCGGGATGCCCATATTGGATCCTACATATTCTCCGAAGATCTTATCGGTTGAACCTTAGTGTCAAGGTGTCACACCCTGTTTTTCATCACAAGTATTTTATGTTGCAAAAATCAGAGCTTGTTAAAACTTTTTCAAATAATGTTGTGAGTGCAATGTCAGCCCTTGTATGAGTAAATGCTTGCTTGATTGATGACTCAAACCCATGAAAAACTTATTATTTTGCTCTCTTCAAAAACCATTTTTCCTTTATATCAAGATCACCTTCATCATGTTGGGATACACTACTAGCTCATGAAGCCAAGTGGCACTTCCAACCAAAGTTGGTAACCTCATCCAGATATTATTTTCTTTCATCAAAAAGATTAATTGGTGATTTAAAATATTATTTTCCTATTTTATATTTACGTCTGTTTCTAAGGCCAGGAATGATATTCCCACAAGGAAAATTGCTTTCCTGCCTTAGAAAATTCTGAGTAAATTCATGGAAGCTCAGAAGGACATATATTTTCCATATATAAGATTTTCAACCCTATTTTATATTATTATTATTTGAGTAAAACCCTGAAAACCATTTTTGTCTGTTTTAGCTTTTTGAGATGTTTCCAAAGGAAATGATCTCAATAAATTCCCATTAAATTACAGGAGCCCTCCCAAGCCATATTAGGTGCTCACATAAAATCTCACCTTGATCCAAGGTGGGGAAGTACACCTAATAAGCCCAAAACCCTCTCTGTCCAGAGTAGAGTTGGAACAACTCTACATTGCAAAGTTTCTCCAATGGAGCTACAACTTTGCAGAGGTGTTTGACACCCCAAATAAGGACTCCACACCAAAAATGGGATTTGTGAGACTCTGTTTGGCCACACTCCCTTTGTAAGGGACAGTACTGGTCATTTTGAGGCATTTTAAAGTTTACAAAGCTAAACTTGTTCAATGGGGCTCAACTTTGGTGAAACCCCATGTTTTTACCCCAAGACCAAACCTGTTAAGTTTCAGTTCCAGTGGTGGAGTGGAAGCAGCCCAAGTCACTGTCGAAGACCTATTGACAGGAAGGTAAAAACCCCCCTAGCCACTGTTTTACCCAATGTCAAAGCCCCAAACTTGGTGAGGAAGAGCCCCAGAACACCCTGAGCACCCAGTCAACCAGCCCCTCCCCAACTCCAAGCACAAGTGACAAGATCTTCAATTTAAGCCACAGGCCAGTACTGGCAACACTAGTGTTCCTTGCCTCCTTGACCAGCTCGTGCTCCCACTAGCACACAACGGCTAGGCACACTCCCAGCAACACTCAGGACATGGAGGCCACGTCTCAGAGGGCCCCAGAGCGCGCCAACATGCCGTGGCATGCCAAAACCGCGCTCTGGACGCGCTACAGAGAACCTCCAGCGAGGGGACGTCGCCCCGGTCAGTTCCAACCCCCCTAGTAATGTCCAAACACTTCCCCGACACCCCCTCTGTGCAAAGATACCATCAGGGGCCCCCTCTCCTCGCGCAAGAGCTCAGGCGACGCGTGCCCGTGCGCGCCCGACGCGGCCGAGCATGCACGGTCGTTGCGGCTCGTCCCCACTCGCTTTCCCTCTGCGGCCGATGCACCAGGAGGTCCTAAACCATGTCCCAAACCCGTGGTTTCACAGCCAGCACCTCACTGTGCTCGCACGCGCGCCACGGTGAGTCACCGGCGCGCCCGAGTCGGCTCACCGCCGCTGGCCTATAAATAGGTCCCCCCGGCACCCCAGCACCCTCCAAGTAGCTTCAGTACGACCACTAGACTCCCCCTAGCCGCCCAATCGAGCTCGTAGAGCCCCGGTGCTCGAGATCGACCGAGGCCCCTCCGCCTCGGAGCTCCGGTCGATCTCCGGCTACACGCCGTCTCCTGCGCTGTCCGACCTCCCATTGCACTCCCCTTGACGCCAGGACCATTTCCCCCAACTCCCCCGAGCGAATCCGTGCCCCTAGCCACTAGCTCGACGCCAACCCGAAACCCTTCCGCCACGATCACCTCGTCGCCGGCGACCCAGACCACCTCCGGTGACGTCCCGACCACGAGCAGGTAGGCGGAGGAACGAGGGACCCATTCCCGCTCCTAGATTGGCCTGAGGACAACGGTAGCCTCGCCGGCGTCCGTCTCCACCTCTCTGGCTGGAGGTAGGAGATGGACCCGACAGGTGGAACCCACCTGTCGGTGTCCTGGGGCAGCCAACGCGTGGAGCCACTCACACTGACCCCAGGGGCCCGCAGGTCAGGTTTGAACCTGGCCTGCGCGCGCCTGGTGGCTGGTCTGCTGGCTGGGCCGACTGGGTCTTCCCCCCTGGCCTTTTTCTTTTATTTATTAACCTGCAACTTAAATGATTTTTATAAAAATATTTAGCTAGTAGAAAAATATGATTCTTCCACCAACAATTTTTTAAAAATGTGTAGTATTTGATTCTGTAGAGTTTGACATTTATCAAAAAACAGAATCTGTTTTGGTATAATAAAATGATATTAAAAGCATTTGTTTTCTCCCGTTTGCTTTTAAATAAATATGCTTAGCTAATAAAAACCATAGGAAACATTTTCCAAAATAATAAACTGAATTTATTCAAGCTTTGCAACATTTTTAAAAAGCACCTTGTGATCTGTTCTGGTGAGAGCTATTATTTATTTATTCCTTTCTCGACGGTAGAGTTACCGAGTGATGGAGGATCCGGAGCGGAAGACCTCGAAGACCCCGGATACCTAGCTGACCAAGGCAAGCAGCCCTTTGACCATGACTTGAGCACAAACATTGTTGCATGATAGTATAGTTGGTATTTTCCCGTTGCATGTGATCACAATGCCGGTTCATCATTGTGGTGATGGCACCGAAGGCTTCTTCGAAGCACTTGCATGATAGTAATGTTATTCATGTGGCTCCTCAGAGCACAAACATGATGAGCTTGACCCTACCATCTATGGGGATCATGCTACTTTCATGTTGACTAGTAGAGTAAGATCATTGCACTGAGCTTGACCCTACCCCTTGAGGGTCATGTTATTACCATGTTGACAAGTAAAGATAGAGCATATTATCACAAGCATGATGATGAGTTAAATAAAGAGTTATGAAAACCCCGTCGGGTGCCACTAATGCCCGAGGGTGATGATGAGTTGGTGATCACTTTTGGTGAAGTGATGCACCAGTGTTTTTGTGTGAGTATGGTTTCAGAAATGGGATTAGATTTATGATGTGTCGACCGTCCCAACCTTACCAGTACGACCACAATACCCCTTTATGGGATGGGGCTTTGTTGATTACTCTGGTTGGTACTATTAAAGAGCCACATTACTAGTGGCGGGAGTGATCGGTGTCACTCTCGTGATGGGGTCGTGCCAGGTAGGACGACTATGCCATTATTATGAGTTCCAGGCACACCGTTGGTCCCTGCATGGTTGATACAGTCCAGAGTCGGTGCTCGTAAGACGTACAACATGTGGGCTGGGTACCAATCGAGTGGACCTCTTTGTCTAGTATCGTCAGGGGAAAGATGATGATCGGGTACTTACCTCGGGTATATGTGATATACCGCGAGTCGTGGATGACATGGAAGTTTCCCGTTTCTCGTGGGTCCAGCGTACTACCTCTGCAGAGTGTCAAACTATTCGAATAGCCGTGTCCACGATCAAGGACAGTTGGGTGGTGCTCCTTAAACTACGTCCAGCGTTTCCGCATAAACCAAGTGTGTGTGTGTGAGTTCAGTAAATGGTGTTAATAACCAGAGTTACTTGAGAGTAATAATATGACCAAGTTCGGTGACTTGGCATATAGGGTAAACCCGGATGGTTTAGCCCTCATTAATACACTGAGGTTATGACAAGTCTGATGACTTGGCATATAGGGTGAACCCGGTGGGTTCAACCCTTAGCAAATATGTTGATATCTGTAACCTGTTCTTCAAGAGTAATTCTTTAACTTGTTGCATATACCTGATCATTCCACCAAATTGCATTCCACCATAGATACTTGCTACTATTATTCTTCGTTATCAATGTTCATATCATGGGCTGTTTGCGAGTACATTCAAAGTACTCATTGGCTTACCACTGGTTATATTATTAACCAGACATGGAAGGACCAGAGTTTGGCGACGAGTACGCCGTCAGAGACGAACCTGCGATCTAGGACGCTTCCAAGTCAGAATGCCTGTCGGTGTAGGCTTGATGGCATGGGCACCGCTTAGCCCTTACGAGTTTCCGCTACTCGATGTATCTGTTTAATTTGGCCCTAGGCCTCGCTCTTGAACCCGACCTTCTGGTCATTTGATGTAATAATTCCGGTACTTGGATGTAAGACTCTATTATTCAGTATGGGTGTTCAGTGAACATTGATCCTTGGGGTCATTGGGCACGGCGAACTCGACTTGCTAGTCGGGGTCCCCACACAAGGATTCATATAATCCTGTATGTCATTCCCTTTGTCCTTCGGTATGTTACTTTCCCGAGATTTGATCGTCGGTATCCACATACCTATTTCGATCTCATTACCGGCAAGTCTCTTTACTCGTTCCGTAATACAAAATTCCATGACTTACACTTAGTAACATTGCTTGCAAGGCTTGTGTGTTATATTGTATTACTGAGTGGGCCCGAAGATACCTCTCCGTGACACGGAGTGACAAATCCTCATTCTTGATCCATACTAACTCAACGAACACCTTTGGAGATACCTGTAGACTACCTTTATATTTACCCAGTTATGTTGTGACGTTTGATACACACAAGGTATTCCTCCGGTGCGAGTGAGTTATATGATCTCATGGTCATACGAATAAATACTTGATACGCAGAAAACAATAGCAATAAAATGACACGATCAATATGCTACGTATATAATTTTGGGTCTTCTCCATCACATGATTCTCCTAATGATATGATCCCGTTATCAAGTGACAACACTTGCCTATGGCCAGGAAACCTTGACCATCTTTGATCAACGAACTAGTCAACCAGAGGCTCACTAGGGACAGTGTGTTGTCTATGTATCCACACATGTATTTGAGTTTCCAATCAATACAATTCTAGCATGGATAATAAACGATTATTATGAACAAGGAAATATAATAATAACTAATTTATTATTGCCTCTAGGGCATATTTCCAACAAAAAAGAAGAAAAGAAGAATAAGTAGAAGAAGAGGATAAAGAAAAATAGAAATAGAAATAAGAGGAAGAACAAGAAGAGGAGAAGAGGAGGAGGAGGAGGTGGAGGAGGAGGAGAAGAAGTTGAAGAAGAGGATAAGAAATAGAAAAAATGAAAAGAAGGAAGAATAATAAGAAGAAGAGAAGAAGAAGGAGAAGGAGGAGGAGGAGAAGGAGCCCTCCTTCTTCTCCTACTTCTTCTCCTTCTTCTCTCCTCCTGCTTCTCCTTCTCCTCCTCCTTCTTCTTCTCTTCTTCTTCTCTTCCTCCTCCTTCTCATTCTCCTTTCCCTCCTTTTGCTTCTCCTCCTTCTCCTTCTTCTTCTCTTCTTGCTTCTTCTCTTTCTTCTTCTACGCAGCTTATTTTCCCAACAAAGACATACTTAGCTAGTTATCCTCCAAAATGACATAATTAGCTTAGTTAGCACAAAAACATCATAAGAACCTTGGTTAGCTCACAACTTAGCTAATTATCCTCCAAAATGACATAATAAGCTCAAAATGGCATAAGAACCTTGGTTAGCTCATGAATATTATATACTTAGCTTGTTTTCCTCTAAAATGACATAATTAGCCCATTTAGCTCCAAAAAGACATACTTGGCTAATTTAGCTCCAAGAATAGGAGAAGAGGAGAAGAAATAGGAAAAATGAAAAGAAGGAAGAAGAAGAAGAAGAAGAGAAGAAGAAGAGAAGAAGAAGGAGAAGGAGGAGGAGGAGAAGGAGATCTCCTTCTTCTTCTCCTTCTTCTCTCCTCCTACCGACAGAAGAAGAAGAGAAGAAGAAGAAAAAGAAGAAGAAGAAGAAGAAGAAAAAAGGAAGAAACGGAAGAAGAGGAAAAAAGAAGAGGAGGAACAAGAAAATGACACCCTGACACGATGCCCCGACACCCCGACACTACGCCCTGATATGACATCCTAACACCCCAGCACAAAACTCTGCGCAACTGTTAATACGCCGTATATTTGTGTTAGGTCATATATTTTTCGATTTTATTAATGAACACACACAATATTTGTGTTGATCGGGTGGATTTACATGTGACAATTGTCTCGTCGCTGTGAGGTCTGATGTGCGAAGACCTCCCCGTGCATTCTACGAGCTCTGCCCCTGATTCGTGGGTCAGTACAAATGTCATCTCCTCCTCGCCCCTTCATTTACTGTGGGTCGGTTTTCGGATGAAACTTGCTAGATGTAGGTAATTAAGTTAATGTATCAGTATGCATGACCAGTATGCGTCTCCCGTTCGAAAGGGTTATAGTTATAAATATGCATGCATTGGCTTATATTTATAACCGTGATTCTTTCGAATTGTCCAACGTTATCCATGGACAGCCCGAGTATGTGTAGATTGGGTTCGTTTTCCCATATGCTTTGTTTCGGATCCAATGCATAATTTCGTCAGTGCCTCCCTGTTGTTCTCCGGATATACATCCTTTCCGTTTATTGCGGAGACATGTATCAGGAGAACAATGGGGAGGTGTTGCCGAAATTTTGCGTTGGATCCGGAGCAGAGCATGGGAAAACGAACCCAATCTACACATACTCGGGTGGGATTAGGACCTATCTTTACCTATTAGCGTGTAGGTTGCATGGACGTAATAAAAATGGTGAACTTGATTAACTGATGAATATATATGCTAAATTATATATAAATATATTTCTTGTGTGTTTAGTAGCTAGGCAAGATGAGTGATCGTGCATGGATGTACACCGGTAACTCTTTGATAACCCACAAGTTTAGGGGATCGCAACTGTTTTCGAGGGTAGAGTATTCAACCCAAATTTATTGATTTGACACAAAGGGGAGTGAAAGAATATTCTGAAGTATTAGCAGCTGAGTAGTCAATTCAACCACACCTGAAGGATTAGTGTCTGCAAGCAAAGTATCAGTAGCAAAGTGGTATGATAGCTACGGTGCCAGAAACAGGTCTGTTGACGGCAGACTATTCCTAACTTGTTGTATCAATGGCGCCAGTAAAGTGTTGCAACAAGTAACAGCCAAATAGCAAGTAACAGTAGTAGTGACAGCAGTAGCAAGTAACTGAAGTAGTGACAACAGAGTAACAACAGTAGCAGCAGAGTAACAGAAATAGCAACAGATTAACAACAGTAGTAGTGACAGCAGTAGCGGCAAAGTAACATAGCAAGGACCAGTAGTAAAAGACTCGTAGGCAGTGGATCGGTGATGGATGAGTATGCCGGATGTGATTCATCATGTAACAGCTATAACACAGAGAGAAAAGTAACTAGCTCCCGTTCGTCAATCTAATGTAGGCATGTATTCCGTATGTAGTCATACGTGCTTAGGGAAAGAACTTGCATGACATCTATTGTCCATCCCTCCCGTGGCAGTGGGGTCCTAATGGAAACTACGGGATATTAAGGTTCTCCTTTTAATAAAGAACCGGACCAACGCATTAACACTTGGTGAATACATGAACTCCTCATACTATGGTCATCTCCGGGAGTGGTTTCGGCTATTGTCACTCCGGGGTTGCCGGGTCATAACACATAGTAGGTGACTACAACTTGCGAGGTAGGATCTAAAACACACATATATTGGCGACAATATAATAGGTTCAGATCTGAAATCATGGCACTCGGGCCCTAGTGACAAGAATTAAGCATGGCAAAGTGGTAGCAACATCAATCTCAGAACATAGTGGATACTAGGGATCGATCCCCATCAAAACTAAGTCGATTACATGATAGATCTCATCCAACTCATCACCGTCCAGCAAGCCTACGATGAGATTACTCACGAACGGTGAAGAGCATCATGGAATTGGCGATGTAGGAAGGTTGATGATGACGATGGCGACGATTTCCCCTCTCCGGAGCCCAGAACGGACTGCAGATCTGCCCTCCAGATGAAGAATAGGAGGTGGCGGCGCCTCCGTATCATAAAACGCAATGAATCCTTCTCCCTGATTTTTTTCCGGGCGAAACGGAATATATAGAGCTGAGTTTGGAGGCGGTGGAGCCTCGTGGGCCCCACAAGCCCTCACGGCACGGCCTGGGGGGGGGGTGGCCGCGGCCAGTGTGCTTGTGGCCCACTGGTTCACCCCCTCTGGTGGATCTTTGCGCAGGTATTTTTCATTAATTCCAGAAAAATTCTCCGTAAATTTTCAGTTCATTCCGAGAACTTTTATTTCTACAAAAAAACAACACCATGGTAATTCTGCTGAAAACAACGTTAGTCCGGGTTAGTTTCCTCAAGCAGTTCAGTTGACAAACTGAAAGAGACAAAAGAAAAACTTTGACGAACTCTGTTTGATCTTGTTGTTGCAACTATGTCTAACTCACAACCAGAATTTCAGCAAGATCACAAGCAAACCACATAAGCAAATGACATCTAGGTCTCACGGTAAACTCATATCAATGGCACAATCAACTAGCGAGCAAATAATAATAAGCCTCAAATGTCAACACTTCAATCAAAACAACATGAAGCAGTACGAACAGGTGGTATCTCGCTAGCTCTTTCTGACACCACAAAACATAAATGCAGAGCACCTTCAAAGACCAAGGGCTGACTATACATTGTAACTCATGGCAAAGAAGATCCAGTCACAGTCATACTCAACACAGTTAAAAGCAAAGCATACAAACGACAGAGGTGCTCTCTAATTGGTGCTTTTATAAGAGGAGTATGACTCAACAGGAACATAAATAGACATGCCCTTCGCGGAGGGAAGCATTGATTTGCAGAGGTGCCAGGGCTCAAGCTTTTAAAACAGAGATAATAATTTTGGGTGGCATGCTCTCATTGTCAACGCAATGATGAAGAGTTCTCAACATATTCCACGCTACACATTCTATAGGCGGTTCCTAAACAGAAAAGTATAGCCGAATCCTCGGGTGCCGTCCATACCAACATCAATCCTGGGGGAGTTTTGTTTGCAATTATCTTTTCGATTTGAGCATGGAATTGGGAATTCCAATTGCCGGCCCCTTTCTCGTGAATGATAGTGAATAAACACATATCGAGGATAACACGCCTAGCATGAAGATACCAATAGCCCCCTGTCACCACATGAGCGGTTCGGGCACGCAAAACAGATTATTTCATGAAGGTTTAGAGAGTGGCACATGCAAATTTACTTGGAACGACAGGTAGATACCGCAAATAGGTAGGTATGCCGGACTCATATGAATAACTTTGGGTTTATGGAAGTGGATGCACAAGCAGTATTCTCGCTTAGTACAAGTGAAGGCTAGCAAAAGATTGGGAAGCGACCAACTAGAGAGCGACAACAGTCATCAAAATGCATTGAGATTAACTAACATTGAGTGCAAGCATGAGTAGGACATAAATCACCATGAACATGAACATCATAGAGGCTATGTTGATTTTGTTTCAACTACATGCGTGAACATGCGGCAAGTCAAGCCACTTGAATCTTTCAAAGGAGGATACCATCCTATCATACTACAACACAGTCATCTCAAAATTCATGTGGGCATCCAAGACAAACCATTATAAGCTCCTAGCTAAGTAAGCATGGCATAAGCAACTATGATCTCTAAGTTGTTATTGCAAACATGTTTCTCTCACAACAAAGCTGAATCAGGCATGATGAGCTAGTCATATTTACAAAAACAAAATAGATCGAGTTCATACTAGCTTTTCCAGGATCAATCACTTCATCATATATCGTCATTATTGCCTTTCACTTGCACGACCGAACGATGTGAACAATAATAAGCGTGCTCGTGCATTGGACTAAAGCTGGAATCTGCAGGCAAACACAAAGGAGAAGACAAAGTAATATGGGTCTTTAAAAGCTAAACGGGTATGCATGCAAGAGCCACTAAACATTGTAACCATGGTCTTCTACCTTGACCCAAAGAAAAGAAAAACTATTTCCACGGGAAAGCTCCCAACAAGCAAAAGAAGAACAAGAAAATCTTTTTGGTTTTTTTAAACTAGACAGACACACAAAAATAAAACGAGAAAAAGAAAATAAACTAGCATGGATGATATAATGGCAAAGTGTGAACACCGGCTAACAAAGCGAAAGCAAAAGCAAGAATGTAAATTCAGTGAGAACACGTACTCCCCCAAGCTTAGGCTTTTGGCCTAAGTTGGTCTACTCCCAAGGATGGTCCTGGCGAAACCCAAAATCATAATGGGGGTTATACGGGAGCGCTAAGACAGAAAACAGGGAAAACTAAACTAAACCTATCATTTTTCTTCTAAGCAACCGAAGGTGAAAGCTTGGAACAGAGGTTCGTGACTCCTCGATTCATCCATCTCATGGTCATCGAAAGAAATCCGTCAGTGAGGTTGATGAAGTATCTTTGACAAAAAAAATTGAATCGCAAAAAGAGGACGGAGAATTTACGAATAGTCACTAGGTCACCTCAATGGGGATGTGTATCTCCCCAACAAGCAAATCATACTTCATCTTGACACGAGGAATAGGGCATTCAAAGCTCCCAATAAGAATCGATGAAGTTTTTTCGATAGCATTGATGCAATGTACTCGATATTGTTTCTTCAGAAAGTGCATCGTATGCTCATTACCATTGACATGGAAAGTGACATTGCCTTTGTTGCAATCTATAACAGCCCCTGCAGTGTTTACAAAGGGTCTGCCGAGGATGACCGCCATGGCATCTTCCTCGGGAATATCCAAGATAACAAAGTCTGTTAAGATAGTGACATTGGCAACCATAGTAGGCACATCCTCGCAAATGCCGATAGGGAAAGTAGTTGATTTGTCGGCCAATTGTAGAGAGATTTCAGTGGGTGTCAACTTATCCAGTTCAAGTCTATGATAAAGAGAGAGAGAGAGAGGCATAACACTAACACCGGCTCCAAGGTCGCATAAAGCTGTTCTCACGTAGTTACCTTTAATGGAGCAAGGTATAGTGGGCACACCGGGATCACCTAGTTTCTTAGGAGTTCCACCCTTGAAGGTATAATTAGCGAGCATGGTGGAAATCTCAACCTCGGGTATCCTCCTCTTATTAGTCACAATATCCTTCATGTACTTAGCATACAGAGATATTTTGAGCATATCTGTCAAACGCATTTGCAGAAAGACAGGTTTGATCATTTCAACGAATCGCTCAAAATCCTCATCATCCTTTTTCTTGGATGGTTTGGGAGGAAAGGGCATAAGTTTTCGAACCCATGGTTCCCTTTCTTTACCATGCTTCCTAGCAGCAAAGTCATTCTTATCGTATCTCTTATTCTTAGGCTGTGGGTTATCAAGATCAACAGGTTCAATCTCCACATCCTTATCGTTGCTAGGTTGAGCATCATCATGAACATCACTATTTATATTATCATTAGGCTCATGTTCATCACCAGATTGTGTTTCAGCATCACAAACAGAGACATCGTTTGGACTCTCAGGTGTAGCAGCATCAGGGTTGCTAGCGCGCAAGTTCCTATCATCTTTCTTCTTCTTTCTAGGATGACTAGGTGCATCAGTGCTAACTCCTTGAGGATCTTGTTTAATTCTCTTAGGATGACCTTCAGGATACAAAGGTTCCTGGGTCATTCTACCGCCTCTAGTAATGACCCTGACAGAATTGTCATTCAATTCATTGAGCAAGTCATTCTGAGCCTTAAGTACTTGTTCTACTTGAGTAGTAACCATAGAGGCATGTTCACTCAGAAGCTTAAGATCATTGACATTTCTGTCCACACAAGCACTTAAATGACTAAGCATACGAGCATTCTGTTCCAATCGTCTGCTAACATAATCATTGAAACTTTGTTGTTTGGCAACGAAGTTATCAAATTCATCGATGCATAAGCTAGCAGGTACATCAAGAGGAATATAACTCTCATCAAACCTACGCAGAGAATTTACTTCTACTACCTGTATCGGGTTATCAAGACCATGGATCTCTTCGATAGGTGGTAGATTTTTGATATCTTCAGATTTAATGCCTTTCTCTCGCATAGATTTCTTGGCTTCTTGCATATCTTCAGGATTGAGGAATAGAATACCTCATTTCTTTGGAGTTGGCTTAGGAGGTGGTTCGGGAATAGTGCAAGCATTCTCATTGCACAAGATGTTATTTAGGAGAATCTCAGCTTGTTCTACAGTTTGTTCCCTAAAAACACAACCGACACAACTATCTAGGTGGTCTTTGGAAGCATCAATAAGTCCATTATAGAAGATATCAAGTATTTCATTCTTCTCAAGAGGGTGATCAGGCAAAGCATTCAGTAGCTGGATGAGCCTCCCCCAAGCTTGTGGGAGACTCTCTTCTTAAGCTTGAGCAAAGTTGTATATTTCGTGCAAGGCAGCTTGCTTCTTATGGGCAGGGAAATATTTTTCAGAGAAGTAGTAGACCATATCCTAGGGGCTACGCACACAACGAGGAGCAAGAGAAGTGAACCAAGTCTTAGCATCATCCTTTAGCAAGAAAGGAAACAGCTTGAGAATATAGTAGTGGTGGATCTTTTCCTCACTAGTGAATAGGGTGGCTATATCGTGTTGTTTGGTAAGATGGGCTACAATCGTTTCAGACACATAACCGTGAAAAGGATCAGATTCGACCAGAGTGATTAACTCAGGGTGGACAGAGAATTCATAATCTTTATCGGTCACAAAGATAGGCGAAGTAGCAAACTTCGGGTCATATTTCATCCTAGCATTCAGAGATTTTTCTTTCCACTTGAGCAGTAGTTTCTCAACATCATTGCTATCCTTACACACAAGAAAATCCTCGGCTATCTCTCCATCCATAAGATAGCGCTCAGGCATAACAGGCAATTCAGGCATAGTAGCAGGTTCTACTTCAATAGTATCAGCAGCTTCAGAAGTATCATCACATCTAGCAGCAACTCTAGCAATTTGTGCATCAAGGAATGCACCTAGTGGCAAAGCAGTATCAAGCATAGCATCATTAGGCATAGTATCAAGCATAGCATCATAAGGCATAGTATCAAGCATAGCATCATCATAAGCATCATGGGCAGCAGAAGTAGCATCATCAAGCACACTAGTATCAAGCACAGGCGACATATCAAGATTTCTAGCAGGAGGTGATGTCGCAAACTTACTCATAACCGAAGGTGAATCAAGTGCAGAGCTAGATGGCAGTTCCTTACATGTCCTCGTAGTTGAGGGCAAGATTTCAGTTCTTGGATCTTTCAGATTCCTCATAGTGACCAGCAGACGTAAATCCCAAGTGACTCAGAGAATATAGCTGTGCCTCCCCGGCAACGGCACCAGAAAAAGGTATTGATAACCCACAAGTGTAGGGGATCGCAACAGTTTTTGAGGGTAGAGTATTCAACCCAAATTTATTGATTCGACACAAACGGAAGCGAAAGAATATTCTCAAGTATTAGCAGCTGAGTTGTCAATTCAAACACACCTGAAAGATTAGTGTCTGCAAGAAAAGTATCGGTAGCAAAGTGGTATGATAGCTACGGTGCCAGAAACAGGTCTGTTGACGGCAGACTATTCCTAACTTGTTGTATCAATGGCGCCAGTGAAGTGTTGGAGCAAGTAACAGCCAAGTAGCAAGTAACAGCAATAGTGACAAAGGTAGCAAGTAACAGTAGTAGTGATAGCAGTAGCAACTAACAGTAGTAGTGACAGCAGTAGCAAGTAATAGCAGTAGTAGCAGAGTAACAGCAGTAGCAACAGAGTAACAATAGTAGTAGTGACAGCAGTAGCGGCAAAGCAACGTAGCAAGGACGAGTAGTAAAAGACTCGTAGGCAGTGGATCGGTGATGGATGAGTATGCCGGATGTGATTCATCATGTAACAACTATAACACGGAGAGATAAGTAACTAGCTCCCGTTCATCAATCGAATGTAGGCATGTATTCCGTATGTAGTCATACGTGTTAGGGAAAAGAACTTGCATGGCATCTATTGTCTATCCCTCCCGTGGCAGCGGGGACCTAATGGAAACTACGGGATATTAAGGTTCTCCTTTTAATAAAGAACCGGACACACGCATTAACACTTGGTGAATACATGAACTCCTCATACTATGGTCATCTCCGGGAGTGGTTCCGGCTATTGTCACTCCGGGGTTGCCGGGTCATAACACATAGTAGGTGACAACAACTTGCAAGGTAGGATCTAAAACACACATATATTGGCGACAACATAAGAGGTTGAGATCTGAAATCATGGCACTCGGGCCCTAGTGACAAGCATTAAGCATGGCAAAGTGGTAGCAACATCAATCTCAGAACATATTGGATACTAGGGATCAATCCCCGTCAAAACTAACTCGATTACATGATAGATTTCATCCAACTCATCACCATCCAGCAAGCCTACGATGAGATTACTCACGAACGGTGAAGAGCATCATGGAATTGGCGATGGAGGAAGGTTGATGATGACGATGGCGACGATTTCCCCTCTCCGGACCCCAGAACGGACTCCAGATCTGCCCTCGAGATGAAGAACAGGAGGTGGCGGCGCCTGCGTATCGTAAAATGCGATGAATCATTCTCCCTGATTTTTTTCCAGTTGAAACAGAATATATAGAGCTGATTTTGGAGGCGGTGGAGCCTCGTGGGCCCCACAAGCCCTCACGGCGCAGCCTGTGGGCTTGTGGCCCACTGGTTCACCCCCTCCGGTGGATCTTTGCGCAGGTATTTTTCATTAATTCCAGAAAAATTCTCCGTAAATTTTCAGGTCATTCCGAGAACTTTTATTTCTACACAAAAACAACACCATGGCAATTCTGCTCAAAACAGCGTTAGTCCGGGTTAGTTCCATTCAAATCATGCAAATTAGAGTCCAAAAAAGGGCAAAAGAGTTCGGAAAAGTAGATACGACGGAGACGTATCAGTGATAACCCACAAGTATAGGGGATCAATTGTAGCCTTTCTCGATAAGTAAGAGTGTCGAACCCAACGAGGAGCTAAAGGTAGGACAAATATTCCCTCAAGTTCTATCGACCACCGATACAACTCTACGCACTCTTTACGTTCGCTTTACCTAGAACAAGTATGAAACTAGAAGTACTTTGTAGGAGTGATAGGATAGGCTTGCAAGAAAGTAAAGAACACGTAAATAAAATTAGGGGCTGGTTAGATAAATAAACAACTACGAGTGTCTAACGAGTGTGGAAAAGTGGTGGTAGGAGTTGCGGAATTTTCCCTATGCAATTGACTATGTTACTAGATCGATAGCAAGTTTCATGTGGGAGAGGCCTCTGCTATCATGTCACCCCTTACTTGGAATTCTATGCACTTATGATTGGAACTATTAGCAAGCGTCCGCAACTACTAACGTTCATTAAGGTAAAACCCAACCATAGCAATAAGATATATTGGTCCCCCTTTAATCCCATATGCATCAATTTCTATGCTAGGTTTGAAGCTTCTGTCACTCTAGCCTGCCAATACATAGTCCTATCAACATACAACTAACCCTATGGTGTGATCCACACGCGCGATCATATGATGGGCACCAAAGACAACAACATAACCACAAACAAATTAAACCAATCATAGCAATTCATCAATCACCGATAGGACAACGATAATCTACTCAGACATCATAGGATAGCAACACATCATTGGATAATAATATGTAGCATAAAGCACCATGTTCAAGTAGATGGTACAATGGGTGGCGGGAGAGTGAACCGCTGAATATAGATGGTGGAAGATGATGGAGATGTTGGTGAAGATGACGGAGGTGTTGGTGTAGATCGCCGTCACAGGATGATGTCCCTGGCGGCGTTCCGGCGCCGCCGGGAGAGAGGGGGAGAGAGCCCCCCTCCTTCTTCTTCTTCCTTGACCTCCTCCCTAGATGGGAGAAGGGTTTCCCCTCTGGTCCATGGTCTCCATGGCGGCGGAGGGGCGAGAGCCCCTCCGAGATTGGATCTCTCTATCTCTGTCCTTCTGTTTCTGCGCTCCCAAATTCTGCGTTTCACCGTTTCTTAAATTCCCGGAGATCCGTAACTCCAATTGGGCTGAAATGTTAACACGATTTTCTTCCGGATATTATCTTTCTTGTGGCGAAAGAAGGGATCCAACTGCTTTAAGGAGTGGCCATAAGGTTGCCTGTCGTGGGCCCACCCCCTTGCCGCGGCGATAGGGCTTGTGGGCACTCCGTGCATCGCCTCGCGTTGATTCTTCTTCCCAAAAATCATAAATATTCCAAAAAAAAATCCTCGTAAGTTTTTATTACGTTTGGACTTCATTTGGTATGGATATTCTGCGAAACAAAAAACATGCAACAAACAGGAACTGGCACTGGGCACTGGATCAATATGTTAGTCCCAAAAATAGTATAAAAAGTTGCCAAAAGTATATGAAAGTTGTAGAATATTGGCATGAAACAATCAAAAATTATAGATACGACACAGACGTATCAATCAGTCACCCTAGTCAGAAAGAGATGACGAAAGAATGGTTTCTAAAAACCAAGGAATTTGTAAAAGCAGCATTTGCAAATGGCCAACAAAGAAACTATTGCCCGTGTCCTGGATGCAACAACTATAAAAAGATGAGAGAGGCTATAATGATTAAACACCTGCAGAGGAGGGGTTTTAAGCCTAATTATACGGTGTGGACATTTCATGGTGAGTCTATACAACGCACCAGAGCTGAGGTGGTCCGTTGTCGCACAGATGAGCATGGTACCGGGATCGAAGACATGGTGCAAGACTTTTATGATGCGCGGGATTCGGAAGATGACATGGAGGAATTTGCAAAAGCCTTCTACGAAATGTTGGAATCTTCAAAACGTCCTCTCCATGAGCACACTGAGCTTTGTCAGCTAGATGCAATTGCACAAGTAATGGCTCTGAAGGCTCAGTTCAACTTGGGAAGAGAATGCTACGACGCGATGATGACACTATTTGGACGCTTCCTACCCAAAGGCCATGTCATGCCTGCAAAACTGTACCAATCGGACAAAATACTTCGTGTACTTAAGATGCCCTCTGATAAGATAGATGCATGTGAGAAAGGATGTGCCTTATTTAGGAAGGCGTATGCACACTTGGACTATTGTCCCAATTGCGAGTTTTGCAGGTATCTTGTGGTAGACCACAGTATCGGTGAGAAGAGGCAGACCAAAATCGCAGTTAGTGTTCTTCGGTATATGCCAATCGTACCAAGGTTTCAACGTCTTTTCATGGTCGAAGAGACAACCAGACAGATGACATGACACAAATTGGGCAAAAGAACCGAACTAGATGAGGATAGGAATAAGATGGCGGTACACACATCGGATGGGGAAGCGTGGAAACATTTCGATGGATTGCATCAGGATAAAGCGGCAGATCCAAGGAATCCTCGAGTGTGCGTCGCCATGGATGGTTTTAATCCCTTCGGCATGACGGCAACCCAATACAATTGTTGGCCTGTATTTGTCATTCCACTCAATCTCCCCCCGGGCAGATTATGCAAAGAAAGAACATATTTCTAACGTTGATAATTCCAGGGCCCAATTATCCGGGAAGAATATGAATGTGTACCTGCAGACGCTTAATGATGAATTGGAAGAAGCTTGGGATAATGGGGTCAAGACATACGAAGCCGTTAGAAAACAAAACTTCAAAATGCATGTGTCGTACATGTACTCGATGCATGACTTGCCGGCGTATGCGCTATTCTCTCGATGGTGTGTGCATGGAAGGTTCCCGTGCCCCCAATGCAAGGCAGCTCTTCAGTTTCATTGGTTGCAGGAGGGTCGGAAGTATTCTTGTTTTGACTTGCATAGAGAGTTCCTGGATCCTGACCATCAGTTTAGAAAGACAAGAATAACTTTACCAAAGGTAAAGTTGTCAAAAACTTGGCACCACCTGCGTTGACAGGCCAACAGATCTTGGATCAGTTAAACGCCCTCGAGCCTGAACCAAAGCGTCCAGGGTATTTCAAGGGGTATAATTCAAAACACGCCTGGACTCACAAGCCATGCTTCTGGGATCTGCCTTACTTCAAAGACCTCCTTCTTCCACACAATATCGACATGATGCACACTGAAAAGAATATCGAACAGGCTAGTTTTGGTACATTTTTCGACATAGATGGGAAGACAAAGGATAATACTAAGGCTAGAGTCGATCAAGAGATACTATGTCATAGACCGTTACAAAACATGCGAGAAGGCAAAGGAAAGCAGAAGTGGTCGAAGCCAAAGGCCTGGTTCAATCTTGGAAGGCTAGCTATGAGGGAAATTATCTTGTGGGTCAAAATGCACTTGATGTTCCCCGATGGGTATGAAGCGAATCTAAAGAGGGAAGCGAGTCTTGAAAAATTAAAAATCTTTGGTCTCAAGAGTCATGATTGGCACATATGGCTAGAGCGGGTAATGCCGGTGATGTTACGTGGCTTTATTCCTGAGGATGAATGGCTAGTACTGGCGGAGCTGAGCTATTTCTTCCGTGTTCTTTGTGCGAAAGAATTGTCGCCTGGCGTGGTAGATGACATGGAGGAGTTTGCACCGGAGTTGTTGTGCAAATTAGAGAAGATCTTTCCGCCGGGCTTCTTTAATCCAATGCAGCATTTGATTTTATATCTACCGACCGAGGCAAGATTGGGTGGGCCCATGCAAGATCGTTGGTTCTATGTAACTGAGAGGATGCATAAGACGCTTCGAGCTAAATGTAAAAATAAGTGTAGAATTGAAGCATCGATGGCTGAGGCATTCATTACTAAGGAGGTGGCAAACTTTGTGACAGCACACTACGAAGCCAAAAATCATCATTTGCATAATCCCAAGCCTCGGCACAATGATGCACACCCTAAAAAAGGTGGTTCCAACCTCAGCCTATTCAAAGGGAAGCTCGCACAAGCCGGTGCTTCGAAACCAATAACGTTGTATGTCGAAGAATGGCGGAACATTTCGTTGTATATCTTCAACAACCTAACATAAGTGCGGCCGTACATCGAGTAACTCCTCGGCACATTTTCCCATAACTTCTAATTCCTTTGAACTGCCATTATTCATGGATATTTCATACAGCCGATACGTCGCCAAATTCTCGGATGGAGCGGTGATCCAAAATTATTGCGTCGAAGAGTATGGGCTTCTAGCAAAGATAGGAGGCGGCTATCCCGGTTTCATGTCTTGGTTCAAACAAACGGTAATTATCAATAATGGACCATTTCATTTCTTGGTCTAACTTGCGGCTAATGCAACAATCGTTTCGTATTAAACTTGTAGGGTAATTCAGAGTGTATGGACGCCGAATTGAGAAAAGACGCTAATGGTTTTGACTATAAGGTCCGTTCATTTCAGAAATACAACATCAACGGGTATCTCTTTCGTACCTTTGGCAAAGAGCTATCTATGCCCGACCGGAAGTCTACAAATTGTGGTGTCTCTGCTATTAGTGAAGGTCTTATCGAGTATTATGGAAGAGTTGAAGCAATTTATGAATTTCAATTCTATGGTGAAAACCCACCGAACGTCACAGTCTTCAAATGTTATTGGTTCCAGCCGAAGGAGACTAGAAGGACTCATGAACATATAGGACTAGACGAAATCAATCCAAACACCCATTTAGATGTTCCTGATGTCTATATTACGGCTCAACAGGTGACCCAAGTTTTCTATCTACTGTGGGCATGCCATACTGATAATAATCTCGAAGCTTGGTATGTTGTTTATGAAGTGCCACCACGTGTTAGACCACCTCGGCCCATGAGACTCCGGTCCAGGATCAGCCTCGGGTCGAGGTGCGTTCGGCCCACGAGACTCTAATTCCTGAGGCTTCGGCCGACGTGGAGACGTCCGGATGGGGTGCCTGGCCGGAGCGGACCGAGGTACCGGATTGGACCGAGGGTCCGGGTGGCTCAGGGGGCGGGGATGGCGGGGATGAGTCTACGGATAGTGAGGGCGACGTGCAGGTGGACGGGGCCACCGTGTACAAGCGTGGTAGTACACGTCTCCGAGTCGCGCCGGCTACCCGCGAGCAGAGGATGATGATTAAGCCTGAATGGGATAGGAGATGCGGCAACAGACAATAGTGCCAGAGATTGACACGTTCACGAAGGTTGGGCTTGCATTGGTTTTTGCCCTTCAAGAGGAAAGGGTGGTGCAGCATAGGAGTAGTAAGTATTTCCCTCAGTTTTAGAACCAAGGTATCAATCCAGTAGGAGAATCTCGTCAAGTCCAGAGTACCTGCACAAACACAAACGAGCTTGCACCCAACGCTATAAAGGGGTTGTCAATCCCTTCAAGATTGATTGCAAAGTTAGATCTGAAGGCGGAAAGTGCAACGAAGTAAAAGAGTAAGGCTGAAAATATAGTGTGGAGTGGACCCGGGGGCCATAGTGTTCACTAGAGGCATCTCCCAAAATAGAAAATATTACGGTGGGTGAACAAATTACTGTCGAGCAATTGATAGAACCGCGCAAAATCATGACGATATCTAAGGCAATGATCATACATATAGGCATCACGTCCGAGACAAGTAGACCGATACTTTCTGCATCTACTACTATTACTCCACACATCGACCGCTATCCAGCATGCATCTAGTGTATTGAGTTCATGACGAACAGAGTAACGCCTTAGGCAAGGTGACATGATGTAGAGGGATAATCTCAAACCAATGATGAAAACCCCATCTTTTTACACTTGATGGCAACAACATGATGCGTGCCTCGCTACCCCTTCTGTCACTGGGTGAGGTCACCGCATGATATGTACCCAAAACCAAGCACTTCTCCCATTGCAAGAATCATAGATCTAGTTGGCCAAACAAAACCCAGAACTTGAAGAGAATTACAAGGATATGAAATCATGCATATAAGAGATCAGAAGAAACTCAAATAAGATTCATAGATAATCTGATCATAAATCAACAATTCATTGCATCTCGACAAACACAACGCAAAACAAGATTACATCGGATAGAACTCTATGAAGATCACGAGGAACTTTGTAGTGAAGATCCAAGAGAGAGAAGAAGCCATCTAGCTACTAGCTATGGACCCGTAAGTCTATGGTGAACTACTCACGCATCATCGGAGAGATCATGGTGTTGATGAAGAAGCCCTCCGTATCCGAATCCCCCTCCGGCAGGGCACCAGAACGTGCCCTAGATGGGATCTTGCGAAGACACAAGCTTGCGGTGGCAGAAAAGTAGTTTCGATGATCTCTTGATTTTTTCTGGAATTTTTGGGAATATATAGGCGAAAGACCTAGGGCAGGAGAGGCCCAGGAAGCCCACAAGCCTGGGAGGCGCGGGCCCCCCTGGCCGTGGCTAGGGGGCTTGTGTGGTCCCTGGAGACCCCCTGCCTTGGTTCTCAAGCTTCCCGATCTTCTTCTATTTCGGAAAAAATCTTTTTGGAAGTTTCGTTGCGTTTGGACTCCGTTTAAAATCCTCCTCTGAAAAGGGTCAAAAACACGGAAAAAACAGGAACTGGCACTTGGCACTGAGCTAATAAGTTAGTCCCAAAAAATATATAAAAGGCATACAAAACATCCAAAGTTTGACAAGATAATAGCATGAAACCATCAAAAATTATAGATACGTTGGAGACGTATCAAGCATCCCCAAGCTTAACTCATGCTCGTCCTCAAGTAGGGAAGTGATAAAGACTGAATTTTTGATGTGGAATGCTACCTAGTATAATTGTCCTTTGTAACTTCTTTCATGTGACATGAATGTTCAGATCCATACGATTCAGAACAATAGTTTGCTACTGACATGAAAGCAATAATACTTCAAGCAAACTAGCAAGGTACTCATGAACTTTTAAAATAACAAGGCCAAGGAAAGTTATCCCTACAAAATCATATAGTCTGGCTATGCTCCATCATCCTCACACAACTAATGTAAATCATGCACAACCCTGGTATTGGCCAAGTAATTGTTTTCGCTCTCTTACTTTCTCAAATGTTTTATAACTATCACGCAATACATGAGAGTGAGCCATGGATATAGCACTATAGGTGGAATAGAGTGTGGTCATGGTTGTGAGACAAAAAGGAGGAGATGGTCACATTGACTCGGCGTATCAAAGGGCTATTGAGATGCCCATTAATAGATATCAATGTGAATGAGTAGGGATTGCCATACAAGGGATGCACTAGAGCAATAAGTATGTGGAAGCTCAAAAGGAGAACTAGTGGGTGTGCATCCAACTTTCTTGCTCACGGAGACCTAGGCAATTTTGAGGAAGCCTATCATTGGAATATACAAGCCAAGTTATATAGTAGAGATTCCCACTAGTATATGGTGGTGACGAAACAAGAGGCTCTCAATCATGAAGAACATGGTGCTATTATGAAGCACAAGTGTGGAAAAAGATAGTAGCATTGTCCCTTCTCTCTTTTTTCATCTGGGCTCTCGGGCCTCTCTTTTTTTCTCTCTTTTTTTTATTTGGGCTCTTTGGGCTCTTTTTTTCCTCACATGGGAAAATGCTCTAATAATGATGATCATCACACTTTTATTTACTCACAGCTCAAAGCTTAGAACGATGACGACTCTGAAGGAAATGCCTCTGGCAGTGTACCGGGATGTGCAACGATCTAGCTTGGTGTATGATGTTGAAACATCCCGCTAGTTATCTTACGATCATGCAATGGCAATATGAGAGTGACGACACAAGTCATGAGACGGAACGATGGGAATTGCATGGCAATATATCTCGGAATGGCTATGAAAATGCCATAGTAGGTAGATATGGTGGCTGTTTTGAGGAAGGCATATGGTGGGTTTGTGTACCGGCGAAAGTTGCGTGGCACTAGAGAGGCTAGCAATGGTGGAAGGTGAAAGTGCATCTATACCATGGACTCACATTAGTCATGAAGAACTCACATACTTGTTGCGAAAGTTGTTATTAGTAATCAAAACAAAGTGCTAAACGCATACTCCTAGGGGAAGTGTTGGTAGGTGTTAACCATCGCGCGATCCCGACCTCAACACAAATGATGAAAATCAATAGATCAATTATGCTCCGACTTCCTAACATAGCAGTTCACCATACGTGCATGCTAGTGGAATCACTAACTCCAACACAAGTATTTCTAGATTCACAACACCCTACTAACATAACTCTTAATATTACCAAATCCATGTCTCAAAACTAATTGAGAGGAACCAAGACTTCTCTTTCTACTCAATGCACATGAAGATGGAGGTTTTTGTATCCTCTTTGGGTACCTATCACCTTTTGGAACACTTTCATAGCACAATACAACTACCAAGTCACGCACCGCCGTGCTCTAAAAAAGATCTAAGTGAAGCACATAGAGCAAAATTATCTAGCTCAAAAGATATAAGTGAAGCACGATGAGCATTCTAGAAAAATCACGATGAGTGCATGTCTCTCTCAAAAGGTGTGCAGCAAGGATGATTATGACACAACAAAAAGAAAAGAATCCTATGATACAAGACGCTGCAAGAAAAACACATATCATGTGGTGAATAAAAATATAGCTCCAAGTAATGTTACCGATGGATTGAAGACGAAAGAGGGGATGCCTTCCCGGGGCTTCCCCAAGCTTAGGCTTTTTGGTGTCCTTGAATTTGGCTTGGGATGCCTTGGGAATCCCCAATCATGAGCTCTTTCCACTCCTTATCTCTTTGTCCATGAGAACATCACCCAAAACTTGAAAACTTCACAACACAAAACTTAAACAGAAACTCGTGATATCATTAGCACAAGAAAATAAACTACGACACCTTTAGGTACTTTAGCAATCTTGAATTATATTTATATTGGTGTTGGTCTACTGTATTCTCACTTTTCCATGGCTAGTACCCCCCGATACTATCCATAGTTTCATCAAAACAAGCAACCAACTCAACAAAAACAGAATCTGTCAAAAACAGACCAGTCTGTAGCAATCTGTATACTTCGTATACTTCTGGTACCTCAAAAATTCTGAAAAATTACAACTGCATGGGGAAAAGGCATATCAACCAGAAGCAAAAATAATCAACTCAAAATCTCTTTATTAATAAAAATGAAAAATAATTTCATGAGCGAAAAGTTTCTGTCTTTTTGCGGCAGGATCAAACAACCATCACCGAGACTAGTCATAAAGGTTTTGCTTGGTTCAAACACAAAAAGAAACACAAAAGACACAATCATAACAGAATTATGATGGTGTGGACGCAACAAAACAGAAAGAAAAAGATAAATTCATTGGGTTGCATCCCAACAAGCGCTATTGTTTAACGCCCTTAGCTAGGCATAAGGCGATAAAATCACGTATCGTCGTCTTTGGTGCTCAAGCCATAAGTTGCGTGATCACTCATCATCTTAAGGTCTTCATCGTTATTACTATATGATTCACCACTATTTTTAGGAAGAAAAATAGACTTGGTGGCCTTAATGTGGGCAAAGTTTGGAGTATTCTGCACAGCGGCAAAAGCGGAACCCAAGTTGGTTATAACATCCTCTAGTTTGCCAATCCTAGCGGAATCATGACCTAGTTTTTCGTTAACTGTGGGTTACTTCTCCTTTAAATTTTTCAAAACCATTCCCATCTTGGATCCGTACTGAGTGATTTGATAGTATATCTTTTTATCCAAATTCCCAATAAGTTCGATCGTAGCAACTTTATTTTCAATGACATCCAGCCTACGCATCACATGTTCCAGAGTTAAGGTAGTTCCATTAACCATGAGTGGGGACGAGCCTACCAAATTTATTACATCTCCGTAAGAATCAACGGTATGGCTACCCAAGAAATTTCCACCTATGATGGTGTCAAGAATATACCTATTCCAAGGAGAAACACCCACATAAAAACTGCAAAGCAGGACGGTAGTGGATTGCTTATGAGTGGATCTACTCTGAGCATTGCAAATCCTATACCAAGCATCCTTTAAGTTTTCTTCCTCAATTTGTTTGAAATTGAGGACTTCGTTCTTGGGAGTATCGTTTGAAGTGGTGGATCTAGCCATGAGGACAGGTAGACTATCCCACACAAACGAACAGAAAGCAAGCGAGAGAAAAGGGCGAACGAAAAAGGCAAACGAAAAAGGAAAATATTTTTTGTAATTTTTTTTCCAGAAGTGTTGGAGAGCAAAATGAGAGGCAAAAAAAGTAAATGCAAGAGATGAGTTTGCGACACTTACTTGAATGAGTTCTTGACTTGATCCTTCCCGGCAACGGCGCCAGAAATTCTTCTGCTGCGGCAACAGACAACAGTGCCAGAGATTGACACGTTGACGGAGCCTGGGCTTGCGTTGATTTTTCCCTTGAAGAGGAAAGGGTGGTGCATCACAGGAGCAGTAAGTATTTCCCTCAGTTTGAGAACCAAGGTATCAATCCAGTAGGAGAATCTCGTCAAGTCCAGCGTACCTGCGCAAACACAAACGAGCTTGCACCGAATGCTATAAAGGGGTTGTCAATCCCTTCAAGATTGATTGCAAAGTGAGATATGAAGGCAAAAGTGCAACGGAGTAAAAGAGTAAGGTTGAAAATATAGTGTGGAGTAGACCCGGGGGCCATAGCGTTCACTAGAGGCTTCTCTCAAAATAGCAAATATTACGGTGGGTGAACAAATTACTGTCGAGCAATTGATAGAACCGCGCAAAGTCATGACGATATCTAAGGCAATGATCATACATATAGGCATCACGTCCCAGACAAGTAGACCGATACTTTACGTATCTACTACTATTACTCCACACATCGACCGCTATCCAGCATGCATCTAGTGTATTGAGTTCATGACGAACAGAGTAACGCCTTAAGCAAGATGACATGATGTAGACGGATAATCTCAAACCAATGATGAAAACCCCATCTGTTTACCCTTGATGGCAACAACACGATGCGTGCCTCACTACGCCTTCTGTCACTGGGTGAGTTCACCGCACGGTATGAACCCAAAACCAAGCACTTCTCCCATTCCAAGAATCATAGATCTAGTTGGCCAAACAAAACCCACAACTTGAAGAGAATTACAAGGATATGAAATCATGCATATAAGAGATCAGAGGAAACTCAAATAAGATTCATAGATAATCTGATCAAAAATCCACAATTCATTGGATCTAGACAAACACACTGCAAAAGAATATTACATCGGATAGATCTCCATGAAGATAATGGAGAACTTTGTATTGAAGATCCAAGAGAGAGAAGAAGCCATCTAGCTACTAGCTATGGACCCATAGGTCTATGGTGAACTACTTACGCATCATCGGAGAGGTCGTGGTGTTGATGAAGAAGCCCTCCGTATCCGAACCCCCCCTACGGCAAGGCACCAAAACGTGCCCCAGATGGGATCTTGCGGAGACAGAAGCTTGCGGCGGCGGAAAAGTACTTTCGATGATCTCGTGATTTTTTCTGGAATTTTTGGGAATATATAGGCGAATGACCTAGGGCAGGGGAGGCCAAGGGAGCCCACAAGCCTGGGATGCGCGGGCCCCTGGCCGTGGCTAGGGGGCTTGTGGGGGTCCCTGGAGACCCCCTGCCTTGGTTCTCAAGCTTCTCGATCTTCTTCTGTTAAAAAAAATCTTTTTGGAAGTTTCGTTCCGTTTGGACTCCATTTAAAATCCTCCTCTGAAAAGGGTCAAAAACACAGAAAAAACAGGAACTGACACTTGGCACTGAGTTAATAAGTTAGTCCCAAAAAAGATATAAAAGGCATACAAAACATCCAAAGTTTGACAAGATAATAGCATGAAACCATCAAAAATTATAGATACGTTGGAGACGTATCAATAGGTAAGTACATTTACTCTTTTTTTAGCTTCTTCCTTCAAGTTTCTTCAAATATCTAATGCATTGACCTTATCATACTGCAGGGGATGGAAACACCCTGGTGGAGTCCGCAAGCCGAACATCGTCCTTGGTGTGGTTTGCCGGACAAATTTCCCGAGGTTTGTGACGTTGCCTCGTCAGGGTCAGGTTCCTACACTAGGATTTACCTGGGAGCACTACAAGGCTGCGCAGGCCCCGCCGGAGGAGATTATAGATGGTGTCTTGTGTGACACGTGGGCCGAAATGGTGATCAACAACTTTTGGGTAAATTATCCTTTTACACAATCTAAAATTAACAATATAGCTAATTATTGTACTAATCGGTGTTGTCTCGTTTGATTGCAGACCTTCTGTAGGTGTGAGGAGGGATATGAGGAGGAGGCGGCCAAGGTTCTCGAGGCCGAGTGTAGACGGTTATTACAGAACTTACGCCACGAGGATCAGCCGCATGCTATTCGACACTACAACGCCACACGTGGTATTAAGAAGCGAAAGAAGGAGTGCCGTGAAAAGTATTTGAAGAAGGAGCAGTACATGAAGGTAATTACATATTCTTAAGGCCTTGTACGTAGTTTTCTTGATTTGATTCATAGGCGTAGCGCTCGAAATTCTTTCTAATAACTTATAGGTGCCCCCAAGATGGTGTGTGGATAATATGGATTGTTGGGAGGCGTTGGTTGATGAGTGGTGCACAGGCAACTGGCGATCCGTCCAGGACAATGCGAAGGATCAGCGCCAAATGGTTGGTGTGCCACACCATCAAGGAAGCGCCAACTTACTTCAGTTCAGACGAAACTGGGTATCTGGTTTGCTTCATGATTCATGCAATTCATTCTTCATGCTAACTTGAGCCCCTTACTAATAGTTTATTCCTGTCTTTTAGGCGCATCACAATAAGACGGAGATGCCACAGTTGTACGACCTTTATGGCATGGCCCATACCGCCTCGTACAAGCACGCGAAGGCATTCTCCGAGTCTGACCTCGATGATCCAAATAACTTCACCAACATCTCATCCCACCAAAATCTTGTGACATACAAGGCAACGGGGAAGGCTTGGAAAGGGGAGGACTTTAACCCGAGCCAGGAACCTTTGGATCCAGAGCTGGTGATGATATCTGGTGGCGGGAGGCCCCATGGCTCGATAGCCATTGGAGATGGGATAATACGTTGTCCACTCACTCTCCCGGATATCAAGGCGCGCCAGTCTAGCTCCTGTCCTAAGATAACGCCTCGTCCACAACCAGTGGATCTTGCCATCGAGGTTAGTTGTACGGACTCATAAAACTTTCATCCATTTCATTGTCTGTGTGGCGATCGATCATTACTATGGTAACGAGGAATGGTGTTGCAGGTTGCTCTTAAGAAAGAGAGAGCAGCAAACGAGGCTGCTCTTGAGAAAGAGAGAGCAGCAAGCCAGGCTGCTCTTCACGCTGCTCTTGAGGAGAGGGACCGGACCACAACTCGGTTGATTGAGGAGGAGAGGGCCCGGAATGAGGCGGATCACCTGGCCATGTACGAGCTTATTGTGGTAAGTTTCTTTTTCACATTAGCCAAATCATGTGTGTAATGTCTATTTCATTACTAACTAATACGACTTACTCTTCAAAACCGAATGTGCAGTCTATGTACGAGAAGACCGGTCAAGCCCCTCCACCGATGCCCGTATTCTCTGCGATTGGCACGGTGAGTTTCATTTCAATGGCCATTATAAACTAGTATTAACAATTGAGTGTCATCATGCTAACTGAGACATTGCAAAATATCTTTTCTGCAGAATACCTCCCGAGCGGCATCGCACGACCCTTCTCCAGGGCAACCGTCTCCAAACAAAGCCGACGCGAGCCACCCTGGTGTTTCTCCTCCTTGAGGACCACTGTGGTAAGTTTTCTCTAGTACATTTTTAACATAATTAGCTAGTTTAGCTTAGTTAGGTAAAAACATCGTAAGAAGCTTGGTTAGCTCACGACTTAGGTAATTTAGCTCCAAAATGACATAATTAGCCCATTTAGCTCCAAAAATACATAATTAGATAATTTAGCTCCAAGAAGAGGAGAAGAAGAGAAGAAATAGTAAAAATGAGAAGAAGGAAGAAGAAGAAGAAGAGAAGAAGAAGGAGAAGGAGGAGGAGGAGAATAAGGAGAAGGAGGAGGAGACGAGGAGGAGAAGAAGGAGAAGGAGGAGAAGACCTTCTCCTCCTACTCCTTCTCCTTCTTCTTGATTTCTTCTTCTCCTCCTCCTCCTCTTTCTTCTCCTATTTCATATTCTCCTTACCTTATTTTCCCCAAAAATGACATAATTAGCCCATTTAGCTCCAAAATGACATAATAAGATCAAAATGGCATAAGAACCTTGATTAGCTCACGAATATTATATACTTAGCTCATTTAGCTCTAAAATGACATAATTGCCCATTTCGCTCCAAAAAGACATAATTAGATAATTTAGCTCCAAGAAGAGGAGAAGAGGAGAAGAAATAGGAAAAATGAAAAGAAGGAAGAAGAAGAAGAAGAAAAATAGAAGGAGAAGGAGGAGGAAAGGAGGAGGAGAAGAAGGGGAAGGAGGAAAAGACCTTTTCCTTCTTCTCCTCCTTCTCCTCCTCCTCCTCCTCCTTCTTCTTCTCCTTCTTCTTGATTTGTTCTTCTTCTCCTCCTCCTCCTCTTTCTTCTCCTCTTTCATATTATCCTTACCTTATTTCCACAACAATGACATAATTAGCCCATTTAGCTCCAAAATAACATAATAAGCTCAAAATGGCATACGAACCTTGGTTAGCTCATGAATATTATATAATTAGCCTGTTTAGCCCTAAAATGACATAATTAGTCCATTTAGCTACAAAAAGACATAATTAGATAATTTAGCTCCCAGAATAGGAGAAGAAATAGGAAAAATGAAAAGAAGGAAGAAGAAGAAGAAGAGACGAAGAAGGAGGAGGAGGAGAAGGAGGAGAGGAGGAGGAGAAGGAGGAGAAGAGGAGAAGTCCTCTTTCTTCTCCTCTTTCATATTCTCCTTACCTTTATTTCCCCAACAATGACATAATTAGCCCATTTAGCTCCAAAATAACATAATTAGTCCATTTAGGTCCAAAAAGTCATAACTTGATAATTTAGCTAAAAGAAGAGGAGAAGAGGAGATGAAATAGGAAAAATAAATAGAAGGAAGAACAAGAAGAAGAGAAGAAGAAGAGAAGGAGAAGGAGGAGGAGGAGTAGGAGGAGGAGGAGGAGCTTCTCATTCTTCTTGATTTCTTATTATTCCTCTCCTCCTCCTCTTTCTTCTCCTCTTTCATATTCTCCTTACCTTATTTTCCCCAACAATGACATAATTAGCCCATTTAGCTCCAAAATGACATAATAAGCAAAAAATGGCATACGAACCTTGGTTAGCTCATGAATATTATACACTTAGCTTGTTTTCCTCTAAAATGACATAATTAGCCCATTTAGCTCCAAAAAGACATAATTAGATAATTTAGCTCCAAGAAGAGGAGAAGAGGATAAGAAATAGGAAAAATGAAAAGAAGGAAGAAGAAGAAGAAGAAGAAGAAAAGAAGAAGAAAAGAAGAAGAAGAAGAGAAGGAGGAGGAGGAGAAGAAGGATTAGGAGAGGAGGAGCAGAAGAAGGAGAAGGAGGAGCAGACCTTCTCATTCTTCTCCTCATTCTCCTCCTCCTCCTTCTCATTCTTCTTCTTCTTGTTCTTCTTCTTGATTTCTTATTCTTCTCCTCCTCCTCCTCTTTCTTCTCCTCTTTCATATTCTCCTTACCTGATTTTCCCCAACAAGGACATAATTAGCCCATTTAGCTCCAAAATGACATAATAAGCTCAAAATGGCATCAGAACTTTGGTTAGCTCATGAATATTATATACTTATCTTATTTTCCTCTAAAATGACATAATTAGCCCATTTAGCTCCAAAAAGACATAATTAGATAATTTAGCTCCAAGAAGAGGAGAAGAAATAGGAAAAATAAAAAGAAGGAAGAAGAGAAAGAAGAAGAAGAAGAGAAGCAGAAGAGAAGAAGAAGATAAGGAGAAGGAGGACGAGGAGAAGGAGGATAAGAAGGAGGAGAAGACCTTCTCCTTCTTTTCCTGCTTCTCCTCCTCCTCCTCCTTCTCCTTCTTCTCCTCCTTCTCCTCCTCCTCCTCCTTCTCCTTCTTCTTCTCCTTCTTCTTGATTTCTTCTTCTTCTTATCCTTCTCCTCTTTCTTATCCTCTTTCATATTCTCCTTACCTTATTTTTTCCAACAATGACATAATTGTCCCATTTAGATCCAAAATGACATAATAAGCTCAAAATTGCATAAGAACCTTGGTTAGATCAAGAATATTATATACTTAGCTTGTTTTCCTCTAAAATGACATAATTAGCCCATTTAGTTCCAAAAAGACATATTTATCTAATTTAGCTCGAAGAAGAGGAGAAGAGGAGAAGAAATAAGAAAATGAAAAGAAGGAAGAAGAAGAAGTAGAAGAAGAAAAGAAGAGAAGGAGAAGGAGGAGGAGGAGAAGAAGGAGGAGGAGAGGAGGAGGAGAAGAAGGAGAAGGAGGAGGAGACCTTCTCCTTCTTCTCCTCCTTTTCCTCCTTCTCCTCCTTCTCCTTCTTCTTCTCCTTCTTCTTGATTTCTTCTTCTTCTCCTCCTCATCCTCTTTCTTCTCCTCTTTCATATTCTCCTTACCTTATTTTCCCCAACAATGACATAATTAACCCATTTAGCTCCAAAATGACATAATAAGCTCAAAATGGCATAAGAACCTTGGTTAGCTCATGAATATTATATACTTATCTTGTTTTCCTCTAAAATGACATAATTAGCTCAAAAACATCATATGTTGTTGTTCTTCTTCTTTTGACTTTCTTATTCACATTTTTGGAGATTGGATGTACTACATGCATGGAAGCTGGCATTCATGGAGTGATTTAGTTCTAGTTTTCATTTGAGTTGATGAACAATGTCGAACTATATGTATATGTATCTATGGATGAATAGTGTAAAAATTTGTATGTTGGTTCTTTCGATATATGGGATGTACATTGATGAACTTTATATGTATATCAAATATGTGTTGTGAACTATATATATATATGTGTTGTGAAAAATATATCATATATGTGTTGTCAAATATATATATGTGTTGTGAATTAAAATAAAACAAATAAAACATGGACTATATGGGCTCTTTGCCGTCTGCCTTCCGGGAGCTGACGACAAAGAGGCGAGGTGGCAGCCACTTGTGCAACCTGGGGCATCAGCAGCTAGCCCATCTAGTCATTTTTCCGTCGTCCACCAAAGCCAGCAGACGGCAAAGATGCAGGAGGCAGACGGCAAAGATGCAGGAGGCAGGAGGCAGATGACTGACGAGAAAGGGCCTGCAAGGCAGATAGCAAAGAGGCCAGGAGGCAGACGGCAAAGGGCGTGTAAGGCAGACGACAAAGGATGCAAAAGAAGGCGGATGGCAAAGTGCTCCGTTAGTCAGCTAACAGAGTAGTTGCCCTTGGCTGCCGTCTAAAGGTAATTTGCCGTGAGTTTGGGCCTATGGTTGACGGCAAAGGACATTGCCGTCCGCTTCCTGGAGGCTGATGGCAAATAAGGTACTATGCCGTCAAATGTTGTCGCAGAAACATTGTCGACAGGAGACAGACGGCAAAGGCCTTTGCCGTCCGTGGAACACCTCTTTGCCATCAGTTATAGGATACGGCAAAGAGTCTGATTCCTATGGTGTATGATCCAAGCTGGGCTGATGATGCAGCGGACTAAGGAGGCGTTCGAGGCCAGTTAGTTGCCATATGATGCCGGCTTGGTGCTACAGGCGAACATTTGAGTAAGTTCCATTCTAAGTTAATTTCCGATTGAATCTTGCCAATCTTGTTTTTCGATTGAATCCTATCAGTCTTAGTTTACACCCACTGGGGGTACGCTGTGTAGTAGTTTTTCTTCATTCCAGTGGGGGCACGCTGAGTGAACCCACTTGGTGTAGTCCCCGATACTGTTGTTGAATGCTTGCATCGGCAGGAGTCTGAACTGAAGACTCATGCTCCATTTTTGACTCGTCCAGGCCGGACCTGGTCGAGTGGCTTTGTATCCAATGGGGGCACGCAGAGTGCACCCACTGGGTGTAGTCCCCGAGACCGTTGTCGAGTGCTTGCCTCAGCAAGGGTCTAATTGGGAAACAGTTGGTATTTGTTTTTGGTTACTCGGTCAAGACAGGCCTGGTCGAGTATTTTCATCTCCAGTGGGGACACGCTAAGTGCACCCACTGGGTGTAATCCCCGAGACTAATGTCGATCGTTTATGAAGGGCATTAGTCTTAAGAACTTGGGTCCGTGCGGCGAGCCGCTAGTTGGTCTAATGAACTGTATTTCTCCACTCAGAAGTAGAAAAATAATAGTGTCGACTGAAATGTATTTCTCCACTCGGAAGTAGAAAAAATATTAGTGTCGACTGAAATGAATTATTGATGTTTTTCAGAAGGCTTGCGAGATTGGGTCAAAATACACCAAGGTAGAATTAGAAAAGAACCAGCTGCAGCTGGATTACGATGATTTGAAGAAGACGCTTGAAGACAAGGACAAAGTCCTTGCAAAGCTTAAGGAGAGGTCCGAAGCTGATGAGCAGAAGCTCGTGGACTTTAGTAAGTTGGTAGATGAAAATGCTAAACTGAAGAAAGAAAGAGTGGAGTGTGGAAAAAAGCTCGATTCCATGGCGAAGAGGGGAAACACAGTGGAAAAGTTTGTGAAGGACTTCCTGGCGAAGATGCTTGCAACGCTCATTGGTACATTCTCTTCACCGAGTGAATAGTTACGAACTTCGCCGAATGAATTGTGACTGATTCTTTGTTTTTCCTCTCATACAGAATTCTGCCTGGACTTTGAGAAGGAGACCTTCAAGGTGGAGTCGTATATGGAGCCCATCAAGATGCCTGTCCCTGACGCCTTGGCTGTAGATATGTACCGCCTCAACTCTCGCCTCCTGAAGGTTCAAGGGTATATTGCTCGACTGCGAGCTGCTGTGAGGAGAAATGACAAGGAATTGTGGCCTGAAGACACCTTCCAAGTTGATCTGGAGGCTGTGATGGGTAGCCTGGGTCCGATTCCTGACAGGGTCCAAGCATAGAAGAAGTCATCCGTGCGGTGTGGAGTTGATGTCACCCTCTCACTCGTTAGAGTCCATTGCAAGAAGGCAAGAGAAGACAAGCTGAAGGCACTCCAAGTGGCGAACACGAAGAAACTCCAGTTTCAAAATTTCATGGAGACTCGCATTGCTGATGGAATTGGTCTTGATACCTTTGTCGAGCCCGCATGTCCCGAGGAGCCTTGAGATGAAACTGTGGTTACTACCAAAACTTAAATTCGCCTCGGTATGCTGAGTGTTTTATGTACCGTTAAAACTTCGTTCGGGTGTGGAACCCGAGTACTTTCTGGCTACATGGATGACTTTGATCCATGCCGAATTCTTTTGATCTTATCTGCTTCTAAGATTTTCTTGATTTCTTAACCTCTCGAGTGAATAGATTGCTATTCATTTGGAAAAGTTTTTAACTTAGGCGATTTACTCGGGGCTAAGTCTCTGGGTGTAAAGTTTTCCTTTCACTCAGAGTATATTTTTACTTAGGCGAATCGTGTTCGCAGCTAAGCCCCCGAGTGCGAGGATTGCTCTTCACTCGGAGTATGTTTTGTACTTAGGCGAAAACTGGTTCGCAACTAAGCGTCCGAGTGAATAATTTGTTATTCACTAGGAAGGGTTTTTAACTTAGGCGAATCATGTTCGCAGCTAAGTCCCCGAGTGTGATGATTGCTCTTCACTCGGAGTATGATTTGTACTTAGGCGAAAACTGGTTCGCAGCTAAGCATTCGAGTGAATAGTTTTCTATTCACTCAGAAGAGTTTTTTAACTTAGGCAAATCATGTTCGCAGCTCAGCCCCCGAGTGTGAGGATTGCTTTTCACTCAGAGTATGATTTGTACTTAGGCGAAAACTGGTTCGCGGCTAAGCATCCGAGTGAATAGTTTGTTATCTAGTCGGAAGGTTTTTTAACTTAGGCGAATCATGTTGACAGCTAAGACCTTGAGTGTGAGGATTGCTCTTCACTCGGAGTATGATTTGTATCCAGAGTACCTGCACAAACTCAAACGATCTTGCACCCAACGCTATAAAGGGGTAGTCAATCCCTTCAAGGCTGATTGCAAAGTGAGATCTGAAGGCGGAAAGTGCAACGAAGTAAAAGAGTAAGGCTGAAAATATGGTGTGGAGTAGACCCGGGGGCCATAGTGTTCACTAGAGGCTTCTCTCAAAATAGCAAATATTACTGTGGGTGAATAAATTACTGTCGAGCAATTGATAGAACCACGCAAAGTCATGCCGATATCTAAGGCAATGATCATACATATAGGCATCACGTCCGAGACAAGTAGACCAATACTTTCTGCATCTACTACTACTACTCCACACATCGACCGCTATCCAGCATGCATCTAGTGTATTGAGTTCATGAAGAACAGAGTAACGCCTTAAGCAAGATGACATGATGTAGAGGGATAATCTCAAACCAATGATAAAAACCCCATCTTTTTACCCTTGATGGCAACAACATGATACGTGCTTCGCTACCCCTTCTGTCACTGGGTGAAGTCACCGCATGGTATGAACCCAAAACCAAGCACTTCTCCCATTGCAAGAATCATAGATCTAGTTGGCCAAACAAAACCCACAACTCGAAGAGAATTACAAGGATATGAAATCATGCATAAGAGAGATCAGAAGAAACTCAAATAAGATTCATAGATAATCTGATCATAAATCCACAATTCATCGGATCTCGACAAACACACCGCAAAATAAGATTACATCGGATAGATCTCCATGAAGATCATGCAGAACTTTGTATTGAAGATCCAAAAGAGAGAAGAACCCATCTAGTTACTAGCTATGGACCCGTAGGTCTATGGTGAACTACTCACGCATCATCGGAGAGGTCATGGTGTTGATGAAGAAGCCCTCCGTATCCGAATCCCCCTCCGGCAGGGCACCAGAACGTGCCCCAGATGGGATCTTGCGGAGACAGAAGCTTGCGGTGGCGGAAAAGTACTTTCGATGATCTCTTTATTTTTTCTAGAATTTATGGGAATAAGTAGGCGAAAGACCTAGGGCAGGGGAGGCCTAGGGAGCCCACAAGCCTGGGAGGTGCGGGGCCCCTGGCCGCGGCTAGGAGGCTTGTGGGGTCCCTAGAGACTCCCTTCCTTGGTTCTCAAGCTTCCCGATCTTCTTCGGTTTTAGAAAAAATCTTTTTGGAAGTTTCGTTCCGTTTGGAATCCGTTTAAAATCCTCCTCTGAAAAGGGTCAAAAACACGGAAAAAACAGGAACTGGCACTGAGTTAATAAGTTAGTTCCAAAAAAGATATAAAAGGCATACAAAACATCCAAAGTTTGACAAGATAATAGCATGAAACCATCAAAAATTATGGATACGTTGGAGAAGTATCAGCAGCTAAGCGTCCGAGTGAATAGTTTGTTATTCACTCGGAAGGGTTTTTTAACTTAGGAAAATCATGTTCGCAGCTAAGCCCCCGAGTGTGAGGATTGCTCTTCACTTGGAGTATGATTTGTACTTAGGCAAAAATTGGTTCACAACTAAGCGTCCGAGTGAATAGTTTCTTATTCACTCGGAAGGGTTTTTAACTTATGTGAATCATGTTCGCAGGTAAGCCCCCGAGTGTGAGGATTGCTCTTCACTCGGAGTATGATTTGGGTGAGAAGTTGCTCGATCGGAATCGACACAAATTGTAGAAGTTATGACTTTGTCAAGCAATATTGTTCAGCAAACTTCATCTGTTACATCAGACCAATTAGTGTTCAAGCATAAATGTGTTTGAGTAAATCTGCATTCCATGCACGCGGCTCGTCAATCCTCTTCTGGAGATTGTAGAGTTGATAAGCTCCATTGTCCAGCACCTTGGTGACAACGAAAGGCCATTCCCAAGTAGGAGCTAGCTTATGACCCTTGACATGTCTTGGGTGAAAACGCCGTAGATCTTGGTGGTAAATTGTCGACCGAATCAACGCCATCTCACGCTCCTCCTCCAAGAGATCCACTCCATCTTCTCATGCTTGCTCGGCTTCAGCTTCTGAATAGAGATCCACTCGGGGTGAGTTATGGAGTAAATCACTCGGTAGAACGGCTTCAGCCCCATACACCAGGAAGAATGGTATTCGCCGAGGCGGCCGATTTGGGGTTGTCCTCACACCCTAGAGAACACAAGGCAATTCAGTCACCGAAGCGCCTGCGGCATACTCAAGGTATCACATGAGTCTAGGTTTCAATCCTTGGAGGATAAGACCATTTGCTCGCTCAGCTTGGTCATTGGTTTGTGGATGGGCAACGGATGCATAACCCACTCGGGTCCATTGGTTAGAACAGAAATGTATGAATTCATCTGAGTTGAAGTTTGACCCATTGTCCGTGATGATGTTGCGCGGAACTCCGTACCAGAATGTAATTTATTTCATGAATTTGATGGTAGTGTGGGAATCTAGCTTCTTGATTGATTTAGCTCCGATCCATTTGTTAAACTTGTTGACTGCAACGAGCAAGTGTGTGAATCCACTCTGACCCATTCGAAAAGGTCCAACCATACATAATCCCCAGACAGGGAATAGCCAGATGACAGGGATAGTCTTCAAAGCAGATGCAGGTTTGTGAGACAAGTTGGAGTAGAACTGACAGCCTTCACAATGATCAACGAGATCTTTGGCCATTTCATTTGCGTGTGGCCAGAAGAATCCGGCTCGGTATGCTTTAGCAACGATGGTCCAAGAGGACGCATGATGGCCACAGGTCCCCAAGTGTATTTCTTCCTGAATCAATCGACCCTCCTTATGGGAGACGCATCGTTGAGCTACGCCGGTAACGCTCTCTCTATAGAGCTGATCACCCATCACCGTGAAGGCCTTCGATCTGCGGACAATCTGTCGGGCTTCGTCTTCGTCTTTTGGCAACTCTCGCCTTAGGATGTATGCAATATACGACACTATCCAGTCGGGTGTGATTACCAGAATTTCTATGATCAAATCGACGACTGTCGGAACATGGACTTCAGTCGGATTGGAAGCATTTATAGGTTGCAGGGGCTCTTCAGTGAAAGGGTCTTCTTGCACCGAAGGGGTTTGCAAGTGTTCCAAGCAGACATCACTGGGTATAGGTTTCCGAGTTGATCCAATCTTAGCTAATTCATCAGCTGCCTGATTTTTCAGTCGGGGTACATCGTGGAGTTCTAAGCCTTCAAACTTCTTCTCCAACTTTCTCACTACATTGCAGTATCCAATCATGGCGGGTTTCCTGACATCCCATTCCTTCATCACCTAGTTGACCACCAAATCTGAGTCACCGTATGCAATCAGGCGTCGGACGTCGAGTGAAATGGTCATACGCAACCCGTAAACGAGAGCTTCATACCCAGCTTCATTGTTGGAGGAATCAAAATGAATCTGGAGGACGTAATTAAGCTTGTCGCCTTTTGGAGACACCGACCCATTTAACATTTTGGAGCCATCGAAGAACATAGTCCAATGTGCCGAGTGAATCTGAGCTGGCTGTTGTTGTTCATCCACTCGGCCATAAAATCAGCAAGGGCATGAGATTTGATGGCTTTCTTTGCCTCAAATTTGATGTCCAAATATAACAACTCCATGGACCATTTATACACTCGACCTGTTGCCTCTCGATTATGAAGAATTTCTGATAGTGGAGCATCACCGACGACTGGTATAGAGTGCTCTTGAAAGTACTGTGTCACCTTCTTTGCCCACAAGTATATTCCATAAAGAAGCGTATGGTAATGGGGATACCTTCGCTTCGAAGGGGTCAATACTTATGAAATGTAATAGACTGGGCGCTGGACCTTGTAGGATTTACCTTCTTCTTCTCTCTCTACTGTCAGAACTGTGTTGATGACCTGATTGGTGGATGCAATGTATAGGAGCAGTGGTTCTTTGCTGTGAGGAGCAGCAAGCACCGGCTGGGTGGAAAGCAGGGCTTTGAGCTCTACAAATGTTGCTTCTGCTTCATCATTCCACTCGAACACATCTGATTTCTTCATCAGTCGGTATAAAGGCAGTGCCTTCTCACCGAGACGAGAGATGAACCGAGTCAACGCTGCCAGACAGCCTGTGAGTTTTTGTACATCGTGCACCCGCACAGGGCTTTGCAATCGTACGATGGCGCCGATCTTCTCGGGTGAAACGTCGATCCCTTGTTCGGAAACGAGAAAACCGAGTAACTCGCTGCTGCTGGCTACGCCTATAGGGATTTCCTTGGCAAATATGCAAAGGATTCCCCCACAGCCTTGGAGCCTTGCGTTGGTGTTCCCTTGAAGAGGAAAGGGTGATGTAGCACAACGGCGGTAAGTATTTCCCTCAGTTTGAGAACCAAGGTATCAATCTAGTAGGAGGATCCCGTCAAGTCACAAGTACGTGCACAAACACAAAGAGCTTCTACCCAACGCTATGAAGGGGTTGTCAATCCCTTATAGATTGTTTGCAAAGTGACAACTGAAAGCAAAAACTAAACAAAGCAAAGTAAAAGTAAAAGCTGAGATGATAATTGTGAGTAGACCCAGGGGTCGTAGTGTTCACTAGTGGCTTCTCTCATGAAAGCAAGTAGACGGTGGGTGAACGAATTACTATCGAGCAATTGATAGAACCGTGCAAAGTCATGACGTTATCTATGGCAATGATCATACATATAGGCATCACGTCCAAAACAAGTAGACCAATACTTTCTGCATCTACTACTATTACTCCACACGTCGACCGCTATCCAGCATGCATCTAGTGTATTGAGTTCATAAAAACAGAGTAACGCCTTAAGCAAGATGACAAGATGTTGATGGACAATCTCAAATCTATGATGAAAGCCCATCTTCTTACCCTTGATGGCAACAACACGATGCGTGCCTTGCTGCCCCTTCTGTCACTGGGAAAGGTCACCGCACAGTATGAACCCAAAACCAAGCACTTCTCCAACTGCAAGAATCATAGATCTAGTTGGCCAAACAAAACCCAAGACTCGGAGAGACTTACAAGTATATCCAATCATGCATATAAGAAATCAGCAAAGACTCAAATATAATTCATAGATAATCTGATCACTAATCCACAATTCATCGGATCTCGACGAACACACCGCCAAAGAGGATTACATCGGATAGATCTCCATGAAGATCATGGAGGACTTTGTATTGAAGATCCAAGAGAGAGAAGAAGGCATCTAGCTACTAACTACGGACCCGTAGGTCTGAAGTAGACTACTCACGAGTCATTGGAGTGGCAATGATGTTGATGTAGAAGCCCTCCAGCTCCAAAGTCCCCTCCGACAGGGCACTGGGAAGGGTCTCTGGATGAGATATCACGGAAATGGAAGCTTGAGGCGGCGGAAAAGTGGTTTCATGGACGCCCTTATTTTTTCTCGGATTTTAGGGAATATATAGCCCAAAGAGCTAGGGCAGGGGAGCTCCAGGGAGGCCACAAGCCTCGTAGCCACGGGCCCCCCTGGCCGCAGCTACAGGGCTTGTGGGCTCCCTGTGGGCCTCCTGTCTTGGCCCTCAAGTCCCTCGATCTTCTTTTGTTTTGGAAAAATTCATTTCGGGGATTTTATTCCGTTTGGACTCCGTTCCAAAATCAGATCTGAAAAGAGTCAAAAACACAGAAAAACAGGAACTGGCACTTGGCACTGAATTAATAAGTTAGTCCCAGAAAAGATATAAAAGGTATATAAAACATCCAAAGTTGACATGATAACAGCATGAAACCATCAAAAATTATAGATACGTTTGAGACATATCAAGCATCCCCAAGCTTAACTCCTGCTGGTCCTCGAGTAGGGAAGTGATAAAGAATGAATTTTTGATGCTTTCATGCTACCTAGCATAGATGTCCTTTGTAACTCCTCTTATGTGACATGAATGTTCAGATCCATTAGATTCAAGACAGTAGTATTCTATTGACGTGGAGACAATAATACTTCAAGCAAACTAGCAAGGTAATCATGAACTTTCAAAAGAACAAGGCCAAAAGAAAGTTATCCCTACAAAATCATATAGTCTGGCTATGCTCTATCATCCTTGCACAACGAGTTTAAATCATGCACAACCTCGGTATTGGCCAAGTAACTGTTTTCACACCTTTACTCTCTCAAACCTTTTCAACTCTCACGCAATACATGAGTGTGAGCCATGGTTTTAGCACTATAAGTGGAATGGAGTGTGGTGGAGGTTGCAAGGCAAACAAGGAGAAGATGGTCACATTGACTAGGCATATCAATGAGCTATGGAGATCCTCATGAATAGATATCAATGTGAATGAGTAGGGATTGCCATACAAATGATGCACTAGAGCTAAGAGTATGTGAAAGCTCTTAAAGAAAACCGGTGGGTGTGCATCCAACTTGCTTGCTCACGAAGACCTAAGGCAATTTTTAGGAAGCCCATCATTAGAATATACAAGCCAAGTTATATAATGAAAATTTCCCACTCGCTATATGGTGGTGACAAAACGAGAGACTCTCAATCAAGTGTGTAAAGATAGTAGCATTGTCCCTTCTCTCTTTTTCTTTCATTTTTCTGGTGGGCTCTTTGGCCTCTTTTTTTCTTTTTTTATATATTTTTTATTTTGGTGGGCATCTTTGGCCTCTTTTTGTAAATGGGCTTTGCTGGCCTCTTTTATTTCCTCACATGGGACAATGATCCATCAATCATGATCATCACACTTACAACTCAAAACTTAGAGCAATGATGACTCTATATGGAATGCCTTCGGTAGTGTACCGTGAAAATGATCTAGCATGGCATAGACATCATCATGCTAGCTATCTTATGATCATGCAATGGCAGTGTAGAAGCTGTGGCACATGTCATGGTGGTAGTTGCATGGCAATATATCTCAGAATGGCTTTGAAAAAGCCATAGTAGGTAGGTATGGTGGCTGTTTTGAGGGAGGCTAATGGTGGTTTTATGCACCGGCGAAAGTTGCACAACACTAAAGAAGATAGTGATGGTGGAAGGTGAAAGTGCATCTAAACCATGGACTCAACATTAGTCACGAAGAACTCATATACTTGTTGCAAAAGTTTTAGTAGTAATCGAAACAAAGCATTCAACGCATACTCCTAGGGGAAGGGTTGGTAGGTATAAACCATCGCGTGATCCCGACCGCTACACAAAGGATGACAATCAATAAACTAATTATGCTAAGACTTCATCACATAGCAGTTCACCATGCGTGCATGCTACGGGAATCACTAACTTCAACACAAGTATTTCTAGATCCACAACACCTTACAAGTATAACTTCAATATTACCACAACCACAACTCAAAACTAATTGAGATGAATCAAACTTCTCTAACTACTCAATGCACGTGAAGGTTGAAGTTTTCATATCCCTTTCGATAACTACCCCTTTTGAGACTACTTTCATATCATAGATCAACTACCACGCCACGCACTTCCGTGCTCTAAAAGATAGAAGTGAAGCACATAGAGCAAAATCAACTAGCTCAAAAGATATAAGTGAAACACATGTGTGCTCAATTGTCTAACCAAAGGATATAAGTGAAGCTCGACAAAATCACGGTGAGTGCATGTCTCTCTCTATAGGTGTGCAGGAAGGAAGATTGTGACACAACAAAAATAGAAGACTCCTACGATACAAGACGCTCCAAGCAAAACACATAACATGTGGTGAATAAAAATATAGCCCCAAGTAACGTTACCGATGGATTGAAGACAAAAGAGGGGATGCCTTCCCGGGGCATCCCCAAGCTTAGGCTTTTTAGGCATCCTTGAATCAACTAGGGGTGCCTTGGGCATCCCCAAGCTTGAGCTCTTGCCACCCTTTATCTCTTTGTCCATAAGAACTTCACCCAAAACTTAAAAACTTCACAACACGAAACTTAAACAGAAACTCGTGATATCATTAGTATAAGAAAGCAAATCACCACTTCCTTAGGTACTGTAGCAAACTTAAATTCTACTTATGTTGATGTTGGGTTACTGTATTTTCAATCTTCCATGGCTAATACCCCCCGATACTATCCATAGTTTCATCGAAATAAGCAACCAACTCAACAAAAACAGAATTTTTTAACAGCAGACCAGTCTGTAGCAATTTGTATACTTCGTATACTTATGGTACTTCAAAAATTCTGAAAACTTACGGAAGTCTGAAGAATTTGCATAGCAATCTTCAACAAAAAGAATGAACTCCAAATCTCTCACAGAAAAAAATTAAATTATTTTCGTGAGCAGAAAGTTTCTATCTTTTCCAGCATGATCAAACGATCATCCCCAAGACTAATCATAACGGTTTCACTTGGCACAAACGCAAAAGAAACACAAAAAACACAATCATAACAGAATTATGAAAGTGTGGAAAACACAAAACAGAAAGAAAAAGGATAGATTTGTTGGGTTGCCTCCTAACAACCGCTATTGTTTAACGCCCTTAGCTAGGCATAAGGTGATGGAATCACGTATAGTCATCTTTGGTGCTCAAACCATAAGTAGCCCTCATCATAGATTCATAAGGCAATCTTATTTTCTTTCTAGGAAAATGCTCCATGCCCTTCTTTAGAGGAAATTGAAATATAATATTCTCTTCCTTCATATCGATGATAACAACAATAGTCCTTAGGAAAGGTCTAACAAGAATAATGGGACATGAGGGATTGCAATCTATGTCAAGTACAATGAAATCCACGGGTACATAGTTCTTATTTGCAACAATAAGAACATCAATGATCCTTCCCATGGGTTTCTTGATAGTAGAATCCGCAAGATGCAAATTAAGAGAACACTCTTCAATCTAATGAAAACCAAGAATACCACATAAAGACTTTGGAATCGCGGAAACACTAGCACCCAAATCACACAAAGCATTGCATTCATAGTTTTTGATTTTGATTTTGATAGTAGGTTCCCACTCATAATGAAGTTTTCTAGGTATAGAGACTTCTAATTCGAGTTTCTCTTCAAGAGATTTCACCATAGCATATACGATATGTGCGGTAAAGGCTTTGCTCTGGTTATAAGCATGTGGAGAGTTTGCAATGGATTGCATCAAGGAAATGCATTCAAACAAGGAGCAACTATCATAATTGAATCCCTTGAAATCCAAAGTGGGGGTTTCATTACTACCCAATATTTTGATTTCTTCTACTCCACTCTCCACACCTTTATCGTCAAGATAGGTCGACTCCGAATCATTGGGGCGTTTTTCAACCAAAGTGGATTCATATCCAGTCCCTTCATCAATAGGTTTGACACGCGAAAACAAAGATTCAAGAGGAGTCACACCAAGCACTTTAAGATCTTCGTGATTTGCATCACTAGAACGCACCCTTTTAAACAATTCATGCCTAGCGCGGATTTGGGCAATTCTTTCTTTGCTCTCATTCATGGAGGCACGCATAGCTTTTAAAGTTTCCTCCAAGTTGACCTTGGGAGGAGCACATCTAACTTTCAAAGCATCAATATCACAAGACATCCTATCAACGCTCTTAGCCAAATCGTCTATTTTTAGTTGTTTTTCCTCTATGGACGCATTGAAAATATTTTGAGAGTTGATGAACTCTTTGATATTACTCTCTAAATCAGAGGGTAATTTGTTATGATTTCCATAAGTGTTGTTGTAGGAATAGCCATAGGTTTTAGAGGAGTTACTAGGAAAAGGCCTAGGAACATAGTTTCCTCTAAAAGCATTGTTGTTGCAAAAATTGTTCCGACCAAAAAAATTAACGTCCAAACTAGCGTTGCTACTCTCAATCAAGGAACATAGTGGCATGTCATTAGGATCTAAAGGAGCATTTCTACTAGCAACCAAATTCACCAACTTGTCCATCTTAGCACTAAGCGAGTTAATTTCTTCTATAGCATTTACCTTTTGGCTAGCAGGTGACCTTTCAGTGTGCCACTAAGAGTAGTTGGTCATGATATTGTCTAGGAGTTTTGTAGCTTCTCCTAACGTGATTTCCTTGAACGTTCCACCTAAGGCGGAGTCCAAGATATTTCTAGAAGCAAAATTCAAACCAGCGTAAAAGATTTGTATAATCATCCACAAACTCAAGCCATGAGCAGGACAATTTCTAATCATTAATTTCATCCTCTCCCAAGATTGTGCAACGTGTTCATGATCAAGTTGCTTGAAATTCATGATATCGTTACGGAGAGAGATAATCTTAGCCGGCGGAAAATACTTGGATATGTAAGCATCTTTGCACTTATTGCAAGAATCGATACTATTTTTAGGCAAAGAAGAAAACCAAATTTTTACACGATCTCGCAAAGAGAACGGAAAAAGCTTCAATTTAACAACATCATTATCCACATCTTTCTTCTTTTGCATATCGCAAAGTTCAATGAAAGTATTAAGATGGGATGCAGCATCTTCACTAGGAAGGCCAGAAAATTGCTCTTTCATAACAAGATTCAGCAAGGCAGCGTTGATTTCATAAGATTCCGCACTAGTGGCGGGAGCAATCGGAGTACCAATAAAATCATTATTATTAGTATTCGAGAAGTCGCAAAGTTTGGTGTTTTCAGCCATGATGACTTCAACAAACAAACAAGAACACAAGCAAGCAAGAAAACTGGCAAAGGAAAACGGCAAAAGGCAAATGAAAACGGCAAAGGAGAAAGGCAAATGAAAACGGCAAATGTGAAGTGGGGGAGAGGAAAACGAGAGGCAACTCGCAAAAAAGGTAAATGCAAGAGATGAGTTTGTGAATAGATCTTGACTTGATCTCTCCCCGGCAACGGTGCCAGAAATCCTTCTGCTCCTCACTACGCCTATAGGGATTACCTTGGTAAATATGCAAAGGATTCCCCCGCGGCCTTGGAGCCTTGCGTTGTTGTTCCCTTGAAGAGGAAATGGTGATGTAGCACAGCGGCGGTAACTATTTCCCTCAGTTTGAGAACCAAGGTATCAATCCAGTAGGAGGAACGCGTCAATTCAAAAGTACCTGCACAAACACAAAGAGCTTGCACCCAACGCTATGAAGGGGTTGTCAATCCCTTATAGATTGTTTGTAAAGTGAGAACTGAAAGCAAAAAGGAAACAAAGCAAAGTAAAAGTAAAAGCTGAGATGATAATTGTGAGTAGACCCGGGGGCCGTAGTGTTCACTAGTAGCTTCTCTCATGAAAGCAAGTAGACGGTGGGTGAACGAATTACTGTCGAGCAATTGATAGAACCGCGCAAAGTCACGACGTTATCTATGGCAATGATCATACATATAGGCATCACGTCCAAAACAAGTAGACCAATACTTTTTGCATCAACTACTATTACTCCACACGTCGTCCGCTATCCAGCATGCATCTAGTGTATTGAGTTCATAAGAACCAAGTAACGCCTTAAGCAAGATGACATGATGTAGATTGACAATCTCAAATCTATGATGAAAGCCCATCTTGTTATCCTTGATGGAAACAACACGATGCATGCCTTGCTGCCCCTTCTGTCACTGGGAAAGGTCACCGCACGGTATGAACCCAAAACCAAGCACTTCTCCCATTGGAAGAATCATAGATCTAGTTGGCCAAACAAAACCCAAGACTCGAAGAGACTTACAAGGATATCAAATCATGCATATAAGAAATCAGCAAAGACTCAAATATAATTCATAGATAATCTGATCACAAATCCACAATTCATCGGATCTTGACAAACACACCGCCAAAGAGGATTACATCGGATAGATCTCCATGAAGATCATGGAGAACTTTGTATTGAAGATCCAAGAGAGAGAAGAAGCCATCTAGCTACTAACTACGGACCCGTAGGTCTGAAGTAGACTACTCATGAGTCATTGGAGAGGCAATGATGTTGATGTAGAAGCCCTCCAGCTCCAAAGTCCCCTCCGACAGGGCACCGTGAAGGGTCTCCAGATGAGATCTCACGGAAATGGAAGCTTGCGGCGGCGGAAAAGTGGTTTCATGGACGCCCTTATTTTTTATGGGATTTTAGGGAATATATAGGACAAAGAGCTAGGGCAGGGGAGCTCTAGGGAGGCCACAAGCCTGGTAGCCGCGGGGCCCCCTTGGCCGTGGCTACAGGGCTTGTGGGCTCCCTGTGGGCCTCCTGCCTTGGCCCTCAAGTCCACCGGTCTTCTTCTGTTCTGGAAAAATTCATTTCGGGGATTTTATTCCGTTTGGACTCCATTCCAAAATCAGATCTGAAAAGAGTCAAAGACACAGAAAAAACAGGAAGTGGCACTTGGCACTGAATTAATAAGTTAGTCCCAAAAAAGATATAAAAGGTATATAAAACATCCAAAGTTGACAAGATAACAACATGAAACCATCAAAAATTATAGATACGTTTGAGACGTATCACGTGCCGCCAGGAACGCCGAAAGTGCAATTGGCTGGATTTAGCTAGATATCATACTTCCTCAAATTAGCAAATGCTTCTGCTAGGTCAGTCAGCAGGTCGGAACCTTTGCGTGACTTGACCACAAGATCACCCATGTATGCTTCAACGATCCGACTGATCTGATTGAGCATGCACTTCTAGATCATATGCATGAAGGTTGCACCGGCATTCTTCAGACCAAAAGGCATGGTGATATAACAGAAACACCCGAAAGGGGCGATGAAGGCCTTTTCTATTTCGTCTGGACCAAACAGACGGATTTGATGGTAGCGAGAAGAAGAATCACGGAAAGATAAAAGCTCACACCCCGCAGTTGAATCGACAATTTGATCAATGCGGGGGAGCGGAAAGTGGTATTTCAGGCAGACCTTATTAGTGTTCTTGAAGTCGATACATATGCGAAGGAATTTTTCCTTCTTGGGGACCATGACGACATTCGTGAGCCACTCGGAGTAGTAGACCTCGCGAACGAATTTGGCTTCCAAGAGTCGCGCTACCTCCTCGCCGATTGATTTTCTCTTCTCCATTGTAGACCGTCACACACGCTCCTTGACCGGCCTTGCCTTTGGAACCACTCTCAAGCGGTACTCAGCCAGCTCTCTGGGTACACCCGGCATGTCAGTTGGCTTCCATGCAAAGGTGTCCCAGTTCTCACGGAGGAACTGGGTGATCTCGGCTTCCTATTTGCTGTCAGGTGTTGTGGATATGTTGGTCGGAACAGCATTGGGATCTGTCGAGTGGATGTGCACTGGTTTGACCTCGCTTGCCGACTGAAAATTGGACTCAGAAGCAGGCTTCTTGGAGCGCATTAGGTCAGCAGGGTTGGCATTCTTCCGATACTCTTGCAATTCGACTACATCCATGTGTTGATCTGCAATTTTTGATCCTTGTTGCAAACACTCTTCAGCTTTCTGTCGATTGCCTGAGATAGTGATGACTCCTTTGGGCCCTGGCATCTTCATCTTCAGGTACACGTAACATGGTCGAGCCATGAAATGTGCATAAGCGGGACAACCTAGAATAGCATGATATGCACTATGGAAGTCTACCAACTCGAATGTCAGCTTCTCCTTGCGAAAGTTCTTATCGGAGCCGAAAACAACATCCAATGCGATCTTGCCGAGTGATTTGGCTTAATTTCCTGGGATGACTCCATGAAATGACATGGTGCTCTCGCTGAGTCGGGACATCGAAGTGCCCATTCCCTTGAGAGTTTCTGCATACATGATATTTAGTCCACTTCCTCCATCCATCAATACTTTACGAAGCCGAACACCCTCCACAACTGGGTCGACCACTAGAGCCTGTCGACCTGGAGTTGGAACAACAGCTGGGTGATCCTACTGATCAAACGTTATGGGAGTCTGCGGCCACTTCAGGTACGTCGGGGTGGAAGGCGCTGCCATGTTGGCTTTTCTATTGATAACCTTCAGTCGGCTTTTGCTCTCTATGTCAGCAAAAATCATCACTGTTGCTTGGACTTCAGGGAAATCATCTTTTTCTTCGTTGTTTTCTTTTTCAGGATCTTTTCCACTCGACTGAACCTCTTTAAATCATCAACAAAAATCATCAGCCAAAATCATCAGAGTTGCTACGAAGGCGGTCTTCTTCCTCCCCGTTAGCATAAAGGGTTGCTATCTCCATCATTTTGCTCATTGATATGTCGCCTGTCCGACCAAACTTCGGATACAACTCCCTGTACCTGACGCCTGCTTTGAAGGAGCAGACTTCTTGATGCTCGGTAACATTATCCACCATGTGGTGGAGAGTGGTCTAGCGCTGGATGTAATTGTGCAAGGACTCACTCGGCTTCTGTATACAATGTTGCAACTTAGAAAGGACGACAAGGCGCTTGTAGGTGCCCTCCAAGGTCTTGATGAACACTCGGGCCAAATCTGCCCAACAGTATATGCTTAAGGGGGCCAACTGATTCAGCCATGCACGAGCCGAACCATCTAGCATCAGGGGCAAGTGCTTCATCGCAACATTGTCGTTGCTTCCACCAATCTGTACTGCAACTCGATAGTCATCCAACCACGGTTCAAGCTTGGATTCTTCTGTGAATTTGTTGATTCCAGCCGCCAACCTGGAGTTGGGGGGAATATAGGCAGAGCGGGTTGCTCTGCTGAAACACTCGGCACTAGAAACTAAAGTACCACTTTCACTCGGATGAGCTCTGTAGAAACCATCTCTGTGACCTTGCCCCGATCGATCCTTCTCTGCGTGAGCATATTTCTCACATCAAATCCTGGATTCCGTTCGTCACTGAACGGGCGACGGTCATTGTAGTGTTGGGATACATACGTGCCGCTCCTCGGAGGAGAATGCATCCAACGGTGGTCATCACGGTGATAACGAAGGGGGAACTGGTTCTGCCCCTGGTCTCTATGCTGATTCTGTCGGTAACCCCCATCTCTGAGACGCTGGGGTGACCCTGGACTGAAAACTGAATGGACTGTATTTGCTCTTAGTGAATTGTTGTGAAACCTATTGAGTGAATGTGATACAGCTGTATTCTGTTGTTGTGTTGCTTGAAGCAAAGTGCGGATCTGCTCTAATCCTCTACCAGCCTCTGAATCTGATGGCTGAATAGAGTCTGCTATCTTAGCTGCTGCTACAACGTTAAGTACCGGAGTATGATATACCTCAATGTTGTCTTGTTGACCACTTGAGCAGATTTGTCGCTGACGCCGACTAGAAGTTGGTGGACGACGACGACTGTGTCTAGTCGACGGTTCGCCAAGCTCGTGCTCACCGCGACCGAACCCGGATGGGCTCTCCGTGGAGCCTGCCATGAAGACCTCCGCTGCCAGGTTGCAGCTCTCACACTCGAAAGGAACATCAGACTGATCTGATGCCGAGTGGATCGGGTTCTGAAGGGGTACAACAGGTTCGATGGCAGCGACCTGAGGAGTCGAAGGAGATGACACCTAGCGAGCCACTGCGTGCTTCACCCATTGCTGGAGTCGTGAGCGACCGGATCGCGTGTGATGACGAACAGCGGAGTGAACAACCGACAGCGGAGTCGACGACTGTCGAAGGAGTATGTCGAAGGAGCTTGCACGAAAGTGCGTCGCTCCACGGATCGGGAGCGCCTCGATGTCGAGTGGCACTTCCTGCAGCCATGCCGAGTCATTGGCAACGAAGATGAGGGCGCCGAAATAGATCTCATCACACATGAACAAATCGCAGCCGGAAGACATGGCGAAGAGTGAAATTCGCAAACTTGCGAGAAGTCGCTTAGACACTGATACGTCTCTAACGTATCTACTTTTCCAAACTCTTTTGCCCTTGTTTCAGACTCTAACTTGCATGATTTGAATGGAACTAACCCGGACTAACGCTGTTTTCAGCAGAATTACCATGGGTGTTGTTTTTGTGCAGAAATAAAAGTTCTCGGAATATCCTGAAAATTTACGGACAATTTTTCTGGAACTAATGAAAAATACCTGCATAAAGATCCACCGGAGGGGGTGTGCCAGTGGGCCACAAGCCCCTGGGCCGCGGCCACCCCCCTAGGCCGCGTCGTGAGGGCTTGTGTGGCCCATGTGGCGCCACCGCCCCCAAACTCAACTCTATTTATTTCATCTCGCCCGGAAAAAAAATCATAGAGAAGGAATCATCGCGTTTTACGATACACACGCGCCCCCACCTCCTGTTCTTCATCTAGAGGGCAGATCTAGAGTCCGTTCTGGGCTCCGGAGAGGGGAAATCGTCGCCATCGTCATCATCAACCTTCCTCCATCGACAATTGCATGATGCTCTTCACCGTTCGTGAGTAAACTCATCGTAGGCTTGCTGGACGGTGATGAGTTGGATGAGATCTATCATGTAATCGAGTTAGTTTTGACGGGGATTGATCCCTTGTATCCACTATGTTCTAGATTGATGTTGCTACTACTTGGCTATGCTTAATGCTTGTCACTTGGGCCCGAGTGCCATGATTTTAGATCTGAACCTATTATGCTGTCGCCAATATATGTGTGTTTTAGATCCTATCTTGCAAGTTGTAGTCACCTACTATGTCTTATGACCCGACAACCCCGGAGTGACAATAGCCGGAACCACTCCCGGAGATGACCATAGTATGACGAGTTCATGTATTCACCACGGGTTAATGCGTTGGTCCGGTTCTTTATTAAAAGGAGAACCTTAATATCCCGTAGTTTCCATTAGGACCCTGCTGCCACGGGAGGGATGGACAACAGATGTCATGCATGTTCTTTTCCCTAAGCACGTGTGACTACATACGGAATACATGCCTACATTAGATTGACGAACGGGAGCTAGTTACTTATCTCTCCGTGTTATAGTTGTTACATGATGAATCAAATCCGGTATACTCATCCATCACCGATCCACTACCTACAAGTATTTTACTACTGGTCCTTGCTACGTTACTTCGCTGCTACTGCTATCGCTACTGTTGTTACTCTGTTGTTACTTTGCTGCTGCTACTGTTGCTACTACTGTTGTTACTTGCTACTGATGTCACTACTGTTGTTACTTTGCTGCTACTTGTTGCAAGACTTTTCTGGAGCCGTTGCCGGGAAAGAATAGTCCCCCGTCCAGGTGCTATTTACTGGCGTGATTGATACAACAAGTTAGGAATAATCTGCCGTCAACAGATCTCTTTCTGGCACCGTTGTTGTCATACCACTTTGCTACTGATGCTTTGCTTGCAGGCACTAATCTTTCAGGTGTGATTGAAATTGACAAACTTAGCTGCTAATACTTGAGAATATTCTTTCGCTTCCCTTTGTGTCGAGTCAATAAATTTGGGTTGAATACTCTACCCTCAAAACTGTTGCGATCCCCTACACTTGTGGGTTATCAAGACTATTTTCTAGCGCCGTTGCCGGGGAAGCACAGCTATATTCTCTGATTCACTTGGGATTTTCGTGTGCTGGTCAGTATGAGGAATCTGAAAGATCCAATAACTAAAATCTTGCCTTCCACTACGAGGAGAGCTAAGGAACTGCCATCTAGCTCTGCACTTTATTCACCTTCAGTTTTGAGTAAGTTTGCGACATCACCTCCTGCTAGAAATCTTGATATGTCGCATGTGCTTGATGATGCTACTTGTGCTGCCCATGATGCTATGCTTGATACTATGCCTGATGATGCTATGCTTGATACTATGCCTGATGATGCTATGCTTGATACTATGCCTAGTGATGCTATGCTTGATACTGCTTCCACTAGGTGCATTCCTTGATGCACAACTTGCTAGAGTTGCTGCTAGACGTGATGATACTTCTCAAATTGCTGATATTATTGAAGTATAACCTGCTACTATGCCTGAATTGCCTATTATGCCTGAGCGCTATGTTATGGAAGGAGAGATAGCTGAGGACTTTCTTGCGTGTAAGGATAGCAATGATGTTGAGAAACTACTTCGCAAGTGGAAAGAAAAATCTCTGAACGCTAGGATGAAATACAACCCGAAGTTTGCTACTTCGCCTATCTTTGTGACCGATAAGGATTATGAATTCTCTGTCGACCCTGAGTTAATCACTCTGGTTGAATCACATCATTTTCACGCTTATGAGTCTGAAACGGTTGTAGTCCATCTTACCAAACTGCACGATATAGCCACCCTATTCACTAGTGAGGAAAAGATCCGCCACTACTATATCCTCAAGCTGTTTCCTTTCTCGCTGAAGGATGATGCTAAGACTTGGTTCACTTCTCTTGCTCCTGGATGTGTGCGTAGCCCCCAAGATATGGTCTACTACTTCTCTGAAAAATATTTCCCTGCCCATAAGAAGCAAGTTGCCTTGCGGGAAATATACAACTTTGCTCAAGCTGAAGAAGAGAGTCTACCACAAGCTTGGGGGAGGCTCATCCAGCTATTGAATGCTTTGCCTGATCACCCTCTTGAGAAGAATGAAATACTTGATATCTTCTATAATGGACTTACCGATGCTTCCAAAGACCACCTAGATAGTTGTCCTGGTTGTGTTTTTAGGGAACGAACTGTAGAACAAGCTGAGATTCTACTGAATAACATCTTGTGCAATGAGAATGCTTGGGCTATTCCCGAACCACCTCCGAAGCCAACTATGAAGAAAAGAGGTATTCTATTCCTCAGTCCTGAAGATATGCAAGAAGCCAAGTAATCTATGCGAGAGAAAGGCATTAAATCTGAAGATGTCAAAAATCTACCACCTATCGAAGAGATCCATGGTCTCGATAACCCGATATAGGTTGTAGAAGTAAATTCTCTGCGTATGTATGATGAGAGTGATATTCCTTTTGATAAACCTGCTAGCTTATGCCTGGATGAATTTTATAACTTTGTTGCCAAACAACAGAGTTTCAATGATTATGTTAGCAGACAATTGGAAAAGAATGCTCATATGCTTAGTCATTTAAGTGCTTGTGTGGACAGAAATGTCAATGATCTTAAGCTCCTGAGTAAACATGCCTATATGGTTACTACTCAAGTAGAACAAGTACTTAAAGCTCAGAATGACTTTCTCAATGAGTTGAATGACAATTCCGTTAGAGTCGTCACTAGAGGCGGTAGAATGACCCAGGAACCTTTGTATCCTGAGGATCATCCGAAGAGAATTGAACAAGATTCTCAAGGTTAGCACTAATGCACCTAGTCATCCTAGAAAGAAGAAGAAAGATGATAGGAACCTGCACGCTAGCAACCCTGTTGCTGCTACACCTGAGAGTCCAAACGATGCCTCTGTTTCTGATGCTAAGACACAATCTTGTGATGAACATGAGCCTAATGATAATATCAATAGTGATGTTCCTGTTGATGCTCAACCTGGCAATGATAAGGATGTGGAGATTGAACCTGTTGATCTTGATAAGAATGACTTTGCTGCTAGGAAGCATGGTAAAGAAAGGGAACCATGGCTTCAGAAACCTATGCCCTTTCCTCCCAAACCATCCAAGAAAAAGGATGATGAGGATTTTGAGCGATTCGTTCAAATGATCAGACCTGTCTTTGTGCAAATGCGTTTGACAGATATGCTCAAAATGTCTGTGTATGCTAAGTACATGAAAGATATTGTGACTAATAAGAGGAGGATACCTGAGGTTGAGATTTCCACAATGCTCACTAACTATACGTTCAATGGTGGAACTCCTAAGAAACTAGGTGATCTCGGTGTGCCCACTATACCTTGCTCCATTAAAGGTAACTACGTTAGAACTGCTTTATGCGACCTTGGAGCCGGTGTTAGTGTTATGCCTCTCTCTCTTTATCGTAGACTTGAATTGGATAAGTTGACACCCACTGAAATCTCTCTGCAAATGGCCGACAAATCAACTGCTTTCCCTATCGGCATTTGCGAGGATGTGCCTGTTGTGGTTGCCAACGTCACTATCTTACCAGACTTTGTTATCTTGGATATTCCTGTGGATGATGCCATGGCGGTCATCCTCGGAAGACACTTTTTAAACACTGCAGGGGCTGTTATAGATTGCAACAAAGGCAATGTCACTTTCCATGTCAACGGTAATGAGCATACGGTGTACTTTCCGAAGAAACAATATCGAGTACATTGCATCAATGCTATCGAAAAAACTTCATCGATACTTATTGGGAGCTTTGAATGCCCTATTCCTCGTGTCAAGATGAAGTATGATTTGCTTGTTGGGGAGATACATATCCCATTGAGGTGACCTAGTGACTATTCGGAAATTCTTTGTTCTCTTTTGCGATTCGAAAAGGTTTGTCGGGGAGACTTGATCAACCTCATTAACGGATTTTCTTTCGATGACCATGACATGGATGAATCAAGGAGTCACAAACGTGTGTTCCAAGCTTTCACTTTAGGTTGCTTAGAAGAAAAATGATAGATTTAGTTTAGTTTTCCCTGTTTTCTGTTTTAGCGTCTGATAGAAAAGTACCCCGAAAATAAAAGTTCTTCGAACGTCCTGAAAATCAAGTATGATTTTTTCTGGAATTTTTGAAATATTGTGAGCCAAAGAGCTTGTCTGGGGGGCAAACCAGTGCGCCCCAAGCCCCAACGGCGCGGGCACCCCCTGGCCACGCCACCCAGGCTTGTGGGGCCCACAGGCACCCCCTCCACTCATTCTTGCTCTCATCTGGTTCTCCTACCTCCAGAAAAAATCGTTTCGCATCTCAAACCCGTGTTCTTGCTCCTCTTGCTGGGATTTTCGATCTCTTTGCTCAAATCACCATTCTCCGAATTGTTTTGGGGAAATTACTCCTTGGTAAGTGACTCCTCCATTGGTACAATTAGTTTTTGCTCCAGTGCCTTATACTCCGCGTATTTTTGCTGCCTTGGTGACCAAGTTCTTGAGCTTTGCATGCTGATTTTAGCTGGTCCCAAGTAGCTTTGATGCGTAATATGGTCTCTAGGCACTTGTGGGAGTAGTTGCTATGATTTTAGTTGAGCCTCATTCACTTTTCCTTAGAGTCACTAAAAATTTCAGAAATTTTTAGAGATAGAAAAAGGAAAAGATGAGGAGGTTCTTGAGAGGCTCTTCAAGCCGTGACCCCAAGGATGATGGGAGTGAGAAGAAGCCCAAGTATCTGGTTCCTCGAGTTGCAGAAGTTCGAGCTTGTGAGTGGCCAAGCGACGTGTTCTTACACGCCGCTGGAATTTATGAGGACTTTTATCACTTGGTGGAAAACGCAGGCCTTACCGCCTTCGTTGGAGATAAGTGTCTGCAATACCTCCTCCTCACTAATATCTTCGTACAAAGCTTTAACTTCTATACGAGGAAGAATCCTCCTATGGTTGAGTTCAGACTTTATGATATCCCCCAGCGCATGTCACTCCAGGATTTTTGCAATGTTTGCAAATTACCTTACGTTGGGGATATTCATGAACCTCGTCCACGGGACTTGGAAGCTTTCATCGGTACGATTGCTATAGGAGAGGAGAGAGGAGTGTCTTGCGCCATAGCTGCTAGCATTCATTTTTCCCATGCTTCGGTACTTCTCACTTTTTGTGGGAAATGTTTGATTAGCCGTCGGAAGGCTGGCTCACTTAGTTTCCCAAATCTTGCGGTCTTGCGTGAAGCCCTTTATAACGATAAAACTTATAGCTTGGGCGCCATAGTAGCTTAATGGTTGAACCTGAACCGTTCTAAAGGTGTTGTCTATGGAGGTATCTATGCTACCCATCTTGCCAGACACTTTGAGATACCCATTAGACTGGAGGAGGAAGAAGAGGTTCTTCTTCCCGAGAGATATCTAGATTACGATAGCATGGTTCGCCATGACTTTCTTGATAGAGATATAAGTAGAAGGATGATTTATAACCTGGTATTTAGTCAGGGTACTCGTGAGACTATTACTTTGCATGCTCCTTCTTTGTTCAATCTTCATGCAGGCAGGTACATTATCATGCCCTCGGACATCTACGTATATTGGGGCTTAGCCCAACCACAGGTGCCCGTGCCCGAGCCACCAGTCGAGTACCAGATGTCGGTTTATCAGTGGGAGCCAGAGGAGCTCACACAGCAGTGGCATCCTCAGTCCACTTTGGAGTATCCTGGAGCTGGTTATTTCCCTCCTTGGGAGTAGACCAACTTAGGCCAAAAGCCTAAGCTTGGGGAAGTACGTGTTCTCACCGACTTTACATTCTTGCTTATGCTTTCACTTTGTTAGCCAGTGTTCACACTTTGCCACTGTATCATCCATGTTAGTTTATTTTCTTTTTCTCGTTTTCTTTTCGTGTGTCTGTCTAGTTTGAGAAAACCCAAAAAGATTTTCTTTTTAGTCTTTTGCTTGTCGGGAGCTTTCCCGTGTAAATAGTTTTCTTTTTCTTTGTGTCAAGGTAGAAGATATTGGTTACAATGTTTAGTGGCTCTTGCATGCATACCTGTTTAGCTTTCAAAGAGCCATATTACTTTGTCTTCTCCTTTGTGTTTGCGTGCAGATTCCAGCGTAGTCCAATGCACGAGCACGCTTATTATTGTTCACTTCGTTCGGTCGTGCAAGTGAAAGGCAATAATGACGATATATGATGAAGTGACTGAGCCTGGAAAAGCTGGTATGGACTCGATCTATTTTGTTTTTGTAAATATGACTAGGTCATCGTGCATGATTCATCTTTGTTGTGAGAGAAACATGTTTGCAATGACAACTTAGAGATCATAGTTGCTTATGCCATGCTTACTTAGCTAGGAGCTTATAATGGTTTGTCTTTGATGCCCACATGAATTTTGAGATGACTATGATGTAGTATGATAGGATGGTATCCTCCTTTGAATGTTTCAAGTGGCTTGACTTGGCGCATGTTCACGCATGTAGTTGAAAAAAATCAACATAGCCTCTATGATGTTCATGTTCATGGTGATTTATGTCCTACTCATGCTTGCACTCAATGCTAGTTAATCTCAATGCATTTTGATGACTGTTGTCGCTCTCTAGTTGGTCGCTTCCCAGTCTTTTGCTAGCCTTCACTTGTACTAAGCGGGAATACTGCTTGTGCATCCACTTCCATAAACCCAAAGTTGTTCCATATGAGTCCACCATACCTACCTATGTGCGGTATCTACCTGCCGTTCCAAGTAAATTTCCATGTGCCACTCTCTAAATCTTCAAGAAATAATCTGTTTTGCATGCCCGAACCGCTCATGTGGTGACAGGGGGTTATCAGTATCTTCCATGCTAGGCGTGTTATCCTCGACATGTGTTTATTCACTATCATTCACGAGAAAGGGGCCGGTAATTGGAATTCCCAGTTCCATGCTCAAATCAAAAATATAATTGCAAACAAAACTCCCCCAGGATTGATGTTGGTATGGACGGTACCCGAGGATTCGGCTAGCCGTGGAGTGTGATTGATTGGTGGTGGGGGAGTCAAAACTTTACTTTTCTATTTGGGAACCGCCTATACCATGTGTAGCGTGGAAGATGTTGAGAACTCTTAGTCATTGCGTTGACAATGAAAGCATGCCACCCAAAATTATTATCTCTGTTTTCAAAGCTTGAGCTCTAGCACCTCTGCAAATCAATGCTTCCCTCTACGAAGGGCCTGTCTATTTATGTTCCTGTTGAGTCATCCTCCTCTTACAAAAGCACCAATTAGAGAGCGCCTGTGTCATTTTTATGCTTTGCTTTTAACTGTGTTGAGAATGACTGTGATTGGATCTTCTTTGCCATGAGTTACAATGTTTAGTCAGCCCTTGGTCTTTGAAGGTGCTCTGCATTTATGTTTTGCGGTCTTAGAAAGAGCTAGTGAGATGCCACCTATTCGTACAACTTCATGATTGTTTTGATTGAAGTGTTGACGTTTGAGACTTATTATTATTTGCTCGCTAGTTGATTATGCCATTGATATGAGTTTACCGTGAGACCTAGATGTCATATGTGGTTTGCTTGTGATCTTGCTGAAATTCTGGTTATGAGTTAGACATAGTTGCAACCACAAGATCAAACAGAGTTCGTCAAAATTTTTCTTTTAGCTCTTTCAGTTTTTCAACTGAATTGCTTGGGGGAGTTGATACGTCTCCAACGTATCTACTTTTCCAAACTCTTTTGCCCTTATTTTGGACTGTAACTTGCATGATTTGAATGGAACTAACCCGGACTAACGCTGTTTTCAGCAGAATTGCCATGGTGTTGTTTTTGTGCAGAAATAAAAGTTCTCGGAATGTCCTGAAAATTTACGGAGAATTTTTCTGGAATTAATGAAAAATACCTGCGCAAAGATCCACCGGAGGGGGTGTGCCAGTGGGCCACAAGCCCCTAGGCCGCGGCCACCCCCGAGGCCGCGTCGTGAGGGCTTGTGGGGCCACATGGCGCCACTGCCCCCAAACTCAGCTCTATTTATTCCGTCTCGCCCGGAAAAAAATTAGAGAGAAGGATTCATCGCATTTTACGATACGGAGGCGACACCACCTCCTGTTCTTCATCTGGAGGGCAGATCTGGAGTCCGTTCTGGGCTCCGGAGAGGGGAAATCGTCGCCATCGTCATCATCAACCTTCCTCCATCGACAATTCCATGATGATCTTCACGGTTCGTGAGTAATCTCATCGTAGGCTTGTTGGACGGTGATGAGTTGGATGAGATCTATCATGTAATCGAGTTAGTTTTGACGGGGATTGATCCCTAGTATCCACTATGTTCTAGATTGATGTTGCTACTACTTGGCTATGCTTAATGCTTATCACTAGGGCCCGAGTGCCATGATTTCAGATCTGAACCTATTATGTTGTCGCCAATATATGTGTCTTTTAGATCCTATCTTGCAAGTTGTAGTCACCTACTATGTGTTATGACCCGGCAACCCCGGAGTGACAATAGCCGGAACCACTCCTGGAGATGGCCATAGTATGAGGAGTTCATGTATTCACCACGTGTTAATGCATTGGTCTGGTTGTTTATTAAAAGGAGAACCTTAATATCCCGTAGTTTCCATTAGGACCCTGCTGCCACGGTAGGGTTGGACAATAGATGTCATGCAAGTTCTTTTCCCTAAGCACGTATGACTACATACGGAATACATGCCTACATTAGATTGACGAACGGGAGCTAGTTACTTATCTCTCCGTGTTATAGCTGTTACATGATGAATCACATCCGGTATACTCATCCATCAGCGATCGACTGCCTACGAGTCTTTTACTACTGGTCCTTGCTACGTTACTTTGTTGCTATTGATGTCGCTACTACTGTTACTCTGCTGCTACTACTGTTGCTACTACTGTTGTTATTTGCTACTGTTGTCACTACTGCTGTTACTTTGCTGCTACTTGTTGCAAGACTTTTTTGGAGCCGTTGCCGGGAAAGAATAGTCCCCCGTCCACGTGCTATTTACTGGCTCCATTGATACAACAAGTTAGGAATAGTCTGCCGTCAACAGATCTGTTTCTGGCACCGTTGTTATCATACCACTTTGCTACTGATACTTTGCTTGCAGACACTAATCTTTCAGGTGTGGTTGAAATTGACAAACTCAGCTACTAATACTTGAGAATATTCTTTCGCTTCCCTTTGTGTCGAATCAATAAATTTGGGTTGAATACTCTACCCTCGAAAACTGTTGCGATCCCCTACACTTGTGGGTTATCAGACGCCTGCCCCACGGTGGGTGCCAACTGTCGTGGGAATGAACTTGACGGTAGAGGTGTAGGGTACGAATGGAGAGGGCAGAGTCCTAGCTGCGGCAAGCTTGTACACATGATGTATGAGTTTAGGCCCCTCTCTTAGAGGTAATAGCCCTACATCTCAGTGCTCGGGAGCTCTTGCGGTGTGGAATGTGTGTTACAGGGGGTGCGAACCCTTGTGCCAGAGGGGAGGGGTGTCTTATATAGAGTGCGCTACCCCTCATCAAGGCCTCAACATCTAAGGGCTCGATCAATATGGTTTAAAGATATACGTTACTGATAACGTATGTTTGTAATCAATGATATTCATGACCATTAGCCGAGCGCATGCCCGTCTGCATCCGTGGATGTGGCTTCTGGTCTTCTATGTCGACTGGAACCTTCCGAGTGGAAGTAGGTCGTCGAGTGGATGGGAATATCTTCCGAGTGTTTATGCACCAAGTGATTTTTAGGTGCCATGACCATCCAGTTGGAATCTTCTATGTGAACCTTCAGCTAATAATAAGGTACCCTTGGGTAGGACATTTAGGTCAGGCCTATGACCCTACCCTAGGTACATATCTCCATCACCTAGCCCATCCTACAAGGAGGGGCGTGGGCCTAGGGAGGTTTCCTCCCTCCCCAAGGCACCTAGGAGGTGCCTTCCCCTTTAGGGACTCTTCCCTCCCAACCGCATGGGCCCTTGGGGGTTGTCCCAACAAGGCTTGGATTCCCCCTTACAGCCCATGCACGTCCTAGGGGTTGGAGGGACCCTTCCGAACTCCTCCGGAACCCTCTGGAACCTTCCACAAGCTTCCCGATACAATATCGATAAAACCCGAAACTTTTTTCGATAGCCAAAATATGTCTTCCCATATTAAAATCTTTACCTGCACACCATTGCGGAGCTCCTCGTGATGTCCAAGATCTTATCCAAGACTCCGAGCAACATTCATTCACCAACGTACGTATCCCAATAATACTCTTGCGTCACCGAACGTTAAGTGTGCAGACCCTACAGGTTCGAGAACTATGCAGACATGACCGAGACACCTCTACGGTCAATTACGAATAGCGGGACCTAGATGTCCGTATTGATTCCAACATATTTCACAAAGATCTTCATTGGTCAAACCATGATGCCAAGGATTTAATCAATCCTGTATGGAGTACCCTTTGTCCATTAGTTTGTTACTTGCCAGAGATTCGATCGTCGGTATCTATATACCTAGTTCAATCTCATTACCGGAAGTCTCTTTAATCATTCTGTAATACAAAATTCCATGACTAAATCCTCAGTCACATTGCTTGGAAGCTTGTTGTGATGTTGTATTACCAAGTGGGTCCCGAGATACCTCTCTGTCACACGGAGTGACAAATTATAGTCTTGATCCATGCCAATTCCACAGTCACCCTCACAGATACCTATAGAGCATATTTATAATTACCCAGTTTCGTTGTGCGTTTGATACACACAAGGCATTCCTGTGGTGTCAGTGAATTGCATGATCTAATGGTCATAGGAACATATACTTTGACATGCAGAAAGCAATAACAATAAACTAGATACGATCAAACGCTATGCTTAAGGTTTGGGTCTTGTCCATCACATCATTCTCCTAATGATGTGATCCCGTTATCAAATGACAACTCAAGTCTATGGCTAGGAAACCTTAGCCATCTTTGATCAACGAGCTAGTCTAGTAGAGGCTCACTAGGGACACGGTATTGTCTAGGTATCCATACATTTATATGAGTTTCCAATCAATACAATTATAGCATGGATAATATGCGATTATCATGAACAAGGAAATATGACAATAAATAATTTATAATTGCTTGTTGCTTCTATTATTTCAAATTTATTGATCTTGCAATAAATAATATTCTTCACGTTGATAAATCTGCTAGAATTTAGGGTTGTGGTCTACGGCCTATTCCTGTGCGCTTATTCGTGGTGCCGCTCACAATTCGCATCTCACAGGCTAGGGGGTAGGGATCTTCTTATACTGTATTTTCGAAGAGTCCACCTCTTATAAAAATGTAAGATTCCTAGTATTTTCCACTAGTTTCCGGGATAGAGTCCAGATCAAATTACCAACCACGATCATATTTGTCTGTTAACGAATTCTACCCATTATGTCCCCGGAGCACACGCTTGTGAGAAACACGCCATAATAGAGTGTAAATTCCTCTAATTATGTAGATCAACATTAGGGCTATAATCTAACTATACGATCTAGCTCCTTCCAATCATTAGTGTACCCGGGTAGTCTTTCCAATATAAATATTATATTGTATTCCAGTAATAATCAACCAGCTTCCTTAAGCATATAACCTAAGTACGTTCCAACAAATGATAATTCCATGACAATCATGTAAAGTAATTCCATGTATAAATTCATGTATAATTTTATAATGAGGTATTCCAAATATTAGAAATTCCTATTATTTGGATATAGTTGCAGGACACATAATTCCAACAAAATTTACTCGGAATCATGGCCCATTGAGCTCACGTCGTCATCCTCAAGTGGTCCATCTTGTTTTTCTCATGAGTGACTCCCATGACACTTCGTCAACCGTGATTCATAGGAACCGATGATCTTCCGTTGCAATGCAGGGATATGTTTGTTTAGTGATTGCTAATGAATTGAACTCTGCTAATGGTTACGTGGATGGTCAATCAGTTAAACAGTATGCGATGTAAGCAGAATACGAAAACCAAAGCGTACACAATAACAGTCGGTATTCACGGGTATAGCTTTCATTGTCTTTTTGCGCATTCCTAACTCTAGTGACCGAAGTGAAATTTTAGGACCAGTGACCTCCATTGAATTGACCTACACATTATTGGCATTGCATTCCATATGGAGGTCCTATGACGAAATATTTTTTCTGAATCCAAATCAGTAAGCATAAAATATAAAAAAGAGAGAAAATTACATGTTTTGTCCTTGAGGTTGCTAGAGTCCTACACGTTTGGCCATGTAGTTGAAAAACACTTCAATATGGTCCATCATACGGTCCTATGTGCACTTTAGTGTTGCGCTGATACCACATGGCTTGGCATTTTAGTAGAAAAGACTTGTGTATTTCGGATTAAACTTGTGCACGGCCGCTGATATGTCCCAAACATATCTATAATTTATGTTTGTTCCATGCTCTTTTGGGTGACATTGTTATATTTTTTGCTACACTTTCAAACATTTTTACACATATTTGGACTAACCTACTAACTCAGTGCACCCAGTGCTAGTTTTCTGTCTGTTGATGTCTTTTAATTGCAGGGACTTAACCCCAATATTCAGAGCCCCAAAAATCCCAAGAAAAATATATAAAAATGAGTGGGACGAAAGCTTCACGAAGCACCAAGATGGGCCAAAGGGGAGCCAGGCCTCACCGAGGCGGCCACCTGGCACAGGCCCCCTCCTGACCGCGCCACCAGGTCGCCTGGGCGGCTGGTCCACCCCCTGGCGCCCTCCTTTGGCCTATATTTACCCCTCGGACGGAAAACCCTAAGGATAGATCCAGAATCGCGAATTTCTCCACCGTTCCACCGCTGCAGCGCTTCCGAGATGGGGAGCGCGAGAGGACCTCTTCCCGATACCCTGCCGGAGGGAGGATTGACCTCCAGGAGCTTCTCCACCATCATGGACGCTTCGCGGACGTGCCGTGAGTAGTCCTCCTTGGACCATAACTCCATGACCAGTAGCTATGTGATGTCTTCTCTCCAATCTTCTGCTTCAATGCTTAGCCCTTGTGAGCTGACCTACATGATCAAGGCATCTATGTAATTTACCTGCTGTTGCTATGCTCAGTTTGCTGGGATCCGATGGATTATGAGATTATGTTCAGATTGTGATGAGTTATATATTTGGTTCTCCTTTTATAATATGTTCCTGGGTAATTCATGCATGTTCTCCGTTGCTTTTTATTGCTTTAGCTGAGTAGTAGATTATAACGCCAAGAGGGAGTGTTATGCATGATTGTGGGTTCATGCCCCCTGATGTCTAGCTTCAGTGACAGAAACATGAGACTAGGGGATGTGATGTTGTCACCAGGGAGAAAAAATGCAGCTTCTGACCACGGTTGCAAGGATTGTTTACCTTATGCAAAGTTCGTTAATGCAGTTGTCCGTTGCTTTGAGTTTACACTTTGGGTGGGGCTCGCAACTTAATACTAACGAGATGTTTTGGATAGATATCTCAAGGTGGATGATTATAGAGTAGATGTTGATGGATAAACGGTCTACTTGTCTGTACTTCCCATTACTTTTGAGCCTCTAACTTTCTAGTATGTAACACCCTGATTTTTCAAACTTTTTCTTTTCAAACTATTTTGAAGTTTCACATGCAAATTGATGGATTTTCAAATTTTCTGAAGCAAGTTGGATTGTGAGACTCTGATTTCTTGTCACAAGCAACCCAAACCTTTTGCCTCCTGCCAAAACCATCCTTGGAATAATTTGCAATAATTAAATATTTCAAATAATTCTTTTTCAATTTTGGGGAAATTATGACATCACCATGGGTTGTAAAGCAAGCTATAGTTCGGATAAGCCATTGACGCCAAAACTTTTTCCACGTGTTCTCAGTATCATATGATTTCAAAATCTTCAAAAACATTTCATTGCCCAATGTAAAATTTTGGCTAGAAAAATTATTTCTTTTCTGACCAGAATTGTCACTTTGTGAAGCAGCCCTATTTTTCATGTTTTAGAAAATTCCCAATAAATTCCCTTAGCCCCAAGGGATCATATTTAGTTCAAATATATAAAAACATCTGATGGTCCAGTACAAGTTTTGAGCAGGAAAACTCTGCTAAGTTTCTGTTAAAACTGAACCTTTGTGAAGGAAGTGCTAGCTAGGGGTGCACCAATGATCTAAAAAAAATTGGACATGTGTGCACTACTAAATAACACTCCGCCACCAAGTTTCACCGTTAGCAGGGCTTGCATGTGAGTGTCATGAGCTCATTTGCATCCTGGACCAGAAAGATGATTTACAAAGGAACTATATTCATTTGATCTTCAAATCCTTTCAAACTTTGCCAGTCTATAGTCTTTCCTATGCTGATTAACCCAGACATGCTAGCTTTCCCTAACCCTAACCCATTTGAGCTCTAGATCCTCCCCAAGTTTGCAGGTAGAAGCTGTAGTTGATGCTACACTCTGTAGGAGTGAGTAACTGGTCGATCTAGTGATGGATAGTGACTGGTAAGAGTAAGGTCGACACAATGGACAAGGTCCCCAGGCTTGTGTGGCTCTGTGGCAACCGTAACCGTGGTGACCATGGTACTGGCATGCCATAGCGCGCGCGCTGTGCAGCCCCCTGTGGCAGCCGAGCCGCTTGTGCCGTCAATCACTGCCCCTCCTTGTCTGTGGTGTCGAGGGCGTCCCTGGAAGCCGCGTCGCACCTCCGGAAGGCCATGGGTCGCCGGAGATAGTCGCCGCTGCTCCCTGCCAAGCCCCTCCATGGACCTAACAGTCGGCTCCGGCCACTGTGGGCATCTGCGAGCCATTAATGGCATAGGAGACGTCCCATCGACCCTGCGCCCTCCTCCATCACCTCAGGTCACTCCGCGATGGCCAGCTCACCCCCTGCTCTAGTGGCCGATCTCATCCTCACCGCTTCGGGAGAGATCGGCCGCGCTCGTCGCCGGCCTATTTAAAGGTCGCCACGACCCCCTTCGAGCTCTCCATCCCCCTCCTGCAGCCTACAATTGCCCCCCCCCCATAGAGTGAGCCATGGCCAAGAGGCCCTCTTGCCTCGAACCATCGCCGGAGTTCCTCCACTTGCAGCCCCACCGTCGCCAGCTCCAACCACCCTCCTCAGAGCCCTCTCCACCTCTCCATCGAGCTCAGGGTTTCCCCTGGTGCTCCTCGACCCCTCGCCTGAGCCTATTGCCGCCGGAACCACTGTCTCCGACGACCACCCGAAGCCGCCGCCGCCGGAGAAGAAGGGGACGACGCCGTCTGTCCACCTCTCGTCGAGCTACGGGTACGTGTGTGTTCGTCGTAGACCAGCCATTCCATTCCCCCTTGTCACAAGCCTCGCCGTCGTCTCTAGTGCCGGCGACCGTCGCCGGAGAGCCGCCGCGTCCCTGTACCCTTCCCCCTCTCTTTTAAAAGAGGCAGGCCCCACCTGCCAGCGGCTGAGGCCCGCGGCCGAAGCGGTAAGTGGAGGCGCCCCCTCCACTTTACGCCTTCTACATGGCCTCTGTCGGATTCTTTTTATTTTTATTTGTTTTCACATTTGACCAGCAACTTTGACCATTTATATCTTTTTATTCTTAAGTCCAAATGACTTGATTCTTTTTGCATTGAGTTGGTACTGATCCCCTCTATTTTTTGGTAAAGTTTGGTATTTTAATTACACTCATAGAAATTCTGGTTAATAAAAAGGTGTTATATGACTTTTTCCTTTCTTTTGTTATTGCAAATATATTTCAGAACGAAACTTTTAAGACCAGGAGTGTTTGAACAACCCCACTGATCAAGGCAAGCCATTATATCCATGTGGTGTAGTATTGCATATCATAACATACATTTTCATGCATTATGCTCACTTATTTTGCTATAAAATAAATGCCTAATAAATAATCAAACAAAAATATGTGCTTACTATAATAAATCACCATGTTCATAATAACCTAGTGGTGGATCTTGAGTCACCTGTCCAGGCATAACTGTACAACCACATCTTGCCGATATGGGACGGCCGTGACTTGAGCTGATCGCGTGATCTTTCACCGGTACCTCCAAAGAGGGAGGTTTATGCACGTGTGCTACCTTGGCCCGGTAGGCGGTGATAACCCTGTGAGCCCAGTTGAGATGAGTTGGGCCCGCCCCTTGTTGGGAGATTTTAGTTTGGCCACGAGGGTGGCAGGTGTCATGAGGACACAGGGCTACCTAGGGCAATACTCCGAGGGAGAGTGATTGCCGGGGGTACGATGAGAGAGTCACGGGTCAGGCAAGTCCTGTTGGAGTAATGCTAGTCCACCCGAATGGGATCACGAGGTCAGTGCTCCATAGTGTGGGTAAAGTGTGCAACCTCTGTAGAGTGTCAAACCTATTCGAATAGCCGTGTCCATGGTAATGGACAGCCCGACCATACCTCAGTAGATGGTCAACCATTTTAATGTTAGTAATGATGGAAGAACTCTTCAACTGAGTGGAGATGCTTGATGAGTATCTTGGTGCTTGTGAGACAACCCCCGGGCATGAGTAAGTTGATAATCAGTATAGCAAGTGGTATTATTTATAATTTGTTGCCATGCTATTGTTTGCTGCATTACTTGGTTATTGTGAGCTTGCGAGTACATTCCAAGTACTCACATGGCGTATCATGCCAGATGCAGGAGAAGCCGAGGACGGAGGTCCTGATGGTCCATGCTAGGAAGTGTCCACAGCAGTGTCCCTGTGTATGGAGTTGCCGCTATGTTCCGCTACGCCGCAGAAGCACTTAGTAGTTTCGAGGCCCCACTATGTTTCGTAAATGATGTAGATATTGTTGCAGCACCAAGGGTGCCTTTGGCCCCACTATCATTGTAAGATATGTACTTGTAACCTTATGCTATCAATAAAGTTAGCTCGGTTCTGTGCCAAGTTGTTGAGTGTTTCCAGAAGTCATGATCTCTGGGTTGGAAACACTGGTAATCCGGTTCCTTGAATCGGGGTGCCACATAGTAGAATGATCAACATTGCGGTGTGTTTATAATTCTGCCAATTGCCCAGCTGTAATTTGTTTACCCAGCATAGTTGTTGACCGTCTTTTGGGAGAGATACATCACTAGTGAACATCATGTGACCCTGGTCCATATTACCACCATTGTTTACACCTTCATCATTTACTGCTTTTATTTACTTTTCCATTGCAATCACTATCACTATTCCCACTTGTGTTTTGATCCTTTGCAAACTACAAGGCCGGAGCGGTTGACAACCTCTCTGAACTCGTTGGGAGCAAATTTATTTGTTGTGTGTGTAGGTCCACGTCTTGTGCTAGCGCCAGAGCAGCGAACATCTACTTGTTGATCCTCGGAGTCCTCCTGGTTTGATAAACCTTACAGTTCCTGTGTAAGGAAAATCTGCCGCTGACTACATCTCCACCTTCCACTTGGGGTAACCAACGAGGGGCGAGAAGTATATCCATCAACTTGTCATCAACCGCTGGCCCCGTCATGTGCTACCATGTGGCCTCAAGTTTTTGTGAATAAGTGACGTGTATTTATTGGAATAAACCCGTGTACAAACCTCTGGTCCAACATGTGTGCCTCACAACACACATATCTTTTCAGTTATCAAACATGCAGTTGTTGCTCCACTACACGGTCATAACCCACCTCCCTCTCGCGATCCGCACGTTTGATTCCATTGATTTTTTTTCTTCTCTTGAAAACAGCATACGTCAATTGTAAATTGCTAGTGATTTTTTTGGTTTTAGGCTACATAATATGAAAACAAAATAAAAGTGGTAGAAATGGGACTTAAACCCAGGTCTATTCATTAGACTTTGAGCCCAACAACCAACTAAGCCACTTTTAGTTGTTATCTATTGTATATAAACAAGGTTATTTGAACCTTTCTTTTTCTGTCATATCAGCGATAATATATTTTTTTTCCTTGGTAACTTTGGCATGACCAGCGTGATAACTATGACTTGAGCAACATAATAACTATAATATGATAAGCCTCATAACTATAATATGAGAAGGTTAATGAATATACCATGAGAAGCATGATAACTTTAGCATGGATAGTGATAACTTCACACTCGGGTATGTTTCGACAAAAAAAAAGTTACTCGGACATGTTTTAGTAATATTTTTCACATGGGTAAAAAGTTATCAATGTGTTGTATGTAAGTTATCGGGTGTCTTGTGCATAAATTACCATGCTATTGGCATTAGTTTATCACGACATATTTCCAGAACTTTTCGCCCAAGGTGAAAAGTTAACAATGCGTTTATATGTAAGTTATCAGGTTAATTGTATATAGTTATCATCTTATTCACACAGAAGTTACCGAGGATATATTTAACAACTTTTTCACCTCGTGTGGTCAAAAAAGTGGTATTTTATTTGAAGTTGTCAGGAGCCAAGCAGTGGGTGAGTTGGATAATGTGTTAAGATCTAAATATTGAAATCTTGATTTCAATTCTCAGCTTTATCGTAATTTTGTAGTCTATAAAACTACAATATGGAAACTACTAGCATCAAAATTTGTTTCCAACAACTTTTTCTCCCATTATACTTATGATGTTGTTCATACCATATTTATCGCATTGGTGATGTCAAAGTTACCAAGCCGATCTTTCTTATTTTTTCTGGTTTTTCACTGTTCGAATCCCATCCTTGCCCGCCATGTGATTTACCATGTGATTTTCAACACCCCCTCTCTGCAAGTCAAAAATATTTACCATGTCTCGGCTAAGTATGTTATCAACACAGATGTGCAAAAATTACCATGCCAGTAGACATGAGTTACTACGGAAAGGTGGTTCAATAACTTTTTCCCCTGGTCAAAAAATTACCACACTTCGGCTAAGTAAAGTATTAGCTTGAATGTGCATATATTACCATGTTATTTTTTCATATAAGTTATCAGTGTATGTTTGTCAACAACTTTTTTCTTGGATCAAAAGTTATCACTGTTGGAAATATGCCCTAGAGGCAATGATAAAATAGTTATTATTATATTTCCTGTTTCTAGATAATCGTTTATTATACAAGCTATAATTGTATTGAATAAAAACATAAATGCATGTGCGGATATATAGACAAAACTATGTCCCTAGTAAGCCTCTAGTTGACTAGCCAGTTGATCAAGGATGATTAAGGTTTTCTGACCATATACAAGTGTTGTCACTTGATGACTGGATCACATCATTGGGAGAATGATGTGATGGACAAGACCCAAACTATAAACGTAGCGTGTGATCGTGTATCTGTTGCTATTGTTTTCCGCGTGTCAAGTATTCATTCCTATGACCATGAGATCATGTAACTCACTGACACCGAAGCAATACCTTGTGTGTATAAAACATCGCAACATTACTGGGTGACTATAAAGGTGCCCTACGGCTATCTCCGAAGGTGTCCGTTGAGTTAGCATGGTCAAGACTGGGATTTGTCACTTCGTGCGACAAAGAGGTATCTCAGGGCCCACTCGGTAATACAACATCACATATAAGCCTTGCAAGCAATCTGACTAAAATGTTAGTCACGAGATCTTTTATTATAGAATGAGTAAAGAGACTTGCCGGTAACGAGATTGAAATAGGTATAAGGATGCCGACGATCAAATCTCGGGTAAATAACATATCGAAGGAAAAAGGGAATGGTATACGGTATTATATGAATCCTTCGCATAGAGGTTCAACCGATAAGATCTTCGTAGAATATGTAGGATCCGATATGGACATCCAGGTTCCGCTATTGGATATCGACCGGGGAGTGTCTCAGGTCATGTCTGCATAGTTCTCGAACCCACAGGGTTTGCACACTTAAGGTTCGGTGACTGATAACCCACAAGTATAGGGGATCGCAACAGTTTTCAAGGGAAGAGTATTCAACCCAAATTTGTTGATTCAACACAAGGGGAAGCAAAAGAATATTCTCGAGTATTAGCAGTTGAGTTGTCAATTCAACCACACCTGAAAGACTTAGTATCTGCAGCAAAGTTTCATTAGCAAAGTAGTGTGATAGTAACGGTAGCAGCGGTAATAGTAGCAATAGTAACAACAGTAGCGATAATAGTAGCAGCAGTGACAGCAGTAGCGGCAAGGTAACGTAGCAAGAACCAAAAGGAAAAACTCGTAGGCATTGGATCGGTGATTGATACGTCTCAAACGTATCTATAATTTTTGATGGTTTCATGCTCTTATCTTGTCAACTTTGGATGTTTTATATACCTTTTATATCTTTTTTGGGACTAACTTATTAATTCAGTGCCAAGTGCTAGTTCCTGTTTTTTCTGTGTTTTTGACTCTTTTCAGATCTTATTTTGGAACAGAGTCCACACGGCATAAAATCCCCGAAATGAATTTTTCCAGAACAGAAGAAGATCGGGGGACGTGAGGGCCAAGGCAGGAGGCCCACAGGGAGTCCACAAGCCCTGTAGCCACGGCCAGGGGGGCCCGCGGCTACCAGGCTTGTGGCCTCCCTGGAGCTCCCCTGCCCTAGCGCTTTCGCCTATATATTCCCTAAAATCCCAGAAAAAATAAGGGCATCCACGAAACCACTTTTCCGTTGCCGCAAGCTTCCTTTTCCGCAAGATCTCATCTGGAGACCCTTCCCGGTGCCCTGCCGGAGGGGACTTTGGAGCTGGAGGGCTTCTACATCAACATCATTGCCTCTCCAATAACTCCTGAGTAGTCTACTTCAGACCTACGGGTCCGTAGTTAGTAGCTAGATGGCTTCTTCTCTCTCTTGGATCTTCAATACAAAGTTCTCCATGATCTTCATGGAGATCTATCCGATGTAATCCTCTTTGGTGGTGTGTTTGTCGAGATCCGATGAATTGTGGATTTGTGATCAAATTATCTCTGAATTATATTTGAGTCTTTGCTGATTTCTTATATGCATGATTTGATATCCTTGTAAGTCTCTCCGAGTCTTGGGTTTTGTTTGGCCAACTAGATCTATGATTCTTGCAATGGGAGAAGTGCTTGGTTTTGTGTTCATACCGTGCGGTGACCTTTCCCAGTGACAGAAGGGGAAGCAAGGCACGCATCATGTTGTTGCCATCAAGGGTAACAAGATGTGCTTTCATCATAGATTTGAGATTGTCCATCTACATAGCAAGGGGAAGCAAGGCATTACTCTGTTCTTATGAACTCAATACACAAGATGCATGCTGGATAGCGGTCGACGTGTGGAGTAATAGTAGTAGATGCAGAAAGTATCGGTCTACTTGTTTTGGACGTGATGCCTATATGTATGATCATTGCCATAGATAACGTCATGACTTTGCGCGGTTGTATCAATTGCTCGACAGTAATTCGTTCACCCACCGTCTACTTGTTTTCAGGAGAAAAGCCACTAGTGAACACTACGGCCCCCGGGTCTACTCACAATTATCATCTCAGCTTTTACTTTTACTTTTCTTTGTTTACTTTTCGCTTTCAGTTCTCACTTTGCAAACAATCTATAAGGGATTGACAACCCTTCATAGCGTTGGGTGCGAGCTCTTTGTGTTTGTGCAGGTACTTGTGACTTGACGCGATACTCCTACTGGATTGATACCTTGGTTCTCAAACTGAGGGAAATACTTACCGCCGCTGTGCTACATCACCCTTTCCTGTTCAAGGGAACACCAATGCAAGGCTCCAAGGCTGCGGGGGAATCCTTTGCATATTTGCCAAGGAAATCCCTATGGGCTTAGCCAGTAGCAGAAGATTTCTGGCGCCGTTGCCGGGGAGAGATCAAGTCAAGATCTATCCAAGTAAGTGTGACAAACTCATCTCTTGCATTTACCTTTTTTGCCAGTTGCCTCTCGTTTTCCTCTCCCCCACTTCACATTTGCCGTTTTCATTTTCCTTTCTCCTTTGCCGTTTTCATTTGCCTTTTTGCCGTTCTCTTTTGCCCGTTTCACTCGCTTACTTCCTGCTCATTTGTGTGTGGGATAGTCCATCAATGGCTGGGCCCACCACTCCAAACGATACCCCTAAGAACGAAGTTCTCAATTTCAAGCAGAATGAGGAAGAAAATTTAAAGGACACTTGGTACAGGATTTGCAATGCTCAAAGTAGATCTACTCATAAGCAATCCACTACCGTTCTTCTTCACAGTTTTATGTTGGAATCTCTCCTTGGAATAGGTTTATTCTTGATACCATCGTAGGCGGGAATTTTTTGGGGAGCCATACTATTGACTCCTATGGAGCTATCATGAATTTGGTAGGCTCACCCCCGCTCATGGTTAATGGAACTACCTTGACCTTGGAACACGTGATGCAAAAGCTTGACGCCATTGAAAACAAAATTGCCACAATTGAACTTATTGAGCATTTGGATAGAAAGATCCACAATCAAATTACTCAGTACGTATCCAAAGTGGGAATGGTTTTGAAAAATTTAAGGGAGAAGGAACCTATAGTTAATGATTCCTCTAGAATTGGCAAACTAGAAGATGTCATAACCAACTTGGGTTCCGCTTTTGCCGCTGTGCAAAATACTCCAAATCTCACTCTCAAAAAGACCGTCAAGTCTGTTTTTGTTCCTAAAGCTAGTGGTGAGTCATCCAATAAAGATGAAGATCTTAAGATGATAAATGATCACACTACTTATGGTTTGAGCACAAAAGATGACTATACGTGATTCCATCACCTTATGCCTAGCTAAGGGCGTTAAACAATAGCGCTTGTTGGGAGGCAAACCAACGAATCTATCCTTTTTCTTTCTGTTTTGTGTTTTCCACACTTTCATAATTCTGTTATGATTGTGTTTTTTGTGTTTCTTTTGCGTTTGTGCCAAGTGAAACCGTTATGATTAGTCTTGCGGATAATCGTTTGATCATGCTGGAAAGACAGAAACTTTCTGCTCACGAAACGAATTTGCATTTTTTGTCCTGTGAGAGCTTTTGAGTTGATTCTTTATGCTGCTGATTGCTACGCAAATTCTTCAGACTGTCGTAATTTTTCAGAATTTTTGAAGTACCAGAAGTATACGAAGTATATAGATTGCTACAGACTGGTCTGCTGTTAACAGATTCTGTTTTTGTTGAGTTGGTTGTTTATTTTGATGAAACTATGGATAGTATCGGGGGGTATTAGCCATGGAAGATTGAAAATACAGTAACCCAACATCAACATAAGTAGAATTTAAGTTTGCTACAGTACCTAAGGAAGTGGTGATTTGCTTTCTTATACTAATGATATCACAAGTTTCTGTTTAAGTTTCGTGTTGTGAAGTTTTCAAGTTTTGGGTGAAGTTCTTATGGACAAAGAGATAAAGAGTGGCAAGAGCTCAAGCTTGGGGATGCCCAAGGCACCCCAATTTTATTCAAGGATGCCGAAAAAGCCTAAGCTTGGGGATGCCATGGGAAGGCATCCCCTCTTTCGTCTTCAGTCCATCGGTAACGTTACTTGGGGCTATATTTTTATTCACCACATGTTATGTATTTTGCTTGGAGCGTCTTGTATCGTAGGATTCTTTTATTTTTCTTGTGTCATAATCTTCCTTGCTGCACACCTAGAGAGAGAGACATGCACTCACCATGATTTTGTCGAGCTTCACTTATATCCTTTGGTTAGACAATTCAGCTCACATGTGTTTCACTTATATCTTTTGAGCTAGTTTATTTTGCTCTATGTGCTTCACTTCTATATTTTAGAGCACGTAACTGCATGGCGTGGTAGTTGATCTATGCTTTGAAAGTAGTATCAAAAGGGGTAGTTATCCAAAGGGATATGAAAACTTCCACCTTTATGTGCATTGAGTAGTTAGAAAAGTTTGATTCATCTCAACTAGTTTTGAGTTGTGGTTGTGGTAATATTGAAGTTATACTAGTAAGGTGTTGTGGATCTAGAAATACTTGTGTTGAAGTTAGTGATTCCCGTAGCATGCATGTATGGTGAACCGCTATGTGATGAAGTCTGCTTATTGATTGTCATCCTTTGTGTAGAGGTCGGGATCGCGCGATGGTTTATACCTACCAACCCTTCCCCTAGGAGTATGCATTGAATGCTTTTTTTCGATTACTACTAAAACTTTTGCAACAAGATTATGAGTTCCTCATGACTAATGTTGAGTCCATGGTTTAGATGCATTTTCACCTTCCACCATCACTATCTTCTTTAGTGCCGTGCAACTTTTGCCGGTGCATAAAACCCACCATTAGCCTCCCTCAAAACAGCCACCATACCTACCTACTATGGCTTTTTCAAAGCCATTCCGAGATATATTGCCATGCAACTACCACCATGACATGTGCCACAGCTTCTACATTGCCATTGCATGATCATAAGATAGCTAGCATGATGTTTCCATTGATGTCTATGCCATGCTAGATCATTATCACGGTACACTACCGAAGGCATTTCATATAGAGTCATAATTTCTCTAAGTTTTGAGTTGTAAGTGTGATGATCATCATTGATGGAGCATTGTCCCATGTGAGGAAATAAAAGAGGCCAGCGAAGCCCATTTACAAAAAAGGCCAAAGATACCCACCTAAAAAAAAGAGGCCAAAGAGCCCACCCAAAAAATGAGAGAAAAAGAGAGAAGGGACAATGCTACTATCTTTCCACACTTGTGCTTATAAAGCACCATGATCTTCATGATTGAGAGTCTCTCGTTTTGTCACCACCATATAGCTAGTGGGAAATTTTCATTATATAACTTGGCTTCTATATTCCAATGATGGGCTTCCTCAAAATTGCCTTAGGTCTTCGTGAGAAAGCAAGTTGGATGCACACCCACCAGTTTTCTTTAAGAGCTTTCACATACTCTTAAGTCTAGTGCATCATTTGTATGGCAATCGCTAGTCATTCACATTGATATCTATTGATGAGCATCTCCATAGCTCATTGATATGCCTAGTCAATGTGACAATCTTCTCCTTGTTTGCCTTGCAACCTCCACCACACTCCATTCCACTTATAGTGCTAAAACCATGGCTCACGCTCATGTATTGCGTGAGAGTTGAAAAAGTTTGATAAAGTACATGTGTGAAAACAATTACTTGGCCAGTACCGAGGTTGTGCATGTTTTAAATTCGTTGTGCAAGGATGATAGAGCATAGCCAGACTATATGATTTTGTAGGGATAACTTTCTTTTGGCTTTGTTATTTTGAAAGTTCATGATTACCTTGCTAGTTTGCTTGAAGTATTATTGTCTACACGTCAATAGCAAACTATTGTTTTGAATCTAACGAATCTGAACATTCATGTCACATAAGAGGAGTTACAAAGGATATCTATGCTAGGTAGCATGAAAGCGTCAAAAATTCATTCTTTATCACTTCCCTACTCGAGGACGAGCAGGAGTTAAGCTTGGGGAGGCTTGATACGTCTCAAACGTATCTATAATTTTTGATGGTTTCATGATGTTATCTTGTCAAATTTGGATGTTTTATATACCTTTTATATCTTTTTTGGGACTAACTTATTAATTCAGTGCCAAGTGCCAGTTCCTGTTTTTTCTGTGTTTTTGACTCTTTTCAGATCTGATTTTGGAATGGAGTCCAAACGGAATAAAATCCCCGAAATGAATTTTTCCAGAACTGAAGAAGATCGGGGGACTTGAGGGCCAAAGCAGGAGGCCCACAGGGAGCCCACAAGCCCTGTAGCCGCGGCCAGGGGGGCCGCGGCTACCAGGCTTGTGGCCTCCCTGGAGCTCCCCTGCCCTAGCTCTTTCGCCTATATATTCCCTAAAATCCCAAGAAAAATAAGGGCGTCCACGAAACCACTTTTCCGCCGCCGCAAGCTTCCATTTCCGCGAGATCTCATCTGGAGACCCTTCCCGGTGCCCTGCCGGAGGGGACTTTGTAGCTAGAGGGCTTCTACATCAACATCATTGCCTCTCCAATGACTCGTGAGTAGTCTACTTCAGACCTACGGGTCCGTAGTTAGTAGCTAGATGGCTTCTTCTCTCTCTTGGATCTTCAATACAAAGTTCTCCATGATCTTCATGGAGATCTATCCGATGTAATCCACTTTGGCGGTGTGTTTGTCGAGATCCGATGAATTGTGGATTTGTGATCAGATTATCTATGAATTATATTTGAGTCTTTGTTGAGTTCTTATATGCATGATTTGATATCCTTGTAAGTCTCTCCGAGTCTTGGGTTTTGTTTGGCCAACTAGATCTATGATTCTTGCAATGGGAGAAGTGCTTGGTTTTGGGTTCATACCGTGTGGTGACCTTTCCCAGTGACAGAAGGGGCACCAAGGCACGCATCGTGTTGTTGCCATCAAGGATAACAAGATGGGCTCTCATCATAGATTTGAGCTTGTCCATCTACATCATGTCATCTTGCTTAAGGCGTTACTCTGTTCTTATGAGCTCAATACACTAGATGCATGCCGGATAGCGGTCGACGTGTGGAGTAATAATTGTAGATGCAGAAAGTATCGGTATACTTGTTTTGGACGTGATGCCTATATGTATGATCACTGCCATAGATAACGTCATGACTTTGCGCGGTTCTATCAATTGCTCGACAGTAATTCGTTCACCCACCGTCTACTTGCTTTCATGAGAGAAACCACTAGTGAACAGTATGGCCCCCGGGTCTACCCACAATTATAATCTCAGCTTTTACTTTTACTTTGCTTTGTTTACTTTTTGCTTTCAATTCTCACTTTGCAAACAATCTATAAGGGATTGACAACCCCTTCATAGCGTTGGGTGCAAGCTCTTTGTGTTTGTGCAGGTACTTGTGACTTGACGCAATCCTCCTACTGGATTGATACCTTGGTTCTCAAATGAGGGAAATACTTACCGCCGCTGTGCTACATCACCCTTTCCTCTTCAAGGGAACACCAACGCAAGGCTCCAAGGCCGTGGGGGAATCCTTTGCATATTTGCCAAGGAAATCCCTATAGGCATAGCCAGCAGCAATGATGCATAATTATGTCGGATGACATTCATCATGTAACAGTTATAACATGGGGAGATATGTAACTAGCTCCAGTTCGTCAATGTAATGTAGGCATGAATTCCGTATATAATCATACGTGCTTATGGAAAAGAACTTGCATGACATCTATTGTCCATCCCTCCCGTGGCAGTGGGGTCCTAATGGAAACTAAGGGATATTAATGTCTCCTTTTAATAGAGAACCGGAACAAAACATTAGCACTTAGTGAATACATGAACTCCACATACTATGGTCATCTTCGGGAGTGGTACCGGCTATTGTCACTCCGGGGTTGCCGGGTGATAACACATAGTAGGTGACTACAACTTGCAAGATAGGATCAAGAACACACATATATTGATGAAAACATAATAGGTTCAGATCTGAAATCATGGCACTCGGGCCCTAGTGACAAGCATTAAGCATATCAAAGTAGTAGCAACATCAATATCAGAACATAGTGGATACTAGGGATCAATCCCCATAAAAACTAACTCGATTACATGATAGATCTCATCCAACCCATCACCGTCTAGCAAGCCTACAATGAGATTACTCACGAACGATGAAGAGCATCATGGAATTGGCGATGAAGGATGGTTGGTGATGATGAAGGCGTCGATTCCCCCTCTCCGGAGCCCCGAACGTACTCCGGATATGCCCTCCAGAGGAAGAACAGGTGGTGGCGGTGGCTCCGTATCGTAAAACGCGATGAACTCTTCTCTCTGATTTTTTTTCGGGCGAGAGAGAATATATAGAGCTGGGATTGGAGGCGGCAGAGCCACGAGGGGCTCACAAGCCTGCCAAGCGCGACCAGGGGGGCCGCGCCTCCTGGGCTTGTGGGCTCCTAGCTCCGTCCCTCCAGGTAATTCTTGCGCCAGTATTTTTATATATTCCACAAAAAATCCTCGTAAATTTCCAGGTCATTCCGAGAACTTTCATTTCTACGCAAAAACAACACCATGGCAATTCTGCTGAAAATAGCGTCAGTCCGGGTTAGTTCCATTCAAATCATGCAAATTAGAGTCCAAAACAAGGGCAAAATTGTTTGGAAAAGTAGATACGATGGAGACGTATCAGTGACGTTTCGGTATAGTTGAGTTATAAGTGCTGGTGACCGAAGTTTTGTTCGGAGTGCCGGATGAGATCACAGACGTCATGAGGGTTTCCGAAATGGTGCGGAAATGAAGATTGAAAAATAGGATTGTCTCATTTGGCTTCCGGAAAGATTCCGGGCATTACCGGCAGTGTATCAGGAGTGACGAATGGGTTCTGGGATTTTACCGGGAGGGGCCACACACCCGGGAGAGAACCTAATTGGCCCATGGGTGGCGCACCAGACCTCGGTGGGATGGTGAGGCCATCCCAATAGGACTATTTCGGCCAAGGGAAAAAATCAAAGGAGAAAGAAAAAAAAAGGAGGTGGGTGCTACTGCGACAACAAACCTTCCCTCGCAACAGCGCCAGGAATCCTTCTGCTTCGGGCTACGCCTATAGGGACTTCCTTGGAAAATATGCAAAGGATTTCCCCGCGGCCTTGGAGCCTTGCGTTGGTGTTCCCTTGAAGAGGAAAGGGTGATGTAGCAGAGCGGCGATAAGTATTTCCCTCAGTTTGAGAACCAAGGTATCGATCCAGTGGGAGGATCGCGTCAAGTCACAAGTACCTGCACAAACACAAAGATCTTGCACCCAACGCTATGAAGGGGTTGTCAATCCCTTATAGATTGTTTGCAAAGTGAGAACTGAAAGAAAAAATTAAACAAAGCAAAGTAAAAGTGAAAGTGGAGACGATAGTTGTGAATAGACCCGGGGGCCGTAGTGTTCACTAGTGGCTTCTCTCATGAAATAAAGTAGACGGTGGGTGAACGAATTCCTGTCGAGCAATTGATAGAACCGCGCAAAGTCGTGACGTTATCTATGGCAATGATTATATCTATAGGCATCATGTCCAAAACAAGTAGACCAATACTTTCTGCATCTGCTACTATTACTCCACCCGTCGACCGCTATCCAGCATGCATCTAGTGTATTAAGTTCAAAAGCACAGAGTAACGCCTTAAGCAAGATGACATGATGTAGATGGACAATCTCAAATCTATGATGAAAGCCCATCTTGTTACCCTTGATGGCAACAACACGATGTGTGCCTTGCTGCCCCTTCTGTCACTGGGAAAGGTCACCACATTGTATGAACCCAAAACCGAGCACTTCTCCCATTGCAAGAATCATAGATCTAGTTGTCCAAACAAAACCCAAAACTCGGAGAGACTTAAAAGGATATCAAATCATGCATATTAGAAATCCGCAAAGACTCAAATATAATTCATAGATAATCTGATCACAAATCCACAATTCAGTGGATCTCGACAAACACACTGCCAAAGAAGATTACATCCGATAGATCTCCATGAAGATCATGGAGAACTTTGTATTGAAGATCCAAGAGAGAGAAGAAGCCATCTAGCTACTAACTACGGACCCGTAGGTCTGAAGTGGACTACTCACGAGTCATTGGAGAGGCGATGATGTTGATGTAGAAGCCCTCCAACTCCAAAGTCCCCTCCGACAGGGCACCGGGAATGGCCTCTAGATGAGATCTCGCGGAAACGGAAGCTTGCGGCGGCGGAAAAGTGTTTTCATGGATGCCCTGATTTTTTCTAGATTTTTAGGGAATTTATACGCCAAAGAGCTAGGGCAGGGGAGCGCCACGGAGGCCACAAGCTTGGTTGTCGCGCCCCCCTGGCCGCGGCAACAGGGCTTGTGGGCTCCTTGCCTTGGCCCTCAAGTCCCCCGATCTTCTTCTGTTCTGGAAAATTTTATTTCGGGGATTTTATTCCATTTGGACTCCGTTCCAAAATCAGATCTGAAAAGAGTCAAAAACACAGAAAAAACAGGAACTGGCACTTGGCACTGAATTAATAAGTTAGTCCCAAAAAATATAAAAAGGTATATAAAACATCCAAAGTTGACAAGATAACAGTGTGGAACCATAAAAAATTATAGATACGTTTGAGACGTATCAAGAATCCACAAGCTTAACTCCTGCTTGCCCTTGAGTAGGGAAGTGATAAAGAATGAATTTTTTGATTCTTTCATGCTACCTAGCATAGATGTCCTTTGTAACTCCTCTTATGTGACGTGAATGTTCAGATCCATTAGATTCAGAACAATAGCTTGCTATTGATGTGGAGACAATAATACTTCAAGCAAACTAGCAACATAATCATGAACTTTCAAAATAACTAGGCCAAAAGAAAGTTATCCCTACAAAATCATATAGTCTGGCTATGCTCTATCATCCTTGCAACGAATTTAAATCATGCACAACCTCGGTATTGGCCAAGTAATTGTTTTCACACCTTTACTTTCTCAAACTTTGTCGACTCTCACGCAATACATGAGCGTGAGCCATGGTTTTAGCACTATAAGCGGAGTGGAGTCTGGTGGAGGTTGCAAGGCAAATAAGGAGAAGATGGTCACATTGACTAGGCATATCAATGAGCTATGTAGATGCTCATCAATAGATATCAACATGAATGAGTAGGGATTCCCATACAAATGATGCACTAGAGCTAAGAGTAAGTGAAAGCTCTTACAGAAAACTAGTGGGTGTGCATCCAACTTGCTTGCTCATGAAGACCTAAGGCAAATTTGAGGAAGCCTATCATTGGAATATACAAGCCAAGTTATATAATGAAAACTTCCCACAAGCTATATGGTGGTGACAAAACGAGAGACTCTCAATCATGAAGATCATGGTGCTTAATAAGCACAAGTGTGGAAAGATAGTAGCATTGTCCCTTCTCTCTTTTTCTCTCTTTTTTGGTGGGCTCTTTGGCCTCTTTTTTTTTTGGTGGGCTTCTTTGCCCTCTTTTTTGTAAATGGGATTCGCTGGCCTCTTTTATTTCCTCACATGGGACAATGCTCCACCAATGATGATCATCACACTTACAACTGAAAACTTTGAGCAATGATGACTCTATATGGAATGCCTTCGGTAGTGTACCGTGACAATGATCTACCATGGCATAAACATCAATGGAAACATCATGCTAGCTATCTTATGATCATGCAATGGCAATGTAGAAGTGGTGGCACATGTCATGGTGGTAGTTGCATGGCAATATATCTCGGAATAGCTTTGAAAAAGCCATAGTAGGTAGGTATGGTGGCTGTTTTCAGGGAGGCTAATCGTGGGTTTTGCGCAGTGGCGAAAGTTGCACGGCAGTAAAGAAGATAGTAATGGTGGAAGGTGAAAGTGCATCTAAACCATGGACTCAACATTAGTCATGAAGAACTCATATACTTGTTACAAAAGTTTTAGTAGTAATCGAAACAAAGCATTCAACGCATACTCCTAGGGGAAGGGTTGGTAGGTATAAACCATCGCACGATCCCGACCGCCACACAAAGGATGACAATCAATAGACTAATCATGCTCAGACTTCATCACATAGTGGTTCACCATACGTGCATGCTACGGGAATCACTAACTTCGACACAAGTATTTCTAGATCCACAACACCTTACTAGTATAACTTCAATATTACCACAACCACAACTCAAAACTAAATGAGATGAATCAAACTTCTCCAACTACTCAATGCACATGAAGGTGGAAATTTTCATATCCCTTTGGATAACTACCCCTTTTGAGACTACTATCATAGCATAGATCAACTACCAAGCCACGCGCTTCCGTGCTCTAAAAGATATAAGTGAAGCACATAGAGCAAAATCAACTAGCTCAAAAGATATAAGTGAAGCACATGTGAGCTGAATTGTCTAACCAAAGGATATAAGTGAAGCTCGACAAAATCACGGTGAGTGCATGTCTCTCTCTCTAGGTGTGCAGCAAGGAAGATTGTGACACAACAAAAATAAAAGACTTAGCAAACTTCGCGTCGTATTTCATCCTAGCGTTCAGATATTTTTCTTTCCACTTGCGCAGTAGTTTCTCAACATCATAGCTATCCTTACACGCAAGAAAGTCCTCAACTATCTCTCCCTCCATAACATAACGCTCAGGCATAACAGGCGTAGTAGCGGGTTCTACTTCAATAGTATCAGCAGTTTCAGAAGTAGCATCACGTCTAGTGATACGTCTCAAACGTATCTATAATTTTTGATGGTTTCATGCAGTTATCTTGTCATCTTTGGATGTTTTATGTACCTTTTATATCTTTTTTGGGACTAACTTATTAATTCAGTGCCAAGTGCCAGTTCCTTTTTTTCTGTATTTTTGGCTCTTTTCAGATCTGATTTTGGAACGGAGTCCAAACGGAATAAAATCCCCGAAATTAATTTTTCCCGAACGGAAGAAGATCAGGGGGCTTGTGGGCCAAGCCAGGAGAGCTAGAGGGAGCCCACAAGCCCTGTAGCCGCCACCAGGGGGCGGCGTCCAGCAGGCTTGTGGCCTCCCTGGTGCCCCCTGACCTAGCTCCTTCGCCTATATATTCCCTAAAATACAGAAACAAATCAGGGAATCCTCGAAAACACTTTTCCGCCGCCGCAAGCTTCCGTTTCCGCGAGATCTCATCTGGAGACCCTTTCCGGTGCCCTGCCGGAGGGGACTTTGGAGTTGGAGGGCTTCTACATCAACATCATCGCCCCTCCAATGACTCGTGAGTAGTTCACTTCAGACCTACGGGTCCATAGTTAGTAGCTAGATGGCTTCTTCTCTCTCTTGGATCTTCAATATAAAGTTGTCCATGATCTTCATGGAGATCTATCCGATGTAATCTTCTTTGGCGGTGTGTTTGTCGAGAACCGATGAATTGTGGATTTGTGATCAGATTACCTATGATATATATTTGAGTCTTTGCTGATTTCTTTTATGCATGATTTGATATCCTTGTAAATCTCCGAGTCTTCGGTTTTGTTTGCCAACTAGATCTATGATTCTTGCAGTGGGAGAAGTGCTTGGTTTTGGGTTCTTACGATGTGGTGACCTTTCCCAGTGATAGTAGGGGCAGCAAGGCACACATCGTGTAGTTGCCATCAAGGGTAACAAGGTGGGCTCTGTCGTAGATATGAGATTGTCCATCTACATCATGTCATCTTGCTTAAGGCGTTACTCTATCCTTTTGGACTTAATACACTAGATGCATGCTGGATAGCGGTCGACGTGTGGAGTAATAGTAGTAGATGCAGAAAGTATCGCTCTACTTGTTTTGGACGTGATGCCTATAGATATAATCATTTCCATAGATGACATCACGACTTTGTGCGGTTCTATCAATTGCTCGATAGTAATTTGTTCACCCACCGTCTACTTGCTTTCATGAGAGAAGCCACTAGTAAACACTACGGCCCCCGGGTCTATTTACACCTATCGTTTCCACTTTCGCTTTTACTTTGCTTTGTTACTTTGTTGCTTTCAGTTCTCACTTGGCGAACAATCTATAAGGGATTGACAACCCCTTCATAGCGTTGGGAGCAAGCTTTTTGTGTTTGTGCAGGCACTTGAGATACTCCTTCACTGGATCGATACCTTGGTTCTCAAACTGAGGGAAATACTTACCACCGCTGCGCTACATCATCCTTTCCGCTTCGAGGGAAAACCAACGCAAGGCTCCAAGGCCACGGGGGAAATCCTTTGCATATTTGCCTAGGAAGTCCCTTAAGGCGTAGCCGTAGCAGAAGGATTCCTGGTGTCGTTGCTGAGGAGTATCAAGACAAGAACAGTCTCCCGTCAGCATGTTTCTGGTGCCGTTGGAAGGTCTTTTGTTGCAGTAGCATCTAGCAACAACTCTAGCAATTCGTGCATCAAGGGCACCTAGTGGCAAAGCAGTATCAGGCATAGTATCAAGCATATCATCATCAGGCATAGTATCAAGCATAGCATCATCAGGCATAGTATCAGGCATAGTATCAAGCATAGCATCATGGGCAGCAGAAGTAGCATCATCAAGCACAGTAGTATCAAGATTTCCAGCAGGAGGCGAAGTCGCAAACTTACTCAAAACTGAAGGTGAATCAAGTGTAGAGCTAGATGGCAGTTCCTTACCTCTTCTCGTAGTGGAAGGCAAGATTTTAGTTCTTGGATCTTTCGGATTCCTCATCTTGACCAGCAGACGTCAATCCCAAGTGACTCACAGAATATAGTTGTGCCTCCCCGGCAACGGCGCCAGAAAAAGGTCTTGATAACCAACAAGTGTAGGGGATCGCAACAGTTTTCGAGGGTAGAGTATTCGACCCAAATTTGTTGATTCGCCTCAAGGGGAAACGAAAGAATATTTTCAAGTATTAGTAGCTGAGTTTGTCAGATTCAACCACACCTGAAAGATTAATGTCTGCAAACAAAGTATCAGTAGCAAAGTAGTATGATGGCAACGGTGTCAGAAACAGATCTGTTGACGGCAGACTATTCCTAACAGTTGTATCAATGGCGCTAGTAAGTTGCATGTGGACGGGGAACTATTCTTCCCCGGCAACGGTGTCGGAAAAGTCTTGCAACAAGTAATAGCAGAGTAGCAAGGAACAGCAGTAGCAGCAGAGTAACAGCAGTAGCAATAGAGTAACAGCAGCAGCAGCAAAGTGGCCCAATCCCTTTTGTAGGAGGGACAAGCCTGGACAAAGTAACGTAGCAAGGACCAGTAGTAAAAGACTCGTAGGCAGTGGATCGGTGATGGATGAGTGTGTCAGATGTGATTCATCATGTAACAGCTATAACACGGAGAGATATGTAACTAGCTCCCGTTCGTCAATCTAATGTAGGCATGTATTCCGTATGTAGTCATACGTGCTTAGGGAAAAGAACTTGCATGACATCTATTTTCAATCCCTCCTGTGGCAGCGGGGTCCTAATGGAAACTATGGGATATTAAGGTTCTCCTTTTAATAAAGAACCGGACCAACGCATTAACACGTGGTGAATACATGAACTCCTCATACTATGGTTATCTCCGGGAGTGGTTCCGGCTATTGTCACTCCGGGGTTGCCAGGTCATAACACATAGTAGGTGACTACAACTTGCAAGATAGGATCTAAAACACACATATATTGGCGACAACATAATAGGTTCAGATCTGAAATCATGGCACTCGGGCCCTAGTGACAAGCATTAAGCATACCAAGTAGTAGCAACATCAATCTAGAACATAGTGGATACTAGGGATCAATCCCCGTCAAAACTAACTCGATTACATGATAGATCTCATCCAACTCATCACCGTCCAGCAAGCCTACGATGAGATTACTCACGAACAATGAAGAGCATCATGGAATTGTCGATGGAGGAAGGTTGATGATGACGATGGCGATAATTTCCCCTCTCCGGAGCCCGAAACGGAGTCCAGATCTGCCCTCGAGATGAAGAACAGGAGGTGGCGGTGCCTCCGTATCGTAAAACACGATGAAACCTTCTCCCTGATTTTTTTTCCGAGCGAGACGGAAGTTATAGAGCTGAGTTTGGGGGCGGTGGTGCCATGTGGGCCCCACAAGCCCTCACGGCGCGGCATAGGGGGGTGGCCGCGGCCTGTGGGCTTGTGGCGCACTGGCACGCCCCCTCCGGTGGATCTTTGCGCATGTATTTTTATTTTATTCGAGAAAAATTCTTCGTAAATTTTCAGGACATTCCGAGAAGTTTTATTTCTGCACAAAAACAACACCATGGCAATTCTGCTGAAAACAGCGTTAATCCAGGTTAGTTCCTTTCAAATCATGCAAGTTAGAGTCTAAAACAAGGGCAAAAGAGTTTGGAAAAGTAGATACGTTGGAGACGTATCACTAACTCAACGGACACCTTCGGAGATACCTGTAGAGCACCTTTATAGTCACCCAGTAATGTTGCAATGTTTGATACACACAAGGTATTCCTCCGGTGTCAGTGAGTTACATGATCTCATGGTCATAGGAATGAATACTTGACACGCAGAAAACGATACAAATAAAATGACATGATCATATGCTACGTTTATAGTTTGGGTCTTGTCCATCACATCATTCGCCCAATGATGTGATCGAGTCATCAAGTGACAACACTTGCATATGGTCAGAAAACCTTAACCATCCTTGATCATGGGCGTGAGAGTCTTCGAAAATCTTCCCACCAAATGCGCCATAAAATTAGCAACTTCTTCAAATTTTTAATCTTTAAACAAAGAGCCACTATGCATTAAATTCACACTATGGGCCATTTCGACAACAACAAAGTCTAGGTGGGATGGTTAGTGTTGTGGTGTACATGTAGGAGGTTAGGTGTTCGAATCCCATCCTTGCCCGCCCCCTTTCTTTTTTCTTCCTCTGAAGCTGGTGTTTACTTTGGATGGCGACCGTTCGATCCGGAATGGACGACATCCAGATCATGCAGATCTGTCGCGAACTTCGAGTCGACTCAAAGTTACATTCTCGTTATTAGTAATATATGATTGCATGCATCATTCTGATGAAAAGGCCGGGATATCCTCCTTTTAAAAACAAACAAACATTCAATTGACTATTTGAACACCAATTTAGCAACTATTTTAACATCAATTTTGTAAAAAAAAAACTATGACAAGAATTAACACCAATTTTGCAAACAGTTTTCGAATTATTAGGATATTTTTTAATTCATCAAATTTTTTGAACTGACAAAATTTTATTCAATTTCATTGCAAAAAATTAGTGCACTAACTTTAAAAAATATCATGAACCTTTTTTGATTTCACAGACATTTATTTTAAGGTATGCAAACATTTTTTTTAAACTATAAACATTTTCTGTATCCACAAACATTTATGAATTATTAAACATTTTACTTAAATTCTCATTTTTCTAGATTTTCCAGTTTTTTGAATTTACAAATTATTTAAATTAGAAAAACAATGAAAGAAAAGAAAACCCAAAAATAGAAACGAAATTTAAAAAACAGGTCGCTAGTACATGGGCCGACCCAAACAGGTGATCCGTGTTGTCTCCTAGCGCACAGAGCTCAGTAACCGAGGTTCCTAAATGTACCGCCCGAACCTAGATTTTTATATCACTTATAGGTGATATTGTTGGTTAATATTTTACAATTTAAGAGCAATTTCGATGACGGACGGCCAAAACACTCCTTTCTTTATTAATTGATAAAAAAGTTTAAAGAAAAGAGGCAAGTCTTATTAGGCGCTAGCCTAATCCAACTTTGAATTAACAAAGTCATCAACTCGCTAGGATACAACTGCGAAGTACAATAAAGAACTAGAACAATAAAAAGTGATACATAGATGCTAGAAAGCAACTCATAAGCCTCAAGCACTTCACGCAGAAAGGATATACACTAGAACACCTAGCTAAAGAAATTGAGGCCCTCCACCGCGACTACACATGATCGGAAACAATGCCGGCACGGGAGCCTTCACCAGAACCTAAGAGCATGTCCAACAGTCGCCCAGAAAAGCGGTGCCCTACAATAATTTTACAACATCATTTTAGTAATTTTAGCGCGTCGTGGCCGATATAGTTCAGCAGATACACAAAAATATAGTGAGCAGCAAACAACGCCTAGCAGTCCAGCAGACGCACAAAAATATAGCGAGTAGCGAACAACGCGTAGCAGTCTAGCACACGCACTAAAAAATAGAGCGCCGCAAATATATCTACACCGCATGTGCTCCCGACCGGCGAGCTCGAGGTGCTGCAGGGAGGCGGTGAGCTCGATGCGGCGAGCAAAAGGGAAGCAGCGGCTCCTGGTCGGCACGCGCTCCCGGCTGGCGAGCTCGAGGCGGCGAGCTCCAGGGGAGGCGGCGAGCTACAGCCGGCAAGCAAAAAGGGCAGTAGTGGCTCCCGGACGGCACACGCTCCCGACCGACAAGTTTATGGCGGCGAGCTACAGGGGAGGTGGCGAGCTGCAGCCGCCGATCAAAAGGGCAGCGGCGGCACCCGACCGTCACGCGCTCCCCGCCGACGAGCTCGAGGTGACGAGCTGCAGGGGCGAGCAGAAGGGCAGCAACGCCTCTGCCCCATGTCGGGACGAGCAAGCAAAGGAGTGGCGGCGACCGTCGGTGGCGAGCTGCAAGGAATGGGTGCAGTGGCGAGCTTGAGGCAGGACGAGTAAGGGGAGCGGAACAGATTGTCTTTGCGCGTCATCTCCAGATTGTCTAGCGCCCTATACGCCGCAAACCAAATATCCCGCATGCGTTGGAGAATTCTGGGAGCGCTAGATGGATTTTGTAGCGCGCTTGCTTTTGCAGCGTCTGTTGGTGATTCTCCGCATGCTAAATTAGCGTTTTTCCAGCGCGGGCTACTTTAGCGCCTCTGTTGAAGATGCTCTAAGGACTCCGAGACGACACTTTCATCCAACCTCGTCTCGGAAGGAGGCCAGAACCTCCTCGTCTACATTGCAAGGCATCGAACCGTCCTCTGAACAGGAAATTCCTTTGAACATGGATGAGAGCCACCGGATAGTCCCGAGGAGCGGATCTAAGCTCCTAGAAGTGCCAAGGAGGCTCAACCAAAGCAAAGCAAGGTGCACAACCAACAACCAAAACACATCGGAGGAAGAGTACAAGCTTGGACCAAGGAGGATAGGCCAACGACAATTGTCAACGCAGTGCCCACGGCCACATAGCCCTCAAGGCGACACCATCAAGAAGGTAATGACGCCATGAACGCTGTCACCCACCAAAGTTAGGGTTTGCACCCGAAGAGCAGGGGCTAGGGAGTGGGAGGGCAGACTTAGACCGATGTCTCCATGAAGAAAATCGGTCCCCGCAGGCGGCGGCGGCGTCTCGGCCTGGGTTTCCCCTAGTCTGGATCCCACCTAGCTACCAGAGTCGCCCACGGGCGGGGGGTTGGCGAGCCACACCGGCACAACCGAGATCCATTGAGGGCGATGCCACTGAGCATTGGACGGAGGCAACGACTGGATTTAGCGCCGCTAGCCGCCAGGGGCACCCACGATCGGATCTAGCGCCGCGCGCTGCCATGGCAGCCACGCGAGGTTCCAGTCCATCGGAGTTTTGTTGGCCAGCTAACCAGAACGCCGACACCACGCCAACCCTGCAGCTCGCCGCAAAAGCAAAGGGGCCTCACTTGGGGACCGTCGTCCTAGATCAAGAGCCCCAATGCGAATGGAGTAGCGAAGGCCCCGCCGCCACAGTCCCTAGCAGCGCCTTGGGCCATGCCAGCCTCCACCCTCGTGCGGCGGCGAGGGAGAGGAGGTGGGGAGGGGGCTATGCCGAGGGAAGTTGGCCGCGGCGGAGTAGGAGGGGGGAGTACTCCTTGTGATCAATGTTTTCTATCATACATTGCATATTATATCCTTCATTTCAAAAAGAGGTTCAATATTTTGGTGTGCGTCGTTTGATATGAATTTTAGCATATTCAAAATTGATTTCAAACCAGGTGTGTTTTATGAAATTTTTGACATGAAAAAGTTAGACATTTTCAACCGTTCTTCAATGATATATCACTAGCAAAACGACCCGTGCATTGCAACGAAAAATAAATAAATCATAATTTTCCATGGCAATGAACATATTTGATTGCAACATCGAGATACACTTGCACTATAATTTTTGTGAAATCGTGAATAATTTTCTCATAACTTGAACAGTTTTTGAATTCATGAATATCTTATTCAACCTTAAACATTTATTAAAAATATTTAACATATCTCAAATATATTTCTTGAATCGAAAATCATTTCTTTGGAAAGTGGAATTTTGTTTCAAATTGATGAACGTTTTTTAAATGCATGGTATTTTTTGAATCAGTGAATATTTTTTGAATAAATAAACTATTTTTTCATTAATGGCCAGTTTTTGAATTTTTAGGATATTTTTCAAATCATGAATAACTTTTTGTTTGGCGAAATTTTGTTTAATTTCATTAACATTTTAAAATATACTAACATTTTTTTAAAATCTTGATTTTTTTTTATTTTCCCAACATTTGTTTTAAGTTCAGTTTTTAAAAAGCGCAGTCATTTTTTAGATCCACAAACATTTATGAATTATTAAACATTTATTTGAAAATTTTAATTTAGTTTAAATTTCGAAACTTCGTTGAATTCCCAATTATTTATAGTAGAAAAACAGAAAAATCAAAAATAAAAAATAAAAATAAGAAAGAAATTATAAAACAGGTCGTCCATACATGGGCTTGGCCAATAAGTCGCGTGGTATCGTCTCCTAGAATGTTGAGCGCAGTATAGGCAGGCCTACTGAATGGGCCGGCCAGGCCGAGAATTGAAACGTTCTTTTAGCACTTATATGTGGCATTGGTGGATAATATTTTGTAACTTTAGGAACAATTTTAATGACGCAGGCAGAAGCACTCCTTCCTTTATTAGTGGAAGAAATAAAGATTTTCTCAATTACAATATATGATTGAAAAGTTACGAAAATACATAACATTGGGAATACAACATAAAGTTGACTGTCAAACGCCCTCAATTCAAGCCCACATACGCTGATATTCATCTATTCTACAGCAGGGCGAAACTACAACACGACCGATCTTGTCATATTCAAAATTACTTTTAAAGGTCGTGAATTTGAGAGAATATTCAACCTAAGTTTTGTTAGCATTTTCAATTTCCAATGGTATATCATTTGCCCCTTTTATGAAACTTCTGAAAATTCCGCAGTAAAAAATAATTCCACCACTTTGAAATTTAAATTTAAACTTTAACGAATTTGGGAAAATTTTCCACACAATTGTTTTTGCTTTTACATAGATTTTTGTTGGTATGTGATTTGTTGTATTTCGACAAATCATTTGAAAATTAGAGCAGATACGTTTCGGTGGATTTTGCTAAAACAAATTCTACTATTTTTAAAATTTCTTTTAAACCGTAAGTAATTAGAAGAATGTGTCTACATGAAAAAGAGCTTATTTGGAGCAGATTTGCAAGGCCATATCATTTGTGTCATTCCGATAAACAGTTAGAAAATGTGATCAAAATTATGTTTCAGATTTCTGAATGTGAAAAATCATCTTTCTGAAAGCTGTTTATAAACTGTCAAGATTTGCAAAAATGTTCTATATGAGAATTTATCTTCTTGACAACAATTTCCAATTGTACATTGCATGCTTCTTTTCAACAAAAACGCTTGCTTCATCGTTTTGTATATGTAGTTCGGCTACTGGAGCCGAGATAGTTCGATAACGTCTACGGAATAATTTTTTGTGAGCGGACTTACCGAATAGCTTGTATATATGTATACATAAATTTTAGATATCTATTTTTTTCTTGGAAATATTATAATGATATAGAAAATGAAAAAGAGGTGGGGATAACACCATGTGCAAAAGTTAGGTCGCAAGTCTCGTTGGGTATGTACGTAGGAGGCAGGCGAGGTAGCTGGTTAGCTGGTGAGATGACACAACGAGCAACAATATATATGTTGGGAAATGCTACACCCACGTAATGTTACGTGAGGTTTCTACGTAAAGGCTGATTTAGAGGTAGTTAATTGGATTAGGATTAATGATTGGGGCCCATCCAGGTTGAAATCAGGGGAAGAAGAGTATTTAGGCAAGGGTAAGTAAGTTTATGTAAGAACCTTACGTAGGTGTAGGATTATTGATATATGTTTTGTTGTTTCTTGTGATCAGAAAACAGGGATCCTAGAGAGCAACGGGAGTTACTCGGCCTGGCCTGCACATGGGCGGCCTGAAGATTGTTATGGAAGTCCTCCAGCGTAGAACACCCACTTATTCCCCAATCTTCGCCTGAAAGAAAACTTATTATCCAATCGCCGCAGTCGTAGGGCAGCGACGAGGAGGAGCAGGCCAATAGGCTCGTCTTCAGGTTCTGGTAAGGATCGTTTTGGTTCTTATCGGATCCTCTAGGTCTTCTTGTATTTTGAGATTTATACTCGTCCTTGCTACCGGCGGAAAAATCTAGTCACTATGAACACTATGAACAAGATCTGCGTTTTGCATCCGAAAATTAGGAGCCATGGTGTTGTTGTTCGATTACAAATATTAGGAGCATCTAATGATGCCTGCTGAGGCGAGATTAACTACTAATAGAAGGGGTGGATTAACGAGCTACTCGACTCGTTAAGCTCGTGCTCGTTAAGGCTCAACTCGTTAAGCTCGTTAAGATTAACGAGCAGAAAACCCTACTCGGCTCGTCTCGTTTGAAACTCGTTAAATTCGTGAGCATTCGCGAGTGCTCGTTAATAGATTTTAATGTGTGACGGTCTATATGATAAGTGTGTAGATGTGGTTTTCAAGAAGAAAAGATAATGCCTATAAAAGGAATTCACTAGTTTGTTACTTTCTATATAGATTAGATTGAATAGATGAAATGAGCTGCCATGTAAATTTTGACATGTTAGATGAAAATATGTTGTATTGTTACTAATGAGCTTAACGAGCTACTCATGAAACTCGTTAGCTCGTTCATTAAGCTCGTTAAGCTTAACGAGCTGAAATCAATGATTGACTCTGTTCATTAAGAAGCGAGCCACGAGCTTGACGAGCCGAACTATCGAGCGCTCATTAAGCTCGCGAGCTACGAGTTTTTGGTCCAGCCCTAATCACTAAGTTGTGTTGAATTCTTTACGAACTCATTTATTTAATCGGATAATCATTTTTTTTTATTTTGTAGTGATGCTTCGAAAGCATTATCTCAAAGCCATTCATATGGTTCTTCTCCATAGAAAAACCATCTTAGATCTTGAGGATGAAAGTGGACGTGATGTTTCTGGATCTGGATATGATAATGAGTAATATAGTGAATTTATTGAATTTTCTATTCGATGATTTCTTCATAGAGTTAATGATATTTGACTCACTGTCCAGATTATATATACGAGATGATTCATCAGAAAGCAAAAAGAAAAAAAAAACTAATCACGAAGAACATGTATAAGAAGGCACAGGGAATGCGTTCATGATGGACGAGGTATGCATTGTTGCCTTATTTAATTGCTTTTGTCATACTAAAAGAGGCATATGCATCTTTAAGATATCTACATATTTGTATAAATCGATGTGAGGCCTATAAATATTTCAAGAGAGGTTTATATTAAGGGGCCCTGCATTATAGTTTCTCCCTGGACCCCGGCCGATATCTCTGGACCGGCCCTGGTTTACAACACCGATGGATGCAAATGAAAATCATTGGTCGAGTTTGAGTGAGTGATTTTGCATTTTTTTAAAGGAGATAATTTCGTGTTTAACAAGATAATTATTCCGTCAGTGACTACACAGTGCAAGGTTTGACTAATTTCTCATCTGTTGGGTCGGTTTCCCTCTAGGCTAGATTTACTGCGGTGAACTTACTCATCCTTTTGTGATTGTTTCAAGATATTCGAATAAAAACTTGAAATTTTGTACAAGATATTTGTGCAATATTTACTGCAGCGAACATAGTGATCCTTTTTTGAATTTATCCATGAGACAACAAAAATTGATAAGAAACCTTTGGTACAACCATACAATTGATAGCATGACATGTTGTGTATTATATAACTAAAACAAACTTGTTGATCATAAAACTCTTTAAGAACAATTTTTTTTAAACTAATGCATACATCAGATTCTTCCAGCAAGGAGTGAAATGGAACATAGAGCCTCAGTGAAAACCCAAGACGACGAAACAAATCACAGTTTCAAGGTAAGATCAATGCTTTGGTTCTCCTCCTCATCTCCTTTATCCTTATCCTCCGGGGTCAACATCACACCAAGATTGGTTGCCATGCTCCCATATGGCATGGGGGCATCGCTTGATTCGCCATCATGATCTGATAAATTGTTGGATATTGGTATTGGAAAAAATATAATCTCTTTAGGTTTCTCCTTACCCTTGTGATACCTTCTCCAATAAGCAGTGTTTGGTGGTAGTGGGTACATTGAAAACTCCTTGGACTTTTTGGTCATGTATTCCTCATGCTTCCTCCTATTCTCTAGGATCTCTTGACGATGTTTGGTCATGTGGCCGCCACGGGCTTGGAGGTTTGTGAAGGTCCTAGGGCAGAAGGAGCAAGTGTACAGTGGGCTTGGTATCATTGGCGTCTCCTCCGACCGCCATGATCCACTGAAGCCGGTTGCCATGGATTTGATGCAAGCTTCGACGAAAGACCTTTGCTAGTTTACGAATTATAAAATGGTTGGAGATCTATGTTCTACGTATAGGCCATGTGGACGCTTTTAAAGATGTTTTTGGTAGAAATAAATAAGGAATACGAGGAACGACGTAAATATTCATTTACTTTTGTTTTTATTTAGGAAAAGAAGATAACTACCACACCAAAAGATAAAGATGGAGATGGAATAGAAGAAATAGCACTACTAAACATTAATGTAGTACCTTATGAGTAGCTAAAGTTCGATTTCTCGTGAGTTGTTTAAGATTTGGGATTGGTGAAAGTTGGAAATATTAGCACTTTAGTGATTGATTTAATCCCTAACAGAATCATGAGCATGACAAACCCAGTTTCAAGCTCATACAAGAAACTAAACATGTGAGTCTGAACAGAACATAGAATCGAAACACCCTATGAACAAGGCACATGGGGCTATGACATGAACGAGTAGAAAGGGGATGACCGAATCATATCCCCCAATTGGCCAACCGAAAGCAACAGTGTCAGAAGTGGTGCAGGTTCGTTCGCAACCTTCTTCTTGGCGACAACGTCTTCAACAATGGCATCGGTGTTGGGAAAGTAGTTGAAGTCGACGATGAAGACAAAAATGAACATGGAGTATTCGTGCCGAGAGGCTCCACAAAAACATTATCGCCCTTCTCCCAGTGCAAGATCTCAAAGGACGGGGTTTCAAAGGTATGCTCTCCCTTTTGGCCATTCACACAATCGACAGGATGGGATTGCCAAAGGCAACACGTAGCTTGGAATAGTTGATGGTGGCGATGGTTACACTTGAAGGAATGAGTTGGTTAGCCCTCTGGTTGGCCAACACCTCCTATAATAAAGAATCTGGGTTGAAGTCTTGGGTCCTGATGTCTTGTGGCCCACCCGTGTGCCTTTCCGACTCCATTTTCTCCCTGTATTTGTGTTTTGCAAGATAAAAATTCTTCATGTATACTCTCGAATGTTTTGACAATCATATCGCAAATTTCTTCTCCCTTCTTATTTTGGGTTTCGGGCTATTTTTCTGGCACATCAGGATAGTCATGTCATTGCAAGATTCTGATGGGGAAAGCTATGTGCCTCACTTCATCACAAACCCGTGGATTTATGGCAATTTGGATTCGTATGAGTTGCCAGACGATGAATAAGAAGAAGCCGAGATGACATGGATAGAAGACTCAAGCAAGGAGGAGAAAGAAATTCCTTTACCTCAACCTGAGGATATGCACATGGAATTCAAAACACCCAGTCTCCCAAACACAGAGAAAAACTTCGAGATTCCCTTTAACATGTTTCACCATGTGCAAAAGGTGTTGGAAATATGCCCTAGAGGCAACGATAAAATAGTTATAATTATATTTCCTGTTTCATGATAATCGTTTATTATCCATGCTAGAATTGTATTGAATGGAAACACAAATACATGTGTGGATACATCGACAAAACACTGCTCCTAGTAAGACTCTAGTTGACTAGCTCGTTGATAAAAGATGGACAAGGTTTCCTAGCCATAGACAAGTGTTGTCACTTCATAATGGATCACATCATTAGGAGAATGATGTGATGGACAAGACCCAAACTATGAACGTAGATAATTTTATTTATTGCTACTATTTTCTGCATGTCAAGTATATATTCCTATGACCATGAGATCATGTAACTCACTGACATCGGAGGAATGCCTTGTGTGTATCAAAGGTCGCAACGTAACTGGGTGACTATAAAGGTGCTCTATAGGTATCTGTGAAGGTTTCCATTGAGTTAGCATGGATGAAGACTCGGATTTGTCACTCCGTGTGACGGAGAGGTATCTCAGGGCCCGCTCGGTAATACAACATCACTAACAAGCCTTGCAAGCAATGTGACTAAAGAGTTAGCCACGAAACTTTGTATTACAGAACGAGTAAAGGGACTTGCCTGTAACGAGATTGAAATAGGTATAGAGATACCGTCGATCGAATCTCGGGCAACTAACATACCGAAGGACAAAGGAAACGTTATACGGGATTAACTGAATCCTTGACATAGAGGTTCAACCGATAAAGATCTTCATAGAATATGTAGGAGCCAATATGGGCATCCAGGTCCCGCTGTTCCTTATTGATCGGAGAGTGTCTTGATACGTCCATTTTGTATCATGCTTCCATGTTGATATTTATTGCTTTTTGGGCAGTTATATTACTTGTGGTACCATATTTATGCCTTTTCTCTCTTATTTTGCAAGGTTTATTTGAAGAGGGAGAATTCACGCAGCTGGAATTCTGGACTGGAAAAGGAGCAAATCCTAGTCCACTATTCTGCACATCTCCAAATGCCCTGAAAAGTTACGTGGATTTTTCTGGATTATACAAAAAATAATGGGCGAAAGAACTACCGGAGGGGGGCCACCACGGCTCCACAAGCCCTGCCACCACCACCACCCCCCTGGTGGCGCAGGGCAAGCTTGTGGGCTCCCTGACGGACCACTAGCCCCCTCTTTTGCTATATGAAGCGTACTGGTCCATAAAAAAATCAATCAGGAGCTTTTTCGTGGTTTCGCCGCTGCCACGAGGCGGAACTTGAGCAGATCCAATCTAGAGCTCCGGCAGGACGATCCTGCCGGGGAAACTTCCCTCTCAGAGGGGGAAATCGTCGCCATCGTCATCACCAACACTCCTCTCGTCGGAGGGGAGGCATCTTCATCAACATCTTCATCAACACCATCTCCTCTCCAATCCCTAGTTCATCTCTTGTAACCAATCTTCGTCTCGCAACTCCGATTGATACTTGTAAGGTTGCTAGTAGTGTTGATTACTCTTTTGTAGTTGATGCTAGTTGGATTACTTGGTGGAAGAGTTTATGTTCAGATCCTTGATGCTATTCATTACACCTCTGATCATGATTATGATTATGTTTTGTGAGTAGTTACTTTTGTTCCTGAGGACATGGGATAAGTCATGCTGATAATAGTCATGTGAATTTGATATTCGTTCGGTATTTTGATATGCTATATGTTGTCTTTTCCTCTAGTGGTGTTATGTGAATGTCGACTACATAACACTTCACCATATTTGGGCCTAGAGGAAGGCATTGGGAAGTAGTAAGTAGATGATGGGTTGCTGGAGTGACAGAAGCTTAAACCCAGTCTATGCGTTGCTTCGTGAGGGGCTGATTTGGATCCACAAGTTTAATGCTATGGTTAGACTTTGTCTTAACTCTTCTTTTGTAGTTGCGGATGCTTGCGAGAGAGGTTAATCATAAGTGGGATGCTTGTCCAAGTAAAGGCAGTACCCAAGCGCCAGTCCACCCACATATCAAACTATCAAAGTAACGAACGCGAATCATATGAACATGATGAAACTAGCATGACAGAAATTCCCGTGTGTCCTCTGGAGCGTTTTTCCTCCTATAAGACTTTGTTCAAGCTTGTCCCTTGCTACAAAAGGGATTGGGCCACTTGCTGCACCGTTGCTACTACTTGTTACTTGTTACTTTTTGCTCGCTACGTTTCACCTCACTACACCATCACTTGTTACCGCTACTTTCAGTGCTTGTAGTTATTACCTTGCTGAAATCCGCTTATCAGAGCCTTCTGCTCCTCGTTGGGTTCGACACTCTTACTTATCGAAAGGACTGCGATTGATCCCCTATACTTGTGGGTCATCAAGACTCTTTTCTGGCGCCGTTGCCGGGAGTGAAGCGCCTTTGGTAAGTGGAAATTGGTAAGAAAACATTTATATACTATGCTGAAATTTATTGTCACTTGTCAGTATGGAAACTTTTCCTTTGAGGAGTTTGTTCGGGGTATCTTCACCACAAACGGAAGCACGAGGAGTTGCTCCTCAACCTGAGGTACCTACTGAAAATATCTTTTATGAAATTCCTTTGGGTATGCTTGAGAAACTGCTGGCTAATCCTTTCACAGGAGATGGATCTTCACATCCAGACTTGCACCTAATATATGTAGATGAAGTTTGTGGTTTATTTAAGCTTGCAGGTTTGATCGAGGATGATGTAAAGAAGAAAGTCTTTCCTTTATCTTTGAAGGATAAGGCGTTGACATGGTATAGGCTATGTGATGATACTGGATCATGGGACTACAATCGGTTGAAATTGGAATTTCATCAAAAGTTCTATCCTATGCATTTAGTACATCGTGATCGGAACTTTATTTATAAATTTTGGCCTCGTGACAGGGAAAGCATAGCTCAAGCTTGGGGGAGGCTTAAATCAATGCTATATTCATGCCCCAATCATGAGCTCTCGAGAGAAATCATCACTCAAAACTTTTATGCTCGGCTTTCTCATGAAGATCGTACCATGCTTGACACTTCTTGTACCGGTTCTTTTATGAAGAAGGATATTGATCACAAGTGGAATTTGTTGGAGAGAGCAACTCTGAAGATTGGGAGCTGGAGGAAGGTAAGGAGTCAGGTATGAATTTCCAATTTGATTGCGTTAAATCTTTTGTTGAGACAAACACTTCTAGAGATTTTAGCGCTAAGTATGGACTTGACTCTGAGATAGTAGCTTCTCTATGTGAATCTTTTGCTGCTCATGTTGATCTTCCCAAAGAGAAGTGGTTTAAATATCATCCTCCTATAGATAGCAAAATAGCTAAAACCAATCTAGTTGAGGAGAAATTCATTGCTTTTAGTGATCCTGTTGTTCCTTGTGCTTACACTGAGAAACCACCATACCCTGCTAGGATAAAGGATTATTCTAAAGTTCCAACTATGATACGTAGGGGTTACATTAGACCACTTGTACCCCCTGAGGAGATTAGAGTTGAACCTAGTGTTGCTATTATCAAAGATCTCTTAGCCGAAGACATAAATGGGCATGTTATCAAATTCTGTGAGGACTCCGCTAGAATTGCTAAACCTCACGCAAAAGACAAACACAGACCTGTAGTTGGCCTGCCCATTGTTTCTGTCAAGATAGGAGATCACTGTTACCATGGTTTATGTGATATGGGAGCTAGTGCTAGTGCAATACCCCGTTCTCTATATGATGAAATCAAAGATGAGATTGCACCTGCTGAGTTAGAACCCATTGATGTCACTATTACACTAGCTAATAGAGACACTATCTGCCCTCTGGGAATTGTGAGAGACGTAGAAGTCCTGTGTGGTAAGACGAAGTATCCTACTGATTTCCTCGTCCTTGGTACTTCACAAGATAGCTTTTGTCCGATCATATTTGGTAGACCCTTTCTCAACACTGTCAATGCTCGCATTGATTGCATTAAGAAGACTGTCACAGTAAGTTTCAAGGGTGTGTCTCATGAATTTAACTTCTCCAAGTTTGGAAGACAATCCCATGAAAGAGAGTCGTATGGTAGGGATGAAATCATTGCTCTTGCCTCTATTGCCGTACCTCATACGGATCCTTTAGAGCAATATCTTCTTGAGCATGAAAATGATATGCATATGGAGGAGAGAGATGAGATAGATAAAATTGTCTTAGAACAATATCCTATTCTCAAGAATAATCTGCCTGTTGAACTGCTTGGGGATCCTCCCCCACCAAAGGGTGATCCTGTGTTCGAGCTTAAACAATTGCCTGATACACTTAAGTATTCCTATCTTGATGAGAAGGAGATATATCCTGTCATTATTAGTGCTCTCCTCTCAGAGCGCGAAGAGAAGAAGTTACTAAAAACTCTGAGGAAGCACCGCGCTGCTATTGGATATACTCTTGATGATCTTAAGGGTATTAGTCCTACTCTATGCCAGCACAAGATTAAAACCGATCCTGACATTAAACCAGTTGCTGATCATCAAAGGAGATTAAATCCTAAGATGAAAGAGGTCGTTAGAAAAGAAATATTAAAGCTTCTGGACGCAGGAATCATTTATCCTGTTGCTCATAGTGATTGGGTAAGTCCAGTACATTGCGTACCTAAGAAGGGAGGTATCACCGTCGTTCCTAATGATAAGGATGAACTAATCCCACAAAGGATTATTACCGGCTATAGAATGGTGATAGATTTCCGGAAACTAAACAAGGAAACCAGGAAAGATCATTATCCTTTGCCGTTTATCGACCAAATGCTAGAAAGGCTATCAAAACACACACACTTCTGCGTTCTACACGGTTATTCAGGTTTCTCTCAAATACCTGTTGCACAATCTGATCAAGAGAAAACCACTTTCACCTACCCTTTCGGTACCTTTGCCAATAGACGTATGCCTTTTGGCTTATGCAATGCACCTGCCACCTTCCAAAGATGTATGATGGCTATATTCTCTGACTTTTGTGAAAATATTGTCGAGGTTTTCATGGATGACTTCTTCGTTTACGGGTCTTCCTTTGATGATTGCCTCAGCAACCTTGATCGAGTCTTACAAAGATACGAAGAAACCAACCTCGTCTTGAATTGGGAGAAGTGCCACTTTATGGTTAATGAAGGCATTCTCTTAGGACACAAAATTTCTGAGAGAGGCATTGAAGTTGATAAGGCTAAGGTTGATGCAATTGACAAAATGCCTTGCCCCACAGATATCAGAGGTATACGAAGTTTTCTAGGTCATGCTGGTTTCTATAGAAGGTTCATTAAAGACTTCTCTAATATTTCTAGGCCTCTTACCAACCTCTTGCAGAAGGATGTTCCTTTTGTTTTTCATGAGGATTGTGAGGAATCTTTCGAAATACTTAAGAAGGCTTTGATAACCGCACCTATTGTTCAACCACCTGACTGGAACCTACCCTTTGAAATCATGTGTGACGCTAGTGATTATGCTGTTGGTGCTGTTCTAGGACAAAGAGTTGACAAGAAGTTGAATGACATTCACTACGCTAGTAAAACTCTAGACAGTGCCCAAAGAAACTATGCCACTACGGAGAAGGAATTTTTAGCAGTCGTGTTTGCATGTGAAAAGTTCAGATCTTACATAGTTGACTCCAAAGTCACTATTCACTCTGATCATGCTGCTATTAAGTACCTTATGGAGAAGAAGGACGCTAAGCCTAGGCTGATCAGATGGGTTCTCCTGCTACAAGAATTTGATTTGCACGTCATTGACCGAAAGGGTGCTGACAACCCTGTGCAGATAACTTGTCTAGGCTAGAGAATGTCCTTGATGACCCACTACCTATTGATGATAGCTTTCTTGATGAGCAACTAAATGTCATCCGCACTTCACATAGTGCATCATGGTATGCCAATTATGCAAACTATATCGTAGCCAAATACATACCACCCAGTTTCACCTATCAACAAAAGAAGAAATTCTTCTTTGATTTGAGACACTACTTTTGGGATGATCCTCACCTTTATAAGGAAGGAGTAGATGGTGTTATTAGATGTTGTGTGCCTAAACATGAACAGGGACAGATCCTGCAGAAGTGTCATTCCGAAGCCTACGGAGGACACCATGCTGGAGATAGAACTGCCCATAAAGTATTGCAATCAGGTTTCTATTGGCCCACTCTCTTCAAGGATGTCCGTAAGTTTGTCTTGTCTTGTGACGAATGCCAAAGGATAGGGAACATCAGTAAGCATCAAGAGATGCCTATGAACTATTCACTTGTGATTGAACCATTTGATGTCCGGGGCTTTGATTGTATGGGACCCTTCCCGAGTTCCAATAGGTACACTCACATCTTAGTTGTTGTGGATTACGTTACTAAGTGGGTAGAAGCTATCCCCACTAAAAATGCTGCTCACCACACCTCTATTAAGATGCTTAAAGAGGTCATATTCCCAAGATTTGGAGTCCCTAGATACTTGTTGACTGATGGTGGTTCACACTTCATTCATGGTGTTTTCCGCAAGATGCTAGCTAAGTATGATGTCAACCATAGAGTTGCATCTCCTTATCATCCTCAGTCTAGCGGTCAAGTTGAGTTGAGTAATAGGGAGATCAAGTTGATCCTACAAAAGACCGTCAATTGATCTTGGAAGAACTGATCTAGCAAACCTGACGATTCACTATGGGCTTATAGGACTGCCTATAAGAATCCCATGGGCATGTCACCGTATAAAATGGTTTACGGTGAGGCCTGCCATTTACCTCTTGAGCTGGAACACAAAGCTTATTGGGCAATCAAAGAGCTCAACTTTGATTTCAAACTTGCCGGTGAGAAGCGGTTGTTTGATATTAGCTTGTTAGATGAATGGAGAGCCCATGCATATGAGAATGCCAAGTTGTTCAAGGAAAGGGTTAAGAGATGGCACGACAAACGAATACAAAAACGAGAGTTCAATGTAGGTGATTATGTCTTGCTATACAATTCTCGTTTGAGATTCTTTGTAGGAAAGCTTCTCTCTAAATGGGAAGGTCCCTATGTTGTTGAGGAAGTATATCGTTCCGACGCCATCAAAATCAATAACACGGAAGGAAATTTTCCTAGAGTGGTAAATGGTCAAAGAATCAAGCATTACATCTCTGGTACCCCCATTAATGTTGAGACCAATATCATCAATGTCATAACTCTAGAGGAGTACATAAGGGATGTTTATCAGCCTGTTTCAGACCTTGAAAACCAAGATGTATCTGTTTCGGTAAGAAATTGGATTCCGATACTTTTCCAATAGGAAATTTCTTCCGTTTTGGAATTTTTGGAAAATTAGAAAAATAAAAAGCAGTTCGGAGAGCGAACGAGGTAGCCACAAGCCCTGCCACCGCCCCCTACCCCCTAGTGGTGGAGGGCAAGCTTGTGGGCACCTGGTGTGCCTCCCGGACTCCGTTTCCTTGCGGAGGACTCCTTCTGGCCGAGAAAAAATCAATATATAGTCGCCCAAAGGTTTTGATCTCCGTATCACGCAGTTTTCCTCTGTTTTCGTTTCGAGCTTGTTGTCTGCCGCAGATTTAGGTCAAGATGTCTTCTCAAGGTTCAGAAGAAGAGATCTATGTGGCCGATGATCGTGCTAACTCTAGGATTAATGGGGACTTGGAACCATACGGCTGGACCACTGATGAGGAAGAGGACTATGAGCCCAAAGGGAAGGAGCAAACGAGTTCCTATGAACACGAGGCTCCTCTACCTCAACCTGCAAACATCTATGTGGAGTTCAAGAAGTCAAGCCTCCCTGACCATAGAAAGAATCTTAAGACCTTGTTTATCCCTTCTCGTTTCTTGTAGGAGAGTAAGCAGGAGCTTTGCCATAGAGTTTTGAAACTTGAGGAGGAAAATGACGATCTAAGGGAGCAAAACTTTTTGCTCAAGTGGAAATTAGACAAGCTCAAGACTACTCCAACAACACCACCATCACCACCAAAGGAATACAACTAAGCATTGGTATGGGCAAGCTTGGGGGAGTTGCCCTTGTATCGTATCACCTTTATATCTTTTGCTTTTACCTTTGTTTTAGTTTTTTCCTTTTCAGTTTTTATTTCTTCTTTTAGAGGAATAAGTCTTTAGTTTTTAGTTTGAGTCTTTTTCTTTTGTCTCTCCCCTGATGCATTCGAGTTTACGAGCTATATAACAAAGAGTTTCTTAGTCAAGGGCTTTGCTTTGTGCCATGATCAAAAGTATGAAAAGAACGGTAGCATGAAAGATCATGAGACGATCTTATGGAAAGTGATAACTTCACTTATGACATGTATGATGATTGAAACTTGTTGAGAATAAATCAACATAGACATTAGTCATCGTTGCAATTAATAATAAGTAATAAGGAAAGAGAGGTTCACATATAAATATATCATCTTAGACACTTTTTACAATTGTGAGCACTCACCAAACTATTACATGCCTAGGAGTAGATGTTGGACAAGGAAGACAACATAATGAATTGTGTTTGCTTGGTTCCAAACAATGTTATATGATTAGAGATCCCTTAGCATGTGACGATTGCTTCCACCTCATATTAGCCAAAACTCCCGCACCAAGTAGAGATACTACTTGTGCATCCATAAACCTCCAACCAGTTTTGCCATGAGAGTCCACCATACCTACCTATGGATTGAATAAGATCCTTCAAGTAAGTTGTCATCGGTGCAAGCAATAAAAATTGCTCTCTAATATGTATGGTCTATTAGTGTGTGGAAAATAAGCTTTGTACGAACCTGTGATGAGGAAGACATAAAAGCGACAGACTGCATAATAAAGTTCTTTATCACGGGAGGCAATATAAAGTTACATTCCTCCGCACTAAGAGGACACGCATTCAAACCTCAAAAGCGCATGACAACCTCTGCTTCCCTCTGCGAAGGGCCTATCTTGTACCTTTACTTTTTGCCCTTGTAAGAGTCATGGTGATCATCACCAACTCCTTATTTTTGCCTTTGTCTTGGCTACCGTCACATGTTTGGGAAAGATCTATATTCATATATCAACTTGGAGTTGAGTACTTATGCTTTATTGTTGTTGACTTTACCCTTGAGGTAAATGGTTGGGAGGCAAAACTATAAGCCCCTATGTTCCTCTATGTCCAGCTGAAACTTTGACACCATGAGTACCACGTGAGTTGTAACAATTTTGGAAAACAAAAGAAATGATTGAGTATGTGGGTTTGCCTTACAAGCTCTTATTCGACTCTTTTTGATGTTGTGATAAATTGCAATTGCTTCAATGACTATGGACTACTGTTGGTCACTTCTCGGTAAGGTTTTTGCTTCATGCTTTGCTTTGTGAAGGAATTGTTACTTTCCCATAAGAATCTTTATGATTTATTGTTTTTCTATGTGTGATCATGATGCCCTCATGTCCGTATTATGTTTTATCGACACCTTCGTCCCTCAACATGTGGACATGTTTATGGAACTTGGTTTTCGCTTGAGGACAAGCGAGGTCTAAGCTTGGGGGAGTTGATACATCCGTTTTGCATCATGCTTCCATGTTGATATTTATTGCTTTTTGGGCTGTTATATTACTTGTGGTACCATATTTATGCCTTAGCTCTCTTATTTTGCAAGGTTTATTTGAAGAGGGAGAATTCAGGCAGCTGGGATTCTAGACTGGAAAAGGAGCAAATCCTAGTCCACTATTCTGCACATCTTCAAATGCCCTGAAAAGTTACATGGATTTTTTCTGGATTATATAAAAAATACTGGGCGAAAGAACTACCGGAGGGGGCCCACCGGGGCTCCACAAGCCCTGCCACCGCCACCACCCCCAGGTGGCGCAGGGCAAGCTTGTGGGCTTCCTGACGGCCCACTAGCCCCCCTCTTTTGCTATATGAAGCGTCCTGGTCCAGAAAAAATCAATCGGGAGCTTTTTCGTGGTTTCGCCGCCGCCACGAGGCGGAACTTGAGCAGATCCAATCTAGAGCTCCGACAGGATGATCCTGTCGGGGAAACTTCCCTCCTGGAGGGGGAAATCGTCGCCATCGTCATCACCAACACTCCTCTCGTCGGAGGGGAGGCATCTTCATCAACATCTTCATCAGCACCATCTCCTCTCCAATCCCTAGTTCATCTCTTGTAACCAATCTTCGTCTCGCAACTCCGATTGATACTTGTAAGGTTGCTAGTAGTGTTGATTACTCTTTGTAGTTGATGCTAGTTGGATTACTTGGTGGAAGAGTTTGTGTTCAGATCCTTGATGCTATTCATTACACCTCTGATCATGATTATGATTATGTTTTGTGAGTAGTTACTTTTGTTCCTGAGGACATGGGATAAGTCATGCTGATAATAGTCATGTGAATTTGATATTCGTTCGGTATTTTGATATGTTGTATGTTGTGTTTTCCTCTAGTGGTGTTATGTGAACGTCGACTACATAACACTTCACCATATTTGGGCCTAGAGGAAGGCATTGGGAAGTAGTAAGTAGATGATGGGTTGCTGGAGTGACAGAAGCTTAAACCCGAGTCTATGCGTTGCTTCGTGAGGGGCTGAGTTGGATCCACTAGTTTAATGCTATGGTCAGACTTTGTATTAATTCTTCTTTTGTAGTTGCGGATGCTTGCGAGAGAGGTTAATCATAAGTGGGATGCTTGTCCAAGTAAGGGCAGTACCCAAGCGCCGGTCCACCCACATATCAAACTATCAAAGTAACGAACGCGAATCATATGAACATGATGAAACTAGCATGACAGAAATTCCCGTGTGTCCTCGGGAGCGTTTTTCCTCCTATAAGACTTTGTTCAAGCTTGTCCCTTCCTACAAAAGGGATTGGGCCACTTGCTGCACCGTTGCTACTACTTGTTACTTGTTACTTTTTGCTCGCTACGTTTCACCTCACTACACCATCACTTGTTACCGCTACTTTCAGTGCTTGCAGTTATTACCTTGCTGAAATCCGCTTATCAGAGCCTTCTGCTCCTCGTTGGGTTCGACACTCTTACTTATTGAAAGGACTACTATTGATCCCCTATACTTGTGGGTCATCATGTCTCAGGTCATGTCTACATTGTTCTCGAACTCGCAGGGTGTGCACACTTAAGGTTCGGTGATGTGTCAGTATTATTGAGATATGTATGTTGGTGACTGAATGTTGTTCGGAGTCCCGGATGAGATACCGGACGTCACGAGGAGCTCCGAAATGGTCCGGAGGTAAATATTGATATATAGGAAAGTTGCCTTTGTCTTACGGAAAGTTTTCGGGCACTACCGATAAAGTACCGGGAATGACAAATGGGTTCTGGGGTTTTATCAGGAGGGGCCACACACCCGAGAGAGAACCTAATAGGCCTAAAGGTGGTGCACCAACCCTTTGTGGGATTGTGCGGGCATGCCAAGAGGGCCAATTTCAGCCAAGTGCAAAAGGAAAGGAAAAGGAAAAAAAGAGAAGGAAGGAGGTGACCAAGTAGGAAGGGAGTCCTCCACCAAACCGAATTGGAGGAGGACTCTCCTCCCTTGGCTCAGCCGAGACTTCCTCCTTGGAGTAGGAAGAAAGGAATCCTTACCTACTATTCCTCCTATATATAGTGGAGGTTTGGAGGGCAAACTACATCAGAAAAAGCCATGTGTTGCCCTCTCCTCCATAGACCGTCTCCCTCATCTAGATTAGACCGACATTGCTTGGTGAAGCCTTGCTGGATTAGTTCACCACCACCACCACCACGCTGTCGTGCTGCTGGAGAACTCATCTACCTCTCCGCCCCTCTTGCTGGATCAAGAAGGCGGAGATCGTCATTGAGCTGTACGTGTGCTGAACAGGGAGGTGCCGTCCATTTAGCGCTAGATCGGGATGGAGTTTGTGGGACGCTTGCGATTCGGATTGCGAAGACGTTCGACTACATCAACCGCGTTTCTTAATGCTTCCTTCTTATCAATATACAAGGGTATGCAGATCCGATCTCCCCTCTCGTAGATGGTCATCACCAAGGATAGGTCTTGCGTGTGCGTAGGAATTTTTTTGTTTCCCATGCAATGTTCCCCATCAGTGGCATCATGAGCTAGGTCTATGCGTAGATGATATCTCGAGTAGAACACAAAAGAGTTTGTGGGCGTCGCTGTTCAATTTGCTGCCCTCCTTAGTCTTTTCTTGATTCGGCGGTATTGTTGGATGAAGCGGCCCGGACCAACATTACTCGTACGCTTAAGAGAGACTGGTTTCGTCGACTAACATGCAACTTGTTGCATAAAGATGACTAGTGGGTGTTTGTTTCTCCAACTTTAGTTGAATCAGACTTGACCGAGGCGGTCCTTGGAGAAGGTTAAATAGCAACTTGCATATCACTGTTGTGGCTTTGCGTAAGTAAGATGCGATCATACTAGATACCCATAGCAGGCCACGTAAAATTTGCAACAACAAATTAGAGGACGTCTAACTTGTTTTTGTAGGGTATGATGTGATGTGATATGGCCAAAGACATGATATGATATATTGGATGTATGAGATGATCATGTTGTAATAGTTAAATATCGACTGGCATGTCGATGTTACGACAACCGGCAGGAGCCATAGGGTTGTCTTTAATTATTTTGCGCTTGGTGATGCTTTGCTTTATCGCTAGTCAGTAGCTTTAGTAGTAACAACATAGTTAGCGCAACAACCTCGATGGCAGCACAGTGATGGAGATCATGGTGTGGCGCTGGTGATGATGGAGATCATGTCGATGCTTTGGTGACGGAGATCAAGAAGCACAAGTTCATGGCCATATCATGTCACTTATGATTTGCATGTGATGTTAATCCTTTTCTGCACCTTATTTTGCTTAGGACGACGGTAGCATTATAAGGTGATCCCTCACTAAAATTTCAAGATAAAATTGTGTTCTCCCCGAGTGTGCACCATTGCAACAATTCGTCGTTTCGAGACACCACGTGATGATCGGGCATGATAGACTCTACATTCACATACAACGGGTGCAAAACAGTTGCACACGCGGAACACTCGGGTTAAACTTGACGATCCTAGCATGTACAGACATAGTCTCGGAACACAAGAGACCGAAAGGTCGAGCATGAGTCATATAGTGGATATGATCAACATGGAGATGTTCACCATTGAAGCTAACTCAACTCACATGATGATCGGACTTGAGTTAGTGAATTTGGATCATGTGACACTGGAATGACTAGAGGGATGTCAATTTGAGTAGGACTTTATTAGTAATATGATTAGGTAAACTCAATTATCTTGAACATAGTCTAAGTAATCTTTGCAAAATTTTATGTTGTAGATCAATGGCTCGTGCAGTAGCAACCCTGAATTTTAATGCGTTCCTAGAGAAAGTTAAGCTGAAAGATGATGGAAGCAACTTTGCTGATTGAGCACGTAATCTGAGGCTTATCCTCACGGCTGGCCAAAAGCAATATGTTCTTGATGCACCACTAGGTGATGAACCACCCCATCCGGTGTTGTCAGAAGTTATGAACATCTGGCAGACGCGCAAGGATGACTACTCATTAGTTCAATGCGCAGTTTTATATGGATTAGAACTGGGACTTCAAAGACGTTTTGAATGTCATGGACCATATGAGATGTTCCAGGAGTTGAAGTTTATCTTTGAGAAGAATGCCCAGATCGAGAGGTATGAGACCTCCGATAAGTTCTATGCTTGCAGAATGGAGGAGAACGAGTATGTCAATGAACATGTGCTCAGAATGTCTGGGTACTCTAACCTCTGGCTGAGCTAGGAGTTGCTCTCCTGCCACAGGCTATCACTGACAGAGTTCTTCAATCACTGCCACCTACCTACAAAGGCTTTGTGTTGAACTATAACATGCAAGGGATGAATAAGTCACCCGCCAAACTATTTGCGACGCTGAAAGTCGCTGAGTTAGAAATCCAGAAAGAGCATCAAGTATTGATGGTCAATAAGACCACCAGTTTCAAGAAAAACGGCAAAGGCAAGAAGGGTAACTCCAAGAAGAGTGGAAAAGTTGTTGCCCCTCCGACGAAGAAACCCAAGTTGGAGAGTGGGCGTTATCATTGCAAGGGTACTGCTCATTGGAAGCGGAACCGCCCCAAGTATATGGCCCATAAGAAGGCGGCCAATGCCAAACAAGGTATATTTTATATACATGTTATTGATGTGTACCTCACCAGCTCTCCTAGTAGTGCCTAGGTATTTGATACTGGTTCTATTGCTCACATTTGCAACTCGAAACGGGAATTGCGGAATTAACGAAGGCTGGTAAAGGACGAAGTGAAGATGCGTGTGGGAAATGGTTCCAAGGTTGATGTGATCGCCGTCGGCACGCTCTCACTTGAATTACCATAGGGATTAGTGATGAACTTAAATAATTGTTATTTAGTGGCTGCGTTGAGCATGAACATTATATCGGGATCTTGTTTTTTGCGAGACGGATACTCATTTAAGTCAGAGAATAATGGTTGTTCTATTTATATGAGTAATATATTTTATAGTCATGCACCCAATGTGAGGGGTTTGTTCACGTTGAATCTGGATAGTGATGACATTCATATCCATAACATTGAGGCCAAAAGATGTAGGGTTAATAGTGATAGCGCCACTTTCTTGTGGCACTGCCGCTTAGGTCATATTGGTATAAATTACATGAAGAAACTCCATGTTGATGGACTTTTGGAGTCACTTGATTTTGAATCACTTGACACATGTGAACCATGCCTCATGGGTAAGACGACTAAGTACTCCGTTCTCCAGAACAATGGAGCGTGCAAGTGACTTGTTGGAGATCATACATACTGATGTGTGAGGACCAATGAGCATAGAGGCACGCGGTGGATATCGTTATTTTCTCACCTTCACTCATGATTTAAGTAGATATGGTTATATTTACTTGATGAAGCACAAGTCTGAAACGTTTGAAAAGTTCAAGCAATTTCAGAGTGAAGTTGAAAATCATCATAACAAGAAGATCAAATTCCTATGATCTGATCGAGGAGGTGACTATCTGAGTTATGAGTTTGGTGCTCACTTAAGACAATGGGGAATTGTTTCATAGTTGACACCACCTCGAGCACCACAGCGTAATGGTGTGTCCGAACGGTGTAATCGTACTTTATTAGATATGCTGTGTTCTATGATGTCTCTTACCGATTTGCCGTTATCATTTTGGGGCTAAGCATTGGAGACAGCTACATTCACTTTAATTAGGGCACCATCGAAATCCGTTGAGACGAAACCATATGAACTATGGTATGGCAAGAAGCCAAAGTTGTCGTTTCTTAAAGCTTTGGGATGTGATGCGTATGTCAAAAGATGGAACCCAAAACAGAAAAGTGAGTCTTCATAGGATACACAAAAGAGACAGTTGGGTACACCTTCTATCTCTGACCCGAAGGAAAATTGTTTGTCGGTAAAAATGGAGCATTTCTTGAGAAAGAGTTTCTGTGAAAAGAATTGAGTTGGAGGAAGATAGAACTTGATGAGGTTGTAGAACCTTTGCTTCAACCAGATTGTGGCGCACGACAGAAAGAAGTTTATGTCGAAGCTACACCAGTTAAAGAGGAAGCTAATGATGATGATCATGAAACTTCAGATCAAGTTGCTATCGGACCTCGTAGGTCGACAAGGGCACGTGCTGCTCGTGAATGGTATGACAATCGTGTCTTATCAATCATGTTGTTAGACAACAATGAACCTACGAGCTATGAAGAAGCAATGGTGGGGCCGGATTCCAACAAATGGTTAGAGGCCATGAAATCCGAGATAGGATCTATGTATGAAAATAAAGTATGCACTTTGGAAGTATTACCTAAAGGGCGAAAGGCCATTCAGAACAAATGGATCTTTAAGAAGAAGACGGACGCAGACGGTAATGTGACCGTCTATAAAGCTCGACTTGTGACAAAGGGTTTTTCACAAGTTCAAGGAGTTGACTACGGTGAGACTTTCTCACCCGTAGCGATGCTTAAGTCCGTCAGAATCATGTTAGAAATAACTGCATTTTTCGATTATGAAATTTGGCAGATGGATGTCAAAAAGCGTTCCTTAACGGGTTTCTTAAGGAAGAGTTGTATATGATGCAACTGGAAGGTTTTGTCGATCCAGAGAATGCTAGAAAAGTATGGAAACTCCAGCGATCCATTTATGGACTGGTACAAGCATCTCGGAGTTGGAATCAACGCTTTGATGAGGTGATCAAGGCGTTTGGTTTTATGCAAGTTTTTGGAGAAGCTTGTATTTACAAGAAAGTGAGTGGGAGCTCTATAGCGTTTCTAATATTATATGTGGATGCCATATTGCTAATTGGAAACAATATAGAACTTTTGGTAAGCGTAAAGGATTAATTGAATAAAAGTTTTTCAATGAAGGACATGGGAGAAGCTGCTTACATATTAGGCATCAAGATGTATAGAGATTGATCAAGGCGCCTGATAGGACTTTCACAAAGCACATACCTTGATAAGATTTTGAAGAAGTTTAAAATGGAACAATCCAAGAAAGGGTTCTTGCCTGTGTTACAAGGTATAAAGTCGAGTAAGACTTAATGCCGAGTGACTGCAGAAGATAGAGAAACGATGAGTGTTGTACCCTATGCTTCAGCCATAGGGTCTATCATGTATGCAATGTTGTGCACAAGACCTGATGTCAGCCTTGCCATAAGTATGGAGGGAAGGTTTCAAAGTAATCCAGGAATGGAGCAGTGGACAACGGTCAAGAATATCCCGAAGTACCTGAAAAGGACTAAGGAAATGTTTCTTTTTGATGGAGGTGATGAAGAGCTCTTCGTAAAGGGTTACGTCGATGCAAGCTTTGACACTCATCAGATGACTCTAAGTCACAAATCGGACACACATTTATTCTCAATGGGGGTGCGGTATGCTGGTGCAGTTCCAAGTAGAGCGTCGTAGATGATTCTACATGCGAAGCGGAGTATATAGCTGCCTCGGAGGCGGCTAAAGAGGTTGTCTCTATGAAGAAGTTCATGATAGATCTTGGAGTTGGGCCAAGTGCACTGAATCCAATGAATCTGTTCTATGACAACACTTGTGCCATTGCTCTAGCCACCGAACCAAGGTTTCACAAGAGGACCACACACATAAAACGATGCTTCAATGCCATCCGTGATTACATCAAGGAGGACGACATAAATATTTGCAAAGTGCACACGGATCTGAATGTTGCAGACCCGCTAACTAAGCCTCTTTGACGAGCGAAACATGATCAACACCAGAACTGTATGGTTGTTTGATTCGTTAGATTGTAAATCACATAGTGACGTGAAGCTAGATCATTAAATCTTGTGCAAGTGGGAGACTGTTGGAAATATTCCCTAGAGGCAATAATAAATAGTTATTATTATATTTCCTGTTTCAGGATAATCATTTATTATCCATGCTAGAATTGTATTGAATGGAAACACAAATACATGTGTGGATACATAGAAAAAACACTGTCCCTAGTAAGCATGTAATTGACTAAATCGTTGATCAAACAAGGTTAAGGTTTCCTAGCCATAGACAAGTGTTGTCACTTGATAACGGGATCACATCATTAGGAGAATGATGTGATCGACAAGACCCAAACTATGAACGTAGCATGTGATCGTGTTATTTTATTGCTACTTTTTTCTTCATGTCAAGTATACATTCCTATGACCATGAGATCATGTAACTCACTGACACCAGATGAATGCCTTGTGTGTCTGAAATGTCGCAACGTAACTCGTGACTATAAAGGTGCTCTACAGGTATCTCCGAAGGTGTCCGTTGAGTTAGCAAGGATCAGGACTGGGATTTGTCACTCCGTGTGACGGAGAGGTATCTCAGGGCCCACTCAGTAATACAACATCACTAACAAGCCTTGCAAGCAATGTGACTACAGAGTTAGCCACGGGATTTTGTATTATGGAACGAGTAAAGAGACTTGCCGGTAACGAGATTGAAATAGGTATAGAGATACTAACGATAGAATCTCGGGCAAGTAACATACCGAAGGACAAAGGGAATGTTATACGGGATTAACTGAATCTTTCAGATAGAGGTTCAATCGATAAAGATCTTCGTAGAATATGTAGGAGCCAGTATGGGCATATAGGTCCTGCTATTGGTTATTGACCGGAGAGTGTCTGAAGTCAGGTCTACATAGTTGTCGAACCCGCAGTGCCTACACACTTAAGGTTCGATAACGTTTTGGTATTATTGAGTTATGTATGTTGGTGACCGAAAGTTGTTCAGAGTCCCGGGTGAGATCCTGGACATCACGCGAGGAGCTCCGGAATAGTTTGGAGGTAAAGATTAGTATATAGGAAAGTTGCATTTGGCTTACGAAAAGTTTTCAGTCATTACGGGTTAAGTACCGGGAATGATGAATGGGTTCCGGGGTTTTACCGGGAGGGGCCACCCACCCGGGAGAGAACCTAATAGGCCTAAAGGTGGCGCACCATCCCTTTGTGGGCTGGTGCGGCCAACTCAAGATGGCCAATTTCGGCCAAGTGCAAAAGGAAAGGAAAAGGAAAAAAAAAGGAAAGGAAGAAGGTGGCCAAGTAGGAAGGGAGTCCTCCACCAAACCGAATTGAAGGAGGACTCTCCTCCCTTGGGTCGGTCGATCCCTACTCCTTGGAGTAGGAGGCAAGGCAGCCCTCCCTCCTATTCGTCCTATATATAGTGGAGGTTTTGAGGGCAAACTACACCAGAAAAAGCCATGTGCTGCCCTCTCCTCCATAGATCGTCTCCCTCGTCTAGATTTGTCCGGCATTGCTTGGCGAAGCACTGCTGGATTAGTTCATCACCACCACCATCACACCGTCATGCTACCGGAGAACTGATCTACCTCTCAGCCCCTCTTGCTGGATCAAGAAGGCGGAGATCGTCATCGAGCTGTACGTGTGCTGAATGCGGAGGTGTCGTCCGTTCGGCGCTAGACCGGGACGGAGTTCGTGGGACGCTTGCGATTCGGATCACGAAGATGTCCGACTACATAAACCGCGTTTCTTAATGCTTCCCGGTTAGCGATATACAAGGGTATGTGGATTCGATCTCCCCTCTCGTAGGTGATCATCACCATGGATAGGTCTTGCGTGTGCGTAGGATTTTTTTTGTTTCCCATGCAACGTTCCCCATCGAAAGGACACCACCAGGATACGCCATAGGATTTGGGAATTGGAACAAGAAGTTAAAAAACTAAAATAGGAAATGCATACCCTCAAGACGGAGGACAAGCCTACCACTTCATCACAATCATCACCAAACAAAGAAACTTGAGTACACGGGGTATGCGCACCATCTTTGCGTGTTCTAAGCTTGGGGGAGGTTCCCCGGTATCGTATCACCATCACTTTTATCATCATCATCTATCTCAGTTTGATCCTTAGTTATTTCGTGATTTAGAAGTATAAATTTTTAGTATGATTTAATTTTGAGTGTTTGCTTCATGATAATCCATTTATGTAATCGAGTTTGAGAGTTATAATAAATATTAGTTTGAGCTTTTCATGATTTACCTTCTTTTCTCAATCTTAGGAATGAAAGGAAAAAATAAAAAGAGATCATATGCTAATCCCATGGGGAAGAGTGAATTCACATATGAAAAGAATAGTTGATAAAATTCGGTGGAAGTTAACAGACATAGCATTGGTGATTCGTTGCAATTCATGAAATATTAATAAGGTAAGAAATGTTTCACATATAAATACACTATCTTGGACATCTCTTATGATTTGATTCCACATAAAATATTTCCTGCTTAATCAAATAACTTGATGTTGGACAAGGAAGGCAACGTAATGGCTTATGTAAACTTATATTCAGATGGAAATTGTATTGTCATGGATCCTCTAACATGTGGTCCTTGCTCACTATCTTTTGCTAGCCAAAATTTTGCACTACGTAGAGATACTACTTGTGCATCCAAAACCCTTAAACCCAGTCTCTTGCGATGACAGTTCACTATATGTACCTATGGATTGAATAAGAACCTTCAAGTAAGTTTTCATCGGTGCAAAAAGCAACAAAAATTTCTCCTAAACATGTATGATCTTTTATTGTAAGGGAAATCAGCTTTGCACGATCTTGTGTTGGTAAAGAAGTAAAAGCGACAGATTTCTCAATAAAGGTTGCTATCACAAGGGGCAATGTAAAGTGATGTTCCTTTGCATTAAGAACTTGCATGCCCAAAAACAAAAATTGCATGACAACCTCTGCTTCCCTCTGGGAAGGGCCTATCTTGAGAAGCTTAATATTTATCTTTATGCAAGAGTCATTGCTCATCTCTATTACATTTTAATTATTCTTTTGGCAAGCATCATGTGATAGGGAAAGATCTGGATTTATATATCCAGTTGAATGTAGGTGACTATGATTTATTATTGTTGACATTATCCCTGAGATAAATAAGTTGGGAGGTGGAAACATTAAACCCCATCTTCCTCTGTGTCCGATTGAAACATTTTCTCCAAGAATATGACCATGAGTATTAGCAATCATAGAAGACTATATGATTGTTGAGTATGTGGAACTTGCTAAACAAATTCTCCTACATAGATTCTTCCTAGAAATATGATGAATTGTAATTGTTTCAATGACTAAGAACATAGTTTGTTTGTTTTCAATAAAGATTATGCTCTATAGTTCAACATTGTGTTTGAATTGTTACTTTATTATGAGAAGTTATATCTCCCCTAATAATAAAGCGCGTAGCGCTTATATCGTCCGTCATGGCTGTTTTGCAAAAAAGCCCCTGAGGCTTATCGAAATCAACCCGCAATCCTATAGTAAGTGGAAGAAAACGTTTTTTTTGTAAAAAAGCCCTCCGCCGCCACCATGAGCCAGCCCTGAGCTCCTTCTCCTTCCTCCTGAAGCAGCACACCCGATACCGCCTCTGGTGGGCGTTCACCGGAGCTCTGTCGCCGCCGGAGCACCGACAACTCCTCCGCCCGGATCCCGACCATGGCAACCCGCGCCGCGCCTTCCTTAGCCTGTCTCCCGTTCCCTCTCTCTCATCTGAGGTCTCGCTCTTCCCCTCTTCCGTAGGACCGCCATGGCCATGGAGCTCGGCCGCTCATTGTCGTTCTTTGCCAGATCCGGCCACAAGAGCAGTCGTCGTCCCGCCTTGCCGACCCGATCTGGATCGGGGATCCATATCGCCAGCGTCGCCTCACCCCGTTGACCTTGCCAGCCTCGCCAGCGCTCTTGGACCTAACGGAGGAGGTGTCGTATCGGCAGTGTTTGACCAGCGCACAGGTTGATCGCTGAGAACTCCGCACTTCACCACCGGATCGACCAACGCTCGCCCCATCTGGCATCGCACCATCGAGAAGGACATCCCCGTCTCCACCTTCGATGCCACACGCGGGCCAGGAATGGATTCTTCCCTACTGTGGTCATCGCCTCTCTCATAGACATTGGCGGGATTCGGCCAGACCATCGACACCCCAAGGTGAGCCCTCATAGCGGCGTTGGCCAGGCCTCGCCAGTCACCAGTGAGCCCGGTCTCACATCTCCACCATTAGGGCTAGCTACCAGTGCAGACCATGCTGTTACAACATTCAGCGGCATGGATGGAGAGTTTTTCACAATGAGGTTTCTTCTAATTTGAAGTTTTGAACGATGAATGCAGACCACGGTCATCCAAAACGTCGGGAGACACAGCGCCGGGACCAGTCGTGTCAGAGCTTCTGTTACTCCTCCCCATGGTCAACACCATCACCTGCTCAGAATCTCCGATGGGAATAGTATGAACCATTAAATTCCATTGCTGAAGCGTCATATCTCACTAGATTCTACATTATACAACTAACAATGTTTGTGCCGCAATGAACTTTCTTTATTCCTTGCTGAAATTTATCTTGTTTTGTTTCACATCAGACAATATACAGTTTCTAAACTAAAAAAAAGATAGTACAATTTCTGCTCATATTATGTTTTCTCTTCTTGGTCTGTCATTGATGAAGTAGCAATTGTTAGCAATGTCAGTCGTGCACAGTGATGCAGATTAGCGTTTTATATAAATGTTGGTCAAAGATAATGTTTACCTTTATCTTCCTTGATATCTTCTTTTAGATAGGAATCATATGACTTACATGTCTTCAGTAATGGAATGGAAACAATAATCATTGAAATCATGTCAACTTTCTGGCATGTTCTGAATCTTTTTCTCTATTATATCAAAAATAGTGCTTATGATGCCTAATAAATAATCACACTGCGTTTATGTACAATTTGGATGATCAGGTCACTTGATGGTTCGAAACTGAAACCTGCCCATCATGGGTTGGATAGCCATGCCTACCATTCCATGCTATATTATTGTTTTATGGCGTATTTGTGTTTGCAGAAACTAGAACCTCATACTACTCTCCCAACTAGACTACCGGTGCTTCACTATTTTTAATCAAGGTAATTCAATTATTGTTATGCCCAAAAGCACAAACGTTGAGTTTATAGAGAGATATAAGGTTCGGCTACCCACAAAAAACTTAAGATTGAGCTGTGGAGCTAACGTTAAGTTTTTTCTAACCTTAAACATTATACTCCCTCCGTTCCTAAATATAAGTATTTTTAGACTTTTCACTAGAGGGCTATATACGGAGCAAAATGAATGAATCTATACTCTAAAGTATGTCTATATACATCCGTATGTAGTCATTTTAGTAAAACCTCTTAAAAGACTTATATTTAGGAACGAAGGGAGTAGAAGTTAAGCTGGTGCGGTTCAGTGATATATTCTTAGTCCGTCACGCGTGTTTTTTAGAAAAGTTCCTACTCTTTTTGACAGTAATCGTGCAATCCAGTAAATAAGTGAAAACAAGTCTTTTAATTTGTATGTCATGATCGAACGAATTATTGGCCGAGCGACATGATGAACTGAACTTATGACCCAGTTACCGTGTTGTATGCCTTCCTGGGCCTTCCTTCTGCTTTCTACAATAAAAGAGAAAATATTGCTGCTTCAATGGATAAAACTCATGAACAACTACGTACAGTATTGTTGAAGTCCACGACCAGCTGACCTCTCATGCCCACGTAGGATTGGAGCGCTGCCTATGCTGAGCAGTCACTGCATCGTTGCTATTGCGTAGTTGGCTGCGTCGATGCAGAGGTATGAGCATCGGTCTTGTAGTCCCCGGTTCATATAATTGTGGACCCACATTGCTTGGATATAACGCAAGGAGGAAGATGACAATCTGTGTTGGTGTGCGATCGGACGGCCACACATATTTTGATCAAAGGGCTGGCACATATATCTATTCTTGGAGCATGCATGGCACGAGGGATCGACAAGGGAATGATTATACAGTGAAAAGGTTTTAGCATGGTTTCCGGTGTGTGATAGCCAGGAGTGTGTCATTCGGCCTCCTTAGAAAAGCATCTACAATCGGGACTCCTAAATTCGTCTCAAACGCTCAGCCGGACGGTCTGGTTAATGATCGATTAGAAAAATCTGATTCAGATGGGCGCCTCAAACGGGCCTCCAAGGCCTAGGATGACCGACGCACGTTATATCGAACCCAAATAAAGAGCGGATATGGAGAGGCTCGGGTGCGTCGGTCACGTCGGACTAACAGCCAGATCCCACATGGAAACACTTCGAAACCCGATCTGAAGTTCGTCTCCTTCCTCGGATCAGTGGCACCGCGTGGCGGCACTTAGGCGGGCCAGGTAGTGCCCCATCCCGGCTTTTTAAGCTAACTTGCCACACTGAAACCTTACCCAAATCCACAATTCCCTCATCCCGTCTGTTGCCGCCGCCACAGTTCACTCATCGTCCGCCTCGAGTCGTAGCCATGCCTCGATGCCATCGAGTAAGGCACTACCCTTATCTGATGCTGGTGGTCTGGTTGGAGCGCCTTGAGCATATCCGAGCAAGACGCGAAGCCCGGATCACCTTGGGGATACCTCCGGATGCGGTGGGTCCGGAGGACTTGGAGGAGGAGGAGGAGATGGTGGGGGAGGACGGAGAGGATGAGATGGAGGAGGACATGGGGGATGTTGGGGACGCGGATCTAGAGGTAGAGTAGCAGACGATCCTCGATTCCCACTGGTTGGACTCGGCAGTTGATGCAAAGTGCCATTGTCTGCAGCCGGCGAAGGCGAGGCACGATGCAGATGTCGACAAGATGCTCGCGTACATGGATGAAGATGATGATGAGGAGGAGCCGGAGCCCTCCCATGTGCCTGTCTACCTGGTCCCTGTTGCTGATGTCGTGGACATCTCCCTCGATGAAGCTTAGACAAGCGCGGACATTGGATTTAATTTGCATGCTTTATTTGGATATAGGGGATGAATATGAGGTGGTCGGATGCATATCACTCAATATAAGGTGTGACCGTCGGTGTCCATAGACGCGTCCGGATACATCCACAAACATTTGTGAGGCCGTGTACGGTTGTAGATGCTCTATTTTTTGGCATTATTGATAGAGGATGTTCCATGATACTATGTGAAGATGTAGTCCTGATACAAATCATTTAGAATCCATAAGATTTATTCCGAGGGTGCTATATTGATGTGTATCCCTTGAAGAACCATTTTATCTTTATGCTTTTGCACAAAATCATTTATCGTGTTTTCTTAGGATAACTTATCATGTTGTTTCTCATGTGGCAGCATAATGAATTTTAAGAAATTTGCTAATGTTGTCAAGTGTATGTTCAAAGGAGGAGAGGAACTATTTCTTTCTTTCGTTGCAACGCACGGGTATTTGTCCTATGACATATAATTGTTGTTATGATAAGAATCATGATGCTTCCATGTCTATTTTTTGTTTTATCGACACCTCTCGCTCTAAACATGTGGTCATGCTTATCTAGGTCAACTTTCACTTGAGGACAAGTGAGGTCTAAGCTTGGGGGAGTTGATACGTCCATTTTGCATCATATTTTTCTACTGTTATTTAAAATGTTTTTGGTCATTATTACATTTTGTAATGTAATTCTAATGCCTTTTCTCTCTTAATTTGCAAGATTTACACGGGGAAGGAATTTACTCAAAGTTGAAATTCTGGACCTAAAAGAGCTACAGTAGAGATAGTTATTCTATGGAGCTCCAAATTACGTGAAACTTCATAAATATTTTTTATTGAATATATAAAAAACTGCGACAAAGAAATAACGGAGGGGGTGATACGTCCCAAACGTATCTATAATTTCTGCTTGTTCCATGATATTTTGGGTGACATTGTTATATGTTTTGCTACACTTTTATATCATTTTACACATATTTGGACTAACCCACTAAGTCAGTGCACCCAGTGCTAGTTTCTGTCTACTGATGTCTATTTTGCACGGGCTTTTACCCAATTTTCCAAAGCACAAAAAAATCCAAAAATATATATAAAAAATCAGCAAAGCAGAAGCTTCCGGATCACCGAAGATGGGCAAGAGGGGGGCCACGGGCTGCCTAGGCGACCTGCTGGCGCGGCCAGGCCCTAGGCCGCGCCAGGAGGCCGCCTGGGTGGGCCCCACCTCCTCTGGTGCCCTCCTTTGGCCTATATTTAGAGTCCCGAGAGGAAACCCTTCCAGAACTTCTGGAATCACGAATTTCTCCATCGTTCCGCCGCCGCAACGCTTCCGAGATCAGGAACGTCAGGAGAGCTCTTCCCGGCACCCTGCCGGAGGGAGGATTGACCTCCGGGAGCTTCTCCACCGCAATGGACGCTTCTCGGACATGCCATGAGTAGTCCTCCTTGGACCATGAGTCCATGACCAGTAGTTATGTGATGTCTTCTCTCCAATCTTGTGCTTCAATGGTTAGTCCTTGTGAGCTACCCTACATGATCAAGGCATCTATGTAATTCTCTTGCTATTGCTATGCTCGGTTTGTTGGGATCCGATGGATTATGAGATTATGTTCAGATTGTTATGAGTTATATATTTGATTATCCTTTTATATTATGTTCCTTAGTGATTCATGCATGTTCTGCATTGCTATTTATTGCTTTGGCCGAGCAGTAGATTGTAACTCCAAGAGGGAGCGTTATGCATGATTGTGGGTTCATGCCCCTCGATGTCTAGCTTGAGTGACAGAAACATGAGACTAGGGGATGTGCTTGTTGCCACCAGGGAGAAAATAACGTTGCTTGTGACCATGGTTGCAAGGATTGTTTACCTTACGCATAGTTCGTTAATGCAGTTGTCCATTGCTTTGAGTTTACACTTTAGGTGGGGCTTGCAACTTAATACCGGAGATATGTTCGGGATATATATCTCAAGGTGGATGATTAGTAAGTAGATGTTGATGAATAAACGGTCTACTTGTCTTGGCGTACTGCCCATTACTATTGAATCTCTAACTATCAAGTAGCATAATTAGCATTGCGGTGCGATCATAATTCTGTCAATTGCCCAACTGTGATTTCTTTACCCTAGCATAGTTGTTTATCGTCTTTTGGGAGAGAGACATCACTAGTGAACATCATGTGACTCCGGTACATATCACCATCATTGTTTACAACTCCATCATTTACCGCTTTCATTTACTTTTCTGTTGCAATCACTATTACTTTCCCGCTTGTGTTTTCGTCCTTTGCAAACTACAAGGTCGGAAAGATTGGCAACCTCTCTGTACTCGTTGGGAGAAAAGTTATTTGTTGTGTGTGCAGGTCCACGTCTTCTGCTAGCGCGAGGGTGGAAGACACCTACTCGTTGAGCCTAGGAGTCCTCCTGGTTCGATAAACCTTATAGTCTCCGTGTAAGGGAAATCTGCTGCTGACTACATCTCCACCTTCCACTTGGGGTAATGATAACCCACAAGTATAGGGGATCGCAACAGTTTTCGGGGGTAGAGTATTCAACCAAAATTTGTTGATTCGACACAAGGGGAAGCCAAAGAATATTCTCGAGTATTAGCAGTTGAGTTGTCAATTCAACCACACCTGAAAGACTTAGTATCCGCAGCAAAGTATCAGTAGCAAGGTTGTGTGATAGCAACAGTAGCAACAGTAACAGTAGCAGCAGTGACAGCGGTAGTGACAGAGCAATAGTAGTAGCAGTGACAGCAGTAGCGGCAAAGTAACAGTAGCAAGGACCAGTAGTAAAAGACTCGTAGACATTGGATCGGTGATGGATGATTATGCCGGATGATATTCATCATGCAATAGTTCTAACACGGAGAAATATGTAACTAGCTCCAGTTCGTCAATGTAATGTAGGCATGCATTCCGTATGTAGTCATACGTGCTTAGGGAAAAGAACTTGCATGACATCTATTGTCCAACCCTACCGTGGCAGCGGGGTCCTAATGGAAACTACGAGATATTAAGGTTCTCCTTTTAATAGAGAACCGCAACAAAGCATTAGCACTTAGTGAATACATGAACTCCTCATACTATGGCCATCTCCGGGAGTGGTTCCGGCTATTGTCACTCCGGGGTTGCCAGGTCATAACACATAGTAGGTGACTACAACTTGCAAGATAGGATCAAGAACACACATATATTGACAAGAACATAATAGGTTCAGATCTGAAATCATGGCACTCGGCCCTAGTGACAAGCATTAAGCATGGCAAAGTAGTAGCAACATCAATCTCAGAACATAGTGGATACTAGGGATCAATCCCCGTCAAAACTAACTCGATTACATTATAGATCTCATCCAACTCATCACCATCTAGCAAGCCTACGATGAGATTACTCACGAACGCTGAAGAGCATCATGGAATTGGTGATGAAGGAAGTTTGGTGACGACGATGGTGACGATCTCCCCTCTCCGGAGCCCAGAACGGACTGCAGATCTACCCTCCAGAGGAAGAACAGGAGGTGGCGGCGCCTCCGTATCGTGAAACGCGATGAACTCTTCTCGTTGATTTTTTTCCGGACGAAAGGGACTAAATAGAGCTGGAGTTGGAGGCGGCGGAGCTCCGTGGGCTCCACAAGCCTGCTAGGCGCGGCCAGGGGGCCCCGCGCCTGGTGGGCTTGTGGGCTCCACCCTCCACTCCTCCAGTTAATTCTTGCGCCAGTATTTTTATATATTCCACAAAAAATCCTCGTAAATTTCCAGGTCATTCCGAGAACTTTTATTTCTGCGCAAAAACAACACCATGGCAATTCTGCTGAAAACAACGTTAGTCTAGGTTAGTTCCATTCAAATCATGCAAATTAGAGTCCAAAACAAGGGCAAAAGAGTTTGGAAAAGTAGATACGACGGAGAGGTATCAACTCCCCCAATCTTAAAGCTTTGCTTGTCCTCAAGCAATTCAGTTGAAAACTGAAAGAGACAAAATAAAAACTTTTACAAACACTGTTTGATCTTGTTGTTGCAATTATGTCTAACCCATATTCAGATTTTCAGCAAGATCACAAGCTAACCACATAAGCAATGACATTTAGGTCTCAAGAGGAACTCATATCAATGGCATAATCAACTAGTCAGCAATAATAATAAGTTTCAAACGTCAACACTTCAATCAAAACAATCATGAAGTAGTACGAAGAGATGGTATCTCGCTAGCTCTTTTTGAGACCGCAAAACATAAATGCAGAGCACCTTCAACGACCAAGGGCTGACTGAATATTGTAATTCATGGTAAAGAAGATCCAGTCATGGTCATACTCAATAAAAATTAAAAGCAAAGCATAGAAATGACAGAGGTGCTCTCTAATTGGTGCTTTTATAAGAAGAGAATGACTCAACAAAAACAGAAATAGACAAGCCCTTCGCAGAGGGAAGCATTGATTTGCAGAGGTGCCGGAGCTCAAGCTTTTAAAATAGAGATAAATAATTTTGGGTGGCATGCTTTCATTGTCAACGAAATGACCAAGAGTTTTCACCATCTTCCATGCTACACATACTATAGGCGGTTCCCAAACAGAAAAGTAAAGTTTTGACTCCCCCACCACCGATCAATCACACTCCATGACTAGCCGAATACTCGGGTGCCATCCATACCAACAACAGTCCAGGGGGAGTTTTGTTTGCAAATATCTTTTCGATTTGAGCATGGAACTGGGCATTCCAATTACCGGCCCCTTTCTCGTGAATGATAGTGAATAAACACGTATCGAGGATAACACGCCTAGCATGGAAGATACTGATCGCCCCTTGTCACCACATGAGCAGTTCGGGCATGCAAAACAGATTATTTCTTGAAGGTTTAGAGAGTGGCATATGCAAATTTACTTGGAACGACAGGTAGATACCGCATATAGGTAGGTATGGTGGACTCATATGGAAGAACTTTGGGTTTATGGAAGTGGATGCACAAGTAGTATTCCCGCTTAGTACAAGTGAAGGCTAGCAAAAGACTGGGAAGCGACAACAGTCATCAAAATGCATTGAGATTAACCAACATTGAGTGCAAGCATGAGTAGAACATAAATCACCATGAACGTGAATATCATAGGGGCTATGTTGATTTTGTTTCAACTACATGCGTAAACAGGCGCCAAGTCAAGCCACTTGAATCATTCAAAGGAGGATACCATCCTAGCACACTACATCATAATCATCTCAAAATTCATGTTGGCATCCAAGACAAACCATTATAAGCTCCTAGCTAATTAAGCATGGCATCAGAAACTATGATCTCTAAGTTGACATTGCAAACATGTTTCTCTCACAACAGAGGTGAATCAGGAACGATGAGCTAGTCATATTTACAAAAACAAAATAGATCGAGTTCATACCAGCTTTTCCAGGCTCAGTCACTTCATCATATATCGTCATTATTGCCTTTCACTTGCATGACCGAATGATGTGAACAATAATAAGAGTGCTCGTGCATTGGACTAAGCTGGAATCTGCAAGCAAACACAAAGGAGAAGACAAAGTAATATGGCTCTTTGATAGATAAACAGATATGCATGTGAGAGCCACTAAACATTTTAACCATGGTCTTCTACCTTGACCCAAAGAAAAAGAAAACTATTGACACGGGAAAGCTCCCAACAAGCAAAAGAAGAAAAGGAAATATTTTTGGGTTTTCTCAAACTAGACAAACACACGAGAAGGAAACGAGAAAAAGAAATAAACTAGCATGGATGATACAGTGGCAAAGTGTGAACACCGACTAACAAAGTGAAAGTGTAAGCAAGAATATAAAGTCGGTGAGAAACACGCACTCCCCCGAGCTTAGGATTTTGGCCTAAGTTGGTCTACTCCCATGGATGGTCCGGGCGAAACCCAAAATCATAATGGGGGTTGTAAGGGAGCGCTGCAGCTACCGCCTGAATAGCTGCCTCACGAAGGCGAGCAGCCTTTGCCTCCCTCTCATACTCCTCTACCTCTCCTCTGGTTATGTAATATCTCCGTTTTACGTGAAAGTCAAAGAAGGCAGGAGCAGGAAGGGTAATATGGAAAACATGTTGTCAGTTAAATATTAAACGGTATAGGAGGGATTCATTATCCCTCTCAAGGAACTGATAGCGTGTCATAGTGGCGCGATCAAGGAAAGTTGTAGGGAGCGGGGGATCTCCTTCGCGGATGGGTACTCCAAGAAAATTTGCTATGCGAGTGGCATAGATCCCACCAAAGAAATCCCCTTCATTTGCATTATAATTCAGCCACCTTGCTATTATAGCTCCCATGTTGAAACTTCTATCACCTGTTACTGTGCTCTTAAGAATACTGAGGTCAGGTGCGCAGTGGTGACAATGCTCAATCTTGCCGTTAATGCATCTACCTATGAAGAGGGCAAAGTAATGCAAGGCAGGAAAATGAATGCTCCCCAGGGTAGCCTGCGTAATATCTCTAGTTTCTCCGACAGTTATACCAGAGAAAAAATCCCTAACCGAAGATTTAGGAGGATCACTAAGACTACCCCAATCAGGTATCTTACAAATTCTATTGAAATCCTCTAAATCCATGGTATACGATTTTTCATAGAGATCGAACAGTACGGATGTGTCACGGCCAGCTGGAAATTTGAATCGATGAACAAAAGAGGCAGTGAGAGTAGTATACTGTTCACATTTATCGGAGACAAATTCTTCAAGTCCAACGTTGTGAACAAGTGTATCAAACTCGTCTTTGAAACCTGCATCAATCATGAATTCATCAGAAGGCCATTCACATGGTTGTACCTGTGCGTTCCTCGGTTGGTAAGGATCGGGTTCCCGAATCGCGAGACGGGGACCCCTCTTGCTTGAGGAACCACCATGATAGTTTCTCCTGAACATCTTCCTTTTCTGAAATTTTTAGTAACTCAAAGGAAAAATGAACAAGGCTCAACGAAACTCATAGCAAGTACTCCGACAAGTGCCTAGAGGCCATATCACGCATCAAAACTACTTGGGACCAGCTAAAATTAGCATGCAAAGCTCAAGAACAGGGTCACCAAGGCAGCAAAAAGACGCAACGAATAAGGCACTAGAGCAAAAACTAATTGGACCAATGGAGGAGTCACATACCAAGGAGCAATTTCCCCAAAACAGTTTGGTGAATGGGGCTTTGCACAAGGAGATCAAAAATCACAACAAGAAGAGCAAGAACACGGGTTTGAGCTGCGAAACGATTTTTTATGGAGGTAGGAGAAGGAGATGGGAGCTAGAATAAGTGGAGGGGGGACACGTGGGCCCCACAAGCCTGGTAGGCGCGGCCAGGGGGGTGCCCGCGCCTGCAGGGCTTGTGGCCTACTGGTGCATCCCCCTGACTAGCTCCCCGTCTTAGAATTTTTCAAAAATTCCAGAAAAAATCATACTTGATTTTCAGGATATTTGGAGAACTTTTATTTTCGGGACACTTTTCTACGGGATGCAAAAACAGAAAACAGGAAAAACTAAAGCTAAATCTATCATTTTTCTTCTAAGCAACCGAAGGTAAAAGCTTGGAACAGAGGGTTGTGACTCCTCGATTCATCCATCCCATGGTCATCAAAAGAAATCCGTCAATGAGATTGATCAAGTCTCCTTGACAAACTTTTTCGAATCACAAAAGAAAACGGAGAATTTTTGAATAGTCACTAGGTTACCTCAATGGGGATGTGAATATCCCCAACAAGCAAATCATACTTCATCTTAACACTAGGTATAGGGCATTCAAAGCTCCCAATAAGAATCGATGAAGTTTTTTCAATAACATTGATGCAGTGTACTCGATATTGTTTCTTCGGAAAGTGCACCGTATGCTCATTACCATTGACATGGAAAGTGACATTGCCTTTGTTGCAGTCTATAACAGCCCCTGCAGTGTTTAAAAAGGGTCTTCCAAGGATGACTGTGATACGTCTCCAACGTATCTATAATTTTTGATGGTTTCATGCTATTATCTTGTCAAACTTTGGATGTTTTGTATGCCTTTTATATCTTTTTGGGGACTAACTTATTAACTCAGTGCCAAGTGCCAGTTCCTGTTTTTTCCATGTTTTTTACCCTTTTCAGAGGAGAATTTTAAACGGAGTCCAAACGGAATAAAATATGCGGAATGATTTTTTCCATAACACAAGACACGCGGGAGACTTGAGAACCAAGGCAGGGGGACGTCGGAGGAGGTCAAAAGCCCACCAGGCCCAGCTTAGGGGGGGCCTAGCAGGCTTGTGAGCTCCTCATGGATCCCCTGCCCTAGGTTTTTCGCCTATATATTCCCTAAAATCCCAGAAAAAATCAAGAGATCATCGAAAGTACTTTTCCGCCGCCGCAAGCTTCGGTCTCCGCAAGATCCCATCTCGGGCACATTCTGGTGCCAAGCTGGAGGGGGGATTCAGATACGGAGGGCTTCTTCATCAACACCATGACCTCTCCGATGATGCGTGAGTAGTTCACCATAGACCTACGGGTCCATAGCTAGTAGCTAGATGGCTTCTTCTCTCTCTTGGATCTTCAATACAAAGTTCTCCATGATCTTCATGGAGATTTATCCGATGTAATCTTCTTTTGCGGTGTATTTGTGGAGATCCGATGAATTGTGTATTTATGATCAGATTATGTATGAATCTTATTTGAGTTTCTTCTGATCTCTCTTATGCATGATTTCATATCCATGTAATTCTCTTCGAGTTGTGGGTTTAGTTTGGCCAACTAGATCTATGATTCTTGCAATGGGAGAAGTGCTTGGTTTTGGGTTCATACCTTGTGATGACCTCACCCAGTGACAGAAGGGGTAGCGAGGCACGCATCATGTTGTTGCCATCAAGGGTAAAAAGATGGGGTTTTCATCATTGGTTTGAGATTATCCCTCTACATCATGTCATCTTGCTTAAGGCATTACTCTGTTCGTCATGAACTCAATAGACTAGATGCATGCTGGATAGTGGTCGATGTGTGGAGTCATAGTAGTAGATGCAGAAACTATCGGTCTACTTGTCTCAGACGTGATGCCTATATTTATGATCATTGCCTTAGATATCATCATGACTTTGCGCAGTTCTATCAATTGCTCGACAGTAATTTGTTCACCCACCGTAATATTTGCTATTTTGAGAGAAGCCTCTAGGGAACACTATGGCCCCCCGGGTCTACTCCACACTATATTTTCAGCCTTACACTTTTACTTCGTTGCACTTTCCGCCTTCAGATCTCACTTTGCAATCAATCTTGAAGGGATTGATAACCCCTTTATAGCATTGGTTGCAAGCTCGTTTGTGTTTGCGCACGTACTCTGGACTTGACAAGATTCTCCTACAGGATTGATACCTTGGTTCTCAAACTGAGGGAAATACTTACTGCTCCTGTGTTGCATCACCCTTTCCTCTTCAAGGGAAAAACCAACCAAGCAAGTCTCCGTCAACATGTCAATTTCTGGCGCTGTTGATTGAGAAGTAGCAGAAGGATTTCTGGCGCCGTTGCCGGGGAGGATCAAGTCAAGAACTCGTCCAAGTAAGTGTCGCAAACTCATCTCTTGCATTTACTTTTTTTCCTCTCGTTTTCCTCTCCCCCACTTCTGAAAAAACAAAAAATTACAAAAAAATCTTTGCCTTTTTCGTTCGCCCTTTTCTCTCGCTTGCTCTTTGTTCGCTTGTGTGCTTGCTTGCTTGCTGAAGTCACCATGACTGAACACACCAAACTTTGTGACTTCTTGAATACTAATAATAATGATTTTATTAGTACTCCGATTGCTCCCGCCACTAGTGCGGAGTCATACGAAATCAATGCCGCTTTGCTGAATCTTGTTATGAGAGAGAAATTCTCCTGCCTTCCTAGTGAAGATGTCGCATCCCATCTTTGCCTTCATTGAGATTTGCGATATGAAAAATAAGAAAGATGTGGATAATGATGTGATTAAATTGAAGTTTTTTCCTTTCTTGTTGTAAGATCAAGCAAAAACTTGGTTTTCGTCTTTGCCCAAACATAGTATCGATTTTTGGGATAAGTGCAAAGATGCTTATATATCCAAGTATTTTCCGCCGGCTAAGATTATCTCTCTCCGTAGTGATATCATGAATTTTAAGCAAATTGATCATGAACATGTTGCACAATCTTGGGAGAGAATGAAATTGATGATTAGAAATTGTCCCACTCATGGCTTGAGTCTTTGGATGATTATACAAATCTTCTATGCTGGCTTGAATTTCGCTTCTAGAAATATCTTCGACTCCACCTCATGTGGAACGTTCATGGAAATCACGTTAGGGGAAGCCACAAAACTCCTAGACAATATCATGACGAACTACTCTCAGTGGCACACTGAAAGGTGACCTACTAGTAAGAAGGTACACGCTATAGAAGAAATTAACTCGTTGAGTGCTAAGATGGATGAGTTAATGAATATGGTTTCTAGTAGAAGTGCTCCTTTAGATCCTAATGATATGCCCTTGTCTTCTTTGATTGAGAGTAGCAACGCTAGCTTGGACGTTAATTTTGTGGTAGGAATAATTTTGGCAACAACAATGCTTTTAGAGGAAACTATGTTCCTAGGCCTTTTCCTAGTAACTCCTCTAATAACTTTGGCAACTCCTACAACAATACTCATGGAAATTACAATAGATTACCCTATGATCTAGAGAGTAATATCAAAGAGTTTATCAACTCGCAAAATATTTTCAATGCGTCCATAGAGGAAAAACTACTCAAAATTGACAATTTGGCTAAGAGCGTTGATAGAATGTCTAGTGATATTGATGCTTTGAAATTTAGATGTGCTCCTCCCAAGATCAATATAGATGAAAATTTGAAAGCTATGCGTGTTTCCATGATTCAGAGCAAAGAAAGGACCGCCCAAATTCGTGCTAGACATGAATGGCTTAAAAAGGCATGTTCTCGTGATAAGAATCACGAAGATCTTAAAGTTCTTGGTGTGACTCCCATTAAATCTTTGTTTTCTTGTGTCAAACCTAATGATGATGGGGCTGGATATGAATCCACTTTGGTTGAAAAGCGCCCCAATGATTCGGAGTCCATCTATCTTGATGCTAAAAGCATTGAAAGTGGAGTAGAAGATATTAAAACTTTGAGTAGTAATGAAAAATAACTACTTTGGATTTCAAGGAATTCAATTATGATAGTTGCTCCTTGACTGAATGCATTTCCTTGATGCAATCCATGCTAAACTCTCCACACGCTTATAGCCAAAACAAGGCCTCTACCGATCATATCGTCGAAGCTATGATAAAATCTCTTGAAGAGAAACTTGAATTGGAAGTCTCTATCCCTAGAAAGCTTCATGATGAGTGGGAACCTACTATCAAAATCAAAATCAAAAACTATGAATGCAATGCTTTGTGTGATTTGGGTGCTAGTGTTTCCGCGATCCCAAAGTCCTTATGTCATGTTTTGGGTTTTAATGAGATTGAAGAGTGTTCTCTTAATTTGCATCTTGCGGATTCTACTCTTAAGAAACCCATGGGAAGGATCAATGATGTTCTTATTATTGCAAATAGGAACTATGTACCCGTGGATTTCATTGTGCTTGACATTGATTGCAATCCTACATGCCCTATTATTCTTGGTAGACCTTTCCTAAGGACTATCGGTGCTATAATTGATGTGAAGGAAGGGAATATTAGATTTCAATTTCCTTTAAAGAAGGGCATGGAGAAATTTTCTAGAAAGAAAATAAGATTTCCTTATAAATCCATGATGAAGGCCACTTATGGTTTGAGCACCAAAGACGACGATACGTGATTCTATCGCCTTATGCCTAGCTGAAGGCGTTAAACAATACCGCTTGTTGGGAGGCAACCCAATGAATTTATCTTTGTCTTTTTGTTTTGTTGCGTCCACACCATCATAATTCTGTTGTGATTGTGTTTTTTGTGTTTCTTTTTGTGTTTGATCCAAGCAAAACCTTTATGACTAGTCTTGGTGATGGTTGTTTGATCCTGCTAGAAAAAGACAAAAACTTTTCGCTCACGAGATGATTTTTCATTTTATTCAAAAAGAGCTTTTGAGTTGATTCGTTTTGCTGCTGGTTCATATGACTTTTGCCCACGCAGTCGTAATGTTTCAGAATTTTTGAGGTACCAGAAGTATACGAAGTATACAGATTGCTACAGAATGGTCTGTTTTTGACAGATTCTGTTTTTGTTGAGTTGGTTGCTTATTTTGATGAAACTATGGATAGTATCGGGGGGTACTAGCCATGGAAAAGTGAGAATACAGTAGGCCAACACCAATATAAATAGAAATCAAGATTTCTACAGTACCTAAAGCGGTGGTAGTTTGTTTTCTTGTGCTAATGTTATCACGAGTTTCTGTCTAAGTTTTGTGTTGTGAAGTTTTCAAGTTTTGGGTGATGTTCTCATGGACAAAGAGATAAAGAGTGGAAAGAGCTCAAGCTTGAGGATGCCCAAGGCATCCCCAGCCAAATTCATGGACACCAAAAAGCCTAAGCTTGGGGATGCCCCGGGAAGGCATCCCCTCTTTCGTCTTCAATCCATCGGTAACATTACTTGGAGCTATATTTTTATTCACCACATGATATGTGTTTTGCTTGGAGCATCTTGTATCGTAGGAGTATTTTCTTTTTGTTGTGTCACAATCATCCTTGCTGCACACCTTTAGAGAGAGACATGCACTCATCGTGATTTTGCTAGAATGCTCATTGTGCTTCACTTATATCTTTTGAGCTAGATAATTTTGCTTTGTGTGCTTCACTTAGATCTTTTAGAGCACGGCGGTGCGTGAGTTGGTAGTTGGATTATGCTATGAAAGTAGTCCCAAAGGTGATAGTACCCAATGAGTATACGAAAATCTCCATCTTCATGTGCATTGAGTAGAAAGAGAAGTCTTGATTCCTCTCAATCAGTTTTGGGACGTGGATTTGGTAATATTAAGAGTTATGTTAGTAGGGTGTTGTGAATCTAGAAATACTTGTGTTGAAGTTAGTGATTCCCGTAGCATGCACGTATGGTGAACCGCTATGTTAGGAAGTCGGAGCATAGTTTATCTATTGATTGTCATCCTTTGTGTTGAGGTCGGGATCGCGCGATGGTTAACACCTACCAACCCTTCCCCTAGGAGTATGCATTTAGCACTTTGTTTCGATTACTAATAAAAAATTTCGCAACTTGTATGTGAGTTCTTCATGACTAATGTGAGTCCATGGTATAGATGCACTTTCACCTTCCACCATTGCTATCCTCTCTAGTACCACGCAATTCTCGCCGGTGCACAAACCCACCATATGCCTTCCTCAAAACAACCACCATACCTACCTACTATGACATTTTCATAGCGATTCCGAGATATATTGCCATGCAACTCCCATCGTTCCGTCTCATGACTTGTTCCGTCACTCTCATATTTCCATTGCATGATTGTAAGATAGCTAGCGAGATGTTTCAACGTCATACGCCAAGCGAGATCGTTGCACATCCCGGTACACTATCGGAGGCATTTCCTATAGAGTCATCATCATTTTGAGCTTTGAGCTGTGAGTAAATAAAAGTGTGATGATCATCATTATTAGAGCATTGTCCCGTGTGAGGAAAAAAAAGAGGCCAAAGATCCCAAATAAAAAAAAGAGAAGAGAAGAGGCCAAGAGCCCAAATAAATAAAGAGAGAAAAAGAGAGAAGGGACAATGCTACTATCTTTTTCCACACTTGTGCTTCATAATAGCACCATGTTCTTCATGATTGAGAGCTTCTTGCTTTGTCACTACCATATGCTAGTGGGAATCTTCATTATATAACTTGGCTTGCATATTCCAATGATGGGCTTCCTGAAATTGCCCTAGGTCTTCGTGAGCAAGCAAGTTGGATGCACACCCACTAGTTCTCCTTTTGAGCTTTCACATACTAATAGCTCTAGTGCATCCCTTGTATGGCAATCCCTACTCATTCACATTGATATCTATTAATGGGCATCTCCATAGCCTTTTGATACACCAAGTCAATGTGACCATCTCCTCCTTTTTGTCTCACAACCACCACCACACTCTATTCCACCTATAGTGCTATATCCATGGCTCACGCTCATGTATTGCGTGATAGTTATAAAAAGTTTGAGAAAGTAAGAGTGCGAAAACAATTACTTGGCAAATACCGGGGTTGTGCATGATTTACATTAGTTGTGTGAGGATGATGGAGCATAGCCAGACTATATGATTTTGTAGGAATAACTTTCTTTGTCCTCGTGATTTTGAAAGTTCATGATTACCTTGCTAGTTTGCTTGAAGTATTATTGTTTTCATGTCAATAGCAAACTATTGTTTTGAATCTTACGAATCTGAACATTCATGTCACATGAAAGAAGTTGCAAATGAAAACTATGCTAGGTAGCATTCCACATCAAAAATTTAGTCTTTATCACTTCCCTACTCAAGGACGAGCACGAGTTAAGCTTGGGGATGCTTGATACGTCTCCAACGTATCTATAGTTTTTGATGGTTTCATGCTATTATCTTGTCAAACTTTGGATGTTTTGTATGCCTTTTATATCTTTTTTGGGACTAACTTATTAACTCAGTGCGAAGTGCCAGTTCCTATTTTTTCTGTGTTTTTGACCCTTTTCAGAGGAGAATATTAAACGGAGTCCAAACAGAATAAAATCTGCGGAATGATTTTTTCCATAACAGAATACACGCGGGAGACTTGAGAACCAAGGCAGGGGACGTCGGAGGAGGTCACAAGCCCACCACGCCCGGCCTAGGGGGCCCAGGCCTAGCAGGCTTGTGAGCTCCCCGTGGCTCCCCTGCCCTAGGTTTTTCGCCTATAGAATCCCTCAAATCCCAGAAAAAATCAAGAGATCATCGAAAGTACTTTTCCGCCGCCGCAAGCTTCTGTCTCCGCAAGATCCCATCTGGGGCACGTTATGGTGCCCTGCCGAAGGGGGGGATTCGGATACGGAGGGCTTCTTCATCAACACCATGACCTCTCCGAGATGCGTGAGTAGTTCACCATAGACCTACGGGTCCATAGCTAGTAGCTAGATGGCTTCTTCTCTCTCTTGGATCTTCAATACAAAGTTCTCCATGATCTTCATGGAGATCTATCCGATGTAATCTTATTTTGCGGTGTGTTTGTCGAGATCTGATGAATTGTGGATTTATGATCAGATTATCTATGAATCTTATTTGAGTTTCTTCTGATGAACTCTTCTCCTTGTTTTTTTCTGGACGAAAGGGACTAAATAGAGCTGGAGTTGGAGGTGGCGGAGCTCCGTGGGCCCCACAAGCCTGCTAGGCATGACCAGGGGGGGCCTGGTGGGCTTGTGGGCTCCACGCTCCACTCCTTTGGTTGATTCTTGCGCCAGTATTTTTTATATATTCCACAAAAATCCTCGTAAATTTCCAAGTCATTCCGAGAACTTTTATTTCTGCGCAAAAACAACACCATGGCAATTTTGCTGAAAACATCGTTAGTCCGGGTTATTTCCATTCAAATCATGCAAATTAAAGTCCAAAACAAGGGAAAAGGAGTTTGGAAAAGTAGATACGACGGAGACGTATCAGGTAACCAACAAGGGGCGAGAAGTATATCAATCAACTGGTCATCATGCAAATTTCTGGCGCCGTTGCCGGGGACTCCGGTCTTCAAGATAGGGGAGTTGCACGCTATTCTTTATCTTTGCTTTTTAGTCTTGTTAGTTTGTTTTTTAGTTTTTTCTTTAGTCTTATACCAAAAACCACAAAAAAATTAGTTACTTTGCTTTTTAGTCAGTATGCCTAAATCCTTTGCCGCTAGAGCTGCACCCGAAGGAGAGATTCTCACGTTCAAACAAAGGGTTGGAGAAAGTTTGAAAGATGCTTGGTATATAATTAAAAATTCTAAAGATAGAGCCACCAAAAAGCAATCCATCACTGTTTTGCCTTGAAATTTTTGTGTTGGTATTACTTCTTGGCATAGGTTTGTTCTAGACACAACAATAAGAGGGAATTTCTGGGAAGCTCCCATTGGGGAGGCTCTTAACGTTATGGAAAATCTTGTCGGAATCCCACCTATTGTTGACATAAAGGATGATATCACTTTATATCATGTTATGAGTAAACTTGAGAAAATATTGCTAGAGATGCCAAGCATGAGTAAAATTAATGAAGTAGATCGTAGGATTCAAGGGAACTTAAATAGACTTGATAGCTCCATGAACAAAATTTACAAAATTTTGGAGACCCTTAAATTCCATGATGTGGATCCTTCTAGGATTGATAAGATCGACGATGTTTTTGAAACTTTAGGAACTACTCTATCCTCCATCAAGACTAAAAAGGTAGAAACCCCCGCAAGGAAGGGGCCTAGGTTCATTAACGTACCCAACATTCCTCAACCCAAAACAAGTATACCTATTGCTAAGGGTGTTGAAACTATGAAGACCTTGGAAGAGATACCTCTCTTAAATAGAATTAGAAATGAAATTCCAATTGGTCTTACTACCTTTTCTTTTGCTCCTAGAAGCGTTGCCACTAAGCCTATCTTTGGTAGTCCTATTAAGACTAGTTGTATTATTGAAGAGCTCTTTGATGATCTTGATGATGGTTCAATTGATACAACTTGATCTTCTTGCATTATGCCTAGCTCAAAGGCATAAAAGAAAGCGCTTGTTGGGAGTCAACCCAATTTGTTTTTACTTTATGTTTTAGTGGTCTTGATTCTTGTTACTATTGTAGCAACATCATTGTATCTTTATTTTTAAGATTTGTGCCAAGTTATAGCCTCCGATTGCAGGAAAGGTCAAAAATTGTGACATGCTGTCCAGAAACAGATTCTGTCTGCTTGACGGAAAAATTCTCCAAAAATCACCATATAATGTTTTTGATCTGAATTGTTTTGACAGAATGCTCTATATAATTTCCTTTCTGGCATATGTTCTGATTTTTTTGATTTGAGTTGCAGAAGTGCCCCGAATAAATTATTTACTACCTGTTGTTCTCTTTTTCACAGATTCTGCCATGTTTTACGTTTTCATTGTTTTGGAAATCCTGAGCTTACTTTTTATTTGAAAAAACCTTTTGGCATTCATAAGAAGTAGTAGCTTTTCATGAAAATATTTATTTCTAGCAGGTAATGAATTATTTTATTAAGGGTACTAACCACTCTAATCAGCTTATGATGAGTTCGTATGAAGGGAGTTTTCAAGTATGCGATGGGAGATGATGAAAGAAGATACATGAGTGTCATTCGCTCAAGCTTGGGGATGCCCCCATGCACCCCAAGAAATATTCAAAGGAGACTCAAGTGCCTAAGCTTGGGGATGCCCCCGTGCATCCCCTTCTCTATCAACAATCATCAGTTCGTCCATCTCCATCCTATATTTTTATCACTTCATATGTTATGTGGTATGCTTGGAGCATCCCGCTATTTTCTTTTTAGTTTGTTTTACTTTTGCTTGCTATTCATAACAAGTCGGAACCTAGCCTACCTTGTTTGGGAGAGACACACGCTCCATTCCACTCTAGAACACAACATGGGTTTTCATGCTTATCTTTTCGTGTGTTCTTCATCTTTTCGTAGCTATTGTCATGTTTAGCTCTTAGTTTTCATGCTTATCTTTTTAAGAGATTTTTTAGGTTGCTTTTGGAACTCTATTGATTTAACATACTTATCTTGTTTAGAGATTTGGCTCATTGCACTGAGTTGTGTGTCTTGCATGAGTAGGTAACTGAGGTTGCTATTTAAGTATAATAGTAACTTGCAATAGTTTTGAGGTATTGATTTGAGTAATGTTTGGACTATTGGTGCCAAGAGCGTGAGCCTATTAGTGATAGGTGTCATATTTTGGGAAATCCGTGTGTTTTTCAGAAACTAAAAATTAGTTGAGAACTCTAGCTACTAAATTGATCACTAACCTCTCGAGGGGTTGGAATATATAGAGTACCCTCACGTTACCATGAATCAAGGATGCGCAAGGATAACCAAACCCCCAAACACTCCTCCTCGGGGTACTTGTCTCTTTGTGAACCTCCTAACTAGATAGAGAGTTACCGATAATAAGTGTATGAGTTCTTCGGACTAATGTGAGTATTCGATTTTTGGCACTTCCGCCATCCATATTTTGCTAGCCTCTTCGGTACCGTGCACTGCCCTTTTTCACATTGAGAGTTGGTGCAAACTCCGCCGGTGCATCCAAACCCATGACATGATACACTGTATCATACATAAGCCTCATTATATCTTTCCTCAAAACAACCACCATACCTACCTATTAAGGCCTTTCCATAGCCTTTCCGAGATACATTGCCATGCAACATCCACCATTTCATGACTTGATCTTCATGTCATACATGCTTTTGCTTGATTATAGAGCCGCATGATAGTTGGGCCTTGCTCCAATTATTGCTACATGACGTGCTAGTATCATTGCATATCCTGCTACATTGGCAGAGGCATACATTTGCATACATCATGATAGTTTTCACTTGTCTTTATGTTGAGTACTTGTTATAAAGTGTGATGATTTTTCTTTTATTCATGTAAAATATAGAGTGTTGCCCTTAAGTGAGGAAAAGATCCAAAAGTGCAGAAAACAAAAGATCCCAAAGAGGACAAATGAGAGATAAAAAGAAAGAGCCAAAGAGGCCACAAACAAAAAAAAAGAAATAAAAAGAGAGAAGGGGGCAACACTACTATTCCTGTTGAAAGATCCACACTCATACTCATTGCTATATTGGTACTACATAGAGATTATCATTCATGCATAACTATGTGGGGACCCTTACACTACAGAACTTGGTTTACATATTCCAATGATGAGCCTCCTCAAATGAGCTCTAGGTCTTCATGAGCAAACAAGTTGGATGCACCCCCACTAGTTCCATTGGAGAGCTTACCTTAGCTCATATGTGCATCCGTTACATGGCAATCCCTACTCCTCACACCATATCTATCATTTGGCTTTCTCTCGCCTATGGTTGTCCTCATTGATGTGAGCCTTTCACACCTTTTGTCTTCCTTCCTCATCATTATTCTATTTTCCATCCTAAGTGCCAACATATCTTGCTTATGCTCATCCATTGCATGAGTGCTCAAAATCAAAAGGGAGAGGATCATTTTGACTTGTGCATGACTAGTGGTCTGGGGATGAGTCAAAATAAGATTCCGAAGGAGACTAAGTGTGAAATTTTAGTAGATTGAGTTCTCAATTAAAAATATATTTTATGATCTCAACCCATCTCCCACTTCTTGCACGCTAACACCATTTGGATACATTCGAGTCACGGACAGCGACAACTCTTGCACCTTTATGTTCTTACTTTGCTAAACTCAATACTAGATATAAACTCTTGATTGTTATTGTCTTGACTTGAATTGCATATCTCACTTGCTTTACTTTGGAGTTCTTATATGTGTGTTAGCATGTCACCACCGAAATTATTGTGTTATCATTTATCTACTCGAGGACGAGCAGAAATTAAGCTTGGGGATGTTGATACGTCCCAAACGTATCTATAATTTCTGCTTGTTCCATGATCTTTTGGGTGACATTGTTATATGTTTTGCTACACTTTTATATCATTTTTCACATATTTCGACTAACCTACTAACTCAGTGCACCGAGTGGCAATTTTTGTGTGTTGATGTCTATTTTGCACGGGGTTTTACCCAATTTTCCGAAGCCCGAAAAATTCCCGACAAAATATATAAAAAATCAGCGAAACAGAAGCTTCCGGGTCACCGAAGATGGGCTAGGGGCTGCCTAGGCGACCTACTAGCGTGGCCAGGCCCTAGGCCATGCCAGGAGGCCGCCTGGGTGGGCCCCACCTCCTCCAGTGCCCTCCTTTGGCCTATATTTAGAGTCCCGAGAGGAAACCCTTCCAGAACTTCTGGAATTGCGAATTTCTCCATCATTCTGCCGCCGCAATGCTTCTGAGATCGGGAGCGTCAGAAGACCTCTTCCCGACACCCTGCTGGAGGGAGGATTGACCTCCGGGACCTTTTCCACCGCCATGGATGCTTCCTGGACGTGCTGTGAGTAGTGCTCCTTGGACCATGAGTCCATGACCAGTAGCTATGTGATGTCTTCTCTCCAATCTTCTGCTTCTATGGTTAGTCCTTGTGAGCTGCCCTACATGATCAAGGCATCTACGTAATTCTCTTGCTATTGCTATGTCGGTTTGTTGGGATCCGATGGATTATGAGATTATGTTCAGACTGTTATGAGTTATATATTTTATTATCATTTTATATTATGTTCCTTAGTGATTCATGCATGTTCTCCGTTGTTATTTATTGCTTTGGCCGAGTAGTAGATTGTAACTCCAAGAGGGAGCATTATGCATGATTGTGGGTTCATGCCCCTCGATGTCTAATTTGAGTGACAGAAACATGAGACTAGGGGATGTGCTTGTTGCCACCAGGGAGAAAACAACGGTGCTTGTGATCACGATTGCAAGGATTGTTTACCTTACGCATAAGTCGTTAATGCAGTTGTCCGTTGCTTTGAGTTTACACTTTGTGTAGGGCTCGCAACTTAATACCAGAGAGATGTTCTGGATAGATATCTCAAGGTGGAGGATTAGTAAGTAGATGCTGATGAATAAACGGTCTACTTGTCTTGGCGTACTGCCCATTACTATTGAACCTCTAACTATCAAGTAGCATAATTAGCATTGTGGTGCGATCATAATTCTGTCAATTGCCCAACTGTGATTTGTTTACCCTAGCATAGTTGTTTATCGTCTTTTGGGAGAGACATCACTAGTGAACATCATGTGACTCCAGTCCACATCACCATCATTGTTTACACTTCCATCATTTACTGCTTTCATTTACTTTTCCGTTGCAATCACTATTGCTTTCCCGCTTGTGTTTTGATCCTTTGCAAACTACAAGGCCGGAGAGATTGACAACCCCTCTATACACGTTGGGAGCAAAGTTATTTGTTGTGTGTGCAGGTCCACGTCTTCTGCTAGCGCCAGGGTGGAAGACACCTACTTGTTGAGCCTAGGAGTCCTCCTGGTTCGATAAACCTTACAGTCTCCGTGTAAGGTAAATCTGCTGCTAACTACATCTCCACCTTCCACTTGGGGTAACCAATGAGGGGCGAGAAGTATATCCATCAACTCGTCATCAGGGGGCCACGTGATGTTCACAAGACAACATGGCACGCCCAACCCCCTAGGGCGTGCCCTGATGTCTTATGGGCCCTGTAGGAGGCCTTCGGTGCCCTCCTTTGGCTATACGAGTCCTTTTCACCTAAAAAAGAGGTCTTTCGGGCCGAAGCACTGCCTTCTCAAGGCGGAACATGGGCAGGAGCACTTTTCCTCTTTGGCGGAGCGACTCCGCTCGGGATGCTTCCCTTTCAGAGGGGAAATCGAAGCCATTGAAATCACCAACACTTCCTCCATCATGGAAGGATCAATCTTCATCAACATCTTCACCAACACCATCTCATCTCAAACCCTAGTTCATCTCTTGTATTCAATCTTTGTTTCAAAACCTCAGATTGGTACATGTGGGTTGCTAGTCGTGTTGATTACATCTTGTAGTTGATGGTAGTCGGTTTATTTGAAGGAAGATTATATGTTCAAATCCTATATCACATTCAATACCCCTCTGGTCTTGAAAATGAACATGATTTGTGAGTAGTTACTTTTGTTCTTGAGGACGAGATCTGAGTCGCCGTAGACCATCAAACGTCAAATACCGAGTGAGATGTCCATATGGAGCTCGTGAAAGAGGGCTTCATACTCGACCTCATTGTTAGATGAGTCGAAGTGGATGTAGAGCACTGATACGTCTCCAATGTATCTATAATTTTTTATGGTTCCATGCTATTATCTTGTCAAACTCTGGATGTTTTGTATGCCTTTTATATCTTTTCTGGGACTAACTTATTAACTCAGTGCCAAGTGCCAGTTCCTGTTTTTTTCGTGTTTTTGACCCTTTTCAGAGGAGGATTTTAAACGGTGTCCAAACGGAATAAAACTTCCGGAAAGATTTTTTTCGGAACAGAAGATACGCGTCAGACTTGAGAACCAAGGCACGGGCCAGTAGGGGACCCCACAAGCCCCCTAGGTGCGGCCAGGGGGCCCGCGCCTAGCAGGCCTGTGGGCCCCCTGTGGCACGTCTGCCCTACTTCTTCCGCCTATAAATCCAGAAAAATTCCAAAACTGAAAGAGAGATCAACAAAAATATTTTTCCACCGCTGCAAGCTTCTGTCTCCGCAAGATCCCATCTGGGGCACGTTCTGGTGCCCTGTCGGAGGGGGATTCGGATACGGAGGGCTTCTTCATCAACACCATGACCTCTCCGATGATGCGTGAGTAGTTCACCATAGACCTTCGGGTCCATAGCTAGTAGCTAGATGACTTCTTCTCACTCTTGGATCTTCAATAAAGTTTCTCCATGATCTTCATGGAGATCTATCCAATGTAATCTTCTTTTGCGGTGTGTTTGTCGAGATCCGATGAATTGTGGATTTATGATCAGATTATCTATGAATCTTATTTGAGTTTCTTCTGATCTCTTATATATATGCATGATTTCATATCCTTGTAATTCTCTTCGAGTTGTGGGTTTTGTTTGGCCAATTTGATCTATGATTCTTGCAATGGGAGAAGTGCTTGGTTTTCGGTTCATACCGTGTGGTGACCTCACCTAGTGACAGAAGGGGTAGCGAGGCACGCATCGTGTTCTTGCCATGAAGGGTAAAAAGATGGGGTTTTCATCATTGGCTTGAGGTTATCCCTCTACATCATGTAATCTTGCTTAAAGCGTTACTCTGTTTGTCATGAACTCAATACACTAGATGCATGCTGGATAGCGGTCGTTGTGTGGGGTAATAGTAGTAGATGCAGAAAGTATCGGTCTACTTGTCTTGGACGTGTTTCCTATTGATACGTCTCCAACGTATCTATATTTTTTGATGGTTTCATGCTATTATCTTGTCAAACTTTGGATGTTTTGCATGGCTTTTATTTATTTTCTGGGACTAACTTATTAACGCTGTGCCAAGTGCGAGTTCTTATTTTTCCATGTTTTTGACCCCTTTCAGAGGAGATTTTGAAACGGAGTCCAAACGGAAGAAAATCCATGAAAAGATTTTTTTCTGGAACAGAAGAAGATCAGAGAGCTTGGGGGCCAAGCCAGAAGAACCCAGGGGCCCCACAAGCCCCCACCCCGCGGTGAGGGGGGCCGCGCCATGCAGGCTTGTGGGCCCCCTGGAGGTCCCCTGACCTAGATATTGCGCCTATAAATCCCCAAATATTCCCAAAAAATCAGGGGAGCATCGTAATCACTTTTCCACCGCCGCAAGCTTCTGTCTCCGCAAGATCCCATCATGTCATCTTGCTTAAAGCGTTACTCTGTTCGTCATGAGCTCAATACACTAGATGCATGCTGGATAGCGGTCGATGTGTGGAGTAATAGTAGTAGATGCAGAAAGTATCGGTCTACTTGTCTCAGACGTGATGCCTATATGCTAGACCATTGCCTTAGATATTGTCATGACTTTGCGCGGTTCTATAAATTGCTCGACAGTAATTTGTTCACCCACCGTAATATTTGCTATTTTGGGAGAAGCCTCTAGTGAACACTATGGCCCCCAGGGTCTACTCCACACCATATTTTCAGCCTTACACTTTTCACTTTTTGCACTTTCCGCCTTTAGATATCACTTTGCAAACAATCTTGAAGGGATTGACAACCCCTTTGAAGCATTGGGTGCAAGCTTGTTTGTTTTTGCGCACGTACTTTGGACTTAATGAGGCCCTTCTTTTGGTTCGATACCTTGGTTCTCAAACTGAGGGAAATACTTATTGCTCCTGTGCTGCATCACCCTTTCCTCTTCAAGGGAAAAACTGACGCAAACTAGAGAAGTAACAAAAAGAATTCCTACGCGCCAGGGAAGGACTTTTGTTGCCACAGCAGAAGAATTTCTGGCGCCGTTGCGGGGTAGAAGATCAAGTCAAGAACTCATCCAAGTAAGTGTCGCAAACTCATCTCTTGCATATAGAATAGATGATTACTTTTTCACCTCTCTCTTATGTGACTTGCCGGCATATTCAATATGCTGACCTACACAGCTGCAACGTCTTATGTTGCAGATATTTTTCTTCGACGAGTAAGAGTACGATTCAGGGTTACGGTCTACACTCAACTTGCCGTTGGTGTTTATTGGGACTCCACTCCCTTGACTGCTTCCGCTGAAATATTTAAGGTATATATCAGTTTTACTCTATTTACATGTGATTGCACTTTGATATATACATTGATGTACTTTGTGTGCCAGCATACTGATCCAGTGATGGCACAGAAACACAGAGGCTTGACTCGTTTTGAGTCGGGTCGCTACAGTTTCTTTTTGTGTTTGAGCCAAGCAAAACCTTTATGATTAGTCTTGGTAATGGTTGTTTGATCTTGCTGCAAAAAGACATAAACTTTTCTCTCACGAGATGATTTTTAATTTTTATTCAGAAAGAGCTTTTGAGTTGATTCTTTTTTCTTCTGATTGATATGCTTTTTCCCTATACCGTCGTAATTGTTCAGATTTTTGAGGTACCAGAAGTATATGAAGTATACAGATTGCTACAGAATGGTCTGTTTTTGATAGATTCTGTTTTTATTGAGTTGGTTGCTTGTTTTGATGAAACTATGGTTAGTATCGGGGGGTACTAGCCATGGAAAAGTGAGAATACAGTAGCTCATCATCAATATGGATGGAATTCAAGTTTGCTACAGTACCAAAAGAAGTGGTAGTTTGTTTTCTTGTACTAATGTTATCACAAGTTTCTGTTTAAGTCTTGTGTTGTGAAGTTTTCAAGTTTTGGGTGATGTTCTCATGGAGAAAGAGATAAGGAGTGGAAAGAGCTCAAGCTTGGGGATGCCCAAGGCACCCCAAGCCAAACTCAAGGACACCAAAAAGCCTAAGCTTGGGGATGCCCCGGGAAGGCATCCCCTCTTTCGTATTCAATCCATCGGTAACATTACTTGGAGCTATAATTTTATTCACCACATGATATGTGTTTTGCTTGGAGCGTCTTGTATCATAGGAGTCTTTTCTTTTTGTTGTGTCACAGTCATCCTTGCTTCACACCTTTTTGAGTGAGAGAGAGACATCCACTCATCGTGATTTTGTTAGAATGCTCTAGTGCTTCACTTATATCTTTTGAGCTAGACACTTTTGCTCTTGTGCTTCACTTATATCTTTAGAGCACGACGGTGCGTGATTTTGTAGTTGGCTTATGCTATGAAAGAAGTCCCATGTGCTAGGTACCCAAAGAGGATGCAAAAACCTCCATCTTCATGTGCATTGAGTAGAAAGAAATTTTTTGATTCCTCTCAATTAGTTTTGAGACATGGATTTGGTAATGTTAAAAGCTATATTAGTAGGGTGTTGTGAATGTAGAAATACTTGTGTTGAAGTTAGTGATTCCCGTAGCATGCACTTATGGTGAATCGCTATGTTAGGAAGTCGGAGCATAATTGATCTATTGATTGTGATCCTTTGTGTTGAGGTCGGGATCGCGCGATAGTTTACACCTACCAACCCTTCCCCTCGGAGTATGCGTTTAGCACTTTGTTTCGATTACTAATAAAAACTTCTGCAACAAGTATGTCAGTTCTTTATGACTAATGTTGAGCCCATGGTATAGATGCACTTTCACCTTCCACCATTGCTAGCCTCTCTAGCGCCGCACAATTCTCGCCGGTGCACAAACTGACCAAATTCCTTCCTCAAAATAGCCACCATACCTACCTACTATGGCATTTCCATAGCCATTCCAAGATATATTGCCATGCAACTACCACCATTCCGTCTCATGACTTGTGCCGTCACTCTCATATTGCCATTGCATGATCATACTAGATCGTTGCACGTCCCGGTACACTGCCGGAGGCATTTCCTATGGAGTCATCATCATTGTGATTTTTGAGCTTTGAGTAACTAAAAGTGTGATGATCATCATTATTAGAGCTTTGTCCCATGTGAGGAAATAAAAAAAAGATAAGCCAAAGAGCCCAAAAACAAAAAAAAGATAAAAGAAAAAAGAGAGGCCAAAGAGCCCAAATAAAAAAAGAAAGAAATGAGAGAAAAAGAGAGAAGGGACAATGCTACTATCTTTTTCCACACTTGTGCTTCTTGTTAGCACCATGTTCTTCATGATTGAAAGCTTCTTGCTTTGTCACTACCATATGCTGGTGGGAATCTTCGTTTTATAACTTGGCTTGTATATTCCAATGATGGGCTTCCTCAAAATTGCCCTAGGACTTCGTGAGCAAGCAAGTTGGATCCACACCCACTAGTTTTCCTTTTGAGATTTCGCATACTTATAGCTCTAGTGCATCTCTTATATGGCAATCCCTACTCATTCACGTTGATATCTATTAATGGGCACCTCCATAGCCTATTGATACGCCGAGTCAATGTGACCATCTCGTCCTTTTTGTCTCACAACCACCACCACACTCTATTCCACCTATAGTGCTATATCCATGGCTCGTGCTCATGTATTGCGTGATAGTTATAAAAAGCTTGAGAAAGTAAGAGTGCGAAAACAATTACTTGGCCAATTCCAGGGTTGTGCATGATTTACATTAGTTGTGTGAGGATGATGGAGCATAGCCAGACTATATGATTTTGTAGGGATAACTTTCTTTGGCCTTGTTATTTTGAAAGTTCATGATTACTTTGCTAGTTTTCTTGAAGTATTACTGTTTTCATATCAATAGCAAACTATTGTTTTGAATCGTACGGATCTGAACATTCATGCCACGTGAAAGAAGTTGCAAAGGACAACTATTCTAGGTAGCATTCCACATAAAAAATTCATTCTTTATCACTTCCCTACTCGAGGACGAGCATGAGTTAAGCTTGGGGATGCTTGATACGTCTCCAACGTATCTATACTTTTTGATGGTTTCATGCTATTATGTTGTCAAACTTTGATGTTTTGCATGCCTTTTATTTATTTTCTGGGACTAAGTTATTAACTCAGTGCCAAGTGCGAGTTCCTATTTTTTCCATGTTTTTGACCCCTTTCAGAGGAGATTTTGAAACGGAGTCCAAACGGAAGAAAATCCCCGAAAATATTTTTTCTGGAACGGAAGAAGATCGGAGAGATTGGGGGCCAAGCCAGAAGAGCCCCAGGGGCTCCACAACCCCCACTCTGTGGCCAGGGGGGCCGCACCATGTAGGCGTGTGGGTCCCCTGGAGGTCCCCTGACCTAGATCTTGCGCCTATAAATTCCCAAATATTCCCAAAAAAATCGGGGGAGCATCGTAATCAGTTTTCCGCCGCCGCAAGCTTTTGTCTCCGCAAGATCCCATCTGGGGCACTTCCTGGTGCCCTGCCGGAGGGGGGACTCGGACACGGAAGGCTTCTCCATCAACACCATGACCTCTCCGACGATGTGTGAGTAGTTCACCATAGACCTACGGGTCCATAGCTAGTAACTAGATGGCTTCTTCTCTCTCTTGGATCTTCAATACAAAGTTCTCCATGATCTTCATGGAGATCTATCCGATGTAATCTTATTTTGCGGTGCGTTTGTCGAGATCCGATGAATTGTGGATTTATGATAAGATTATCTATGAATCTTATTTGAGTTTCTTCTCATCTCTTTTATGCATGATTTCATATCCTTGTAATTCTCTTCGAGTTGTGGGTTTTGTTTGGCCAACTAGATCTATGATTCTTGCAATGGGAGAAGTGCTTGGTTTTGGGTTCATACCGTGCGGTGACCTCACCCAGTGACATAAGGGGTAGCGAGGCACGTATCGTGTTGTTGCCATCAAGGGTAAAAAGATGGGGTTTTCATCATTAGTTTCAGATTATCCCTCTACATCATGTCATCTTGCTTAAAGCGTTACTCTGTTCGTCATGAACTCAATACACTAGATGCATGCTGGATAGTGGTCGATGTGTGGAGTAATAGTAGTAGATGCAGAAAGTATCGGTCTACTTGTCTCAGACGTGATGCCTATATGCTAGATCACTGCCTTAGATATTGTCATGACTTTGCGTGGTTCTATAAATTGCTCGACAGTAATTTGTTCACCCACCATAATATTTGCAATTTTGAGAGAAGCCTCTAGTGAACACTATGGCCCCCAAGGTCTACTCCACACCATATTTTCAGCCTTACACTTTTCACTTCGTTGCACTTTCCGCCTTCAGATCTCACTTTGCAAACAATCTTGAAGGGATTGACAACCCCTTTGAAGCGTTGGGTGCAAGCTTGTTTGTTTTTGCGCAGGTACTTTGGACTTGACGAGGCCCTCCTTTTGGTTTGATACCATGGTTCTCAAACTGAGGGAAATACTTACTGCCCCTATGTTGCATCACCCTTTCCTCTTCAAGGAAAAACCGACGCAAACCAGAGAAGTAACAAGAAGAATTCCTATGCGCCAGCGAAAGACTTTTGCTGCCGCATCACCTATATGTATGATCATTGCCTTAGATATCGTCATGACTTTGTGCGGTTCTATCAATTGCTCGACAGTAATTTGTTCACCCACCGTATTATTTGTTATTTTGAGAGAAGGCTCTAGTGAACACTATGGCCCCGGGTCTACTTCACACTATATTTTCAGCCTTACAATTTTACTTCCTTGCACTTTCCGCCTTCAGATCTCACTTTGCAATCAATCTTGAAGGGATTGACAACCCCTTTATAGTGCTGGGTACAAGCTCTTTTGTGTTTGCGCAGGTACTCTGGACTTGACGCGATTCTCCTACTGGATTGATACCTTGGTTCTCAAACTGAGGGAAATACTTACTGCTCCTGTGCCGCATCACCCTTTCCTCTTCAAGGGAAAAACCAACGGAAGCTCAAGAGGCAGCAGAACGATTTCTGGTGCCGTTGCCGGGGAGGATCAAGTGTGGAGTCATCCATGTAAGTGTCGCAAACTCATCTCTTGCATTTAATTTTTTGCCTCTCGTTTTCCTCTCCCCCACTTCTGGAAAACAAAAAATTACAAAAATATTTGCCTTTTTCGTTTGCCCTTTTCTCTCGCTTGCTTTCTGTTCGCTTGTGTGCTTGCTTGCTTGCTGAAGTCACCATGACTAAAAACACCAAACTTTGTGACTTCACGAATACTAATAATAATGAATTTATTAGTACTCTGATTGCTCACGCCACTAGTGCGGAATCATACAAAATCAATGCTGCTTTGCTGAATCTTGTTATGAAAGAGCAATTCTCCGGCCTTCCTAGTGAAGATCCGCATCTCATCTTAATACCTTCATTGAGCTTTGCGATATGAAAAAGAAGAAAGATGTGGATAATGATGTGATTAAATTGATGCTTTTTTCCTTTCTCGTTGCGAGATCGAGCAAAAACTTGGTTTTCGTCTTTGCCCAAAAATAGTATTGATTCTTGGAAAAAGTGCAAAGATGCTTATATATCCAAGTATTTTCCGCCGACTAAGATTATCTCTCTCTGTAATGATATCATGAATTTTAAGCAACTTGATCATGAACACGTTGCACAATCTTGGGAGAGAATGAAATTGATGATTAGAAATTGTTCCGCTCATGGCTTGAGTCTTTGGTTGATTACACAAATCTTCTACGCTAGTTTGAATTTCGCTTCTAGAAATATCTTGGACTCCGCCTCAGGTGGAACATTCATGGAAATCACGTTAGGAGAAGCCACAAAACTACTATACAATATCATGACGAACTACTCTCAGTGGCACATTTAAAGGTCACCTACTAGTAAAAAGTTACACGCTATAGAAGAAATTAACTCGTTGAGTGCTAAGATGGATGAGTTAATGAACTTGGTTGCTAATAGAAGTGCTCCTTTAGATCCTAATGATATGCCCTTGTCTTCCTTGATTGAGAGTAGAAATACTAGCTTGGATGTTAATTTTGTTGGTAGGAATAATTTTGGCAACAACAATGCTTTTAGAGGAAACTATGTTCCTAGGCCTTTTCCTAGTAACCCCTCTTTAAACTTTGGAAATTCCTACAACAATACTCAAGGAAATTACAATAGATTACCCTCTGATCTAGAGAGTAATATCAAAGAGTTTATCAACTGAAAAAAGATTTTTAGTGCGTCCATAGAGGAAAAACTACTCAAAATTGACGATTTGGCTAGGAGCGTTGATAGAATGTCTAGTGATATTGATGCTTTGAAAGTTATATGTGCTCCTACCAAGATCAACATGGATGAAAATTTGAAAGCTATGCGTGTTTCCATGAGTGAGAGCAAAGAAAGAACCGCCCAAATTCGTGCTCGACATGAATGGCTTAAAAGGGCGTGTTCTCGTGATAAGAATCACGAAGATCTTAAAGTGCTTGGTGTGACTCCCATTGAATCTTTGTTTTCTTGTGTCAAACCTAATGATGATGGGGCTGGATATGACTCCACTTTGGTTGAAAAATGCCCCAGTGATTCGGAGTCCATCTATCTTGATGCTAAAAGCATTGAAAGTGGAGTAGAAGATATTAAAACCTTGAGTAGTAATGAAATTACTACTTTGGATTTCAAGGAATTCAATTATGATAGTTGCTCCTTGATTGAATGCATTTCCTTGATGCAATCCATGCTAAACCCTCCACACAGTTATAGCCAAAACAAGGCCTTTACCGATCATATGTCGAAGCTATGATAAAATCTCTTGAAGAGAAACTAGAATTGGAAGTCTCTATCCCTAGATAGCTTCAAGATGAGTGGGAACCTACTATCAAAATCAAAAACTATGAATGCAATGTTTTGTGTGATTTGGGTGCTAGTGTTTCCGCGATTCCAAAGTCTTTATGTGATGTTTTCGGTTTTAATGAGATTGAGGAGTGTTGTCTTAATTTGCATCTTGCAGATTCTACTGTCAAGAAACCCATGGGAAGGATCAATGATGTTCTTATCATTGCAAATAGGAACTATGTACCAGTGGATTTCATTGTGCTTGACATTGATTGCAATCCTACATGCCCTATCATTCTTGGTAGACCTTTCCTAAGGACTATCGGTGCTATCTTCGATATGAAGGAAGGGAATATTAGATTTCAATTTCCTTTAAAGAAGGGCATGGAGCATTTTCCTAGAAATAAAATAAGATAGCCTTATGAATCTATGATGAGGCCTACTTATGGTTTGAGCACCAAAGACGACGATACGTGATTCTATCGCTTTATGCCTAGCTAAGGGCGTTAAACAATAGCACTTGTTGGGAGGCAACCCAATGAATTTGTCTTTTTCTTTCTGTTTTGTTGCGTCCATGCCATCATAATTCTATTATGATTGTGTCTTTTGTGTTTCTTTTTGTGTTTGAGCCAAGCAAAACCTTTATGACTAGTCTTGGTGATGGTTGTTTGATCCTGCTGGAAAAAGACAGAAACTTTTCGTTCACGAGATTAATTTTAATTTTTATTCAGAAAGAGATTTTGAGTTGATTTATTTTTCTGCTAGTTTATATGCCTTTTGCCTAGGAAGTCGGAGCATAATTGATCTATTGATTGTCATCCTTTGTGTTGCGGTCGGGATCGCGCGATGGTTTACACCTATCAACCCTTCCCCTAGGAGTATGCGTTTAGCGCTTTCTTTCGATTACTAATAAAAACTTTCGCAACAAGTATGCGAGTTCTTTCATGACTAATGTGAGTCCATGGTATAGATGCACTTTCACCTTCCACCATTTCTAGCCTCTCTAGTACCGCGCAATTTTCGCCGGTGCACAAACCCACCATATGCCTTCCCCAAAACAGCCACCATACCTACCTACTATGGCATTTTCATAGCCATTCCGAGATATATTGCCATGTAACTCCCACTGTTTCGTCTCATCACTTGTGTCGTCACTCTCATATTGCCATTGCATGATCGTAAGATAGCTAGCGAGATGTTTCAACGTCATACGCCAAGCTAGATCGTTGCACATCCCGGTACACTGCCGGAGGCATTTCCTATGGAGTCATCATCGTTCTAAGCTTTGAGCTGTGAGTAAATAAAAGTGTGATGACATCATTATCAAGGCATTGTCCCATGTGAGGAAATAAAAAAAAGAGGCCAAAGTTGCCCACAAAAAAGAGAGAGAAAAAAGAGAGGCCCAAAAGCCCAAATAAAAAAATTAAAAAAAGACAGATGGGACAATGCTACTATCTTTTTCCACACTTGTGCTTCATAATAGCACCATGTTCTTCATGATTGAGAGCTTCTTGCTTTGTCACCACCATATACTATAGGGAATCTTTATTTTATAACTTTGCTTGTATATTCCGATGATTGGCCTCCTCAAAATTGCCCTAGGTCTTCGTGAGCAAGCAAGTTGGATGCACACCCACGAGTTCTCCTTTTGAGATTTTCACATACTTATAGCTCTAGTGCATCCTTTTTTATGGAAATCCCTACTCATTCACATTGATATCTATTAATGTGCATCTCCATAACCCTTTGATATGCCGAGTCAATGTGACCATCTCCTCCTTTTTGTCTCACAACCACCACCACACTCTATTCCACCTATAGTGCTATATCCATGGCTCACGCTCATGTATTGCGTGATAGTTGTAAAAGGTTTGAGAAAGTAAGAGTGCAAAAACAATTACTTGGCCAATACCGGGGTTGTGCATGATTTAAGTTAGTTGTGTGAGGATGATGGAGCATAGCCAGACTTTATGATTTTGTAGGGATAACTTTCTTTGCCCTTGTTATTTCGAAAGTCCACGATTACCTTGCTAGTTTGCTTGAAGTATTATTGTTTTCATGTGAATAGCAAACTATTGTTTCGAATCTTACAGATCTGAACATTCATGTCACATGAAAGAAGTTACAAAGGACGACTATGCTAGGTAGCATTCCACATCAAAAATTCAATCTTTATCACTTCCCTACTCAAGGACGAGTAGGAGTTAAGCTTGGGGATGCTTGATAAGTCTGCAACGTATCTATAATTTTTGATGGTTCCATGCTATTATCTTGTCAAACTTTGGATGTTTTGTATGCCTTTTATATATTTTTTGGGACTAACTTATTAACTCAGTGCCAAATGTCAGTTCCGTTTTTTCCGTGTTTTTGACCCTTTTCAGAGGAGGAGTTTAAACGGTGTCCAAACGGAATAAAACTTCGAAAAGATTTTTTCCGGAACAGAAGATACGCGTCAGACTTGAGAACCAAGGCACGGGCCAGCAGGGGACCCCACAAGCCCACTAGGCGCGGCCAGGGGTGCACACGCCTAGCAGGCTTGTGGGGCCCCTATGGCACGTCTGCCCTACTTCTTCCACCTATAAATCTAGAAAAATTCCAAAACTGAAAAGAGAGATCAACGAAAATACTTTTTCGCCGCCGCAAGCTTCTGTCTCCGCAAGATCCCATCTGGGGCACGTTCTGGTGCCCTGCAGGAGGGGGGATTCGGATACAGAGGGCTTCTTCATCAACACCATGACCTCTCCGATGATGCGTGATTAGTTCACCATAGACCTTCGGGTCCATAGCCAGTAGCTAGATGGCTTCTTCTCTCTCTTGGATCTTCAATACAAAGTTCTCCATGATCTTCATGGAGATATATCCGATGTAATCTTCTTTTGCGGTGTGTTTGTCGAGATCCGATGAATTGTGGATTTATGATCAGATTATCTATGAATCTTATTTGAGTTTCTTCTAATCTCTTATATGCATGATTTCATATCCTTGTAATTCTCTTCGAGTTGTGGGTTTTCTTTGGCCAACTTGATCTATGATTCTTGCAATGGGAGAAGTGCTTGGTTTTGGGTTCGTACTGTGCGGTGACGTCACCCAGTGACAGAAGGGTTAGTGAGGCACGCATCGTTGATAACCCAAAAGTATAGGGGATCACAACAGTTTTCGAGGGTAGAGTATTCAACCCAAATTTATTGATTCGACTCAAGGGGAAGCGAAAGAATATTCTCAAGTATTAGCAGTTGAGTTGTCAATTCAACCACACCTGAAAGATTTAGTGTCTGCAGCAAAGTATCAGTAGCAAGGTAGTATGATAGCAGTAGTAGCAACAGTAACCAGCAGGAGCAAAGTAACAACAGTAGCAACGGACTAACAGCAGCAACAGTGACATCAGTAGCGACATAGTAACGTAGCAAGGACCAGTAGGAAAAACTAGTAGGCGTTGGATTGGTGATGGATGATTATGCTGGATGTAATTCATCATGTAACAGTTATAACACGGAGAGATAAGTAACCAACTCGAGTTCGTCAATCTAATGTAGGCATGTATTCTGTATGTAGTCATACGTGCTTAGGGAAAAGAACTTGCATGACATCTATTGTCCATCCCTCCTGTGGCAGCGGGGTCCTAATGGAAACTACGGGAAATTAAGGTTCTCCTTTTAATAAAGAACCGGACCAACGTATTAACACTTCGTGAATACATGAAATCCTCATACTATGGTCATCTGCGGGAGTGGTTCCGGCTATTGTCACTCTGGGGTTGCCGGGTCATAACACATAGTAGGTGACTATAACTTGCAAGATAGGATCTAAAACACACATATATTGGCGACAACATAATAGGTTCAGATCTGAAATCATGGCACTCGGGCCCTAGTGACAAGCATTAAGCATGGCAAAGTAGTAGCAACATCAATCTCAGAACATAGTGGATACTAGGGATCAATCCCCGTCAAAACTAACTCGATTACATGATAGATCTCATCCAACTCATCACCATCTAGCAAGCCTACGATGAGATTACTCACGTACTGTGAAGAGCATCATGGAATTGGCGATGAAGGAAGGTTGATGATGACGACGGCGACGATCTCCCCTCTTCGGAGCCCAGAACAGACTCCAGATTTGCCCTCGAGAGGAAGAACAGGAGGTGGCGGTGCCTGCGTATCGTAAAACGTGAAGAACTCTTCTCCTTGATTTTTTTTCCGAACGAAAGAGGTTATATAGAGCTGGAATTGGGGGCGGCGGAGCTCCGAGGGGCTCACAAGCCTGCCAGGCCCGGCCAGGGGGGGGGCGGGCCTGGTGGGCTTGTGAGCTCCTGGCTCCGTCCCTCCAGTTGATTCTTGCGCCATTATTTTTCATATATTCCACAAAAATTCCTCATAGATTTCCAGGTCGTTCCGAGAACTTTTAGTTCTTTGCAAAAACAACACCATGGCAATTCTGCTGAAAACATGCGAATCATGCAAATTAGAGTCCAAAACAAGGGCAAAAGAGTTCGGAAAAGTAGATACGAAGGAGACGTATCAATCGTGCTGTTTCCATCAAGGGTAAAAAGATGGGGTTTTCATCATTGGTTTGAGTTTATCCCTCTACATCATGTCATCTTGCTTAAAGCGTTACTTTGTTTGTCATGAACTCAATACACTAGATGCATGCTAGATATCGATCGATGTGTGGAGTAATAGTCGTAGCTGCAGAAAGTATGGGTCTACTTGTCTCAGACGTGATGCCTATATGTATGATCATTGCCTTAGATATCGTCATGACTTTGCGCGGTTCTATCAATTGCTCGACAGTAATTTGTTCACCCACCGTATTATTTGCTATTTTGAGAGAAGCCTCTAGTGAACACTATGGCCCCCGGGTCTACTTCACACTATATTTTCAGCCTTACAATTTTACTTCGTTGCACTTTCCACCTTCAGATCTCACTTTGCAATCAATCTTGAAGGGATTGACAACCCCTTTATAGCGTTGGGTGCAAGCTCTTTTGTGTTTACGCAGGTACTCTGGACTTGACGCTATTCTCCTACTGGATTGATACCTTGGTTCTCAAAATGAGGGAAAGACTTACTGCTCCTGTGCTGCATCACCCTTTCCTCTTGAAGGGAAAAACGAACTCAAGCTCAAGAGGAAGCAAGCACGTAGCTCAACTGGTCTCCCCTGGGGGAGACGAAAACTACTCCAGCCCCCAAGCCATGGAGCATCTTGGATCCGTCGAAGAACATAGTCCAATGCTTGGGGACACTACTGGTCGAATACTCTTATTCTATCCATTCGGCCAGGAAGGTCACCAGGGCCTGAGACATGATCATTTTCTTAGCTTCAAACTTGATCTCCAGAGGGAGAAGTTCAATTGCCCATTTGGCCACTCGGCTAGTGGCGTCTATGCTTTGCAGGATTTCCGACAAGGGGCATCACTGATAACTGTGATCGAGTGATCTTGGAAGTAATGGACCACCTTCTTCACGACCAGGTAGATACCGTTAACCAACTTTTGGTAATGCATGTACCTTCGTTTGGAGGGTGTCAATACTTCTGAGATGTAATAGATACCTGTGAACCTTATATGCTTTGCCTACTTCCTGCAGCTCCATGATGATAATTGTTCTAACCACTTGGCTAGTGGCTATGATCTACAGGAGGAAGGGCTCGCCGCTGCCAGGAGCAGATAACACTAGCTGGGTGGAAAGAAAAGCCTTGAGTTGGTCGAATGTGATTTGCGCTTCGTTAGTCCACTCAAATCTGTCAGTTTTGTTCATCAATCGATAAAGAGTAATGCCTTTTCGGCTAGTCTTGAGATGAATCGACTTAGAGCTGCAAGGCAACGTGTAAGCTTTTGCACATCATGGATGTGCTCTAGTCGTCTCATTTGGACTATAGAGCCGATGTTATCGGGCTTGGAATCGATGCCTCGTTCAGAAACGAGAAAACCGAGTAGTTTGCCGGCTGGCACATAGAAGTTACACTTGGCTGGGTTGAGATTGATCCCGTAGCGCCGTAGGTTTGCGAAGGTTTCGGCGAGGTTAGTCAGGAGGTCGGAACCTTTCCTCGACTTGACCACGATGCCATCTGTATAAGCCTCCACATTCTGACTGATTAGTTCCTGTAAACACTTTTGGATCATACGCTAGAAAGTAGCCCCATCATTTTTGAGACTGAATGGCATAGTGATGTAGAAAAAACACCCGAATGGGGTGATCAAGGCCGTTTTATTTTTTTTGGGTCCATACATTCGGATCTGGTGATACCCGGAGTATGCATCCAGGAACGACATGTGTTCACATCCAGCAGTAGAGTCTACAATCTAATCTATGCGAGGTAAGGGCAAATGCTCCTTCGGACAGACCTGATTGAGGTGCTTGAAGTCAATACACATTCGGAGTGAATTGTTCTTCTTGGGGACCATGACTACATTCATGAGCCACTCAGAGTGGTAAACCTTGCGGATGAACTCGACAGCTAGGAGCCGAGCGATCTCCTCGCCTATCACCTTGCCTTTTTCCACAGAGGAACGACGCAAGTGTTCCTTTTACGGGTTTGACCTTGCAGTCCACTCGGAGGCAGTGCTCAGCCAGCTCCCTGGGAACACCCGTCATGCCAGATGGCTTCCAGGCGAAGATGTCCCAGTTCTCACGGAGGAACTGGATGAGCCTGACTTCTTATTTGTCGCTGAGTGAGGTAGAGATGTTCGTCATGGAGGTACTCAGATTGTTGGGGTGAATGTGAACCTGCTTGGTCTCACCGACCGACTAAAAGGCAGACTCACTAGCCGACCGCTTCAACCTGAGTAGGTCGACAATGTCCTCTGTGTTCTTGTATCCCTCGAGCTCGACCGTGAGGACTTGTTCATTGGTGGTCTTGGAGCCCTACTGGAGGCACTCCTCGGTGATCTTCTTAGTGCCGGTCACCGTGATCACGCCCTTCGGCCCTGGCATCTTAAGTTTAAGATACACGTAGCATGGTCAAGTCATGAGATGTGCGTAGGTAGGCCTACCCAAGATGGCATGATAAGTGATTTGGAACTCAACTACCTCGAAGGACCGTTGCTCCTTCTTGTAATTTTTTTTGCCATCGAATACAACTTTCAGGGCGATCTGCCCAAGTGACTCGGTCTTCTTCTCGGGGATGACCCCGTGGAAATTCTTGTTACTCTTGCTCAGTTGGGATAACAAAATGTCCATGGCCTTGAGCGTGTCAGTGTAGATGATGTTGAGGCCGCTTCCGTAGTCCATGAGGACCCTACGTAGTTGGACTCCATTGACAGCCGGATCAACAGCCAGCGCCTGCCTCCCGGGGGTGGCAATGTAGGCTGGGTGGTCCAACTGAGCAAATGTGACGGGCGTCTGCGCCAAATCGAGATACTTCATGACAGTCGGAACTGCCATGTTCACCTCCCATTTGATAACCTTCAATCGACTCTTACTCTCACTGTCGGCAAAGATCATGATGACCTTCTCGATATTCGGATATCCAGGGGTAACCTCTTGATCATCCTCGTAATCCTTAACCCTGGATGGTTCTCTGCCCATCTCCTGCAGGAGCAAGTGACAGTTTTGAGCCATATGCTTGTGGAGGATGGGCTCCCCACCATCATCCTTCGTGGTGTGAATCGGGAAAGGCTTGTCCAAGAGGCTGCTATTGGACTCCGTTTTCTTCTTAGCTGCCCAATCCTTCTTCTTCTCTTGCTTGGACTTGTTTCGGCCTTGTCCTCGGACAATAGCTATTTCAGCCTTGCCATACGCATCAGCCTTACGCTTCTGCTTCTTTTCCGTGTTACCCCCCGATTGAGAGGCATCGCCAGTTCGGCCTTTGCCGCTATGGAGGTTGTCTTCTTTCTCGCCGTTCACATACCTATTAGCAATTTCCATGGCACGACTGAGGGACAGGTCCCTTGATTGACCGAACTTGAGAATGAGCTCCCTGTACCAAGTGCCTGCCTTGAAGGCGCACACGGCCTGATGCTCAAGGACTTTCTCCACTGTGTTGTGCAGCGTGGTCCATCACTAGATGTACTCTCGGACAGTCTCATTGCTCTTCTGAAGGCAGTGCTGCAACTCCATTAGGCCACCCGGGTGCTTGTAAGTGCCCTCGAATGTTTTGATGAACACTCGGGCGAGGTCCCCCCAACTATGGAAGCTACTAGAGGGCAGCTAATAGAGCCAAGCCCTCGCTGACCCCTCCAACATGAGAGGCAGGTGCTTCATCGTGACGAAGTTGTCGCTGCCGCATATCTGGACGACCACTCATTAATCTGCGAGCCAAGTTTCCGACATGGATTCATCGTTGAACTTGCCGATTCCTGTAGCCAATTGTTAGTTGGAGGGGATATCTGCTCCACGGATGTGTCTGCCAAATAAATCGAGGCAAAGACTCCTCGGCTTGCGTGCGACCGATCAACCATGTTTTGTGTGATTACGGACCTTGCCTTGAACAAGGGACCATGGTAACCGTTGCCTCCATAACCCGTGTGTCGATTGGTGCTTGGCCTGCGGTCGTGGGGTCGGTGTTCGAGTGAACCACTCCTCGGGGAGGTGTCCAACTATGAACCCGATAATCATGCCTCTGATCCCCATATGTGCCTCTTGGAATAAGAGGAGATCTTTAGTGTCTTCCGTATGCACGAGGGCTGTATGCCGAATGCATCATGTCCATTTGGACGGGCTTGTTGTTGATGCGATACCTCAATTGTGATACCGCAGAGTTCTGCTATAGGTCTTCAGCAGAGTCTGGATATGCCGAATGTCCTCCTCGGCCTCAGAATCACTGGGATGAATGGAATAAGCGATCCGAGTGGCTGCGGCCAGGTTGTGCAAAGGTGTTCACATCACCTCGATGTTGCGCTGGCGATCGTTCGGAAATAACTGCCGGCGGTTGCAACTGAAACTGGGTTGATCCCTCACGGCTCGAGTGTCGAGAGAGCACTGAAGTCGTCGAGAGAGCGCTGAAGCCGTCGAGAGAGTGCTGAATCCGCTCGAGGCGCTCTCGCTCGGCCAGAGTGTCCTGGCGCGCATTCTATAGTGCTATCTCCTCCGGGGTGTTCCCGGTGATGGAGGTACGAAGAGCCTGATCGCTCCTCCGCTGAAGTTCCTCCTGCTCCTGCTTTGTGAGCGGCTGGGGAACGTGGTGGCTGTCATCAACATGATGACACTCTCCACCATCGAGTCCATGGGAGTTACTTGCGGAAAAACCAAGGGCTCCTCCATTGGCCGTGTCGGCTATCAAGACCTCCGCAGCATCCCCGCTACTTTTTGTAGACGGAGTCACCGAACGAATCATTGTCGGATGAAGGGAAAAGGATGATGGTACGCTCGTCTGAGTCGAGCATGGCCACCTACCCTGATCTGGCTTGAAGGGCCACCGCATGCTTGATCCACCACTGCAGTCGTGAGCGTCCAGAGCGCTTGCGACGAACCACAGTGGGATGTGGGGCACCAAATGATACGACACCAGCGGCTATCGGATCAGGACCCCGTGTGCCACCGCGCTAAAGTGCAAAGCACCTCATGCGGGCAGAGCGTCGTTGTCCAACAGCGCATCCTGGAGCCACGCTGAGTCGTCGGCGAAGAAGCTAAGGGTACCGAAGAGGATCTTGTCGCCAAGTGTCATCATGATGACTGGGAAATTCCAACTGCACCGGATTTTGCTAAACGCACAACCCACGGTGGGCGCCAAATGTCCTGGGAATGATCTTGACAATAGTTCCAGTGGTATGAACGAGGGGCAAAGCCTAGGTATAGCGCAATGGTTGCACTCATATGTACGAGTTGGGGCCCAACTCGGGAGTGGTAAAGACCCTACGTCTCGAGCCCGGAGGCTAGTGTTAGCTTAAGGGGTTGTGAGATTATAAAATGATCACCCATTGTTCGTGAGCTCGGGTGTGGCTTATATAGAGTGCGCCACGACCGGCCGAGCGCCATTACAAGGGTAAGTTAATGCTAACAACTATGAAAGTTACTAGTAACAACAGCTCTAACTCTAGTGTTACTAGTAATGTTGTTCTTCACTCTACTTCATGTGGTAGTTTAAGTCTGTTGCCGTTGTAGTCCCTTCGTCGTCCACACCTTGCTGTTGTCCGAGTGTCGAGGCACGTCCGACTCACCGATGATGATCCGAGTGACCTTAAGAAGCGCATGAGAACCTGTTTGCCCGAGTGAGACTCAGACTCCACCGGTAGCTTTGAGGATTATGATGTCCATGTGCACCTTAGGTGGCCCGTGGAATGTTGGTCTGTGGCCCTACCCCTAATGTACAACTCCATCAAGTGGATCAGAGGTCGGTCCAAAGATCATCCTCATAATTTTTAGATCAGAATGTGACATACGTGTGGATTAGAATATAGTAATTAAGAAAAAGATTTACTTCTTCTATTTTGTGAGCATCAACACCACATTGAAGATGCCTACATAGGTTCACCATGTGTGTGCAAATGTAGTATCCACATAGGTTGGTCCCTTCTTGTTGTTGAGGACACTGAATTTTTGTACATCATTTGTCATGTATTTTCCCTGTTAGGAACAACCTAACAAGCGTAAGTTGTTTATTTTCTATTTGGAGAGAATTAGAAAGAGGTTCACTTAGAAACTTGAGCATCTCACTAGCATTTTCTGAAAATAACAGATTTCGTTGTCTTATCACAGAAATTATCACGTGCTACAGAGGTAGTTCACGTTCGAATTGTCTCCCTCGTAGAGTTATTTACCTTGACAATACACTACAAATGAAGATGAATTTTCACATACTCAATTATTGAACTAGATACGAATACAACATATTAACATCAAATAATTCAATACCTATCCATGAAATCCTAAAGATAATTTGGATCCTGAGGCTTAGCTCACTCCCCGAGAGAATCGAGGTAGTAAACTGTTTTGCATTTTGGAACAATGACCACCAAGATCCAGTTATGGATGTAGTTTTAGAAAACCATGAACTTGCAAACTGTGTGGAAAATTGAAAGACGATCAATGTATGTGTGGTTGTATAGTTAACTTACACTTTAAGATATGTCCACATGAAGAATTCTTCTACGTGTAACTTGCACAAGATATTGGCAACATGTTCAATGGAATCCTTGCGTGTATCATTATTATGTAACAAAATGTTGTTTGCTAAATCAGGATCTATGAAATAGACACACACCCTTATTGATCTCTGCACCGTCAATCCCATGAGTGGAATACAATGGAGTTAGCTTTTTTCCATTTACAGCCTTGTATGCACAAGTTGTTGTACATCAAGCATTTGACAATAGTGGCAGCAAAGTCATCAAAGTTGAAGTAGAGATGAAAGTCCTTGAATTCCACATTGATGGTACTCGGAAAGTGACTAAAATGCCTATAGTCCTAGTGCACTTCCAGAATGTTAGTAACTTCTCCTTCTCACATTTTTTGCATGCAATATTTATGTAACTTGCGACAACTGGAACCGCACTCCTCAAAGTATTCCCCAACAAGAAATGGTTGGCCATGCTTGTACTTGCATGCTTCAAATGTGTCTGCTTTACTCTTAGATAGAGTCACGTCAATTTCTTCATCGGCCATGGCATGGTTCTGCTCAAAGAGTCATTGTAGTAGGATGCTCTGGTTCTCTTCTCTCCTCTGTTTCTGTCATGTGTAAGAAAAGATGCCAATTTTACGAGGAAGCTAAATATAAATGTAACAACCTTTGTAGTAGAGGATGCACATCGGTAGTTTTTTACTAAGATAAATTAGAAGTGACACGTATGTACAAGAACAAAATTTTGTAACATATTACTATTGATATCAATTAAAATGGAACTCACAATCGTAGAACTGTGACAATGTCTTAATTACATCTAGAATAAAATAACACATTGGAAGTGTCTGAATCACACCCAATATAACGAATGCTATCTAACAACGAGAGTTAGGCTAACTTTTTTTCTATGTCCGAGAAACTTCCCCCCACTATACCAAGATTCAAAAGCACCTAACTTTTCAGATGGAGATTGATGTTGACCATGAACGGGCAGTTGTTCGGATACCCCGCTCCATTCCTTCGAAATGATTGTCCTAGGGAGGTACAAGAGAAAGAAATGGCTCAAATCAGCCTGCCGCTTAAACATCCCCAATTCCAAACCAAAACCCTAAGCCTGGTTGAGGCAGAGAGAAGATAGAGAAATACCTGGCTCGTGTGAAAGTCATTGGAGGAGGAGATACAACTTGATGGATCATTCGATGAGACCATGGCATCCGCGACGGTCGGATTCGAGAGGGAGAGATGTGGCGGCATGGGGGACATGTTAAATGTTCTTAGGAGGGGGAGAGGTAGATATTTTGGCGGTCGGTAATTTTTTTTGCTAGGAAACTTGGCGCGTGAAGATTCTTGAGTGATACGTCCCAAACATATCTATAATTTCTGCTTGCTCCATGCCAGTTTTGGGTGACATTGCTATGTGTTTTGTACACTTTCATACCTTTTTCAACATATTTGGACTAACCTACTAACTCAGTGCACCCAGTACCAGTTTTTGTCTGCTGATGTCTCTGAATTGCAGGTTTATACCCATATTTACAGTGCCCGAAAAATTCCACAAAAAATATATAAAAGATCAGCGTTCCAGAAGACTCCATACGGCCGAAGGAGGGCCGGAGGGGGGTCACCAGGCCCACAGGCGCCCTGGTGGCCCCGCCTGCCCCCTGGCCGTGCAGGGAGGCTGCCTGGGTGGGGCCCACCCCCTCTGGTGCCCTACCTTGGCTCCTATTTTTACCCCTGTGGAGGAAACCCTCATGCGGGAACCCTTTTCTCCAGAAGCAATTCCGATCTCCGCCGCCATCGGCAACAAGTTTCGGGGGACCAGAATTCCTATGTCGGCACCCTGCCAGGACGGGGAAGTGCCACCGGGTTCATCTCCATCGATGTTGCTTCCTCCCTCCATGAAGCGGGAGTAGTTCCTCCTCGGGGTTGAGGTCTTCTATAGTAGCTATGTGGTTAATTCTCTCTCCCATGATGTGATCTTGATTGTGATCATAGGCTATGTTAATCTAGGGTGATCCCATGATGTTTCCCCTTCTTCTATGTTTTGGATTGATGTACTCACTTGATCTTATCTAGTATAATCCCCGAGACCATGGTGACATTGGTCTATTGGACATGGATTAGAAGAATATTTTCATGAGCGATTTCCTCTTTTGTGAATTGATTGAAGATTGAGAGTCTCTTGGTTCTTGTCTTTGACTATCCTTGAGATATGTTGTGGTGATTGTGGTACTCTCGTTGGATGGCCGCGATGACATTGGGAAATCCATAGATGAGAACTACGAACTCTGAGGTGTGCGAGTCACCTCATCCAAGGCTAAGCCAGTAATCGAATTTATCTCCAGTGTTGTACACTATTATGGTGTTCTGCACAGCATAATAACACACAACGGATACAATTTCACCGCCGAGGAGGTAAAAGACTAGTGCGCAAACTTGGGCATAAAGCTAGATTATGCTTCCGTATACCACCCGCAGACCAACGGACAAGTCGAAAGAGCAAACATGCTCATTATGGGAGGTATTAAACCTAGGTTGGCCCGCTCCCTTCAAGAATCCAATTGCCAATGGGTGGAGGAGCTCGACTCCGTGCTATGGGGCTTTCGCACCACCCCAAATTGATCCACAGGGTACACCCCCTTCCTTATGGTGTACGGGGCTAAAGCAGTCCTCCCGTGTCACATTATATACGATGCACTTTGGGTGTGTATGTACGAAGAAAAAGAAGCCGAGTTAGATCGGCAAGACGACTTAGATGCATTTGAAGGCGAGCGCGACATAGCTCTAGCCCAATTCGCTTTGTGTCAACAACAAGCTCGGCCCTATCAGAGTGGGGAAGTCCGGGCAAAGGCATATAACATGGGAGAATTCGTCCTACACCTCCTCGAGAAGCAGAAGAATAAACTTCACCCAAACTGGGAGGGCCCTTTTATAATCAATGAAATCTTAAGAGGAGGAGCTTATCGCGTGCGCAATTTTGAAGACAACCGCCTCGAGCCGAACCCGTGGAATGCACCTCACCTTCGACATTTTTACGGCTAGACCACTATCATCCTCCCTTTTTTCTGTCACTTTCTTTTTCTCGTATCACCCTCATTTTTTATCTTTTCCTGTAGGGGCCAGTAGTTGTTCTCGAGGCATGTTCAGCTTAACCAAACATCCTCGGACACTTACCAAATTATCCGTGTAACGGAACGATCAAGTAGCACCTGGGGGCTTCATAAAGAAGGTGTGCAATATATTTGTCATACCTACTTGTTCTTGTATACATCTTGAATTAAAAACATCAATTCTTTCCATTTAATGCATCAATTGGACTTAAGATTTTAGCAATGCTGGGTTGCCTTGCTCATGTGCTTACTCTCTATGTTCCCGATGTATTCGGCTAGAGGGTAAAGGGAGAACCACTTCAATTGTTACGACCAGTTCATCCGGACACGTACCTCAGATGGGTAAAGCCAAAAGCTAGCGCTTCTTGACATACAACTTGATAGGCTAGGACTATGCCCACCTACTTAGCAATTTCACATGATAAAGCCGCTGGCCGTGTTGAGCGGATAAACAACCATACCCACTACAAACCATGTAGCAACCTGGAAAAAGGAACCCATAAGGAACTATTTTTTCCAGAAGATGTTTCTTACACCTCATCGTAATATAGCATAATCCACCCGTATAACTTTTGTGTGTTAGTACCATATGGCCGGATTGCTTGGTTATCGAAATGTCAATTTCTACCTTTGTAGGATACAAAGTATGCAACACTGCCTAATTTATAATAGGGGAGGTAGAAGCTAATGGCCGATTAAAGACGGAATTTTTAAAATATGGAGGGAAGTGCCTTAACACACAAGTATCATTACATATGATTACACGCTTGGTGATTGGACTAGTTGATCTATTATAGAATCTAACTTGCAGTCCTCCTACGACAAGCGTGCGACGGGCATCACTTGATTGTACACCAGATGTAGAGGAATCTCCTTCCCATATGGTCCCAGTGGTACACCTCGATCCATGTGCTCGAGATCTCGACGTGTAAAGAGGGTCTTCACCATAGCCCAGGCATCTCAAGCTCCTTCTCGGTAGGCCGAGGTCATCCACAATTCTAAGCGACTGCGGGCTCGTGTAAATCAATCGGCAAGTTCGTCCATCCCTTGTAGATGGTTTTGGTTCGGCCGTAACGCTCGGACCATGCTCCACCTAGACTTCCACACACGTTCATTCACAATGGAAAGTTCCTTCAACAGCCCCCCACAAATGAAGTGGCCTCTTCTTCAGGAAGCCGAGTCAGAGGACCTAACCCAAAGGAGGAACAAATTTTCACGGTCAACACAATAAAAATTGGATGAGTTCCACGTTAGTGCTTTACCTACAAAACATGCCGCCTTTCAATTTCTGGTTCTCTTCTCGAGTTTGCGCCAACTGAGATTTCAAACTCTCAACTTCCTCGACTTGTTTTTTATTCTCTTCCTTGAGATTGTTGTTTTCTTCGCGGCATCACTTCAGTATGCGCTGACCGGCTTCAAGTTGTGATTCGGCATATCGCTGAGCTTCTAGATAGGCATCGAGATCTTTTTGCATTTGCCTATTGATTCACTTGTTACAACAATTTTTTTTGCTATTAATATATATTTTAAGCAAATTCATATCACAAATTAACTCCCTTACCATGGGCTTCTGTGGTAAATTTCTTGACATCTTCGAGCTCGGCCCTACTGGCCTCTAAATTGTCCTCGCTCTGATGGAGATCTTCGGATAAACTCTCGTTTTCGTGCTTCAAAGCCTACAGATTGAAAAAGTACTTGATGTCGACCCTTAATGCAGCAATCTCAACCAAATTAAGGCTTGGGGGATACTGGGTCCGAATTCTTTTCAGAGATTATAATGTCGATAACTTACGTGCAGGTGGACATACACTTGCCTGACCACTTCTTTAAGGCCGGCTCGTGCGGCTCTGAGGTACGCATCGTCCAAATTGAGAGCATTAAACTCTTGTTCGAAGAATAAAGGATGATGTAGGGCCTCCTTTCATCGCCGATGATTCATTGCATTCTCGTAATCGGAGTTGGTTATGGATAGTTTCTCCGAACACTCTGGGAGTGGTCCAGTGTTCGGTACTTTGGCGTCCGCCGATGCTCTGGGGTTTGGTTGACTATGCAATACCTCGATATCGTCCTCGGGCGGGGAGGGTTGCGCACATCTCCTACATTGGTCGGTCTAGGGGCATGAAAGTATAAAAGGACAGATATCATCGTAAGGAATATAAGTCGGTCCATGTACCTTTTTGTCGAAGGAGCAGCAGATAAGTTTTCTCCCACCGCCTCTTGTTCGGGAATCTTGTCCTCGTTTGACCGAACAACGACCGCTCTTATCCGAGGAGTTGTCCAGCAAGCACTCTGAAGAGCCCTAGGCGCGGCCCCTCGTCGGGCCGCCATCTTTCTCTTACTCCCCAAGGAGGGAAGGGAACTAGGGTTGTCGGCTATAAGGGCTACCCTATGTTCGTCAACTTCATCCTGGTAAAACACCACATCCTTGAAAATAATCAAAAGCTTCAGGTCTCCATGAAACCGAGGATCGTCGTCACGGGCAAACTCCTCGGGCTGAGGCGTGATACATTTTACCATCTCGATCCAGTGCTTCCAGGGCTGTAAGGAAGAGGTAGAAATTATAAATCAAACAATAAATGGCATGAACACCTGAAACTTTGAACATTAGCACACTTACATATTCTACGGGGTTGTATGCCGAATAACCATCCTTGGTGATGAGGCGGGTAAGATCTTCTTTTTCCCTTTTGAAGAGATCAGTTAGGATGGCCGCTAAGGCTTTCTGGTCGTTCGATCTTTGCCTCCTGGATCGAGTGGAATCACTCATCCCATGTAACACCACAAGGGATGTGTACGCTGTTGGAGCGGCTGGATGCACCGGGTAATCACCACGACCATTATATCAATGATGATTAGTCCACAATGAGCGAGCACCTTGACCTTAGCGAATAGACGTTTTACTTAGGAATTCTCCTCTTGGGAGAGACTCTTCAGCCTCTAATTAAATCACTTCTCTAAAGGTTCTGAGGAGTATTCGGGAAGGCCCCTCCAAACTGGATCGAATAGGGGAACATCCTCGATGTTAAACCAATCCAAGGGCCACTCGTCAAGTTCCTTCTTTGGTGTCCCAATCGTGCATCCTGTGGTAGCTATACGCCACACCTCGGCTCCGCCCACTTCATGGATTGTTGTTCCTATGGTTCGGGGAACACCGTAGAAATACCTTCTCGAGAGATCAAAGTAGGGTTCGCAACCCAAGAACATCTCTCATAAGGCCACGAAGCCTAAGATATGGAGGATGGAACTGGGACTAAGATTGTGGAGCTGCAGCCCGTAAAATTCCAATAAACCCCTTAGGAAGGGGTGAAGAGGGGAATCCCACCCCTCGCAGCCGGAAGGGAACGATGCAAACCTGCTCTCCCCCTTGCGGGGAGGGGAAGTTTTCCGCAAAGGCCTTCCCATCAATGGAGATCAAACTAGTGTGAGTAGGTGCAAGATCTGATTGGGGAAGATATCCCTTCGTTTCAAGCTCACGCAGGCAGAGGAGAGAGACAGAGCAACTGGCCTAGTCCCCTGGAAGAGGACCAAGGAGTGTGAAGAAGAACCCGCCATGACTCTAGGGGTGTTAAGAGCTCTAGGGTTTCTTGGCTAGGCTGAGATGCGATAGGGCCTCAAGATAGATTTTGATTTGTTTATAAAGGGCACTACCTCCATTTTCTATAAGGAATGGTTCCGTCAAGGATTGCAAGTGGTGTTTTCCTCTACAAAAGCACGCGAGAATCAAGGAATATTGTTAATATTTGTGCAGAATTAAAAGCCATGGGCCCCGTGATGCTTCGGTAATCGTGAGCCAGTCAAAGACCAAGACCATCATTTCTTGCTCGGAGGAGATGAAGGAACTCACCTTGCAAGCCGAACAGTTTGGGTGTAATCATCCGAAGACCCTGCACATTGGCGTTGAAGGCTAGTTCAAGGGCTACTGAGGGAGTCTGGGATTAAGGGGTCCTCAGGTAGTCCGCTTACTATGAAGAGGTCGCCCTGATGGGTTGTGCCTATCATGGGCGGGGTTGTGCAATTGTCTCGTATTCAAGAAGGAGAACCCCGAAGACTGGCGTGGTGACCAAGTAAAGTAGAATAGGTCAGTTGCATGTAACCCTAGGCCCTCCCGATGACTATATAAACCGGGGTTCCTCTTCCATGTAGACGGATTATTCCACCTATGGTTTAGTATACACGATCTCGAGGTAGACTCTATAATCATCATCCACATCAATATAATTAAGAAGGACGTAGGGTTTTACCTCTTCAAGAGGGCACGAACCTGGGTAAACATTGTCTCCCCCTCTCTCCTGCAACCCATCAATCTAAGGTCCATAGTTCAGGACCCCCTCCCCAAGATATGCCAGTTTTGACACCGATACCATCTATTCCCCCGTAATAAATTTATATTGCACATACAGGTCATTGCATAATTTAACATTATATGCTAACTTGGGTATACAAATAAGAAGACACATAGCTCGTAGTTACTATACCGAGCAAGTTCTCTAAATAATAACGATGGTTGAACTATACATACCTCTAACAGAAGACCTTCTCTCTAAACAAAGCCTATTAGTACTAAGAATAATTTTAACAAAGACGCCGTCGAGTGGCCGCCCTATGCCTCACCGATGTTCAATGAGATGTCCACGACTTGTCCGGGCTACATTTCGCCGGTACTGTACTCCGTGTCCCCCAAACTAAACAGACCACGGCGATGTCCACATCCTCGGTGTTGCCCTCATCCTAGATGTCGCCCTCATTGTTGTAGTACTCGTAGTATTGGCGCCACGAGAGCTCGCGTTGGTACTCCACCACCAATTCCTAGACGGACAGGCGCTTCTCCACCTCTCCTGTGCCACGCGTGACTCCTCCTAGCGCTCGTCACTCTCGAGCGTCTCCTGCATCTCCATCTTTTGCTCGGAGATCTCTGATACATATCTGTCGTATCTATAATTTTCGATTAATCCATGCCAATATTATACAACTTTCACATATTTTTGGCAACATTTTATATGTTTTATCTTTCCTTAATACTAAAGCACAGAGTTCTTCTGTCGTTCGTCGTCGTGGCCTTTTACAAATAAGCCCTTGTGCTTTATGGAAATAAACCCGCAGTACACAATAAGTGAGAAAAACGATTCAACAGGCTTTGTTCGTAGGAGCAGAGGAGGAAGCTCCCGTGCCCGAGGCGTTTCGGCGCACCGCGCAGCAGCTGCCGCCGCCCAAGTTCCGCCCGGTGCCGATCGCCTTCTGTCGTAGATCCCTGTTGTGAGTCCCCGTCGCCCTGTTCTGGATTGGGTCAACGGAGTAGGGCGTTCGCCTCGCCTCGCTCCTGGATCGGGATGCAGGTCGAGCGCCACACCCGATCCCCGTGTTGACCAGCTGCGCCAGGCCATCCATAGCCTCCCGCATCGGCCGTCCCAGCCCTCAGCCGGCCTCTCCTGCTCGCTGCGCCATAGGACTCAGCTCGCCTCGCCAATTCCTGCTCGTCGGAGCCGCCATAGCCTGTGTGTGCCTGCTCGTCCCACTCGGGACCAAGCACAAGGAGCTGCAGCGCCTCGCTAGCCTGGGCCGCGCCTCAGCCCCTGTGGGCCGCGCCAGCCGCCGCCCAGAGGGGATCGAGCTAGGTTAGGGAATTTAGGAGTGGGTGCGGCTGGGCCTTGGCAGGCCGGATGGGCTCTGCACTATTGCTCTCTCTCCTTTAATTTATTTCTCTAAATTCCTTTATAGAAATTAGAAAGAATAAGTAGAAATAGATAAGGATGGAAAAGAAATAGCTAGGGTGCATGGAAAATGTTGAAACTTTTAATGTAAAGCATATGATTTATACTTAGTTCAACAAAAGAAGTTTTAACCGATATGGAAGAGTTGAATTCAAACTCATTTGAATAGGAAGTAGATATTTGAAAAGTCCAAAAAAAATTCAGATATTTGGTGGGGCTTGGTAAGGTGACAAAAGAATTTATGGGCAAAATTTGGGGACCAAAATTTAAGTTGAAGCGACATTCAATTTTTAACTATATAAGTTTGTTCATGGGTGATTCCAAACGACTGGAATATTTATTATAGCTTCCAAAAAAATTGTGTTTCACGTCCCATCTTATGAATTATTCTTTTAATTACATCTTTCCTCTAATTTAAGCTATTGCGATGTCATTGATTTAATTTATAGAGTTAGAATGGATGGTATTGTTTTTCTCCCATTGCAACACACAGTCTTTTTTGCTAGTTGGACTAACATATTTATCCAGTGCCAAGTGCCAGTTCCTGTTTGTTGCATGTTTTTTGTTTCGCGGAATATCCATATCAGACAACGTCCAAACGCGATAAAAATTACGGAGAACTATTTTGGAATATAGTTTAGTTTTGGGAGGTGAAATCAACGTAAAAGGGAGGCCCACGGCCTGCACTACCCACCAGGGCGCGACCCATACCCCATCGCACGTCCTGCCCTATAGTGGCCACACCGTGAGTCGGTTGGGGCTATTCTTCGGACGCAATAAAGATAATTTATGGAAAAACAACATTTAAATTTTTTCAGCCCGATCAGAGTTACGGATCTCCGGGAATTTAGGGCCAGAAATCAGGAACCCGAAACAGAAGAGAACAGAGAGGGAGATCCAATCTAGGAGGGGCTCCCGCCCCTCCGCAAACATGGAGGCCATGGACCAGATGAGAAACTATCCTCCCATATAGGGGGAGTCCATGTAAGAAGAGTAAGGAGGTGGGCTCTCACCCCGTCTCTCCCGGTGGCGCCAGACTCCTGCCGGGGCAAGGAGCATGACGATGATCTACATCAACAATCTTGCCGCCGTCAACACCAACTCTCTCCCACTATATGCAGCCGTGTAACACCTCTTTTCCCACTGTAACTCTGTACTTAAACATGGTGCTCAACACTACATACTATTTCCCAATGATATGCGGCTATCCTATGATGTTTGAGTAGATCCATTTTGTCCTACGGGTTAATTATGATATGATGTTATTGATATGAATTGTTTGTTGATATGGCGATGTCTTAAGGTGCCTTCCATGAGGCGCACACATGAAAGATACATGCTGGAGGCTTTGCAATATGTTCATGATCCTCTTATAGTGGGTGGCGAGAGTGCGTAAACTTACACCCGAGTAAGGGAGTTGTGCACGTATGGGAGTAAAGAAGACTTGATTTTTAATGCTATGGTTGGGTTTACCTTAATGATTCCTAGTAGTTGCGTATGCTTTATAGAGGTCCAATTATAAGTGCATATGATCCAAGTACCTAACGTGCGTTAGCGTATGCCTCCCCCTCATTGCACATGATAAGTATGTATCATGTTATATTCAATTGCCTATGGCCAATATTTTTCTTGAGTTACACAAAAGGCATTCTACTAAACAACCCCAAACCTTTATTTCCACGCTCTATATTCTTTAACAAAACAACACCTAAATTTTATTTACTTGTTCTTTATTATCTTGCAAACCTATGTATTACACGTACTAAGTACTGCTAATTTTATTCTTGTTTTAGGTAAAGCAAACATTAAGTGTGCATAGAGTTGTATCGGTGGTCGATAGAACTTGAGGGAATATTTGTTCTTCCTTTAGCTCCTCGTTGGGTTCAACACTCTTATTTACCAAAAAAGGATACAAATGATCCCCTATACATGTGGGTTATGTAGACCTTTTTCTCGCGCCATTGCCGGGGAGCAACAGTGTGGGGTGAATATTCTTGTGTGTGCTTGTTTGGTTTATCACTAAGTAGTTTTCATTTTGTTCTTTTTTCTATCTTTAGTTATGGGTAGGAAACGCAAAATACCAAAAACAAGTTTTACCTAGCGAACCAATGCACTACAGGAAAACAATTTTTTTTCCATCTGCTGCTTCTTTGCCGTCTGCTGGCTGATGGCAAAGACCCTCTTTGCCATCAGCTACCAGAAACTAGACGACAAAGAGAAGGCTGATGGCAAAGAGGGTCTTTGCCATCTGCTGCTTCTTTGCCATCTGCTGGCTCACGACAAACACCACTCACGCTGACGGCAAAGATCTGGGCTCACGGCAAACTTAACTTAGGCAGATGGCAAAGCGCTCGGTTGGCCCACCCCGCACCCCCTCTCTCCCCCCTAACGACCTCTCTCTTTGTCGTCTGCTTTTCTCCTCTGTGTCGTCGGGAAGCAACGGCAAAGAGGGTGCGCCCCTAACGGCCGTTAGCCTCACCCCCACGCGCCTCTCTCTCACCCCTAACGGCCACCCCACACCCCTCTCTCTCACCCCCGACACCACCACCGCCTCCGCGCCCTCCTCCGGCCTCCCTGCGCCGCCGCCCCTCCTCCTCCGGCCTCCCTGCGCCCCCTCCTCCTCCGGCCTCCGGCCTCCCTGCGCCCCCTCCTCCTCCCTCCTCCGGCCTCCGGCCTCCCTACGCCACCGCCCCCTCCTCGTCCGGCGTCCCTGCGCCCCCTCCTCCCCGCACCGCCTCCTCCACCATGCCCCCTCCTCCTCCCCGGGACCTCCTCCTCCACCACCGCCGTTGGAGCTCGCCCCTTCTCCACCACCACCCCCTCCGCCACCACCGCCGTCTCCTCCACCGCCGCACCTTCCTCCTCCCCGGCCGCCCCCCTCCGGTGAGTCTTTTTTTTCTTTTTTTGCTAATTTACAGATTAAGTTTTGTTTTGTTAATTAGTGGTAGCTAGATTATTGTTAGTAGTTTTAGTGGTAGATTTAGTTAGGTTAGTAGTTTTAGTTAGGTTAGTTAGTTAGCTTGGTTAGTTAGGTGGAGGAGGAGAAGAGGAGAAGAGGAGGAGGAGGAGGACGAGAAGAGGAGAAGAAGAAGAGGAGTAGGATATTATATTCTTAACTAGTTTTCCTCTAAAATGACATAATTAGAATATTTGTGTTGATCGGGTGGATTTACATCTGATAGTTGTCTCGTCGCTGTGAGGTCTCCTGTGCGAAGACCTGCCCGTGCATTGTATGACCTCCGCCCCTGCATTCGTGGGTCAGTACAAATTTCATCTCCTCCCCGCCCCTTCATTTACTGTGGCTCGATTTCTGGATGAAACTTTCTATATTTAGGTAATTAAATTAATTTATCAGTATGCGTGACCAGTATGCGTCTCCCATTCGAAATGACGACATCTATAAATATGCATGTCTTTGATATTTATAACCGCCATCCTTTCGAATTGTCCAACATTATCCATGGACAACCTGAGTATGTGTAGATTTGGTTCGTTTTCCCGTATGCTGTGCTCTAGATCCGATGCGGAATTTCGTCAGTGCTTCCGTGTAGTTCTCCGGATGCACATCCTCTCTGTTTATTGCGGAGACGTGTATCAGGAGAACAGCGGGGAGGTGCTGCCGAAATTTTGCGTTGGATCCGGAGCAGAGCATGGGAAAACGAACCCAATCTAGACATACTCGGGTGGGATTAGGACCTATCTTTACCTATTAGCGTGTAGGTTGCCTGGACGTAATAAAAATGGCGAACCTGATTAACCGATGAATATAAATGCTAAATTATATATAAATATATTTCTTCTGTCTTTAGTAGCTACGCAAGATGAGTGATCGTGCGTGGATGTATACCGGTCACCCTAGTCAGAAAGAGATGACGAAAGAATGGTTTGTAAAAACAAAGGAATTTGTGAAAGCCGCATTCGCAAATGGCCAGGAAAGAAACTATTGCCCCTGTCCTGGATGCGACAACTATAAAAATACGACAGAGGCTGTAATGATTAAAGACCTGGAGAGGAGGGGTTTTAAGCCTAATTATACGGTGTGGACATTTCATGGTGAGTCTATACAACGCACAAGAGCTGAGGTGGTCCGTCGTCGCACGGACGAGCATGGTACCGGGATCGAAGACATGGTGCGAGACTTTGTTGATGCTCGGGATTCGGAAGATGAGATGGAGGAATCTTCAAAGGCCTTTTATGAAATGTTGGAGTCTGCAAAACGTCCTCTCCATGAGCACACTGAGCTCTGTCAGCTGGATGAAATTGCACAAGTAATGGCTCTGAAGGCTCAGTTCAACTTTGGAAGAGAATGCTACGATGCGATGATGACACTATTTGGACGCTTCCTACCCAAAGGCCATTTCATGTCTGCAAACCTGTACCAGTCAGAAAAAATACTTCGTGTACTTAAGATGCCCTATGAGAAGATAGATGCATGTGAGAAAGGATGTGTCTTATTTAGGAAGGAGTATGCACACTTGGACTATTGTCCCAATTGTGAGTCTTGCAGGTATCTTGTGGTAGACAATGGTATGGGTGAGAAGAGGCAGACCAAAATCAAAGTTAGTGTTCTTCGGTATATGCCAATCGTACCAAGACTTCAACGTCTTTTCATGGTCGAAGAGACAGCCAGACAGATGACATGGCACAAATTGGGCAAAAGAACCGAACTAGATGCGGATGGGAATAAGATGATGGTACACACATAGGATGGGGAAGCGTGGAAACATTTTGATGGATTCCATCAGGATAAAGCGACATATCCAAGGAATCCTCGAGTCTGCTCTTCAGTTTCATTGGTTGCAGGAGGGTCGGAAGTATTCTTGCTTTGACTTGCACAGACAGTTCCTAGATCCTGACCATCAGTTCAGAAAAGACAAGAAGAACTTTACCAAAGGTAAAGTTGTCAAAAACTTGGCACCACCTGCGTTCACAGGCCAACAGATCCTGGATCAGTTAAACGCCCTCGAGCCTGATCCAGAGCGTCCAGGGTATTTCAAGGGGTATAATTCAAAACACGCCTGGACTCACAAGCCATGCTTCTGGGATCTGCCTTACTTCAAAGACCTCCTTCTTCCACACAATATCGACATGATGCACACCGAAAAGAATATCGGAGAGGCTATTTTTGGTACATTGTTTGACATAGATGGGAAGACAAAGGATAATACTAAGGCTAGAGTCGATCAAGAGACACTATGTCATAGACCGTTACAAAACATGCAAGAAGGCAAAGGAAAGCAGAAGTGGTCGAAGCCAAAGGCCTGGTTCAATCTTGGAAGGCCAGCTATGAGGGAAATTATCTTGTGGGTCAAAATGCACTTGATGTTCCCTGATGGGTATGCAGCGAATCTAAAGAGGGGAGCGACTCTTGAAAAATTAAAAATCTTTGGTCTCAAGAGTCATGATTGGCACATATGGCTAGAGCGGGTAATGCCGATGATGTTACGTGGCTTTATTCCTGAGGATGAATGGCTAGTATTGGCGGAGCTGAGCTATTTCTTTCGTGTTCTTTGTGCGAAAGAATTGTCGCCTGGCGTGGTAGAAGACATGGAGGAGTTTGCACCGGAGTTGTTGTGCAAGTTAGGGAAGATCTTTCCACCGGGCTTCTTTAATCCAATGCAGCATTTGATTTTACATCTACCGACCAAAGGCAAGATTGGGTGGGCCCGTGCAAGATCGTTGGTGCTATGCAACTCAGAGGATGCAGAAGACCCTTCGAGCTAAATGTAAAAATAAGCGTAGAATTGAAGCATCGATGGCTGAGGCATTCATTACTAAGGAGGTGGCAAACTTTGTGAAAGCACACTACGAAGCCAAAAATCGTCATTTGCTTAATCCGAAGCCTCGACACAATGATGCAGACCCTAAAAAAGGTGGGTCCAACCTCAGCCTATTCAAAGGGAAGCTCGCACCAGCCGGTGCTTCGAAACCAATAACGTTGGATGTCGAAGAATAGCGGAACATTTCGTTGTATATCTTCAACAACCTAACAGAAGTGCGGCCGTACATCGAGTGAGTTATCGGCACATTTTCCCGTAACTTCTAATTCATTTGAACTACTCTTATTCCCGGATATTTCAAACAACCATTACATCGCCAAATTCTCGGATGGAGCGGTGATCGAAAATGATTCCGTCGAAGAGTATGAGCTTCTGTCAAAGACAGGAGGCGGCTATCCCGGTTTCATCTCTTGGTTCAAACAAACGGTAATTATCAATAATGGACATTTCATTTCTTGGTCTAACTTGCGGCTAATGCAACAATCGTTTGATATTAAACTTGTAGGCTAATTCAGAGTCTATAGACGCCGAATTGAGACAAGTCACTAATGGTTTTGACTATAAGGTCCGTTCATTTGAGAAATACAACATCAACGGGTATCTCTTTCGTACCTTTGGCAAAGAGCTATCTATGCCCGACCGGAAATCTACAAATTGTGGTGTCTCTGCTATCGGCGAAAGTGTTATCGAGTATTATGGAAGAGTTGAAGCAATTTATGAACTTCAATTCTATGGTGAAAACCCACCGAACGTCGTAGTCTTCAAATGTTATTGGTTCCAGCCGAAGAAGACTAGAAGGAGTCATGAACATATAGGACTAGTCGAAATCAATCCAAACACCCATTTAGATGTCCCCGATGTCTATATACGGCTCAACAGGCGACCCAAGTTCTCTATCTACCGTGGGCATGCCAAACGGATAAGAATCTGGAAGGTTGGTATGTTGTTTATGAAGTGCCGCCACATGTCAGACCACCTCTCCCAAATGAACAGGATTATGAACCTCACATTAACCCAGACACATATGATGGAGAATTCTTCCAAGAAACACGTCTTTCCAAGAAATGTTTCAAGAACTACCGTGCTTCACCCAAGAACATGGAAGTAGACATCGACAATGAATCCGACTCCAGCCCCTGAGCCGGAACCAGAAGACCTGGAACTCGTAGAGGTTACTGATGCGGATGACCTGTCAATGCTTCAACGATTAAAGGAAGGCCTTTCAGAACTTCACGCCGTTGAACCCGACGAGCACGTCATTCATGAAGACATGCGTGATAGTGATGATGATGATGCATTTATTGATGATGATTATTAGTTTGTAAGATTCACAACTTAAATTATATATTTTTTAATCTTTATTATTCATGTACATATTATTATTCATGTCAGTTATTCAATTTTTTTATGTTTTACTAATTTCTTTTAATCTTTCTCATGGCAGGTCACCAGGTGTGGAAAGATGGTGGGCGCTGGTCCAGATCGCTCGACAGGTTCTTCCAAGGCGCCCCGCACGAAGGGTGGTACTTCCCTTCCACCCCTATCTCTCCGTAGAGCCTTCGCAGACAGTCTGTCGACACCACCGTGGGTTCTTCTTCGTCGGCGACATTTCCCACTGGGAAAGATGCTGGTCGGGTAGGGAAGAAGGGGAAGGGTACAGGGAGAGGTGGTGGCCGCTGAAGATCCAGGAGGACTGTTGAGCCGTCCTCGCCACCACCACCAACTCATTCACCCGAGCATAGGACTACTATGGTCGACCCATTTGCGGAGGAGGCTACGCGGACTCCGTTCCAGGAGCCTGGTGTTGACGGGCATTCGTCTCATGAGACTCCGGTCCAGGAGCAGCCTCGGGTCGAGGTGCATTCGGCCCACGAGACTACGGTTCCGGAGGCTTCACCCGACGCGGAGAGGCCCGGATGGGAGACCTGGCCGGATCGTACCGAGTTGCCGGATTGGACCGAGGGTCCGGGTGGCTCAGGGAGCGGGGATGGCGGGGATGAGCTTACGGATAGTGACGGCGATGTGCAGGTGGACGGGGCCACCGTGTACAAGCATGGTAGTACACGTCTCCCGGTCGCGCCGGCTACCCGCGAGTATAGGCCAGTGATTAAACCTCAAGGAGATAGGTAAGTACATTTACAATTTTTTTAGCTTTTGCCTTCAAGTTTGTTCAAATATCTAATGCATTGACCTTATCATACTATAGGGGATGGGTACACCCTCTTGGAGTCCGTAGGCCAAACTCCGTCCTTGGTGTGCTTTGTCGGACAAATTTCCTGGGGTTTGTCACGTTGCCTGGTGAGGGTCACGTTCCTACACTAGGATTTTCCTGGGAGCACTAGCAGGCTGCGCAGGCCCTGCCGGAGGAGATTATAGATGGTGTCTTGTGCCACACGAGGGCTGAGATGGTGATCAAGAGCTTTTGGGTAAATTATCCTTTTACAGAATCTAAAATTAACAATATAGCTAATTATTGTACTAATCGGTGTTTTCACGTTTGATTGCAGACCTTCTATAGGTGTGAGGATGGATATGAGGAGGAGGCGGCCAGGGTTCTCGAGGCCGAGTGTAGGCGGTTACTAGGAAACTTGCGCCACGTGGCTCGGCCGCAGGCTATTCGAGATTACTACGCCACGCGTGGTATTAAGAAGCAGAAGAAGGATTGCCGCGGAAAGTTTCTGAAGAAGGAGCAATACATGAAGGTAATTACCTATTCTTAAGTCCTTCTATGTAGTTTTCTTGATTTCATTCATAGGCGTAGCGCTGAAAATTCTCTCTAATAACTTACAGGTGCCCCCGAGATGGTGTGCGGATAAGATGGATTGTTGGGAGGCGTTGGTTGATGAGTGGTGCACAGGCAGCTCGCGAGCCGTCCACGAGAATGCGAAGGATCGGCGTAGCCAAATGGTTGGTGTGCCACACCATCAAGGCAGCGTCAACTTACTTCAGTTCGAACGAAATTGGGTATGTGATTTGCTTCATGATTCATGCAATTCATTCTTCATGCTAATATTTTGTTCCTCTCTTTTAGGCGCATCACAATAAGACGGAGATGCCACACTTGTACGACCTTTATGGCATGGCCCATACTGCCTTGTACAAGAAGGCGAAGGCATTCTCTGAGTCTGACCTGGATGATCCCAATAACTTCATCAACATATCATCCCACCAGAAGCTCGTGGCATACACGGACGCGGGGAAGGCTATGAAAGGGGATGACTTTAACCCTAGCCAGGAACCTTTGGATCCAGAGCTGGTGATGATATCTGGTGGCGGGAGGCCCCATGGCTCGATAGCCATTGGAGATGGGGTAATACGTTGTCCACTCACTCTCCCGGAGATCAAGGCACGCCAGTCGAGCAGCTGTCCTAAGATAATGCGTCGTCCATGGCTAGTCGATCTTGCCATCGAGGTTAGTTGTACGGACTAACAACACTTTCATCCATTTCATTATGTGTGTCACCATAGATCATTACCGTGGTAACTAGGAATGGTGTTTCAGGATGCTCTTCATAAAGAGAGATTGGCAAACCAGGCTGCTCTTGAGAAAGAGAGATTGGCAAGCCAGGCTGCTCTTGAGGCTGCTCTTGAGAAAGAGAGATTGGCAAGTCAGGCTGCTCTTGATGAGAGGGACCAGACCACGACACGATTGATTGAGGAGGAGAGGTCCGAGAATGAGGCGGTTCAACGGGCCATGTACGAGCTTTTTGTGGTAAGTTTTTTTCATTTTAGCCAAATAATGTGTGTAATGTCTGTTTCATTACTAACTAATACGATCCACTCTTCAGGGTCTCTGCGACAAGAGCGGTCAAGTCCCTCCGCCGATGCCCGTCTTCTCTTCGATTGGCACGGTGAGTTTCATTATAAACTAGTATTAATAATTGAGTATCATCATGCTAACTGAGACATTGCAAAATATCTATTGTGCAGAATAACTCCCGAGCGGCATCGCACGACCCTTCTCCAGGTGTTTCTCCTCCTTGATGACCACTACGGTAAGTTTCTCTTCTCCTCTTTCATATTCTCCTTGCCTTAATTTCCCCAACAAAGACATAATTAGCCCATTTAGCTCCAAAAAGAAATAGTTAGCTAATTTAGCTCCAAGAAGAGGAGAATAAATAGGAAAAATGAAAAGAAAGAATAAGAAGAAGAAGAAGAGAAGTAGGAGGAGGAGGAGGAGAAGGAGAAGGCCAAGGACCTTCTAGTCCTTCTCCTTCTCCTCCTTCTTCTTTATTTCTTCTTCTCATCCTACTCCTCCTCTTTCTTCTCCTCTTTCATATTCTCCTTGCCTTAATTTCCCCAACAATGACATAATTAGCCCATTTAGCTCCAAAATTCCATAATAAGCTCAAAATGGCATAAGAACCTTGGTTAGCTCATTAATATTATATACTTAGCTTGTTTTCCTCTAAAATTGCATAATTAGCCCATTTAGCTCCAAAAAGACATAGTTAGCTAATTTAGCTCCAAGAAGAGGAGAAGAGGAGAAGAAATAGGAAAAATGAAAAGAAAGAAGAAGAAGAAGAAGAAGAGAAGAAGTAGAAGGAGGAGGAGGAGGAGGAGAAGGAGGAGAAGGCCAAGGACCTTCTAGTCCTTCTACTCCTCCTCCTCCTTCTCCTCCTTCTTCTTTATTTCTTCTTCTTCTCCTCCTCCTCCTCTTTCTTCTCCTATTTATATTCTCCTTGACTTAATTTCCCCAACAATGACATAATTAGCCCATTTCGCTCCAAAATGCCATAATAACCTCAAAATGGCATAAGAACCTCGGTTAGCTCATTAATATTATATACTTAGGTTGTTTTCCTCTAAAATGGGATAATTAGCCCATTTAGCTCCAAAAAGACATAGTTAGCTAATTTAGCTCCAAGAAGAGGAGAAGAGGAAAACTGAAAAGGAAGAACAAAAAGAAGAAGAGAAAGAGAATAGAAGGAGAAGGAGAAGAAGGAGGAGGAGAAGAAGGAGAAGGAGGAGGAGGAGGAGGAGGAGAAGGAGTAGAAGGCCAAGGACCTTTTAGTCCTTCTCCTCCTCCTCCTCCTCCTTCTTCTTTATTTTTCTTCTTCTCCTCCTCCTCCTCTTTCTTCTCCTATTTCATATTCTCCTTGCCTTAATTTCCCCAACAATGACATAATTAGCCCATTTAGCTCCAAAATGTCGTAATAACCTCAAAATGGAATAAGAACCTTGGTTAGCTCATTAATATTATATACTTTGCTTGTTTTCCTCTAAAATGGGATAATTAGCCCATTTATCTCCAAAAAGACATAGTTAGCTAATTTAGCTCCAAGAAGAGGAGAAGAGGAGAAATGAAAAGGAAGAACAAAAGGAAGAAGAGAAAGAGAAGAGAAGGAGAAGGAGAAGAAGGAGGAGGAGAAGAAGGAGAAGGAGGAGGAGGAGGAGGAGAAGGAGGAGAAGGCCAAGGACCTTCTAGTCCTTCTCCTCCTCCTCCTCCTTCTCCTCCTTCTTCTTTATTTCTTCTTCTTCTCCTCCTCCTCCTCTTTCTTCTCCTCTTTCATAATCTCCTTGCCTTAATTTCCCCAACAATGACATAATTATCCCATTTAGCTCCAAAATGACATAATAAGCTCAAAATGGCATAAGAACCTTGGTTAGCTCATTAATATTATATACTTAGCTTGCTTTCCTCTAAAATGAGATAATTAGCCCATTGAGCTCCAAGAAGACATAGTTAGCTAATTTAGCTCCAAGAAGAGGAGAAGGGGAGAAGAAATATGAAAAATGAAAAGCAAGAAGAAGAAGAAGAGGAAGAGAAGAAGGAGAAGGAGGAGGAGGAAGAGGAGGAGGAAAAGGAGGAGAAGGCCAAGGACCTTCTAGTCCTTCTCCTCCTCCTCCTCCTTCTCCTCCTTCTTATATATTTCTTCTTCTTCTTGTCCTCCTCCTCTTTCTTCTCCTATTTCATATTCTCCTTGCCTTAATTTCCCCAACAATGACATAATTAGCCCATTTAGCTCCAAAATGCCATAATAACCTCAAAATGGCATCAGAACCCTGGTTAGCTCATTAATATTATATACTTAGCTTGTTTTCCTCTAAAATGGGATAATTAGCCCATTTAGCTCAAAAAAGACATAGTTAGCTAATTTAGCTCCAAGAAGAGGAGAAGAGGAGAAGAAATAGGAAAAATGAAAACAAAGAAGAAGAAGAAGAAGAAGAAGAAGAGAAGAAGAAGGAGGAGTAGGAGGAGGAGGAGGAGGAGGAGAAGGAGGAGAAGGCCAAGGACCTTCTAGTCCTTCTCCTCCTCTTTCTCCTTCTCCTCCTTCTTCTTTATTTATTCTTCTCCTCCTCCTCCTCCTCTTTCTTCTCCTATTTCATATTCTCCTTGCCTTAATTTCCCCAACAATGATATAATTAGCCAATTTTGCTCCTAAAAGACATTATAAGCTCAAAATGGCATAAGAACCTTGGTTAGCTCATTAATATTATATACTTAGCTTGTTTTCCTCTATAATGACATAATTAGCCCATTTAGCTCCAAAAAGACATAGTTAGCTAATTTAGCTCCAAGAAGAGGAGAAGAGGAGAAATGAAAAGAAGGAAGAAGAAGAAGAAGAGAAGGAGAGAAGGAGAAGGAGAAGGAGAAGAAGGAGGAGGAGGAGGAGGAGAAGAGAAGAAGGAGAAGAAGGAGAAGGATCCCTCCTTCTTAAACTTCTTCTTCTCTCCTCTTTCTTCTCCTCCTTCTTCTCCTTCTCCTTCTGTTCTTTTTTCTTCGTCTCCTCCTCCTTCTCTGTCTCCTTCCGCTTCCCCTCCTGCTCCTCCTCCTCCTCCTCCTTCTCCTTCTTGTTTTCTTCTCCTTGTTCTCTTCTTCCTTCTTCTCTTTCTTCTTCAATTTAGATTATTTGTCATATATATGTTCTTATTCTTCTTCTTCTGACTTTCTTATTCGCATTTTGCAGATTGGATGTACTACATGCATGGAAGCTGGCATTGGAGTGCTTTAGTTTCCGTTTTTATTTGAGTTGATGAACAATGTGGAACTATATGTATATGTATATATGGATGAACAATATATGTGCAACTATGTGTATGTATATATGGATGAAACTTTGTATGTGTTGGTTCTTTTGATATATGGGATGTACGTTGATGAACAAATGGCATTGATGAGCTTCATATGTATATCATATATGTGTTGTGAACAATTTATCATATATGTGCTATGAATTATATGTATATGTGTTGTGAAATAGAAAAAATAAACAAAAATGTGACAATATAGGCTCTTTGCCGTCTGCCACCTGATGGCAAAGGCCTTTGCCGTCAGCTGGCCGACGGCAAAGGTGCCACATGGCGCCCAGCTGTGCAACCTGGGCAGTAGCAGATGGCCATATAGTATCTTTGCCTTCTGCTTCCAGGGGGGCAGACAGCAAAGAAGAGGGCACAGAGGAGGGGGAAGGGGTAGGCAGACGGCAAAGAGTGGAGGGGGGGAGGAGGAGGAGGCAGACGACAAAGAAGAGGCGGAGGTAGACGGCAAAGAAGAGGGGGGAGGCAGACGACAAAGAAGAGGGGGAGGCAGACGACAAAGCATCCGTTAGCCCCTAACGGAGACAACGCCTGTCGGCTGCCGTCTCGATCACTTTGCCGACTGCTCCTATGAAAAGCGGACGGCAAAGCTCTTTGTCGTCCGCTTTGGGGAGACAGACGGCAAAGAAGGTACGATGCCGTCGTAGGCTGACGCAGAAATTTTGCCGCCCGTGAGATTATTTGCCGTCTGTGATATTTTCTTTGCCGTCTGGGATTTACTCTTTGCCGTCTGTGAGGGCAGACGACAAAGAAGCTGATTCCTGTAGTGATGGTTGAAGAACCACCCAAAATCTATCATACTGCTAAAGCTTTTTACTTGGATCATCTTTGATCCCCGTGTGCTCGTGCTGAAACCCCAACTAGTTTAGCTGAGGAAAAATCATTAGATGAACATGATTATTATGTGCGACACTGCTTATCTCAAAAAAGAAACTATTATGGCATCATATTAATACTTTGCATTGTTGTTCTTGGAATTTTGGTGAAATATATGATTTTACTTGTTGTTTTGAAAACACTAAGAAACACCTTTCCTACTAATGTGACTTCAGCGATAAGGGAATCTCATCTTCTTATGCTAAAGGTGTTTATAGTTATTATGATGTTGCAAAAACTGAGGAATTTGTTGCTTTTAAGGGTGCTTATGAATATGCTTCTTTGATTCAAAAGTATGATGCTTCTTCTTACAAATCCAAAACTTTTGCCATACTTAAATATTGCTATGAAAACTATGCTTCCAATGCTTATGTTAAACCATATATTGAGGACTCCTCTGTTGTCTAAGAAGATAATAATATTTTGCAGGAGTCTATGGAAGAATAAATTGATGAAACTATGAGCTCATTTGATGAAAAAGATGATGAGGAGAGTGAAGAACAAAAGGAGGAAGAGCGGATTAGCTACCCGTGCTTACCTTCTAAAGAGAGTAACTCTTCAACAAGTACATTGTTTAGTTTCCCTTCGTGCTTACCGAAGGATGAATGCTATGATAACTGTTATAACCCCGTTTATTCTTTTGAAATATCCATTTTGATGAAATTGATGCTTGCTATGCTTGTGGCCAAGATGCCAATATGAATTATGCTTGTGAATATGAACTTTCTATAGTTCCTTTTGTTAAGAACAAAATTATTCCTATTGCACCCACATATGATAGTCCTATTATCTTTTTGAATTCTCCCAACTACACTATTTCAGAGAAGTTTTCTTATTAAGGATTATATTGATGGATTGCTTTTTACCATTACACATGATGATTTTGATGGATATAATATGCATGTGCTTGCTGCTCCTACTTGCAATTATTATGAGAGAGGAACTACGTCGACCATTACTTGATGTGCATAAATTGTTCTTTTATGACAAGCCGATGCATAAGAAGAGAGTTAGATTACATCATTGGATGATATATGTTGCTTTGTGCTCACCACTAAATTATAAATCATTCTTAACTAAAATTGGCTTTGATATACCTTGGGATCCGGGTGGATCCATTACTTGAGCACTTTATGCCTAGCTTAATGGATTAAAAGAAAGTGCTTCTAGGGAGACAACCCAAAAGTTTTAAAGAGTCATTTATTTATTTTGAGTGCTATTAAAAGGGATAAAAACAAAAAAATATAGAGGGGAACTTAATACTTTTTCAAAAAAGAGAAGCGTTTGGAAGGTTATGCATTGCAGAAGTGATGGTCGACCTAGAACACTTGTGTTCATGCTCATGGAAACAATGTAGAGTTTTTCATGAGTTTCTCACAAAAATAATTATCCCCTTATAAAAATTCATTGTATTGTAAAAATATTGTGCCAAGATTTGCCTTAGGATGATTAGATTGCTTGTTGGTATGTGCGGTGCAAAAACAATAACTTTGGCTATAGTGCGTGAATTTACATTTTTACTGGAATGTCGAAAGTTTCTAAAATTTTTACACTGTAATTCTATGAAAAATCTTTATTTCATACTAATGTTTCATATTTTTTTAGTTACAAAAGTATGGTCAAGGTTCAGATTACTACATATTGTCATGTTTTTGACAAATTATATTTTTAATGCATTTTTTTGCTCGGTATGATGAAACTACCGATTGTATCGATGGTATAAGCCATGGAGAAGTTATATTACAGTAGCTATAATTCAAAAACAAAATATCAATGGGATTTCAATGGTGCTTAAGGAAGTAATTTGCATTATTATACTAACGGATCTCATGAGTGTTTTGTTAACTTTTGTGCGGATGAGGTGTTCAAAGTTCGAGGAGGTCTTGATATGAGGAGATGGATGAGAAGCAAGAGTTCGAGCTTGGGGATTCCCAAGGTACCCCATGTAAATATCCAAGGAGACTCAAGTGTCTAAGCTTTGGGAAGCCCCGGAAGGAATCCCATCTTTCTTCAACAAGTATCGGTATGTTTTCATCTTTGTTTCGTTCATGTGATATGCGTAAATCTTGGAGCGTATTTTGTGTTTAGTTTTCACTTTTATTTTACGCACCAATCTGGTATGAGATAGTCCATGATTGATTTATGGAATGCTCATTGCACCTCACTTATATCTTTTGAGTATAGCTTTATAGAATGCTTCATGTGCTTCACTTATACCATTTGAAGTTTGGATTGCCTGTTCCTCTACATATAGAAAATAGTTATTTGTAGAATGCTCTTCTGCCTCAGTTTTATTTATTAGAGCATGGTATTTTGTAGAAAGAATTAAACTCTCATGCTTCACTTGTATTTATTTAGAGAGTCAGAAAGAATTGGTCCTATACATGGTTAGTTATAAAATCCTACATAAAACTTGTAGCTCACTGAGTATGATATTTTTGATTCCTTGCAATAGTTTTGCAACATTAAGATAGTAGTATGTTGGTGCACTAGCTGATGATTGTGGAATAGTAAGAATATTGGTGTTAAGGTTTGCGATTCTCGAAGCATGCACACATAGTCTCTAGTTATGCGATGAAGTTGGAGCATAATTTTTCCTTGTTTGAAATCCTTTGTGCTGTTATAATCGGAGCCGCGTGATGGTTAACTCCTCCCAACCTTCTACTTAGGGGCATGCTAGTAGTGCTTTGCTTCGATAGAGATAATAAAATATTACAATAAGTATGTGTGTTCTTTGTGACTAATGTGAATCCATGGATATACAGTCGGGACCCCGATCCTAGGCCATAGGAATCCAGCATGTAACACATTGCATCCCTTTGCGGTCTCACGCACGGTTATCCCCATCGCTGCCACCTTACCTTAGTCGGGACTGTTTGCGCCTTTTGACTCACGTATGCATTAGTGTCGCTAGTATTCCAATGTCAAAGAACCCGGGTCAACATATCTAGTCATAAACTCAAGTGGCTTGACTATACAGAGACAGGCATACATAACCCAGCAAAGCAGGTGTCGGTCAACAACGAGTGTAGACAAGTCGTAGCAAGCTACAAGGACTCCATTACAGTGTGTGACATTTCCCCGAAGGGACAGACACAGCAGCTGAGAAGGATACATGTCGGTCAACCAATGTGTCCGGAGCAGTAGCGAACTACGAGGGCTCGGTGGAATCACAAAGGGGCATTTCTATGTATAGAGAGCTACTAAGGCATACGACTAGGTGTCGAATCCCATACATATCACAGTGCATCACACGTACGCATGACATACTAGATATGCATAGATACAACAATGGCATCACAACATAACCATACAACATCACGACATTTATTTAGAAGACTCGGAAGAGTCTTGCATAATATGTTCATACAAGCAGGGGTCACACGACCTGACACTCAAAGTCTTACAATCAAAGTCATCCAAACCAACGGAAGCATAAAGCTGTCTGAGTACAGGCAGATGAAATGATAAGGCATAAGGCCTGACTTCTACAGATCCCTTCTGAAAGGGGCCAGGTTGTAGCTGGGATACCAGCTACTCGTCATCATCGATGTCTAGAAAGAACCCACCTGTTGGATCGTGGGTTTCCTTTGCAACAATTATTAAGCAAACATGAGTACAAAAGTACTCAGCAAGACTTTAGAACAGATCTATCAACTCATGCTCAGGTATCAATATAGGGCGTTGTGGTGTTTCATGCAGCAAGCCAACTTTGAATCTTGGCTAGACAAAACTACATTTTTGAACAGTTTTGACAAGTTTTTTTTCTCGCACACGAGTCCACTATCTCCACAACAATACACCATCATGGAATCATTCCCGTCTTCCTACGGAAATTCCATCCATGACACTCACACTTATCTTGATCCTTTTATGAGTAGCCATTAAAGTTATCTATGAACAACATATGTCTCCAAGTAGTCCATATCCGCGGACGCGGCTATTCGAATAGATCATAACCTTGCAGGGGTGTACTTCTTCATACACACTCTCGCCACTTATCGCTATGTGCACGTCATGCACCTTGGCAACCTTCAAGCAGAAGCCGAGCGAGGGAGTCGGCCACGACCGTTAACCACATTAGGACCTAGTCCAGGTTTATCGCCTATCTGAGGGTAACCCGCACGGAAGTCCGGCCGAGGTTTTCGCCACGGCCCCAAACGATGTGCGCAGGGTTCCCAAGCCCACCATCCGGGTGCTACTTGTTACACTGTGCCACTGCCTACCGCATCATAGCTCACCTCTAAGGTCAGCACTATGCACGACCTCGAGCATGACTATAAACACCAGAAACTACTTGCGACTCCTGGAGCGAGTACTAGGCGAATAATAAGTCGAGCGGGGTCATATTTCAGGGCCCAGCATGTGGTAGTATCTCGTCTTGGATTACATACACGGAACTCAGTTCCTAAGGACGGTCCTAATGAAACAACCCGCCATGTACTCCTACATAGCCTTTCATCGCTACCTTTGCCAAATCAGGTTCCACACTTAAACTTTGTCACGAGAACACATTCATCCATTTCTGTTCATCACCCAGATGAAACAGACCTGACACAACTTCTAGGCATAGCAAGCATAGCAGGTATAAACACATCACAGCTCAAGCATCTACCAGGTATGCTAGGTTGCATGGTTTGGCTATTTACTGTGACAATGATAGGTTATGCAAAGGAATAGGTTCAGCTACCGAAGTAAAGTATTTGAAATATTTTTTCCTAATGCAATCAGTGGGAGCAGGAGCAAGAACATGGGATGATATCGGGATGATGAAAAGGCTGCTTGCCTTGTTGCTTATCACAGGGGTAATATCCGTTAGTCGGATATTCAGTCGTATCCGAAGGGGCGGGGCCTACCGAATAACAACCAGAGTTAATAGCAATCATATGCAACAATCATGATGCATGAACATGGCATGAAATTAGGAGTGATATGATTCAATGTGGTTGGTAAAACCTTAGTTTGCATCTGGTTTGAAATCCAATTTCAAATAATATTTGAAATGGCATATTTATCTTAATCATTTAATTGATTTGACCTGATGTTGTTTCATAACTTTGTTTTTCATGCATGAATGTAGCACCGTTGTGTTCATTGAATTTATCTGATCAACTTTCATATATTATTTGTCTGAGTTCGAGTTATAATCAAATTTCTATTAATTTCCAAAATTTGCAATTATTCTGGAATTATTTTAAACCTGGAATTGGATTTATTGCATCAGCACGCAGCTGGCCGTTTGAAAGTCAAACCTGACCAGTGGGACCCACTTGTCAGTGACTCTGGCCAGAAATTAGTTAAGTTTAAACTTAAATAGGTATTTAGCAGGGCTGGACCCACATGTCAGTGTCTGATTAACTTTGAATATAATTTTTATTTTTATTTTTACTAATCTCAATTAGGCAGGGGGCTGGCCCACTTGCCAGTGACTCAAGGGAGTAAACCCCACCGGCGATGGGGTCAAAACCACCGGCGGCGAGGCTCCGGCGACCACCAGAACGGCGGAGGGCGTCGGGATTCTGATTCTGGCGACCAAACGAGCAACAGAGGGGCTCAAACGATCGGCCACGCGACCGTGAGAAAGATGGAGCAAGCCTCGGGGACTGAGATGACAAGAATCGACGCCGGCCACGAGCTCGGCGGCTGTCGGAGCTCGTCCATCGTCCAGGTCATCGAAATATAGGGCAAAACGCGCGGGGTTGGGCTCCTAGAGCATCTACGCAACGAGCTGGAGCTGTTGCAGGCCTCGGGTGGACCAACCGGTCACCGTAGGGTCACGGGCGACGAGCTACAGCGACGGTCCTCGTCGGGCTCTAGTGATACTGGGCCTAGAGCTCGGGAAAGAGAGGGGAAGATGGGGGGAAACACTCCAAAGCTCACTGCGGTGTCAAAGGGAGGCTCAGGATGCTCGGGGAGGCACTGGATCTGACGAATCGGCGGTGGCTTGCCGGCGGCCGAAGGTGGAAGACGACGGTGACGAGGGTGATGCAGGGCTCGGGTGCTCTTCTCCTTTGGCAGGGACGTCCAGCTCGACGAGGCGGAGCGAACGGCGCACTCAGAGGCGAGGGAGGACGGCCGGAGAGAGAGACGCAGGGGGCGAGTGAGGAGGGGGAGAGGATGGGAACGAGTCTGGGGAGGCTTATCCTCCCTCTCCAACTCATCATAGCGAGCTAGGCACGCACATAGGTGCGTGGGCGCGCCGGGAGAAGCTGCGGCCAGCTCCTGCTCTTACTAGCGAAGGAGGAAGACGACAGAAGGGGAATGGGCTTGGGCCAGGTAAGCGAGGTACAACTCTTTTCATTTCTTCTTTCTTTTCCAGTTTCTTTTTTATCATTTCTGATTTAGTTTATTTTATTTTTGGCTCCAACCTATTTCAAAAATAGTATGAATGATACTGGGTGTTATTTGGAATATTTCCAAACATATATAAAAGTTTCAACATTTTTAAGAGAATTTGAAATATTTGAAATTAAATATATAATTGATTTCAGTGGCTCTTATATTTAAAATAAAAATGCCAAAAGAATTCTGAAAATATATTTCACCCTTGATATTTTGTTTTCAAGAAATATCAGAAAAGAAGAACATTTATGATGGCCATTTTGGGTTCATTGATTTGCCACCAAATTTGAATTGTTTATGAAAATAGAGTTGCTAGGGTTTGCTTTTGTTTTCATTTCTTTGCTTTTGATTTCCTTTCATTTTCTTGGATGCAATGGAAAAGACATGAGCACAATCTTGCTAAACTCTATTAGGGATTCAGGGATGTGACAACTCACCCCCACTCAAAAGAATCTCGTCCCGAGATTTGGAAGTCATCGGGAATAGCGCGGGATACTCAAGTCGAAGACGATCCTCTCTTTCCCATGTTGTTTTTCAGAATGATTTGACCATTGAACTTTAAGAAACTTGAGGTTTCGACGTTGAGTGGTACACTCAGCTTGATCAAGAATACGAAAAGGGTATTGTCGGTATGAAAGGTTATCTTGGAGATCAAGCGTTTCGTGGTCCACTTCACGGATAGGATCCGAAAAGCAACGCCTGAGTTGCGAGACGTGGAATACATCATGGACCTTGGAAAGATGCGGAGGAAGTTCCAATTGGTAGGCAACTTCTTCTCATTTGGCAAGAATGCTCAAAGAACCGATGTAATGGGGAGGCAACTTGCCATTGATACCGAAACAATGGGTACCCTTCAGAGGTGTAACCCGAAGGTAAGCCTTATCGTAAAATTCAAAGGTCACAGCCTTATGATGACGATCATATTGGCTCTTTTGACGAGACTAGGCTGTTTTCAACTTTTCACGAATAATGCGAACTTGCTCTTCTGCTTCCTGGATCATATCTGGACAAAAGAGTTGCCTCTCTCCGGTTTCGGACCAATTAAGAGGTGTTCGGCATCTTCGTCCATAGAGAACTTCAAAAGGGGCTTTGCCCAAGCTTGATTGATAACTATTGTTATAAGCAAATTCGACGAATGGAAGGCACTTCTCCCAATTCATGCCGAATGATATAACACAAGCTCGGAGCATATCTTCTAGGATTTGATTCACTCTTTCTACTTGACCACTTGATTGAGGATGCAAAGCAGTGCTAAAATATAGGTGAGTCCCCATGGCATTCTGAAAACTTTCCCATAAGCGAGTAGTAAAAATACTTTCACGGTCTGAGTTAATCTCCAGAGGAACACCATGAAGAGACACTATTCAAGAGATATATAACTTTGCTAGCTGGCTAGCTGTTATACTCTCACGAAGTGGAAGAAAATGAGCTACTTTGGAAAGACGGTCAATGACCACAAAGATAGCATTATTTCCTTTCTTCGTCTTGGGAAATCCAGTGATGAAATGCATACTAACTTTATCCCATTTCCATTCAGGAATAGCTAAAGGTTGAAGGGTGCTAGCAGGCCTTTGATGTTCCGCCTAACTCGACGACAAACTTTGCAGTTAGCAACGAACTCAGCAATTTCTCTCTTCATCCTAGTCCACCAAAACCTCTGGTGTAGGTCCTGATACATCTTAGTACTACCAGGATGAATGGTCAGAGGAGAATCATGAGCATCCTTAAGGATCAACTGCCTTAGATGTGGATTCTTAGGAACCACTAAACGATTCTGGAAGAACACAACATCTTGATCATTCATGGAGAATTACTTAGCGTTTCCGTTAATAATATTCTCCTTGATCCGTGATATACCCTTATCACGCTTTTGGCCACCTATGATTTGATCCCTAAGAGTAGGTTTCGCCACCAGGTTAGAAAGGAATCCTTGAGGAACAATGTGAAGATTTAACTTCCGAAATTCCTCATAGAGATGCAGTTGACCTCATTGTAGCATCAGATTGTTACAATAAGACTTACGACTCAGTGCATCAGCCATGACATTGGCCTTCGCCGGGGTGTAAGTTATCCCTAAGTCGTAATCTGTGATCAACTCAACGCACTGTCTTTGCGTGAGATTCAAATCCGGCTGGGTGAAGATATATTTCAGACTTTGGTGATCAGTGAATATTTCGCAACGATTAAAAAGAAGGTAATGTCGCCAGGTTTTATGTGCATGGACTACAGCTGCAAGCTCAAGATCCTGCATGAGAATGCAACCTAATCCTTGTCGTGAGGCGTCGCAATAGATAACAAAGTCCTTAGAAAAATCTGGTGGTAGCAACACAGGTGCGGAATTCAGGCGTCTTTTCAGTTCCTGAAAACTATGCTCACACTGTGGTGTCCACTCGAACTTTTTATATTTCTTGAGGAGTTCAGTTAGAGGCTTTGCAACCTTGGAGAAATTCTCGACAAAGCGGCAACAATAGCTCGCTAGACCAAGAAAACTACTAACTTTCTTAACTGATTCAGGTTGAGTCCAATCAAGGATGGCTTGAACTCTCTCGGGATTGACAGCAATACCCTTACCAGAGATTACATGGCCTAGATAGGTCACTTTTGTTAACCAAAATTCACATTTTGAAAACTTGGCATAAAGGTGATGCTCTCGAAGTTTCATCAATACCAGCCTTAGATGCTCGACGTGTTCTTGTTTGTTCTTTGAGTAGCTGAGAATATCATCGAGGTATACCACGACGAATTTATCCAAATACTCCATGAAGATTGAATTCATCAAGCGATAGAAGGTGGCTGGGGCATTGGTTAAACTGAAGGACATGACGGTGTACTCGTATTGGCCATAACGAGTGACAAAAGCCATTTTTGGAATGTCCCCGTTCTTGATCTTGATTTGATGGTAACCCAACCTCAAATCCATTTTGGAGAAGACTGAGGATCCAGCAAGCTGATCATACAGATCGTTGATCCTGGGGAGCGAATACTTGTTCTTTATGGTGACCAGGTTAACTCGTCGATAATCTACAACCATCCGATCCATTCCATCTTTCTTCTTGACGAAGAGGACGGGAAAAGCCCAAGGGGAAGATCTAGGATGAATGAAACCTTTATTCAAGGCCTCATCTAGTTGCTTCTTAAGTTCGGCTAGCTCCATGGGTGCCATCTTATAGGGTCTTCTGGCTATTGGAATAGTTCCCAGAACAAGGTCTATCACAAACTCTACATCCCTGTCAGGTGGAATTGCTGGCAGTTCTTCTGGAAAAACATCCGGGAAGTCACGGACTACCGAATGTCTTCAAGTTCTGGGAGAGGGTTGACATTGAGGGAATATAGTTTGCATTTGGCAACTCGAGTAGAGACATTAACTATCTCACCCGAGGGATGGGTAAGCTGAACATTTCTGGAATGAGTATGAATCTTGGCATAATGAACTAACATCTAGTCCATACCGAAGATGATATTGATATCAGAAGATTTCAGGGCTATCAAAGATGCTAGAAAAACTAGCCTGTCTACTAGGATTTCATTGTCATAGGTTATCCTGGAGGTTTGCCATTTACTACCAGGGGTTTGGACAACCAATGGGATTGCCATATCACAAAAGGACATGTTATGCAACTGTGCATAACTTTCTGAAATGAAGGAATGAGATGACCCAGTGTCAAAAATGACAGACACTGGGTGATGATTAACAAGGAGCGTACCCAATATGAGGTCGGGATCCCCTGCAGCTTCTTCTGCTGAAACATAATTCACGCGGCTACGTGCAGGAGTTGGCTTCACATAGTAAGCTTTGCCCGACTTGCCTTGCCCAACGGACTTTCCAGGTTGGTTGGCACCTATATTGTGAGGACACTCTCGTGAGTAGTGCCCTAGTTCTCCGCACTTGTAACAGATCACCTGATTGGCACGTGCTGCAGCATTGCTAGCTGGACCACCATAGGTCTTTGCTGGAGGGTTGGTCTGATTCGTCTGAGGCGCCACATAGGATGGCCTCGGGGTATATCTTGGTGGCAGAGAGCTATTCAGAACCCACAACCTGTGTTTTGGAAACGCGGAACCAGATGAGGAGCCAGAGTCACGGGAGTGCTTCTTCGTGGCTTCATAATCGGTATGACCAGTCTCGGCACTGATCGCCTTGTTGACAAGAGCTTGAAAGCTTGTACATTCGTGGAGGCGCAGGTCACGACGAAGTTCGGGGGTCAGACCCTTGCGGAATCTTGCTTGCTTCTTGGCATCAGTTGACACCTCCTCAGTTGCGTAGCGAGCGAGGTTACCGAACTCGCGGCTATAAGCATCCACGGTCAACATTCCCTGGGTGAAGGCACATAATTCCTCTCTCTTACGGTCCATCAGACCCTCTAGAATGTGGTGCAAATGGAAGGCTGCACTAAAGTCTGCCCATGTGGCTACTGGTCTGGCAGGACGCATAGCTTCAAAGTTCTCCCACCATAGATTGGCGGGTCCTTCTAGAAAGTACGCCGCAAAGGTCACCTTGTCGGCCTCAGAAACATTGGCAGAGCGAATCTTGCGTGATATACTGCACAACCAGTCATCAGCGTCGAGAGGATCGACGGAGTGATGGAACTTCGGAGGATTCAGCTTCACGAAGTCATTGAGGGGCACTGCATCATTCCTCGGCTGACGAGCCATATTTTTCTCAATACGCTCTAGCAGACGGTTGGTCTCTCTTTTGTTTCTTTCTGCCTCAAGCATAACTTCCGCCAGAGAAGGCGGGTGAGGTTATTCCTCCTGCGATGCCTGACTACCTTCTCCCTGCTCATGGGCAGGGGCACGGTTCAACCTGGTGAACACCATCCTAACAAACAAACTCACAGCTTAGACCAATATCAACATCAATACTAGCTATGGATTAAGAATGCACTGAACACATGGAATGCGGAAATGAACATCAGAACAACATGGTAACAAGTAACTCCTATATATACACCATGGTTCATACACACCATTACATAAACTACTGAAAAGATGATACTACCCATCAGAGGCTTTCCAAGCTTCCTATACATTATTTATCTATGCCTCCGGAACTCATCTTACGACATAAGCATACTACACAAGACACACAGGACTGTGGAACTACAACTACTACCATACTACTCCTCCACTCACGGTTCAGGCATCCGCATAAAACATCTCATAAAGGTTGCCTCCATGGCCTCGGAGCTCAACCTGTGGATCAGGAAATACTCGAGCCTGAGACCCCTGGGAACTGTAAGGACACGGGTGTGGCCTTGGTCCCCTGAATGGTGGTAGTAGAGGTCCCCGAAGAGGGGTGACTCCTCCTATAGCAGGCCAGTCAACATGAGCTGGAAGATGGTTCCTAACAGGGTTCAAAATCTCCATATATCCATACCCTGTCTGCACTACACGTGCCAGCTGTGTCAAAACCGTCCACAGACGGGCACGTGTAGCATAGAGCTCCATACGAAGGGCACGAGCATCTCTGTCTCTATTCTCTAACATCTCAGCAATGGACTGCAGCAGTGGATCCTCCAAAGAGGAATTAAAGTAGACCCCATTGAGGTATCCTTCTTCTCCTGGCTGAGAGGCAGGGACATAGCAGAATTCTGAATTCTGCAGAACTGCATGTCTGGCTCTCATGATGGTCAACAGTGAATAGGAAGCATCTTGTACCGCCTTGTCAACAGTAACCCCCAATCCATAAGACCAATGGATCGGCTCCTCGGCTCCAGGGTAATCTGGGAATACCCTAACGGTGCACAGGTACTGACCCTGGTTAAAATCCTGGTACTGCTCCTCCACTGTACACTGTGGGTACCAGCGGTAACCGGGTAGTACCATCATCCTGACCAGCATGGCCGTGTGACCCGGCACATCAATGCACCTAGTCAGACGGACCACCTGACGAGAAGGACGGCCAGGCATCTGAAAATAGAGAGTAATGCAAAGGCATTAGAGCTCTAGAGACAAAATTGGGCAGCATAATGGCTGTGAATGCTCAAAAACAATTTTGAGATAACCCACAAAAGATAGGACAGCTTAACCACTCAACTATCAAGTTCAATTCCATGGTCATCAAAACTTACTTTATTTTCCTTGGAATAAAAGAAACTCGGAGTAACTCTCGAGTCGTTGTCCTATAATCTACCGATTAGTAATACACGATCCTGAGAGAAAGATAAGTAACCTAGTTCTTAATCTCCGCAGAAAAGATGAGGATGACCGGAATAGAAGGACTTGAGAAGAGAAGCAAGAATCTTGCATTCCCTTCCACAAACAATTCCCTTATATATAACTAAAGCAATTCTAGACTAACTTCGACCAGTTTAGCTTGGTAATCCTACAGTCAGTCAGGCTCTGATACCAACGCTGTCGGGACCCTGATCCTAAGCCATAGAAATCCAGCCTGTAAGACATTGCATCCCTTTGCGGTCTCACGCACGGTTATCCCCATGGCTGCCACCTTACCTTAGCCGAGACTGTTTGCGCCTTTTGACTCACGTATGCATTAGTGTCGCTAGTATTCCAATGTCAAAGAACCCGGGTCGACATATCTAGTCATAAACTCAAGTAGCTCGACTGTACTGAGACAGGCATACATAACACAACAAAGCAGGTGTCGGTCAACAACGAGTGTAGACGAGTCGTAGCAAGCTACAAGGACTCCATTACACCGCGTGACATTTCCCCGAAGGGACAGACACACCAGCTAAGAAGGACACATGCCGGTCAACCAATGTGTCCGGAGTAGTAGCGAACTACCAGGGCTCGGTGGAATCACAAAGGGGCATTTCTCTGTATAGAGAGCTACTAAGGCATACGACTAGGTGTCGAATCCCATACATATCACAATGCATCACACGTACGCATGACATACTAGATATGCATAGATACAACAATGGCATCACAACATAACCATACAACATCACGACATCTATTTAGAAGACTCGGAAGAGTCTTGCATAATATGTTCATACAAGCAAGGGTCACACGACCCGACACTCAAAGTCATACAAACCAACGGAAGCATAAAGTTGTCTGAGTACAGACAGATGAAAGGATAAGGCATAAAGCCTGACTATCTACAGATCCCTTCTGAAAGGGCCAGGTCGTAGCTGGGACACCAGCTACTCATCATCATCAATGTCTAGAAAGAACCCACTTGTTGGCTCGTGGGTTTCCTCTGCAACAACTATTAAGCAAACAGGAGTACAAAAGTACTCAGCAAGACTTTAGAACAGATCTATCTACTCATGCTCAGGTATCAATAAAGGGGGTTGTGGTGTTTCATGCAGCAAGCCAGCTTTGACTCTTGGCTAGACAAAACTAAATTTCTAAACAACTTTGACAAGTTTGTTTTCTCGCACACGAGTCCACTATCTCCACAACAATACACCATCATGGAATCATTCCCGTCTTCCTACGGAAATGCCATCCATGACACTCACACTTATCTTGATCCTTTTATGAGTAGCCATTAAAGTTATCTATGAACAACATATGTCTCCAAGTAGTCCATATCTGCGGACGTGGCTATTCGAATAGAACATAACCCTGCAGGGGTCTACTTCTTCACACATGCTCTCACCACTTATCGCTATGTGCACGTCATGCACCTTGGCAACCTTCAAGCGGAAGCCCAGCGAGGGAGTCGCCCACGACCATTAACCACATTACTACCTAGTCCAAGTTTATCGCCTATCTGAGGGTAATGCTAGTGTGATAGAAACCTTTCTGTCACCCCTTGAGGTTGCGTTGGTTTTTCCCTTGAAGAGGAAAGGGCGATGCAGCACAGGAGCAGTAAGTATTTCCATCAGTTGAGAACCAAGGTATCAATCCAGTAGGAGAATCGCGTCAAGTCCAGAGTACCTGCGCAAACACAAAAGAGCTTGCACCCAACGCTATAAAAGGGGTTGTCAATCCCTTCAAGATTGATTGAGAAGTGAGATCTAAAGGCGGAAAGTGCAGCGAAGTAAAAGTGTAAGGCTGAAAATATGGTGTGGAGTAGACCCGGGGGCCATAGTGTTCACTAGAGGCTTCTCTTAAAATAGCAAGTATTACGGTGGGTGAACAAATTACTGTCGAGCAATTGATAGAACCATGCAAAGACATGAAGATATCTAAGGCAATGATCATACATATAGGCATCACGTCCGAGACAAGTAAACTGATACTTTCTGCATCTACTACTATTACTCCACACATCGACCGCTATCCAGCATGCATCTAGTATATTGAGTTCATGACGAACAGAGTAACGCCCTAAGCAAGATGACATGATGTAGAGGGATAATGTCAAACCAATGATGAAAACCCCATCTTTTTACCCTTGATGGAAACAACACGATGCATCCCTCACTACACCTTCTGTCACTTGGTGAGCTCACCGCACGGTATGAACCCAAAACCAAGCACTTCTCCCATTGCAAGAATCATAGATCTAGTTGGCCAAACAAAACCAACAACTCAAAGAGAATTACAAGGATATGAAACCATGCATAAGAGAGATCAAAAGAAACTCAAATAAGATTCATAGATAATCTGATCATAAATCCACAATTCATCGGATCTCGACAAACACACCGCACACTACTAGGAAAAGGCTTGCTAATGGCGCACCTATTTTTTCTACTAATAGCGCACTATAGGTGCGCCACTAGCATCACGCCATTAGATTTTTTTACTAATGGCGCACGACAAGTGCGCCATTAGTATCTGGTATACTAATGGCGCACCAGGTAGTGCGCCATTAGTATTGCTCACAGTGCGCCATTAGTATCTGGTATACTAATGGCGCACCAAGTAGTGCGCCATTAGTATATATCCTGGTGCGCCATTAGTATAGATCCCGGTGGGCCATTAGTATAGATCCTGGTGCGCCATTAGTATAGATCCTGGTGCGCCATTAGTATAGCTTATGGTGCACCATTAGTATGCCTCCCAGGGCCATATTTACCCATATGCTCTGGCTTACTAATGGCGCACTAGTGTGCTGAGTGATGCGCCACTAGTGTGCTGAGTGATGCACCACTAGTATGAATATTAGGTATTTATTTTATTTTTTTCTGATATTTGCACAGATTACAAAATATATTATTGCACAGAATATAGATAGCACAACATATAAACAACAGATTTATCGAATACAATAGAAGATTAGTCTCCGAATACAATTCATCATATTAGTCTCCGAATTTAAAATACCGAACAAAGTTAGAACATTACAAGTCTCGAGACAGCGAGTAGCGAGTTTGTCTTCACATTACAAGTCGATATCGACCATCTAAACTACCATCACATAGAAGAGAGCTGCGGTCATCACAATGAGCATCATCGCAATGAAACTGGTCTTCATCTGGTTCCTCCAACGCTCCCTCCTCTCTCCCGCTAGATAGCGCGCGTATCTAACTTCCGCCTCCGCCCTTGTGGTGTACCCTTTGTAACTGTTACCGCTGAATCGGTGAACCTATCTCCGACACTCCTCCCAGTCGTCGTAGACTCCGAGAACCTTACCCTTGTACACGACATACGACGGCATCTCTATGCACTAGCCAAACAAAACGTTAGTAGCAATTCACAGAGACATACAAGTTCATTAAAGTTTAATATTACAACTATAACAACACGATTCATGGTCCTACTAATAAATAGCATCGATTATATATAAGTTGAACGACTGTCCAAACCAAAGAGACATACCAGTTCATTAAAGTTTAATATTCCAACATGAATTAGTAGCGATTCATGGGAACGTGGATGAAGTCGCCGTCATTCGTGATGGTCATGAAATTGCGCTCGTTGTCAGCCTGCATTTGTAGCATTGTATCTATCTCACTATTGGACAGCGGAGATCTGAGGTAGAACTTCCCCGAGGTATGAAGGACATCTTGATGGATGATTTCCGCAAACTCCGACTGGATGCGAAAGAATTCTTGTCTGATGTCCGCATCCTGGATTGCCGACAAGCGTGCGGCCCAATCTTTGAGATTATTTGGTAGCTGAAGGTGATTACTGTCTCGTATAATCGCTCGCATGTGATGGAGGGCGTAGTAGGCATCCTTCTGGCTGCCAGGCGGCTGCTTGACGCAGGCGAACGTCGTATTGTAGGTGAACACATGCTTGCCGTGCCTGAGACTTGTCCTGCTGAAGGTGCCTCTAGATATGGCATAGCCGGGAAGAGCTTCATCAAGAACTTTCTTGATATTTGTGTAGTCTTTTTTGACTGACGGTCTGAGTCGAAATACGTGGCCGTGGAATATTTCAGGCTTAAGAGGATGAGTGTGCAACGTGTGTCACAGCACAAAATACGGAATGTTAGAAAAAAAAGGACGATCAAAATCTAAGAAATCATATGTTACGTGGCGATGAGGGGATAACTTACCAGGGAAAGTAAGGCACGAGGAAGTTATCCTTTTTTGAGTTTGCCAGAATGACGCCTTCGAGGTATGAACTCGCGACTTGCCGGTCCCCAGCGCTGCCCAAGATCTTGGCACGCATATAGAAGGGGTCGACTATCACTAGGTCTGGGGTCTTGTCTCTAATGATCCGCATCTCCATACTCAGCGAAAATAGCCGAACGAAGGTGTAGTGCTGCGGATGAAGGTTAAACATAGTGAAGATGTCAGCAAACCGCAGGACGATCATACCCCCGATGGCGCTATCGACAAAGCCCTTGCCCTCTGGCACCTTGGCCATGAAAACCGGGTATGCCACATTATTCTCGGAGAGACGCCGCTTCTCCAAACAAAGAACACTGTCATGCAGACTCCGCATAGCACCGGTTGCAGCATTGAGCAGATTAGTCGGTAGCATCGGCCTACCCGCCTTAGGTAAAGGTGGCCCGTCCAGAGCATGGATCGTACTCAGTGCCGGCTGGCTCGCACCCTTCTTAGTCTTTCTTTTCCGTCCCTTCTTCTGCTGATGTAATGGGATCGAGTTCATCTGCTCAGAGACCACCTTCTTGAGTGTGTTGGGGCTGATAATATTTCGCACCTCGGCTATCTGAGGCTCGGTGAAGGCGGCAGCTGGAGGCGTCTCCTCAAAACTAAACACCAGACAACGCCTGTTGCAATTGGATTTCTCCGCGGTACCAGCTAGATCGCGGTCGTCTTTTGCAGGGTTGGGTTCTTGAGAAGGAGGCCCCAAGAATTCCTCACCATACCCATGTTCGGCAAAGTACTTATCGACATTGGTAAATGTACCATCGTCGTCATCATCGTTGTCCGGAACTTGTGCCATATGCATGTCCGGATCCTGTGCCATATGCATGTTCGGTAGCGTTGCGGTGGTCTTGCCATGGCTTGGCGCCGGCACGACTAGCGGTTTTGTCTGTGGGGTGGTGTCCCCCGCCCCCAAACGAATCTGGCTCTTCGGCCAAAGCAAGGGCCAGCTTAAGAAGACGCTGAGGGTCATCACATCATCTTTGTCGGCCCCTGCGGGGTGGAACGGAGGTAACAAGTCGTCGCAGCCTGGCAGCACCCGAACCAGTTGAACCCTATACGTGGTGGGTGGCATCGGTTTACCGTGGAACATGGGGTTGCCCGGTTGAACGATTCTGCCCTTGGCGACATCGATCAACTCGCCGCCCATGAAGTGCAGGAGAGTGCATGGAACGTCGGCGCCGGCGCCCTGCGAAAACATGTAGGGCGTCAGGGGATGCCCAGTCAAAGGCAAGGAGATGAAGTCATCGACCGAGAGAGGCTTAGTTACCGTGATGGTGTCGAGCTCGGCTAATGTCGAGGCACCGCCAACGGCGGGCGCGCAAGTGACGGAGGGGCCGCTTGCTGCCGAGGTGCCTGCCGGTGCCGGAGACACCAATGGCGTCGCCTGCGTGTTGTGCGAGTTGCTGGCCATGAAGCTGGGAATCGGGGGCGGCCCATGTTGGCCTCCCGCAATCCACGCCTGCCCCTCAATCAAGCTAGGCACAAGTGGGAGTTATTCTCTTGAACGATACCGCATAGTAACATGAAGGCTACAATTTAAATACAATCGATCTTAGCTAGCTTCTTGCCCTTATTTTTCGTAAATGGAGTTCTTCTCTTGAACGAACGTCCTTTAGGTAGGGTGGTCCTGCTTCTTCTTGTGGTGTATGCTGGTACTTCATCATCGTCGTCATGTTCCATCTTCGGGTCGCCGTACTTGTCGAAGTCTTGCTCATTAGCGACTCCATCCATTCCGATGATCTTCCTTTTGCCTCTCCTCACGACAACACGACTGGGCTTTGTCGGGTCGGTAATGAAGAAGCATTGGTCCACTTTGGAAGCCAGTACCCATGGCTCATTTTTCACGGTGAAGTTTGCACCCGCGGTCTTGGATTTGGCTTCGGGTATAACCATGGTGGTAAAATACCGGTCTTCTTTTATGACGCTCTTGGCCCATCTGACATGGAACATCGGGACCTTCTCTCCAGCGTAGCTCAGCTCCCAGATCTCCTCGATCCTTCCATAGTATCTGTCCTTGTCATTACCGGTGTAGGATTCCATTGTTACCCCGGAGTTCTGATAACCATCGCTCTTCAGGTCCTTTCCCTCGGTGTAGAATGTGTAGCCGTTGGTATCATACGCCTCATACGTCATCAGGTTGTGCTCGGCGCCCTGTGACAAGGCGAATATGAGTTGTTCTTCCGCGAAAGAATCCTCATGTAAAGGGTACGACAGAAGCGTCTGCTTGAACCAACGCGTGAAACATGAGTTGTGCTCTTTGATTATATCTCCGTCCGTCCTCTGTTGGCCTCGGTCATTGTACGTCTTTTCAATAAAGGTTTTGTGCTCTACGACCCAAGGATCGACCACGTCTATGTGTTGTAGCGCGACTAGGTTTGCTCTTTCAAAGTCGGCGAGTCGACCCTCGAAGTCGACATGCATTTCGCGGCGACCCTCACGGTGACCCCATCCTGCGAGCCTGCCGAAGTGCCTGTTGACGGGCAGACCAACGGGGTTCTCGATGCCTAGATAATTCGTGCAGTAGGAGATGCACTCTTCGGTCAGAAAGCCCCTGGCTATGCTTCCCTCTGGACGTGACATGTTGCGAACGTATCCTTTGATGACACCATTCATCCTTTCGAACGGCATCATGCTGTGCAGGAACGTCGGCCCGAGTTGGATGATATCCTCCACGATATGGACCAGCAGATGCACCATAACATCAAAGAATGCGGGCGGGAAGTACATCTCAAGCTCGCATAGTATCACCACGATCTCTTCCTGTAGCCTTCTGAGTTGCCTCACGCCAACCGACTTTCGAGAGATGACGTTGAAAAAGTTGCATAGGCCAAATAGTGTTTCACGGACGTGCGCGTCCATAATCCCACGGATTGCAACTGGAAGTATCTGCGTCATCAGCACGTGATAGTCGTGAGACTTCATCCCGCTAAACTTCTGCTTCCCTGAGTCTAGGTATCTGCTTATCTTCCCCGCGTAACCGTAAGGAAGTTTTATTCCTACGAGGCAGGTGAAAAACGGATCGATCTCCTCCTGACTTAGAGTGAAGCACGCGGGAGGGAAGTCATTTCCGGTCTTGTTGGACTTTTTGCCTTTGCGACGACTTTCCGTGTCCTGCTTCGCCTCATCATCATCATCATCATCATCATCATCATCATCATCATCATCATCATCATCATCATCATCATCATCATCATTATTAGCGTGAAGCTCCTCCCTGATGCCCATTGATTTCAAGTCTGCCCTTGCTTTCGGTCCATCTTTGGTCCTCTCTGGCATGTTGAGCAGGGTACCAAGCAGACTCTCACACACGGTCTTCGTGATATGCATGACATCAAGGTTGTGAGGCACACGGAGGATCTTCCAATACGGCAAATCCCAGAAAACAGACCTCGTTTTCCATACCTTCAGCAGCGGCTCTGGCGCCTTTCGCTTCTTTCCCGGCTCTGGCGCCTTTCCCAGCGGTGGGCACTCTTTCCAATTTTCCAACAGCTCGTATATTTCCTCGCCACTCCTCATAAGGGGGCGTCTTCGGGGTTCGGTTTCACCATCGAACAGATCCTTGCGATTTCTCCATGTATCATCGTCGCGAAGCCACCTTCGATGTCCCATGAACACGGTTTTTGAAGACCCGGGATCTCTATCTAGCTGGCGATACATTGTGTCATCCATGCACCTGACGCATCTAGAAAATCCATGGACCACCTGCCCCGCGACATATCCGTAACCGAGATAGTCGTGCACCGTCGTGAGCAGTGCGGCTCTCATAGGGAAATATTCTTTCTCTCCGGCATCCCACGTATTGGCTGGCGTTTTCCACATCGTGTCTAGCTCCTCTTTCAGCAACCCCAGATATAGATTGATGTCGTTCCCTGGTTGTTTCGGCCCTTCAATTAGCATACTCATGTGAATGTACTTCCTCTTCATGCACAACCAGGGGGGAAGGTTGTACATCCACACAAACACAGGCCAGGTGCTATGTGTGCTTCTCTGGTTGCCAAATGGATTGACTCCATCGGTGCTCGCACCCAGCACGATGTTCCTTGGATCGTCCCCAAATTCTGGGTATTCGTAGTTCAACGCTTGCCACTGGCTCGCATCCTTAGGGTGACTCAGCATCTTGTCTTTTTTATTTATCTTCGGATCATTTCCGTCATCTTCTCTCTTTTTCTCCTCCCTATCCGCGTGCCAACGCAGGAGCTTTGCTACCTTAGGGTCCGCGAAATACCATTGCAGACGAGGAGTGATCAGAAAGTACCACACCACTTTTCGAGGAGCTTTCTTCCTCTTCTTGTATCGACTGACGCCGCACACCGGACATATGGTAGACTCCGCGTGCTCGTCCCGATAAATGATGCAATTGTTCATGCACACATGTTATTTCACGTGCGGTAAATCCAGAGGACACACGATTTTCTTCGCCTCCTCGAAACTGCTCGGGCACTTGTTCCCCTTGGGAAGACGTTCGTGCCAGAATGACATGTTCTCGGTGAAGCATGCGTCGGTCATTTTGTGTTTTACCTTCATCTCCAGAGCCATGAGCGTTACTTTTAGGCGGGTATCCTCGGGCCTGCATCCTTCATACAATGGAGTAACCGCGTCTATCTCCAGTTGATCTAGCTTGGCTTTTTCTCGGGCGGCAGCTCTTGCGTATCCGTCTGCTTGAGAAGCAGCTCTTGAATATAAGGGTCCTGCACCCAGGCCATCGATGGTCCATCGTCGTCTGCTCTGGCATCTTCATCTTCATGATCATGCCCTTCATCTGCTCCGGCATCTTCCTCATCATCATGTCCGGCATCTTCTACATGATGACTGTGTCCTGGAGATTCTTCGTCTTCTCGTCCGCCCTCGCCGCGGTTGTCTTGCTCATGCCCTTCCTCATTTATTTCCCGGCCCCCATGGACGACTTCATAATCATCTTCATCACCTTGCCACCGATAGCCATCGATGAAACCACGCAAGAGCAGGTGGTCCCGCACCTTTACGGAATCCGGGTCCATAAGGCTCTTCAGCTTGCATCTTCGACACGGACATCTTATCTTTGTCTCGTTCTTTTGAAGCATCTAGGCCTTCGCGGAGCTCAAAAACCTATTCACGATGCCTTCGGTCATCGTGCGGACCATGGTCGCCTGCGGGGTAGAGCAAAACGATATTTTAGAACCAAAAAAAATTGGCATGACTTTGCCTAAAAATAGGACAAAAAGGAATGCATAGTGCCAAATTCTCGCCGAAACGGAAATGAATCAACATTCCGGGAAAATATTCGCAACTATAGCATTTCAAATACCGATACCTGCAAACACAAACATATATGCAACACCACAAACATATGCAACACAACAAACATACGTAGATCTAGCTAGGCCATAAAAAGTGCATGTGCACTTTGTTGGAGGGAGAAAAAGGTAGATCTACAACATAAAAGCTTTCCCCTTACTTACCTATCAAAAAAAGGTAATTTAACCACTTAATTTGGGTGAATCTATGATGCAAATGAGGTGAGGAGGAGGAGGCACCCGAGACAAGCTTGGAGGAGGAGGTGGAGAGAATGAAAGTGGGGAAAGTGAGTCTGGTAGGTGGCTGTCCAAAATATCTAGCTGGTCCCAGGTTACTAATGGCGCACCACCTACATATGCGCCATTAGTAACCCTGGTTACTAATGGGGCACCTCCTCTGGTGCGCCATTAGTAGTTCTGCAAAAAAAAAGAGTAGTGGCGCACCACCAACAGATGCGCCATTAGTAACACTGGTTACTAATGGCGCACTAGCTTTGGTGCGCCATTAGTACTTTGCAAAAAAAACCCAAAAAAAATTATAGTAGTGGCGCACTACTAACAGATGCGCCATTAGTAAGGAGGTTACTAATGGCGCACCAGCTGCTGGTGCGCCATTAGTAGTTTTGCAAAAAAAATATATAGTAGTGGCGCACCGATTGTGTGGTGCGCCATTAGTATCCACCACACTAATGGCACACCTCACATGGTGCGCCATTACTATATAGTAGTGGCGCACTGCTTGTGTGGTGCGCCATTAGTATCTATATCATCTATAGCCCTTTTCCTAGTAGTGGCAACAGAAGATTACATCGGATAAATCTCCATGAAGATCATGGAGAACTTTGTATTGAAGATCCAAGAGAGAGAAGAAGCCATCTAGCTACTAGCTATGGACCCGTAGGTCTATGGTGAACTACTCACGTATCATCGAAGAGGTCATGGTGTTGATGAAGAAGCCCCCCGTATCCGAATCCCCCCTCCGACAGGGCACGAGAACATGCCCCAGATGGAATCTTGCAGAGACAGAAGCTTCCGGCGGCGGAAAAGTATTTTCGATGATCTCCTGATTTTTTTTGGGATTTTAGGGAATATATAGGCACAAAACCTAGGGCGGAGGAGGTCCAGGGGGCCCACAAGCCCATGAGGCCCGGCCTCCCCCCTGGCCGGGGCTACAAGGCTTGTGGGGTCCCTGGGGACCCCTGCCTTGGTTCTCACGTCTCCCGATCTTCTTTTGTTTCGGAAAAAATCTTTTCAGGGATTTTATTCCGTTTGGACTCCGTTTCAAATCTTCCTCTGAAAAGGGTCAAAAACATGGAAAAAACAGGAACTCGCACTTAGCAGTGAGAAAATAAGTAAGTCCCAAAAAAGATACAAAAGGCATACAAAACATCCAAACTATCAAAAATTATAGATACGTTGGAGACGTATCAAGCATCCCCAAGCTTAACTCCTGCTCGTCCTCGAGTAGGGAAGTGATAAAGACTAAATTTTTGATGTGGAATGCTACCTAGCATAGTTGTCGTTTGTAACTTCTTTCATGTGACATGAATGTTCAGATCCGTAAGATTCAAAACAATAGTTTGCTATTCACATGAAAACAATAATACTTCAAGAAAACTAGCAAGGTAATCATGAACTTTCAAAATAACGAGGCCAAAGAAAGTTATCCCTACAAAATCATATCGTCTGGCTATGCTCCATCATCCTCACACAACTAATGTAAATCATGCACAACACCGGTATTGGCCAAGTAATTGTTTTCGCACTCTTACTTTCTCAAACTTTTTATAACTATCACGCAATACATGAGCGTGAGCCATGGATATAGCACTATAGGTAGAATAGAGTGTGGTGGTGGTGAGACAAAAAGGAGGAGATGGTCACATTGACTCGGCGTATCAAAAGGCTATGGAGATTCCCATTAATAGATATCAATGTGAATGAGTAGGGATTGCCATACAAGAGATGCACTAGAGCTATAAGTATGTGATAGCTCAAAAGGAGAACTAGTGGGTGTGCATCCAACTTACTTGCTCACGAAGACCTAGGGCAACTTGAGGAAGCCCATCATTGGAATATATAAGCCAAGTTATATAATGAAGATTCCCACTAGCATATGGTAGTGACAAAGAAATAAGCTCTCAATCATGAAGAACAAGGTGCTATTATGAAGCACAAGTGTGGAAAAAGGTAGTAGCATTGTCCGTTCTCTCTTTTTCTCTCTTTTTTGTTTATTTGGGCTCTTTGGCCTCTCTTTTTTATTTGGGCTCTTGGCCTCTATTTTTTTATTTCCTCACATGGGACAATGCTCTAATAATGATGATCATAACACTTTTATTTACTCACAGATTAAAGCTCACAATGATGGTAACTCTATAGGAAATGCCTCCGGCAGTGTACCGGGATGTGCAACGATCTAGCTTGCCGTGTGACGTTGAAACATCTCGCTAGCTATCTTACGATCATGCAATGCCAATATGAGAGTGATGGAACAAGTCATGAGACGGAAAGGTGGGAGTTGTATGGCAATATATCTCGTAATGGCTATGAGAATGCCATAGTAGGTAGGTATGGTGGCTGTTTTGAGGAAGGCATATGGTGGGTTTATGTACCGGCGAAAGTTGCGCGACACTGGAGAGGCTAGCAATGGTGGAAGGTGAAAGTGCATATATACCATGGACTCACATTAGTCTTGAAGAACTCACATACTTCTTGGGAAAGTTTTTATTAGTAGTCGAAACAAAGTGCTAAACGCATACTCCTAGGGGAAGGGTTGGTAGGTGTTAACCATCGCGCGATCCCGACCTCAACACAAAGGATGACAATCAATAGATCAATTATGCTCCGACTTCCTAACATAGCGGTTCACCATACATGCATGCCACAGGAATCACTAACTTCTACGCAAGTATTTCTAGATTCACAACATCCTACTAACATAACTCTTAATATTACCAAATCCACGTCTCAAACTTAATTGAGAGGAATCAAGAATTCTCTTTCTACTCAATGCACATGAAGATGGAGGTTTTTGTATCCTCTTTGGATACCTATCACCTTTGGGACTACTTTCATAGCATAAGCCAACTACCAAGTCACGCACCGCCGTGCTCTAAAACATCTAAGTGAAGCACATAGAGCAAAATCTCTAGCTCAAAAGATATAAGTGAAGCACGATAAGCATTCTAGCAAAATCACGATGAGTGCATGTCTATCTCTAAAGGTGTGCATAAAGGATGATTGTGACACAACAAAAAGAAAATACTCCTAAGATACAAGACGCTCCAAGCAAAACACATATCATGTCATGAATAAAAATATAGCTCCAAGTAATGTTACCGATGGATTGAAGCCGAAATAGGGGATGCCTTCCCGGGGCATCCCCAAGCTTAGGCTTTTTGGTGTCCTTGAATTTGGCTAGGGATGCCTTGGGCATCCCCAAGCTTGAGCTCTTTCCACTCCTTATATCTTTGTCCATGAGAGCATCACCCAAAACTTGAAAACTTCGCAACACAAAACTTAAACAGAAACGCGTGATAACATTAGCACAAGAAAACAAACTACCACCACTTTAGGTACTGTAGAAATCTTGATTTCTATTTACATTGATGTTGCGCTACTGTATTCTCACTTTTCCATGGCTAGTACCCCCCCCCCCGATACTATCCATAGTTTCATCAAAACAAGCAACCAACTCAACAAAAACAGAATCTGTCAAAACAGACCAGTCTGTAGCAATCTGTATACTTCGTATACTTCTGGTATCTCAAATATTCTGAAAACTTCCGACTATCTGGGCAAAAGGAATATCAACCAGCAGAAAAAACAATAAACTCAAAAGCTCTTTCTGAATAAAAATGAAAAATCATCTCGTGAGCGAAAAGTTTTTGTCTTTTTCCAGCAGGATTAAACAACCATCACCAAGACTAGTCATAAAGGTTTGCTTGGCTCAAACACAAAAAGAAACACAAAAAACACAATCACAACAGAATTATGATAGTGTGGACGAAACAAAACAGAAAAGAAAAAGATAAATTCATTGAGTTGCCTCCCAACAAGTTCTATTGTTTAACGCCCTTAGCTAGGCATAAGGCGATAGAATCACGTATCGTCATCTTTGGTGCTCAAACCATAAGTGGCCCTCATAATGGATTCATAAGGCAATCTTATTTTCTTTCTAGGAAAGTGCTCCATGCCCTTCTTTATAGGAAATTGAAATCTAATATTCCCTTCCTTCATATCGATGATAGCACCGATAGTCCTTAGGAAAGGACTACCAAGAATAATAGGGCAAGTAGGATTGCAATCAATGTCAAGCACAATGAAATCCACGGGTACATAGTTCATATTTCCAATAATAAGAACATCATTGATCCTTCCCATGGCTTTCTTGACAGTAGAATCCGCAAGATGAAAATTAAGAGAACACTCTTCAAGCTCATTAAAACCCAGAACATCACATAATGACTTTGGAATCGCGGAAACACTAGCACCCAAATACACAAAGCATTGCATTCATAGTTTTTGATTTTGATTTTGATACTAGGTTCCCACTCATCATGAAGCTTTCTAGGGATAGAGACTTCCAATTCAAGTTTCTCTTCAAGATATTTTATCATAGCTCCGACGATATGATCGGTAAAGGCCTTGTTTTTGTTATAAGAGTGTGGAGAGTTTAGCATGGATTGCATCTAGGAAATGCATTCAATCAAGGAGCAACTATCATAATTGAATTCCTTGAAATCCAAAGTAGTAATTTCATTAGTACTCAAAGTTTTAATATCTTCTACTCCACTTTCAATGCTTTAAGCATCAAGATAGATGGACTCCGAATCATTGGGGCGCTTTTCAACCAAAGTGGATTCATATCCAGCCCCATCATCATTGGGTTTGACACAAGAAAACAAAGATTCAATGGGAGTCACACCAACCATTTTAAGATCTATGTGATTCTCATCACGAGTTTCAGGTTTAGCAGCCATTTTATTGACTAAGGTAGCGTTCTCATCAGAAATCTGGCCTACCAACTTTTCAAGACGAGCAAACTGAGAATTTAGCGCAAGGGATTCTCTGGCCATATCATCAACTTCTCTATTCATAAAACCCAGAAAAGAATTTTCCTCCTTCAGTTCTCTACGAAACTAACTGTTGTATTCAAACTGTGTAGACATGAAGCCTTTAACACTAGTTTCAATCTCTTCCAAGCTTGCACCGTGAGCATCAAAATCCCTTGGTTGGGCCATGCGGGTAAAGAGAAAGCGAGAGAAAGGGGTGAACCAAAAAGGCAAACGAAAAAGGCAAAAAAGGCAGATTTGTGAAGTGGGGGAGACGTAAACGAGAGGCAACTCGCAAACAAAGTAAATGCAAGAGATGAGTTTGCGACACTTACTTGGATGAGTTCTTGACTTGATCCTCCGAGGCAACTGCGCGAGAAATTCTTCTGCTACGACGACAGAAACCTTTCTGTCACCCCTTGAGCTTGCGTTGGTTTTTCCCTTGAAGAGGAAAGGGCCATGCAGCACACGAGCAATAAGTATTTCCCTCAGTTGAGAACCAAGGTATCAATCTAGTAGGAGAATCGCGTCAAGTCCAGAGTACCTGCGCAAACACAAAAGAGCTTGCACCCAACGGTATAAAGGGGTTGTCAATCCCTTCAAGATTTATTGCAAAGTGAGATCTGAAGGCGGAAAGTGCAACAAAGTAAAAGTGTAAGGCTGAAAATATGGTGTGGAGTAGACCCGGGGGCCATAGTGTTCACTAGCGGCTTCTCTCAAAATAGCAAGTATTACGGGAGGTGAACAAACTACTGTCAAGCAATTTATAGAACCGCGCAAAGTCATGACGATGTCTAAGGCAATGATCATACATATAGGCATCACGTCCGAGACAAGTAGACCGATACTTTCTGCATCTACTACTATTACTCCACACATCGACCGCTATCCAGCATGCATCTAGTGTATTGAGTTCATGACGAACAGAGTAACGCCTTAAGCAAGATGACATGATGTAGAGGGATAATCTCAAACCAATGATGAAAACCCCATCATTTTACCCTTGATGGCAACAACACGATGCGTGCCTCGCTACCCCTTATGTCACTGGGTGAGGTCACCGCACGATATGAACCCAAAACCAAGCACTTCTACCATTGCGAGAATCATAGATCTAGTTGGCCAAACAAAACCCACAACTCGAAGAGAATTACAAGGATATGAAATCATCCATAAGAGAGATCAGAAGAAACTCAAATAAGATTCATAGATAATCTGATCATAAATCCACTATTCATCGGATCTCGAAAAACACACCACAAAAGAAGATTACATCAGATAGATCTCCATTAAGATCATGGAGAACTTTGTATTGAAGATCCAAGAGAGAGAAGAAGCCATCTAGCTACTAGCTATGGACCCGTAGGTCTATGGTGAACTACTCACGCATCATCGAAGAGGTCATGGTGTTGATGAAGAAGCCCTCCGTATCCGAATCCCCCTCCGGCAGGGCACCCGAACGTGCCCCAGATGGGATCTTGCGGAGACAGAAGCTTGCGGCGGCGGAAAAGTATTTTCGATGAACTCCTGATTTTTTCTGGGATTTTAGGGAATATATAGGCGCAAAACCTAGGGCAGAGGAGGTCCAGGGGGCCCACAAGCCCGTGAGGCCCGGCCTGGGCTAGAGGGATTGTGGGGTCCCTAGGGACCCCCTGCCTTGGTTCTCACGTCTCCCGATCTTCTTTTGTTTCAGAAAAAATCTTTTCGGGGATTTTATTCCGTTTGGACTTTGTTTCAAATCTTCCTGTGAAAAGGGTCAAAAACACAGAAAAAACTGGAACTGGCACTTGGCACTGAGTTAATAAGTTAGTCCCAAAAAAGATATAAAAGGCATACAAAACATCCAAAGTTTGACAAGATAATAGCATGAAACCATCAAAAATTATAGATACGTTGGAGACGTATTAGGTAACCCGCACGGAAGTCCGGCCAAGGTTTCCGCGACGGCCCCAAACGATGTGCATAGGGTTCCCAAGCCCACCATCCGGGTGCCACTTGGTACACCGTGCCAGTGCCTACCGCATCATAGCCCACCTCTAAGGTCAGCACTATGCACGGCCTCCAGCGTGACTAGAAACACCAGAAACTACTTGCGACTCCTGGAGCGAGTACTAGGCAATTAATAAGTTGAGCGGGGTCATATTTCAAGGCCTAGCATGTGGTAGTATCTCGTCTTGGATTACATACACGGAACTCAGTTCCTAAGGACAGTCCCAATGAAACAACCCGCCATGTACTCCTACATAGCCTTTCATCGGTACCTTTACCAAATCAGGTTCCACACTTAAACTTTGTCACTAGAACACATTCATCCATTCCTGTTCATCACCCAGATGAAACAGACCTGACACAACTTCTAGGCATAGCAAGCATAGCAGGTATAAACACATCACAGCTCAAGCATCTACCAGGTATGCTAAGTTGCATGGTTTGGCTATTTACTGTGACAATGACAGGTTATGCAAAGGAATAGGTTCAGCTACCGAAGTAAAGTATTTGAAATATTTTGTCCTAATGCAATAAGTGGGAGCAGGAGCAAGAACATGGGATGATATCGGGATGGTCAAAAGGGTGCTTGCCTTGTTTCTCAGCACACAGGTAATATCCGTCAGTCGGATATTCAGTCGTATTCGGAGAGGCGGGGCGTACCGAATAACAACCACAATTAATAGCAATCATATGCAACAATCATGATGCATGAACATGGCATGAAATGAGGAGTGATATGATTCAATGTGGTTGGTAAAACCTTAGTTTGCATCTGGTTTGAAATCCAATTTCAAATAATATTTGAAATGGCATATTTATCTTAATCATTTCATTGATTTGACCTGATGTTGTTTCATAACTTTTTTTTCATGCATGAAAGTAGCACCATTGTATTCATTGAATTTTTCTAATCAATTTTCCTATATTATTTGTCTGATTTTGAGCTATAATCAAATTTCTATGAATTTACAAAGTTTGCAATTATTCTGGAATTATTTGAAACCCAGAATTGGATTTATTGCGTCAGCATGACATCAGCAGGTCAACTGGCCATTTGAAAGTCAAACCTGACCAATGGGACCCACTGGTCAGTGACTCTGGCCAGAAATTAGTTATGTTTAAACTTAAATGGGTATTTAACAGGGCTGGACCCACATGTCAGGGGAGTCAACCCCACCAGCGATGGGGTCAAATCCACGGGCAACGAGGCTCCGGCAACCACCAGAACGGCGAAGGGCGTCGGGATTCTGATTCTGGCGACCAAACGAGCGACGGAGGGGCTCAAACGATCGGCCACGCGACCGTGACCAAGATGGAGCAAGCCTCGGGGACTGAGATGACCGGTATAGACATCGGCGACGAGCTCGCGGCTGCCGGAGCTCAGCCATCATCGAGGTCATTGAAATCGAGGGCAAAACGCGCGGGGTTGGGCTCCTAGAGCATCTACGCGACGAGCTGGAGCTGTTGCAGGCCTCGGGTGGACCAACCGGTCATCGTAGGGTCACCGGCGACGAGCTACAGCGGTGGTCCTCGTCGGGCTCCGGTGAAACTGGGCCTAGAGTTCGGGAAAGAGAGGGGAAGATGGGGGAAACACTCCGGAGCTCACTGCGGTGTCGAGGGGAGGCTCGGGCTGATCGGGGACGCACTGGATCCAGCGAATAGACGGTGGCTTGCCGGCGGCCGAAGCTGGAAGACGACGGTGACGAGGGTGATGTAGGGCTCGGGGGCTCTTCTCCTTTGGCAGGGACGTCTAGCTCGATGAGGCAGAGCGAAAGGCGCACTCAGAGGTGAGGGAGGACGGACGGAGCGATGGCTAGCTCGAGCTCGAGCTCGTAGCAATGGCGGTCGAGAGAGAGAGAGAGATGCAGGGGGAGAGTGAGGAGGGGGAGAGGATGGGAACGAGTCTGGGGAGGCTTATCCTCCCTCTCCAGCTCATGAGAGCGAGCCAGGCGTCCACATAGGTGCGTGGGCGCGCCGGGAGAAGCGGCGGCCAGCTCCTGCTCCGACTGGCGAAGGAGGAAGACGACAGAAGGGGAGTGGGCTTGAGCCAGGTAAGCGAGGTATAGCTCTTTTCATTTTTTCTTTCTTTTCCAGTTTCTGTTTTATCATTTCTGATTTAGTTCATTTTATTTTTGGCTCCAAACTATTTCAAAAATAGTTGAATGATACTCGGGTGTTATTTGGAATATTTCCAAACATATATAAAAGTTTCAACATTTTTAAGAGAATTTGAAATATTTGAAATCAAATATATAATTGATTTCAGTGGCTTTCATATTTAAAATAAAAATGCAAAAAGCATTTTGAAAATATATTTCACCCTTGATATTTTGTTTTCAGGAAATATCAGAAAAGATGAACTTTTATGATGGCCATTTTGGGTTCATTGATTTGCCACTAAATTTAAATTGTTTTTGAAAATAGAGTTGCTAGGGTTTGCTTTTGTTTTCATTTATTTGCTTTTGATTTCCTTTTATTTTCTTGGATGCAATGGAAAAGACATGAGCACAATCTTGCTAAACTCTATTAGGGATTCAGGGAAGTGACATATACGCACTCTTACCTTTCCGCAATTTCCTAGCCTATACGGTACCGTGCATTGCACTTTCTTACCTCGAGACTCGGTGCAAACTTCACACGTGCATCCAAACCCCATGATATGATACGCTCTGTCACACGTAAGCCTTATTATATCTTCCTCAGAACATCCACCACACCTACCTATTATGGCATTTTTGTAGCCATTCCGAGATATATTGCTTTACAACTTCCACCGGTTCCGTTTTGATGACTCGAGCATTCATTGTCATATTGCTCTACATGATCGTAACATAGCTAGCATGATATTTCCATGGCTTGTCCATTTTTTATGTCTGTGCTATGCTAGATCATTGCACATCCTGGTACACTGCCAGAGGCATTCATATAGAGTCATACTTTGTTCTAGGTATCGAGTTGTAATATTGAGTTGTAAGTAAATAGAACTGTGATGATCATCATTATTAGAGCATTGTCCGAGTGAGGAAAGGATGACGGAGACTATGATTCCCCCACAACTCGGGATGAGACTCCGAACAAAAAATGAAAAATGGGGGAGGCCAAATGAAGCCACCATAAAAAAAGGAAAAAATGGGGGAGGCGAGAAAAAAAGAAATAAAAAAGGATAAAGAAAGAAAAATAAAAGGAAAAAATGAGAGAAAATATAGAAGGGGCATGCTAATTCCACACTTGTGCTTTGAAGTAGCACCTTTTTCATATGGAGAGTCTCCTATGTTATCACTTACATATACTAGTGGGAATTTTTCATTATAGAATTTGATGCGCACCATGTTAGTTTTCATTCTAACCTTTCATACACTTATAGCTCTTAGTGCACCTGTTGCATGGCAATCCATACTCCTCGCATCGATATCTGTTGATGGGCATCTCCATACCCATCGATACGCCAGTTTATTCGAGACTTTCTTCTTCACTTTTACCCCTTTCAACCTACCATAGTATTCTATTCCACCTTTATGCTATATCCATGGTTCACGCTCATGTGTTGAGTGAGTAATCAAAAGCTGAAGCGTGCTACTGCAACAAAAGACCTTCCAACGGTGTCAGAAATAGGAGTGTTGCTTGATACTCCTCAGCACAGGCCCCGGGAATCCTTCTGGTACGGCTACGCCTTAAGGGACTTCCTAGGCAAATATGCAAAGGATTTCCCCCGTGGCCTTGGAGCCTTGCGTTGGTGTTCCCTCGAAGCAGAAAGGGTGATGTAGCACAGCGGTGGTAAGTATTTCCCTCAGTTTGAGAACCAAGGTATCGATCCAGTGAAGGAGTATCACAAGTGCCTGCACAAACACAAAAGCTTGCTCCCAACACTATGAAGGGGTTGTCAATCCCTTATAGATTGTTCGCCAAGTGAGAACTGAAAGCAACAAAGTAACAAAGCAAAGTAAAAGCGAAAGTGGAAACGATAGATGTGAATAGACCCGGGGGCCGTAGTGTTTACTAGTGGCTTCTCTCATGAAAGCAAGTAGACGGTGGGTGAACAAATTACTGTCGAGCAATTGATATAACCGCGCAAAGTCGTGACGTCATCTATGGCAATGATTTTATCTATAGGAATCACGTCCATAACAAGTAGACCGATACTTTCTGCATCTACTACTATTACTCCACACATCGACCGCTATCCACCATGCATCTAGTGTATTAAGTCCAAAAGAACAGAGTAACGCCTTAAGCAAGATGACATGATGTAGATGGACAATCTCATATCTACGACAGAGCCCAACTTGTTACCCTTGATGGCAACTACACGATGTGTTCCTTGCTGCCCCTACTATCACTGGGAAAGGTCACCACACGGTAATAACCCAAAACCAAGCACTTCTCCCATTGCAAGAATCATAGATCTAGTTGGCCAAACAAAACCCAAGACTGGGAGAGACTTACAAGGATATCAAATCATGCATATAAGAAATCAACAAAGACTCAAATATATATCATAGATAATCTGATCACAAATCCACAATTCATCGGATCTCGACAAACACAAAACCAAAGAAGATTACATCGCATAGATCTCCATGAAGATCATGGAGAACTTTGTATTGAAGATCCAAGAGAGAGAAGAAGCCATCTAGCTACTAACTACGGACGCGTAGGTCGGAAGTGAACTACTCACGAGTCATTGGAGGGGCGATGATGATGATGAAGAAGCCCTCCAACACCAAAGTCCCCTCTGGAAGGGCGCCGGGAAGGGTCTCCACATGAGATCTCGCGGAAACGGATGCTTGCGACGGCGGAAAAGTATTTTCGTGGCTCCCTTGATTTTTTCTGATTTTTGGGAATATATAGGCGCAAGATCTAGGTTAGGGGGGCGCCAGGAAGGCCACAAGCCTGCCCACCGCCGCCCCCCTGGTGGCGGAGTGGGGGCTTGTGGGCTCCCTGTAGCCCTCCTGGCTTGGCCCACAGGCCCCCTGATCTTCTTTCGTTCGGGAAAAAATCATTTCGGGGATTTTATTCCGTTTGGACTCTGTTCCAAAATCAGATCTGAAAAGAGCCAAAAACACAGAAAAAACAGGAACTGGCACATGGCACTTAATTAATAAGTTAGTCCCAAAAAAAGATATAAAAGGTACATAAAACATCCAAAGATGATAAGATAAAAGCGTGAAACCATCAAAAATTATAGATACGTTTGAGACGTATCAAAGCGCATTAAAAAGTACGATCCAATTGCTTGATTTGTCACTAGGGTGCTCATGATTTATACCTTATGCTAGGAAGACCAAACACGACAGGTTATATGATTTTCTAGGGATAGATTTCTTTCGCATTCATATTTTGAAAGACACGATTGTCTGTTGGGATCCATGAGTATTAATGTCTTTATGTCAAATGATAGACTATTGCCTTGAATCACGTGTATCTTAATATTCATGCCATGATTAGATATATGATCAATGTTATGCTCGGTAGCATTCCACATTAAAAATTATCATTTCTATCATTTAGCTACTCGAGGACGAGCAGGAATTAAGCTTGGGGATGCTGATACGTCTCCGTAGTATCTATAGTTTTTTATTGTTCCATGCCAATATTATACAACTTTCACATATTTTTGGCAACATTTTATATGATTTATTGGACTAACATATTGATCCAGTGCCACGTGTGAGTTCCTGTTTGTTGCATGTTTTTTGTTTCGCAGAATATCCATATCAAACAAAGTCCAACCATGACAAAAATTTATGGAGAATTATTTTGGAATATATACTATTTTTGGGAGGAGGGATCAACATAAACGGATGCCCACTGCCTCCATTACCCACGAGAGCATGACCCATACCCCTGGCACGCCCTTCCCTCTAGTGGCAACATCGTGTGTTGGTTGGATCTCTTCTTCGAGTGCAAGAAAGATAATTTATGTAAAAAAGGTGTAATTTTTTTGGCCCGATCAGAGTTACGGATTTCCGGGAATTTAAGAAACGATGAAGGGCCACAAAATAGGAACGCGAAACAGAAGAGAAGAAAGAGGTAGATCCAATCTCGGAGGGGCTCCCGCCCCTACGCCTCCATGGAGGCCATGGACCAGATGGGTAACTCTCCTCCCATCTAGGGGGAGTACAAGGAAGAAGAAGGAGGAGGGAGGCTCTCTCCCCCTCTTTCTCGGTGGCGCCGGAGTGCCGCCGGGGCAAGGAGTGTGATGGCGATCTACATCAACAATCTTGCCGCCATCAACACCAACTCTCTCCCCCTCTATGCAGAGGTGTAACACCTCTTTTCCCACTGTAAATCTCAACTTAAATGTGGTGTTGAACACTACATACTATTTCCCAATGATATGTGGCTATCCTATGATGTTTGACAATCCGTTTTGTCCTACGGGTTAATTGTGATATGATGTTATTGATACGAATTGTGTGTTCATATGGTGTTGTCCTAAGGTGCCTTCTGTGAGGTGCATACGTGAAGGATACACGCTGGAGGGTTTGCAATATATTCATGATTCGCTAATAGTGGGTGGCGAGAGTGCAAAAACTTACACCCGAGTAAGGGAGTTTTGTGCATATGAGACTAAAGAGGACTTGATGTTGAATGCTATGGTTGGGTTTACATTAATGATTTATAATAGTTGCAAATGCTTACTAGCGATCCAATCATAAGTGCATATGATCCAAGTACGGAAACTGTGTTAGCATATGCCTCTCCCTCATTGCACATGATAAGTATCTGTCATGTTATATTCAATTGTCTATGGACAATCATTTTCTTGTGTTCCACAAAAAGCTTTTTACTAAATAGCCCCAAACTTTTATTTCCATGCTCTTTATTTTCTTGCAAAACAGCACCTAACTTTTATTCACTTTTTCTTTATTATCTTGCAAACCTATCTATTACACCTGTTAAGTACTGCTAGTTTTATTTTTATTTTAGTTAAAGCAACATTTAAGTGTGCATAGAGTTGTATTGGTGGTTGATAGAACTTGAGAGAATATTTGTTCTACCTTTAGGTCCTCGTTGGGTTCGACACTCTTATTTGTCAAAAAAGGATACAAACGATCCCCTATACTTGTGGGTTATCAATCTAAAGTGGAAGGGGCTCCATGGAATCCGCCACCGCATCGTCGGCATGCATCTCGGCCTTCGCAAGTGCCGCCTCTTCGGACATCAGCTTTATGCTGGATTCAGAGGAAGCTAGTAGTATATTGGCGTGGGCGTTCTCGATATTGGATTGGATGGCCTCGACCCGGGCTAGAGCGACCTCCGCGGCACAATAGGCTGCGTGATAGCTCTTGGCGTTTGAAGCCGCCATCGCAGGAGGTGCAGCTACCGTCTCGGCATTTATAGATGCCTTTTCAACCATCGCAAAGGCTTAGGCGGTTGCTGCAGAGGCCCTTTCAGCAGATGCATACGTGTTCAAGGAGGATACGGCTGCCCTCTCGACCGAGGCGGCCGCGTTCTTGGTAGATGCTGGAGCGCTTGGAGCAGAGGGGGTGGTCGTAAGCACCCTTAAGATGTGTTCCCACAATGTCATTCTTTGCACAAAGGATTTGTTGGGGAATGTGGATTAAGGGTGAATGAATCCGAGCTAGACGAAGACGATGAAGCTTACCACATAAGCCATAAATAGATCTGTGATTTTTCATCTCAAATAGTTCCTATATAGAACCGTATGTATGGAGTTCGCTTTTTAATGAATTGTAAATCTATTTTGGTTACAGCGATAACATATATTGTTTCATTTGTAAGAAATAAATCCCTACCATATCAATGCACGACCGAGAGCCTACGATTTGGAAATTTCAGAGTTCAGTTGATATTTTTATACATCAAGTTAGTTTCTAGAAATTTAATGACCATAATTCAAAATTGAAACACATGAACATACAAGATGAAACAAACAAACTATTGGGAAAATCATTTTTATGTACTATTTGCTTCTATATATATGCACCGTGTACTAAATTTGAAGGAATTCCAAACATCTTGAGTAACGGTTTGTACACATGCATTGTGAATCTAGGTTTTCAAATTCAAAAAATGTAAAAATGCTCTGAAGTACATGAAAATCAGCATGATTTCCCGACATGGGCCAAGATGTTGTGGTTAAAGTAATGGCTTGTTCAAGATAAGCTTTGACACATGTGTCTCACAAACTGTAGCATCACACGAAGGCTCGTCGTTCCGAGAGGGGCCATGGAGCCTTGTTTGATGTGGAACCGCTAGTCGTTCCCTCATTTGGCCCAGTTTTTTCCATCATTACAATGCACGTATACGACAGATATCCTTAAATTTTTAAAAAATTGGGGTTCAATTGACATTTTTATACATTAAGTTAGTTTCTAGAAATTTAATGGCCATAATTCAAGACTGAAACACATGCTGATGTGAGATGAAGCAAAAACTGCTGAAAAAAAATCATATTTTGTACTACTTGCTTTCGCATGTATGCCACGTGCAATAAATTTGGACTTACAAACATCTTGAATAATGGTTTGGACACAAGCATTTGGAATCTAGTTTTTAAATTCAAAAAATGGAAAAAAACTATGAAGTACATGAAAATCTCCATGATTTCCCGACATGTGGCCAAGATGTTGTGGTTAAAGTATTGGTTTGTTCGAGAAAAGCTTTGACACATGTCTCTCACAAACCGAAGCATCACGCGAAGGCTCGTGGTTGCAATAGGGAACTTGAGGCCTTATGTGATGATGAACTTTCAAACGCTGCCTCATTCGGCCTATTTTTATACTCATTGTTATAATTCATGCATAAGACCGACATCCTATAATTTGGAAATTTTGAGGGTTCACTTGAAATATTTATAAATTAAGTTAATTTCTAGAAAATTAATATCCATAGTTCAAAACTGAAGCGCATATATATATATATATATATATATATATATATATATATATATATATATATATATATATATATATATATATATATAGGGTCGCGCAATTCGTCACCCTAGATGATGAATAGTTATTCTTCACCCCCCTATTTTAACATCAATTCACTGTAATTTTATGCTTCGTAAATTTTGTCTTATTTTATACGTAAAAATATACCTAAAAAAATAATCAACGTAAAAATATTTTATGCCACGTAAAATTACGAACATACAAAAATAGTGCAAAAAAGTACAATATATTCAACTTTTACTAGTCTTGTGACCTATATTTTTGTTTTTCTTTTGTAAAGTTTTATGTAGTGATTCAATATAAATGTATTATTTGTATTCCGAATGTAATTTATTTGTAAATTTATCATAAGATTATCTCGGGTGAAGAATAAACTATTCTGCACCCTGGGTGATGAATAGAGTTTATATATATATATATATATATATATATATATATATATATATATATATATATATATATGCCCATGCAATAAATATGAAGGAATTCCAAACATCTTGAGTAACGTTTTGGACACAAGCATTGTGAATCTAGGTTTCTAAATTCAAAAAAAATAAAAAAAGCCCTCTGAAGTACAATAAAATTTGCATGATTTCCCAACATGGGGCAAAGATGTCATGGTTAAATTACTACACTTGCTTCCATAACACAAAAATCATATTAAATAATATAGGCTTTCAAATTCGAGGTAATAGAAAATGATCTTAAATACATGGAATTTTTTCCAATATTTGTGTCACACAAAAGTATCTATTCAATAGATTTTGCAATATAGTGAGAGTATAGTAAGTTAGTAGTAACACAAATGGCACGCATGGACTACATTTGGATAGAAAATTTAAATATTTAGCAAGACAACCGGGTCCCACACCATTTGCACTCTGTTTCTCCTTTTGAGTTTGGGAAGCCAATTTTCGCGGGCTATTAATCCCACGCGGCCATGCATTGGGAACCATCAGTGATGTTAAGTCACACACGACCATTGACTCAGCAATCATGTGAATGAAGGCCACTGAATGAAGGCCACTGAATTCCGGAGACCGACGCGTCCGTTGTGGTCTCCCCCCACCCCCTGTTTCTTTGCTCATGATGATCAACATTCTAGCCGCCTATAAATGTTGTTTTTCAAGACATCATCATGCCTCCATTCTGTCATCTCTCTCCCCACCCCTCGCACAAAACACTTCCATGACACGGTTGGTCTGTGCACAAGTGGAGGAGGAGGCTCCACCCTACGAGGAGAGGGTAGAGTGCGGCGACGAGGAGGACCCCTTCGTGTCCCCAGACGAGGTCGCGCCAGACCGCCAACTGAATATTGGTTTTGGGGCTAGTACAATCTTGCTTTGTGGAAAGATTTGTCGCCAGTTGAGAGAGCCAGGAAGGTGGCATTCAATAAGGAGTGGGCTCAGGAGCATCCCAAGAACCAGATGGCCTAGAATGCCATTAGTGTCGCATCGGAAAAGGAGGAGCTGGAGCTTTAGTGGTGGGCAAGTCGATAAGAGGACGAGGTGTATGAACACGGCCAGTACCATGCAATGAAAGCTAGAGGCGCTAGGAGCCTCATTGCTGCATGGGCGTGGGCGGAAAAGCTTGAGTGTGCCACCGCCAAAGAACTCTGAAGGGCGCCTAGTGAGATGTCCTGCATGGTTGCGCACCTCCGCCAACAAGAGGTTGATCGGTACGTCAAACGTTGCAAGGCGGAGGATGCAGAAATCTCTCTCCATGTTGGGAAGTCGCCGTGCACCAGGGAGGGGTTGGAAAGAGGCTGCCGCTTTGCTGCTCCCCGACCAAGGAGGGGCGATTTTTAAAAATAAAATCACCGGAGGGCGAGGGGAGGGGGGTCGTCGACCAGTTGAATTGTATTCATTTGGCTATAAGGCAGTACATCCTATTGCAAGATTGGTTCAAGTGAACCAGAATTACAAGGGGCATAGAGAAGAAGAGATAAGCAAAAAACAACACACGCCACAATACATATATAGGGGGAACAGGGAGGGAAATACAACACAACAGAACAAAACAAAGATCACTCGAGGAGAATTCAAACGACATCAGCGAGCGGATTCCAAACCACGACACTGCACCGTCGACACATTCGAAAGGCCCCACACATCCGAGACTGCACAACATCATGACACCATGATACGTCTCCAACGTATCTATAATTTTTTATCGTTCGATGATATTATATAATCAACTTTGGATGTTTTATAAGCATTAATATGCTATTTTATATTATTTTTGGGACTAACCTACTGACCTAGAGCCCAGTGCCAGTTTCTGTTTTTCCTTGTTTTTGTCCTTTTTCAGATAGGAATATCAAACGGAGTCCAAATGGAATAAAACTTTTGTGATGATTTTTTTGGACCAAAAGAGACCCCCGAAGCTTTGGAAGAAGGCTAGAAGAGCCACGAGGGAGTCACGAGCCCGGTAGGGGCGCCCTACCCCCCGGGAGGGCCTAGCAGGCTCGTGACCTCCTCGTGGGCCCAACTGATGTAATTCCACCATCATAAATTCCTATAAATAAAGAAACCCCCAAAAAGAAACCTATATCGGGAGTCCCGCCGCCGCAAGCCTGTGTAGCCACCAAAAACCAATCGGGAGCCTGTTCCGGCACCCTGCCGGAGGGGGAATCCATCTCCGGTGGCCATCTTCATCATCCTGGCAATCTCCATGACAAGGAGGGAGTGGTTCTCCTTCGGGGCTGAGGGTATGTACGAGTAGCTATGTGTTTGATCTCTCTCTCTCGTGTTCTTGAGATGTCTTGATCTCGATGTACCGCGGGCTTTGCTACTATAGTTGGATGTTATGATGTTCTTCCCCAACTCCCTTCTTGTAATGAATTGAGTTTTCCCTTTGGAGTTATCTTATCGGATTGAGTCTTTAAGAACACTTGACGTATGTCTTGCACGTGTCTATCTGTGGTGACAATGGGATATTCATGTGAGTACTTGATGTATGTTTTGGTGATCAACTTGCAGGTTTCGTGACATTGGGAACCGATGCATATGGGTTGGCACACGTTTTGACTCTCCGGTAGAAACTTCGGGGCACTCTTTGAAGTTCTATGTGTTGATTGAATAGATGATTCTGAGATTGTGTGATGCATATCGTATAATCATGCCCAGCGATACTTGAGGTGATAATGGAGTATCTAGGTTACATTAGGGTCTTGGTTGATGTGTCTCTTAAGGTGTTATTCTAGTACGAACTCTAGGATAGATTGAATGGAAAGAATAGCTTCGTGTTATTTTACTACGGACTCTTGAATAGATCGATCAGAAAGAATAACTTTGTGGTGGTTTCGTACCCGACAATAATATCTTCGTTTGTTCTCCGCTATTAGTGACTTTGGAGTGACTCTTTGTTGCATGTTTAGGGCTAGTTATATGATCCAATTATCTTATCATTGTTGAGATAACTTCACTAGTGAAAGTATGAACCCTAGGCCTTGTTTCCACGCATTGCAATACCGTTCGTGCTCACTTTTATTATTAATTACCTTGCTGTTTTTATAATTTCAGATTACAAAAACCTATATCCACTATCCATATTGCACTTGTATCACCATCTGTTCGCCGAACTAGTGCACCTATACAATTTACCATTGTATTGGGTGTGTTGGGGACACAAGAGACTCTTTGTTATTTGGTTGCAGGGTTGCTTGAGAGAGACCATCTTCATCCAACGCCTCCTGCAGATTGATAAACCTTAGGTCACCCACTTGAGGGAAAATTGCTAATGTCCTACAAACTTCTACACTTGGAGGCCCAACAACGTCTACAAGGAGAAGGTTGCGTAGTAGACATCAAGCTCTTTTATGGCGCCATTTCCGGGGAGGTTAGCTCTTGAAGGTATATCTTTAGATCTTGCAATCGAATCTTTTAGTTTCGTGTTTTATCACTAGTTTAGTCTATAAAAGAAAAATACAAACTAAAAAAATGGAATTAAGGTTGCCTCATATGCTTCATCTTTTTAATGTCTTTCGTGAAAATGATGGAAATGAAAATTGTGCTCAAGTGCTAAAAGAAGAATCACATAGAATGCTTGGCAAAAAATATGTGAATGATGAGCATGATTGCAATGTTGTTAGTATGAATTCTTTGAATACCCATGATGCTAATGATATGCAAAGCCACAAGCTTGGGGATGCTATGTTTGATGAAGATGATCTTTTTAGTTCCCCCACTTTGAATGATCAAATTTATTATGAAGAAAGCATGCCCCTATTTATGATGATTATTGTCATGATACTCATGCTATAAAGAAGAGGGATGATAAAACTTGTCATACTCTTGAGTATCCTTTCACTGAACATCACTCTTTTAATGTGGAAGTAATTTGTAGTGCTCAAGTCTTTTACGATACTCCCACTATTAATCATGAGGATAAATTTGCTATTGTGGAGAGTAGTAAAATTTCTATGCTTGTAGATCATTAAAGTAATTCTCTAGGTGCTGGTTATATTGTTGAATTCGTTCATGATGCTACTGAAAATTATTATGAGAGAGGAACATATGCTTCTACATATCGCAATAATATCAAGTTTCCACTCTATGTGTGGAAAGTTTTGAAGCTATGCTTGTTTTACCTTCCTATGCTAGTTGATTCTTGCTTTAAAAAATTGTTTGTTCACAAAATACCTATGCATAGGGAGAGGGTTAGGCTTAAATGTGCTAGTCATATGCTTCATGATGCTTCCATTATGTTTCAATCATTATCTTTTATGTGAGCATCACTGAAATCATCATGCCTAGCTTGAAAGGCATTAAATAAAAGCGCTTGTTGGGAGATAACCCAATATGTATCCTTACTTTTTTTGTGTGTTCACATGATTAATCTATTGTATTAATCATGTTTTATAGCTTTTATTTCAATAAAGTTCCAAGTAAAGCCTTTATGATTAGTTTGGGTGATAGTTGTTTGATCATGCTGAAAAAGACAAAAACTTTGCACTCACAAAATCATTTTTAATTTCTATCCAGATAGTGTTTTAGGTTGATTCTTTTTTCTTCTGATTGATATACAAATTTCCTTAATTTTCATAATTTTTTCAGAATTTTTGGAAGTGCAGAAGTATGGTTATCATTCAGATCATTACAGACTGTTCTGTTTTTGACAAATTCTATTTTCAATGCATAGTTTGCTTGTTTTGGTGTTTCCATAGATTATATTGAGTAATATAAATTGTGTAAATAGTAAGATACAGTAGGCATTGTGTGAAAATAATTATGTGTCTTTTTTGACAGTACCCAAGTGATTGATTTGCTCGTTATCATACTAACCCATCTCACGAAGTTCCGCTAAGTTTTGTGTTGTGAAGTTTTCAAGTTTTGGGTAGAGTTTCGGTGGACTATGGAACAAGGAGTGGCAAGAGCCTAATATTGGGGATGCCTAAGGCATCCCAAGCCATATTCAAGGATACCAAAAAGCCTCAGCTTGGGGATGCCCCGGGAAGGCATACCCTCTTTCGTCTTCAATCCATTGGTAACTTTACTTGGGGCTATATTTTTATTCACCACATGATATGTGTTTTGCTTGGAGCATCGTTTTATTTTATTAATACTTGCTTTCTTTTATTTAAATTAATGTTTTGCATCATTTAGTTCAATAAAAATGTCAAGGATAGCCTTTACCATGCTTAATTTCCAAGTATAGGAGTTGGTGTTCCAAAACAGAAAGTTTGCTTGTAGTGGAAACATTCCCTAGAATTTCCTGTACATCGGAATAGCTTGAAATTTGGACACAGTATGCTCTTAGAAATTTTCTACAGAATGGAATTGTTTCAGATTTTTGGAGTTAATTAAGTATGGACCTTTCTGCATTCTTTACAGACTATTCTATTTAGGCAGATTGCTGTTTTGTTTGCATTGTTTGCATATGTTTGCTTATTTAATGATTCCATTTGAGGATGGGAGTTTTATATATGCAGAGTCATTTAGTATGCAATGTGAAATAATAATTTTAGTGATTTTCTACAGTAGAGGATGATAAAGTTTTGCATTGATTTATACTAACCTATCTCACGAGTTCTTGTTGAGTTTTGTGTGGATGAAGTTTTTAAGATTTCGGAAACCATCATATGAGAGGAATTAAGGAGACACAAAAGCTCAAGCTTGGGGATGCCCAAGGCATCCCCAATTCATATTTCAAGAAGTCTCAAGCACCTAAGCTTGGGGATACCCCTGATGGCATCCCACCTTTCTTCTTTAAACAATTATCGGTTAGTATCGGTTGAACCTAAGTTTTTGCTTTTTCACATGATTCGTGCTATCCTTGAAGTGTCATTTTTTTTATTAAGGTACTTAAGATCTGAAATTCTTAGATGGGAGAGTCTTCACATAGCCAAATAATTATTCACTACTCATTGAGCTTCACTTATATCTTTTGGAGTAGTTTTTCTTTTACTCTCATGCTTCACTTATATCATTTTGAGAGTCTTAAACAGCATGGTAATTTTCTTAGGTTATGAATCTAGTCCTAATATGATGGGCATCCAAGAGGGATATAATAAAAACTTTCATATAGAGTGCATCGAGTACTATGAGAAGTTTGATTCTTTGCATATAGTTTTGAGACATAAGGATGGTGATATTAAAATCATGCTAGTTAGTAATTATGGATTGGTAGAAATACTTGTGTTAGAGTTTGTGATTCCCGTAGCATGCACATATGGTGAACCGCTATGTTAGGAAGTCGGAACATGATGTTTTTATTGAGTGTCATCCTTTGTGTGGAGGTCGGGATCGCGCAAAGGTTAACTCCTACCAACCCTTCCCCTACGAACATGCGTCTAGCACTTTGTTTTGATTACTAATAAAACTTCCGCAACAAGTATGTGAGTTCTCTCTAACTAATGTGAGTCCACGGTATATACACACTCTCACCTTCCACCATTGCTAGCCTCTCTAGTGTCACGCAACTTTCTCCAGTGCATTAGACCCACCATATATCCTTCCTCAAAACAACCACCATACCTACCCATCATGGCATTTTTATAGCCATTCCGAGATATATTGCCATGCAACTTCCACCATTCCGTTTATTATGACGCGCACCATCATTGTCATATTGATTTGCATGATCGTGTAGTTAACATCATATTTGTGGCAAAGCCACGTTCATATCTTTCATACATGTCACACATGAGTCATTGCACATCCCGGTACACCGCCGGAGGCATTCATATAGAGTCATATCTTTTGTTCTAAGAATTGAGTTGTATGTAAATAAAAGTGTGATGATCATCATTATTAGAGCATTGTCCCATGTGAGGAAAGGAAGGAAGCTATGATTCCCTCACAAGTTGGGATGAGACTCCGGACTATGAAAATAAAATAAAAGAGGCCAAAGAGCCCAAAAAATGAAAATGAAAAAAAAGAGGCCAAAGAGCCCAAACAAAAAAAGTGAGAGAAAAATAGAGAAGGGACAATGCTACTATCCTTTACCACACTTGTGCTTCAAAGTAGCACCATGATCTTCATGATAGAGAGTCTCATATATTTTCACTTTCATATACTAGTGGGAATTTTTATTATATAACTTGGCTTGTATATTCCAATGATGGGCTTCCTCAAAAGTGCCCTAAGTCTTCGTGAGCAAGCAAGTTGGGTGCACACCCACTAGTTCCCTTTTGAGCTTTCATACACTTATAGCTCTAGTGCATCCGTTGCATGGCAATCCCTACTCACTCATATTGATATCTATTGATGGGCATCTCCATAGCCCGTTGATACGCCTAGTTGATGTGAGACCATCTCCTCCCTTGTTCCTCACAACCTCCACCATATTCTATTCAACCTATAGTGTTATGTCCATGGCTCACACTCATGTATTACCTAAGAGTTGAAAGAGTTTGAGAAAGTAAAAGTGTGAAAACAATTTCTTGACTAATACCGGGGTTGTGCATTGTTTAAATACATTGTGTGGGGAGGATGGAGCATAGCCAGACTATATGATATTGTAGGGATAACTTTCTTTGGCCATGTTTTTTCGAGAAGACATGATTGCTTTGTGAGTATGTCTGAAGTATTATTGTTCTTATGTCAATATTAAACTTTTTGCTTTGAATCATATGGATCTTAATATTCATGGTACAATATATGTTAGGTAGCATTCCACATCAAAAATTCTGTTTTTTATCATTTACCTACTTGAGGACGAGCAGGAATTAAGCTTGGGGATGCTTGATACGTCTCCAACGTATCTATAATTTTTTATCAGTCCATGCTATCATATTATCAACTTTGGATGTTTTATAAGCATTAATATGATATTTTATATTATTTTTTTGACTAACCTATTGACCTAGAGCCCAGTGCCAGTTTCTGTTTTTCCTTGTTTTTGACCTTTTTCAGATAGGAATATCAAACGGAGTCCAAATGGAATAAAACTTTCGCGATGATTTTATCGGACCAAAAGAGACCGCCGAATCTTTGGAAGAAGGACAGAAGAGCCACGAGGGAATCACGAGCCCGGTAGGCATGCCCTAACCCCCCCCCCCCCCCCCCGAGGGCCTAGAGGCTCGTGACCTCCTCGTGGGCCCAACTAACGTAATTCCACCGCCATAAATTCCTATAAATACAGAAACCGCCAAAAATCAACCTAGATCAGGAGTTCCACTGCCGCAAGCCTCTGTAGCAACCAAAAACCAATCGGGAGCCCATTCCGGCACCCTGTCGGAGGGGGGATCCATCACCGATGGCCATATTCATCATCCCGGCAATCTCCATGACGAGGAGGGAGTAGTTCTCCTTCGGGGCTGAGGGTATATATGTACCAGTAGCTATGTGTATGATATCTCTCTCAAGTTCTTGAGATGTCTTGATCTCGATGTACCGCGGGCTTTGCTACAATAGTTGGATCTTATGATGTTCTTCCCCCACTACCTTCTTGTAATGAATTGAGTTTTCCCTTTGGAGTTATCATATCGGATTGAGTCTTTAAGAACACTTGATGTATGTCTTGCACGTGTCTATCTCTGGTGACAATGGGATATTCATGTGAGTACTTGATGTATGTTTTGGTGATGAACTTGCTGGTTTCGTGACATTGGGAACCTATGCATATGGGTTGGCACACGTTTTGACTCTGCGGTAGAAACTTCGGGGCACTCTTTGGAGTTCTATGTGTTGGTTGAATAGATGATTCTGAGATTGTGTGTTATTCTAGTATGAACTCTAGGATAGATTGAACGGAAAGAATAGCGTCGTGTTATTTTACTACGGACTCTTGAATAGATCGATCAGAAAGAATAACTTTGTGGTGGTTTCATACCCGACAATAATCTCTTCGTTTGTTCTCCGCTATTAGTGACTTTGGAGTGACTCTTTGTTGCATGTTGAGGGCTAGTTATATGATCCAATTATCTTATCATTGTTGAGAGAACTTCACTAGTGAAAGTATGAACCCTAGGCCTTGTTTCCACACATTGCAATACCGTTCGTGCTCACTTTTATTATTAATTACCTTGTTGTTTTTATAATTTCAGATTACAAAAACCTATGTCTACTATCCATATTGCACTTGTATCATCATCTCTTCGCCGAACTAGTGCACCTATACAATTTACCATTGTATTGGGTGTGTTGGGGACACAAGAGACTCTTTGTTATTTGGTTGTAGGGTTGCTTGAGAGAGACCATCTTCATCCTACGCCTCCTGCGGATTGATAAACCTTAGGTCACGCACTTGATGGAAAATTGCTACTGTCCTACAAACCTCTGCACTTGGAGGCCCAACAACGTCTACAAGGAGAAGGTTGCTTAGTAGACATCACACCACCTGTGTCATGAGGCACACTCGAAGGGCCACGTGAGGAGCGAGACTTTTCCTCAACACCTGTGTGCCACCAGTTTAGCCACCGGACTTCGCCAAGGAGATCAAACCATGACACTGCACCATCGATACAATCAAAAGGCTCCACACAACCCAGACTACACAATGTCGCGACACCACCTGTGTTGGGGGTACATACGAAAGGTAGCACAAGGCCAAGACGAGTTATTACTAGTTTAGTTTTTGTACATTGTATGTATTAGTTAATTATTTTCATCATGTATATGTCATGATCCATTTATTATGTCTGTAATTATCTATTGAACAATTAATATATATTATTAGTTTCACATTTCAATCTGTTTTCGTACTCATTTTCTCGCTCTAGCTATTACACATATTGAAACGTAACAACAGAATAGAAATCATTCATACATCCAAGCATATACATATTGTAACTGTTGTGTAGAGATTGGGATGGACATCAAAATTACGCAACAAAATAAAACGTGTCCATGACTACCACCCCAGAAGCTCTTGGCTCTGCCTAAACTTGTTTAGACGTTCGTCCATGCGGTTGATACGCTCATGGTACAACTGGAGCTTGATCTCGAGCTCCAAGCTTGCTATTTCGTCGAAGATTGCCATCTTGAGGATGCAATGACCATTTTCTTCTACTGCTCGTTCCCGGCTGGACACCCAGGCAAAGGAGGCGCTCAAGCCTACCGAACAGCCCATTGGCATCAAGTGGCCGTGACCAATGCAAACATCACGATCGGTCTTTAGTGCAAGTAGTATGGTGCAGCCAAGCTCTCGTGCAAGTACGCTACAAACGGCCACTGCCCATTCCTAGAGATAAATGAGGCTACTAACGTGTTGTGGACACATCTGCAATGTTATGTCGAGTGGGACATCAGGGAAGCGGGGAAGGAACCACTCTGGCTCTGCCGCGCGCGACGCCTTTTGCTCTGTGGCTCTCCATCATTCTTGTTGTGCGGCGCGCCTTGCCCTCTCAGCGCAAATGCGCATGTGTTTCTCTATAGAGGACCACCGATGATCTTCTTGTGCGGCACCCTGAAGTCTCTTCGTAGTGAGGTGGATGTGCCGCTCGGTGGTGCTGTCGTGCCCAGTGTCAAGGGTCTGCTCAATCCTGGCAATGAAGCACAACATAGTGCTTTCCGGTGCATCACCGGGCACGCCATCTGCCTAGAAGGGTTGTTGCGCATGCACCGGATCGTTTTTGTCATCGAGGAGGTTGATGGCATAGGCAGCACTTGGTCGGGTTGGCATGTTTGGTAGATGGGCTAGTCTAGACTAGATGTGCATCCGTGTGTGTCACACACCGGCTCTTATGCTCATTCACTTGCGGCGGGAATCCGATGGGGAAGATTGCGCAGGAACCTGCGCGGTTGCGAGCGGGAACGTTGCCAAATAACACATGTGCGGTGCCGAAGCATGCACTGGATTCCTCAGACGGCAACAAGATGACAAGACTGGACAACGGAGGAAGAAATGGTAAGTTCCCAAATGCGATTATTAATAATAAAAACATCTGCGTTCCACTAACCATTTACGTGCCACCACACGTTCCTCTTATTTTATTGGTAGTAGTTGATGTGGGTGCAAGTTTGATTGGACGGCATGTGCGAGAGTAGTCCACCATAGAGGCTCAACGGGACACATCCGAGAAGCCTGTTGTGCACGTGCAACTGGCTCACTCGGAATCGAGGCCTTTAACCTCTACCCACGGCCAGCCTTGCTCCCAAGTTCTCCACTAATGCTCCTCCTTACCCTTCGTTCTTATCTATAAGTGTCGCCGCCTAGGATCGCCTCCTTTTCTAATGGAGGACAAGCTTGGCAACAAGCGAGGGCATGTAGAGGCAGAACCGCAAGAGCCTCCGATGAGCGTGGACATCATCACCAGACTCCCTGACTTGATGTTGGTAACCATCATGTCCCGCCCCCAATCAAATCTCTCCACCGGACAACCGTCCTCTCCCAATGGTGGCACCCCCTCTAGTACTCCACCTAGTGGACCTCATCGAGGACGACGAGCTCTATAGTGGGGATCACAAACGCAGGGACACATTGTCCCACATCCTCACCATGCACACTCGGCCAATCAGATGCCTTGGCATCAGCAAATTCCGTTTAAACTGCAAGGTTGAACCCAAGTTTCATGCGTGCTTCTTATCCCCCTCCCTAAATCACCTCGAGGAACTCAGATTTGCAGTTGGACATGGGCGCTCGCTGCCTCCATCCGTGCTCCACCTCACGCTCACACCGCGACGTGATACATTCAGGATGTGATTTCCCCCTAGATTAATGCCTCGCACGTTATTCATCTCCCTAAACTGAAGTAGCTCGATATCATTATCGTCGGCATCTCGAAGGATGATTTGGAACTCATACTCCATGGCTGTACTTCGCTCGAGTACATTTGTTTTCAGGTGTTGTTTGGGTTCAGTAGCCTCCACATCGCTACGACGAATGCACATACCATTTATGTGCAATGCTGGTGTGGCAACATGCGGTCAGTTGAGGTGTTTCACAATATGGTTATTGAGAATGCATCTTTCCTCAAGAGATTTTTTGTACTTGATAAAGAAGGCCCGACAAGAATCTGGGTCTTGACACACCGAAATTGACAATGTTGGGCTATTCATGTGTTGAATTCTTTGAACTTATTACATCTGGATCAAACCCGTTCAGGTACACCATTCTTCTTCTCCTTCTTATTGTTGTACATACCATTTTATCTATTTTTTGTTAATCTATGTTCGGATGTCATGCAAAAATTGATTCCCATCTGCTTCATCCTCTCAATGCGCATAGTGAAGATCCTGGCACTAGAATCTATCGGCCCCAATCTAGATGAAATTGTTAGATTCCCTAGATGCTTTCTATGCACACAGAAGCTATGCATCAAGGTGATGCTCCTTTCCTGTTAATGGTTAACCAAAAAGGAGTTAAACTTTTTGCTACATTACACATGATTACAATGAGAAATGTATTATGATTTCCAAAGGAAATTTCTAGGATTCCAATACGTATTTTTGAGATGTTAATAATGAACGATTGAGGATGACATGTCAATGTATTAGTGTATTTTAGAAATCCCGCAAATCAAAGATGCACATATATAGTGTAAAAAACTACATCTAGGCACTGATATGTTGTCTTCATTTGCAGATACAAGAAGGCCCGGTAGTGGAAAATGTGGCGCAAATAATACAATCACTACTGGAATTTAGTTTTTTGCCGTCTGCCAAATCTTTGCCATCAGCCAGCAGACGGCAAAGAGTGTCTTTGCCGTCAGCTACCACAAAGCGGACGACAAAGAAATGGCTGATGGCATAGAAGGTCTTTGCCATCAGTCACATCTTTGTCGTCAGCCGCGGACGGCAAAGAGCTGCACAGCAGACAGCAAATATATAGGTAGAAGGGGAAGAGGAGAAGAAAGAGCAAAAATGAAAAGAAGGAAGAACAAGAAGAATAAGAGAAGAAGAAGAGAAGAAGAAGGAGAAGGAGGGGGAGGAGAAGGAGCCCTCCTTCTTCTCCTTCTCTCACCCTTCTTCTTCTCCCTCCTTCTTCTCCTTCTTCTTCTCCTTCTCCTCTCCTCCTTCTTCTCCTTCTTATTTTCCTTCTTCTTATCTTCTTCTCCTCCTCCTCCTCCCTCTCATTCTCCTCCTCCTCCTTCTCCTTCTCCTCCTTCTTCTCTTGTTGCTTCTTCTCTTTCTTCATCTACATAGCTTATTTTCCCCAACAAAGACATACTTAGCTAATTATCCTCCAAAATGACATAATTAGCTTAGTTAGGGTAAAAACATCATAAGAACCTTGGTTAGCTCACAACATAGCTAATTATCCTCCAAAATGACATAATAAGTTTAAAATGGCATAAAAACCTTGGATAGCTCATGAATATTATATTCTTAGCTTGTTTTCCTCTAAAATGACATAATTAGCCCATATAGCTCCAAAAAGACATAATTAGATAATTTAGCTCCAACAAGAGAAGAAGAGGAGAAGAAATAGGAAAAATGAAAACAAGGAAGAAGAAGAAGAAGAAGAGAAGAAGAAGGATAAGGAGGAGGAGGAGGAGAAGGAGAAGGAGGAGAGGACTCCTTGATTTCTTCTTCTTCTCCTCCTCCTTCTCTTTCTTCTCCTCTTTCATATTCGCCTTACCTTATTTTCCCCAACAATGACATAATTAGAGTATTTAGCTCCAAAATGACATAATAAGCTCGAAATGGCATAGGAACCTTGGTTAGCTAATTAATATTATATTCTTAGCTTGTTTTCCTCACATAATTAGCTTAAAAACATAATATGTTCTTCTTCTTCTGACTTTCTTATTCACATTTTTGCAGATTGGATGTACTACATGCATGGAAGCTGACATTCATGGAGTGTCTTATTAGTTCTAGTTTTCATTTGAGTTGATGAACAATGTAGAACTATATGCAAATGTATCTATCGATAAACAGTGTAAAACTTTGTATTTTGGTTCTTTCGATATATGGGATGTACATTGATGAACTTTATATGTATATCATATATGTGTGGTGAACTATATATATATGTGTTGTGAAATATATATCATATATGTGTTGTGATATATATATATAGATGTGCTGTGACATAATAAAAAACAAACAAACAGAAGCTATATGGGCTCTTTGTCGTGTGCAGGCCGACAGCAAAGGTGCCACATGGCACCAGGCTGTGCACCCTGGGGGAAGCAGCAGCTTGTCATATAGCTTCTTTGTCGTCTGCTCCCCGGGGAGGCTGACGGCAAAGAGAAGAAAAAATGGCTGGGCTGTTATGGGCTGGCACATACACACAGACATCAAAGACTATGGGGGAAGCAGACGGCAAAGGATACGGGGGAAGGAGACGGCAAAGGCTACGGGGCAAGTAAACGGCAAAGCCTCCGTTAGCCCTAACGGAGGCGTCGCCTGTCGGCTGCCGTCTAAAATTCTTTGTCGACTACTCGGTGCCAGATACTGACGGTAAAGAGCTTTGCCGTCCTCTTAGGGTAGGCTGATGGCAAAGAAGCTACAATGTCGTCGTAAGCTGACGCAGAATCTTTGCCGACAGGAGGCTGACGGCAAAGTGGGGTCCTCTTTGCCGTGTGTTATGGCGGACGACAAAGAAGCTGATTCTTGTAGTGAATCACATCGAATGCCTTGATTTCCAACATAAATAAATTACTTTCAACTAGTACCAAGCCACCAAACCAGTTATTCAATTTGCCAGGTTCTTTATTCAAAAAGGAAGGGTGCTCAAGGTAATGAGGTTTGCCCTATATTTAGTGCATCAAAATGAATGTTTGCTGAATAGCGAAGGCATCCATGATACTTGTCATCTGCGTTGGGTTTTCCTTGAAGAGGAAAGGGTGATGCGGCATAATATAGGTAAGTATTTCCCTTAGTAGAGAACCAAGGTCCCTCGAACAAATAGTAGTAAGAACCAACCCCCGTATTCAGCAACTGCACAAAAAAGAAACAAACATTTGCACCCAACGCGGGCAAGAGGGTTGTCAATCCGCTTGCCTCGTTATTTGCAAGCAAGCAAGTAGGGTGGTTGAAATTGCAAAGTGAAGAGTAAATAACAAATAATTAAAGGCATCAAGGAAATTGTAGCGCTTGTAAATTTATAAGTGAATAGACCCGGGGGCCATAATGTTCCCTAGTGGCATCTCTAATGAAAGCAAGCATACGGTGGGTAGGCAAATTACTGTTAGGAAATTGATAGAAAAGCGGGTATATATGCGATATTCGCAGCAATGATCATGTGTATATAGGCATCACGTCCATCAGAAAATAGGTCGACTCCTGTCTGCTCCTATTACTATTACTCCACCCATCGACCGATATCCAGCATGCATCTAGAATATTAAGTAAAACATAGTAATACTTGGAGAACAATGATACGATGTAGACAAAGAGAACACAATTAATATGAATTAACCCCATTGTTTTATCCTTCGTGGCAACAATACAAAGACGTATATTGTCCCCTACTATGTCACTGGGATATAGAAATCTATCAGATGGAACACACTATAACGCACCTCTCTCACTGAAAAGAGATCAACCGACTTAGCCAAAGCAAATCAATAGATCGGAGAGATTTACGAAGCTATGATGATCACGCACGTAAGAATTATATTTAGAATTCAGAGAACACTCAAATGTTAATCATAAATAATCTGAACATAAACCCACAATTCATCGGATCCCAACAAACATAGAGCACAAAATAGTTACATCGGATAGATCAAAGCGAATATGCGATGATAATTGTATTGAAGGTCAAGAGAGAGAGAGATAGCCATCTAGGTACTAACTACAGACATGTAGGCCTGTGGTGAACTACTTACACATCACCATGGGAGCGGTGAGGTTGATGTAGAGGTCCTCCGTTATTGTTTCCCCCTTCGGCAGGGCACCGGAAAATTTTCCAAATGCCCTCACGGCGAAAGACAGAATTGAGGCGGTGGAATAGGTGTTTCGGGGTGTTGCCTGCGGTTTTTGGGATTAAAGAGAATTTATAGGACAAAGAGGTATGCCAGGAAGCAGCAGAGGGGGCATGGGTCAATAGGGCACGACCACCCCCTGGGCACGCCCTGTTGTGTGGTGCTCCCCTCGTGAGGTATCTGGCCTCCTCTTGAAGTTTCCAGGTCTTATTTTGGTCCAGAAAAAATCCCGAAGTGTAGTGTAACCTAAAAAGCGAAAAACACATAGAAAACATCAACTCCCACTGGGCACTGGATCAATAGGTTAGTGCTCAAGAATAATATAAATTGGTGTATAAATACCAAAATGTATCGTGGAAAGATAATATAATAGCATGGAACAATCAAAAGTTATAGATACGTTGAGACGTATCAGCATCCCCAAAATTAATTTCTACTCGTCCTCGAGTAGGTAAATGATAGAAACAGAATTTTTTATGTGACATGCTACCCCACATGTGACCTATTGTAGGTTTGATCATTGAGAAGCAATGAATTAACAAATATCAACATAGCAATGCTTATAAACACAAGCAACATAGCCATTAAGTTTCGAAGCATACGATCCTTAAAGAATGTTCACCCACTATTAACTTTATCATATATATATAGGACTAATTTTATCTACCACTGGTGGTAGTTACCACCACTTGCGTTTTGTATGTTGTATGTAGTATCTATCAAATCGAGGAGTATGTATGCGTAGTATGTAGGATATAATAATATTTAGGTAGTACATATACTATTTTTTGTAGTATGTATCATATTTTATGTATGCTATTTTTTACATATAAATATATACGTATTTCACAAATATAATAAAACTATGGATCATCTTGTAAATTTTTCATGTAACTCACTTTCAAAAATCTTATATATGATATATGAACATAAATAAAATGATAAATTAATATATATACTACCGCATGATAGTATATATAACATGTGGGGTAACTACCCCTGGGTGGTAGGATGTATTTTTCCTATATATATATATATATATATATATATATATATATATATATATATATATATAGAAACACACACACACACACACACACACACACACATATATATATATATATATATATATATATAGGCTCCGTCCTCACCACATAAATACAAATGTTAAGCATCATGATGTCAAGTGAGGAAATTGGATCGTACTTTTGAACACGCTTCAACTTTTTATTACTTGTGCAATATATGAGTGTGAACCATGGATATAGCATAAGGGTGGAATATAATATGGTGGTAGGTTTTAAAAGGGTGAAAGCGAAGAAGAAAGTCTCGCATCAACTAGGCCTATCAATGGGCTATGGAGATGCCCATCAATAGATATCAATGTGAGGAGTAGGGATTGCCATGCAACGAATGAACTAAAGATATAAGTGTATGAAAGCTCAAATGAAGCTAAGTGGGTGCGCATCCAACTTGTTTGCTCATGAAGACCTTGGGAATTTTAGGATGCCTACCATCATAGTATGCAAGCCAAGTTCTAAAATGAAAAACTCTCACTAGCATATCGAAGTGACAAATACTGAGACTCTCTATATGAAGCACATGGTGCCATTATAGGCATAAGTGTGGAATAATAGGTAGTTGCATTATCCCTTCTCTCTTGTCTCTCATTTATTCTGTTTTTTTTTTTACTTTTTCTTTATTTTTTCCTTTTTCTGTTCTTTCTTTATTTTTATTTATTTTTCCCTTTTCTCTCCTTCTTTTATTTTTCATCCGAAGTCTCATCCCGATTTGTGGGAGATTCATTGTCTCCATCATCCTTTCCTTATTGAGAGAGTGCCCTAATATTGTTGATCGTCACACTTTTATTTACTTACAACTCAACATGAAAAACTGATAGGATGATATGACTCTCTATGAATGCCTCTGGCAGTGTACCAGGATGTGTAATGATCAAGTGTAACATGTATAAAAATGGTGAGTGATGGCTTTGCCACAAATACTATGTCAACTTATATGATCATGCAAAGCACTATGACAATGTAACTATAAGTCATATGAAGTGGCGGTGGAAGTTGCATGGCAATATATCTCGAAATGGTTATAGAAATGCTATGATAGGTAGGTATGGTGGCTGTTTTGGGGAAGATATAAGGTGGCTTATGTGCAACAGAGCGTATCATGTCATGGGGTTTGGATGCACCGATGAAAGTTGCACAGATCCTCGACGTAAGAATGGGCAATGCACGGTACCGAATAGGCTAGCAAATATGTGGAGGTGAGAGTGTGTATATCAATGGGTTCACATTAGTCATAAAGAACTCACATACTTATTGCAATATTTAATTAGCTTCCTCGAAGAAAATTACTACTCGCATGCCTCGAGGGAGGAGGTTTGTAGCAGTTAACCATCATGCCCCCCGACTAAAACAGCACTAGGATTTCAACGAGGAATAGGTATGCTCACACATCTTCACCATGCCATAAAAATATTTGGATGAACAGCAAGTTAACACCTCTAATTCATGAAACTTTTATCAACCAATGATCATGCACTTATGCTCTTTCACATACCACATTAATATCATTAACTTTGATTTCTCTTTTATGTGCTACATGTGGTTTTGATTATGCACTCATTGAATACTTATTATTTCTGAACTAATCTTATAGCCCATGAAATTATCGTCACTCTTTATTAAATCTCAAACAAATATGAGTGAAGAAAGAGAGTGTAGCTATTTCTGTAAAATCTATCCGCCACCATGCTCTAAAAGATATAAGGGAAGTACTAGAGCAACTGCTAAGTTCAAAAGATATAAATGAAGCACAAAGAGTATTCTAACAACTCATGCTGATCATGTGTCTCTCTCATGTGGGTGTACTCAAATAATAATGATTTTGTGCCACCAAAACAAAAAGTAAAAATAAAGCAAATGAAGCTCCAAGCAAAACTCAAATCATGTCACAAATAAAAATGTAGCTCCAAGTGACATACTGATGGATTGAACCAAAAGAGGGATGCCTGTCGTAGAATCCCCATGCATAGATGCTTGAGTCTTCATAGAATATTACCTTGGGGTGCCTTGGGAATCCCAAAGCTTAGGTTCTTGCCGCTCCTTATTCCTTCTTCCACCACGATAACACCCAAAATTTGGAAACTTCAGCACACAAAACTCAAAACAAACTTCGTGAGATCCATTAGTATAATAAACATATCAAATACTTTACATACTATTATAAATTGATTAATATTTTATTATTTCATAAGGTACTATATTCTCACTTCTCCATGACGTATACCCCCAGATATAATCCATAGCATCATCAAAACAAGCAAACTATGCATGCAAAAACAGAATCTATCTAAAATCGAACAGTCTATAATCATACAGTTAATTACCATACTTTTGTATATTCAAAAAAATTGAAAATTAGGAATACCTGAGAAATTTGTAAAACAATACTGTGTAAAAAAATTATATCAAAAAGATGTTCCAGTCAAATCGGAGAAATTCTGCACTGGATGCTGAAGTTTCTGTTTTTTGTACCGTATTAATTCTACTAATCATGCAAGTCATCCCAAAGGCTTTACTTTGGACATACATTAATTTAAACACAAAATATAATTATTACATAGGCAACAATCATGTCATGACCAAAAATAAAATAAATTATTGGGTTGTCTCCCAACAAGCTCTTTCTTTATATCCATTAAGATAGGCCTGTGATGGTAACGATGCTCAAAAGAAATATAATAATTGAAACATAAAGAGAGCATCATGTAGCATGTGAAAATCACATTTAAGTCTAACATACTTCCTATGCATAGGCATTTTGTAAGTAAACAAATTATCAAGACAAAATGCATCTAGCATATGCATGTAGGAAGAATGAAGCATTAATAATTTTAACACAATGAGAGGTAGTGAGTAACTTGAAAATTTTAATAACCATACTTTCCTCTCTCAAAATAATTACATGTAGGATCATATTCAAATTCAACAATATTGCTCTCATAAAAAATATTCTCTCTATGATCCACATGCTCAAAAGTTTTAGAATGTTCCAAGGTAGTGGGATCAACATTAACTAAAGTCATGACCTCTCCAAACCTAGCTTTATAACTAGAATCATAAGATTGAACACTCTGTGAATATATGGGATTCTTATCTAAAGTTGACATTCTTCCAAATTCACTTTTGAAATTATTGAAAATATTATTATCCATAACATATTCATCATGAGGCTCAAATAATTTTTCAAGATCAAAAGAAATATCATCACCCCAATCATGATCATTGCAATAAGTAGTGGTCATAACAAAACTATCACCCCCAATCTTGTAGCTTTGCATATCACTAGAACAATTGAGATTAGTAGAATTTATAGTAACATCATTGCAATCATGCTTTATGGATGTAATAGCAATAATTTCATTTTTAACATTAGGAACTATAGCATGTTCATATCCATAAGCATCATCAATATTGGCATCATGGCCATAAGAATAGCGAGCATCACATTCGTCAAGATGGGATATTTCATTCGAATCAGTGGAATCATAATTTTGATCCAACACAACAGACATCCTATAGCGACCTGACTGAAAACGAGTAAAGCCTCTATGTATCTGTGCCATCCCTAGATTAGTATGTTGGCACACAGAGTACATCAATGTATATATCAAAGTGTAATCACATGTAAATAACGTAAAACTAACATATACCTCATGAGTCTCAGCGGAAGACCTTAAGGGTGTGGGGTCCTGTCAACGTCGACGACAAGTTGAGTGTAGACCATAATCCTAAATTGTAACCCTTACTAGCCGTAGAAAATCCTGCAACACGATACGTTGCAGCCATGTAGGTCAGTATGTTGAATGTACTGGCAAGATCACAATAGGAGAAAACTGATGATAATACTATTCTATATGCAATAAGACTTTGTGGCTCCTAGCCTGTGTTTTGGCATAAAAGCTGGTTTTATTTTCTTTTTCCTACAAAAATGGAATTGTCAGGAGTTTTCACTACATAGTTATCTAGTATAACATGGTTCAACGAACGGATGTCTCATATCCCAAATCATTGTAATTGGCCCTCAGTTAATTATCAGTCTGGTGTTGAGAGTTAAGAGCTAGATCCATGTCCATAGGCTCAAATTATCCATAACCGATTACACAACTAATCGATTAGGTTTTAACTCTACGGGGTGGTGTGCACTTTACCCACAAGAATCGTTCACACCTTGTAAGTCCTCACACTTTTGGGTGTTTGAGAATAGGACGAAAGAAAGAAGGTCCTTCAAAGAGTTCCTCTGACCACTGCCCGCTTCCGATCCAACCCTACTGTTCGTCTACATCAAGCACTGTCCCAGCCAGAGTCACAACAAAGGTCAACCATGCTAGAGCACATATTGACTTCTGGCTGCAGAGATAAGCTTCTGGGAACGAAGTATTCCTACGTCTCTTTGAGTGTGGGTGAAGCTTTCTGAAAGATGTCATTGTGCTTCTCCATGCAGCCTTGGTCATCCACTGGGTTCTCCAGGGTGCCCATCAAAACCATCCTTCACCTAGTAGCGTGTATTGAAATCTTGTCTCGAGTCTCGAAGTCTTGAGGTCTTGAATATGCATGCCTTGAAGATGACATCATGAAGTTGTCGTCATTGATGTAGAGTCCTCCTTCTCACACCACTCCCGAACACTCATACCAGCCCCCTTATTCTATAGTGTAGCATCAAAACCAATACATCTCGGGGCTTGATAAGAGGGTATTGGGTTTTCCTACCTCATGCATTCTACTCAACTACAAGATTTAATAACACCACTGGAGGAAATGGTGAAATGGTGTATCTAGATGCAATAAAACAAAGGCGTGTAAATATGGCCAAAGTGAACTTGCCTCGTAAGTTGATGAAGATAACATCCCCCTCACAATAATAACTTGATAGAACTATTCATCACTTTGAGAAAATCTATATAATAAAACATATTATTCACATAAGCAAGCAATTCTAGCAATCAATACTAACAATCAAGAAGCAAAAACAATAACTAAACTCTCTAGTAAGAAGATGAAGGAAATAGTCGAAACAAAAGTTAAAACAACAAAACTTTGTCAAAGTAACCAAGAATAGTTCTTCATATGAACAAACTATTATCAGCAGCAACAAAACATCAAAAACAAATGCGTAACAACAAATATTTTACTAAAAAAGAATTACTTTTGATGAACAAAAATAAAGAAACTATGAAAAGTAACAGACTAAACAATATAAATTTTTGTCCTAACAAAACACAATAGCAAATAAAACACTAAGACATAAAAAATAACAAAAAACAAAAATATAAAACAACTAAGATAACAGAAAGTATTTTTCAAAAAAAATTGTTAGCAAAAGGAACAAATTAAAAAGATTTTATCAAACTCTACATCTGACCTAAACAAGATTAACCTTGAATTAAATCAAAAAAAAATTAATACAAATTGTTTCTTATCTAAATTTAAAGTTCAAATAAAATAAAAATTTTAAAAAAAAATTATAGAAAATATTTTATAAAAGGATTTAATTTGCATGAAAATCAAATTCAAGTTATTTACTAAACTAGAATTGATTCCATGCAATTGAAGCTTAAAATAACACATATGAAAATAAAATAATTCTATTGAAAACCTCTATTCACGAACTACATTTAAAACAGTTTGTCACAAGTGACAAAAGAAATAAATTAAACTATTTGGAACAAAAAATTTAAAGGCTAAAACAAGCATAACTAAAATAGTACCGTTTTTGGTGTTAAAGCCAAATTTAAATTATTCTAAAATTTCTCAAACTAAACCTACTAATAAATAGTTCCACAAGTGACGAGTATAAAAAAGAATCAACTCAAAACCTATTTTTAAACTAAAGTTATCCACAAAACAAGGTTTGAAGCGAATTTATTTGAATTCAAATTTAAATTATTCAAACAAAGCCAAAATTTATATCTACAGAAAGTACATGATCTTATTAACCTAAGGCAAAAACATTCACTCAGAAACTAATCAAAACATAAAATCTAAATGAAAAACAAAATCAGGATCTAATATGTTTAAAAGTTGAAAACCGAAAAATAAAAATCTAAACAAATGAACAGTGAACCTACATGACACTCTGAATTTTCTAGGGGTGTGCGTGCTATTGCTAAACAAGCACACGGCTACAAAATATAATAAAATGTTTTGGGATTTATAAAAAATTAACTACTTCTAATCACAGCCGTGGGATGTATATCTAACGGAGGAGGTTGTTCCCGCGACTTATAGAGGTGGAGGTCCCCGGCAATGGTGGTTTTTGGTGACGCAGGAGTGGCAGTGGTGACGTAGAGGGGCTTCCGGTGGTCCTCGGTGGCGATGGGAATGAGCAGGCGATGGCGGAAACACTGCTACGTCAATTGGCGGCGGTGGTGGAGCTCGAGGGTGAGGGAGATGAGCGGGGCGAGCTTGGCTGGCTTCGGGTGGAGTAGAACTCCAGCAAGGTGGAGATGCGGTGGCGCTGGTGCAGGGACAAAGGCGTTTAGGGGTGGAATGGGTGTGGAGACAAGGGCTTTTATAGTCAGAGGCTCGGGGCGCGGGGAAGGAAAGGAACCGCAGAGGGATTTGGCTTGGAGGCGGATCTCCGGCGAGGTGGGGCTTGGGTGCGTGGAAGGAAGGTGGAGGCGGATCGGGGATTCGGTCGGTCATGGGGCCGGGGTGGCTGAGAGAGAGAGAGAGAGAGAAAGAGAGTGAGAGAGAGAGAGTGAGTGATGGGCTCGGGCGACCGATCCAAAAGGATTCGGATCTGATCTCGAGGGGATTTGGGCCAGACTTGCCAAGTGAGCCACATCGGTGGCTTCCTAACGAGCACAATTTTCCTATTTAAAAACCCTTTCCTTTTTATTCAAAATAGGAAGGAAAAACTATATAAGGAAAATAAATACAACTCCAAATATAGAAGTTTTATACATTAAAATTATGAGAAAAATAAAAGAATTTTTTAACATTTTTCCATGGCAAAAATAATTATTTATTTATTTTCTTTTAGAAAATGCCCAAAATGAATTTAAATCTTATTTCAAATATTTTCAGAATACCCCTCTTGTCTTATAAATTAAAATACCTCTCAATAATACCCTGATATGGTGGGTCATGTTCCACCTCTCATTTTCGAATTTGGGTAAAAGCACTTGAATTTCATTTTAGAAATTAAAATTGAAATAGGACAAATAATGAAATAAATTACAAATAGAAAATTTTACTAGTTTTCAAATCCAAATTTCAAATCCTTTATTTTAAGAAGTCATGTCATCTTCTCTTTTGGAAATTGGATTTTGAAATCAAAAGCAAGGAAGAAAGTTTTGTGAAAATCCTTTTATTCCCTCTCTTTAAAAGTATCAAAAAGTTTCAAATTTCACTCAACTTTAATCAACCACTCAAGCAAGCAAAACTGTAATTGATTATTATAATATTCCAATATTTGGGATGTTACCAACCGAACACACTTAAAATGAATCTCGTCCTCGAGATTCGAAGAGGCTAGAACGAAAAGGATAGGGTTTGGGGTTATTCTATCAAATCCACTAGTGTGAAAAGTGTGGGTGCTACAACACTTAAAATGAGAGTTACTGGTCCCTCAAAGTTATGCCATTCCTCTAGGATCTGGGAAATTTCTTTCTCTTCACAATTCCTAGAGTAATTTCTTTGGTGATGTTCTCCTGTTATAGTCATGACGTTTTCCCTCCAAAAAACTTGTGTCCTTACATCAAAGTAAATTTCTTCTGATACTGGGTCTTCTTAAGTGACGGGCCTTTTGCAATTCTAAACAACTTATCACTGAACTCGTGGTGGTCTACCGTTAGTGGTTATCCTAAAGTGAAATGGGTCTTGGCTTCATCCTCACCGTGAAATTCCTAAGTTTTGGCAACATCTGCCATGTACAAGGGTTCATGATCATACAACTCTAAGGCTTAAAACAATGTTCAATGATCGTCATCACTTTAATATGGGTAAGTAACTTGGATTTGCTATTCCAAATAACAAGAGTGAATAATAAGGGTAACTCGCCATGGTGATCAATCCATTCTGTACCCAAATCATTACTCTGTATAAGGTCTAGCAAATCTGATATTCTAACAATTGGACACCCTCACAAGCATTGCCGAATTTCTCTTGTCCATGAACGAAGTTCGGTTAAATCCATTGATTTTGCAACCCTAAGAAAACGTCTATCATTTCTTAACAACTCTCGGGTTTTTGTATCCAACTAAGAGAATGTATGTTGATCAATCATCGTTTCTTTCAAGTTTCTTCCATCATCAAGGTGGTGCTTGATCCTTATTAATCCTAAGGTTTGTGGGTTGTAGGCCCACTTCAACACTTGTATGACTTTAACACATCCTTGGAGTTACTACCCTTCCATAATCCAACATTACACTACCTTTAAATCCAATAGTGCTTCTTTCCATCACACCCTTGGGGTAACCATCATATTAAAATAATTCTAAGACTATTTTTGTCCACACTCCATGCTCTAGAAATAATTTTTCCTTTCCATTGGTCTGTTTACCATTAAAAGATATTGGTTCATCCATAATAATATTTATTTTGTAATCAATCCTTTATTACATCCTTAATCTCTTCTCAAAACTCCAATTCAGAAGTACTTTATTACAAATGCTGCCATCCACATTGTTCGGTGTGGTAAAACATTACTTCAAACTTTATTCATTTGTCCCCTTGGGGCTATTTTAGTGCCACTCGAACTTTGCTATGTGCTCCTTGAAATCATCCATATTTTTCTTTATTGTGGTGGCCATGAGCTTCATCTCCATCATCTTTGCATGCACTTATCTAAGGTATTCCTGGGTGTGACGGGGTCTTGCTTCAAGTATTTCTCCAATCTGACGTATGGCTTCAAAAGCAGCTCCACGAATAGAATCAACGAAGGTTGCTCGTGGTGCACGAGAAATGAAGAAGTATTGTCCCATACTCATTGGACAAACACCTTTCGCACAGTGGAGGTGTACTTCCACATACCAAAGTTCCACTCCATTTTCCATGAATGCATAGCCTTTGTAGACTGTGTATCCTTCAAGATGAATGTGCTTCATCATGTCCTTCGGGATTTTTGGGTTATCATGATCACTAGTTGGAGTAATGATCGTTTCCGGGCCCTTGAGGAACAACTCATATAGGGTTTTGATCTGAAGGTGTCATAAAGTGGGTACTCAAAATAATGTATGTGTCTCCTTGGTGAAATGTTGTTGTATTCCTAAAAGGTTTTGTGAGCATCTTGTTCATGGGTTCAAGGTTTTGGTCAGAGGAGGATAAAGAGAGATAGAAACTCACCCACAATCAACAATCAAATCCTAACTCAAGTTTCTAATGTTTGTAATGCGCTCATTTACTACGGTTTCGTTACCAAGTCTTCATTCCTTCAGGTCTTCAATGCTCGGGAGTTTTCCAATTCCCAATACTTCTCCCATATGAAGTGCTTGTGTTACTCCTCTATAACTTATGTCTCTCAAGGTTGTAATAAATTCAAACCTATGAATATCATATCTATCCAACCACTCAATAAACACAAAATTAATAACAACCAAACATTCATTTATTCAATCAATTTTATAGTATTGCCACCCACATAAGGTTGGTAAGGTCGATTACTTTAATCGCAAAAACTTTCATCTTTATTCTCCCATGGTGGTGCTAATACTAAGCTAGTTTATCCATGTCTTCATGTTCAATGGGCTTCTTGTGTCATGCTTGATCTTCTCTAGTTCTTCTACCAGATCATCCATGTTGATGTGGAGTTTCCTCTGTCGTCCTTGTAGTTTCATGAGTTTGTTTTTGAGCTTCTGGGTCTCAACATCCTTGGCATGTGACATAGTACGACTGTCCTTCAGCTCCTGACGAGTCTTCTGGAGCTCGTGGTCTTGCTTCTCGTGATTGGCTACCTTTAGCTTCTAGTCCTTGAGGTCCCGACGATGAGCTTCCTTCTCAAATAAAGCTCCAAGAAGGTGCATTTAAAGGTTTTGTATGTACTAGTCCATTTCTTAATTATACACTAGCAGGGGTGAAAATTTCATCTTTTGTATGTTCGTCAAGATGATATATGTTCCATCAGCCTTCTGCCATCCAAACCTTCCAAAGTAGTGGTTGCCTAGCTCAGTACTATTATGATAGCTTAAGCATGCAATATAATCATGGACGATGATACGTCTCAAACGTATCTACATTTTTTGATGGTTTCACGTTGTTATCTTGCCTTCTTTGTATGTTTTATGTATCTTTTTATATCTTTTTTGGGACTAACTTATTGATTCAGTGCCAAGTGCCAGTTCCTGTTTTTTCCGTGTTTTTGACTCTTTTCAGATCTGATTTTGGAACGAAGTCCAAACGGAAGAAAAACCCCGAAATGATTTTATCCTGAACGGAAGAAGTCCAGGGGGCTTTTGGGCCAAGCCAGGTGGGCTCCAGGGAGCCCACAAGCCCCCACTCCGCCACCAGGGGGAGTCGGCGGTGGGCAGGCTTGTGGCCTCCCTGGCTGCCCGCTGACCTAGCTTTGGCCTATAACTTCCCAAATATTCCGCAAAACATCAGGGGAGCCTCGAAAATACTTTTTCGCCGCCGCAAGGTTCCGTTTCCGCGAGATCTCATCTGGAGACCCTTTCCGACACCCTGCCGGAGGGGACTTTGGAGCTGGAGGGCTTCTTCATCATCATCATCGCCCCTCCAATGACTCGTGAGTAGTTCACTTCAGACCTACGGGTCCATAGTTAGTAGCTAGATGGCTTCTTCTCTCTCTTGGATCTTCAATACAAAGTTCTCCATGATCTTCATGGAGATCTATCCGATGTAATCTTCATTGGCGGTGTGTTTGTCGAGATCCGATGAATTGTGGAGTTGTGATCAGATTATCTATGATATATATTTGAGTCTTAGCTGATTTCTTATATGCATGATTTGATATCCTTGTAAGTCTCTCCGAGTCTTGGGTTTTGTTTGGCCAACTAGATCTATGATTCTTGCAATGGGAGAAGTGCTTGGTTTTGGGTTGTGCCATGTGGTCACCTTTCCCAGTGACAGTAGGGGCAGCAAGGCACACATCAAGCAGTTGCCATCAAGGGTAAAAAGATGGGGTTTTTATCATTGGTTTGAGATTATCCCTCTACATCATGTCATCTTGCTTAAGCCGTTACTCTGTTCTTATGGACTTAATACACTAGATGCATGGTGGATAGCGGTCGACGTGTGGAGTAATAGTAGTAGATGCAGAAAGTACCGGTCTACTTGTTTCGGATGTGATGCCTATAGAAATAATCATTGCATATATATCGTCACGACTCTGCACAGTTCTATCAATTGCTCGACAGTAATTTGTTCACCCTCCGTCTACTTGCTTTCATGAGAGAAGCCACTAGTAAACACTACGGCCCCCGGGTCTATTCACATCCATCGTTTACAACTTTGCTTTTACTTTGCTTTGTTACTTTGTTGCTTTCAGTTCTCACTTGGCAAACAATATATAAGGGATTTACAACCCCTGCATAGCGTTGGGTGCAAGCTGTTTGTCTTTGTGCAGGATCTTGAGATACTCTTCCGCCAGATTGATACCATGGTTCTCAAACTGAGGGAAATACTTACCGTCGCTATGCTACATCACCCTTTCCGCTTCGAGGGAACACCAACGCAAGGCTCTAAGGCCACGGGGGAAATCCTTTGCGTACTTGCCTAGGAAGTCCCTTAAGGCGTAACCGCAACTGAAGGATTCCTGGTGCCGTCGACACAACTATTTCTGGCGCCGTTGCAAGGGATACACAGCAGCCTTCAGAAGTATTTCTGGCGCCGTTGCCGGGGAGGAGAGATCAAGATCTATCCAAGTAGGTCTCACAAACTCTTCTCTTGCATTTACTTTTGTTGCCATCTGCCTCTCGTTTTCCTCTCCCCCACTTCAGATTTGCCATTTTCATTTTTGTTTTTCCATTCTCCCTTCTTCCGCTCGCTTTCTATTTGCTTGTGTTACCATGTGCCTTCTTTTAGCTTGCATCTTTGCTTGCTAAAAATCCATTGATATGGATCATCGTCCACTAGCTAATCTCTTTAAGAGACCCACTCGTGTGGAACAAATTGCTAGTGAGTTGAGGCCAATTGACTATTTCTTTGGAGTTTTGTGTAAGATGCGTGAATCTAAAAATTGTGAGGAGGAAATTCATGAAGTGATTTCACGAGGGCTCCTTGGATGAAAAGCATGATTGCAATGATTTCACTATAAATCCTATTAGTGACAATCATGCTAAAATTATGCAAAACCCTAAGCTTGGGGATGCTAGCTTTGCTTTGTCCACTACTTGTTGCAATAATCATGATTGGGGTGATGATCTTTCTTATGATCTTGAAAATTTGTTTAAACCTCATGATGAATATGATTTTTGCAATGATATTGAAAGTGGGTTTGGAGAAGTCATGACTTTAGTTGATGATAATCCCACTTTTTTGAAGAGCGTCAACTTTGCATGCATGTGGATCATGAAAAGAATATCCTTTGTGATAGTTACATTGTTGAATTCGAATATGATCCCACATGTAATTTCTATGAGAGAGGAAAATATTTTGGTAGAAACTTTCATGTTACCAAATCACCTCTCGTGATGTTGAGATTGTTGGGTAACGTAGCATAAATTCAAAATTTTCCTACGCATATTCAGATCTTCCTATGGAGAGACCAGCAACGAGAGAGGGGTAAGAGCATCTTCATACCTTTGAAGATCGCTAAGCGGAAGCGTTGCTAGAACGCGGTTGATGGAGTCGTACTCGTAGCGATTCCGATCTAGTGCCGAAAAACGGCACCTCCGCGTTCAACACACGTGCAGCCCGGTGACGTCTCCCGCACCTTGATCCAGCAAGGAGGAGGGAGAGGTTGGGGAAGAACTCCAGCAACACGACGGCGTGGTGTCAATGGAGAGACGAGGTCTCCCGGCAGGGCTTCGCCAAGCACCAGCGGAGAGGAGGAGGAAGAAGAGCAGGGCTGCGCCGAGAGAGAGGGAAAAAACGTGTGTCTCAATGGCCAAAAGTGCCCGATATATATAGGGGGAGGGGAGAGGGGGTGCCACCCCTAGCGTTCCCACCCTAGGGAGTGCGGCAGCCCCCCCAGATGGGAGGTGCGGCGGCCAGAGGGGGGAGGAGGGGGTGGCGCACCATCTGGTGGGCCTTAGGCCCACCTGGCCTAGGGTTTGCCCCCCCCCTTTTCTCTCCCTTGCGCAATGGGCTGAGTGGGGAGGCGCACCAGCCCACCTAGGGGCTGGTTCCCACCCCCACTTGTCCCACCTTATCTCCCGGGGTCGTTGACCCCCTTCGGTGGTCCCCCGGGGCCACCTTCGGTGGTCCCGGTACGTTACCGGTGATGCCCGAAACACTTCCGGTATCCGAAACCATCCGTCCTATATATCAATCTTTACCTCCGGACCATTCGGGAGCTCCTCGTGACGTCCGGGATCTCATCCGGGACTCCGAACAACTTTTGGTAACCTCGTATAACAATTCCCTATAACCCTAGCGTCATCGAACCTTAAGTGTGTAGACCCTACGGGTTCGGGAGATAGGCAGACATGACCGAGACACCTCTCTGGCCAATAACCATCAGCGGGGTCTGGATACCCATGGTGGCTCCTACTTGATCCATGATGATCTCATCGGATGAACCACGATGTCAAGGATTCAATCAATCCTGTATACGATTCCCTTTGTGTGTCGGTATAGAACTTGCCCAAGATTCAATCGTCGGTATACCTATACCTTGTTCAATCTCGTTACCGGTAAGTCTCTTTACTCGTTCCGTAGCACGTCATCGTGTGACTAACTCCTTAGTCACATTGAGCTCAGGATGATGTTCTACCGAGTGGGCCCAGAGATACCTCTCCGTCACACGGAGTGACAAATCCCGATCTCGATTCGTACCAACCCAACAGACACTTTCGGAGGTACCCGTAGTGCACCTTTATAGTCACCCAGTTATGTTGTGACGTTTGATACACCCAAAGCACTCCTACTATATCCGGGAGTTGCACAATCTCACGGTCGAAGGAAAAGATACTTGACATTAGAAAAGCATTAGCATACGAACCATACAATCTAGTGCTAGGCTTAGGATTGGGTCTTGTCCATCACATCATTCTCCCAATGATGTGATCCCGTTATCAATGACATTCAATGCCCATGATCAGGAAACCATGATCATCTATTGACTAACGAGCTAGCCAACTAGAGGCTTGCTAGGGACACATTGTGATCTATTTATTCACACATATATTACTGTTTCCTCTTAATACAATTATAGCATGAACAATAGACGATTATCATGAACAAGGAAATATGATAATAACCATTTTATTATTGCCTCTAGGGCATATTTCCAACAGTCTCCCACTTGCACTAGTGTCAATAATCTAGTTACATTGTGATGTATCGAACACCCATAGCATTATGGTGTTGATCATGTTTTGCTCGTGGAAGAGGTTTAGTCAACGGGTCTGCAATATTCAGATCCGTGTGTACTTTACAAATATCTATCACTCCACTCTGGACATGGTCCTGGATGGAGTTGTAGCGGCGCTTGATGTGCTTCGTCTTTCGGTGAAACCTGGGCTCCTTGGCTATGGCAATGGCTCCAGTGTTATCACAGAAGTGTGTCATAGGACCCGACGCGCTTGGAACCACTCCAAGGTCGGTGATGAGCTCCTTCATCCAAATTCCTTCATGAGCCGCTTCTGAAGCAGCTATGTACTCCGCTTCACATGTAGATGCTGCCACAACTTCTTGCTTGCTGCTGCACCAGCTCACTGCCCCACCATTCAACACATATACGTATCCGGTTTGTGACTTAGAGTCATCCGGATCGGTGTCAAAGCTAGCGTCGACGTAACCCTTTACAACGAGCTCTTCGTCACCTCCATAAACGAGAAACATTTCCTTAGTCCTCTTCAAGTACTTAAGGACATTCTTGACTGTTGTCCAGTGTTCCATGCCTGGATCACTTTGGTACCTCCCTACCAAACTTATGGCAAGGTTTATATCAGGTCTGGTACACAGCATGGCATACATTAGAGAGCCCACGGCTGAAGCGTAGGGGACAGAACTCATCTTCTCTCTATCTGCTGTCGTGGTCGGCGACTGAGTCTTACTCAATCTCATACCTTGCAAAACTGGCAAGAACCCTTTCTTTGAGTTTTCCATATTGAACTTCTTCAATATCTTGTCAAGGTATGTACTTTGCCAAAGACCTATGAGGCATCTCGATCTATCTCTATAGATCTTGATGCCTAATATGAATGCAGCTTCTCCAAGGTCCTTCATTGAAAAACTCTTGTTCAAATAGGCCTTTATGCTCTCCAACATCTCTATATTATTCCCCATCAATAATATGTCATCCACATACAGTATGAGGAAAGCTACAGAGCTCCCACTCACTTTCTTGTACAGACAAGCTTCTCCGTAAACCTGTATGAACCCAAACGCTTTAATCACCTCATTAAAGCGAATGTTCAAACTCCGAGATGCTTGCACCAGCCCATAGATGGAGCGCTGGAGCTTGCATACTTTTTTAGCACCCTTAGGGTCGACAAAACCTTCTGGTTGCATCATATACAACTCTTCCTTAAGGTTTCCTTTAAGGAACGTTGTTTTGACGTCCATTTGCCAAATTTCATAATCATAAAAGGCGGCAATTGCTAACATGATTCGGACTGATTTCAGCTTCGCTACGGGAGAGAAAGTCTCTTCGTAGTCAACTCCTTGAATTTGTCGAAAACCCTTTGCGACACGTCGAGCTTTGTAAACGGTTACATTACCGTTTGCATCAGTCTTCTTCTTGAAGATCCATTTATTTTCTATGGCTCGCCGGTCATCGGGCAAGTCCACCAAAGTCCATACTTTGTTCTCATACATGGATCCTATCTCGGATTTCATGGCCTCAAGCCATTTGTTGGAATCCGGGCCCGCCATCGCTTCTTCATAGTTCGAAGGTTCACCGTTGTCTAACAACATGATTTCCATCACAGGGTTGCCGTACCACTCTGGTGCGGAGCGTGCCCTTGTGGACCTTCGCGGTTCAGTAGTAACTTGATCCGAAGCTTCATGATCATCATCATTAACTTCCTCTTCAGTCGGTGTAGGTGCCACAGGAACAACTTCCCGCGCTGCGCTACTATCCTGTTCGAGAGGGGGTGCAATTACCTCATCAAGTTCTACCTTCCTCCCACTTACTTCTTTCGAGAGAAACTCTTTCTCTAGAAAGGATCCGTTCTTGGCAACAAAGGTTTTACCTTCGGATCTAAGATAGAAGGTATACCCAATAGTTTCCTTAGGGTATCCTATGAATACGCATTTCTCCGCTTTGGGTTCGAGCTTTTCTGGTTGAAGTTTCTTCACAAAAGCATCGCAGCCCCAAACTTTAAGAAATGACAACTTAGGTTTCTTGCCAAACCATAGTTCATACGGTGTCGTCTCAATGGATTTAGACGGTGCCCTATTTAAAGTGAATGTTGTAGTTTCTAATGCGTATCCCCAAAATGATAGCGGTAAGTCGGTGAGAGACATCATAGATCGTACCATATCTAATAAAGTGCGATTATGACATTCAGACACTCCGTTGCGCTGCGGTGTGCCAGGCGGCGTCAGTTGTGAAACGATTCCACACTTCCTTAGGTGTGTGCCAAACTCGTGACTCAAATATTCTCCTCCACGATCAGATCGTAGACATTTAATTTTTCTGTCACGTTGATTCTCAACCTCACTCTGAAATTCTTTGAACTTTTCAAACGTCTCAGATTTGTGCTTCATCAAGTAGATATACCCATACCTACTCAAATCATCGGTGAGAGTGAGAACATAACGATAACCACCGCGAGCTTCAACGTTCATTGGACCACACACATCAGTATGTATTATTTCCAATAAGTTGGTTGCTCTCTCCATTATTCCTGAGAATGGAGTCTTAGTCATCTTGCCCATGAGGCACGGTTCGCATGTGTCAAATGATTCAAAGTCAAGAGACTCTAATAGTCCATCAGTATGGAGCTTCTTCATGCGCTTAACGCCGATATGACCAAGGCGGCAGTGCCACAAGTATGTGGGACTATCATTATCAACTCTGCATCTTTTGGTACTCACACTATGAATATGTGTAACATCACGATCGAGATTCATCAAGAATAAACCATTCACCAGTGGAGCATGACCATAAAACATATCACTCATATAAATAGAACAACCATTATTCTCTGACTTAAATGAGTAGCCGTCTCGCATTAAGCAAGATCCTGATACAATGTTCATCCTTAAAGATGGTACTAAATAACAATTATTAAGGTTTAAGACTAATCCCGATGGTAGATGTAGAGGTAGCGTGCCGACGGTGATCACATCGACCTTTGAACCATTCCCGACGCGCATTGTCACCTCGTCCTTGGCCAGTCTCCGCTTATTCCGCAGTTCCTGCTTTGAGTTGCAAAGGTGAGCAACAACACCGGTATCAAATACCCAAGAGCTACTACGAGCGCTGGTAAGGTACACATCAATAACATGTATATCACATATACCTTTAACGTTGCCGGCCTTCTTGTCCGCTAAGTATTTGGGGTAGTTCCGCTTCCAATGACCCTTTCCCTTGCAATAGAAGCACTCAGTCTCAGGCTTGGGTCCGTTCTTTTTCTTCTTCCCGGCATCTGGCTTACTGGGTGCGGCAACAGCTTTGCCGTCTTTCTTGAAGTTCTTCTTACCCTTGCCTTTCTTGAAACTAGTGGTCTTGTTGACCATCAACACTTGATGCTCTTTCTTGATTTCTACTTCTGCAGACTTGAGCATCGAGTACAACTCGGGAATGGTCTTCTCCATCCCTTGCATGTTGTAGTTAAGCACAAAGCCTTTGTAGCTTGGTGGGAGAGACTGGAGGATTCTGTCAATTATAGCATCATCCGGAAGTTCGACTCCTAGTGAAGTCAGACGACCGTGTAACCCAGACATTTTGAGTATGTGCTCACTGACAGAACTGTTCTCCTCCATCTTACAGCTGAAGAACTTGTCGGAGACTTCATATCTCTCGACACGGGCATGAGCTTGAAAAACTAGCTTCAGCTCCTGGAACATCTCATATGCCCCGTGTTGCTCAAAACGCCTTTGGAGCCCCGTTTCTAAACTGTATAACATGCCACACCTAACCAGAGAGTACTCATCACTCCGCGTTTGCCAGACGTTCAGAATGTCCTGGGATGCCGCGGGAGCGGGAGGGTCACCTAGCGGCGCATCAAGGACATAAGCCTTTTTAGCTGCTTCAAGGATGAGCTTCAAGTTGCGAACCCAGTCCGCATAGTTGCTACCATCATCTTTCAGCTTGTTTTTTCTAGGAATGCGTTGAAACTGAGGTTGACGTTGGACATCTACAATATTTATAAAGACAACTTTTAGACTAAGTTCATGACAATTAAGTTCATTTAATCAAATTAAGTATGAACTCCCACTTAATCGACATCCCTCTAGTCATCTAAGTGATACATGATCCATGTTGGCTAACCCGTGTCCGATCATCACGTGAGACGGACTAGTCACCATGGTGAGCAACTTCATGCTGATCGTATTCAACCATACGACTCATGTTCGACCTTTCGGTCTCTTGTATTCGAGGTCATGTCTGTACATGCTAAGCTCGTCGAGTCAACCTAGGTGTTTCGCGTGTGTAAATCTGGCTTACACCCGTTGTATGCGAACGTTAGAATCTATCACACCCGATCATCACGTGGTGCTTCGAGACAATGAACCTTCGCAACGGTGCACACTTAGGGGAATACGTTCTCGAAATTTTAAGAGGGATCATCTTATTATGCTACCGTCGTTCTAAGCAATAAGATGTAAAACATGATAAACATCACAATGCAATCATATAGTGACATGATATGGCCATTATCATCTTTGCTCTTTCGATCTCCATCTTCAGGCATCGCATGATCATCACCGTCCCCGGCATGACACCATGATCTCCATCATCATGATCTCCATCATCGTGTCTCCGTGAAGTCGTCACGCCAACTACTACTATCACTACTACTATAGCTAACCGTTAGCAATGAAGTAAAAGTAGTAAGCACATGGCGTTGCATCTCATACAATAAAATAAGACAACTCCTATGGCTCCTGCCGGTTGTCATACTCATCGACATGCAAGTCGTGAAACCTATTACAATAACATGATCATCTCATACATCATACATGCAACATCACAACTTTGGCCATATCAGGTCACATGTCAAACCCTGCAAAAACAAGTTAGACGTCCTCTAATTGTTGTTGCAAGTTTTACGTGGCTGATTTGGGTTTCTAGCAAGAACGCCTTCTTACCTACGTGACAACCACAACCATGATATGCCAAAGCTATTTACCCTATATAAGGACCCTTTTCGTCAAATCCAATCCGACTAGAGTAGGAGAGACAGACACCCGATAGCCACCTTTATGCACGATGTGCATGTCTGTCGGTGGAACCAGTCTCACGTAAGCGTACGTGTAAAGTCGGTCCGGGCCGCTTCATCCCACAATACCGCCAGAAAATAATAAGACTAGTAGCGTCAAGCAAATTGACAAATCATCGCCCACAACTTTTGTGTTCTACTCGTGCATAGAATCTATGCATAGAAAACCTGGCTCGGATGCCACTGTTGGGTAACGTAGCATAAATTCAAAATTTTCCTACGCATATTCAGATCTTCCTATGGAGAGACCAGCCACGAGAGAGGGGTAAGAGCATCTTCATACCTTTGAAGATCGCTAAGCGGAAGCGTTGCTAGAACGCGGTTGATGGAGTCGTACTCGTAGCGATTCCGATCTAGTGCCGAACAACGGCACCTCCGCGTTCAACACACGTGCAGCCCGGTGACGTCTCCCGCACCTTGATCCAGCAAGGAGGAGGGAGAGGTTGGGGAAGAACTCCAGAAACACGACGGCGTGGTGTCGATGGAGAGATGAGGTCTCCCGGCAGGGCTTCGCCAAGCACCAGCGGAGAGGAGGAGGAAGAAGAGCAGGGCTGCGCCGAGAGAGAGGGAAAAACCGTGTGTCTCAATGGCCAAAAGTGCCCGATATATATAGGGGGAGGGGAGAGGGGGTTCCACCCCTAGGGTTCCCACCCTAGGGGGTGCGGCAGCCCCCCCAGATGGGAGGTGCGGCGGCCAGAGGGGGGAGGAGGGGGTGGCGCACCATCTGGTGGGCCTTAGGCCCACCTGGCCTAGGGTTTGCCCCCCCCCCTTTTCTCTCCCTTGCGCAATGGGCTGAGTGGGGAGGCGCACCAGCCCACCTAGGGGCTTGGTCCCACCCCCACTTGGCCCACCTTATCTCCCGGGGTCGTTGCACCCCTTCGGTGGTCCCCCGGGGCCACCTCTGGTGGTCCCGGTGGTCCCGGTACGTTACCGGTGATGCCCGAAACACTTCCGGTATCCGAAACCATCCGTCCTATATATCAATCTTTACCTCCGGACCATTCCGGAGCTCCTCGTGACGTCCGGGATCTCATCCAGGACTCCGAACAACTTTCGGTAACCTCATATAACAATTCCCTATAACCCTAGCGTCATCAAACCTTAAGTGTGTAGACCCTACGGGTTCGGGAGACAGGCGGACATGACCGAGACACTTCTATGGCCAATAACCATCAGCGGGGTCTAGATACCCATGGTGGCTCCCACTTGCTCCACGATGATCTCATCGGATGAACCACGATGTCAAGGATTCAATCAATCCCGTATACGATTCCCTTTGTCTGTCGGTATAGAACTTGCCCGAGATTCGATCGTCGGTATACCTATACCTTGTTCAATCTCGTTACCGGTAAGTCTCTTTACTCGTTCCGTAGCACATCATCGTGTGACTAACTCCTTAGTCACATTGAGCTCATGATGATGTTCTACCGAGTGGGCCCAGAGATACCTCTCCGTCACACGGAGTGACAAATCCCGATCTCGATTCGTACCAACCCAACAGACACTTTCGGAGGTACCCGTAGTGCACCTTTATAGTCACCCAGTTACGTTTTGACGTTTGATACACCCAAAGCACTCCTACGGTATACGGGAGTTGCACAATCTCACGGTCGAAGGAAAAGATACTTGACATTAGAAAAGCATTAGCATACGAACAATACGATCTAGTGCTAGGCTTAGGATTGGGTCTTGTCCATCACATCATTCTCCCAATGATGTGATCCCGTTATCAATGACATCCAATGCCCATGATCAGGAAATCATGATCATCTATTGACTAACGAGCTAGCCAACTAGAGGCTTGCTAGGGACACATTGTGATCTATTTATTCACACATGTATTACTGTTTCGTGTTAATACAATTATAGCATGAACAATAGACGATTATCATGAACAAGGAAATCTGATAATAACCATTTTATTATTGCCTCTAGGGCATATGTCCAACAGAGATTGCTCTTGTCCCTTTATTCTTCCTTGCATATGGTAACTATTGGTTGTCTTGACAATCTGTTTTCCTATAGAATGCCTATGCATAGGAAGTATGTTAGACTTAGATGTGATTTTCACATGCTTTAGGATGCTCTCATTGTGCTTCAATTCTTGTCTTTTGTGAGAGCATCATCGAATGCCTAGCTAAGGGCGTTAAACAAAAGCGCTTGTTGGGAGGCAACCCAACGAATTTATCCTTTTTCTTTCTGCTTTGTGTTTTCCACACTTTCATAATTCTGTTATGATTGTGTTTTTTGTGTTTCTTTTTGCGTTTTTGCCAAGCAAAACCGTTATGATTAGTCTTGAGGATGATCGTTTGGTCATGCTGGAAAAGACAGAAACTTTCTGCTCACGAAAAGAATTTTCATTTTTTTCTGTAAGAGGTTTTGAGTTGATTCTTTTTGCTGCTGATTGCTACGCAAATTCTTCAGATTGTCGTAGTTTTTCAGAATTTTTGAAGTATGAGAGGTATACGAAACATACAAATTTCTACAGACTGGTCTGCTGTTAACAGATTCTGTTTTTGTTGTGTTGGTTGCTTATTTTGATGAAACTATGGATAGTATCGGGGGGTATTATCCATGAAGATTGAAAGTATAGTAACCCAACATCAGCACAAGTATAATTTAAGTTTGCTACAGTACCTAAGGAAGTGGTGGTTTGCTTTCTTGTACTAATGTTATCACGAGTTTCTGTTTAAGTTTCGTGTTGTCAAGTTTTCAAGTTTTGGGTGAAGTTCTTATGGACAAAAAGATAAAGAGTGTCAAGAGCTCGAGCTTGGGGATGCCCAAGGCACCCCAAGAGATTCAAGGATGCCGTAAAAGCCTAAGCTTGGGGATGCCCCGGGAAGGCATCCCCTCTCTCGTCTTCAATCCATCGGTAACGTTACTTGGGGCTATATTTTTATTCACCACATGTTATGTGTTTTTGCTTGGAGCGTCTTGTATCATTGGAGTCTTTTATTTTATTGTGTCACAATCATCCCTGCTGCACACCTAGAGAGAGATACATGCACACACCGTGATTTTGTCGAGCTTCACTTATATCTTTTGGTAGACAATTCAGCTCACATGTGCTTCACTTATATCTTTTGAGCTAGATACTTTTGCTCTGTGTGCTTCACTTATATCTTTTAGAGCGCAGCGGTGCATGCCTTGGTAGTTGATCTATGCTTTGAAAGTAGTCTCAAAAGGGGTAGTTATCCAAAGGGATACGAAAACTTCCACCTTCATGTGCATTGAGTAGTTAGAGAAGTTTGATTCATCTCAATTAGTTTTGAGTTGTTGTTATGGTAATATGGAAGTCATGCTTGTAAGGTGTTGTGGATATAGAAATACTTGTGTTGAAGTTAGTGATTCCCGTAGCATGCACGTATGGTGAACCGCTATGTGATGAAATCTGAGCATGATTAGTATATTGATTGTCATCCTTTGCGTGGCGGTCGGGATCGCGCGATGGTTTATACCTACCAACCCTTCCCCTAGGAGTATGCGTTGAATGCTTTGTTTTGATTACTAAAAAAACTTTTGCAACAAGTATATGAGTTCTTCATGACTAATGTTGAGTCCATGGTTTAGATGCACTTTCACCTTCCACCATCACTATCTTCTTAGTGTCGTGCAACTTTCGCCGGTGCACAAAACCCACCATTAGCCTCCCTCAAAACAGCCACCATACCTACCTACTATGGCTTTTGCAAAGTCATTCCGAGATATATTGCCATGAAACTACCACCATGACATGTGCCACCACATCTACATTGCCTTTGCATGATCGTAAGATAGCTAGCATGATGTTTCCATTGATGTCTATGCCATGCTAAATCATTGCCATGGTACACTACCGAAGGCATTCCATATAGAGTCATAATTGCTCTAAGTTTTGAGGTTAAAGTGTGATGATCATCATTATTGGAGCATTGTCCCATGTGAGGAAATAAAAGAGGCCAAAGAAGCCCATAAAAAGAGGCCAAAGAGCCCACCAAAATAAATAAAAAAATGAGAGAAAAAGAGAGAAGGGACAATGCTACCATTTTTTCCACACTTGTGCATTTTGAGCACCATGATCTTCATGATTGAGAGTCTCTCGTTTTGTCACCACCATATAGCTAGTGGGAAATTTTCATTATATAACTTGGCTTGTATATTCCAATGATAGGCTTCCTCAAAATTGCCTTAGGTCTTCGTGAGCAAGCAAGTTGGATGCACACCCACTAGTTTTCTTTAAGAGCTTTCACAAACTTGTAGCTCTAGTGCATCATTTGTATGGCAATCCCTACTCATTCACATTGATATCTATTGATGAGCATCTCCACAGCTCATTGATATGCCTAGTTAATGTGACTATCTTCTCCTTTTTTGTCTTGCAACCTCCACCACATTCCACACCATCTATAGTGCTATAACCATGGCTCATGCTCATGTATTGCGTGAGAGTTCAAAATGTTTGAGAAAGTAAAGGTGTGAAACAATTACTTGGCCAATACCGGGGTTGTGCATGATTTAAATTCGTTGTGCAATGATGATAGAGCATAGCTAGATTATATGCTTTTGTAGGGATAACTTTCTTTTGGCCTTGTTATTTTGAAAGTTCATGATTACTTTGCTAGTTTGCTTGAATTATTATTGTTTCCACGTCAATAGAAAACTATTGTTTTGAATCTAATGGATCTGAACATTCACGTCACATAAGAGGAATTACAAAGGACACCTATGCTAGGTAGCATGAAAGCATCAAAAATTCATTCTTATCACTTCCCTACTCGAGGACGAGCAGGAGTTAAGCTTGGGGATGCTTGATACGTCTCAAATGTATCTATAATTTTTTATGGTTTTATGTTGTTATCTTGCCTTCTTTATATGTTTGATGTATCTTTTTATATATTTTCTGGGACTAACTTATTGATACAGCGCCAAGTGCCAGTTCCTGTTTTTTCCGTGTTTTTGACTCTTTTCAGATCTGATTTTGGAACGGAGTCCAAACGGAAGAAAAACCCCGAAATGATTTTTTCACAAAGGAAAGAAGTCCAGGGGGCTTTTGGGCCAAGCCAGATGGGCTCCAGGGAGCCCACAAGCCCCCACTCCGCCACCAGGGGAGGCGGCGGTGGGCAAGCTTGTGGCCTCCCTGGCCGCCCCCTAACCTAGATCTTTGGCCTATAAATTCCCAAATATTCCGCAAAAAATCAAGGGAGCCTCGAAAATACTTTTCCGCCGCCGCAAACTTCCGTTTCCGCGAGATCTCATCTGGAGACCCTTCCCGGCACCCTGCCCGAGGGGACTTTGGAGCTGGAGGGCTTCTTCATCATCATCATCGCCCCTCCAATGACTCGTGAGTAGTTCACTTCAGACCTACGGGTCCGTAGTTAGTAGCTAGATGGCTTCTTCTCTCTCTTGGATCTTCAATACAAAGTTCTCCATGATCTTCATGGAGATCTATCCGATGTAATCTTCTTTGGCGGTGTGTTTGTCGAGATCCGATGAATTGTGGAATTGTGATCATATTATCTATGATATATATTTGAGTCTTTGCTGACTTCTTATATGCATGATTTGATATCCTTGTAAGTCTCTCCGAGTCTTGGGTTTTATTTGGCCAACTAGATCTATGATTCTTGCAATGGGAGAAGTGCTTGGTTTTGGGTTCTGCCATGTGGTGACCTTTCCCAGTGACAGTAGGGGCAGCAAGGCACACATCAAGCAGTTGCCATCAAGGGTAAAAAGATGGGGTTTTTATCATTGGTTTGAGATTATCCCTCTACATCATGTCATCTTGCTTAAGGCGTTACTCTATTCTTATGGACTTAATACACTAGATGCATGCTGGATAGCGGTTGACGTGTGGAGTAATAGTAGTAGATGCAGAAAGTATTGGTCTACTTGTTTCGGACGTGATGCCTATAGAAATAATCATTGCATAGATATCGTCACGACTTTGCACAGTTCTATAAATTGCTCGACAGTAATTTTTCACCCTCCGTCTACTTGCTTTCAAGAGAGAAGCCACTAGTAAACACTACGGCCCCCGGGTATATTCACATCCATCGTTTACAACTTCGCTTTTACTTTGCTTTGTTACTTTGTTGCTTTCAGTTCTCACTTGGCAAACAATCTATAAGGGATTGACAACCCCTTCATAGCGTTGGGTGCAAGCTGTTTGTGTTTGTGCAGGATCTTGAGATACTCTTCCGCCGGATTGATACCTTGGTTCTCAAACTGAGGGAAATACTTACCGTCGCTGTGCTACATCACCTTTTCCGCTTCGAGGGAACACCAACGCAAGGCTCCAAGGCCACGGGGGAAATCCTTTGCATACTTTCCTAGGAAGTCCCTTAAGGCATAGCCGCAGTTGAAGGATTCCTGGTGCCGTCGACACAACTATTTCTGGCGCCGTTGCATGGGATACACAGCAGCCATCAGACGACAATGTTCATGCCCACATCACAATCATGGTTCAACATCCCATTGTTGATGTCTTTAGTCTTGGGGTTTCCTTGAAGTCCAAAAACTCAAGTGCTAATGCCCCATGATCTAAACTTCCTGTTCACTACCTTGATCTCATGTATTGGCAACTTCAACATTAGGACAAGTTCCATGAGGAATAGGCCACCAAGAACATCTTCGTAGTGCTATCTTTTGTTCAGAGTGTATCTCTCCATCTACAGTTTGAAATAAGGAAGGTTCACTCAAAGAATTCAGATGTTACAAGAGTAGTTGAAGGTAAAAGTTGTTCATATCATGTTCTTCCTATTTCAAAGCAATTTTCTAGGATCACGTCCTACAGTCGACATGCGATCTGATACCATATATGTAGAGACCTGACTCAAAACGTGTCAGACCTGTGTGAATCTATGACATCCCAAGATAAAAATGGTAACACACACCGTACATCAATGTATATATCAAAGTGCAATCACATGTAAATAACGTAAAACTGATATATACCTCACGAGTCTCATTGAAAACCTTAAGGTGTGGAGTCCGATCAATGCCAACAGCAAGTTGAGTGTAGACCGTAACCCAAAATCATAACTCTTATTCGTCGTAGAAAATCCCGCAACATGATAGGTTGAAATTGTGTAGGTGAAGTACATTAGATGTACCGGTAAGATCACAATAGTAGAAACCAGATGATAACACTATTCTATATGCAATAAGGCTTTGTGTCTGTGTGTCTGAGTTTTTGCATAAAAGTTGGTTTTATTTTCTTTTTCCTACAACAACGGAATTGTCATGAGTTTTCAATACACAGTTATGTAGTATGACATGGTTCCTCCAATCAATGTCTCAAAGCCTAAATCATTGTAAGTGGCCTTCAATTTATTATCAGTCCGATGTTTAAAGTCCAGATAGATCCAAGTCCAGAGGCTCAAATTGTCCGTAACGAGGGACACGGCTAATTGGTTAGGTTTTATCTCTGCCGAGTATTGTGCACTTTACCCACAAGAATCCTTCCTTCCTTGTAAGTCCTCTCACTGCCGGGTGTTTGAGAACACAACAAGGAAATAAGGTCTTTCAAAGAGTTCCTCTGACCACTATCCGATGCCCATCCAATCCTACTATTCGTCTACATCTTCTAGCATTGTCCCAACTAGAGTCAGAACTAAGGTCAACCATGCCAGAGCCCATACTGACTTGTGGCTGCACAGGTAAGCTTTTGGGCATGGAGTATTCTTTCGTCTCTTTCAGTCTGGGTGAAGTATTACGCAAGATGTCATGGCGCTTCTCCATACATCCCGGGTCATCCATTGGCTTCTCCGTGGTGCCCATTAAAACCATCCTTCACCCATTAGAGTGTATTGAAATCTTGTATCGAGTCTTGAAGTCTTGAGGTCTTGTAGATGTAGGCCTTGAAGATGCCATCATGAAGTTGTCTTCATTGACGTAGAGTCCTCCTTCTCACACCACTCCGAAACACTCATACCAACCCCCTTCTACTATAGCGTAGCATCAAAATCAATAACGTCCTAGGGCTTGATAACAGGGTAGTGGGTTTTCCTACCTCATGCATTCTACTCAACTACACGATGTAATAACACTACTGGAGGAAATGGTGAAATGGTGTCTCTAGATGCAATAAAGCATAGTCATGAAAATATGGTCAAAGTGAACTTGCGTGGTAAGTTGATGAAGATAGTATCCCACTTAGAATAATAACCTCATAGAGCTATTCGTCACTCTAAGAAAATCTATATAATCAAACACAGTATTCACATAAGCAAACAATTCTACAAATCGATACTAACAATCAAGAAGCAAAAACAATTACTAAACACTCTAGTAATGACATGAAGTAAATACTACAAACAAAAGCTAAAACAACAAAACTTTGTCAAAGCAACCAAGAATAGTTTTTCCTATGAACAAACTACTATCAACAACAACAAAAAATCAAAAACAAATACATGACAAAAAATATTTTACTAGCAAAAATAATTACTTTTGAAGAACAAAAATAAAGAAACTATGAAAAGTGACACCCTAAACAATATAATTTCTTGTCCTAATACAGACAACAGCAAACAAAACACTAAGATAATAAAATAATAGAAAAAATATAAAAAACTAACATAGTAAAAAGGATTTTTCATCAAAAAATAGCTAAAGGAACTAATGTAAGAGCGTTTATCAAACTCTCCTTATGACCTAAACAAGATTAATCTTGAGTTAAATCGAAAACAATTTCAACTTTACTATAAAAAAATTGATCTAAATTTAAAGTTAAGAGAAAATAAAATTTATAAAACAAGTTATTGAAAACATTTTCTAAAAGGATTTAATTTGCATTGAAATCAATTTCAAGTTATTTATTGAACTAGAATTGATTCCATGCAATTCAAGCTTAAAAATAACACAAACCAAAATAAAATAATTCTATTGAAAAGATATTGTTCACTAACAAACACATAAAACAATTTGCCACAAGTGACAATAAAAATAAATTAAAACTATTTTAAAAAAAGGCTAAAATAAGCATAACTAAACTAGTACTATTTTGGTGTAAAAAACTAATTTAAAATATTCTAAAATTTGTCAAATTAAACCTACTAATAAATAGAGTCACAAGTGACGAGTAGCAAAAAGAATCAACTCATAACCTTTTTTAAACTCAAGTTATCCACAAAACAAGGTTTGAAGAAAATTTGTTTGAATTCAAATTTAAACTATTCATACATAATCAAATTGTATATCTATAGAAACTACATAATTTGCTTAATCAAATGAAAAACGATTCACTCAAAAAGTAACTAAACATAAAAGTTAAAGAAGAACAAAATCAGGATCTAATGTATTTTCAAACTAAAAACAGAAAAAGGAAAATCTAAACTAACAAACACTCGGGCTACGTGGCACACTCTGATTGGACTAGGGGTGTGCATGTTATAGCTAAACAAGTAAAAAGTCGCAAAATAAAAGAAAATGTTTCGGGCTTTAACTACTTCCAACACGAGCCGTGGGATCTAGATCTAACATAGGAGGTTTTTCCGACAACTTACACGGGTGGAGGTCACCAGTGATGGTGGTTTTCAGCGAGGCAGGAGCGGCGGTGGTAATGCAGAGGGGCTTCCGGTGGTCCTTGATGACTATGGGGATAACCACGAGATGGCGGATACTCTCCGACATCAATTAGCAGCGGTGGTGGACCTTGGAGGTAAGGGAGATGAGCGGGGCGAACTCGGGTGTTTTGTGGTGGAGCAAAACTCCGGCGAGGTGGTGATGCGGTGGCGCTGGTGCTGGGGAACAAGCTTTTAGGAGCTCAGCTGGTGCGAAGACATGGGCTTTTACAGCGAGAGGCTCAGGGCATTTGGAAGGAAATGAACCGCAACGGGATTCAGCTCGGAAGTGGATCTTCGGTGAGGTGAGGCTCGGGTGCAGGGAAGGAAGGTGGAGAGCGAGCGGGGATTCCGTTGGCTGTGGGGTCGGGGTGGCAGAGAGAGAGAGAGAGAGAGAGCCCACGCGGCTCAAGCGGCTGATCCGAAAGGATTCATATCTGATTTGGAGGGGATTTGGGCCAGACTCGCCAGGTGGGCGGCATGGGAGGCTTCATGACCGACACTATTTTTCCTATTTAAAAACCCTTTCCTTCTAATTAAAAAAAAGAAGGAAAAACTACAAAAGGAAAATAAATAAAACTCCAAATATATAGGTTTTATATTTTAAAACTATGAGAAAAACAGAAGAACATGTTTAACATTTTTCCACGGCCAAAATAATTATTAAAAAAATATTTTTGGAAAATTCCCAAACTGAATTTAAATCCTATTTCAAATATTTTCAAATACCCCTCTCGGTTTATAAATACAAATACCTCTCAATAATACCCTTCGTATGGAGGGTCATGTTCCACCTTTCATTTTTGAATTTGAGTAAGATAACTTGAATTTCATTTCACAATTTAAAATTGAAATAGGACTAATCATGAAATAAATTTCAAATACGAAATTTTAGTAGTTTTCAAATGCAAATTTCTTTATTTGAATAAGTCATGACATCTTCTCTCTATGAAATTGAATTTTGAAATCAAAAGCAAGGAAGAAAGTTTTGGGAAAGTCCTTTTATTCCCTATGTTTAAAAGTTTCAAATTTCACTCAATTTCAACCAAACACTCAAGCGAGCAAAACATATAATTTATTATTATAACATTCCAAAATTTGGGATGTTACACATCCTCTCAATAAATTCTTTAACATAGGCTTTAAAACCATAGCAATATTTAAGTATGACAAAAAAATTAGATTTGTAGAAACTAGCATCATACTTTTCAATCAAAGAAGCAATTTAATAATCACCCTTAAAAGCAATAAATTTTTCAATTTGTTCAATATCATAGTAACTTTGAACACCCTTGGCATAGGAAGATAAGATTTCATTATCATTAAACTCACATAGGTAGGGGAGGTGTTTTTTATGGTTCTCACAACAACAAGTGAAGTCATAAATTTCACACATATTCCAAGCATAGCACGTCAGACACTATTTGATGGCATAAGCGTCATCCCTTTTCAGACAACCGGTTACGCAAAAAATGAGCATGCTTATCTAATGATTTTCTCGTAACTAATCTAGTTGGGGTTTCAACATGAGCACAAGCGGAAAGAAGATGATCCAAGTAGAAAGTTTTATGTGGATCCATAAGTCTTTATTTTCTGTTTGTGTGTGATAACATGATTGTTGCAAGCAAACAACTAAACTAGCAAAGGTAAATATATTTGTCTTTTTGAGTTTTAGGGATCAAGCAAAATAGAAAAGCAAATAAAAACAAGAACAAGTGGATGATACTTTGTGTGAAGTGACTTAATAGTAGGTTGGTGATACTCCCCGGCAAGGGCGCCAGAATCCTTCCTGATACTTGTGATCTACATTGCGTTTCCCTAAAGAGGAACGGGTGATGCAACAGAATATAAGTAATTATTTCCCTCAATAGAGAACCAAGGTTTATCGCTACACCGCACCTCTCTCACTAAAGAAAGATCAATCTACTTGGCCAAAGCAAATCAATAAATCGGAGAGATTTACGAAGCTATGATGATCATGCACATAAGAATCATATTTAGAATTCAAAGAAGACTCAAATATTGATCATGAATAATCTGAACATAAAACCACAATTCATCGGATCCCAACAAACGCACTGCACAAAAAGTTACATCGGATAGATCAAAGCAAAGATGTGATAATCATTGTATTGAAGATAGATAGATAGATAGATAGATAGATAGAGAGAGAGAGAGATAGCCATCTAGGTACTAACTACCGACCCGTAGGTATGTGGTGAACTACTGACACATCAACATGGGAGCACCGAGGTTGATGTACACGTACTTCGTGATCGATTCCCCCGCCGACAGGGAACCGAAAAAGGGCTCCAGATGGCCTCACGATAGAACAGAGACTTGCATTCATGGAAAAAGTGTTTCGGGGTGCTCCCTGGGGTTTTTGGGATTAAAGATAAGTTATAGGATGAAGAGGTATGCTAGGAGGCAGCCGGGGGGGGGGGGGGCATCAGGTAACAGGGCATATAAGCAACCCCATAGGCGTGCCCACTTTTGTGGTGCTTCCTTTGTGAGGATTCTAGCATCCTCCCGAACCTTCCATGTCTACTTTTCGTCCATAGAAAATCGCCAACAAGTTTCATGGCAATTGGACTTCGTTTGGTACTGTAAACCTGAAAAGCAAAAAACACGCAAAAAACAACAACTGGCACTTGGCACTGGGTCAATAGGTTAGTGCTAAAAAATAATATAAATTGGTATGTAAATACCCAAAAAGTATCCAAGAAAGATAAAAAATTATAGATAGTTTGGAGGCGTATCAGTCTACAGCTGAATGGAAAAGGCTCTCTAGAAGCTCAAATTCAGTTTGGAACTTCAAATGATAGATTATTCAAAAGTCATTGTATCAAGCCGACATATGACTTCTCGTCGGCGGATCGCTTCGCAGAAATATTGCATGACTCAGATTCTAAAGAAGATGAATTTGATTTTTAATATCAAGTTGAACCTTGTAATATTTGACTTTAGGCCTCGTAAATCTGGAATTTGAACCTTGTAATATTTTTGGTATTTATGATACAATGTTTGAAATGGCATTGTGTTCTTTTTTTGGTTATGTAATCATGTTCTAGTAAGTATATATGTTTTTGTTCCTTATACACATCATATTGATGTTGTGCAAATAGATAAAATCACATCTCATACGATTAAACTAAGGAACACGTCGAAATGCTTTTAACAATTGCTAACAATTATTTACTAGCCACAGCATGCCTACAACACACACAACTTGTCAGGATGACTCGTTTGTGTTATTATCGGTGTTCCCACACGATTATAATTGTTGACATGTTTGCCAGCTATCACACACACCTTCTTATGCGAAATTATGTGTTCTCTGGTGTATCATCGCACACAAATTTTCATAGTGAACTATGTGCCCTCTATCACACACATCTAGACCTCTATAACCGTTTGTGTTATTTTAGCTAATTGCAAACATTTCGTATGGAAGAATTGTATCCTCGCATCGCACATGCAAGCCTTTTCTGAATCGTATTTGTTGGATCCGCCATCGCACACAGTTCGTGTCATTGATGACGGAGCTTGAACTATACCGTTTGTGATTCATGATCACACACAATTTTTGTCGGGACCCCGATCCTAAGCCATAGGAATCTAGCCTGTAACACATTGCATCCCTTTGTGGTCTCACGCACGGTTAACTCCACGGCTGCAGCCTTACCTTAGCCGGGACCGTTTGCGTCTTTTGACTCACGTATGCGATAGTATCGCTAGCAATCCAATGTCAAAGAACCCGGATCGACATGTCTAGTCATAAACCAAAGTGGCAGTACCGCACAAGGACAGGCATACATGACCCAACAAAGCAGGTGTCGGTCATCGGCGAATGTAGACGAGTCGTAGCAAGCTACAAGGACTCCATTACATCGCGTGACATTTCCCCAAAGGGGACAGACACAGCAGCTAAGAAGGACACATGCCGGTCAACCAATGTGTCCGGAGCAGTAGCGAACTACCAAGGCTCATTGGATCACAAAGGGGCATTTCCTTGTAAGGGGTGCTACTAAAGTTCACGACTAGGTATTCGAACCCCATACATACCAGGTAAGACACACGTACGCATGGCATACCGATATGTATAGATACATCGATGGCATCAGAACATAACCATAAACATACAAGCTTTATTTAAGAGGCTCGGAAGAGCCACACACATAATATTACACATTAAGGGTCTCACGACCCATAATAGCAGTCATACAATACAAGCCAGCGGAAGAGTTATAAACTGTCTGGGTACAGACAGGGCAACTAGTAGGCACATGGCCTGACTATACTACAGAGCCGACGTAGGGCCAGATCGTAGCTGGGACACCAGCTACTCGTCGTCGTCGATGTCTACGAAGAACCCTCCATTAGGGTCATTAGCAACCTCTGCAACATTTATTAAGCAAACATGAGTACGAAGGTACTCAGCAAGACTTTGGGAGAACTAACTACTCATGCAAGGTATCAAAAGGTATTGTGGGGTTTCAGGCGGAAAGCCAGCATTTGACTCGTGGCTAGACAACTTGCATTTTTAAATTACTTTTGACAACTTGATTTCTCGCACACGAGTCCACTAACACCACAACAATAAACTATCGTGGAATCATTCCGTCTCCATACGGAAATGCCGTCCACGACACTCACGCTTATCTTGACAATTTTATGAGTAGCCATTGAAGTTATCTATGAACAACATATGTCTCCAAGTAGTCCATATCCGCGGACGCGGCTATTCGAATAGATCATAACCCTGCAGGGGTATACTTCGTCACACACGCTCTCGCCACTTATCGCCATGTGCACGTCATGCACCTCGGCAACCTTCAAGCGGAAGCCCAGCGAGGGAGTCGGCCACGACCGTTAACCACACTAGTACCTAGTCCAGGTTTATCGCCTATCTGAGAGTAACCCGTACGGAAGTCCGGCCGAGGTTTCCGCCACGGCCTCAAACGATGTGCGCAGGGTTCCCAAGCCCACCATCCGGGTGCCACTTGGTACACCGTGCCACTGCCTACCGCATCACGGCCCACCTCTCAGGTCAGCACCATGCACGGCCTCCAGCATTTCTATAAACACCAGAAACTACTTGCAACTCCTGGACCGAGTACTACGCGATTAATAGGCCGAGCGGGGTCATATTTCAGGACCCAGCATGTGGTAGTATCTAGTCTTGGATTACATACACGAAACTCAGTTCCTAAGGACGGTTCCAATGAAACAACCCGCCATGTACTCCTACACAGCCTTTCACCGGTACCTTTACCAAATCAAGTTCAACACACAACCTTTGCTCACCGAACACATTCCTCATTTCTGTTCATCTCCCAGATGACACACCATACACAACTCTAAGCATAGCATGCATAGCAGGATAAGGCACATCATAGCTCAAGCAACTACCAGGTATGCTAGGTTGCAAGGTTCGGCTATTTACTGTGACAAGGTTAAGTCATGCAAAGGAAGTGGGTCCAACTATCGTGGCAAAAGCAGTTGAAGCATTTGATCCTAATGCAATGAATAGGTGCAGGAGCAAGAACATAGGAGTTATCGGGATGATCAAAAGGGTTGCTTGCCTTGTTGCTCAAAGGAGGAACGATATCCGTCAGACGGATATTCGGTGGAATCCGGGGGTGCCGAGCCTACCGAAATGAATGGCAACATTCAATAACAATCATATGCACTCAAAATGATGCATGAGCATGGCATGAGAATGCAAGGTGATAAGTTATTATTTTCAACATGTAACAGGTTTAGAGTTGATTTGAATCACATTCGAATAGCAATTTAAACGGGTATTCTCGGATAGCGGTTTAATTGATTCGACCTGATGCTCGGTTCATCTTGATGTTGACATGCAAGAATTGTCATGTTATGATACTGATTTGTATCTAGGGCAGTGTGTGATCATTGCCTATATAATGAAATTTGAATATTTTTGCAAATTCCATTTATAAAGTGATTAAAAGAATTGAATTATTCCTTATTTCACAATTTAGGGTTCTTTAACTTTTTCAAACATGGTTGAAAATAGCATAATCAGAATCCTTGAATTTTTCTGATACTTTTTCATATATAAATTATTTTCATTGGAGTTACAGATTAATTTCTATGATTTTTACAAATTTTAGCAATTTCCTGAATTAGTTTTAAACTGGAAATTCTATTTATTGCATCAGGCTGACGTCAGCAGGTCAGCCGACCTGTGCAGGTCAAACCTGACAGGGGGCCCCACTGGTCAGCCTCTCTGGGACTAATCCCGCGCTGACCAGCCCCTAATTGGGGTTTGACCAAGCGTGGGGCCCTCTGGCAGCGACTGAGGGGAGGGCGATTACGCCCTAATGGTCGGCCACGTCGACGGCCACCAGAGGGTGGTCGCCGCGACCAGACCCGCGGCGGAGGGCTCGCCGGAGGCGACCTAGACGGCGCTGCACAGCACCAAAACGCACGCGGTTGGCAGCTACAGCATGCTCGCGGAGTGGCCGATCTGGCAGGACCATCGGGGGAGGCTAGGGTCGCCGGAAGAGGCGTCGGCGACGAGCCGGAGCGGCGGCCGAAGCTCGGGCGTCGTCGGGGGCTTTGAATCAGAGGGGTCTACGCTCGGTTCTTAGCTGCTACGGCATCTACGCGTTGTCCTGGAGCTGGTGGTGCCCTCGGAAGGACGAGCTGATCAACGGAGGGCTACCGGCGACGAGCGGCAGCGGCGGTCCTCGTCGGGCTCCGGTGAAACTAGGGCTAGAGGAGGGGATCGAGGGAGAAAACTTAGGGGAAACGACCGCATGCTCACGGGGAGTGCAGAGCAGAGCTTAGACGGCTCGGGGAAGGCCTGGGGGCGACGAATCGACGGGAGAGGTCCGGCGGCCGGAGGTGGAAGACGACGGCGTTGCGGGCGTTGCAGGGCTCGAGGAAGCTTCGGCTTCTGCAGAGATGACCAGGGCGACGAGGCGGAGCTAATGGCGTGCTCTGGCAGGGGATCCTATGGTCAGGGGCACGGGCAGCTCGAGCTCGAGCTCGGCTCTAATGGCGGCAGCAAGGAGGGGGAGGAGATCCGGGCGGAGGAGGAGAACCGAGGCGGGGAATGGATAGGGGAGGCTCTGGGGAGCTTATCCCCGTCGTCGCCAGCGCGAACCGGCGGCCAGGCAGGCACGCAGGTGCGTGGCCGCGCCGGAGGAGGCGGCGGCCACCTCCTGCTGCCTACTGGCGCGAGGGAGGGGACGAGCGGGGAGATGGGTCGGGCCAGGCTAGGGCGACAGGTAAGCTTTTTCCCATTTTCTCTGTTTTTGTTTTTCTGTTTTGCTAATTACTGTATTGATAATTAATTCAGCTCCAAAACAAAAAGTAAAAACTATTTTAGACCTCCTGAAATATTTGTTATAATATCCCCACTCATTTCCAAGGTTTTCAACATTTTTGGAAAATTATAGTTTCTGATTTCAATTTTTAAATTTGAAACCAGTGGCTTTTGCATTTATTTAAAATGCTTAAAGTTTCAAGAAAATAGTTTTCTCCAATGCTCATTTACTTTCATGATTTATCAGAAAGTTTGAACATTTCTTGAGGCCATTTTGGGTTCATTGATTTTGAACTAGTTTGAAATTTCCTTTAATTGAAATGGTGGCTAGGGTTTTGAGTTTTTCCTTTGCCACTTTGTTGTTTTTGTTGAAACTTCTTAGATGCAAATGCAAAGAAGACATGAGCACAATGCTATCTTGCTTAAGGGTTAGGGATGCGACAATTTTGTCGCGGGGTCTCTAATTATCGTGTTGTCTTTGGACCATCTTGCAGTAGTGTCAATAGTTTCCAAGTCCTTAATTTTTTGAGCTAATGGTGTATTAGCAAATACTCATGCCCTAACTCTATAAAAATCAACTAGTGAATCTGTATGTATTTTACCTACATGAACATATATATATGTGCACCATAGTGTCACGCAAAATTTAGCCCATGCTATATTGTGTATGTAATTGGTCATTCATGATTGTCCTTCTTTATTTAGGCAAGGTGAGAGACATGAACCAATAAAGGGGCAAACACAATTTACAAAACATTAGAGGGTAAACACAATTTTCCAAACATTAGGGGGCAAACATAAATTAATTATTTTAGAATGAAACTTTATGCTGTGTACATACAATTTTCTTAATTTTGAAGGGGGTGCGCATGGCTCTCACTCCAACCACCCATAGCTCCGTTATTAATCCCAGTGACCAATAAGCTATTATTTCTACAAGAAGTATATTATTTTATATGTTAGGGCATATACAACAGCGTTTAGTCAGCTGTCTGTAACATGGGCCACGTAGAATTTTAGATGACATGGGAGAAAGAGAAATTAAAAAACAACTTAATCTGTCTGTTAAATTACCGACAGTCTAATCCCATATAAATAGCAGGAAATACACAATCTATTTATTATTGTACATGGAGCCGTCTGTATGGTGGGTTGAGAGCAACTCTAGCAGATCCCGCATCCCGTCCTGATCCGTAAAATAACCGCCAAAATACAGGTCGGGGCAGAAAAACCAGCCTGATCAGATCCTGCATCCTGCCCCGACGCGCAAGAAAATTTAGGGGGCGCGGCAAACTCCCGACCCCAACCCGGGAAAACGCGGGTTTCCCCCTCGCGGCTGCGGTGCCCTGCATGTAAGAGAAAGCGGTTGGTCGGGGGACATTTCATCCCATGCTTTCTCCCACCAACCACCTCTCCTCTCCCCCTCGTGCCGCCGCCCAAGATTCCGGCGACAGCAGCCGGCAGGGGCACGCCGGAAGGCCGCCACGCGCACGAGGCCTCCCACTTTCATCTTCCAGTTCACCACCGCGAAGTGAAATCCCAATCTCCAATCGCCACAGCGAACAGCAGCCGCCAGATCCTTCCCCCCAGCTCCGATGGCCTGCACGAAGCAGACGGCCCGCAAGTCCACCGATGGCAAGGCGCCGAGGAAGCAGCTGGCGACCAAGGCGGCGCGCAAGTCCGCCCCGGCCACCGACGGCGTGAAGAAGCTCCACCGCTTCCGCTCTGGAACCGTTGCCCTCCGGGAGATCCGCAAGTACCAGAAGAGCACAGAGTTGCTTATCCGCAAGCTACCCTTCCAGCGCCTCGTCCGGGAGATCGCGCAAGACTTCAAGACCGACCTCCGCTTCCAGTCCTCCGCCGTCTCCGCGCTCCAGGAGGCCACCGAGGCGTACCTCGTCGGGATGTTCGATGACACCAACATCTGCGCCATCCACGTCAAGCGCGTCACCATCATGCCCAAGGACATCCAGCTCGTCTGCCGCATCCGTGGGGAGCGCGCCTAGGTTTCGGGTCACCGGTAATACTGAGCAGTAGCTGTTCTTGTCCTGTGATCCGGATGTGTGTCCGATGCTTCTGTTGTTTGTGTTGATATGATCTGTCGCTATGTGTCGTGGTGCTTGAATGAAATGACAATGGAAAAGTTCAGTTATCATCTGATTCAGATTTCAGTGCCATTGTTTGCAACTTCTGGTGCTTCTGTTTGTTGGTGTTGAGATTATATGTCGTCTGGTCCTTTTATCGTGATGCCTGAATGAAATGGCAATGGAAAGTTCAGTTATCATCTGTTGCTAATTTTCTTCTCCATTGACACTGTTTGCCAGTAATTCATTGCTCCATGATTTCGTGACATGTTGCATGGAGTTGCAGTGATGGAATTGGACAGTGCATGATGCAGTGTCTCATGGGTTTAGTGATTTTGTTGGGGTGCTCTGTTTTTCTTCTTTTGTTGCCGTGTGATTCAGTCTTCTTGCATCTTTTGTGCACGCTTTTACATGGACATGGTGAATTCATTTGGGCTTTTGGCTCTGTTTGACGTGATTCTGAACTATGGTTTCGTTGGTTGATGTGGATTAGCTGAAGGTGAGGTGGTGATATGTGATGTGATTCTGAATTATGTGTCGTGTGCTAGTTCGAAATTTGCATCTATTTCTCTTTCTCAGATCTTGTTAACCAAGTCATGTGCTTGGATATTATGATTGATGAATATCCTCTTTGCGCAAACTGTTTATGTCGTTTGAATTTCAACTTGTTTGTCAAACCCTGTGTCAAATGCGAAATTTGCATTTTTTCTGTTTGCGGATCGTCGCGGGGGAGCCCGAGCAGAATCCGCAGAAGCCGACCCGTAAAAAAGCATATTCCGCGAATATACTTTTTTACGGATCCGTTTGGGGTCTGCATCTATGTCAGCCTGTGCCGGCCCGCAAAACTGGTTTTGCGCGAACTGCAAACGCGTTTTGGGGGCCGACGGGATGCGGGGTCTGCTAAAGTTGCTCTGAGCACGTCGTGGAAATAAATAAACTCGCCTCTTTTTAAGCGAAACATGTCCTGCACTTATAACCAGCCAAATAGACATACTGTTGTCAGTATTGTTTTTGGTGGTGTCTATAAGTGACGTGGACGAATGTTATAGACACCCGGTAACTGAACTGATGTACATGCCCTTAAAGCTCACCCTTTACACGTGTACACACACATAGGGCAGGTTCGCCTCAAACCACTATTCAAAGTACACCACCATCGCCATTTCACATGACACGTATGCTTACCAAATCACGAACCGCACGCGCTACTTGCCTTTATCACTTCTATAAAAAGCACCTTCCTTGGCGATCGATATGCACCCAACATCTTCGGCCAAATCACCAGCCATGTCTTCAAAAGATGGCCTATCTTGTAAGGCCATCCTCCGTTCCAACAATGGCACGATGGGGTTATCCTCGAGCTCATCCTCCATGGTGTGGCATGAAGGTGAGGTGCGCAAGAAGGAGGTTTCTCGCACTAGCAAGCCAAAGCGCACCTCCTTCAAGTGTTTTCAGTGCAACAAGACATTCCCGACCCAGCAGGCCATGGCTGGCCACTGCAGCGCCCACACCCGGGCTAGATCACAGAAGAGGGCGGTCGCAAGGTACCGAAATCAGATCTCAGATGTACCTACCTTTGTTGCCTCGCCTCCCAACCAGCCACAGCTTCCCCAACATGATAATGTTAACGCCATCCACTTTTGGTGTTCACGGTCACATATCTCAAGCAGGAAAAACCTTGCACTGCCACGGGCTATAAGGTATGTACCATATGCCCGTCCAACTAGCAACCAAGTGATGGTGACGGTTCCATACCTTGACCTACATGGTCATGGTACCATGACACCAGTGATGATGGCTCCAACTACAAACCCTGTATTACAGCCTCTATCGCCATCTCATAGCAAGCCGACATCCACACTACTTGGCTGGAGAGCGTTTGTCCCTATCTATAGTATGTCATCCTGCAGAGTTAATGTTGCTCCACCTAGTGACGTTGTATCCTCTACGAATACAACACGACACACACAAATTGACCTAACGCTCCAGTTGAGCTCTGGCCATAAATACACACAAAGAAAGGCACTGCCTTTGCTCAGGTCACTCATAATGGCGCCAAACCGTCAGCAAGGTGCCAATCGTGGATGCCAGTCGGTGGATGGTGTTGATCAAGGTAACATGGTGGGAAGTCAGAAGGACGACTTAGATCTGGAGTTGCATTTGTTTCGCTAGTTCTGTACTCAGATGGATCTTAATAAGGATGCACCCAAAACAATTAGATTGTCATGTAATATGAAATCGATCAGTTATAGAATGCACTGATAAATATTGTGGAAACTTTTTAGATGTGCAAACTGTTCTAATAATTATCCTGTGGATGTACCAATAGAATGTTCGTTCCAAATAAAGAAAGTTTTGCAATTGTCGTGCACACTCTACTATCAATTAATTAATAGAAGTCCCTTCCAAAAAAAAAATTAATTGAAGTGTATTTTTCCATATTATTTGTTTCTTCATTGCTAGAAAGAAGTTTTTCTTTCCAAAAAGAACAGAAGGGCCCCACCTTATGACTCAAGTCAGGCATACAACCTATTTTTTAACCGAAAATTACTTATGGGAAAGTGACAAATGCAAATACTCCCTCCAATTCTAAATATAAGTCTTTCTAAAGGTTTCACTAGATAAGTACATACGGATGTATATAGACATATTTTAGAATATAGATTTATTCATTTTGCTTCGTATGTAGTCCCTAAATGAAATCTTTTAAAAGACTTATATTTCGGAACGAAGGTAGTAGGAGTTTTCAGCTCGTTGTTTAAAGTTGAATACGATGGACCAAAATATTATTCTTTTGAACTCAACGATCAGTATTTAGTTTCACCACATACATACCACTCAAGAGAATGCTAAATAATATTTACTATAGTGTTACCACTGCGAACGTTAACAAACTCATAGTCAAAACCTGAGCTAAAACTCTCATGGATAGTTTAATAGCTAGCGGAGTCCTCCACATAAACTCAAGATCAATTAAACAGTCAGGGTAACGCGTGTAAAGCAACATTTAGTGAGTATCCATAGAACCAACAAGAAGTTGAAGTTCCATGTATAGTGAGACAAGCTTTGCCATAACCTCACTCACCTGGATATCCATTCTTCGAGAATATGCTATTAGTCCGTACTATCATGCAGATCAAACTAAGTCCTATGGAGTTGAGTGTCTTGAGTGGTAGTTCTCCTTAAAAATCCAAGCCCAAGTTTATTTTAATACTTTTCGTTTCTTTCACCCTGGATTTTTCTTTAGAAATGAAAACATGCTTACCATCAATATTTCTCTAGCAATATTCAGAATGGTAACTAGAATTAAATGATATTCAACTAATGTGGCGAATGAAATTTAAGTGCAACGAGTCAAATAAAAGCATTAGCAATGTTCAGGAAATCGGTAATTGGTAGTAGCTCGGTTAGTCTGGGAGTAGCCATCAGTTGATGTATCGCTTTATTAACTAGATTAATCAGTCGACCATTAATTAATAGATTAAATAAAAATCTACCAACATATATCTAGACTTTTTTATGTAGTATACCATAGTTCCATGGTTCCAGCTATCTAATATAAAAATACATTCTATGGTATGCATAGAAAAAACATAGAGAACAGGTAAAAGTGATAATCCTTATGCATACAAGCATACAAAATGTCAAAAATTGAAAGTACCATTTAAACATTTAATCTTGTCCGGATACTTGCGAACATATAGCCACAAACTATGCTACAAATAACGACCCAAAGCAATAGTTCAATTCACTACTCAAAAAATTTGTAATTTGTAATCTACTAATCAATGAATGGTCAATTCCCCAATGAGAAAGGGGAAGAAGATACCGACGCCATTGCGGAAGGGGTTGGGGAGTAGCCGTCATCACCAGTCAACGGGTCAAGTGATGGCGAGCAGCCCTCGACAAAGGATGGGGAGTAGCCGGCTGATACGTCTCCAACGTATTTACTTTTCCAAATACTTTTGCTCTAATTTTGGCCTCTAATTTGCATGATTTGAATGGAACTAATCCGGACTGGCGCTGTTTTCAGCAGAACTACCTTGTGTCGAATCAATAAATTAGGGTGAAATACTACCACTAGTAGGAGAAATGCTAGCAGTAGCGCTGGTTTTTCCATTACCAGTAGCGCTACTGCAATCGCGCTACAACTAATCTATTAGCAGTAGCACTAAAAATAAAAACGCTACTGTTATACACATTAGCAGCAGCGCTGGAATAAATAAAGCGCTACTGCTAATATTCCAGCACTACTGCTAATATTCTTGCTTTCGATATTTAATTCGCGTCGTATTTATGTCCCCCTACGTATTTGTGCATCCTCTATACAGTGGTTTCATCATATCATAATAAACATGCATAATTTTCATCACATCATACACATAAAGTAGTCTCTTCATTTATACCATCATCATCATCATCATTATCCAACACAAATATAATCAAATCTCGAAAATAGCGATACACACGAGTCATGGCACACCCAAAGTTTCATCATCCCTATCTAAACCATCACGTAGAAGAGAAGGGCGATCAGCATGAGCAAGAGCGCGACTATGTAGTACTTCTTGAGGCACCGGTTTCGCTCCGTCTCTTGCCGTAACATCCACCTCAAGTAACTCATTTCTGCTTCGGCTCTGTTGTCGAACACTCTGTGGCTAGCGCCCGGGTACCTGTGCACCTCGGCCTGAGCGTGTGGCCAGTGGTCGTACACTCCTGGAACACTCCCAATGAATACGATGTAGCAGTACTTCGCCATCTCCGATCTATGTACCTGCATCGTAAGTTGATTAATTCAACGATTTATAATATGCAACATAATGTACTTGAGAAACACAAGCAGTAAACATATATAAATAAGAAGGTCCTCGTACACAAACTAATTAACTAGAGCGATGTACGGTAGTTCATATAAAGACTAGTAGTATTAATTATAATTGAACACACACAATGTCATCGTCAATCACTATTCCTCATCGAAGTTCCAATCTTCATATTCAGTGATGAAGCACCCGAACTTCTTAAAAGGATTCATGTCCAGACCCTGAGCGACTAGCACATCTCGGACAGTCTCCCGCCTCATTGGCCCATGGTAGAACATCCCTCCTTGTTCGACTACCTGCTTCATGATCACCTGGGAAAGTTCACGCTGGATGTGATAAAACTCAGCTTGGATTCGATGATCCGGTGTGCTTCCTATGCTTGTGGTCCAGCTGAGAAACTCGACATCACCGGAATTAGATGACATGCGAAGGCGTTGTCTATCCCTTCTGAACTCAATCATGTGATGCATGAGGTAGAATCCATCAGCCCTACTACCGTTTGTTTGCTGGATGCACCAGAAGTTGGTCTTATGGCCGAAAGCCGATGCTTTATTCCTATACTTTTTCACCTGAATATATCCACCAGTAAGGCTATAGGTGAAAATGGTACGATCGAGAACATTCTTTATGTGCGTGTAATCCTTCTTCTTGATGTTCATCGATGAGTCCAAGTACAGAGCATAGGAGTATTGAGGGTACAAACAGATGAGGACGCTCCCCCCCCCCCCCCGATGCACAAATTAAGAAGAGCTCAAATTAGCCTCCATGCTTGCAAAGGAATGATCAAAACTAACGAAAGGGTATATGCGGATAACTTACATGGGATGATAAGGCAGGAGAATCAATTCCTTGTCCTTATTAGTGAGCATGAAGTCGTTGATGTACTTGCTCGCAGAGTTCCGGTGCTCTTGGCACTGTGCCAAGAAGCTCTCATGCATAAAGTAAGGGTCCGCGACACACATATATTATACACGCGGATGAACTGAAAATCCAGCTTGGTCATGTGGAACATGTCGTAGATGTGGTCAAATCGCAGGATGAACTTTCCGTGGGCCATGTGTCGACGTATCCACTCGCACCCGGAACCTGAACCGGGTAAAGCTGGTTGATAACCCACAAGTATAGGGGATCAATTGTAGCCTTTCTTGATAAGTAAGAATGTCAAACCCAATGAGGAGCTAAAGGTAGGACAAATATTCTCTCAAGTTCTATCGACCACCGATACAACTCTACGCACACTTTACGTTCGCTTTACCTAGAACAAGTATGACACTAGAAGTACTTTGTAGGAGGGATAGGATAGGCTTGCAAGAAAGTAAAGAACACGTAAATAAAACTAGGGGCTGGTTAGAAAAAGAAACAAATACGTTAGTCTAACGAGTGTGGAAAACTGGTGGTAGGAGTTGTGGAATTGTCCCTAAGCAATTGACTATGTTACTAGATTGATAACAAGTTTTATGTGGGAGAGGCCTCTGCTAGCATGTCATCCCTTACTTAGGATTCTATGCACTTATGATTGGAACTATTAGCAAGCATCCGCAACTACTAACGTTCATTAAGGTAAAACCCAACCATAACAATAAGATATATTGGTCCCCCTTCAATCCCATATGCATCAATTTCTATGCTAGGTTTGAAGCTTTTGTCACTCTAGCCTGCCAATACATAGTCCTATTAACATACAGCTTACCCTATGGTGTGATCCACGCGCGCTATCATATGATGGGCACCAAAGGACAGCAACATAACCACAAGCAAATTATACCAACCATAGCAATTCATCAATCACCGATAGGACAACGATAATCTACTCAGACATCATAGGATAGCAACACATCATTGGATAATAATATGTAGCATAAAGCACCATGTTCAAGTAGAGGGTACAACGGGTTGCGGGAGAGTGAACCGCTGAATATAGATGGGGGAAGATGATGGAGATGTTGGTGAAGATGACGGGGGTGTTGGTGTAGATCTCCGTCACACGATGATGTCCCGGGCGGCGTTCCGCGCCGCCGGGAGAGAGGGGGAGAGAGCCCACCTCCTTCTTCATCTTCCTTGACCTCCTCCTTAGATGGGAGAAGGGTTTCCCCTCTGGTCCATGGTCTCCATGGCGGCGGAGGGGCGAGATCCCCTCCGAGATTGGATCTCTCTCTCCGTGTCCTTCTGTTTCTGCGCTCCCAGATTATGCGTTTCACCGTTTCTTAAATTCCCGGAGATTCGTAACTCCGATTGGGATGAAATTTTAACACGGTTTTCTTCCGGATATTATATTTCTTGCGGAAAAAGAAGGGCCCCAACCTCCTTAAGCAGTGGCCACAAGCCTGACAGCCGCTGCCGTACCTCCTGGTGGCGGCTACAGGGCTTGTGGGCCCTCCGTGCATCGCCTCGCGTTGATTCTTCTTCCCAAAAATCATAAATATTCCAAAAAAATCCCCGTAAGTTTTTATTACGTTTGGACTTCGTTTGGTATGGATATTCTACGAAACAAAAAACATGCAACAAACAAGAACTGGCACTAGGCACTGGATCAATATGTTACTCACAAAAATAGTACAAAAAGTTGCCAAAAGTATATGAAAGTTGTAGAATATTGGCATGAAACAATCAAAAATTATAGATACGACGGAGACGTATCAGCATCCCCAAGCTTAATTCCTGCTCGTCCTCGAGTAGGTAAATGATAAAAAAGATAATTTTTTATGTGGAATGCTACCTAGCATAATCTTGATCGTATAATCTAATCATGGCATGAATACTAAAACACGAGTGATTCGAAGCAATAGTCTATCATTTTACATAAACACAATAATATTTCAAGCATACTAACAAAGCAATCAAGTCTTCTCAAAATATCATGGCCAAAGAAAGTTATCCCTACAAAATCATATAGTCTGGCTATGCTCCATCTTCCCCACACAGCGTATTCAAATCATGCACAACCCCGGTTTTAGCCAAGCAATTGTTTCATACTTTAGTGTTCTCAAACTTTTTCAACTTTCACGCAATACATGAGCGTGAGCCATGGACATAGCACTATAGGTGGAATAGAATATGGTGGTTGTGGAGAAGACAAAAAGGAGGAGATAGTGTCACATCAACTAGGTGTATCAACGGGCTATGGAGATGCCCATCAATAGATATCAATGTGAGTGAGTAGGGATTGCCATGCAACGGATGCACTAGAGCTTATAAGTGTATGAAACCTCACAAAAGAAATAGTGGGTGTGCACCCAACTTGCTTTCTCACGAATACCTAGGGCAATTTTGAGGAAGCCCATCATTGGAATATACAAGCCAAGTTATATAATGAAAATTTCCCACTAGTATATGGAAGTGACAACATAGGAGACTCTCTGTCATGAAGATCATAGTGCTATTTGAAGCACAAGTGTGGAAAGAGGATAGTAGCAATTGTCCCTTTTCTCTTTTCTCTCATTTTTTGTGGGCTCTTTCGCCTCTTTTTTTTGGTGGGCATCTTTGGCCTCTTTTTTATAAATGGGCTTCGCTGGCCTCTTTTGTTTCCTCGCATGGGACAATGCTTTATTAATGATGATCGTCAAACTTACAACTCAATACTTAGAGCAATGATGACTCTATATGAAATGCCTTCGATAGTGTACCATGACAATGGTCTAGCATAGTAATGACATCAAAAAACGGACAAGCCATGGAAACATCATGCTAGCTATCTTACGATCATGCAATGGCAATATGAAAGTGATCGCAGATGTAATGAGATGGAACGGTGGTAGTTGCATGGCAATATATCTCGGAATGGCTATGAAAATGCCATAATAGGTAGGTATGGTGGCTGTTTTGAGGGAGGCTATATGGTGGGTGTGATGCACCGGCGAAAGTTGTGCGGTACTAGAGAGGCTAGCAATGGTGGAAGGGTGAGAGTGCGTATAATCCATGGACTCAACATTAGTCATAAAGAACTCACATACTTATTACAAAAGTCTATTAGTCATCGAAACAAGGCACTACACGCATGCTCCTAGGGGAAAGGTCGGTAGGAGTTAACCATCGCGCGATCCCGACCTCCACACAAAGGATGACAATCAATAAATAAATCATGCTCCGACTTCATCACATAACGGTTCACCATACGTGCATGCTATGGTAATCACAAACCTTAACACAAGTATTTCTAAAAATACACAATTACTCACTAGCATGACTCTAATATCACATATTCATGTCGCAAAACTGTTGCAAGGAATCAAACATATTATATTCAGTGATCTACAAGTTTTATGTAGGATTTTATGACTAACCATGTGAATGACCAACTCCTGTTAACTCTCTAAATAGGTATAAGTGAAGGATGAGAGTTTAATTCTTTCTACAAAAGATATGCCCCGCTCTAACAAATATAAGTGAAGCAAAAGAGCATTCTACAAATGGCGGTTTTCTATGTGTAGGAAAACAGGCAATCCAAACTTCAAAAGATATAAGTGAAGCACAAGAAGCATTCTATAAAGCCAACCAAGGACTATCTCATACCAGCATGGTGCATAAAAGAAAAAGGAAAAATAAACACAAAAGACGCTCCAAGCATTTGCACATATCATGTGACGAATTAAAATATAGCTCCGAGTTAAATTACCGATAGATTGTAGACAAAAGAGGGGATGCCTTCCGGGGAATCCCCAAGCTTAGACGCTTGAGTCTTCCTTTAATATTACCTTGGGGTGCCTTGGGAATCCCCAAGCTTAGGCTCTTGCCTCTCCTTATTCTTTCATCCATCGTGCTCTCACCCAGAACTTGAAAACTTCAATCACACAAAACTTCGTGAGATCCGTTAGTATAATAAAATAAATCACCACTTCAGGTACTATTGTGAACTCATTCTAAATTCATATTAGCATTATATCTACTGTAATCCAACTTCACCATGGTTCATACCCCCCGATACTACCCATAGATTCATCAAAATAAGAGAACAATGCATAGAAAACAGAATCTGTCAAAACAGAACAGTCTGTAGCAATCTGTATATTCCCTATACTTCTGATATCTCAAAAAATCTGAAAACTTACTAAATTCTGGAAAATTTTCATATCAATCAGCAGAAAAAAGAATCAACTCAAAATCTCTTCCAGAATAAAAATGAAAATTAATTCCGTGAGCAGAAAGTTTCTGTCTTTTCTCAGCGTGATCAAACAACTATCACCCAAACTAATCGTAAAGGCTTTGCTTGGCACATTATTTTAAAAAACACAAAGGAATTGTACAAGGGGATAATTATTTTTGTGAGAAATTTCTATGAAAAATTCTACATTGTTTCCATGAGCATGAACACAAGTGTTCAAGGTCGACCCTCACTTCCGTAATGCATCACCTTTCAATCGCTTCTCTTTTTGAAAAAGTTTTAAGTTCCCCTCTATATTTTTTTTGTTTTTAAACTAAATAAAAGCACTCAACAGAAATAAAATACTCTCTAAAACTTCCGGGTTGTCTCCCAGGCAGCGCTTTCTTTAAAGCCATTAAGCTAGGCATAAAGTGCTCAAGTAATGGATCCACCCGGATCCCAAGGTATATCAAAGCCAATTTTAATTAGCAGTGATTTGAAATTTAGTAGTGAGCACAAGGTAACATATATCAAGAAATGACGAAGTCTAACTCTCTTCCTATGCATTGGCATGCCATAAAAGAACAATTCATGCACATCATGTAAAGGCCAATACATAACATAAGCACTTTCTTGCAATTTTTTCGTATTTGAAACATAGAGAGGTGGAGATGTAGTTCCTCTCTCATAATAATTGCAAGTAGGAGCAGCAAGCACATGCATATTATATTTATCAAAATCATCATGTGTAACATAAGGAACTATAGCTAGCTCATCTTCATAAGCATCATTCATACTGGCATCATGGCCACAAGAGTAGCAAGCATCAAGTTCATCAAAAAGGGATATTTCAAATGAATCCAAGGGATCATAGCATTCATCATTCGGTAAGAAAGAAGGTAAATTAAATAATGTATGAGTAGAAGAGTTACTCTCATTAGAAGGTGGACACGGGTAGCGAGTCCGTTCTTCCTCCTTTTGTTCTTCGCTCTCCTCGTCATCTTTTTCATCTAATGAGCTCACATTTTCAGCATTTTCTTCTTCCATAGTTTCCTGCAAAATAAAAGTCTCTTCTTGGGCAGCATAGGATTTCTCCTTAAATCGTTCAATATGGGCATTATATTCATAATTAGTATAACAATAACGAAGCATAGCCAAATTTTTAGATCGGTAAGGAGCATCAGCATTATCATCATACCTTTTAAACAAAGCCTCAATTTCATAAGCACCCATAAAAGCAACAAACTCTTCTATTTGATCCACATCATAGTAATCATATATACCATTAGCATAAGAAGCCAAGGTTCTATGATCATTAAACTCACAAGAAAAGGGAAGGTGTGGAGCCTTCATCCTAGAGCAACAAGTAACACCATGTCTCTTGCATAGTTCCCAAGCATACCATTTCAACAAATGGATTTGATCCCATAAAAGTTTCCCTTTTTGAGTGAAGTGATAATCCCTGAAGTATTCACGTTGATCCAACGTGTATCCCATTATATAATTGAATGGGGCTTTCTCAGGATTATTAAAGAAGTATATAATATTTTCCACGTAACAAGCATCGAGGGTTTTAGGAGGTTCCCCATCTCCATGAGTAGCCAGTACACCTAATTTTTTTGGTATTTCGTGTTCCATATCCATAACTAAAGATAGAGAACAACTTAGAACAGCAAATAAATCTACTTAGTGATAAAGCAAACAAGCACACACGAGGATATTCACCCCACGCTATCTCTCCCCGGCAACGGCGCCAGAAAAAGGTATTGATAACCCACAAGTATAGGGGATCAATTCTAGCCATTTTCGATAAGTAAGAGTGTCGAACCCAACGAGGAGCTAAAGGTAGGACAAATATTCCCTCAAGTTCTATCGACCACCGATACAACTCTAGGCACACTTTACGTTCGCTTTACCTAGAACAAGTATGAAACTACAAGTACTTTGTAGGAGGGATAGGATAGGCTTGCAAGAAAGTAAAGAACACGTAAATAAAACTAGGGGCTGGTTAGAAAAAGAAACAAATACGTTAGTCTAACGAGTGTGAAAAAGTGGTGGTAGGAGTTGTGGAATTGTCCCTAAGCAATTGACTACGTTACTAGATCGATGGCAAGTTTTATGTGGGAGAGGCCTCTGCTAGCATGTCATCCCTTACTTGGAATTCTATGCACTTATGATTGGAACTATTAGCAAGCGTCTGCAACTACTAACGTTCATTAAGGTAAAACCCAACCATGGCAATAAGATATATTGGTCCCCCTTCAATCCCATATGCATCAATTTCTATGCTAGGTTTGAAACTTCTGTCACTCTAGCCTGCCAATACATAGTCCTATCAACATACAACTTACCCTATGGTGTGATCCACGCGCGCTATCATATGATGGGCACCAAAGGACAGCAACATAACCACAAGCAAATTAAACCAACAATAGCAATTCATCAATCACCGATAGGACAACGATAATCTACTCAGACATCATAAGATAGCAACACATCATTGGATAATAATATGTAGCATAAAGCACCATGTTCAAGTAGAGGGTACAGCGGGTTGCGGGAGAGTGAACCGTTGAATATAGATGGGGGAAGATGATGGAGATGTGGGTGAAGATGACGGAGGTGTTGGTGTAGATCACCTTCACACGATGATGTCCCGGGCGGCGTTCCGGCGCCACCGGGAGAGAGGGGGAGAGAGTCCCCCTCCTTCTTCTTCTTTCTTGACCTCCTCCCTAGATGGGAGAAGGGTTTCCGCTCTGGTACATGGTCTCCATGGCGGCGGAGGGGCGAGAGCCCCTCCGAGATTGGATCTCTCTCTCTCTCTGTCCTTCTGTTTCTGCGCTCCCAGATTCTGCGTTTCACCGTTTCTTAAATTCCCGGAGATCCATAACTCCGATTGAAGTGAAATTTTAACACGATTTTCTTCCGGATATTATCTTTCTTGCGGCGAAAAAGGGCTCCAACCGCCTTAAGGAGTGGCCACAAGCCTGCCAGCCACCGCCGTACCTCCTGGTGGCGGCTACAAGGCTTGTGGGCCCTCCGTGCATCGCCTCGCGTTGATTCTTTCTTCCCAAAAATCATAAATATTCCAAAAAAATCTCCGTAAGTTTTTATTACGTTTGGACTTCGTTTGGTATGGATATTCTGCGAAATAAAAAACATGCAACAAACAGGAACTGGCACTAGCACTGGATCAATATGTTAGTCCCAAAAATAGTATAAAAAGTTGCCAAAAGTATATGAAAGTTGTAGAATATTGGCATGAAACAATCAAAAATTATAGATACGACGAAGACGTATCACTGGTATCTTGGTTTTTTGAGATAAGAAGTTTCTTCTCTGTGGCCAACACATCATCATGAAGTCTGCTTAGATCATTGTTCATTATGCTCTCTACTGCTTTCTGAGGTAGGATCGGGTGGCCGGCGACATGGAAACGCTCCGCACCTTTGACAGGTATCCTGTCTACCTCCCGGGGCTACGGTTGGGTGCTTGAAGCAACTCTGGCGCCTTTACAACCTTTCTTTTCCGGTCTCCTCCTTTGCTTCTTGGCGGGTGGCGGTAGTGAGCCTGCCATACCTTCCCTAACCACACCCCCCAGCGTCGCCGGGCTAATTATCAGTGGACGGCCACTGTGTTGTTCTTGCTGGTAGAGGCGGCATCTGGATGCGTCTCCTGTGAGGATCGCATGAAGAGAGACTTTTTGCAATCAACTGTCGGACGTTCCGCCTCCGGCAAATCAGGCATCATCAAGTCATCTGCACGCTCATAGTCTGAGTCATATTGCTGAGCATCGTCACAACCGGTATTGATATACTGGTTAGGATCATCATCATCATCCTCCTCCATGACATCATCAACATTTGCTTCTTTGACGGGGGCGACGTCATGTCGCACTAATGGAGGCTCTCCCTCACCGCGTCGTCCGATATATCCCCCCATGCCAGGTGCAGGTAATTGGGTAGGTGGGGTGGTGTTCATACCTTGTTGATGAGTTGCCGTTGGTGTGCTACCGGGGGCCTCGACACGAAGGTGAGTCTTCGGCCAAGGCAAGAACTGGTTCTTGCATGCACCAATCAGTTAAGGGGTCTCGTCATCACCGGCTGGTGTCAGAAGAGCCAAATCCTCGAAGCCCGCTTTGACACTGGCCACGCAAACTTTGAAGACGCCATGGGGCATCTGTTTGTTGTGGAGCATGCGGTCCTTCGGCTTGATTATCGTTGCCTTTCCCACGTCCACCTTCTGGCCGTTGATATTGTATAGTAGGGTGCACGAGGTTTCGTCGGCCTGCGAAGACATGACTACGATGTCAGACATCCGAAAGGCAACTGAAATGGAAGACTATATAGATATGCTTGTGACTAGTGTATGACGCGTAATTACCATGATGGCGTCGAGCTCAGCCAAAGACGAAGCCCCGCCGAGCATGCCAGAGACGGAGGACGAGCTGCTATGAACCAGAGCGAGACCACATACGGGAGCATTGTTGTTGCGTGAGCAGGTGCTGGTGGTGTGATGTTCGCCGAATTGCTCCCGACAAAGCTCAGTAGTGGAAAGTCATCTGCCCGTGCTTCTGGATTCCTCCTCACATACTCAAAAACTGTCGGAACCAATTGGCTAAAGGAAGTTGCCACAGTTGCATTGACCTTATCGTCGACTACCTTGGTCAACTCTTCTTTGGTCTGATCGACCGCCCACGCGACCTTCTCGTCGATGGTCAGTTCAGTATACTCCCGTATCTTCTTTCTTTCCTCCGGCCTCTCGTGGTAGCATTTCTTCCACGAGGCGCCATCTCCGACAACGTGCACACGTACACCCGAGGGAGTTTTGTCCACCGAGACATTTTTCAGTATGTTCAGGGCCAGTTGAACGGGTTGTCCCACTTGGGCCTCGCCACGACTGAGACGACTCGTTGCTTATGGCTGCCTTTTGGTGCTTCTCTTTATGTAGAAGGAACGTGGATGGTTTACAAATGTGACAAAACTGGTTGTCGAATTATTTAGAAGCTAATTAATATACTTAAGGTGGTAATACAACAATTACCAGTAGTCTCATGAACTCCCTCGTGTTCGGGTTTGTGTAAAAGATCTTCTTGACGGGGTCCCACTTGTGTCTGGCCTGATCCAGTCATGCTCCAGTGGGTCGGTGAACTCTGCCAAGGGGTCTGGAATTCCGTGACTTTCACGTTCGGCGTCCTCCTTGGCCCATGTGCTCCTCTTCCCCTCGTAACCACGGCTTCCGAGGCGGTGGGCACGCGTGTTCCTAGCATGGAGCCCCTTCATTTTCTCCGACTTTTGCTGGGCTTCTTCTGTAGCGCAAGTCTCTTTGAATTTTGCAAAGTCCTCTTCCGTTATTGACGAATTGTAAGCATGAATCTTGGACCACGGTTCATTCTTCGGAATGGCTTTTTTCACCCGTACTTTCCAGGCGGACAAGGCATTGGTGAACGTCAGCATTGCCTTGCTGTTTATCTTTGTCATGTTTTTGTCCTTCCATGGATGTTCTACCTCTACATCTCGCCGGGGAAAAGGAACCTGTTATGCAACTTCGTTATGAGTGTTTGCTCCATATGTGGTATCTTCTTCAACTTTTCGTCATTGATGTTGGTGGTTCCCTGAGGATGCATCCTAGTTGATTGTCGTAGTACTTGCGTGCTTTTTCCGGCTCTGTTGGCTCTAATTTCGTGGGGTGCATCACCGTTACCACGATTTGTCCGGTGCCGAGCTTATTTGGTTTTCTTGCCCTCTTCGTCTTCGACCCTTCGCCGACTAAGTCAGCATCGTCGCCGGACTTGGGGGCAGTGTCGGTGCCGGTGCCGGTGCCATTGTTGGTGGCGGTGCGAGCATCGGTGTTGGGGTTGGTCTCACTGCCACCCTGCGTCCCCGGCTTGCATTGGTCCAAGTAATTGAAATATTCATCTGCTTCCTGAAAATGGTCATCTCCGGCGCGACCAGAACCCCCGGCTTCGTCGTGGCTAAACATTTTAATTTCCTACGAGTATTTAATTATAATTGTTTAATTCTAGGCCGAATAACGTGAATAATAAAAATGGACCTATTATAGTAGTTCATGTCATTTATAAATAGAATTAACCTAAATTCAGGGCACTCCATATGTCCTAGTTTCTAGCACTTGTCATGCGGAAGTTCACGGAAAATTTCGGCATGACCTTTGCTAAAAAGTGGACATATGGAGCGCGTGAAATTTGTCGGAACGAAAATGAATCAACATTCCGACAAAACATAGGCCACTCCGATATAGCAACAATGAACAAGTACAACAGATGGGGTAAATCAGAGAATATTATAAAATACAGCAATCATTTTACTCATAAAAAACATTTTCACAAAATATTCTTCTCATGAAGATGCATAAATGTCCATACAAAAGGACGAGTGTTGTTACATAATTAATCCATGTGTAGATAGTGGGACCATATTATTGGCAGATGATTGGTAAATTACTTAAAGCAAAGAACATTTGCTACTATTCTAACATACTACTTGCAGTAATAATAATACCAGTACTCATATTCAGTGACATTTACACATTCAGAGAAATACAAGCAAGTGTAGTGCCATATACTAACTACGAGTATGATAGATATCTTGAAGGGCCCAGTACAATGTTGTGCATGTTGGCGACCTACAGATTTAATCCAACAGCAGTTCAGACTATTTCCAAGTCTTAACTCCTAACTGAAAGTCTGAAACATATTATCAAAAGTTCCAAACAATTACAGTAGGCTAGAAAATAGAAATCTATGTGAAGTTGAACACATTGAATTGATTTATGTTTTCAAATTCTAAAGTCTTACACTAGTGGCATATCGTATTAACTTTTAAAACCGAATTATATATGAAGCAACTAAACTGGTAGTTTCCAAGTCTTACACTACGCTTTGTAAACAACTACAGATTTACATATTATATATGAAGCAACTAAATTGGTAGTTTCACAAAGCCAATCTGCTTAATAAACAACTGAACATTTGCATACTATCATGCTTCTGACATTAATACATTATACCATTTCATACACATGAATAAAGCTTCTGTTACACATCCAAAAACTATGCATCTAACATTAGTTAATCAACTGGAAACATCCACCTATCGAAAGGCAACACACTAATCGGATGGGGATGATCACGAGGATCAGTAGTATGATGGCTAGCGCTTTCTATTAAACACTCAACATTCTACCCTACTCCTCACACGCAATACTCAATCAAGCATCTGAGATGCAGGAGGAGGCGGTCGTCATGGGGGCAAGGGGAGAGGGGGCGGTGGCCACGTGGGGGAGGAGTCAGTGGCGGCAGGGAGCGAGCTCATCTGATATGGCAGCACACGAAGGGCGGTGAGGGGCCTGGGGTGGACTGGCGCTAGGAGGTGGGGATGGCCGAAGGCTCAACGAAGAGAAGATAGAAGGAGGAAGACGGAGAGGCAGCACACCTGCGCGCCGCCGTCAAGGTGCGAGTCATGGCGGTTGGAGGGGGTCGACGATGGAGAGGGAAGCAGCACGGCGTCGGGGTCGCGACGGCGAGGACGGGGAGTGGAGCACGCGTGGGAGAGGTGGAGAGAGGGAAGGATTGGAGGGACAGGGAGTTAGAGGATTTTGGGTCGGATTAACCAGGGGTAGCAGTAGCGCTGGATTGGTTCCAGCGCTACTGCTAAGTTAGCAGTAGCGCTCGTGCTAACCCAGCGCTACTGCTAAATGACTTAGGTTATATAGTAGTAGCCCTGGACAAGACTAGCGCTACTCCTAACGTAGCAGTAGCGGTGGAGCCAATCCAGCCCTACTGCTACCTTTATTTTCTTTATTGATTTTCTTTATTAATTTCTTTTAATTATTTTTCTTTATTATTTGATTTTTATTATCTTTCTTTCCTTTTTATTATTTTCCTTTCCTTTTCTATTTACTTTTATTTTTCTTTTGTATTGCTTTCCCCCTTTTGTTTTTTTTGTTTTTCTCCCAACCCTCTCACACGCATGGAGTCGATGAAGAGAACATCTCCCTCCCACACTACGTGAATATTACCGGAACCATGTGTTGTTGCATACACAAAATACATACATATATATAAATGACTGTTTCTCAGCTGCATCGAAGACGTTTCACGTTGAGCATCTTCCCTTTCTTTTTCGTTGTCTTGATTGTTCTTTTCCAGCACCATGAAGTATGATCTTTCTTAGGTAATGTAGTCTTGATTCGTCTTTTCATGTATGCTTCATCGTCATCGTCATCTTCCCTCATCGGGTTGCTGTATTGGTCGTAGTCTTCCTCGTTGGTGACTCCATCCATTCCGACGATGTTCCTTTTGCCTGTCCTCATGACAACACGGCTGGGATTGGTCGGGTCGGTTATGAAGAAGCATTGTGTCACGTGCTTAGCATGTATCCATGGCTCAGTTTTGGCGATGACGTTAACATTGACGGTAGCGCTCTTTGCATCGGGTATAGACATGGTACTGAAATACTTGTTTTCTTTTATGACGGCCTTAGCCCACGTGACATGGAACATCGTCGCATCGTGCTTTCCAGCATAGTTAAGCTCCCTGATCTCTTCGACCCTTCCGTAGAATCTTTCAGTTGTGCTGTTAGAGTCGGTTACGCATTCAGTCGTCACCCCTGAGTTTTGGTAATCACTATCCATGTCTTTGTCCTCTGTGTAGAATGTGTACCCATTGATATCATATGCCTCATAGGACACGAGTTTGCGCGCGGGGCCCTGTGTTAAGACGTGTATGAGAAACCCGTCTGCACTACCCTCTTCGAGGGGATTAGCATGAACCTCCTCTTTGAACCAACGCAAGAAAGTGGTGTTATGCTCTATAGTAACTTCATCGTCCGTCTTGCGCATCCCCTGATCATGGTATTTCTTTGTGATGATTTCTTTGTGTAGTGTTACATAATCATCTACCACATCTAGGTGTTGTAGCACTACTAAGTTAGCCCTGTCAAAGTCGTCTCGTCGATCCGAGTAGTCCATGTGCAATTCCCTCCAGCCGTTGTTGTGACCTTCTCCTCCGAGCCTTCCATGGGGCTTGTTGACGGGCAACCAAACAGCAGGGTCTCCTTTTCCCATATAATTCTCGCAAAAGGAGATGCACTCTTGGGTCAGATACCCTTGGACGATGCTCCCCTCGGGACGGGCCATGTTACGAACGAATCCTTTGATCACCCTATTCATCCTCTCCAACGGCATAATGCTCTGAAGGAATGTCGGCCCGATCTCGATGATGTCGTCCACGATGTGGACACACAGATGCACCATGATGTCAAAGAATGCGGGCGGAAAGTACATCTCAAGCTCACATAGTATGACAACGATCCCTTCCTGTAGCCTTCGCAGCTGCTTCACACTGATGGACTTTCGAGAGATAACGTTGAAGAAGTTGCAGAGACCAGTAAGTGTCTCACGGACGTGCTTGTCCATTATCCCCCTAATGGCAACCGGGAGTATCCGCATCATCATCACGTGATAGTCATGAGACTTCATCCCGCTAAACCTTTTCTTCTTGGTGTCTAGAAATCTTCTTATCTTTCCACAGTAACCGGAACTAAATTTGATTCTTGTAAGGCACTTGATGAATTGATCGATCTCCTTTGAACTTAAGGTGAAGCAAGAAGGGGGAAAACATTTCCACTCCTTCTTGTTGACTTTTCTTCCCCTTGGCCCCGTCGCCGTCCCTATCTCCTTCTCCTCCGTCGACCTTTTACTAGGCATGTGGAGATCCCCCCTAATGTCAAAATCCTCCAAGTCTTTCCTTGCCTTCCGCCCATCCTTGGTCTTCTCCGACATGTTCATCAGTGTGCCAAGCAAGATCTCGAGGACATTCTTTGTTATATGCATTTGATCAAGGCAATGAGGTGTGTCGTGATTGGGCCAGTACTCCAAGTCCCAGAAAACAGACCTCGTTTTCCATACCTTCAGCAGCGGATCCGGTGCCTTTTCCATCATTCCCGGCGCGGGGCACTGTTGCCAGTTATTCAACAACCCGTTGATTTCGGCACCGTTCCTTTTATGTGGAGATCCTTGATGCTCATCCAAACCATTGAATAGATCTCCACGTTTTCTCCACAGGTCATCCTTTTCGAGCCATCTACGATGCCCCATGTACATGATTTTCCCAGACCCGCCATCTTTCATTGACGTGAGCTGCTAAGACGTTGTATCATCCATGCACCTCGTGCATCCGCTGTATCAGTGGCACACCTAGCCTGAGGTGTACCCGTAACCGAAATAGTTGTGCACCGTCGTCATCAGCGCAGCTCTCATATAGAAATAATCTCTTGTGCTGGCGTCCGATGTCTTGACCGGTGATTTCCATAACGTGTCTAGCTCCTCTTTCAGAAGACCCATATACAGCTTAATATTATTTCCCAGTTGTTTCGGCCCTTGAATCAGCATGCTCATGTGTATGTACTTTGTCTTCATGCACTTCCATGGGGGGAGGTTGTACATCCATACAAAGACGGGCCATGTGTTGTGGTTGGTGCTCTGGTTTCCAAACGGATTCATGCCATCGGTACACGCACCAAGCACAATGTTCCTTGCATCTTCTCTAAAAAATGATATTCGGCATTGAGTGTTCTCCACTGGCTACCATCTGTGATGCGTCTCAGCTTTGGATCATCTCCATCATCAGGCTTCTTCCTCTCCGCGTGCCAGCGCATGAGCTTTGCTTCCTTAGGATCTACGAAATACCGCTACAGACGGGGAGTGATCGGAAAGTACCATACAACTTTCTGAGGAGCTTTCTTTCCTGCCTTCTTGTATCAAGAAGCATTGCACACTGGACACGTGCTCACCCCGATAAATGATGCAATCGTTGGTGCATGTGTGGTATCTAATGTGCAGCAGATCCAGAGGGCAAACGATTTTCTTGGCCTCATCGACACTAGTAGAACACAGGTTCCCTGCGTGAAGAACTTGATTTTGTAGATACTTCAAGTGCTCATCGAGGCTTTTGTTTGTCCATTTGTTTTTGGCCATCGTCTTTATTAGTTCGAGCATGAAACTCAAGCGGGTAACCTCGGGATCGCAACCGTCATATAATGGAGTCTTTGAGTCTACTTCAAGTTGCTCCATCTTGGCCTCCTCTCTATCATCATTTGTGTCGCTATTCTTACTCTTGTGAAGGAGTTCTCGAACATGAGGGTCCTGCACGACTGAACTTAGTAGTGTCGAAGTCTGCGGCGTATCCATAGACTCTTCTCTGCCATGTCCGGACTCTGCTACTTCGCCGTGTCCACACTCTTCCCCGCCGCCGTGTCCGGACTCTTCACAGCTGTCGTGTCCAGCACCATCGTCTTCTTGTCGATCGGTCATCTCTTCTTCTAGACCCATATCATTGTTCCCTGCCATGTGGATGTCCTCATCATCATCTTCAATTATCCATCGAGTATAGCCATGCATGAAACCATTGATCAGCAAGTGGGCCTTCAAACTGCCACGATCAAAAGGGTCCAAAATTACTCCTTCTTTGCATCTTGTACACGAACATCTAATCCGAGCCCGTTTATTTTCATAAATGTCCATAACCGCGGATTGAAAGTATCGCTCCACCTTCCAACCACTCACCTTCATGACTGCAAGGTATATATAACAAGCAAAAGGGTCATAAACAAAATGCATGCATATAAAAATTCGGCATGACCTTGCCAAAAAATAGGACATATCGAGTTTGCTCGTAATTCGCCGAAACAGAAATAAATCGACATTTCGGCAAAACATAAGCAACTCACGGGTCATGTCACTCACACAATATCCCTTCATATCGCAAACACACATATTCCCATTATTGAAATGCACAACTTTTTACTCACCTATATATATCATGAGAGAGATTGTGCACGGCTAAATAATGGAGAGGTAACAATGCTGGAGAACTTAGAGAGAGGAAAGGAAATAGGAGGGGATAGGGCAAAGGGGGGGAAGGGGGAGAGGGGGTGTGTGTGGGTGAAATGAGGGCAACAATGGTGGAGGAAAGGAGAAAGGACGGGATAGGGCAAAGGGGGGGAAGGGGAGAGGGGTGTGTGTGGGTGAAAGGGCAACAATGGTGGAGGAAAGGAGAAAGGAGGGGATAGGGAAAATGAGGGAGGAAGGGGAGAGGGTGTGTGTGTGGGTGATAGGTAGAAGAAAGAGAGAAGAAGGGCAAGAATGGTGGAGAAGTAACAATGGAGGAGGAAAGGAGAAATGAGGGCAAAGGGGAGGAAGGGGGAGAGGGGGTGTGTGTGGGTGTAAATGAAGTTGCCCACGTGTAGTAGTAGCGCTAGTTCTAGAGGAGCGCTACTGCTATTGCACTTAGCAGTAGTGCTTTCCCCAACCAGCGTTGCTACTACAGCTGCTGTCTGTGGCCTCGTTGGGCCCCTTTTAGCAGTAGAGCTGGTTCCAAGGAAGCGCTACTGCTATGGAACTTAACAGTAGCGCTTTTTACAGTCCAGCGCTACTACTATAGATATTGTGGGTGGCCTCGTTGGGCCCCGTTTAGCAGTAGCACTGGAAATGCATCTCGCGCTACTACTACGGTAGTTAGCGGTAGCGCGTCCTATTTCCAGCACTGCTGCTAAGTAGCAGCAGCGCGTGCTATTTTCCAGCGCTACTACTAGGCTCCTACCTATAAGGTTTTTCCTACTAATGTACCCGTCAAGACTGTCGCGGTCCCCTACACTTGTGGGTTATCACCGGCATGAGGGAATGGGGTCCATGCATACAACTGGAGTGATGGAGCTGCTAGATCTTAGAGATCTAGTGCAGTGGTAGTGAGGATCTGGATAGACACCAACTAGGTCGGAAGGGAATGAAAGGAGCATGAGGGGGCGGGAGGGGGATAATAGGGATTATGGGCCAAAATTTTGGGCTTTGTTTACCCACCAGTTAGTAGGCCAGTAGAACTTAATCAGTGTGACAATCGATTAAACAGTTCTATAATTGATAAATTAGTCTGATAAACCAATTAATCGACATGTCAAGTTAACATGATGAATAGGTGATATTCGTTTCGACCACCCGACGAGTAGTGATTAACTGGCAAGTCAACTCATTAATCGCACACATTCTTAAATAGTGAGCATTAGCTATATAAACTTTTGAGAACACTACAACGCAAACTCGAGAAGACGCAACATCGGAAATATTTTGGATAGACCAGTTTTATGGTTTATGTAATTTAAATTATGCTGGACTTGTTCGCTTTATGCTGAAGTTGAATGTTTAAATGTTTAGGCAATTGTGGTATCGTACTCGTAAGTTGATTGATGTATTGATTGGCGTTTAAAATTGGTACTTGTGCATACTACCAGGTAAAATTTGTATCTTCCCCATTCACCATTTCCCCTCATGCGAACCCCTAGTCGTTAAGGGGTAACATATGTGTGCCTACAATGGCAAGAAGGAGGGTCTTTGTGTTGTAGGGTTGACCAGGGTGACAAGCAATCCTGGTAGCGCCACCAGTAGCAGCAACACTATCATGCGTGGAAACGGCACCTTATGTGGTGAATGAAGATCACAACATAGTTACCCTTTGTAAGGAAAAAAGCTACACACATTAGTCAACCCACCAAGTTCCCTTATGAAATGTTGTGCCTTATTTATTCATTGGACATACAAATATATGGTGAAATACTCTAATAACCCAAAAGTGCATGGGATCATTTGTAGCCTTTTTCGATAAGTAAAAGTGTCGAACCCAACAAGGAGCTAAAGGTAGAATTAATAATTTGTCAGGTTCTATCTACCATCGATACAACTCTACGCACGCTAACGCTTACTTCACCTAAAACAAGTATGAGGCTATTTTGCAGGAATAAAACTAGAATTACTTAGTAGGTGTAAGAGATAGTATTGTAAGAAAATAAAGAAAAAATAAATAAAAGTTAGGGGTTGTTTAGATAAAGATTAGTTAAGTCAGTTTTTTTAGGAAAAATCTTTTTTGGAACACAAGAGAAGAATTTGTCCCTAGGCAATAGGTAACTAGACGGGTAATCAGTATTGTAGTTTTATATGAGGGACACGCATGAAATAACATACTTTCTGCACTTGGATCATATGTACTTATGATTGGACCTCTAGAAAGCATCGGCAACTATTTGAAATCATTAAGATAAACCCAACCATAGCACTAAGACATCAAGTCCCCTTTACTCCCATACATAATCAACCCCCTTACTCGGGTTTGTGTTTCAGTCACTCATGCAACCCACTATAAGTGAATCATGAAGATATTTTAAACCCTACAACGTGGATCCGACACGCTTGCATGACATGATGAGCACCATAGGACAACACTGAAATATAACATACACCTCAAACCAATCATGATTAGCAATCAACCCATAGGACAAAACAAATCTACTCAAACATCATAGGATAGCCACACATCATTAGATAATGACATATAGCATTAAGCGCCATGTTTAAGTAGATATTACAACAAGGAAGAGTGGTTTTCCACTACTGCATAGAGGGGGAAGGAGTTGGTGGTGACGGTGGTGAAGTTCTTGGTGTAGATCACCGTCATGATGGTTGCTCTCGCAGTGCTCCGGCGACGCCGGGAGAGAGGGGGAGAGATCCCCCTTCTTCTTCTTACTTGGTCTCCCCTAGATGGGAGGTGAGTTTTCCCTCTAGTTCATGTTCGCCATGGCTCCCGGAGGGCAAGAGTCCCTCAAAGATCGGATCTCTCTCTCTCTTTGTTTCTCTCCTGTTTTCATGACTGTTTTCTGACCCCTTCACCGTTTCTTAAATATGCGGAGATGCGTAACTCCGATTGGGCTGAAATTTTAGGTATTTTTATTGGGAAATTATCTTTCTTGCAGCAAAAGGAGGGGTCCAACTGACTTACGGGTGGACCCAAGCTATCAGGGCGCAGTCAACCCCCTAGCCGCGCCCTATTGGCGTGGGAGCACTGCTACTTCTTGATCTTGCGTTGGTTTTTCCCTTGAAGAAGAAAGGGTTATACAGCAAAGTAGAGATAAGTATTTCCCTCAGTTTGAGAACCAAGGTATCAATCTAGTACGAGTATCAAGATGAGGCACCAAGGCACCTGCGCAAAGACAAACAAACTTGCACCCAACGCGATAAAGGGGTTGTCAATCCCTTTACGATTACTGGCAAAGTGAGATCTGATAGTGATAATAGGTAAATATAGATAAATAAATAAAAGTGCAGCAAGGTATTTTTGGTATTTTTGTATGTAGATCTGAATATATAATGTGTAAAATAGACCCGGGGGCCATAGTGTTCACTAGACGCTTCTCTCATGATAGCAAGTATTACGGTGGGTGAACGAATTACTATCGAGCAATTGATAGAACTGTGCAAAGTCATGACGATATCTAAGGCAATGATCATACATATACGCATCATGCCCGAGACAAGTAGACCGATCCTTTCTGCATCTACTACTATTACTCCAAACATCGACCGCTATCCAGCATGCATCTAGTGTATTAAGTTCATAACAAATAGAGTAACGCCTTAAGCAAGATGACATGATGTAGAGGGATAAATTCATGCAATATGATATAAATCCAATCTTTTTACCCTTGGTGGCAACAACATGATGCATGCCTCGCTACCCCTTCTATCACTAGGTGAGGACACGGCACGGTATGAACCCAAAACCAAGCACTTCTCCCATTGCAAGAATTATAGATCAAGTTGGCCAAACGAAACCCATAACTCGAAGAGAATTACAAGGATGCGAAATCATGAATATACGAAATTAGAGGAGACTCAAATAATATTCATAGATAATCTGATCATAAATCCACAATTCAATGGATCTCGACAAACACACCGCAAAAGAAAGTTACATCTGATAGATCTCCATGAAGATCATGGAGAACTTTGTATTGAAGATCCAAGAGAGAGAAGAAGCCATCTAGCTACTAGCTATGGACCCGAAGGTCTGTGGTGAACTACTCACGCATCATCGGAGAGGCAATGGTGTTGATGAAGAATCCCTCCGTGTCCGAATCCCCCTCCGGTAGGGCACCAGAACGGTCCCCAGATGTGATCTTGCGGAAACAGAAGCTTGCGGCGGCGGAAAAGTATTTTCGTGGCTCTCTCCATTGGTCTGGGATTTTAGGGAATTTATAGGCGAAAGAGGTAGGGCAAAGGAGGCACGGGGGGCCCACGATCCTGCTAGGCGCCCCCCTGGGGCGCGCCTAGGGGGCTCGTGGCCTCCTCCGTGGCCCTCTGACTTGGTTCTCTAGTCTTCTGGATCCCTTCTGTTATGGAAAAAATCATCCCGAAGGTTTTATTCCGCTTGGACTCCATTTAATATTCTTATCTGGAAAAGGTTAAAAACATGGAAAAAAACAGAAACTGGCACTGGGCACTGAGTTAATAGGTTAGTCCCAAAAATGATATAAAATAGCATATAAATGCATATAAAACATCCCAAGTTTATAATATAATAGCATGGAACAATAAAAAATTACAGATACGTTGGAGACGTATCAAGCACCTCGACCATTGTGTTGCGTTAATTCTTCTTCCCAAAATTCACATATATTCCAAAATAAATCCCCAAAAAATTTATTGTGTTTGGACTTTGTTTGATATGGATTTTCTTGTAAAACAAAAAGCACACAAAAAACAGGAATTGGCACTAGGCACTTGGTAAGTAAGTTAGTCCCAAAAATAATATAAAATGTTGCCAAACGTAAATGAAAGTTGTAGAATATTGGCATGAAAGTATCAAAAAATATAGACACGATGGAGACATATCATCATCCCCAAGCTTAATTCATGCTTTTCCTTGAGTAGGTAAATGATATAAATAGATAATTTTTGATGTGGAATGCTACCTAACATAATCTTGATCAAATGTCTAATCATGGCATAATATTAAGATACAAGTGGTTCAAGGTAAAAGTCTATCATTTGAGATAAAGAAATCCATACTCAGGTTTACTAGCAAACAATCATGGGATTGACTAGGGAGCGGTGCCGCATATGTGCTCTCCCATGCGACGGTTGCTTAAACGGTTGGCTGTGTCCGATTCCTTTTGATGTTTGAAATTCAAAAAGTTTTATCTACAAAACCATTAATTCAATCGATCATCCATTTTTACCATTGACTTTCTCACGACGAGTTCTTCGAAACTAGATCCCATGTCGATATGTTGCGTCAACTTTTTTTTCCTTTCATACTTACCACATTTTTTGACGCACCTGTCATATTATTCACCACTTACTTGCATGAGAAAAATAACTTGATTGACACTTTTTAATGTTGTTTCGTACAAAACCTTGTAGCAGTTTTCATTATACATGATATAAAAAAGCATGTAAAAGGTTGTGTTTGCCAATTTTCAATATGCTAACCTATCATATTTACATACAACTTTTCCACAAAACGATTTTAACTATTTAACTATGCCGAGTTGTATATTTACAAACGATGACCAAAAACGATTTTTTGTGCTCATCGGTTTTAAATAACATGACAAGTGCCAGTAATCGACTATAAAAGGTTGTTTGTATTTGCCAGTTTGATTATGTCGAGATGTCATATTTATATGCAATTTTCAAAAAATATGGTGATTAAGTTATTTTTTATCAGACAAGTAAGTACTTACTAATATGACAAGTGCAACAAATGTGGTAAGTAGGAGCAAAAAAAAGTTGTCGAAACATGTCGACGTGGGATCTAGTTTTGAAGATTTCGTCGAAACAAAGTCAACGACGAAAACGGATCATTGGTCCAATTAATGGTTTAAGAGTTAAACGTTTTTGAATTTCGGTCATTTAGAGATGAATCATTGCATGCATGCATGCATGCATAACTAAAAGAGCACACACGAATGACAGCGCAAGCCGCCGCATGGTAATGACAAGATGCAGCGCAGTTAGTTAGATTTTCCCAACAATCATGTCGTTTCAAAATAACAATGTTGAAGGACGCTATCCCTACAATATCATATAGCATGCCATGCTTGGTCTTCCTATCATAAAGTATAAATCATGAGCACCTCTGTGTCAAACGAACCAATTGGATCATAGTACTTAAAGTGCTTAAGCACTCTATACATCACTCAATACATGGGCGTGAACCACAGACATATATAGGTGGAATAGAGTATGGTGGTAGGTTTCAAAGGAGTAAAAGTGAAGAATAATGTATCGCGTCAACTAGGTGGATAAATGGGCTATGGTTATGCCCATCAATCAATGTCGATGCAAGGAGCAGGGATTGACATGCAACGGATGCACTAGAGCTATAAGTGTAGGAAAGCTCAACTAAAGCTAAGTGGGTGTGCATCCCACTTTCTTGCTCATGTAGACCTCAAGCATTTGAGGAAGCTCATCATCTGTATATACAAGCCAGGTAATATAATTAAAAATCCCCACTAGCATATGAAAGTGACAAAACATGACACTCTCTATATGAAAAACATGGTGCTACTTTGAAGCACAAGTGTCAAAAAAGAGGTAGTGGTATTGTCCCTTCTCTCTTTTCACTCACTTTTTTAATTTTCTTTTTTTCTTTTTTTTCTTCTTTCTTTCTTTTTTTTCTCTTTCCTTTTTGTTTTCTTCATTTTTCGTCCGGAGTCTCATCCTTACTTTTGGGGGACTCATAGTGTCCATCATCCTTTTCTCACTAAGACAATGCCCTAATAATAAATAGCATCGCACTTTTATTTTCTTAAAACTTGTTATGAAAAACTACTAAATAATATGACTCTATATGGATGCCTCTGGCAGTGAATGAGGATGTGCAATGATCTAGCATAACATGTATAATAATGATGAACGGTGGCTTTGCCACAAATACTATGTCAGCTACATGACCATGCAGAGTAATATGACAATGAGTGTACTAGTCATATGATGTAACGGTGGAAGTTGCATGGCAATATATCTTGGAATGGCTATGTAAATTCCATGGTAGGTAGGTATGGTGACTGTTTTGAGGAAGATATAAGGTCTCTTATGTGCAACAGAGCTTGTCATGTCGCGGGGTTTGCATGCACCGACAAAGTTTGCACTGATCCTAGAGGTGAGACTGGGCAATATATGGTACCGAAGAGGCTAGCAAATATGAGGAGGTGAGATTTCATACATCCATGGATTCACATTAGTCGTAAAGAACTCACATACTTATTGTAAAGTTTTATTAGCTATCTCGAAGCAAAGTACTACTCGCATGCCACTAGTGAGGAGGTTACTAGGAGTTAACCATCGCGCGCCCCCGATTATAACAACACAAATGATTTCAATCAAGGATAAATTATGGTCCAACTTCATCGATAACAAGAGACTATACGTGCATGCTTCAGGAATCACAAACCTTAATGCCGATATTCCTATTAATACACAATCATCCACTCGTGCACCCACATATTATTATCTTAATGTCACAAAGCTATTCCCAGGAATAAAACATATCATATTCAGTTATCTACACGTTTTATGTAGGATTTTATGACTAACCATGTGAATGACCAATTCATGTTAACTCCCTAAATAAGTATAAGTAATCATGAGAGTTCAATTTCTTTTTGAAAAAGACCATGCTCTAATAAATATAAGTGAAGTAAAAGATCATTCTAAAAATAACGGTTTTTCTATATGTAGATAAAGAGGCATCCAATTTCAAATCATATAAGTGAAGCACATGAAGCAATACTAAAAAGATATATGTGAAGTGCAAAGAGCATTCTATAAATCAACCACGGAATTTACAATACCAGCATGGTGCATTTCTAAAAGAAAAAGAAAAGTCACATGACGCTCCAAGAATTTACGCATCTCATGTGAACAAAACAAAAATCGAGACATACTGATAATTATTGAAGAAGAAAGATGGGATGGCTTCCAGGTATCCCCAAGCTTAGACGCTTAGGTATACTTGAATATTCACTTGGTGTGCCTTGGGAATTCCCAATCTTGAGCTCTTGTATCTCCTTATTCTTCTCATATTGATAGCTCCTCGATCTTTGAACAATTCATCGACACAAAACTTGACAGAACTTTCGCTAGAAAGGTTAGTACATATAACATCGAATCTCATCATGTACTGCCATAACATCATTGTATAATTATAATCCAACATTACCAACTGTATTCTATCATAATTCTATGGAACCCAAGTCAATGGGGCTCAACAAGAACTCAAACATAAGCAAACAAAGCGACTATAACAACAATCTGTGAAAAATAGGACAATATGTAAAGATGTAGATGAAACATATACTTTTGTAATTCATAAAATTTTGAAAAAAATAGAACATGGTAAAAAAATTGCATAGTATTAATGTGAAAAAATGTCATAATGTTTTGACATTCCAGTAAAATAAGAAAAATCAAATACTACAAACAAAGTTTGTGTTTTTGCATAGCACATATCAAACAAACAATTTAAACATCATAAAGGTAAATATTTTCCCATTATTTCTATAATACAATGGGTTTTTATAAGGGGTAATTATTTTTGTTGAAAAGTTTCCGTAATCAATATTCACAAAGTTTGCATGGGCATGAACAAAAGTTCAAAGACGTACCCCACTTCAACGGTCCTCATCTTTGTCACTTTCACTCCTCTTTGTGAAAAGGTTTTGGGTTCCCAAGCTTATTTTTTTGTTTCTAAAAATTCAAAGCACCCAACAGAATAAGTTGACTCTCTAAAACTTTTGGGTTGTTCCCCTCGCAGCGCTTTCTTTAAACCATTAAGCTAGACATATAGTGCTCAAGTAATTGATCCACCCGGATCCCAATGTATATGAAAGACAATTTTAATTAACATTGATTTGTAATTAATTATTGAGAATAAAGTGATATATATAATGTGACAACTAAGTCTAACTCTCTTCCTATGCATTGGCATATCATGAAAGAACAATTCATTTACACAAAATAAAAGCTAATACATAGCATAAGTAGTTTATTGCGATATTATCGTATTGGAAACATAGAGAGGTGAAGATTTGGTTCCTCTCTCATAATAATTGCAAGTAGTACTCGCAAGCACATGCATGTTATATTCATCAAAATCACTATATGTAATGGTAAAACACATCCCTTCAATAGAATCCTTAGTACATGAAAACTTCTTTGATATGGTGTAATTGGGATAATTCAAAAAGATAATAGGACTATCATGTGTAGGTGCAACATCAAGAATTTAATTCTTATCATAAGGAACTACAACAAGATCATCTTCATAAGCATAATTCATATTGGAAGAATGGCCACAAGCATAGCAAGCATCAAGTTCATCAAAAAGGGATATTTCAAACCAATCCAAGGGATCATAGAAATCATCATAGCATTCATCCTTTGGTAAGCACGAAGGGATATTAAAAATGTACGAGTTGAAGAGTTACTATCATTATAAGGTGGGCACAGGTGATCAATCTGCTCTTCCTCCATTTGTTCTTTGCTCTCCTCCTCCTCTTTTTCATCTAATGAGCTCATAATTTCCGCAGTTTCTTATTCCATTGATTCCAGGAAAATATTAATATCTTCCAAGGCAGCAGACATTCTTTTAATAATTTCTTTAACATAAGCATTAGAAGCATAGTTTTCATAGCAATATTTAAGTATGGCAAAAATTTCAGATTTGTGAAGAATAGCATCATACTTTTCAATGAAAGAAGCAATTGCGTATGAACCCCTAAAAGCAACAAATTATTCTATTTGTTCAATATCAAAATAACTATAGACATCCTTGGCATAAGAAGATAGTATTGCTTTATCATTAAACACACATTGATAGGAAATGGATTTTTTAGTGTCTTTGAAACAACTAGTAAAACAATGTACTTGTTGGAAATATGCCCTAGAGGCAATAATAAAATGGTTATTATCAAATTTCCTTGTTCATGATAATCATATATTGTTCATGGTATAATTGTATTAACAGGAAACAGTAATACCTGTGTGAATAAATAGATCACAATGTGTCCCTAGCAAGCCTCTAGTTGGCTAGCTCGTTGATCAATAGATGATCATGGTTTCCTGATCATGGACATTGGATGTCATTGATAACGGGATCACATCATTAGGAGAATGATGTGATGGACAAAACCCAATCCTAAGCATAGCACTAGATCGTGTTGTTCGTATGCTAAATCTTTTCTAATGTCAAGTATATTTTCCTTCGACCGTGAGATTGTGCAACCACCGGATACCATAGGAGTGCTTTGGGTGTATCAAACGTCACAACGTAACTGGGTGATTATAAAGGTGCACTATGAATATCTCTGAAAGTATGTGTTGGGTTGGCACGAATCGAGATCGGGATTTGTCACTCCGTGTGACGGAGACGTATCTCTGGGCCCACTCGGTAGAACATCATCATAATGATCTCAATGTGACTAAGGAGTTAGTCACGGGATGATGTGCTAAGGAACGAGTAAAGATACTTAGCGACAGCGAGATTGAACAAGGTATAGGGATACCGACGATCGAATCTCGGGCAAGTTCTATACCGACAGACAAAGGGAATTGTATACAGGATTGGTTGAATCCTTGACATCGTGGTTCATCCGATGAGATCATCATGGAACATTTGGGAGCCACCATGGGTATCTAGATCCCGCTGATGGTTATTGGCCAGAGAGGTGTCCCGGTCATGTCTGCATGTCTCCCGAACCCGTAGGGTCTACACACTTAAGGTTCGATGATGCTAGGGTTATAGGGAATTGTTATACGAGGTTACCGAAGGTTGTTCGGAGTTCCGGATGAGATCCCGGACGTCACGAGGAGCTTCGGAATGGTTCGGAGGTAAAGATTGATATATAGGATGGATGGGTTTGGACGCCGGAAATGTTTCGGGCACCACCGGCAACATGCTGGGACCACCGAAAGGGTTCCGGAGGCTCACCGGGAGGGGCCACCAGCCCCGGGAGGCTACATGGGCCAAGTGTGAGAGGTAACCAGCCCTTGGGTGGGCTGGTGTGCCCCCTACACCCAGCCCAAGGTGCCAAGAGAGGGAAGGGGGGAACCCTAGCGCTGGTGGGCCTAAGACCCACCAAGGGGTGCGCCACCCCCTCCTCCCCTCCTGGCCGCCACCTCCTGCCCCATCTAGGGCTGCCACACCCCTTAGGGGTGCGAACCCTAAGGGGGGCGCCACCCTCCCCTTCCCCCTATATATAGTGGGGGTTTTGACCATTGGAGACACGGCAATTTCTCTCTCTCTCGGCGCAGCCATGTCTCTCTTCTTCCTCCTCTCCCATAGTGCTTGGCGAAGCCCTACCGGGAGACCTCGTCGCTCCATCGCCACCACGCCGTCGTGCTGCCAGAGCTCTTCCCCAACCTCTCCCTCCTCCTTGCTGGATCAAGGTGCAGGAGACATCACCGGGCTGCACGTGTGTTGAACGCAGAGGTGTCGTGGTTCGGCACTAGATCGGAATCACACCGCGATCTAAATCGCAGCGAGTACGACTCCATCAACCACGTTCTAGCAACGCTTCCGCTTACCAATCTTCAAAGGTATGAAGATGCTCTCACCCCTCTCTCATTGCTGGTTTCTCCATAGGAATATCTAAATATGGCGTAGGAAAAATTTTGAATTTTGCTACGTTACCCAACAGTACTTTCATCAAATTTGAAGCATAGCAACACAAAAAATTAATTTGATGCCATAAGATTTCCCCTTTAGAGATAAGTGGTGTTGCACAAAATAAGTGTGCTCATCTAATGTTTTCCCCTCAACTAGGCTAGTTGGGTTTTTAGCACGACCACAAAGGGATCGAAGATTATTCAAGTAAAAAAGCTTCAGCAGTATGGTAGATTTTGTGTGGTTCCTGAAACACTTGGTTAGCAAGTACAACTATTTTTTTGGTATTTTACGTTTCCTACCCATAACTAAAGATAGAAAACAACTTAGCACAAAAAATAAATTACTTAGTGATGACGCAAACAAGCACATACGAGAATATCAACCGCTATGCTATGGATCCCCTGCAATGGCGCAACAAAAAGGTCTGGATAACCCACAAGTGTAGGGTTCATTTGTAGCCTTTTTGATAAGTAATAATGTCGAACCCAATGAGGATCTGAAGGTAGAATTAATGTTCTCTGAAATTCTATCAACCATCGATACAATTCTACGCATGCTAATGCTTACTTTACCTAGAAGAAGCATGAAACTATTTTGCAGAAATAAAACACCACACCAAAGATCAGCCTCAAGAAAAATTTGAAAATGCCATTAGCATTTCATCGAGCACCTGACGGGTAGAGATGAAGTGTTTCGTCATTTCCAAAGCACAATCTTGCCGGTGCCCATTTGGCTCCTTCCTCGTGTTAGCGAGTGTTGCTCAGCGCGCCGCACGGAGATTTGGCAGCCTCTCGGTGTCGCCGGTGACCTGGCACACCGACATTGTCCTCACCCATGGCGGCAGCAGCGGTCACGGCCTCCACAAGAGCTCTTCTAGAATCCCAGCACCATCCTAGCACCACCCCTTCCACACAACAACGTTGCGTGTCCGCCCCAAACAGCCAGAGAGAGTCGTTCGCCACCATGGCCTGATACCCAAAGAGCTCGATGACCGTTGTTGTCATGGTCGTGTCGTTCACCTATGTGGAACTCATGACTAAGCTCGAAATCAAGCTCGCCCTCGCATCTTAGCCTAACCATCAACCCCTCCTAAACCCCTAGCGCCACCGTAACCCATTGTCCAGCCCTGCCTCACCATTACCACCGCGTCAGAGTTATCCACTCACGGCAACCGACTTGGATCGCCTATAAATAGCCCCCATAAGATTCCCCTTGCACAAGCACCACTCCATATAGCCCCAATCCCCCATCTAGCTCATCAGGAGGACTCGGGGAGGACTTTGTCTCCATCTTTGGCCGCCCGATCCGCCTCGGGTATGACCTTAAATTCAATGGAGTCATCCCGTAGTTCATGCCCAAACCTTGCCTATATCCTTCTCGTGCTCCCTCTCGTCTAACCTGCGTGTCAATTTAATGAATGTCATGTAACAGCCCGGAATCGACGCTTCAGAAGATTCACCTTTTATTCCATTGTCGTTGTGTGATTCTTTTGTATGTCGCATTCATCATCACATCATTCGCATAACTGCATTGTATCGGCACTCTGTTGTCCTCATTTTTTCAAAACTTACATCCATTGTTTTGTTGTTGGTTCTCTCTGTTTTTGCCGTCGACCATTTCGAGACCAACCACACATGCACACTCTTGCAACACCATTAATATTTCGTTTTTAAAGGTGTGTATAAAACTTTCTCGGATTGGTTTGAAAGTTTTCATGTAGTCTTAATATAGTGTAGGTAGGACGCTTGCCAAATTTCATCGCAATCGGAGTCCGTTTGATACCCACCAAATAACTCTAGCGGCATGGTCATCAGTTTAATTATCAGATGTTTTTCGGTTTCATAAACACTATCACGGGCTGCTAATGTCCCTCTCTTATCAGCCCACAACCCCTCTCCACATCCCACCATAGCCTAGCCTAAGCCCATCCGTCCAGAGTCGTTGTCTCGCTATCATACTGTCCAAAAACGGACTAAAACCACCATTAGAAAACTACTTTACGTGAGATACATTAGTCCCAGTTTGTATACGGACTGGCACTAATGTGACCTTTAGTGCCGGTTCCAACGGCTAGGGGGGCGGCATCATAAGTCCCGGTTCGTGTTGAACCTCTAGTATCGGTTCGTGACACGAACCGGGACTAAAGGGGTGGTGGCAGGCTGGTGTCAGGTTGGGGCCCCACTAGCACCTTTAGTCCCGGTTCGTGGCAGGAACCGGTACTAGAAGCTCACATTTAGTCCCGGTTTGTGTCATGAACTCGGAATGAAGGTTTTTCTATATAAACTCTTCGTCCAACCCGTGATCGAGCTCTCTGTTCTTCCCCAAAGCTCGAGCTCATCCTTCATTTTGCCCAAAATTTGTCAAGATTTGAAGGCCCCCCTCCATCCAAGTGATCACAAATATTAGCAACTTTGTCCTTTTATCTCTCATTGCTAGATTAGCTCTTGCAATGCTCTATAAGTATAGTGATTTGTGGGTTTTACTTTGGGAGTAACTATATGTGGTAGTTTATTTGATTTATATGCAATTTGAGCTCAAATTAACTCTTAGTTTGCATATGTAGGTATGGTTTACTTAATGCCTTACCATCCCCGTCCTAACCACCATTGATCGCCCGCACCGTCCTGTCGCCGGCACCACCTTGGTGAGCCTCTTGTTCTCTTTTTTATAAAAAAAATCATGTTTGTGTGATTTAGATATATAGTTACTTGTATAACTTTCTTACCCGTGCGTTGTTTGTTATACATAGTGGCATGGTTTTGATATCCGTCCCCGTCGGCCCTCGTCCGGTTTATGATTCGGATGTGGTATATTCTCTTTTATAACTATTTGTTTCATTTCGTGTTTATGACAAATTATGCCCATCAAGTTGACATAGATATTTTTATCAAGGAGGTATGTGAACCAGAAATTCCAACCGACCCTCTTGTCGAGAGGTTAAATTTAGTTGAAAAATAAAACAGATATTTGAAAGAAAAATTGAAAAGAATTGAAGAAGAGAAGATCAAACTGGAGTTGTTTGTTTCCGGTGTCGTCGATGATCACAAGATCAAGATGGAGAAAATGCGCTTGGAGATTAGAAAGATTAGAAAATATGCATTTATATGAGGCTTGGTATCATTATGTTGTTGGATCAATTGTTAACTTAGTTGCGATCTTGATCACATTTGTTGTTGCATTTAAATACTTTAGCTAGAGAGTCTGTATGTTGTTTTATGAGAATAAGTGTGTATGAACTTGTATTAATTTGGTATTTTCGGTGTTGTGTAATGAAGATGAGCCGGCAACGGATGTACGATGACTGATGCTCTCCCCAGTTCGTTAAGGGCATGCATACTTTTCTAATTGCGGCTGAGGCAAACAAGCGGGCGGATGGCTTTATGTGTTGTCCATGTGTTGTCTATAAGGATGATCAGAATTACTCTAAGTCAAGAACCATTCACGTCCACCTATTTGAGTCCGGTTTCATGCCCTAGTATAATGTTTGGACCAAGCACGGAGAAAGAGGGGTTATGATGGAAGACACTGAAGAAAAAAGAGGACGACGACATCTATCCTGGCCATGGGTTCCGTGCATACGATTGTACAACAATGGGGGGAGAAGTTGAGCCGGCAATGCGGGAAGAAGCTGAAGAAGAGGCATCACATGAGTCCGCTGATGATCATGGTCGGGCCATTACCAATGCAAAGAGAAACTGCGCAAGTGAAAAGGAGATGCTGAAGTTGCAGCGCATGTTAGAGGACCACAAGAAATTATTGTACCCAAATTGCAAAGCTCACAAGAAAAAGCTGGGCACCACACTGGAATTGTTGCAATGGAAGGCATAGAATGGTGCATTTGACAAGGGATTTGAAAAGTTGTTGATGATGTTAAAGAAGATGCTTCCAAAGGACAACAAATTGCCCGACAGTACGTACGAAGCAAAGAAGGATGTTTGCCCTCTAGGATTAGAGGTGCAGAAGATACATGCATGCCCTAATGACTACATCCTCTACTGCGGTGAGTACGAGGATTTGAATGCATGCCCGATATGCGTGTTGGGGAACGTTGCATGGGAAAGAAAAAAAATTCCCACGCACACGCAATACCTATCCATGGTGATGATCATCTACGAGAGGGGAGAGTGAATCTACATACCATTGTAGATCGCTAAGCGGAAGCGTATATAACGCGATTGATGTAGTGGAACATCTTCGCGATTCAAATCGTAGCCCGTCCCGTGATCTCATCACGATTCGTCCCGCGATACCATCACGATCCATCCCGATCTAGTGCCGAACGGACGGCACCTCTGCGTTCAGCACACGTACATCTCAATGATGATCCCCGCCTTCTTGATCCAGCAAGAGTGGCGGAGAGGTAGATGAGTTCTCCAGCACGGCGGCATGGTGGTGCTGGTGGTGGATCTATTCCAGCAGGGCTTCGCCTAAGCGCTGCTGAAAAACCGATCTAGAGGAAGAACAGAACTAGAGAGAAGTAGAGGGACCACGTGGTAATTAGGGTTAGCTTTTACCTCTAAATCCTCTAGTATATATAGGAGGGAGGGAGGGGAGGAGTCATCCACAAATCCCTCTAGGGGTTCGGCCGAAATAGGAGGAGGTGGAAGAGTCCACCTCCAATCCTACTCCAAGTAGGATTCCTTTCCTACTTGGACTCCTTCCCTTCCTTTCCTTTTGGTTTTCCAACCTCTAGCCGCATGGGCCTTAGTGGTTGGTTAGGCCAGCCCACTAGGGGCTGGTTTGACTCCTCCCACAGCCCATGAGGCCTCCTGGGTCGAGACACCCCTCTTGATGGCCCCCTGGTACCCTCCCGTCACTCCCGGTACACTACCGATGAGCCCGAAACCTTTCCGGTGACCAAAAAAGGACTTCCTATATATCAATCTTTACCTCCGGAGCTCCTCGTGATGTCCAGGATCTCATCCGGAACTCCGGACAACCTTCAGTTACCAACACCTATAACTCAACTATACCGAAACGTCATCGAACCTTAAGTGTGCGGACCCTGCGGGTTCGAGAACTATGCAGACATGACCTGAGACACTCCCGAGTCAATCCAATAGCGGGACTTGGATGTCCATATTGGCTCCTACATATTCTACGAAGATCTCTATCGGTTGAACCTCTATGTCAAGGATTCAGTTAATCTCGTATGTTGTTCCCTTTGTCCTTTGGTATGTTACTTGCCCGAGATTCGATCGTCGGTATCTCCATATCTAGTTCAATACCGTTACCGGCAAGTCTCTTTACTCGTTTCGTAATACAAGATCACGTGACTAACTCCTTAGTCACATTGCTTGCAAGGCTTATTGTGATGTTGTATTACTGAGTGGGCCCCGAGATACCTCTTCATCACAGGGAGTGACAAATACCAGTCTTGATCCATGCCAACCCAACAACACCTTTGGATATACCTGTACAACACCTTCATAGTCACCCAGTAACATTGCGACGTTTGATACACACAAGGTATTCCTCCAGTGTCCAGGAGTTGCATGATCTCATGGTCATAGGAATATATACATTGACATGCAGAAAACATTAGCAATAAACTGACACGATCATATGCTACATTTATAGTTTGGGTCTTGTCCATCACATCATTCTCCTAATGATGTGATCCCGTTATCAAGTGACAACACTTACCTATGGCCAGGAAACCTTGACCATCTTTGGTCAACGAGCTAGTCAACTAGAGGCTCACTAGGGACAGTGTGTTATCTATGTATCCACACATGTATTTGAGTTTCCAATCAATATAATTCTAGCATGGATAATAAACGATTATCATGAACAAGGAAATATAATAATAATCAATTTATTATTGCCTCTAGGGCATATTTGCAACAATGTGCTGCAATGCGCTATAAGATCAGCCGCTATGACCCTGGTGATGTTGAGGGCGAGTGCGCCAGGAAGAAGAATCCTGCCATGGTTATGTGGTATACTCCTATAATACCATGGTTGAAATGTTTGTTCCAAAACAAAGAGCATGCCAAGTTGATGCGATGGCACAAAGAATATAGTAAGAAATACGGGAAGCTGGGAGTACCTGCTCACGGGTCGTAGTGGAAAACAATTGAGAGAAAGTGACAGGACTTTGCAACTCAGACAAGGAACGTATGGTTTTGTCTAAGCACAAATGGCATTAATCCTCATAGGGACTCGGACTATGAGAGCTCTATCAAGAAGTTATATGAAGCACAAAAAAAGAAGGAGTTGAGCTCAAGCTCGAGCCAAGCAGCTGGCAAAAAATACGGGAAAATTGTTCCCCAGCTAGGAGAACAGGCAGTGCAATCGATCCCCCCGCTACAAACACATGTGAGTACTGCCGATCAGCAACTGGTAATAAACAACAATCATAGAAGGTGGGCTAAAGAGGTCGGTGTCATTATACAACAGCTCCTATGCATCAAGGACTTCCAAACGTTTACACAGGAGGAACTAAAATGGAAATATGTTCGCGGCCAACCTATGGTCAAGCCTGAGAAGATCCCGCTTCTATCAATGAGAATGTATGAATTGCATCAATGGTACATGAGAGAAGTAAAGACTACCAATCGAGAGTCCCTCATGGTGAAAATCGAGGCACAACATTACTACCATAAAAAAGATTTGTGGGTTGAGTTTCAAGAAATGTTTCAGTTACTCAATCAAGACGCACTCGACAAATCTCTCGTTAGTTGCTAATGTGTGTAAGTGATTTCTTTCTGTAATTAAAGTCTCTAGCTAATTGTAGTGCTCATTCATTACATGTAATTATCCTCACTATATATTCTTTTCTATGGTATTATGCAGAATGAAGATGTATGAAATGAAAAAAGCTGGACGCTATGGCATTGGGTTCATGAACCCAAATACCATTAATGAAGAGACATGGACGCGTCAATGGGAACAAAAATAGACAGAGAAAAGCTTGCTAGAGTTCTTGACTAAATACCCAACCAGAAATAGTACTTCCTTACAACTTCGGGTGAGTGACATTGTCTTGTACTACAAATCCTGTTTTTGCTTACTAGATATTAATAAGTGTAGTTGATGAGTTATGCACATGCCCGCTTAATTATACAAACGTGTGCGCATGTAGTTTTCACTAGATCCCGCTAATCATTGAAGTTGACTAGGGAAAAGTTCAAGTACTGGACTCACCACTTAAATACGACGGAGACTACACAATTGTGAGGGGGGTGGTCGACACATAATTTCAATCATTATCGAACTATATTTCGGCCTATTTAGTTCATTTCCTGATATCAACTAATTAATAAATCCTTTAATCATTTTCTTTGTCGGCAGGCAGGGCTTGGGAAAAGTTCATCAAATAGGTTGAAGGCCCATGCAAACAAAAACTGAAATGGGTGCCACCCAAGGTAATTAATTAAGTAGTACTAGCTAGCTACCATCCCTTTAATTCTAGTTTCAATACCATTATCATGCTTGATTAATTATTACCTAATTGAATTCTATTCTCGTAAAGTGCCTAAGGCATGCGCTGAGAATAATTTATGTGCATACTACGTTTGTGAGAATATTCGCATGATGACGTCTCAAAGGTCCAAAAGTGATAGACAACTTTGGATACGTTTGTGAGAACACTATACACAATTCTTTTTATCATGATCTAATAAGTAACAATACTAAACTGGCAAGGCTTTGATTTTTTTTTTTGACTTTATTTTTACTGCTGCTGATCATTTATACATGAGCGTTAAGATCCGTATGCGGCCGGGTTTCGAGTGATTGGACTCACCGCTTTGATCGAACCTTCCTTCCCCTTCTCCTAACTTCTACAAAGATCCGTATCCTCATCCGAAAAAAATTAAGACCCGTACATTACTCCTCCACGACCGCTCATCTAAAAAAATTTGTCCACACACGTTTCCTCCTCCTCTGCCACCGCCGCCGCGTACCGTCCCTCCGCCGGCCCACTCCTCTACTACCTCCACCCGCCGCTCTTCCCCCCCCCCCCCCCTCCCTGGACGGGCGAGGTGTGTCCATGGCGATAGCATCCGAAGCAGGAGGAGAGGGGACTAGATGTGTCGGTACGGATCGACTATGGACTATGGAGGCAGTGACGGCCTACACGACGGAGACTACGATGGTCAGGCAATGCGGGAAGGTTCCTTGCTTTCCCATTGAGAGTCGCGTCGTTCCAGCCACACGCGCACCTTCCCGCTGACAAGGTCTCCGTCGAGGGATCTGGCGTCCCTGGCAAGCATGGAGTCCCATGCCCGCGTTGCCCAGCAAAGAGCAGTGTCGTCTTCCCCTTGTCGAGGCTGCCCTTGCTGCTCATGAGTGACATCATCGCCACCCAGCAGACCTCAAGCCGTTGATGGGATGCCTCATTGCAGTTCATTGGTGGACAAGCTTCACCCACACTGAGGGAAGACGATGTGAGGAAAGAGTAGGACGGGCGACGCGTCTGCCGTTTCGGCCACTGTCACTCTAGCTACCCTCCACCTGCTCGACACAGTCCTGCGCCTGGACTACCTCGGGCGGCTCCCACCTGAGCTCGCTGGATTGGCTCGCTCCGTGTTGCATGTCAGGCACTCAGCGCCATCTCTCTCTCTCTCTCTTGGTTCTGGCTGTGAATATTACACAGTTGATCTTATAGGTCATGAGGCGATCGCTACATGCCAACCTGAATGCCGGACTAAAGTGTGACACCCTGAAGGTATTTCTTTTCTACAGTTTTTGATGTATGAACTGCAGTTTTTTATGTATAATGACAAATTTGATCCTGCCCTATGCTCTACTAAATTGCAGCATAACCTAAACTGCGGTCTGCTAGAGTTTATGTTGTATCCATAAATATCGTCCAGCTAGCAAGTGCATCAGCGCATAAGCTTTAAACAGTGTTAGGTAGGGCGTGTGTACCAAACTAACTATCTATGCAACTTGCGATGGTTACGAATCAGAGGCTGGTACAGAACCTTTTCAACGGGAGCATATATGTAAATTTGAACCCATCTCTTCGGGATCCACAAGATACAAGTTCAAAGTAAATATCAGAAGAATTTTTGTATAATCTAGCATAGCAGCACCAAGGGTTTAGACCGTGTTGTGTTGTGCTACTCGAGAGCCATCAAAAACCGTTGTGCTTGGGACATCACGTCAGCTTAAAAGAACTATGTACATTGCAAAAACTGAATATTTGTTTCACTCTCCCGTTGTAGCAATACTCCTCACAGTAAAGTAGTGCCGCTATTGTCATCTGAACAATTTCCCAAAGATTGTCCTGTGAGTTTTAGAGAACAACTTCTTTACGGTCAGAGTAGTACAGTGATGCAACATAATAAATCATTTCAGAGAACTGCATTTTTCAAAACCAACAGGAGGATTCAATTTCAGTTTCTTTGGTCTTGTGAGGTGTGTAAACCATGACCAACAAATTAGAAAATCATCGAGCTGACTTGCTACTCTGTTTTGAGTTCACCTTTGTGAAGTGTGTCTGTACAAAAAAAATGTACTTCCATGTCTTTTGCTTTCTGATTAGTTGTTTGTGTTAATGCCACTGTAGGAAATCAAATTCCGGGTCATTACTTTTCTTAGGTACAGTGAATTTTCTAATTTGTCGTTCATGTTTTTTTCTAAAAACAAAATTTGGTTATGCAAAAGGTATATATGTATCTTTTGATATACTCCCAAATCATGTTTTGATATGCTCTCCATTATAGTGTTGTATTAGTTTTCAAATGAATTTCACAATCATTAATCTCAATTACCCATAGGGGATTTCAGTATTCCAGATAAATACAGTTTTGTGCATATGTGTTTCCTTGTGTGTTTTCAATGAAATTTATTTACTTGGAACAATTTTGATCAATTTGATTACTTTTTGTTTCTTACTGTCAAGAAAAGGCTGATCTCATTTTTTTGCAGCATTGGAATTTCCTTTTTACATGACACATTTTGCAGTGGACAATGAGGTGAGAACTTAAAACTAATCGACCTGATCAATTAGATATTTAGTGTTTATATTTTGTACAAGATCAGCTTTCATGCTGAATATCCATTGCACATGTATTCTCACTATGTATGACGTGCTCTTTTCCTGCTTAGTGGTCAGAACTTTGAAGATGAATGCAATTTCAAGTTCTATTGTTCCCTCTATGGATGTACAACAGACGTATATAGCTACGCACAAAAGGTGGTAAGAGGCTAAGCTTTCCGACTGCTTGATCTATTTCGTATTAAGAGTTTCATGCATTGTCCTTTTCCCTTATACATCATATAATTAAAGAGTGATTCATAACGTTTCTAGGTTATTGGTATCCTGTAAGGTAGGGGGAGATATGCTTTTGTTTTATTTTATGGCAGATTTTTATATTCATGTGAGCTTTGCTCCCCTGAATAAAATCCCTTCGGTGACATGTATAGTGGAGGAGTAGTTGAGCATTTGTTGAAGTCCTAAAATATTTATCGTATACTCATGGCGATGAAACACTTATAACCATAGTGTTTGTTCCATTGCTTCTGTATGTTATGCCAATTCAGCATCACTCGCTGCGACGAAGAATGCCAGCTCCTAGGGCTTGAGGAAATAGAGCACCGAGTAAAGGAAGAATTTAAGGAAATGTACATGTCTGTCAACCACCCGAGACGAAACAGTCTTCTCTCTTGTGATGAAGAAAGTGAAGACAAGACATGGAGATCAAAAGCCTATCATCCAGAATGCTAACAAGCACGTATGTTACTTAGACATGTTCTACTTCACTTAGTTATACTCTTTATCTGCGACTATGTGTCCATGATGTTGTATTTGTTTGTTCATTCATGCATGTATGCTACCTAGACATGTGGTTGAACTCAAATAATTCAGATTGTCTACACTATTGTTCAGTGTCTTTCCATAAACATATCAGCCTGCAAATATATACAAATGTTACTTACCAAAACATAGTAGACTACCATCATAAACACACGAACCAACAAATGAAACTACAAATTAATTAATGACGTATGCTTGCACGGGCACGGCGTGCATCATGCCTTTGTCCAGCTAGTATATATAGACACACCTAATATATTCATATTGATCTTCTTTTTTAATAAAGATGCAAGACATGCGGGATCAGCTCCTACCAACGGATCGCGTACGAGCAATTCAAGAGGAAATAACGAGATTTTTGCTCGACCAGGTATAGACCCCAAAGGAGAATACCATTACAAGCTGTAATGCATCCATGTAATGTTCTACAAATTGTAGGAGAAATTGTATATATATGTGTATGTGTGAATGGTCATGCGAGAAATTCGATGATATATATGATCGGTTCTAAAAGAAATTATATTTTTATATATGCATAATGTGCAAAATATGTTTGAAATGAAAAACACAAAATTAAAAGAAAAAATAAACCATAAACCCAAAACCCCTAAACCTTTTAGTCCCGGTTGGTGTAACCAACCGGGACTAAAGGCCCCAGCCCCACGGCACGAGCTCGTGTCACGTGGTGGGCCTTTGGCCCCGGTTCGTGACGAATCGGCACTAGGGGGGCTTTAGTCCCCACCCTTTAGTGTCGGTTGCAGAACCGGCACTAAAGGTCCTTATGAATCGGGACTATTGCCTCATTCTGCACTAGTGAACTACCCACCCTAGCCCAAAATGGAACCCTAGCTCCCTCCACCTCGGGTCCCATGCGTCCCCAACCCCAGCCGCCACCAGTCAGCTGCTCAGGTCACCTCCCACATTGCACCGGCCCTCCCGACCCACACTGGGGACCACTCGAGCCAATCTAGGCCCGGACATGCCCGAACCACGCCTCCGTCACCCAAGACGCTCCTCCTCGCGAGCCGCACCTCCTGCCGCAGCCCCTCGTCGCCTTCTTGCATTCCCCACCGCCAGCTAAGCCGCCGGAGTAACGCCATCGGCAAGCCCCAGCCTTGCGTGCGACCACCATGTAGCCCCACCGGACCTCCTCCTCCCTCTCCTTCTCTTTTCCTCTTCCTCCTCTCCCTAACTGTCTCTCTTTCTTTCCATGGTGCCAGAACCCGCCTCCACAGGAACTCCATGGCGCTGCACCAGAGCTGTGTCACCTCTGTTAGCACCGGATCTAGCCACCCCGTAGTCGCCCGCACCAGATCTGCTCCGCCCTGCTGCCTCGTGATCTCGTCAGTGAGGTCCTGCGGCAAGCCGCCGACGTCGGTTGCCTCCTGCTCGGGTCGAGCAGGCAGACGTCGCCCGCCCGTTGATCGCTAGGAGCATTATGTGGGCCTCCTCCCCATGCCCGCCTCCCCAGGCCGAGCGGACCCAGCCTCCTCACCGACTGGGCTTAGCCCATGGTGATAGAGCATCCACTGCTAATCCATAGGGTCCTGGGTTCGAAACCTAGGTAACCTTATTTTTTTCCTCTGTAATAGTTTTATTTTGCCGCACACACTCATGTCCATTTGAGACTGATCTATACCTAGGCCGCTGCACCATGATGCTTCGGGCCCAAGTATATTTTTTCAGCTCCGTAGATTTTAACATTTTCAAGTGCATGCATATTTTACATAAAATGTCCTTAATTTGCATTACTCACAAATAATTAGCCGTGCATTGGATTTAAAAACTTTATACATGAAAAATGCTTAGAATTTTGTGTAGTTTCACAATATCCAATTTTCAACCATGTTTAAAATGTTTAACTTGTTGTTTTCATCTAATTTGCATAAATGTCATCTCAAATGATTTATTTCGTAACTAACTAACTGTAGATCCGATTAAAATGATCCACATATGTAACTGGACCAGAACAATATGTAAAATAACATGGTAGCATTTGTTTTGATGTTTAAAAAGTCTAAAATTATGTTATAAGCAGAACAATACCGAAATATTAATTTGCATATGGGGACTTATAGAATTGTTATTCGTTGTTCAAGCATCATTTAAACTTGCCTAGAATTTCATGTAGTTCCATAATATCTTGTTGCATCCATTTTTAACATGTTTGTGGCTGTCATTTGCATACATTTTCCATTCATGGGATATCATCTTGTGATGGTCATATCTTTTAGATCGTAACTCTGTTTTAGATGATCTATATATGTAAATCGACTAGAATGACGTGTGGAATCACATGGTCCAATTTATTTTGTTGTATAATAAATATAAAATATTTTTAGTTCAGATCTGGACCAATTTAGAAATTAACATCTGGGGTCGTTTCAGAAATGCTATATGTTGTTTCTGACCTCATTTAAAATGGCTAGATAGTGTAGTTTATTTATGATTTACCTCTTGTCATGTTTAACAATATTTAAACTTGTCATGTAAATAAAAAAGAGTGAACTAAACAATTTGAACATGGAGTTTCGTCAATATGCAACTCGTTGCATATTGAGCTTCACTTTGAAAGTGCGTTATATTGACTAGAGGGGGTGAATAGGCGATTTTTTCAAATTCATCACCGAGGAAATTCCTAGAGAGGAAAGTCCTCAATCATGAACTGAGTGCAGCGGAAATAGTACTAAGGCAGAAGTGATAAAATGACTACAACAAAGTACTCAGGGTGAATTCAGAGAATCAGTTTGCACCGGTATAAGCAGGTGATGAATAAGTCAGGTGAAGAATTTGAGGTGAGGAATTAAGAGAAAGTCTTTAGTCAAATTATTCAAATAGTACAGGTGAAAGTCTTCAACATGCAATTGAGGAAATGAAAAGAGTTGAAGAAATAGAACCGGTAGCTTGATGAAGACAGTTGTTGATGACCCAATTTCAACTGTTGTGATAGTTGTACGTCTGGTTTGGAGTGACTTGGTATTGAAACCAAAAGACACACAGTCCCGGGACACACAGTCCCTACCGTATTCTCCTTGAGCTAAGGACAGACAGTCCTCGCCCAACACTCGTGGTAAGTGAAAGTGGGTTATATCGACTAGAGGGGAGGTGAATAGGAGATTTTTATAATTTCATCACTGAGGAAATTCCTTTTGAGGAAATTCCTCACTGATGACTAACTTACAGCGGAAACAGTAAAGGATCAGGAGTGCAAAGTTTCACAACAACAGTTTTTCAGTGTGAGGAATGTGAAAACAGATTGCAAGTGAGCAGGCACGTAGAAAACAGATGAGGATTAACTAGCGTGAAGAATTTGGGGGTTGAGGAATTTCAGAGAAAGTCTTCAGCAAATTCTTCAAACAGTGAAAGTGAAAGTCATCAACACATAATCTGAGGAATGTAAAGGGATGAGGAATTAGAACCCGTTTCACAGCGAAGACAGTAGTTGATGACCCAGTTCCAACTGTTGTGACAGTTGTACATCTGGTTTGAAGCGGCTTGGTATTGAAACCAAAAGACACACAGTCCCGGGACACACAGTCCCTACCGTATTCTCCTTGGGCTAAGAACACATAGTCCTCGCCCAACACTCGTGGTAAGTCTTCAGGGCAGACTTCCAAACCCTCACAAACTTGGTCACCCAGTGATCCACAATTGACTGTTGGATTGCTCTAGACCATGACGCATAACCGTCTGGAGGATGCACAGTCCTCAAAGGTAAAAGGCTTCAGTCCCACACATGAACAACTTCTTCAGTGATGCTCAATCACTTGGCTCTCGGTTTGGGGTTTGGTGTTTGGGGTATTTCCTCACTGATGAATTTCTCTCGAAGACTCTAAGGAATTGGGTTGCTCTTATGACAAGTGTGGGGGTGGCTATTTATAGCCTGGGAGCATCCCGACATGATTTGACACTAATGCCCTTAAATAATATGACCGTTGGTGTGGATAAGACCAATGATGTGGTGTGGCTATCAAAACGGTCGGAACCCTCAACTGTAAGAGTCCTCATGTCACTTGTATTCCTCACTTGAGGCTTTTGGTAGGATTAGGCTTGGGTTGAGCATCATGAGGAAATTCATTTCAAAGTGTAACTTCGACCCCCTTTAACAGTACGATGTTCCTATTACTCAAGTGTGAAGAAAACAAAACAGAAAGAGTAAATCTTCATGCTGCAAAGTCTTCAGAATGATTTTCTTCGGGACACACCGAATTCCTCAATTTCAATATCTTCATGAGGAATATCAATTTCATCGCAGATTCTTCGCGATTCAATTCTTCAGCTTCAGACCAATTTCTTCAACCGAAGATATACATTTTTAGGGGTCGATATTCATCAAATGTTTCAAACTCCTTAGTGACTTATAGATCCTGTGTACACTCATGAACACATTAGATACTTAACCTATAAGTCTTCAAACCACCAAAATCACTAAGGGGCACTAGATGCACTTACAATCTCCCCCCTTTTGGTGGTTGATGGCAATTAGGTTAAGTCTTCAACATGGATAAAAATATGAAGTGTAAATACTCATTTGAGGAATTTGAAATCAAGATTCAGAGAGACTCCCCCTGAAGATGTGCATATCTTGAGGATTTTGCTTTTCACAGCAAATGCACATTGATGATTTATATCATGGAGATCTCCCCCTGAGTCTTGTAAATCTTGCATACATATGACATATAGTATGAAGAAATTGAAGATGCATGATGACAAATGGTATCTGACGTATTCCAGCATGCGTGCATTAAAAATTTGAGGAATAAGCATGCGAAGAAAAACGTTCAAAAGCGTCAGAGTACCATCGGGCTTAAGTTACAACTCATTACATAAACACTTCAGAAGAGCCAAGAGTTTGTAACATAAATATAGTTCATAAGCCCCAAAATATCCCGCTTGAAGACTAAATCTCAAGTTTCTCCCCCTTTGTCATCAAGTGACAAAAAGGGACAAACTAAGGACTAACGCCCGTGAAGACTTCACTCCTTGGCAATTGATGAAGACGCATGAGGGTTCTTGGGAGTAGTCTTCTTCCTTGGACCGGTGGCAGTGTCTTGTTGTTCTTCATCGGATTCAGCAGTGTGGAATGAAGAAAACGAACTGTCTTGAAGGTCTGGAATTGGAATTGGCCTGAACTTCTTCTTGGGTGGCCACGACCAGTCAAAGTCTCGCTCAAACTCCAATTCTTCAAGTTCTGCCAAAGTCTTCAGATGAGCAAGAGTAGCCCAGGTGCGATCAAAAACCTCATGAAGATAGTGATGGTTAAGCTTCACAGAATTTTGTGTTTCAGTGAGGGTTTTCACAATGGCGCCGAACTGGCGTTTGACCCACTTGTGATTCCGATCCACCTTCTGGTGAAGACTGAGGAGAAGCTCTCTGGTATTCAGCGCGCGAGGAGCAACAGGCTTGGAGGATGAGTCTCAGTATCATCCCATGAAGAATATGGCTCAGCCTCTCTGAACTGGCCATCAAGAGGCCTACTGCCTTCATCAATAACAGACTTGCCTTTTCCTTCAAAAGGCTCGAAAGTCTTCTTGTTGATCCTGATAGGAGGCATGTAACCAATATGATTGTTGCAGTCAGCGAGAAAGTTGATGCATGTCCTTTTCCTGATGAATCTCATGATCCATGGAGCATAGATCTTGTGGTCAAAAGGACACATAGCATTGTCGGCCAAAGTCCTCAAGAAGACATCATGGATGTTGATAGGAATACCATGAATGATGTTGAAGAGGATATTCTTCATGAGGCCTACAACATCTTCTTCATCATCGTGTCCCTTGATTGGTGCAAGGACGTTGCAGAGGATTCTGTAAACAGATCTTGGTTCATACTTGAGCTCGTGGACGAGGAAGGTTTTCCTTGGTGGTTTCCCTTTAGCCAAAGGCTTCATGAGGACTTCCATCATCCCTTTGGGCAGCTCACGCTCACCATAAAGCTTCACGGCCTCCTCTGAGGGAATTGATACTCGCAATTCATGCAGTAGCTCAGTAGCAGGAGCCTTGTAGTGAGTATTTTGCGTCATCCAGTCAAACACCCAGGTGTTAATGTCTACAGGATCGCGAGATATGTGAAGAGTGGCATAAAATTGAAGAATGAGCTCACTGTTCCAATCAAAGATGTCAGAGCACATTGGTAGAAGTCCAACTTCATGAAGGACGTTGAGGACTGGAGCCAGGCATGGTATTGCTTCAAGCTCAACATGAGGAATATGCCTGTGCTGGAAAATCTTATTTCTTCCACACAACACAGAGGCATAGTAATTCACCTGTCTCCTCGTCCAAAACTTCAGATTCCTGATTTGAGGTTTGTCATAGGGATTTTCGCCAATGAAGTACATGCGTTCTTCAAAGAAGTTCTCCTTCTGAAACCGTGGTCGCTTGGAGAATGGCTGACGCTGCATTGGCTGAAGATTTTGCTGAGGAACTGGAGGGGAGACAACAATTGCAGTCTCTAGGTTGAGCATGACGAAAGCATTGTCTTGGTCTGGTGTATTTTCCTCAGCATTGTCCTCAGGGTGAGGAATTTCATTATCTTGGGCTTCAGGCTGAGGAGCTTGCTCATGTTGTGCTTCATGTTGAGGAATGAGATCTGGCTGGGCATCAGGCTGAGGAATTTTATCAACTGGAGCATCCTGTTGAGGGTTTGGCTCCGGAGGAGGAATAGGTTCATTCTGAGCCTCGGTGTGAAGATCTTGCTGAGGAGGAGGAGTTGGGTCAGCCTGATCCTTAACTTGAGGATTTTTTTTCTCAGGACTCTGAATTTCATCAGCTTGAGGATTTTCACTTTGCTCTTCCTCAGCTTGCTTGGTGACAGAGGCAGATTCATCAGCTGGTGCAGCTGATCCTTGTGCAGTTTTTACCTGAGGAATGGAGGGCTGAGGACTGTCGTCAATGCGAATTTCTTCGTCAGTGTGTTCCTCAGATGCAGCATCTTTCATTTCCTCATCTGGCCCTTTCTCCTGGTCTTCAAAGGTGACCATTTCATAAGATGGAGCGATGTTGAGGGGCACAGGGTCCAGTGGAGCATTTTCTTCAAGTGCTTTGAGGCGCTTGGCCTCGGTGTTTTCTTCTGCTAAAGAAGCCTTTCTCTTCTTGGCTTCCTTTTCAGCAGCCCTTGTTTTCTTCATGTCTGATGCAGACGGAGTCATCTTCTTCACCTTTGAAGCTTTTGGTGAAGGTCTTTTCTCAGCAGATTCATCAGCTGGCTTTGAGGAACCAGCTGGAACAGAGTCATTATCTGGCTTTGAAGCAGCAGCTGGATCAGGGGCAGTCTCACCAGCTGTAGCAGATTCATCAGCTGGATTTTCCGTGGTGATTTCTTCAATTGCCGGTACGTCCACATGGCTTTCTTGAGGTATTTCCTCAGCTTGAGGAGTTTCATCAGCCTGAGGAGTTTCATCAGCCTGAGGAGTTTCATCAGCTGGTTCTTCAATCAGAGGCTGAGGAGTTGGTACTGGAGGGGCAGCCTTCTTGCTGTAGTTGTCAACAGCTTGAGTGGCAAGTTTGATGAAATTGCTTTTGAGACTTTGACGATCAGATAGCTTGGAGTACTTATCTGTCAAAGTCTTCAACTCAGACTGTGTTGACACCAGTGCATCAGGCGTCAGGTTGAGGAGATTCTACCTAAGGAATTTCTCCTTCTTGAGGTTAGCAACCTTGGCCTGTTTGGCTTGCTGCTCCTTCCACTTGGCCTCGTTGATGAATGTGGCCACCATGTGGCTGATGCCAGGTGTAAGTTTCAAATCATCAAGCGGAGTGTTGGGGTCCTCATACCAGATATTTATGTAGTCTAGGAGGACTTTGGGGTCCATTGCCAGAGGAATTGCGCTACCAGAAGCTTGAGCTACCCTCTCCTGCTTGTTTCTGATCATAGCTTGCAATGTTTCATCATCATATTCATCACTACCCTCTGATGCAGAAGGGACTGTGATGATTTTGCTGGGACTTGGTTTTGTTCCTCTTCTAGCAGACACCTTAGTCTTCATAGGAGGTGGTGAAGACTTTGTCTCCGAGCTGGTTGCAGCTGGGAGTGAGGAACTGGAGGTAGCGGGCAGTGGCTTCATGACCGGCTTCAGTTCTGGTTTTGAAACCTATGGTGGCGCTGAGTATTTTGGCGCTGAGGGTTTTGTAGCTGATGCCAGAGCTGCTTTCTCTTGAGGCTTTGAAGCCTTTGGTTTTGATGGCACAGACTTCTGTTGAGGAATTGCCAAACCAGAGGTCTCAGTAGTAGAGGAAGTAGCTGCAGTTCAAGCAGCAGCAGATGATTCATTGAATTTCCTCACAGGAGCATCTGTGTGCTTCTTAAGCTTAGCCAAGTGCGTGTCCTTTTCATTAGGATAGTCATCAAGGGTCTTGAGGCTTGAGGGATGTGCTACTTGATGATCCTCAAGTGGAGCCCGTTTGCCAGGAGGCTTCAAAGCGAATTTCTTCGCATACTTGGGAGTAACAAATATGTATTCCTTCCACTCCTTAGCCCATCGGCATTCTATCTTGTGAAGCCGAATCTTTCTCTTGGCCATTGTTTCATTTTCATCAGGTGTGCAGTAGTCCAAGTATATATCCTCAGGTATGTCCAAAGTTGTATTCTGCTCAAGTTTCTTGCCTCCCTTCTGCTTCCTATCATCCTCCATTTTCTTCAGCTGAGGATTTTGTTGATGAGATTGAACTCTTGAGGATTCTTATGAGACTTGAAGATTTTCTTCAAGAAACGCTGCAAATGAGTTAATGTGATAAGAACCGAGAGATTCATCAGCTGACATGTGTGTACGTGTGAACAGAGTATAGTTGCAAGGAATTTGGAGAGGTCATATGCGTTCTCAGATTTGAAGAAAATGAAAAAGTTTGACAGTTGAGGAATTTGCCTAAGCATATTGTTCTTGGGTTCCAGAGTTGTACAGATCCGAAAGTTCACACAATTGAGGAATCTCGTGAAAATCTTAGATGCTTAGTGAAGTTAATCAATAGTGAGGTGATAGGCAGTGTTTGAGGAATCAGATGCATATGGATTCTTGAGGAAAACATATTTCACATCTCAGAGGTAAAATAGTACATCAAACTTGCTATAAAAATAGGGTTTTTATTTACCCTAGATGGCGCGCATGAAGAACAGAGAAGAGTTGCAGGGAGAAGCTCTTTGGTGCGTGTCCAATGCGCCCTAACCCGGCAGCAGAGGACGTCTACGGCGGCGGCGGACGAAGATGGTCCGACTCCGGCGTCGTTTCGGTGACGGAAAAGTCAAGGCAGTGAAGCTCTTCTTTGCCGGCGACGAGACTTCTAGCGCTGGCGGTAGGGTTCGGGGCTTTTGCTGTAGCAGGAGAGCGACGCAGCGAAGAAGTGTTTGCCAAGGGGGATAAGGACATATTTATAGCCAGGCAGTTACTGTTGGCACAAAGAAATCGAACCAAATAGCCCCTGCCTCTATGTCTCCGCAGGACACGTGTAGCTTGCGGGCAAAGCGGTGGAGATCGTGGTTACCCGGACGAGGAAAGTGGGGTTCAGTTACTGTTCATTTAAAAAAATATTTTTGAAGATTTGAGGATTTCGTTACAAAATCATCAGCTGACAAGGATGCAGTGAGGATTTCAAACAAGGTTTCAAGTAGAACGCATATGAAGAATTGAATAGATTGGATGAGAATAGCATAGAGGGAAAGTAGGGTCCGATCACATTCACTTAGATGAAATATCAACTTGAAGGAATAGCTATAAGTAAATACTGTTGAGGACTTGAAATCACAGTCTATCTAGGTAAACGAAAGTCATCAAGTGTTTTTGAAGATTTGAGGATTTTATTATAAATCGTCACAATGAAGAACAACAATTTTGAAGAAAATAAAATTTTGAGGAAATGGAACTTTGAAGAAAATCAACTTGAGGAATTTCATGTTGCGCGGTGGCGTTACCCACCATATAAGAATGTTTATTACAGACGCCGCGTACAATTGTCGTAGGGCCCTAAGAATCAATTTCGTCGTTGATTTCTTCACATTCAGAGTGATATTCTTCATCAGTTGAAGAAAATTGATTCATCATGTGTTGCACATCTAAGTCATCAATTTTGCATAAGTGTTAGGATGTGTGCATGTTTTTACAAAACATTTGAAGATTCTAAGATATTTAGCTCACACCGCAACTTGCAAAACCTTTTCTCATCCAAGGGCTTAGTGAAGATATCTGCCAGTTGATCATCAGTCTTCACATGGTCGATGAGGATATTGCCCTTGACGACACGGTCCCGGAAAAATGATGACGAATCTGGATGTGCTTAGTCTTCGAGTGATGTACTGGGTTGTATGCAATCTTGATTGCACTCTCATTGTCACAGTAGAGAGGCACATTCTTCATGTTGATGCCATCGTCCTTGAGGGTTTGCTTCATCCACAGCAATTGAGCACAGCATGAACCCGCAGCAATGTACTCGGCTTCGACAGTGGAGAGTGATACGCAGTTCTGTTTCTTTGAGGACCAGCAAACTAGTGATCTTCCAAGGAAATGGCATGTGCCAGATGTTGACTTGCGATCCACACGGTCACCGGCATAGTCAAAATCAGAATACACTACCAGATGAAGATTTGAGCCCTTGGGATACCATAATCCTAGTGTCGTGTGTGAGCTAAGTATTGAAGAATATGCTTCACAGCCTTATGGTGTGATTCCTTCGGTTTTGCTTGAAAACGTGCACACATGCAAACACTAAGCATTATATCTGGCCTAGATGCACATAGATATAATAAAGAGCCAATCATAGAGCGATATACCTGCTGATCAAATTCTTTACCATTTTCATCAGTGCCGAGGTGGACGTTGGTTGGCATTGGAGTCTTGGCACCTTTGCATTCGTGCATATCGAATTTCCTCAGAACATCCTTGAGGTATTTCTCCTGTGATATGAAGATTCCATTGCGTTGTTGACGAATTTGAAGACCTAAGAAGAATTTCAGCTCCCCCATCATGGACATATGATATTCTTCACTCATCATGTAAGCAAATTCATCACTGTATCGTTTGTCAGTACAGCCAAATATAATGTCATCGACATATATCTGGCACACAAATAGCTCATTATCATAGGATTTAGTGAAAAGAGTTGGATCGAGTGAACCAGGTTTGAAGCCTTTCTTCATGAGGAATTCCTTCAATGTATCATACCATGCCCGAGGGGCTTGCTTGAGACCATAGAGCGCCTTTTTGAGTCTGAAGACTTTGTCTGGATTCTTTGGATCCTCAAAACCTGGGGGCTGAGCAACATATACTTCTTCCTCAAGCTTACCATTGAGGAATGCACTTTTCACATCCATTTGATATAATATGACGTTATGATGATTAGCATAAGCAAGTAGTATTCGAATGGCTTCAAGTCTAGCAACAGGTGCAAAAGTTTCATCGAAATCTATTCCGTCAACTTGGGTGTAGCCTTGGGCTACAAGTCGTGCCTTATTCCTCACCACTTGACCATCCTCATCTTGCTTGTTTCGGAAAATCCACTTGGTTCCGATGATATTGTGCTTGCGAGGATATGGTCGTTTGACGAGCTCCCATACGTCATTCAGCTTGAATTGAAGAAGTTCGTCTTGCATAGCTTGGATCCACTTCGGTTCCAGGAAAGCCTCAGCAACTTTTGAAGGTTCTTTGATAGATACAAAGGAGAAATGCCCAAAAAAGTTAACTAAGTGTGAAGCTTTTGAGCGAGTGATAGGACCTGGCGCATTGATGTCATTGAGGATTTTGTCAAGTTCTACTTCATTTGCAATCCTCGGATGAGCTGGTTGAGGATTTCGTCTGGGCTGAGGAAGTGGTTCTGGAGCCATTTCCTCAGGAGCACCTTCTTGATTTTCATCAGTGATGGGGATGGTTTCTTCATAAATTTCCTCAGCGGGAACAATGTCTTCAGTAGGTTTGAGCTTTATTGCTTCCTCAGGAGACAGCTTATCTGGATCAGAAGGCAATTTCTCTCTTTGCGAGCCATTAGTTTCATCGAACCGCACATCTACAGTCTCAACAACTTTGTTGTGATAGTTGTTGAAGACTCTGTAGGTGTGCGAGTCCTTTCCATAACCAAGCATAAAACCCTCATGTGCCTTAGGTGCAAGTTTTGAGCTATGGTGAGGATCTCTAATCCAACATTTTGCACCGAAGACTTTGAAATAACTTACATTGGGTTTCTTATCAGTGAGGAGTTCATATGAGGTTTTCTTGAGGAATTTGTGAAGATATACCCTGTTGATGATACGGCATGCAGTGTTGATTGCTTCAGGCCAAAAGCGACGAGGAGTCTGATATTCTTCAAGCATAGTTCTTGCCATCTCAACCAGAGTCATGTTCTTCCTTTCGACGACACCGTGGTGTTGAGGAGTATAAAGAGCAGATAATTCGTGAGTGATACCAAGTTCATCAAGATAATCATCAAGACCAGTGTTTTTGAACTCTGTTCCATTATCACTCCTGATATGTTTGATCTTGATGCCAAAGTTCGTCGAGGCCCTTGAAGAAAATCGTTTGAAGATTTCCTGCACTTCAGTTTTATATATGATGATATGCACCCATGTATATCTGGAATAATCATCAACTATGACGAAGCCATATAAAGATGCTGCATTGGTTAGTGTGGCATAGTGAGTAGGTCCAAATAGATGCATATGAAGCAATTCGAAGGGACGAGTAGTGGTCATGATAGTCTTCGAGGGATGCTTGGATCTGGTCATTTTCCCAGATTCACATGCACCGCAGAGATGATCCTTGAGGAATTTGACTGATTCGATGCTGATGACATGCTTCTTCTTCGCGAGCGTGTGCAAATTCCTCATGCCTGCATGACCTAGTCTTCGGTGCCACAGCCATCCTTCTGAGGTTTTTGCTAGTAAGCAAGTGGCCGGTTGAGGACCTGTAAAGAAATCAACAATGTACAAATCCCCTCTTCTTACACCTTCGAAGACTTTGGATCTGTCAGATTCCATGATGACTACACATCTATATCTACCAAAGATAACAATCATATCAAGATCACAAAGCATCAAGACTGACATGAGGTTAAAACCAAGGGATTCAACAAGCATCACTTTGTCCATATGCCTATCCTTGGAAATAGCCACTTTGCCAAGTCCCAATACCTTGCTTTTACCTTTGTCAGCATATGTGATTTGCTTCAGAGGTGATGGAGTTAGTGGCATATTCATCAGCAAGCTTTTATCACCAGTCATGTGATGTGTGCAGCCACTATCAAGAACCCACTCAGTATTCTTGGGTTTGTCATCCTTTGAACCTTTTGCCATGAAGCAGTAGGTTGGAGCGAAGTCATCAGCATAGTCATCAGTGTGGATGGTGTTATCATCTTCTTCAAGGTTGAAGATTGACTTGCTGACGAAAGTGGTTGCAAGTGCAAGACTGGCCTGTCCGGATTCTGAGTCTTCATCAGAACTCTCTTCTTCATCATATTCCTCTGATTCTGCCTCGGAATCCATTTCCTTGCCAATAAGTGCCCGAGCCTTTCTGAAACTAGACTTCTTGTGAGATGAGGGCTTTGAAGATGAGGATTTTGAAGATTTCTTCTTCTTCTTTGATCATCAGAACTGTCATCCTTGTATTTCTTCTTCTTTCATTCCTTTCCCCAACGGGGACAATCAGCAATGTAATGACCCGATTTCTTGCATTTGTGACAGGTTCTTTTCTTGTAGTCCTCAGATGAAGATTCTGATTTCCTCATGTCTCTTCTTGAAGATTTACCGAACTGGCCATGTCGTGTAAACCTCTGGAATTTCCTCACGAGCATTGCAAGCTCCTGTCCAAATTCTTCAGGGTCACCAATGCTGTCATCTGAGTCTTCTTCTTCAGATGAGGAAATTGCTCTAGCGTTCAGTGCACGTGGTGTAGAATAGCTTGGTCCATATAGATCTTTATTTTCTTCTTGCTGGAATTCATGAGTATTGAGCCTTTCGAGTATATCAGCTGGATCAAGCATCTTGTAGTCTGGTCTTTCTTGAATTATCAGAACTAAAGTATCAAATGAAGAATCCAAAGATCTTAGCAGTTGCTTCACAACTTCGTGATTAGTAATGTCTCAAGCTCCCAGTGCTTGCAGTTCATTTGATATGTCAGTGAGGCGATCAAAGGTATCTTGGTAGCTTTCATTGTCATGCCTCTTGAAGCGATTGAAGAGATTGCGAAGAACATCAACAAGAGAGTCACACTGGGTTGATACTCCTTCATTTACTTTGCACAGTCTCTCCCAGATAAGTGTTGCAGAGCCCAAAGCACTCACTCTTCCAAACTGGCCTGGGCTCAGATGGCCACAGATGATATTCTTCGCTTGAGAATCAAGTTGCTTGAATTTCTTCACATCAGCAGCAGAGACACTAGCAGAGATGATGGGGACGACATGTTCCACAATATACTAGAGATCATTGTCAATAGCTTGTAGATGCATCTGCATCTTTGTCTTCCAGAAGGGAATGTTCTTTCCTTCGAAAGTAGGACATGCTGCAATAACCTTAATCATGCCTACAGTTGATATAACTAAAACTCCAGGTGGTTAAACCAAAATCACACAGAACAAGGGAGTACCTTGCTCTGATACCAATTGAAAGTGCGTTATATCGACTAGAGGGGGTGAATAGGAGATTTTTAGAATTTCATCACTGAGGAAATTCCTTTTGAGGAAATTCCTCACTGATGACTAACTTACAGCGGAAACAGTAAAGGATCAGGAGTGCAAAGTTTCACAACAACAATTTTTCAGTGTGAGGAATGTGAAAACAGATTGCACAGTGAGCAGGCACGCAGAAAACACATGAGGATTAACTAGCGTGAAGAATTTGGGGTTGAGGAATTTCAGAGAAAGTCTTCAGCAAATTCTTCAAACAGTGATAGTGAAAGTCATCAAGACATAATCTGAGGATTGTAAAGAGATGAGGAATTAGAACCCGTTTCACAACGAAGACGGTAGTTGATGACCCAGTTCCAACTGCTGTGACAGTTGTACATCTGGTTTGGAGCGGCTTGGTATTGAAACCAAAAGACACACAGTCCCGGGACACACAGTCCCTACCGTATTCTCCTTGGGCTAAGAACACACAGTCCTCGCCCAACACTCGTGGTAAGTCTTCAGGGCAGACTTCCAAACCCTCACAAACTTGGTCACCCGGCGATCCACAATTGACTGCTGGATTGCTCTAGACCATGGCGCCTAACCGTCTGGAGGATGCACAGTCCTCAAAGGTAAAAGGCTTCAGTCCCACGCAGGAACAACTTCTTCAGTGATGCTCAATCACTTGGTTCTCGGTTTGTGGTTTGGTGTTTGGGATATTTCCTCACTGATTAATTTCTCTCGAAGACTCTGAGGAATTGGGTTGCTCTTATAACAAGTGTCAGTTTCTAACGGAGCAGCCAACCAGCTAATGGTTGTGGGGGGTGGCTATTTATAGCCTGGGAGCATCCCAACATGATTTGACACTAATGCCCTTAAATAATATGACTGTTGGTATGGATAAGACCAATGATGTGGCGTGGCTATCGAAACGGTCGGAACCCTCAACTGTGAGAGTCCTCATGTCACTCGTATTCCTCACTTGAGGGTTTTGGTAGGATTAGGCTTGGGTTGAGCATCATGAGGAAATTCATTTCAAAGTGTAACTTCGACCCCCTTTAACAGCACGGTGTTCCTATTACTCAAGTGTGAAGAAAACAAAACAGAAATTGTAAATCTTCATGCTTCAAAGTCTTCAGAATGATTTTCTTCACGGCACACCAAATTCCTCAATTTCAATATCTTCATGAGGAATATCAATTTCATCGCAGATTCTTCGCGATTCAATTCTTCAGCTTGAGACTAATTTCTTCAACCGAAGATATACATTTTTAGGGGTCGATATTCATCAAATATTTCAAACTCCTCAATGACTTATAGATCCCGTGTACACTCATGAACACATTAGATACTTAACCTATAAGTCTTCAAACCACCAAAATCACTAAGGGGCACTAGATGAACTTACAGTAAGTCTTTAGGGCAGACTTCCAAACCGTCACTAACTCGGTCACCCGGCGGTACATAATTGACTGTTGGATGCTCTAGACCATGTCGCCTAGCCGTCTGGAGGATACAAATTCCTCAAAGGTAACAAGCGTCGGTTCCACATAGGAATAACTTCTTCAGTGATGCTCAATCACTTGGGTTTCGGTTTGGGTTTGGGTGTTTGGGGTATTTCCTCACTTGATGATTTTCTCTCAAAGTCCTCGAGGAATTGGGTTGGTCTAGATGACAAGTGTTAGTTTCTCTTGGAGAAGCCAACCAGCTAGTGGTTGTGGGGCGGCTATTTATAGCCTCGAAACATCCCGACATGATTTGACATTAATGCCCTTAATGATATGACCGTTGGGTGGATAAGATTTGGGACAGGTGGCGCGTGGCGTGGCAACGGTCGGAACTTTCAACTGTGAAAGTCCTCATGTCTCTCATGTTCCTCACTTTGAGGATCTGGTAGGTGTAGGTTTGAGTTGAGCATCATGAGGAAATTATTTCCATAGTTTTTACCTTGACCCCCTTTAATAGTATGGTGTTCTTATGACTCGAGAATGAAGAAAATGAAACACAAAGAGTAAATCTTGAATCTTCAAAGTCTTCAGAGTATTTTCTTCGGGACATACCGGATTCTTCGTCTTCAATATCTTCATGAGGAATATCAATTTCTTCGCGATTGTCACATCCCTGACACCTTAATCAAGTTAGCATTGTGCTCATATCTTCTTTGCATTGCATCTAGGAAATTTTCAACAAGAACAAAGTAAGTGGTGAAGGAAAAATAAAAAAACCCTAGCCACTTCTCAAATTAAAGGAAATTTCAAACTAGTTAAAATCAATGAACCCAAAATGGCCTCAAGAAAAGTTCAACTTTTCTGATAAATCATGGAAGCAAATAAGCAATGAAGGAAACCATTTTCATAACCCTTTTGGCATTTTAAATAAATGCAAAAAGCTACTGGTTTCAAGTTTAAAATTTGAATTCAAAAACTTTAAGTTTTCAAAAATGTTGAAAACTCCAGGAATGGTTGGATATATTCCAACAAATATTCTGGTGTGTTCAAAATAGTTTTTACAAACTATTTTGGAGCTGAAATAAATAGCAAATCAAATAGTTAGCAAAACAGAAAAAAAACAGAAAAAAAAGGAGGAAGGAATTACCTGTTGCTCACCTTAGCCCAGGCCCAGTCGCTGTCGTCTTCCTCCACGCCAGTAGGAGCAGGAGGTGGCCAGGCAGGCACAGAGCTGCGTGGAGGCGCGCGACGCCGCGCGCCTCCACGCAGCTCTCTGCCTGCCTGCCTGGACGCCGCTTCGTGCTGGCGAGCACGGGGATAACCTCCCCGAGCACGTATCTATCCATTCCCGTGCTCCATCTTCCCCCTCTCCTCTCGGTTCTTCCGATCCCCACTGCCGCCATTGACAGGAGCTCGAGCTCGAGCTGCCCGTGCCCCTAGCCACAAGATCTTCCTCCCGAGTGTGCCATTAGCTCCGCCTTGACAAGTTGGTCCTCCCTGCAGAAGCCGAAGCCTCCCCGAGCCCTGCAACGCCCACGGCACCGTTGTCTTCAACCTTCGGCCGCCGGCGAGCTCTCCTCGATTCGTCGCCCTCAGCGCTTCCCCGAGCCGTCTAAGCCCTCCTCTGCACTCCTCGTGAGCTTGCGCAACTTTTCCCTAAGTTTTCCCCGTCGATCTCCTCCTCTAGGCCTAGTTCCACCGGAGCCCGGCGAGGACCGCCGCTGCAGCTCATCGCCGGTAGCCCTCCGGTGAAGAGTTGGTCCGTCTGAGGCCACCAGCAGCCTCACGACGTCACGTAGATGCTTTAGGAGCCCAGCCCCGCGCGATTTGACCCTGTGTTCGATGACTTCGACGATGGCCGAACTTGGTCGCCGCCGAGCTCGTCGCCGGCGTCGATTCCGGCCACCCCAGCCCCTAGGGTTTGCCCCATCATGCGCGCCGTCGATTGGCCGTTCTCCCCATGGTCTCCGCCGTGCGTTTGGTCGTCGGAGGCAAGTTTCCGATCCCTCCGCCGTACTGGTGGTCGCCGGAGGCTCCCCCCGGCGAGGACGACCTCGCCGCCGGTGGATCTCAGCTGGCCTGAGCCACTGACGTGTGGGGCCAGCCTCTGGATAATCTGGTCTAATAAAAATAAAATTAAATAAACTAATAAGTCACTGACATGTGGATCCAGTGAGGTTAATTAGCTAATTAAGATTAAAACTAATCTAAAACTGACGAGAGTCATTGACCAGTGGGTCCCACTGGTCATGTTTGACTTTCAACGGCCAGTTGGACCTGCTGATGCAGTAAAGAGTTTTCTGATTTAAAATAATTTCAGAAAAATGCCAAAACTTCTAAAAATCATAGAAATTAATCTGTAACTCCAATGAAAATAATTTATATATGAAAAAGTATCAGAAAAATCCAAGGAATCTGAATATGTCATTTTCAAACATGTTTGAAAATGTTACTAAACCCAAACATATAGATTAATGAATAAGTTAACTTTCATAAATACTTTGGAGATGGAATTTGGAAAATATTTAAATTTCACTACAAATGATATGATCAAACATTGTCCAAATCACAAACCAGCAACCTAACATGTCATTTCCATGCATGTTAAAAGCAAGTTGATCTGAGCATCAGGTCGAATCAATTAAAATGGTATTCGAGAATACCTCATTTGAAGTGATATTTGAATTTGATTCAAATCAACTTCAAACCTAATAAATGTTAGCTATAATATTATACCACCTTGCATCCTCATGCCATGCTCATGCATCATCTTGTTGCACATGATTGTTATTGATTGTTGTCATTCCTTTTTGGTAGGCTCCGCTCCCCCGGATTCCACCGAATATCCGTCTGACGGATATTATCCCTCCTCTGAGCAACAAGGCAAGGAACCATTTTGATCATCCCGATAAATCCCATGTTCTCACTCCTGCACTTACTTATTGCATTAGGATCAAATGCTTCAAATGCTTTTGCCACGTTAGTTGAACCCACTTCCTTTGCATGACCTATCCTTGTCACAGTAAATAGCTGAACCTTGCAACCTAGCATACCTGGTAGTTGCTTGAGCCATGATGTGCCTTATCCTGCTATGCGTGCTATGCTTAGAGTTGTGTATGGTCTGTCATCTGGGAGATGAACAGAATTGTGAGAATGTGTTCAGTAAGTAAAGGTTGTGTGTTGAACCTGATTTGGTAAAGGTACCGGTGAAAGGCTGTGTAGGAGTACATGGCGGGTTGTTTCATTGGAACCGTCCTTAGGAACTTAGTTCCGTGTATGTAATCCAAGACTAGATACTACCACACGTTGGGATACTTAATTGACCCTATCGACTTATTAATCGCTTAGTACTCGGTCCAGGAGTTGCAAGTAGTTTCTGGTGTTTATAGTCATGCTGGAGGCCGTGCATAGCGCTGACCTGAGAGGTGGGCTGTGAAGCGGTAGGCAGTGGCACGGTGTACCAAGTGGCACCCGGATGGTGGGCTTGGGAACCCTACGCACATCGTTTGAGGCCGTGGCGGAAACCTCGGCTGGACTTCTGTGCGGGTTACTCTCAGATAGGCGATAAACTTGGACTAGGTATTAGCGTGGTTAACGGTCATGGCCGACTCCCTCGCTGGGCTTCCGCTTGAAGGTTGCCGAGGTGCATGACGTGCACATGGAGATAAGTGGCGAGAGCGTGTGTGACGAAGTACACCCCTGCAGGGTTATGATCTATTCGAATATCCGCGTCCACGGATATGGACTACTTGGAGACATATGTTGTTCATAGATAACTTCAATGGCTACTCATAAAATTGCCAAGATAAGCGTGAGTGTCGTGGACGGCATTTCCATATGGAGACGGAATGATTCCATGATGGAGTATTGTTGTGGTGTTAGTGGACTCGTGTGCGAGAAATCAAGTTGTTAAAAATTGTTTTAAAATGTAAGTTGTCTAGCCACGAGTCAAATGCTAGCTTTCCGCATGAAACCCCACAATTCTTTATTGATACATTGCATGAGTAGTTAGTTATCCTAAAGTCTTGCTGAGTACCTCCGTACTCATGTTTGCTTAATAATTGTTGCAGAGGTTGCTAATGACCCTAATGGAGGGTTCTTCCTAGACATCGACGACGACGAGTAGCTGGTGTCCCAGCTACGATCTGGCCCTAGGTTGGGTCTGTAGTATAGTCAGGCCATGTGCCTTCTAGTTTCATCTGTCTGTACTCAGACAGTTTTAAACACTTCCACTGGCTTGTAACTGAATGACTGCTATGATGGGTCGTGAGACCTTTACTGTGTAATATTATGTGTGTGGCTCTTCCGAGCCTCTTAAATAAAGCTTGTATGTTTATGGTTATGTTGTGATGCCATCGATGTATCTATACATATTGGTATGCCATGCGTACGTGTGTCGTACTTGATATGTATGGGGTTCGATTACCTAGCCGTAAACTTTAGTAGCACTCTTTACAGGGAAATGCCCCTTTGTGATCCAACGAGCCATGGTAGTTCGCTACTGCTCCGGACACATTGGTTGACCGGCGTGTGTCCTTCTTAGCTGATGTGTCTGTCCCCTTTGGGGAAATGTCACACGATGTAATGGAGTCCTTGTAGCTTGCTACAACTCGTCTACATTCGCTGGTGACCGACACCTGCTTTGCTGGGTCATGTATGTCTGTCCTTGTGCGGAACTGCCACTTTGGTTTATGACTAGACATGTCGATCCGGGTTCTTTGTCATTGGAATGCTAGCGACACAATTGCATACGCGAATCAAAAGGCGCAAACGGTCCCGGCTAAGGTAAGGCTGCAGCCGTGGGGTTAACCGTGCGTGAGACCGCAAAGGGATGCGATGTGTTACAGGTTGCATTCCTATGGCTTAGGATCGGGGTCCCGACAGCGTTGGTATCAGAGCCTGACTGACTGTAGGACTAGTAAGCCAAACTGGTCGAAGTTGAGTCTAGAATTGCTTTAGTTATATATAAGGGAATTGTTTGTGGAAGGGAACGTAAGACTCTTGTTCTCTTCTCAAGTTATTCTATTCTGGTCATCCTCGTCTTTTCTGCGGGAATTAAGGACTAGGTTACTCATCTTCTTCTAGGCTCGTGTTTCTGATCGGTAGATTATAAGACTATGGGTCAAGAGTTATATTGGGTTTCTTTCATTCCTAGGAGAAAGGAAGTAAGTTTGATGATCAGAGAATTGAACTTGATAGTTGAGTGGTTATGCTATTTCATTTTGGGTTGTCTCAAAATTTGTTTTTGAGCATTTACAGCCGTTATGCTGCCCAATTTTGCATTCAGAGCTCTAATGCTTTTGCATTACTCTCTATTTTCAGATGCCTGCCCGTCCTTCTCGTCAGGTGGTACGTCTGACCAGGTGCATTGATGTGCCGGGTCATATGGCCATGCTGGTCAGGGTGATGTCGATGTGCGGTTACCGCTGGTACCCCGAGTACACAATGGAGCAACAGTACCGAGACTTCAACCAGAGCTAGTATATCTTCACTGTTAGGGTATTTCCAGACTACCCTGGAGCTGAGGAGCCAATCCATTGGTCCTATGGGTTGGGAGTCACTGTTGACATGGCAGTACAAGATGCTGCCTATTCAATGCTGACCATTATGAGGGCGATACATGCACTGCTGCAGAATTCAGAGTTCTGCTATGTTCCTGCCTCTCAGCCTAGTGAAGAGGGATACCTCAGCGGAGTCTATTTTGATTCTTCTATGGAGGACCCACTACTGCAGTCCACTGCTGAGATGCTAGAGAATAGAGACAGGGATGCTCGTGCTCTCCGCATGGAGCTTTATGCTACCCGTGCCCGTTTGTGGACGGCTTTGACGCAGCTGGCACCGGTAGTCCAGACAGGGTACGGAGATATGGAGATGCTGAACCCTGTTAGGACCCATCTTCCGGCCCACGTTGACTGGCCAGCTATAGGAGGAGTCACCCCTCTTCGGGGACCCCTACTACCACCAGTCAGGGGACCGAGGCCACATCCGTGTCCTTATGGATCCCAGGGATCTCAGGCCAGAGTGTTTCCTGATCCGCAGGTTGAGCTTCCAGGCCATGCAGGTAATCTCTATGAGATGTTCTATGCGGATGCCTGAGCTGTGAGTGGAAGGATGGTACGGTAGTAGTCGTACGTTCACAGTCCTGCGTGAATTGTGAAGTATGCTTGTGATGTGAAATGAATTCCGGAGGCCTAGATAAATAATGTATAGGAAGCTTGTAAGCCTCTGATGAGTAGTTTCATAATTTCAGTAGCTTGCTCTTCGATTAAGGTTGTACTGAGCTATGTAAGGGTGTGTATGAACCATGGTGTATATATAGCAGATGCTTGTTACCATGTTGTTCGGATATTCATTTCCGCATTCCGTGTGTTCAGTACATTCTTAATCCATAGCTAGTATTGATATGATATTGGTCTAAGCTGTGAGTTTGTTTGCCAGGATGGTGTTCACCAGGTTGAACCGTGCCCCTGCTCATGAGCAAGGCGAGGGTATTCAAGCATCGCACGAAGACCTGCCTCACCCGCCCTCTCTGACGGAAGTTATGCTTGAGGCAGAGAGGAACAAAAGGGAGACCAACCGACTGTTAGAGCGTATTGAGCAGAATACGGCTCGTCAGCCTAGGAATGTTGCAGTGTCCCTCAACGACTTTGTGAAGCTGAATCCTCCAAAGTTTCATCACTCCGTCGATCCCCTCGACGTTGATGACTGGCTGTGCAGCATCTCACACAAGATTCGCTCTGCAAATGTTTCTGAGGCCGACAAGGTGACCTTTGCGGCGTAGTTCCTGGAAGGACCCGCCAATCTATGGTGGGAGAACTTTGAAGCGATGCGTCCTGCTGAACCAGCAGCCACATGGGCAGACTTCAGTGCAGCCTTTCGTCTGCATCATATTCCAGAGGGCTTGATGGACAGAAAGAGAGAGGAGTTATGTGCTTTCACCCAGGGCAAGTTGACCGTGGATGCCTATAGCCGCGAGTTCGGTAACCTCGCCCGCTATGCAACAGAGGAGGTGTCTACTGACGCCAAGAAGCAAGCAAGATTTCGTAAGGGTCTGAGCCATGAGCTTCGTCATGATCTCCGCCTCCACGAGTGTGCAAGCTTTCAAGCCCTGGTCAACAAGGCGATCAGTGCCGAGACTGGTCATACCGACCTTGAAGCCACAAGGAAGCACTCCCGTGACTTTGGCTCGTCATCTGGTTCCGCGTTTCCAAAACGCAGGTTGTGGGTTCCGAACAGTTCTCTGCCGCCTAGATACACTCCAAGGACATCCTACGTGGCGCCTCAGACGAATCAGACCAACCCTCCAGCAAAAACTTATGGTGGTCCAGCTAGCAACGCTGCACCACGTGCCAACCAAGTGATATGCTACAAGTGTGGAGAACTAGGGCACTATTCCCGTGAGTGTCCTCAAAATGTGGGTGCCAAGCAACCCGGAAAGTCCGTCGGGCAAGGCAAGTCGGGCAAACCTTACTATGTGAAGCCAACTCCTGCACGTGGCCGTGTGAACTATGCCTCAGCAGAAGAAGCTGCAGAGGATCCCGACGTCATACTGGGTACGCTTCTTGTTAATCATCACCCAGCGTCTGTTCTCTTTGACACTGGGTCTTCTCATTCCTTCATTTCAGAAAGTTATGCACAGTTGCATAACATGTCTTTTTGTGATATGACAATCCCATTGGTTGTCCAAACTCCTGGTAGTAAATGGAAAACCTCTAGGATAACCTATGACAATGAAATTCTAGTAGACAGGCTAGTTTTCCTAGCCTCATTGATAGCCTTGAAATCTTCGGATATTAATATCATCTTGGGTATGGACTGGATGTCAGCTCACTATGCCAAGATTGATACTCATTCTAGAAATGTTCAACTTACTCATCCCTCGGGTGAGATAGTCAATGTCTCTACTCGAGTTGCCAAATGCCAACTCTATTCCGGAACTTGAAGACATTCCGGTAGTCCGTGACTTCCCGGATGTTTTTCCAGAGGAACTGCCAGGAATTCCACCTGACAGAGATGTAGAGTTCGTGATAGATCTTGTTCCGGGAACTGTACGAATAGCCAGAAGACCATATAAGATGGCACCCCTGGAGCTAGCCAAACTTAAGAAGCAACTAGATGAGGCACTGCGGTGGTGGTGGAGACCATGACGAGGGAGTGGTGACGGAGAAGATGGTGGCAGAGATGACGACAACGATGGAGGCGACGGAGCCGGGTTCCTTCGCCGCGGCACTAGACGCACAGAGACGACGATGGTAGTGGTGGAGGTGGAGACGGAGACGATGGCGGTGGAGATGGTGGCAGTATGGAGTCGGAGATGGTGACGGCAGCCAGGGCTTGGTCGTTGGCGGCGGCGGTGGGTTGGGGATTGATTTGGGGGTGGGGAATAGATCTCGGTTTGTATATGGGTGGTTGGATTTGACGGACAGTGGTATGTTTGCTAGTGTTGACCCACGTGGCCAATGCCATTTGCTATGTATTTTTGTTTTAGTTTATTTTTTGGTACACGTTATTTTGTATTTCTATATATGCTCACTTTTTTATTTATTATGTTATTTATTTCATAAATTATGATTTTTTTTCATTTTGATTCTTTGTGAATAGATATATATATATATATATAATTAAATTAGCATTTCAAAAGATAATACATATATATGAGAACAACATAGATTTCTTTAATTAATTTGCCATGCTTACATACATTACAGAAGGATAATAAACAATAATAAATATAATTTACTAGTACTGGATTTAGACTAAGGACATCATTGTTGTGATGACGACCATGAGAAGAAATGCTGCCATCGATCCATCTCGGAGAAATAGGCCAAGCATGGAACCAGTTAAAACTGCATATCAAAGCATCTTTAATTTTTTTGATTTGGCCTGGCATCAAATCGTTCTTGAGTTGCATGTACTCTATATGTCGTCTCAATGGTCCAATGGAGTAGTCAAGAAACTCATTTATGTAGAATGACGTCGTGAGAACGCTTCATAAGGGTGCGTACGACCGTCCCCTCGGCCCCGAGCGCTCCCGCCTCTGCCAAGAACGCAGCTGCCTTGACTAAGAGCGCAACCTCTTCCACCTTAAGTGTGGCTGCATCCATTGAAAGAGCCTCTGCGGTGGCCGAAATGGCATCTGTAGGCGCGAAGAAGGCAGCTGCAACTAGTGCGACGTCGGCTGCAACCGCCAAGAGCGCTTGACCAGCGCACCGTTCCGCGTAGGCTGCCCTCGCCCGGGTCGACGCCATCTAGGATAATATCGAGAACGCCCACGCCAAGACACTCGAGGCTTCGTTGGAATCCAGCATGCACCACACGTCTGAAGAGGCGGCTGCTATGGATCCCAAGATGCATGCCGATGATGCAGTGGTGGAGGCCATGGAGCCCCTTCCCCACAAGATCTCCAAGCAAGAGCTAGAGATGCGGGAGACATCCGAGAGCGTCGAGCGCTGGGAGGAGTTGTGCGTGGCTTAGGAGGATGTCGAGAAGCGTCTGTTCGTCGAGGAATCGGCGGTGGAGTACCAACACGAGCTCTGGCGACGCCACTAATACGAGTAATACAATGATGAGGGTGACGCCGATGATGAGGGCAATGTCGAGGATGAGGATGTCGTCGTGGTTGAATTCAGCCTGGGGACACAGAGTCCAGCACCGGCGGAATGTCGCCCAGACAAGTCGCCGACATATCATCAAACATCAACGAGGCATAAGGCGGTGGATCATCGGAGTTTTTTTTAAATTAAGTGTAGTACTATTAGCCTTTGTTCAAAGAGAAGTAGTTTTGTTAGAACTATGTCTATAGTTCAAGCAGCTTGATTATTTAATAAACTTGCTCATTTTCGTAACTATGAGCTATGTCTCTGCTAATTTGTATACCCAAGTTAGTAGTTGATGTTAAATTATGCAATGACGTGGATGTGCACTATAACCCGGGAATACGTGGGGAGGGGCAAAAAATTTTATGTTCTATATCATCGCACACGATAAAAACCGAGACATCGTGTGTCATGAATCTTTGCGCGCCAAGTTTCCCTCCAACGAGCGAAAAAATTCGCCGACCGCCGAAATATGTGCCCCCCTTCAAATACCACATTTCCCATCTTACCCCCTCCCCTCCACCCGGCCGCCAGTGCCACATCTCTCCCTCTAGCATCTGACCGCTACGGACACGCCATGGTCTCCTCAAATGACCCCTTAAGCGGTATCTCCGATGACGAATCTCTCACCGGCCAGGTATTTGTCTTTATTCACTCCGCCTCAACTAGGCTTTGGGTTTTGATTTGGAATTGGGGATTTTAAAGAGATAGGACGATTTGATCCATTTCTTTCTCTTGTAGATCCCTAGGACAATCACATCCAAGGAATGGAGCGGGGTAGCTGAAGGCCTGACTGTTCATGGTCAGCATCAATTTCCATCCGTGAAGTTATGAGCTTTTGAATATGGGTACAGTGGGAGGAACTTTCTGGCACGTGCAAAGAAGGTTAGCCTAACTCGTCTGTAGAAATGATTTGTTATATTAGGTGTGATTCAGAAACTTCATGTGTGCTTTTTAATTCTGGATGTAATAAAGACACTGTCACAATTCTACGATTGTGAGTGCCATTTTAAGTGACACATGTAGTAATATGCTTCCAAAAAATTCGGATCACATGGTAGGAATCTCACAACATGACTATAAAACATAGCATTTAGGGACTTGGTGCATAAAAACCGTTTTTCACAAACTGTTCTAACCTGAAGGCATATTGACGGCAAAAAAACTATATGCTACCTGACTTGTCATGGCATGAAAATTTATAGCATGGTAGTAGACATGATCCACTTCATTTCACTGTAACACCCAAGATGCGGTCCTATCCTTATTTCGGCGCGAGGGCCTCGACAGGGATAGAAACGCATGTCGCCGTTTTGCAAGAATGGATATCGTTACAAGTACATGTACTGAAAAGAAGAGTATAAAGAGTTGGCTTACACTCGCCACAAGCTACATCAGAGTCACATCAGTACAACACATACAATCATCATGAAGAAGAGCAGTGTTCGACTACAGACGAAAACAAATGATAAAATAATGACGTCAATCCTTGCTATCCCAAGCTGTCGGCCTAGAACCCATCCTAGATCGATGATGAAGAAGAAGAAGAAACTCCAAATAGAACAATCATCCCGCTCACATCAAAGTTACTCGTTACCTGTACCTGCAACTGTTGTTGTAGAATCTATGAGCCACAGGGACTCAGCAATCTCATTTCCAAAGGTATCAAGACTAGAAAAGCTTAATGGGTGAGGTGTGGTTAAGTGGTGAGGCTATAGCAAACGACTAAGCATTGAATGAAAGGGGAAGAGGAAGATAAATAGCAAGAGGTAAAACTTAATTGTTTCTTTGACAAACGAGTGAAACCAACGATCCTTGAAGGTTGCAAAGAGATAAAGAATGATATGAGAAAGAAGCAAGAATTCACACAAAATTTCGGCAGCACTTCGGTAGGAAAAGAGGACAAAATTTGATAAGATAGAAAGAACTTGAAAATATTCACAACAATCCAACTAAATTGATAAGCAAGGGAACAATATGATCTCGAAAAGACAAAATGATAGATTGAAGAGAGCAACATCACAAAGCCTCCGGAATATGAAAATAAAACTAGATCCTAAGAAGAATGGAATGAAGAAGAGAATGACAACTACTATCACAATTGAATTTGAGAACCACCTAGAAGAAGGATTGAACGGAGTTGTTGGAAAACCAACAACGAAAAGCACAAGCTTGTAGTGGGATTATGGAAACCATTTCACAACAATGAGGTGACAACCAGCCACTACCAAAACCAAGGATTGATTGAGATCAAATATATGCACACTTCTTACACCAAGAGGATACATTGAAAGCTTGGATCAACAATAATCACCATAATAGCAACAATCCATAGGAAAAGCTTTAGGTGAAATCTAATCCAAGATAACTCAATGAAGAAACCATGGTCAAAATATCTCATGATCAAAGGGTTTGGTGGGTTTACATATTAATTCTTGAAACAAATTCTCTTCGAGACTCCTCCACTAACAAGAATTCTATAACACCACCTCAAAGGATAAAGGAGGGAGAATTGCACTTGGAATGCAAAACACATATATTTGAGCCTCTCCAACAAGAATGTTGAAGAACACTTCAAGAAAGAATTGAAACCTTGATGAAACAAGAATAAGAATTATGTTATTCTCATCCTTCATCAAGTTAAATTGATGACAAGTAACGAATTTAGCATGCCACTTATTCTCCATGAAAATATTTAAGAGAGATATAGAGCAAAAACTAGAAGAAATCTTGAAAGAAACACCGGTAAGAATTGAAATGAATGAGACAACCATGAATGAATGAATATACTTGAGAATGAAGAGATCATGATCCACCTAGAAGAAACTTGAACAAGGGACCGGAATAATTGAGAGACGAACGAAGAGACAACAATTGAGAAGAATTTGAGGATGAAAGCTGAAAGTTGAGAACGAAGAAATCTTCTGAAATGATGGCCTTCGAAGGATCGAGAGTGAAACGAATCTGAAATGCACCGGATAGCAAGATAGGGATTACTCATGATCGAGAACAAATGAGAGGAAAACACGAAGGTGAGATGACAATCTTCACAAGAATGGAGCAAGATTTAAGAGAAACATTCATTCGGTCTTCCAAGCTGAGAATGATGAGAAGGGACGCCACCAAAAATAACTGAGACACTCCAAAATAATGAAAAAGGAAAAGTTGAGATAAAGATGAGAATTAATTTTGAAGAAATCTTGGAGAAGGGATATGACTCATGAAAATCATACTTACGTCATAATTGAAAAGAATTAGAGATCTCCAGGAAAAGATTAGAAGAGACAGATAAGATCCTGGGAAAGAACATGTGGGTTATGGGCCCACTCAAAAGAAACATCATTGAAAAGATTGCTTATAAAGAGAGATATTGCACCGCTGTAAAGAAAAACTTGATGAGGTGAGACCCTCGAAATAATTGAAAGAATTGAAAACAAGAAAGTTCTGAGATATCTTCAACACTCCGGATAGAAAGAGAGGAATGAATAAACAAAAAAAACTTGATATGAATTACAAGCATGGGAAAGGATTTAAAGGATGAAAAGGACATGATGAACACGGATAGCTTGAACTCAATACACCGGAAAAGAGAACAAGAATCAAAAATGATGAACTAGCAACTACCCAGAATCTTCACAAGGAATCACCGGATAAGAGAGAAAAGAAAAGATAGCGGAAGAAACAATGAAATGAAATGCACTTGGATGAAATCCAATCACTGAAGAAAAGGGCGGGAGGGCGGGGAAAACAAAGAACACTTGGGACAGATGAGATGAACTCTGGAAAGAAATGAGAGATTGATCTTGCAAAAATTGGAAAGCATTGAATTCACTTCAAGAGAAGCACACCGTTTGAAAAGAATTGATAAGACAACTTGATTGAGCAAAGAATTGCATTCCCATAAGAATATGAGAACACTTGGAAAGATATGAATTCACCACTTGACAGGGAAGCAACTCGAATTACCATACTCCAACAAAACAAAGGATGAGGCTTACAACACAAGCCGGAACAAATTCATGACAGAGATTTCGTATGATATTTTCGTGGATAGGATCGCATGGGATCGACCCTACAGTAGCCATCGTGTACAAGGCAGTGCACACGACATACTAAGCGTCCCCGAGTCGTAGCAAGCTACAAGGACTGTTTAAGACACAACGAGAACCGTTGTAAGATGACCGTGAACAAACGAATCCACTAGATGTCGAACCCCAACCTCACATCATGCATCTGTTGGAAAATTGTCCTATAAGTAACTACTTGAATTTCCACCTAAGAACTCCCGAAATTTGTGGTCATGTAATCGGGTCCACGGATACAAGGAGTAAAATCCATCACTCAACTCCTAGCAATAACACTACCTATCCAGTGTATCACATCTGTCAACACATAACCAGAGATCTCGGAAACTCATCTATCTCAGATCCTCGTAATCACAACGATACTAAGTTTGGCGATACATCCGGACCTATCTACACTAGTACTGGGGAAGCAAGACTCCTCTCGCCACTACTAGTATTGAAGCAATTTCGAACATCCTCCATCATGAGATACTAAGAAATATGAATGATAATGATGTGCTCAAGAATCCCCTGGAGCTCAACTACCCGAAAGAAATCAAGTCAGATAGGAGGCACCAAGACAAAACTCCGTCACATCGACATCATATAGATTCCAAGAATATCCGCGTGATCCTAAAAAAATTGAGTGAGAAGGGGAGTAGAATTAAAATTTCCTAAGTCGTAAACCTCACCAGAGCATAGACGAGGAGAAAAAAGTAAACCTACTCTCCGATATAACTAAGACTAAAAATAGTTTTTCACTAGACTCGACTCGGCCGTGTTCGATCAATCAAGGGTCTCCTAGGTTGGTACTACTCTGATACCAACTTGTAACGCCCACGATGTGGTCCTATCCTTATTTTGGCACGAGGGCCTCGACAGGGATAGAAACGCATCTTGTCGTTTTGCAAGAATGGATATCGTTACAAGTACATGTACTGAAAAGATGAGTATAAAGAGTTGGCTTACACTTGCCATAAGCTACATCAGAGTCACATCAGTACAACACATAAAATCATCATGAAGAAGAGCAGGGTCTGACTACGAACGAAAACAAACGATAAAATAACGACGTCCATCCTTGCTATCCCAGGCTGTCGGCCTCGAACCCATCCAAGATCGATGAAGAAGAAGAAGAAGAAACTCCAAATAGAACAATCATCGCGCTCACGTCAAAGTTACTCTTTACCTGTACCTACAAATGTTGTTGTAGAATCTATGAGCCACAGGGACTCAGTAATCTCATTTCCAAAGGTATCAAGACTAGAAAAGATTAATGGGTGAGGTATGGTTTGTTGGAAATATGCCCTAGAGGCAATAATAAATTAGTTATTATTATATATCTTAGTTCATGATAATCGTTTATTATCCATGCTATAATTGTATTGATTGGAAACACAATACTTGTGTGGATACATAGACAAAACACTGTCCCTAGTAAGCCTCTAGTTGACTAGCTCGTTGATCAAAGATGGTCAAGGTTTCCTGGCCATAGTCAAGTGTTGTCACTTGATAACGTGATCACATCATTAGGAGAATCATGTGATGGACTAGACCCAAACTAATAGACGTAGCATGTTGATCGTGTCATTTTGTTGCTACTGTTTTCTGCGTGTCATGTATTTGTTCCTATGACCATGAGATCATATAACTCACGAACACCGGAGGAATGCTTTGTGTGTTTCAAACGTCGCAACGTAACTGGGTGACTATAAAGATGCTCTACAGGTATCTCCGAAGGTGTTCGTTGAGTTAGTATGGATCAAGACTGGGATTTGTCACTCCGTGCGACGGAGAGGTATCTCGGGGCCCACTCGGTAATACAACATCACACACAAGCCTTGCAAGCAATGTGACTTAGTGTAAGTTGCGGGATCTTGTATTACGGAACGAGTAAAGAGACTTGCCAGTAAACGAGATTGAAATAGGTATGCGGATACTGACGATCGAATCTCGGGCAAGTAACATACCGAAGGACAAAGGGAATGACATACGGGATTATATGAATCCTTGGCACTGAGGTTCAAACGATAAGATCTTCGTAGAATATGTAGGATCCAATATGGGCATCCAGGTCCCGCTGTTGGATATTGACCGAGGAGTCTCTCGGGTCATGTCTACATAGTTCTCGAACCCGCAGGGTCTGCACACTTAAGGTTCGACGTTGTTTTATGCGTATTTGAGTTATATGGTTGGTTACCGAATGTTGTTCGGAGTCCCGGATGAGATCACGGACGTCACGAGGGTTTCCGGAGTGGTCCGGAAACGAAGATTGATATATAGGATGACCTCATTTGATTACCGGAAGGTTTTTGGAGTTACCGGGAATGTACCGGGAATGACGAATGGGTTCCAGGAGTTCACCGGGGGGGCCCACCCACCCCGGGGAAGCCCATGGGTGTTTGGGGTGCCACACCAGCCCTTAGTGGGCTGGTGAGACAGCCCAAGAGAGTCCTATGCGCATAGGAAAGAAAATCAAAGAGGAAAGGAAAAAAAAAAGAAGGAGGTGGGAAAGGGAAGAAGGACTCCACCTTCCAAACCAAGTGGATTTCGGCTTGGGAGGGGGAGACCTTCCCCCTTGGCTCGGCCGACTCCCTTGGGAGTCCTTGGACCCCAAGGCAAGTCTCCCCCCTCCTCCTCCTATATATAGTGGGGTTTTAGGGCTGATTTGAGACGACTTTTCCACGGCAGCCCGACCACATACCTCCACGGTTTTTCCTCTAGATCGCGTTTCTGCGGAGCTCGGGCGAAGCCCTGCTGAGACAAGGTCATCACCAACCTCCGGAGCGTCGTCACGCTGCCGGAGAACTCTTCTACCTCTCCGTCTCTCTTGCTGGATCAAGAAGGCCGAGATCATCGTCGAGTTGTACGTGTGCTGAACGCGGAGGTGCCGTCCGTTCGGTACTAGATCGTGGGACTGATCGCGGGATTGTTCGCGGGGCGGATCGAGGGACGTGAGGACGTTCCACTACATCAACCGCGTTCACTAACGCTTCTGCTGTACGATCTACAAGGGTACGTAGATCACTCATCCCCTCTCGTAGATGGACATCACCATGATAGGTCTTCGTGCGCGTAGGAAAATTTTTGTTTCCCATGTGACGTTCCCCAACAGTGGCATCATGAGCTAGGTTCATGCGTAGATGTCTTCTCGAGTAGAACACAAAAGTTTTTGTGGGCGGTGATGTGAGTTTTGCTTCCCTCCTTAGTCTTTTCTTGATTCCGCGGTATTGTTGGATCGAAGCGGCTCGGACCGACATTACTCGTACGCTTACGAGAGACTGGTTTCATCGCTACGAGTAACTCCGTTGCTCAAAGATGACTGGCGGGTGTCAGTTTCTCCAACTTTAGTTGAATCAGAATTGACCGAGGAGGTCCTTGGATGAGGTTAAATAGCAATTCATATATCTTCGTTGTGGTGTTTGCGTAAGTAAGATGCGATCCTACTAGATACCCATGGTCACCACGTAAAACATGCAACAACAAAATTAGAGGACGTCTAACTTGTTTTTGCAGGGTATGCTTGTGATGTGATATGGCCAACGATGTGATGTGATATATTGGATGTATGAGATGATCATGTTGTAATAGTTAATATCGACTTGCACGTCGATGGTACGGCAACCGGCAGGAGCCATAGGGTTGTCTTTATAAATAACGTTTGTGCTTGCAGATGCGTTTGCTATTTTGCTAGGACGTAGCTTTAGTAGTAATAGCATGAGTAGCACGACAACCCCGATGGTGACACGTTGATGGAGATCATGATGATGGAGATCATGGTGTGAAGCCGGTGACAAGAAGATCGTGCCGGTGCTTTGGTGATGGAGATCAAGAAGCACGTGATGATGGCCATATCATGTCACTTATGAATTGCATGTGATGTTAATCCTTTTATGCACCTTATTTTGCTTAGAACGATGGTAGCATTATGAGGTGATCTCTCACTAAAATTTCAAGACAAAATTGTGTTCTCCCCGACTGTGCACCGTTGCTACAGTTTGTCGTTTCGAGACACCACGTGATGATCGGATGTGATAGACTCAACGTTCACATACAACGGGTGCAAAACAGTTGCGCACGCGGAACACTCGGGTTAAGCTTGACGAGCCTAGCATGTGCATACATGGCCTCGGAACACATGAGACCGAAAGGTCGAGCATGAATCGTATAGTTGATATGATTAGCATAGAGATGCTTACCACTGAAACTATTCTCGACTCACGTGATGATCGGACTTGAGATAGTGGATTTGGATCATGTTCCACTCAAATGACTAGAGAGATGTACATTTTGAGTGGGAGTTCTTAAGTAATATGATTAGTTGAACTAATTGTCATGAACATAGTCTAATGGTCTTTGCGAATTACGATGTAGCTCGCGCTATAGCTCTACTGTTTTTATATGATCCTAGAGAAAATTTAGTTGAAAATTGATAGTAGCAAAACTTTGCAGACTGGGTCTGTAAAACCGAGGATTGTCCTCGTTGCTGCGCAGAAGGATTATGTCCTTAATGCACCACTCGGTGTGCTGCACCTCGAGCGTCGTCTGTGGATGCTATGAACATCCGACATACACGTTTCTGATGACTACACGATAGTTCAGTGCAAAATACTTAATGGCTTAGAAGCAAGGCGCCGAAAACGTTGTAAAACGTCACGGAACATAAGTGATGTTCTAAAGAGATGAAATTGTGATTTCATGCTTGTGCCCTTGTTAAGAGGTACGAGACCTCCGACAAGATTCTTTGTCCACAAAGTAAAGGAGAAAGGCTCAATCGTTGAGCGTGTGCTCAGATTGTCTGAGTACGACAATTGCTTGAATCAAGTGGGAGTTAATCTTCCAGATGAGATAGTGATAGTTCTCCAAAGTCACTGCCACCAAGCTGTGAGAGCTTCGTGATGAACTATAACATATCAAGGATACATACAATGATCCTTGAGCGATTCGCGATGTTTGACACTACGAAAGTAGAAATCAAGAAGGAGCATCAATAGTTGATGGTTTGTAAAACCACTAAGTTTCAAGAAAGGCAAGGGCTAGAAGGGATACTTCGTGAAACGGCAAAACAGTTGCTGCACTAATGAAGAGACCCAAGATTAAACCCAAACCCGAGACTAAGTGCTTCTGTAATGAGGGGAACAGTCATTGAGGCGGAGCAACTCTAGATACTTGGTAGATAAGAATGCTGGCAAAAGTCAAGAGAAGTATATTAGATATACATGATGTTGATGTGTACTTTACTAGTACTCCTAGTAGCATGAGGGTATTGGATACCGGTTCGGTTGCTAAGTGATTAGTAACACGAAATGAAAGCTACGGCATAAACGGAGACTAGCTAAAGGCGAGGTGACGATACGTGTTGGAAGTGTTTCCAAGGTTGATATGATCAAACGTCGCACGCTCCCTCTACCATCGGGATTGGTGTTAAACCTAAATAATTGTTATTTGGTGCTTGCGTTAAGCATGAACATGATTGGATCGTGTTTATTGCAATACGATTATTCATTTAAAGAGAATAATGGTTACTCTATTTTCTTGAATAATCACCTTCAATGGTTTATTGAATCTCGATCGTAGTGTTACACATGTTCATAATATTGGTGCCAAAAGGATACGAGTTAATGATGATAGTACCACTTACTTGTGGCACTACCGCTTGAGTCATGTTAGTATAAATTGCATGAAGAGGCTCCATGCTGATGGATCTTTGTACTCACCTGATTTCGAATCACTAGTGACATGCAAACCATACCACATGAGCAAGGCCTTGTTTTCATTGAGATGAAATAAGATAGTAACTTGTTGGAAGTGATACATTTTGATGTATGCAGTCCAATGGGTACTGAGGCACGCAGTGGATATCATTATGTTCTTACTTCACTGACGATTTGAGTAGATACAGGAGTATTTACTTAATGAATCACAAGTCTGAAATGTTGAAAAGTTCAAATCCGTTTCAGAGTGAAGTTCGTCGTAACAAGAGGATAAACTGTCTACGGTATGATCATAGAAATGAATATCTGAGTTACGAGTTTTGGTACGCAGTTAAGACAATGTGGAAATTGTTTCGCAGTTCATGCCACCTGGAACATCATAGTGTGATGATGTGTCTGAACGTCATAGCCACGCACTATTTGGTATGGTGCATACTATGATGTCTCTTATCGAATTACCACTATCGTTTATGGATTATGCATTAGAGACAACCGCACTCACTTTAAATAGGGCACCGCGTATTTCCGTTGAGATGACACAGTATAGACTGAGGTTTAGAGAAATCTAAACTGTCGTTTCTTGAAAGTTTGGGGTTTCGACACTTATGTGAAAAAGTTTCAGTCTGATAAGCTCGAACCCAAAGCGGATAAATGCTTCTTCATAGGGTATCCAAAACAGTTGGTTACATCTCCTATCTCAGATCCGAAAGCAAAGTGTTTGTTTCTAGAAACGGATCCTTTCTCGAGGAAAGTTTTCTCTCGAAAGAATTGAGTGGGAGGGTAGTAGAACTTGATGAGGTTATTGAACCATCACTTCAACTAGTGTGTAGCAGGGCGCAGGAAGTTGTTCCTGTGGCGCCTACACCAATTGAAGTGGAAGCTGATGATGGTGATCATTGAGCTTCAAATCAAGTTACTACAAACCTCGTAGGTCGACAAGGTCGCGTACTGCTGCAGAGTAGTACGGTAACCCTGTCTTGGAGGTCATGTTGTTGAGCAACAGTGAACCTACGAGTTATGGAGAAAGCGATGGTGGGCCCGGATTCCGACAAATGGCTGGAAGCCATGAAATCCGAGAGAGGATCCATGTATGAAAACAAAGTGTAGACTTTGGAAGGACTACTTGATGGTCATAAGACTATTGAGTAAAGATGGATCTTTGAAAGGAAGACAGATGATGATGGTGATAAGTCACTATTAAGAAAAGCTCGACTTGTCGCAAAGATGTTTTCGACAAGATCAAACTGTTGACTATGATGAGACTTTCTCACTCGTAGCGATGCTAAAGGTCTGTTAGAATTATGTTAGTTGTTGATGCATTATTTATGAAATATTGCACGTAGGATGTCAAAACATTGTTTCCTCGACGGTTTCCTTGAGCAAACATTGTATGTGATACAACCAGGAGGTTTTGTCGATCCTAAAGATACTAGCAAGTATGCAAGCTCCAGCGATCCTTCAATGGACTGGTGCAAGCATCTCGGAGTTGGAATATATATACTTTGATGAGATGATCAAAGATTTTGGGTTTGTACAAGGTTTATGAGAAACTTGTATTTCCAAAGAAGTGAGTGGGAGCACTATAGAATTTCTGATAAGTATATGTGGTTGACATATTGTGGATCAGAAGTAATGTAGAATTTCTGTAAAGCGTACAAGGTTGTTTGAAAGGAGTTTTTCAAAGGAATACCTAGATTGCGCTACTTGAACGTTGAGCATCAAAGATCTATGGAGATAGATCGAAAGCGCTTAATAGAAGTTTCAACAAGATGCATGCCTTGACAAGTTTTTGAAGGAGTTCAAAATAGATCAGTAAAGAAGGAGTTCTTGGTTGCGTTGTGAGGTGTGAATTTGAGTAAGACTCAAATCCCGACCACGGCAGAATAAAGAGAATAGACGAAGGTCGTCTTCTATGCCTTAGCCGTAGAATCTAAAGTATGCCATGTTGTGTACCGCACCTGATGTGTGCCTTGACTCAAAGTCTGTTGAGAGGTACAAAGAGTGATCCATGATTGAATCACTAGCAGCGGTCAAAATTTATCCTTAGTAACAAATGGACTAAGGAATTTTTCTCGATTATGGAGGTGGTTAAAGAGTTCGTCGTAAAGGGTTACGTCGATGCAAGCTTTGACACTAATCCGAATAACTATGAATAGTGAAACGGATTCATATAGTAGAGTAGATATTTGGAGCATTTCCGAATAGCACGTAGTAGCAGCATCTATAAGATGACATAAAGATTTGTAAAGAACGCACGGATCTGAAAGTTTCAGAACCGTTGACTAAAACCTCTCTCACGAGCAAAACGTGATCAGACCCCATAACTATATGGGTGTTGGATTCGTTGGAATCACATGGTGATGTGAACTAGATTATTGACTCTAGTGCAAGTGGGAGACTGTTGGAAATATGCCCTAGAGGCAATAATAAATTAGTTATTATTATATTTCTTAGTTCATGATAATCGTTTATTATCCATGCTATAATTGTATTGATTGGAAACACAATACTTGTGTGGATACATAGACAAAACACTATCCCTAGTAAGCCTCTAGTTGACTAGCTCGTTGATCAAAGATGGTCAAGGTTTCCTGGCCATAGTCCAATGTTGTCACTTGATAACGGGATCACATCATTAGGAGAATCATGTGATGGACTAGACCCAAACTAATAGACGTAGCATGTTGATCGTGTCATTTTGTTGCTACTGTTTTCTGCGTGTCAAGTATTTGTTCCTATGACCATGAGATCATATAACTCACGGACACCGGAGGAATGCTTTGTGTGTGTCAAACGTCGCAACATAACTGGGTGACTATAAAGATGCTCTACAGGTATCTCCGAAGGTGTTCGTTGAGTTAGTATGGATCGAGACTGGGATTTGTCACTCCGTGCGACGGAGAGGTATCTCGGGGCCCACTCGGTAATACAACATCACACACAAGCCTTGCAAGCAATGTGACTTAGTGTAAGTTGCGGGATCTTGTATTACGGAACGAGTAAAGAGACTTGCCGGTAAACGAGATTGAAATAGGTATGCGGATACTGACGATCGAATCTCGGGCAAGTAACATACCGAAGGACAAAGGGAATGACATACGGGATTATATGAATCCTTGGCACTGAGGTTCAAACGATAAGATCTTCGTAGAATATGTAGGATCCAATATGGGCATCCAGGTCCCGCTGTTGGATATTGACCGAGGAGTCTCTCGGGTCATGTCTACATAGTTCTCGAACCCGCAGGGTCTGCACACTTAAGGTTCGACGTTGTTTTATGCGTATTTGAGTTATATGGTTGGTTACCGAATGTTGTTCGAAGTCCCGGATGAGATCATGGACGTCACGAGGGTTTCCGAAATGGTCCAGAAACGAAGATTGATATATAGGATGACCTCATTTGATTACCGGAAGGTTTTCGGAGTTACCGGGAATGTACCGGGAATGACGAATGGGTTCCGGGAGTTCACCGGGGGGCCCACCCACCCCGGGGAAGCCCATGGGTGTTTGGGGTGCCACACCAGCCCTTAGTGGGCTGGTGAGACAGCCCAAGAGAGTCCTATGCGCATAGGAAAGAAAATCAAAGAGGAAAGGAAAAAAAAGAAGGAGGTGGGAAAGGGAAGAAGGACTCCACCTTCCAAACCAAGTGGATTTCGGTTTGGGAGGGGGAGACCTTCCCCCTTGGCTCGGCCGACTCCCTTGGGAGTCCTTGGACCCCAAGGCAAGTCTCCCCCCTCCTCCTCCTATATATAGTGGGGTTTTAGGGCTGATTTGAGACGACTTTTCCACGGCAGCCCGACCACATACCTCCACGGTTTTTCCTCTAGATCGCGTTTCTGCGGAGCTCGGGCGAAGCCCTGCTGAGACAAGGTCATCACCAACCTCCGGAGCGCCGTCACACTGCCGGAGAACTCTTCTACCTCTCCGTCTCAATTGCTGGATCAAGAAGACCGAGATCATCGTCGAGCTGTACGTGTGCTGAACGCGGAGGTGCCGTCCGTTCGGTACTAGATCGTGGGACTGATCGCGGGATTGTTCGCGGGGCGGATCGAGGGACGTGAGGACGTTCCACTACATCAACCGCGTTCACTAACGCTTCTGCTGTACGATCTACAAGGGTACGTAGATCACTCATCCCCTCTCGTAGATGGACATCACCATGATAGGTCTTCGTGCGCGTAGGAAAAATTTTGTTTCCCATGCGACGTTCCCCAAAATGGTTAAGTGGTGAGGCAGCAGCAAGCGACTAAGCATTTATTTGGTGGATAACTTACGAGTACAAGAATAAAAGAGGGGGATGATCTACGCATAGCGGAAGTGAACTACTGGTGATCAAATGAATGATCCTGAACACCTACTTACGTCAGACATAACCCCACCGTGTCCTTAATCGGAGAAGGAGCTCACGAAGGAGACAATCATGGTTACTCACTTAGTTGGCAAGTTTTAATTAATTTAACCTCAAGTTATCTAGAACTGGATGTTAAACAAAGTTTCCACGTTGGCACATAACCGCGGGCACGGCTTTCGATTTAACCCTGCAGGGGTGCTCCAACTAGTCCATCACAAACTACCACACGCTGCGATGGAATGACCTCGATCAAGGAAACCCGTGATCTCCTTGGGTTCCTATTGGAAAGCATCAAGCTCGAGATAACCCAAAGCATCCTCGGAATCCCTCGCACAAGACGCTCGAGAAAGGTAAAACAAGTCCAGCAAGGCCGCCCGACGTGCCGACATCCCGATAGGAGCCGTGTTTCTCGTTCTCAGGGCACAATCGGATGAGCACAGCGTATAGTGGCGTGACAGAAATCACCCGAGTTGCCCCGAGTTGGCCCCGCACATGACTTTGTTTTGGACCAGCACCATCAGCATTGGCCCTCCCTGTATTATGTTGAATTACTCCTCGGGTTCATGACGCCCTATGTTTTTTAGTATTAACATAATTATTATGTTGGGCAAATGTAGTACCAATGTTGGGCCTTGCCAGATGAGCTTTATCCCAAAACGAGAATCTATGGGGTTCCCATAACAACCCCAAGCATGTTAGGAGCGCTCATTTATGAAACATAACACCGGTAGCCGAAACTAAGGCGGCAAAGGTGGAACAAAATACCAGGCTAGAAAGGCTGAGCCTTCCATCTTTTACCAAGTATATAGGTGCATTAAGTTAATTAACAATAATAGGGTGATATAACAAGGAACCCATGTTATCACATGAAAGCAACTGCACCTGCAACTAGCAACGCTAACACATGGTTAAGCAAGCGGTAAGATAGCCAATCAGTGGTTTGCTAGGTTGTGAACAGGTTGAAGGATTTCATGGCAATGTTTGGAGGCATATTAAACAGGTGGTAGGCATCGAGACATAATGATAGAAACGAAACAACTAGCATGGCAATGATAGTAATGGTGTCTAGGGAAATGATCATCTTGCCTGAGATCCTGCTTTGAAGAAGAACGAATCCGTGAAGCAGACAAACCACCGTAGTCGAACGGACCCTCACATTCCGACACGCTGGCGGAACTCTATCGAGAAGAAGCAAACCGGAGACAAGAATCAACACACGATATTCACACAGCACATGCACGACATAATGCAATTCACATATGATGCATGATCAGTTTCAAATATACAAGGCATGGCATGGCAATCCACGCAATCAAAACTACACATTAAGTGAAGCTCAATATGCATGAGTTGCATATTGACGGCACTCCATATTTAAATATTTAGTTCATTCTCGATTAGGTACATGACATTTTTAAACGTTGTTAAACATGGCAAGGGGTGAAGCATGAATTAAACTACCTATCTAGGCATTTTAAATGAGGCCGGAAATGACATATAACATCTCCGAAACGACCCCACGCGTTACATTCTAAATCTGTCTAGATTTGTCCTAATCACCTTTTATCTTTGTTAAATGACAAAACAAAGTGGTTCACGTTATTCTACTCGTCGTTCTAGTCCATTTACATATATGGCTCATCTCCAACGGAGTTGCGGTTAAATAACTACGACCTAAACTGTTTTAGCGTGGCACTAGAGCAAAACAAAAGAAAATAGCAAGTTAACCACTTTAAACACATGTGAGAGTTGGTTATAGCAAAACTACAGAAAATTCTAAGCAACCTGCAACTATAACATGTTTCATTTGACCTAAGCATTTAAAACATATGAACAACAACAAAATGTATGCAAAACTGCCAAATGTGCCAAAGAGCAAAAGGGGGAAAACAATATCGAAGGCACTGGGCCGAATCCCTGAACACAGTGAGGTCCAATACTAATTCGGCCCATGGGGCTAAGTGCGTGTGTGTGTGCAATAGAGAAAAAATTTAAACATGGCGAAAATATTGGGTCGTATGAGAATCGACCTGAGTACCTCTCTTGCAAAGGAGAGCGCTGATCAACAGGCTGCCTACATGCTTGTGACACAATGAGGATCGATGTTAAGTGGACCTAATGCAAAATCTGATCTTGTAGTGATAAAAAAACATGCAAACAATGCATCCGTGGGGACTCCAACCCTCGAACCCCTGGTTAAGCATCTCAATTGCTACCAGTCGAGCTAGCTTCATGTTCTAGCAAGAGGGAGCTTCGGCCTTAGAAGAGATGACAGAGCGGTGTAGCTCACCTCGGGCCAAATCGGGCCGGCTGGAGGAGGGATTGGGCATGCACGATCCATACGGGCGCTGGAACCGCGTGCGTGGTCGAGCGAGCGCTCGGACGTAGCCACCGTACCGTGCAGGTGAGAAGTCCATGAGGCCCACACGCTCAACGCACGGAGAGGGAGATACAACCTCGTCTACAACTTGGCGTTGTAGGTTGGTCAACGGGTAGGCACACGAGCTCAGTGATGCTAAGTCCCTCTCGATTTGGAGCCAATTGGCGACGGGGAAGGATCCAACGCCAGCAGATCCGGTGGCTAGCTCCATTCCAAATGGCGGCGGCGGCTGGCACCGAGAGGCCAGCCCGCGGTGAGCTTCGGACACAGATCCTGGGGAAGGAAAAGAGAAAAGAGCTCAACATGGGGGAGAGAGACCAGGTGAGAGGAAGAGAAGCACGGAGGATGAGAGGCGGCCTGGTCCGGCGAGGCGGCGGCCTCTAGGGGCTTCGGCGAAGGGAGGGCATCAGGCGGCGGCGAAGCAACTCCTGATAGGAGGAGCTTGGGTTGGCTCTGTTGCTCGGCTGCGGGAGGAAGGCAGCTCCTGCAGGAGGAACTCTTAGCCGTCGGATCTCTGATCCAGTGGTCCAAATCGATTGGAGGGGCTGGATCAGATCTGGTTGGCTCTGGATGGATGGTTCAGTGGTGGAGGTTGGTTGGCTACGCGCGGATTTCAAGGGGAAGAGAGAGAGAGGGCCAGATTAGGCATGGGGGTTGTTTAAATAGGAAAGGGGCTAGGGTTTGCTATTTGGGGCATTCTCGGACCCTCCGATCTCGATCGGACGGCTCCTGTTGCACCGTAGCGTTAGGTGGCTGTGTTAGAGAGGCTAGGTGGGGAAGAGAGGGAATAATTGTGTGGCCCATGACAGAGTTTTAAAAATTCCGAACTTCCGACAATTAAACCGACTATAGTGTCGCTATACAATAAACGATACGGGTATCAAACTAGCTCTGATTGCGACGAAATTTGGCACGCGGTCTACCTACACTATATTAAGACTGCACGTCAAGTTTCAACCCAATCCGAGAATATCTTACGGGCACCTTTAAAGACAATATTTTAACGATGTCGTGGGCGCGTGCGAGTGTGGTCGGGCTCAAAACGGTTTACTACGAACACGGAGAGAACCGACAACTAACAACGGATGCAAGTTCGAAAATCAATGGCAACGGAGTGCCAATGCAATCCTGATGATGCGAATGATGCGATGACGAGTGCGACGAACAAACGACCCACACGACGAGAACGGAATAAAAGGGGAATCTTCTGGAGCGTCGGTCTCGGGCTGTCACATTCACTCAACATGAGCTAGGTCTAATTATGCACAGAAACATGGCTAGCATCAGTACAACATGGCAATCTGAAATAAACAGATTCTCAGACTTAAAGAAAAAAACAGGGTGCAAGAGCAACAATTTTTAACACATTGGCATATTTGACACTAGAATGTACATACCTTTCACTATTAATTTGATCTCATTCAAACACTACTGATGTGCATCCTCTACTATAAATACCATTGCATTTATATTTAGCTTCCTGATAAAATTGGCAATTTGTTATTACACATGACAGAAACAGAGGAGGGATAAGAACAATAGCACCCTACTACAAAGACTCTTGGAGCACAACCATGGCATGGCCGATGAAGACCCATTTGAAGCACACAAGTACAAGCATGGCCAGCCCTTTCTTGTTGGTGAATACTTTGAGGAGTGCAGTTTTAGTTGTCACAAGTTACATAAATATTGCATGGACAGAATGTCAAAAGGAGAAGATACTAACATTCTACAAGTGCACTACGATAGTAGGCATTTCAATCACCTTGCAGGTTCCATCAATATCGAATTCGAGGGCTTTCATCTCTTTTTCAACTTCGGTGAGCTTGTTGCCACTCTTATCAAATGCTTGATGTTGTGAGTACTTCACAAACTCTGATCAACTTCTCCATACAAGGTTGTAAATTAAAAGAAGCTAGTTGTATTGTATTCCTGTCACGGGATTGATGGTGCGGAGAACAAGAAGGGTGTATGTGTATTTCATAGATCCTGATTGAGCAAACGGCATTTTGTTAAGTCATATTGACATACGCAGGGCTTCCATTGATCATGTCACGAAGATCTTGTTTGACTTATAGATAGGAGAATTCTTAATGTGGCCATATCATGAATGGTAAGTTTAATATACAACCACACATACATTGATCATCTTTCAGTGTTCAACATAGTTCGTAAGTTCAAGGTTTTATTAAACTGTAGCCATCATTGTATCTTGGTGGTCATTGTACCAAAACGCAACACAGTTTACTACTTGGATTCTTAGAGAAATTCAAATAAGCCTCGGGTTCTGAATGGTATTCAAGATTTCATGGATAGGTATTAAATTCTTTGATGTTAATAAGTTGGGTTCATATCTGATTCAAGAATTGAGTATGTCAAAAATAATCTTCATTTGCAGTGTATTGTCAAAGATCAAAACTTCACGAGGGGGGCGGTTCGTCCACCAACTACCACTTGGCACGTGATTGTTTCTCCGATAAGACAACGAAATCCATTATTTTCAGAAAATGCTAGTCAGATGGTCAAGTTTCTAACTAAACCTCTTTATATTAATCTTCAAAGAAAAAAACTTACACTTTTTAGGTTGTTCATAACAGGGCAAATACATGACTAAAATTGTACATAATTTTTGTGTGTCCTCAACAACAACAAGGATCCAACCTATGTGGATACTATGTGTGCGCATACATGCTGAACCTATGCAGACATGTCGTACGTGGTCTCGATGCTGACAACATTGAACCAGTAAGTTTCTTTCTCTACTCCATACGTATGTCTCATTATGATCTAAAAATCATGTAGTTGATCTCCGGACTAATGACCTCTAAACCGCTCGCCGCAGAAGAATTGTTGTGTGTTAGGAAATTTATGAGCATTTTCTTTGTTAATCATTATATAAAGCCCACTAAAGACGTCAAAGACTTCAGTATTTATACCCGACAAGAATAAGTATGCATACATATAGTGTTATCAACTAAACATATGCGCATGGATGCATTGTTTTCCATATGACCATGTCTTCGTATTTCATATAATATGATTATGTTCTGCGTATGTCCATACATATGTGGAATTTATCTAGAATTTGCTCTATTGCATACTGTCGTGAATTATGATGAATGTTCTTCCCTTGAAGACTATTTGTTCAATTGCATATTGTGACCAATTATGATGAATGTTCTTCATGTGTACACTATTTGTTCGATTGCATATTGCGGTGAATTTCCTATTTGCAGGGTGATTCAAATGCGATATTTTACAATAACCCGACCATTTCAATGCACACGATTTAAGCAACCAAGCGTGTGTGATCCAGAACGAAAAGCACATGCAACTCATAGCGCAACCGTATGTGATCTAATGGAAAAACACACGAGATATAAACCAAAACGTTGATGATACATAAGAAATCGCAGACAATTTGCAGCACTTGTTCGTGTGCGAAGGAGCTCCTCAATTGTTTGTTATAGCACCTTATCTCACACCTGAGCTAAAAGGAAACCGTGCCCTATGCAAAGACGATCCCACGCGTAAATTTTTGGGGAAACGTGTGCAATGATATCATGCATAGCACACGGTTGCCAAGGAAAACTCGTGTGCAATGATGAAGATATCACCCATAGTTTCTACCATGGCCCGCGTGGACTAACTATAGGTAATGTTTCGCAAATGGTAAAGTGTCAAATATTGTTTGTTTTCCATGAGCAATTAGACGCGTTTGAATCGTGATAGATGTGTGTGATTGATCCCAAATCCCACACGCACGCCCAAAATATAGTGTGTGCGATATGTTTCGTGTGCGTTCATCAATCACCATCACCAACGATTTCTCTGTGTCGTGTGGGATGATCCCCCTATCGCCCAAACATATGCAAGACGACGGTTTAAACATTCATCGCGGAAAGAGGTTAAAAACTGATTGTATAGCACATTGTTGCACGAGTGCTGGTTGGAGGTATCGAAAAGAGGCACGCTAATAGACCAAGCTAGGGCCTCCTCATCCACGCAAATGTGGTCACATTAATGAGTTCAGTTTGGTGTTAGTATGACTCGATCCAAGCGATGGAGGAGGTTGTTATTTTTAAATAATATTCTATAACATTGCAATAACAACAATAATCCACAATAAACACAAGTGCATTAACATACAAGCATAACAACCTATCTCCATGTAGTATCACATTTAGGTCAATAGTGCGATAATATGATGAATATTAGCAAGTAACGTAAACAATAAGTGCAAACTAGCAGGACTTTAATTATTGTCAGCATGAACATATTCATTAATTTAGACACACAAAAATAACACAAAGCAATGTTGTAGGGCATATATCAGTTGATCAACTTGCGTGGGGTCGATGGATTCAATAAGAAGAAATGGGATCATCTCGCAGAAAGATTCGCGTGAAAAGATTCTGTCTCGAAGGGTGTGAATATAGGGTAGAGCAAAATGTTCATTTTTAGAATGTGTCAACATCATGAAAGTGAATCCATCAGAACAGGCTCGATGAATATAGAACGTGGGCTTTGTAATCACCTGATTCGGAGTCAAAGTTGAAGATACACCTGTTCGTTCGTTAGTGAGGAAAACAAACATAAATTGTTCATTATGCTCTTAACGAGTGAACGTTCGCAACTTAATTCTTTCGGCAGTTGGGCTGAAAAAGAAAACAATTTTCATGAATGCACCTTCTGTTGAAGAAAAAGCGCATTTTAAATAAAGACGCGACTAGGTTCGCTTTGTCTAGCGAAAAGTGTATCGTCTCGAATACGTTTTCACTTAAACAGGTCAACAGGCGCTTTGTCTAGCGAAAAGTGTATCGTCTCGAATACGTTTTCGCTTAAACAGGTCAACAGGCACGGTCGTGTCTGCGCTTAGAGGCTTACATGTAGAAGGCTCACGGTCGTCTTCTACCTCTCGATCGAGGCAGAGGATGGCACACTGTCAATGCAGTCGTCAACTCGCTGCATTGGAGGGCCGACCATCGACTGCAAGAGCACCGTCACTTGGCACCGCAACTGAGGGTGGTAGAAGAGGGGATCGGGAAGGCTCACGGAAGGTTAGCCATGGACGATAGAGGAGATAGCCACGGGCGTTGAAATAAAACTTTTTGTCCATAAAAGAAAGTCGTACATCAAGACCGTGTAAAATCAAACACCTCTTAAATTTTAAGTCTTCGTTCTAAGGCTTTCTATAATGATAGTATCATACTCCATCTGTACCTAAACAATTTGAGTTATAAAGAATTAGTTTAGTCTTTCTCAACTATAATTATTTAAGTATAGATGAAGTATCATGCATACCAACTGAACAATTTTGATAAGTTAGAATAGAATTAAATAAAAAAGATTAAATATTTATATCATAATACAATATCATATTAAATGATGTACTAGTATATGTCATGCATGATAATAAATAAACTATTTTATAATATTAATTTATGATACTATACAATAGAATACAATACCCTATTGATACTAGTATATGATATTCCGGTTACAAGCAGCCTTAGGTGTAAAAAAGCATTTTGCTTAAGCATGCGTATAAAAAGCAGAGCATGCGAGCTAGTACGTGCACCAACACGCGTCCGAATACTGTGCCACGCCATGGTGCACCTGGCTGGCCTGCCTTGTGCCACGCCATGGCCCGGCTGTTTGCGATTTGCCTAGACCACTTTATAAATGTACCACCCGTCCATACATGCATACCTGAGCTACCGCGTCTATCAGCCAGATCCAGTGCAAGCGACAACATATCGAGTGCTCGGAGCAAACGGCGACCGCGCGGGCACGTGATTCGTGAAGGAAATGGCGACCATCAAAGCCAAGGTCAAGGACGCCGCCTCCTCCGCCAAGGCCGGCATCGATAAGGCGAAGGCCTCCGCCGGCGAGAAGGTTCGTCCGCCGCGCTGAGTTGTTCTTTTTTTGTTTTTAGATTACCGGACACACTGCAGAGGTGTGTGCTAGCTGCGACTTGCGCCTCTAGGTAACCTTGTCTGTCCGCACGCGCGTGCTGCTGCAGGTACAGAAGGCGACGACCACGGACCCGAGGAAGAAGCGTGAGGCGGAGGAGAACAAGGAGGACCGCTTGCTCAAGGTCGACTCCGACGAGCGCGAGGAGAAAGGGGACCACGCCGCCGAGAGGTCCGGGAGGCGCACCATCATCACCGGCACCTAGTTATAGCTTCTACCCTCTTTTTTTTTTTGAAAAACAGTTAGCTTCTACGTAGACCCTTCTCGTGAAAAAAAAAGCTTCTAGCTAGGTCCAATAACAGCATGTAGCAGAGTATGCGTCGGTTGAAAGCGAATCGAGGCCCAATAACCGCAGTCCTTTGAATGTAATTCGATCCTATCTCTTCTCTCCCTTTAATTTAACTAGCAAAAAAGCCCAACAAAAAAGCCCGTCTCTTACAACGGAAGAGAAAATAACACACGCTTTGAATGCTAATATATTAGCACATTTGTGTTATCGACGATGGCCTCAATGCTCACACAACGAAAACACGTTTGAATGTACAATCACTCGAAATAAGATGGGAAATATGTTGTTTCTCCTCACGAGATTTTTTAAAGGTGTGCATGTGTGGTTTACGATGTTTTCTTTTCTCTCAATTTGATTTTAATTTAATGGATATTTATTGTAATTCGGTCGTGGGAAAGAAAGAAAAAAGACAGTGCATTATAGATTAAATTTGCATCAAAAAAAATATTTAAGAAGTATTCAACAGCTAAAAATAACATCCTATTTAGATTTTACACATTTTTTCAATCAAATTTCATATATAACATGTTAAAATCGAAGTTACGGTTTAAAAGATATGGATAATTTTGTTTTTAAATAAAATATAGATTGATTAACTGAAAAGTCAGGGTTTTTTTTGTTAAAACAAAAAACTGATTTAAATAGGGATGACGGATTGATTACCTGAAATATCAAGGAGTTTTTTGTAAAATGCAGAAAAAACGGTTCGACGTCGACTAAAAGATGGACCGCGGGTTGATTATCTAAAACTGTGAGGACTTTTCTGCAAAAGGACAAAAAAGTTCGTTCTGACTTAAAGTTGAACTGCGGGTTAATTAACTGACACTGTGAGGGCTTTTCTGCAAAATGACCGACGACGGGCGACAGAAGCGCTACGCGCTTTATTATTAGAGGAGATAATAAAGCAAATTCTGTTTCTGGTCGTCCGTCTTAAAAATTATCTCTAAAGTTTGTATAAATTGTCCACCATGCCACCGGTAAGTAATAAAAAACGTTTCACAAAATGAAATATCTTGTACTGGGTCGGCCCATGTAGAACCCTCCTATATTACGTTCTGCACGCTAGAAGAATATCCAGCACACCGTATGGGCCGGCCCATGCACACGCGCCTGCTTTTAGTTCGGTTTATTTATTTATTTTCAGTTCCGTTTTATTTATTTTCTTTTAAATAATTTAAAACTTTAAATAATCTTTAAAATTTTAATAAACTGAAAATTATAAATCAACATATTTAAAAAATTAAAATGTTTGTGACTTCAAAAAACTACTCGGAGTTTTGTAAAAAATGCTTGTATATACAATAAAATGTTTGTACAATAAAAATAGTCCATGATCTCAAATACAATTTCATGTATTAAAAACTATCAAAGGCATTTAACAAAATGCTTTCTAACTCAAAATATGTCCTAAAAATTTAAAAATAGCTAATGCGTGTATTGATAGTTTCTTTTTTTATTTAAACTTTTCCGTTCCATTTTTGTTTATTTATAATTTAAATAATTTAGAATTACAAAAACTTTTTCATATTAAAAAATAGGAATTTGGATTAAAATGCTGATGAATTTTTATTTTGAATGAAAAATAGGATTCAAAAAAGCCCCGAATTTTTATATTTTTTTTGCAAATTCTAAAACAATGTCCATGAATTTAATAAATATATTCCTGATTTATAAAATGTTTGTTTTTTCAGAAAAACTTCATGCGTTTCAAAAAATGTTTTTGAATTTAAAAGAAAATCCTCCAACATAAAAAATTATGTTCGTGTTTTCTTGAATTGATGGCCAATTCAAAAGAAAATATTTAAACCCGTTCGAAATATAAATATTCATGATTTTTAGTAAATGTTTGTAAATTGTAAAAATGTTCTCGATTTTAAAATCGTTTCTATATTTGTAAAATTGTTCACGAAAGATCTAATGTATGTAGTTAAACATTAATGCTTCTAAGTCTTTGTGACAATATACGTGTGTAAATTTTGAAAAATTAACTGTTGGATGAATCGGATTATTATTGTATGTTTTCTAAAAAAAATCTTGAAATTCAGAATAAATCTTTGAGTTACCAAATTTTTGACAACCATGATATATATTTTTTGAAATGTAAAGGTTGTTTCAACTTGTGAATAAATTTAAAGAAAAAACATTTTATTGCGTTTGTACATAAAATTTCTAAATCAAGCGATGATATGTGAACATAATGTGGTCACCATCATTGAAGATTATGTTTTTTTTCTTCCGTGGCAACGCACGGACCATTTTGCTAGTCTTTATCTAATAATAAAGAGGCTATCGTTTTTGCCGAAAAACCTTCCATGGTGATTTTATAAAAAAAAAACCTTGTTGTTTATGACATTCAACCCACAATTTCTTCATAAGTGGATTTGCAAAAACGTGTCATGTTTTCAAATAGTCACCTACATTTGTAAGAATTTTAATCCTGCGCTTATGTTTCATCTTATCCAGACTCTGCAGCCACGGCGAGGTGAGGGGCGGTGCGGTGACGAGGTGAGGGGCGGTGCAGGAGGAGGGAGGCCGTCACCATCTGACCGCCCTCCCCCTACATCTCCATCTGCCCGCGGGGGAAAGGTCCTCGATGCAGAGGAAGCACCACCGGCCATGCTCGCGCGAGCCGGGGCATGTAAGCGAGATGGAGCAAGGGCGAGGCGCGCCCACGCTGCGCCCTCGGCACTGACCTGGCCGGGAATGCCACTGCCTGGAGGTGCTCATCCCCGTGCTCCTGAAGCCCCTCAAGCAGGCCCTGCCATCGTGGTCCGAGTTTGCCGCCACTGACCGCGTTCGCCGGCCGTGAGCACGCGCCACCGTCACCTGTCTGTCGCCGGACGCGTTTCGGTCATGAGCACCGTCACCTGTCCGTAAGCACGAGTCCTCTTCGGCCTACACCGTCGTAAGCTTCTCAATCTCTGACCTCCCCGTGTGTGATTTGGAGTATAATTTTTTGACAGTGTTCTTCTCCAACATAGACCAAGGGAGTGCGCGACCAGGATTGAGTTTTTTTGGCCTGGATTTAATGTAAAAGGGATCTATATTTTCTTCTTGCTAATGTTCTGGATTTCATATTTTCTTCTTTCTCTCATTTTACTCATACGCGACTCCTGACTTACTGCATGTGGCTATTTTCATATTTTCTTATTTCTCTCATTTTGCTCATACACGACTCCTGACTTACTGCATGTGGCTATTGAATCTTCCTACTGCAGACGCAGCAACAAGGACAGGTGGCCAGCTTCATAGGTCAAGCTTCGTACTGTAACTTGCATTCAGTTATGTGCATGAATAATGCCATATTTGTCAATGGACATGATTGACTGCTTGTACACAAAAGGAGTTTGTCGAAAATAAAAGCAATCCAATTGGGAAAGTGCTATTCTCGGCTCGAGCTCAAATGCTCTTAGATGAACAGTAAAATCTGAAAAAAATAGTAAAATGTTTCAAAAAATTCTAAAATTTTGTGGCAAGAAAGATCAATGTTTTTCCTACATACATGCAAAAATTCATAACGGGATCACATTCCTGGAGGTGTAGAGAAAAAACAAAATTGATGCTCCAGAATGCTTTCAAAAACACTATTTTTAAAAGCATTGATTTTGTTTTTTTTTCACCCCTCCACAAATGTGATTTCGTCATGAAATTTTGCACGTTTGCAGAAAAAATGTCAATGTTTCATTCTCCAAAATTTCAGATTTGTTCGATTTTTTTACTATATTTGCCGATTTTACTGTTCATCCAGGAGTTGACACATTCAGACTTTTTTTACTATATTTCCCATTGTTGCTACAAAGTCTGAAGATTCTTTGCCTTTCTCTCAACGGTTCCAGATTTTTCTTTCATATGGGCTATAATAATTATTTGATTGGTCCATGTAGATTTAGGCAATATGAGATAGCCGATGATATATATTGGAATATATGATGCTCTATTGCTACAAGTGTTCATGTCTTGTGATGGTAGGTTTTGCAAGTAATTGAAACACATTTTGAGTAGAGGATAATTAGAGATATAAAGTTCCTCCTTAGATCTTGGGGTATGTGAAAGTGAACTCGGTGATTTCGGGTAATTTTAAGAGCATATATATCATCTACCAAGTATCGTTTTTTGAGTAATGATAAGGGGATACATCTCACCTATCAGGAATTAATCATCTCTTTTTCTTTGTATTTACCTTGTTCTGTAAATGTCTAACTAGGTAATGATTATTGATAGCTGATGACATGAGGGAGAGGGGGACAAGCCCCTTCAGCTATAAATGTGCTACTCATATTCCACGATTAGACGAGCTAGCCGTGAGAAGAATCAGGTTCAGAATTCAGCTCCATTTGATTTACATTTAGATCATCTTGCTGCAACACCATCACTTTTCTGGATAGAAAACAACTGTTTTTACTAATAATATATAGTTTTTCTTTGGTTTGTTTATTTTAGTATACCATAGTGAAAGGATCGATATGGTTGAGTAGAGCGGGGTGAATAGGCAACGACCACTTTTAATTAATTCTTAGCAAGTTAGGGTTAGCAACATAAAGGTTCTCTAAAATGACAACTCGGTGATGAACCTATATGATGCTACCAACTAAAATCACTAAGGCAAAGTAAGAAATAGTCTACAACAAAAACATACACAATGTAAAGATTAGAGATAACCGCGGGTGGAACCAATGAAGATGAGGATGCGTTAGCGAAGTTCCTTCCCTTTGACAGGAAGTACGTCTCCGTTGGAGCGGTGTGGAGGTACAATGCTCCCCAATAAACCACTAGGGCCACCGTATTCTCCTCACGCCCTCACACAATGCAAGGTGCCGTGATTTCACTATAGGTGCTCTTGAAGGCGGCGACCGAACCTTTACAAACAAGGTTGGTGCAAACTCCACACAAAGCTTGGAGGCTCCCAACAAGACTACAGAGCTTCACCACAATGGAATGTGGCTTCGAAGTGATCTCAACCGTTTAGGGTTCTCAAACACCCAAGAGTAACAAGATCCGCAAGGGATTAGTGGGGGGGAATCAATTTTTTCTTGGTGGAAGTGTAGATCTAGGCCTTCTCAACCAATCCCTAGAAAATCAACAAGTTTGATTGGCTAGGGAGAGAGATCGGGCACATTTGAGCTTAGGGAGCAACAATGGAGCTTAGGAGAGTCAAAAGTAGGGTTCTTGAGCAAGAAAAACCCTTTATATAGCGGGGGGAATCCAACCGTTTTCCCACTCACAGCACGAGCCCAGCGGTACTACCGCTGGCACTCCAGCGGTACTATCGCTGAAGTGCCAGCGGTACTACCGCTGAACCCATGGTAGCGCAAAGATACTACCGGGCCAACCACCGTCAAGAAAGTCTTCGCAAAAATTCCGACGAAGTACAGCTACAAGGATGACGATACTAAAGTCCTGGAGCGGTACTACCGCTGACCAGGGGCGGTACTACCACTGGGCCAGCGGTACTACCGCCAGCTCTAGTGGTACTACCGCTAGGGCTAGCGGTACTACCTTCAGGTGACTTTTTTGCAAGAGGATAAAAACCAGGGATGGGAAAAGCTCCAAAGTTGCACGGAAAGGGGATAGAGATAAAGTGTGTGCGTGCAAGATTGTTTCCATCCAAACCTTCCCAATACGGATCCCCTCTTAATAGTACGGCGTTCCTACGACTCAAAAACCACCAAAGAGAATCGTAGAAGACATCGTGCTTCTATTCCATGGAGGGTGCCGAATCGTCTTGTGCCTTTGTCATGTATTATCTGAAATGCTTAATGCACACGATTAGTCCATTAAGGTACTGTTATCAATCACCAAAATTACTTAGGCATAAATATGCCCTAACAATCTCCCCCTTTTTGGTGGATTGATGACAATACCGGATTTGCACAGTAGAAAGCATGTGATCATAAAGATAATTTAATAGAGATAATTGAAGAGCATATGACTCACAACATATGATAAAAATAGGTCTCACAATAAAAAACAAGTCTCGCAACACACGTAGTAAAGATAGCAAATACGATCAAACCAAATTCAAAGCAAACACGATAAAGATAAAGCAAGCAAATCCAACTCCTAGACTCTCTCCCCCTTTGGCACCAAGACACCAAAAAGGGGTACACGTAAGACACAGGTGGTCACTCCTCATCCCCAGACTCATCTGTGGCATCCGGATCCTGCTCCTCCTCAATGTCCTCCTCGGAAGCCTCCTCCTCAGCATCAGACCCATTCCACTCGTAACCTTGAGCCCTCATCCAGTCAGTCTCTGGAGTGATGTCGTTCTCTGAGCCGCTTGAGATTGCCACATCAAGGGTCCTTAAGACACGCTTGTTCCTCTGACGATTCTCCTTCTGGGCCACATGAGACTGATATTGTCCCTTGGCCTGCATACAGAAGAGAGTCTTCATTTGATCCTTCAGCTTCACAACCCAAGATGGCATAGCCGAAGAGCGGGTATGCGACGCAGGTCCTCCTCCAGCAGAAGTCTTTGTGTCCATATCCATGGGCTGAGAAGAAGTTGATGGGTTGGCCCATTTTTCCTTTACACGCAGCTTGATAGGATCATGCACAAAATAGTCAGCTTGAATAGGGAAGGGATCTATCAGATAGATATCGTTCCACCTCTTCTGAATATAGGCAAACAGGTAAGGCCCTGCTATGGCAACATACAACAGCGCCAGAAATTGACACGTTGACGGAGACTGGGCTTGCGTTGTTTTTTCCCTTGAAGAGGAAAGGGTGATGGAGCACAGGAGCAGTAAGTATTTCCCTCAGTTTGAGAACCAAGGTATCAATCTAGTAGGAGAATCTCGTCAAGTCCAGAGTACCTGCGTAAACACAAAAGAGCTTGCACCCAACGCTTTAACGGGGTTGTCAATCCCTTCAAGATTGATTGCAAAGTGAGATCTGAAGGCGGAAAATGCAACGAAGTAAAAAGTGTAAGGCTGAAAATATGGTGTTGGAGTAGACCCGGGGGGCCATAGTGTACACTAGAGGCTTCTCTCAACATAGCAAATATCACGGTGCATGAACAAATTACTGTCGAGCAATTGATAGAACCGCGCAAAGTCATGACGATATCTAAGGCAATGACCATACATATAGGCATCATGTCCGAGACAAGTAGACCGATACTTTGTGCATCTACTACTATTACTCCACACATCGACCGCTATCCAGCATGCATCTAGTGTATTGAGTTCATGACGAACAGAGTAACGCCTTAAGCAAGATGACATGATGTAGAGGGATAATCTCAAACCGATGATGAAAACCCCATCTTTTTATCCTTGATGGCAACAACACGATGCGTGACTCGCTACCCCTTCTGTCACTGGATGAGTTCACCGCACGGTATGAACCCAAAACCAAGCACTTCTCCCATTGCAAGAATCATAGATCTAGTTGGCCAGACAAAACCCACAACTCGAAGAGAATTACAAGGATATGAAATCATGCATAAGAGAGATCAGAAGAAACTCAAATAAGATTCATACATAATCTGATCATAAATCCACAATTCATCGGATCTCGACAAACACACCGCAAAAGAAGATTATATCGGATAGATCTCCATGAAGATCATGGAGAACTTTGTATTGAAGATCCAAGAGAGAGAAGAAGCCATCTAGTTACTAGCTATGGACCCGTAGGTCTATGGTGAACTACTCACGCATCATCAGAGAGGTCATGGTGTTGATGAAGAAGCCCTCCGTATCCGAATCCCCCCTCCGGCAGGGCACCAGAACGTGCCCCAGATGGAATCTTGCGGAGACAGAAGCTTGCGGCGGCGGAAAAGTACTTCCGATGATCTCCTGATTTTTTTGGGATTTTTAGGGAATATATAGGCACAAAACCTAGGGCAAAGGGGCTTCAGGGAGCCCACAAGCTAGGGGGCGCGGCCTCCCCCCGGCCGCGCCATGAGGGCTTGTGGGGTCCCTGGTGGGCCCCTGCCCTGATTCTCCGGCTCTCTGATCTTTTCCTGTTCCGGAAAAAAATCTTTTTGGCAGTTTCATTCCGTTTGGACTCCGTTCAAAATCCTCCTCTGAAAGGGGTCAAAAACATGGAAAAAAACAGGAACTGTCACTTGGCACTGAGCTAATAAGTTAGTCCCAAAAAATATATAAAAGGCATACAAAACATCCAAAGTTTGACAAGATAATAGCATGAAACCATCAAAAATTATAGATACGTTGGAGACGTATCAGGCCCGTAGATGGGAACCTTACGGTTCATGATGCAATTCCAGAGCTCATGGAACATCACATCAGATATGTCGAGAGGCGCAGTTTCCTTAGTCCTTGCCTCCTCACACAGCAGAAGCATCTTAGCCAGATGACCATGCACCTCGTCCTTGTTGCCAATACGAGGGAACAGGGAGTTGCGGAAGATTCGATGCATGATATCCAGATGCGTGGGGGGCACACCTTTTTTGATGTAATGTTGTTGCAGCATGTCCTTGGGGGTGGAAGTAGACGAAGCTGGAGCATGAGGACGCATCCCAAGAACATTTTCTTCCCCCTGGAAGTCGACGTTGAGGAACTGCATGAACTCCACCCAGGTACCAGTCAGCTTCTGACTACCGGTCATCCAGGTCATGGTGCGCCCGTCATCAGGTTGAAAGTGAACAGTGACATAAAACTGGGCCACAATATCTGGATCGAAGTCCTTTATAGGTGATGATATTCGTAAGGCCAAGCTTGTCAATCAAGGAGAGAGCCTCGCTAAAGTAGTCCGGATGCCGCCGAAGGTGAGCGAGGTCGGTCCACTACACTCGGACATAGATCTTCTTGAAGGGCACGATGATTTCACGATAGATCATTGCCTGTTCCCGTGACCAAACATGATCGACGTTCTTGAGCTGAACCTTGTCATCACCATAGGGATGACGAGTGCGGAGTTCCAGAAATTCCTTAGGGGGCATAGTGCGAACATTGACCCCTTAGGACTTGGTGGAAGTCTTCTTGAAGGACTTCTTCTTAGGATTTAGACTCAAAGTTGTGGAACCTTCTAGAGCCTTTCGATTGCGATACTGCTTTGGTTTGGTGTTACGTGCAGGATTCGAGCGACGAGGACCACCTGTGACACACAAGACACACACACACCAAAAAGAGCGACAAAAGGAGTCATGGAAATGTTCAAAAATCATAAGAAGAAACACATATTGCCAAGGGAAATCAAAATAAAAAATAAAAGAAAATACCCTCCTCGCGGTAGTACCGCCACCCCTGGCGGTAGTACCGCTCGCCCGGGTGGTAGTACCGCTGGGGGTCCTGGCGGTAGTACCACTAGGGGGTTCACTTTCAGATTTTAACATATTTGAACCCACAAAAAATACTAGATTCGTTTCAAGAGATCCACGGCTAATAAATAAACTCATTACAAGAATCACCATAGCCCTAACACATGTGGAACTCGAGATCATCCAGATGGAGACAAGCCTAGTCAATGGGATCCAAGTTTTAGATCAATCCATGAGATGTATGACAAGAGCTTGCTAGATCTAAAACATGGAGAACTAGGGCATGTCAATATATTTGCAATGAAGAACATTAGACCTAAAATCCCCTAAGATATCTCCCTCGTTCCATCCAAAAAACTAAGCACAAAGCATATCCATGGACCCAAATCAACAAGCTCCTAACCCTAGAAACAAACACACCAACCAAGAGAAGAAGGGGGGGCTTTACCGGGGTCCATGACACTTGACGGAGAAAGGAGGATGGGAGCAAACCCTCCAACTGAAAGGAGAGGAGGGGCTCCGCAGAGAGAGATCTAAATGGGGGGAGTTCGGTGTAGAGGGAGAGAGAGCCATGACGAAGAAGAAGCAGGGCAAGAAAAAACGGCTCCCCTCCTTTATATAGTCCAAGGGGTACGGGCCAAGCGGTAGTATCGCTGGGTCATGGCGGTAGTACTGCTACCCTGGCGGTAGTACCGCTCCCCCTGGCGGTAGTACCGCTGGGGTCCTAGCGGTAGTACTGTCGTCCTGGCGGTAGTACCGCTCCCCCTTGAGACAGCCCTAAAAAGCCCTAGTCAAGCCACGATAAGTTGGGGTCCTAGCGGTAGTACTGCTCCCCCTGACGGTAGTACCGCTGGGGTCCTGGCGGTAGTACCGTTGGGGTCCTGGCGGTAGTACCGCTATCCCTGCCGGTAATACCGCTATAAAAGGCACAACGACACATATGACTTCGTGGAAATGATGTGGGCAACGACTAGTCAGTGTAGACAAAAAGGTAACACCACCAAGATATACTGACTAGTCATTTGGTATCCTTTCTTCAACACGAGAGAAAGGTGGGGGCGGTGGCCGAAGCCACCTATGTTTGAGACAAAGGTATGACACCGCGAAGAATTATCCTTGGGTTCATGACCAATGCTCGTCTTTGAAGCACAAGTGCCATTTAATAATGGCCAAAGTGAAAGACTTGATCGATTTATGCATAATGGGGGAGGGAAAGTTCATTAAGAGAACAACACTCCCCCTATGTCCATGCCTACACCTAGACCAAGATGTAATGCAGAGTGAGGTGCAAAGTGCCTAGTTTCAATCCACATTACTTGAATCAATGATATTTAGCTCATGCCTTAACTCCCGGAATCTTGCTTCATCTAGGGGCTTAGTGAAAATATCTGCAAGTTGCTCTTCAGTGTTGATGAAGTGAACCTCAATATCACCTCGCTTGATATGTTCACGAATGAAGTGATGGCGAATATCAATGTGCTTGGTCTTGCTATGTTGCACCGGATTGAGGGAAATCTTGATAGCACTTTGATTGTCACATAGAAGAGGCACTTTGTCACAAGTGACACCGTAATCCTTTAAAGTTTGCCTCATCCATAGCAACTGTGCACAACAACTTGCGGCTGCCACATACTCAGCTTCGGTGGAAGATAGTGAGACACAATTCTGCTTCTTTGAAGACCAACTTACAAGTGAACGACCAAGGAATTGACATCCTCGAGAAGTTGACTTCCTCTCCACACAGTCTCCCGCCCAATATGAGTCAGAATAGCCCGCTAGGTTGAAGTTTGCTCCTTTGGGATACCATAGATCAAAGTTTGGGGGTATGAGCCAAATATCGAAAGATTCGCTTAACAACCATAAAATGGCTTTCTTTTGGTGCAGATTGAAATCGTGCACAAATCCCTACACTCAACATGATATCCGGTCTAGATGCATAATGGTAAAGAAGGGATTCAATCATGGAGCAATATACCTTTTGATCCACTGCTTTACCATTGGGATCACTGTCAAGCTTGCATCTTGTTGGCATGGGAAACTTGACCGGCTTGACATCCTCTAGCTCGAACCTCTTGAGCATGTATTGAGTATACTTGGCTTGTTTTATGAAGGTCCCTTCTAAGCCTTGTTTAATCTCGAACCCGAGGAAGAACTTCAACTCACCCATCATAGACATCTCAAATTTTTCGGTCATTAGTGCAGCAAATTCTTCATTGAAAGATTCGTTAGGGGAACCAAAAATGATATCATCAACATATAGTTGGCATATGAACAAATCCCCTTTGACCTTCTTAGTAAAAAAAGTGGGATCTATCTTCCCAATTTCAAACCCACGATCTTGTAACAACTCAGTAAGGTACTCATACCATGCACGTGGGGCTTGTTTAAGGCCATAGAGTGCCTTATTAAGTTTGTACACATGATTGGGGAGCTTGGGATGTTCGAACCCCGGGGGTTGTTTGACATAGACCAACACATTTAAAGGACCAATAAGAAAAGAACTTTTCACATCCATTTGTTGTAATTTGAAATTATGATGAGAAGCAAATGCAAGCAGCATGCGAATAGATTCTAGACAAGCAACAGGGGCAAAGGTTTCACCGTAGTCGATACCCTCGACTTGGGAGTAGCCTTGATCCACCAATCTTGTCTTGTTTCAAACCACAATCCCATTGGCATCTTGCTTGTTTTTGAAGATCCATTTGGTCCCGATGACATTATGTTCCTCCTTTGGTCTTGGCACTAAATTCCAGACTTGATTACGCTCGAAGTTGTTGAGTTCTTCATGCATGGCCATAAGCCAATCCTCATCATCGAGCGCTTCTTGTACCTGTTGAGGTTCACAATACGAAACAAACGCGTGATGCTCACAATAATTCCAAATTTGTTGACGAGTGGATACTCCCCTTTTCAGACTGGCAAGCACATTCTTCATAAGATGTGACTTGACTCTCAGCTTGTTTTGCAATCTTGGCTGCGCGACGCTCCAAGAGTTTTGCATTGGATAACCGGGGAGCATCGACTTGATTACTTTGCTTGGCCTTGCGTTTTGATCCTCCCTTGGCACCAGTAGTCCTCTTAGGTGCTGCAGAAGGGAATTCAGAGACAGCATCCTGATCAACTTGATTTTCGAGTTGAGCAGGCTCACTGGTTTGTCCTTGATCTTGTGGTTTCTCTTGATCTTGATCTTGTGCTTCTATTTGGTCTGGATCTTGTAGTTGCACTTGATCTTGATCTTGAGCAGATCCGGAACCTTGTGTAAGCACTTGGACATCATGAGGCACATCACCATCTTTGAGCAAATGATCTTGTCCTTGAGCTTGTTCAACTGGTTGAGGGTTTTCTCTTTGTTCATAGAAAGTGTGTGGGGCTTGTGAGGATGATGGCTCCACTTGAGTAGAGCATTGTCCTTCTCCTTCGGCCACAAGGGGTTCCTTAATGGGGAGTATTTGACCAATCCCCATTCTTCTTATGGCTTGGGGAGGAATTTCATCACCTACATCACAGAGACCACTTTGCTCCACTTGGGAGCCATTATTTTCATCAAACTCCACGTTACATATTTCCTCAATGAGTCCGGTGGACTTGTTGAGGACACGGTAAGCATGAGATTTTGTAGCATAACCAACAAAGATGACCTCTTGAGCTCTATAATCAAATTTACCTAAACGTGCATCTTTCTTGAGAATGAAACACTTACACCTGAATACCCGGAAGTACTTGAGATTGGATTTGTTTCCGGTGAGAATCTCATATGGGGTCTTGTTCAAGCCTTTGCGAATATAGAGCCGATTGGATGCATGACATGCTGTGTTGATGTCTTTGGCCCAAAAGTTATATGGAGATTTGAATTCCGCCATCATTGTTCTTGCCGCGTCCATCAACGTCCATTTCTTCCTTTCTGCCACACCATTTTTGTTGAGGGGTGTATGGTGCTGAATATTGATGTTTTATTCCCTCATCACCTAAAAACTCATCCAAGCTGTAGTTTTTGAACTCGGTGCCGTTGTCACTTCTAATCATCAAAATCTTTGCTTCATGTTGACGTTGAGCTTCATTAGCAAAGTTGATGACAGTTTGTTGAGTCTCACTCTTCCTTTTGAAGAAATATACCCAGGTGTATCTTGAGTAGTCATCAACAATCACCAAGCAGTACTTTCTGCCCCCAAGACTATCAAATGATAGAGGACCGAAGAGATCCATATGAAGGAGCTCCAACGGCCTCTTAGTGTAAATGAGAGTTGTTGGACGATGAGCAGTTGCATGAATCTTCCCTTCAATGCAGGCACTACAAGCACGATCTCTGGCAAAACTCACATTCGTTAGTCCACGAATATGGTCCCCTTTGAGGAAACTTTGCAAAGATCTCATATTGACATGAGCTAGTCGACGATGCCAAAGCCAGCCCACATCAACTTTAGCCATTAGACAAGTCGCAGTCTTAGTGGGTCGCTTTGAAAAGTTCACCACATAGAGACCATTTTCGACATATCCAACATAGGCTAATTTAAGAGTCTTGCTCCACAAAAGGACCACAGTATCAAGATTAAAGAATATGGAAAAGCCCATAATTGCAAGTTGACGAACCGAAAGTAAATGGTAATCAAGGGACTCAACAAGCATGACCTTCTCAATAGATAACTCTTGAGAGATGACCACCTTACCAAATCCCAATACCTTTGACGATGATGCATCGGCGAATTGGACATGGGTGGGTATAGATGGGGAAGGATGCACATCCACCACTAAGTCCTTGCTTACGGTCATATGATTTGTTGCTCCATTATCGAGCAACCATGACACCCCACCAGAAGAAAACTCCTACAATAGATCAAGGCTTGGTTTTAGGTACCCATTTTTGAATGGGTCCTTTAATGTTAGAGACAAGGATCTTAGGAACCCAAATAGCCCATTCAATGGAATCATAGTAAGAACCAACAAATCTGGCATAAACATGCCCATCACTAGCACGACATAAAACATAGGATGGATCGAGTTTGTCGGCTGTGTTGGTAGGAATGGTTTTTCCCTTCTTGACGCTACCATTCTCCACCTTGTTCCTATTCTCCTCCTGAGTCCCTTCGCCCTCTTTGACAAAGATGTCCATGAGGGCAGGGGATCGTTTGTTCATGTTCTTCCTTTTTCTTTTCGACTTGGATGTAAGTCCAAGTCCCTCCTTTCCTACAACACCCTTTTGATTGCTCAAGAGGTCGTTTAGGTTCTTCTCGCCTTGGATGCATGATACAAGGCCCTTCTCAAGTTGATCCTTCAACTTGGCATTTTCCTCCACAAGATGTACATGCTCACAACAAGGGTTAGTTGTACAAGCATTATCAATTATAACGAAAGGAGGACAAGTAGAGATATCCTTGGTAAGCTTTGCTTGGAGTTGATCATGAGACTCTTTTAGGGAGAAGTGAGCACCTTTCAAGACCTTGTGAGCCTTGTCAAGTGTGTCAAACTCCACTTTGAGTCTGCCATGGCCAACCCCAAGTGTAGCCTTTTCAGATTTAAGCACACGAGTAAGAGCAATAGCATGATCTAGTTCCTTTTGCAATTTAGCACAGTCATCGCTGTATGACTCCTCAAGAGCCAAACGAAGAGTGTGCTCCTTTTCTAGTGCAATAGATAATTCAGCAATCTCATCGGCATAGTCACGACTATGTCCTTGCAGCTCGGAGATGGTCTCCTCATGAGACTCAATGAGGTCATTAGCCTCACCCAGTTGTTCCAAGAGAGCAACAAAGTGCTTCTTGGGTTCTCCTTTGATCGTACACAGAAATTTATCAAGATCATGCTCATTAAGTTCCACAACATCACTATCATCAACACAATTCAACAATGAAGGAGCAGTAGTGATGTTGGTCTTAATGCTGGGTGTTACCTGATCGATACCTTTGGCCATGAGGCACTTGGCGATGTGGTTATCGTTGGGGACGTTGAAGAGAGACACATTCTTGGGAGAAGGGGGGGCAATGGCGACAGTCGAAGTTGCCACCATATCGTCATCGTCATCATCATCGGAGGGGTACTCTTCAAGTGCCACCATACCCTTTGGGTGGGGTTTCTTGACAAAGTTGTTCTTGTTTGGGAATGACTTGGTTTTGTCTTTGCGAATGAGCTTGCCCCCGTTGTCTTCCCTCTTCTCATAGGGACATTCTGCCACGAAGTGACTCACATTACCGCAGTCATAGCATGTCATCACTGGTTGCTTGGATTTGAACCCACTTGAGTTGTTCTTGGAGAAGTTGGGTCTTGAGTTCCTCTTGTTGCCCCAGAATTGCCTTGACGCAAGAGCCATGTGCTCGTGATAAGCATACTTAGTGTCTTCAGGGTCGCTCTCCTCTTCCTCATCCTCTTCTTCTTCCTAAGAGGCAACCTTCGCCTTTAAAGCAAGGTTGGGCGAAGCTGTCTTTGACCGAACGCGAGCAAGTGCATTGTCAGCGGTCTCGTTCATGATTGACATTGCAATGAATTCATCCAACACCTCACTGGAAGACAAGGAGTGGAAATCTGGTCGTTGGCGAATGACTGATGACATGGCTTTGTTGAATGGCATGATTGCCTTGATAAACTTGCGCTTGATCCATGTGTCATCCACATCCTTGCTCCCATGATCCTTGAGAGCAACAGCAATAGCAGTCACCCGTCGATAGAGATCACGAGGGTCCTCATCTTCCTTCATCACAAACTCATTGGCCTTATCAAGCACCACTTCATAGTTGGACTGTTGAATGCTTGAGCTTCCCTTGTACAGCACCATAATGTTCTCCCAATAATCTTTAGCCAGAGTGAAGGGGCGCAAGTGAGGAAGATCTTCAGGAGGTACTGCGGACTGGAGAATAAACAATGCAGAGTGATTATATTGATTGTCCGCTTCTTCTCTTGGAGTGAGGTTGCTTGGGTCATGAGGATAGTAGCCTTGCTCGATGATTCTCCATAAATTTTTTGAGCTGTGATTCAAATGAGACTTAATAGAAAACACCCAGTTAGCAAAATCACCCTTAACAAGCTTAGGAGGAGGACCAACAGGGTTAAGGCGCGGTGTAGGAACTGGTCCTCCATAGACCATGGGAGGTGGAACTGAGACATAGGTTTCAGTCCCATTATTTTCGAGAGGCGAAGAAAGTCGCATAACTTTAGCCGCTTCCCTAGAGGAATTGGCCTCCGAATTAGTGTTGGTGGGTTTAACCACCAACGCCGGTTCGGGAGAACTTTCCCTCAATTAACTCTTTAAGCATGGTCTTGACTTCGTTCATCAAGGACGTCTTGAGGTGGGCCATAGCCTCATTCAAGTCGTCCCTTGTGACCGAAGTCAAGCCCAAGGCCTGGGTGGTGAAACCCTTAATAAAGAGACGTGGCTCTGATATCAATTGAAAGGATTGATATGGTTGACTAGAGGGGGGGTGAATAGGCAACGACCACTTTTAATTAATTCTTAGCAATTTAGGGTTAGCAACATAAAGGTTCTCTAAAATGACAACTCGGTGATGAACCTATATGATGCTACCAACTAAAATCACTAAGGCAAGTAAGAAATAGTCTACAACAAAAACATACACAATGTAAAGATTAGAGATAACCGCAAGTGGAACCAATGAAGACGAGGATGTGTTACCAAAGTTCCTTCCCTTTGACAGGAAATACGTCTCCGTTGGAGTGGTGTGGAGGCACAATGCTCCCCAATAAGCCACTAGGGCCACCGTATTCCCCTCACGCCCTCACACAATGCAAGGTGCCGTGATTCCACTATATGTGCTCTTGAAGGCGGCGACCGAACCTTTACAAACAAGGTTGGGGAAAACTCCACACAAAGCTTGGAGGCTCCCAACAAGACCACAGAGCTTCACCACAATGGAATGTGGCTCCGAGGTGACCTCAACCGTCTAGGGTGCTCAAACACCCAAGAGTAACAAGATCCGCAAGGGATTCGTGAAGGGAATCAATTTTCTCTTGGTGGGAGTGTAGATCTAGGCCTTCTCAACCAATCCCTAGGAAATCAACAAGTTTGATTGGTTAGGGAGAGAGATCGGGCACTTTTGAGCTTAGGGAGCAACAATGAAGCTTAGGAGCGTCAAAGAAGGTAGGGTTCTTGAGCAAGAAGAACCCTTTATATAGCGGGGGGGGGGGATCCAACCGTTTTTCCACTCACAGCACGAGCCCAGCGGTCCTACCGCTGGCTGTAGCGGTACTACTGCTGACACTCCAGCGGTACTACCGCTGAGCCCATGGTAGCGCAAAGATACTACCGGGCCAACCACCGCCAAGAAAGTCTTCGCAAAAAGTCCGACGAAGTACAACTGCAAGGATGACGGTACTAAAGTCCTGGAGCGGTACTACCGCTGACCAGGGGCGGTACTACCGCTGGGCCAGCGGTACTACCGCTAGGTGACTTTTTTGCAAGAGGAGAAAAAACAGAGATGGGAAAAGCTCCAAAGTTGCAGGGAAAGGGGATGGAGATAAAGTGTGTGCGTGCAAGATTGATTCCACCCAAACCTTCCCAATACGGATCCCCCCTTAATAGTACGGCGTTCCTACGACTCAAAAATCACCAAAGAGAATCGTAGAAGACACCGTGCTTCTATTCCACAGAGGGTGCCGAATCGTCTTGTGCGTTTGTCATGTATTATATGAAATGCTCAATGCACACAATTAGTCCATTAAGGTACTGTCATCAATCACCAAAATTACTTAGGCATAAATATGCCCTAACACATAGATATCATGAGAAAACTATTAATCGCTTATCCATTTACACAAAATCGAGTGCCTAATGGTCTGATTAGTTTATGTATGTGAAAATTTCTTTTAATAATTATAGTTGCAATTCCCAGTCAAGGCATGTGTTCTCTTATACTTTTATAGTGAGTTTACAATAGGTTGAATAAATCCATTTATATTTGCTTTCTTCATCGTCGTCTTCATAGGTGGTAAGGGGAGATGGAAAGGTGAGGGAGGCGACCACAACAATAGTTGGGGTGCCGAAGAAGAGTGCACTCGTGGATGGAAAGGGGCTCATATACGACAGCAGCTGGAAGAGATAACCTAGGATTTTGTGGTGCCCTACTCTATAGCTCATGCTCGGATGATTGTACTATCTGTTTTGACTGATCAATTGAGTTTAATTTTGTATGAGTTGGGTAGCAACATGAGCTCAAAAGGTTCTCTACTCTATCCAAATATTCCGCTAGATTTGATTAGAATTTGTGTTGACTAAAACATGCAATGAGAGGATCTAGGCCAAACACTGGCATTCTTTCCGTAGGGTCTAGATAAATTATGAAGCTACACCTAAACACCCAGTAGAACCATCTGTCACAGTACCAAGAAATACCTGCATAATTTATCATGAGAGAAATCCTAATAATTTTTGAACACTCCTTACGTATGAATGTTTGGGGTTGATGTTCTATTGTTGATTTGGGGATGTGTAAGAGCAGGGCGAGAATCACTATATGATACTCTCTTGATTTGGATGAGCTTAGCTTTTGAAGAAAAATGATAAGAATTGTGATTTCTGTTGCTATCATGATATGTTTTTTCTTATTTTTTGCTGCCACTATTTGATGTATTAATTATCTGTTGGGTGAACCATATAGTGGGATCGAGCTCAAGTGATTCAGATAGGATAGAATGGGTGTCGAGCTCTAGTGAAGGATGGGATGGGCGTCAGAAATGGCCCATGACATTCTAGGTGAATTCTAAAGTTATCCAAAATTAGTTTTCTCTATTATTCATTGACTGAATCTATCCTAAACAGATGCACCGTGAGAAATATATCAAACACCCGTGCCATCTAACCGCATGTACTTGACTCCCGTTGCAACGCACGTGCATTTTTCCTATGTGTTGAAACGCTTAAATAGGACGATCCAATGGTCGCTCCTCGATCGCTCGCCTATGCAAAGCGCTGTCAGTTTTACGCAGCGTGTGACAATAGGTTTTCCAAGGGAGGGGGAGGGGCGTGTAGTGTACATTGCCGAAATTCCTAATTGAGGAGAAATCTAGCAAAGATCACTCCCACGTTCCTAGGTGGGAAGAAATGACGCACTGCATGTGTGCCACTTGTCGCAATTCGAGATTTTTTTTCCTTTTTTATAGATTCGTATTTTCAAAACATTTTATCTCTTAAATCGTGCAATTAAATCTCGATTCGTATCTTCAAAATCAGATCCCATTTTGATAGGTTGTGATGAACTTTTTTTTCATGAAAAAAAAAGTTTCATGAAAAAATCGAACGGAAAAATCATGCCTCTCGCGATAGAGAAAAAAAACATGTTTTTTTACGTTTCCGAAAGGCACGCTCGCGAAGGTAAAACCATACCTTTTGCGAAAGGAAAATGATGACTTTCATGTTTTTTATTTTTTTTCGAAAGGCATGATTAATTGATCTTACACATTGCCATACGGTGGTGCTAGATGGATTCCAGCCCGGCGCCCTGACCACACATGATGATGCAATCCATGTACAATCGGATCCAATATTCAAAAACTGAATCCGGTAGTAAGTCGTCTTCCCCGCCAATTCGGCTTCGATCACGCTGCAGGCTGCAGCTTAACTCCTACGCATCCTTCCCATTCCGACGCCGAGGCGAGCTCTGCCTCCCGCCGCCGCGTCGTGCCGGCTTGATATCTAGCATAGCATAGCGTCTCCCCTCTTCTCATCCCAATCTTCTTCTCGCCGATCGACTCTTCCTCTGCAACCAACCACCACCAAAGAGGCAAAGATCAAGCCATGCCGGCTCTCATGGCGAAGCGCTCTTCCTCGGGGCTGTGCGCGATCCGTCGCGAGCTCCAGCGGCGCAGGAAGCTCCCCGCCGCGGCCGCGCCCAAAGGAGGGATCGCCAAGAAGTCGTCTGCGCAGCACAGTTCCGCTTGCGCTTCGATCAAGAAGCCGTCGTCCGCGTCGATCCTGCAGCACGCGCCGGTCGCGGTGGCTGACAAGAAGCAGCAGCTTGCCGGCGCGGCCAAGGGAACCAGCGCCGCCGCCAAGGAGATCTCCTCTGTGCCGCTGGGACAGGTCGCGACGAGGTGCACCGCCCCGCCGCGCCGATCCGCGTCGATCCCGCCGGCTTCAAGCGGAGCTGACACCACCACCGGAGCAGAGTACATCAAGAACATGCCAACCACAGCGACCCGGCCGCGCCCTTCGTCGATCTGGGTGAAGAAGGGGATGGCGGTGAAGGTGCGCACGCGCGCCGGGATCCTGCCGACGGGGCACTGCCTCGTGCTCTGGCTCGGCGCTCGCGTCGTCTCCGACGTAGCAGCAGATGACAACGGCTACGTCGAAGTGATCTACAACGGCAACTTCCCCCGCGACGACCCCCTCCGAACGGTACGCGTCGCCATGGACGACGTCAGGAGCATGCCCGCCGTCGTCGAGAGTTAACTCGATCGGCAGCTACTGCAGAAGCAAAGAGCGCTGTCCAAGCTAGAGGGAGTGAGTCATATTGTAGCCCATTTGTTACTGGGCAGGAGATCACCCGGACTTCATTGTTTCTCGTCTAGTAGTAGATGATGTAATGAAACTATATTTGAGAATCAATAAAGCTTTCCCTTAAAAAAAGGAGGAGATTCTATTGTTATGTCAACCTTTTCGCCTGTCTTCAGATTATTTTCTCTTTTTATAGTTACATTACAGTTATATGATGTGCTGTCTTTTGTGCAAACAAAAAATTTGTGCTCACATGCCTGTAAGCATCAACCCCGTGTGCTTGTTCAGCTCTATATAAAAGGTTAATGTAACAATAGATTCATATTCAGGGTTTAAGCAGCATGAAGAACTGGTTTCAGTGATCAAAGCGGCCAACATTTTGCTGGCAGCTTGTAATATGCTGCATAGGATTCAGGATGTAACTTAGTTTTTTGTTTAACTCAAATGATGTCATGATTTTTCAACAGAACTTTCCTGTATATTGTTGTTTCGGAACCTGCTCTACATGAACAATAAGAACCTGCTCCACTGTTGCATACAACCACAAACAACTTGCTGGACATATCCATCAAGTCCACAACTTTCTGACAATTTTATGTGAACCTTTTCGCCTGTCTTCAGATTATTTGCTCTTTTTATAGTTACTTTACAATTATATGATGTGCTGCCTTTTGCACAAACAAAATTTTGTGCTCACATGCCTGTAACTGTAAGCATCAACCCCCTGTGCATGTTGAGCTCTATATATAAAAGGTTAATGTAACAACAGCTTCCTTTCAGGGTTGGAATAAGCTGCAGAGGACATTTTTTGCTGGCAGCTTGGAATAAGCTGCAGAGGATTCAGGACGTAACTTAGTTTTCTGTTTAACTCAAATGATGCCGCGATTTATCAACATAACTTGCCTGTATAATGATGGATCCAAACGTCAGATGGTCCCAACTGATAAGAAGTTGTAGACCTTTGCAGATCAGAAAGTGGAACATGCCAAATTGTCAATATATATAAATAACCCAGATTCAGATCAAACTAAAACCACTAGTTTACAGAAACAAACAGAGAATCTTGATAGGACAAACATCCATATATACAGGAATTAAGCAGCACAAATACATCATAGAAAAGGGCAAAGGGTGAAACGGAACACACACACAAAATGTGCTGGAAATTCCAAAAAATTCTCAAGGTATGGGTTAGATTTTGGTTCAAATTCAAAACCCAAATTTTCATTTGTTCAAACACTTTTTCTGTCAGCCATACACATCTTTCTGCATCAATTTTTACCAGCGCATCATTGACCATCTTAAGGAAAACTTACCAACTCGACTTCAGAAAAAGATTTTTTTCGATAAAGAATATACATTAATACCGAGGAGATACCAATTACACCCAGCCTCTGCAACAACGTAATGCCCTAATGGCATGACGGATGCACACAACCAAAAAACGAAGAAGAAACTAAAAAAGAAAAGTCCCGCCACAGAGTTTCAGTACTTGCAATAGCAGCACAACCACCACCAAGACAACACCTGATGTTCAAGTACTCCAAAAATGAGGCCTCCAAGAAGGAAACAGTGCACAAGCACCGTTGTCGCCCGATCGTAAATCTTGGATTTTCACCCTGGAGATAATGCCCGCTTTCAAAGCAATGTGTTCAATAAGACCATTGCCAGGCACAACCAATTAAGGCAGACCTTGGATTTTCATCTTGAAAGGTAGGACCTTGAACTTCACTTGTGATGTCACCCCCACTTACATATCATTGCTACGAATCCCGAAACTCCAAGCAAATTCAGGACGTAACTTAGTTTTCTGTTTAACTCAAATGATGCCGTGATTTATCAACATAACTTGCCTGTATATTGTTGTTTGGGAACCTGCTCTATATGGGCAACAAGAACACAAGGAAGGTACATGCTGAGAGAATGTTACTAGATCGTGGACTCGATGGATATGTCCACATTTTACATAACGAAAAATCAAAAGGCATTGCAGAATAACTTGATCAAAATAAATTGTCTGACATTGCCAAGCATAGTTTACATAATTTTGATAGAAATAAAATTTCTCGATAAAATATATTTCACAGGGCATTGCTTTGACAGTACATGGAGATTATTTTCGGCAAAATTTCCTCACAGGTCTCTGAAACAAAAAATGATCAAAATGCACCAGGTAACATGATAGCTTCATCTAAATAAACTGGCCAGGCATAAATATCTCGAGAATGACAATATCCCTCGAAACAGCAGAGGTTATTTCATCGAGCCTTCAGGTTTGTGTATCGTCGATTCTTCTTAGCTCTCGCGTCAAATCAGTAGCATCCTAGCAAAACTTGGACAAGTAAAAGGACTGAAAAGAGCTGAATCTTGTTCTTGTGCCTCCGTCCTGTGTATAAGAATTGAAAATAAACCACATTTTTCAGATATACACAATAGTTGCAAGGGCTTTCAAGAAAATAAACAGCTTGTTTCTTCTTCCATCTCTTTCACAAGTAGCATACAAAAATAGAAACAAGGACAATGATGTTTCTATCTCAGTCTATGCCGCAATAAGAAAAGAGACACGTGCATGAATGCATACCCACTATTGACTATTGGCCAAAATTATGGCCATCTTAAAAAAGGACAGAAACAACACAACAAGAAAACGTAAGTAGCAGCAGACCAGGATCATTAGATCAATGGTAAACAAGAGCTCAGAGGGTTGCTCATCTGCTCATCCAAGGGACAACAGGGCAAGTTGTAAAAGTCTGATATTTGACTATTTGTAAAAGAAGCATTTTCAACAAATCTAATTATCCAATAGTTCATTTTACAGATATAGTGCAGTCTTTGATAGAGATGTTAAGAAAACATTGTTAAATGCTGAATCATATCCATGAATAAATTGCCTTCCAAGTTGATACCAAAGATGACACACTAACTAAATCTGATCATAGAGCCATAGATACATGAACAGAAATCATGTGGGGCCTCAGGAGCCGTTCTAGTGTAGCTATATGGCACACAAACAGACACATGAGTCAAACGCTAAACTTCCATACTATCCATGGAGGAAAACCTGGAACTGCAAAACTAACTGAAGCATACCTGTGATGAATGGATCCAAACGTCAGATGGTCCCAACTGATAAGAAGTTGTAGACCTTTGCAGATCAGAAAGTGGAACATGCCAAATTGTCAATATATATAAATAACCAAGATTCAGATCAAACTAAAACCACTAGTTTACAGAAACAAACAGAGAATCTTGATAGGACAAACATCCATATATACAGGAATTAAGCAGCACAAATACATCATAGAAAAGGGCAAAGGGTGAAAGGGAACACACACACAAAATGTGCTGGAAATTCCAAAAAATTCTCAAGGTATGGGTTAGATTTTGGTTCAAATTCAAAACCCAAATTTTCTTTTGTTCAAACACTTTTTCTGTCAGCCATACACATCTTTCTGCATCAATTTTTACCAGCGTATCATTGACCATCTTAAGGAAAACTTACCAACTCGACTTCAGAAAAGGATTTTTTTCGATAAAGAATATACATTAATACCGAGGAGATACCAATTACACCCAGCCTCTGCAACAACGTAATGCCCTAATGGCATGACGGATGCACACAACCAAAAAACGAAGAAGAAACTAAAAAAGAAAAGTCCCGCCACAGAGTTTCAGTACTTGCAATAGCAGCACAACCACCACCAAGACAACACCTGATGTTCAAGTACTCCAAAAACAACGCCTCCAAGAAGGAAACAGTGCACAAGCACCGTCGTCGCCTGATCGTAAATTTGGATTTTCACCCTGGAGATAATGCCCGCTCTCAAAGCAATGTCTTCAATAAGACTGTTTGAGCATATATCTCCAGATGTGGTTTTGGTAATTGATGACAATTCCTATGGACTAATGGTTGCCTTAAGTTATAATTATAGGACTTGTCCATAGGCACTTCTTGAAGTCCATCTGTTGGGTTCAAGGAGTTTATATGATGACCAAGATGGTATTCAATGAGTAAATCAAGATCTCAGACAAAGAGTAAATCAAGATGATCAACACACAAAGCGTACAAGATGTACCGAGAGGGATCAAGTTATCCCATGGTATGGTAAGCATTGTCCATTACGTGTTTGTGTACTAACCCATGGTCTTCGTGAGAGTTCTATGTGTGGGTTAGGTGTGTTCCCATGGGCTTGCGTCAAAAGGAAGATCTCATACAACCCATGAAGGATGACGTCAAGTGGTGATCGTCATCAAGATTGCGGTGTGCAAGTTCAAGAGGATCAGCACGAATATATAGTGCTTGAAGCTTGCCGTCCATTGTGGTGGCAATGGACTTGTGAAGATATGCTAAAGAGTGGCTCACCCATATTGAGTATGGGGGAGCAATCAACTAGTCTTCATCAAGCCAACGCAATCAAGAAAGGTGGTCCATCTTGAGGAAGCCAAGATCATCATCATCTAGCTCAAGAGGACGAGGTGCAAGGTATAGGTTTGCCCTTGATAGGTTTTCTGTTTAGGATAGATTGCTGTACTATCAAGGGGGGGCTCTCAAGTGAGTAGCTTGATCGTATCGTTCGTTGAGAGCTCAAACCATTTGCATCCTTGCATCATACTTCTTAGTTCTTGTTTGGTGTTTCTCTTTGTGAGTTTTAGAGCTTATGGTCATCTTCATGACAAGCTCGAATTCATCGAAAATGGAGTCCATATGCATCTACTATGATGTTTTCGGTGTTGGAGTTTTTGTCGGTTCTTCATTCATAGAGGACTCACATCTCTATATCATTGGCATTTTCATATCTCTATATCTGTTTGGATAGCTCTTGTCGTCCTGAATCCAACAAGCTTGGGTTTGCTCGATTCGGAGCTCGTATGCGAAAGTTATGGTTGTTTCAGTGGCGAGCGGTAGTACCGCTGGACTACCGCTGGACCTAGCGGTAGTACCGCTAGAGCTGGCGGTAGTACCGCTAGAGCTGGCGGTAGTACCACTGTCCCAGCGGTAGTACCGCTCCAAGATTTTAGTACCGTCATCTTTGCGGTTGTACTGCGTCGGACATTTTTGCGAAGACTTTCTTGGCGGTGGTTGGCCCGGTAGTATCTTTGCGCTACCATGGGCTCAGCGGTAGTACCGCTGCAGCCAGCGATAGTACCGCTGCAGCCAGCGGTAGTACCGCAGGAGGGTCAGCGGTAGTACCGGTGGAGCCAGCGGTAGTACCGCTGGGCTCGGGCTGTAAGTGGGGGTAACGGTCTGATTCCTTCCCCCACTATATAAAGGGGGTCTTCTTCCCCCTTGGTCTCATCCATCCGTTGAGCTCTTGTTCTACCTCCATTGTTGACATTCTTAGAGCTTGCTAACTCTCAATCCCTCCAATGATTCTTGCTTGTTCTTGAGGGAAAAGAGAGAGGAGATCTAGATCCACATCTCCACCTATCACTTTCTCCTCTATGTGAGGGGAACCCCTTGGATCTAGATCTTGGAGTTCTTTGTGTGCTCCTTGTTCTTCCTCTCATATTTCTCCATAGCTTTCGTTGTTGTGGAGGGATTTGAGTGTGAGGGACTTGACCACTTCGTGTGTTCTTGCCATTGCATTGGTTGCATCGGTTTGAGTTCTCCACGGTGATACGTGGAAGTGAAGTTTGAGAAGCTTATTACCTTTGGTACTTAGTACCCTAGATATTGTTCTTCGTGGATGCTTTGGCGTCCTAGAAGCTTGGTGGTGTCTCGGAGCTCAATCATTGTGGTGTGAAGCTCCGGGCAAGCGTCGGGGTCTCCAATTAGTTTGTGGAGATTGCCCCGAGCAATTTGTACGAGTACCGGTAACCGCCCGCAAGGGTTGCCACGTGTAGGTTCGGTGACCGCCCCCAAGGTTTGCCATTTGTACGGGTTCGGTGACCGCCCCAAAGGTTTGCCATTTGTACGGGTTCGGTGACCGCCCTCAAGGGTCCCTTAGTGGAATCACGACATCTTGCATTGTGCGAGGGCGTGAGGAGATTACGGTGGCCTTAGTGGCATCTTGGGGAGCATTGTGCCTCCACACCGCTCCAACGGAGATTAGCATCCGCAAGGGCGTGAACTTCGGGATACATCATCGTCTCCGCGTGCCTCGGTTATCTCTTACCCGAACCCTTTACTTATGCACTTTACTTTGTGATAGACATATTGTTTATTGTAATATATCTTGCTATCACTTAGTTGTTTATCTTGCTTAACATAAGTTGTTGGTGCACATAGGTGAGCCTAGTTGTTTGTAGGTTTTGTGCTTGACATATGAAACGTTAGTTTTATTCCGCATTTGTTCAAGCCTAAACCTTAATTATTTTAAAGCGCCTATTCACCCCCCCCCCCTCTAGGCGACATCCACGTCCTTTCAAAGACCATTGCTAGGCACAACCAATTAAGGCGGACCTTGGATTTTCATCCTGAAAGGTAGGACCTTGAACTTCACTTGTGATGTCACCCCCACTTACATACCACTGCTACGAATCCCGAAACTCCAAGCAAATTCCTCAGCACCGTAGGCTATAATCACCAGTACTAGTCCTCCAATCTTGGCTTTCATGACATTCTCCGCCTCTGACTTTACCATAGAGTAAAATATCTCCTGATGGAACCAGATAGCAGAGCTTCGCACCGCTCCCTCCTTAATGGAGAACCAATGGGCACGACCGAATTTCACCCGATCCAGCAATCTCGAGGCATAACACGCCCATGGGAGTTCACCGGCGGAGCCTTCCGGAACCCACCACTCCGACCAGATCAGAAAGTTCGTGTATCAGGCAGATCTTCGTCTTGGCGTAAAAGGAACACTAGGACCGTCGCCTTTATTCAAGCACGCCAGCAGGCCCCACCATTGCCATAGGTTTGCATTACCTTCGGCCATGACCGTCCGTCCGTCCCTGTCAACCCATCCACGCCTCCCTTCGGCGCGTCGACAGACGCCGGGCATGGGCTAGCGTCGCCGCCTCGCTGCAAGACCTCCACTGCGCCGCTAAGGAGCCGAATCCCCCACTCGAAGGGATCCAGCAGGCTACGCAGAGGACGCAGCAACAGGGCGGAGGAAGGGGGCACCACAACCGGCTAGGGAGGCCCAGATCCAATCAAGGTGGACGGGGACGGCGTCCCAGGAGTCGGGGCGAGGCCACCCACGGCAGCAGCTAGTCGGGGTAGGGCCAACTGCCGCGGGGCTTCCCTGGATCCCGGTCGGATCTGGGCTGCCACGCCTAATGACGCAGCCCAAATGACCACGACGCCGGTAGCCGCCGCCACGCCCATGAGAGGACGCGAGTTCTGTCTCCGGTCGCCGGGATCCTGAGCCCCAGCGCACGCTGACACACCACCCAACCTGCTGCCCTACAGGATGGAAGTCATCGCGTGAGAGTGCCCCGCCGCCGCCGTCGGTCGCATGGGCTTCACCCGGCGGCGTCCTCCAGCGACGACGTGGCGAGAGGAGGACAAGGAGCGGCGCTGGTGGCCGGAGAGCCGCTGCGCCCGAGTCGCCCTGGGCTGGGCGACGCAGGCGATCCTTTTTTCACGGGCTCCTGAGTGACCTTAGTACTGCAAAAAACTTCAGAAAAGGATAAATATATCAAATATACAATACAGTTGCAGTACAACTAAACTTGTCTAAGTCCAACCAAACACAATCAAATTTCAGCGGAAGGCAGACACAGACAATTACTAACAAGAATTTAGCTAGCAGTGTGCTAACTTGCAAATGCTAATGGTTATCAAAACTGAAATATGCATTCATAACCCGTAACCTGTCAAATATTATCAAAAGATAACAGACATGGTCAACTACATCATACAGACTTGTCCTAGCTGCAAAACTTTAGATTTTAACTAACACAAAATACCACAGAACTACGAGTAAGAAGTACTAGTGTTCATTTCATATACCGGAGATTTTGGATAACATGGAAGAAACTAATGACTGAACATACATTGATTGCATCATCTATTGAATGAACCTCTGTAGTTATCTTTTGTCAATTGATTATTAAGATAGATGTTACACAGTATATAGGCAGTTCATCCTCTCCACTCGTTGCTATAAATCACAATGAAACACAGCTGACATCTTGCTCGAAAGTAGCACCTGCAAAGCCACAGAGGATTTATGTTATGGTATTTCATTACATGGTTGCAAGCTCCATGGATTTCATCATTTCTAGAATCAGACGTCCTGCCTTTTCATTTTCTTCTCGTATAAACCAGTTCTCTTCTTTGACTTCATGTGACATATCAGTCCTCATACCTAATTGCAACAGTCCTGGGAAGTTATCCCCTAAATCCATGGTAGCATCTTCATGAAAATGAGCAGCTTACATTGTGTGAAGACAAAAGGCATAGGTAGCTACAGAACCTGCAAAAATAAACTGAAAATCTTACACTGTGCAGAACAAAGAGTAACACCAAAGCCATATATACAATGAGAACAACGCTGCCGGAAATTTGCTAGTATCAATCAAACCTTATAATCGGAGGCGCACCATCATGGAATATCCTATTAGACGCACACAGCGTTAAATTGTAGACCATTCGCACAAACCTAACGATCCCGCGACAAACTGGGCTGGCCCATTGACATGTCAGTTATTCCGGTTTTGGTAACCTCCTGCAGTTTCCCTGCCGGTTTTCCAGTTTTAGGAACTTTTTAGAAGATTTCCTGAACCGGTTTTTCATTTTTATTTATTTTTTCTTACTTTGTTTGCTGTTTCTTTTTTTTTTCTGTTTAAAAAATGTTCCGGAATTGGAAAAATGTTCCGGAATCTGTTAAAATGTTCCAAAACTTAGAAAAAATGATCCAGTATTTTAAAAAATGTTCTAAATTTTTTATCAAAATGTTTCGGATTTTTCAATAAAATGTTCCGAAATTCTACAAATATTCCTTTTTTAAAAGTGCACATAGGTTAAAAAATGTTCCTGTTTCAAAAAATGTTATTGTCTCATTTTTCATTTTTTTACTTCACTAATGTTCTTTTTTCCATTTTCTTATTTTTTGTTTGACATTTTCTAATTTTTGTTTTGTATTTCAAAAAATATTCTCGTGTTCAAAATGTTCACAATTTATATTTAAATGTTCATGCTTCAAAAAATGTTTCGGTTTCAAAATGTGTCCATATTTTTTAAAAAAATGGGTTTCAAAAAATGTTGTCATGTTCAAAAAACTGCACGATGTTTTAAAAAATGTTCCATTTTTCATCAATTGGTCACAATTTTCAAAAAATGTTCTTGTTTTCACATTTTTATAAAATAATGTTCCTGTTTGACGAAAAATGTTTCTCTTTTTCAAAATTTGTTCAAAAAATGGGAACTTGTTCAAATTTTGTTCTCCAATTCTAAAAATATTCATGATTTTAAAATGGTCGAGAAGTTTTAAAAATGTTCCTTATTTTCTAAAACATGTTTGCCGTTTTAGAAAATGTACCTAAGTTCAAAAACTATTCCTGTTTTAGAAAATGAGCATAAGTTAAAAAATGTTCCCATTTCAAAAACTGTTCACAAAAATAGTATCAGAATTTGAAAAAATGTACTTGTTTTCAAACATAAATCATAGTATCAAGTATTGTTCACATATTCAAATAATGTTTGTATTTTTAAAAAATCTTCAGAAATTTAAAAAATCCATATATATTTTTTGTTCGTAAATATAAAAGCTGTTTAAGTTTGAGAAATTCAAAAAATATCAAATCAGTAACCTTTTAGAGAAGGATAGTTTCGCACGCCATTTTAGACGAATAAAAGTCATCAGTTCAGTCGGCTAGGCGCTTGCGTAAGAAACAGGAGGTCTTTTGTTCGATACCTCCCTCGTGCATTGTTCTTTGCGAGAAGCTAGCCCCAATAACAGTATGTAGTAGAGTAAGGGTTCGTTGTAAGCGAATCGAGGCCCAATAACCGCAGTCCGTTGAATATGATTCCATCCTTTATCAATTCAAGCTTATAAATCTAAAAATGTGACTCATCTTCATCGTTCTCTACGATCCATGGCGCACGGGCAGTTTCGTTCAATTTCACTTTTTTGCCCCGTCTTCATTTTGGATGTTTTGTCTACCCGACGGCCGTTTTTGTCAAATCACGTGGTTAGTATATGGCTCATAGGTATAGATATAGTACCTCAATCCCAAAACAATTGTCTTAGATTTCTTTAGAAATAGATGTATCTAAATACTAAAATATGACTACATACTAGAACGGAGGAAATACCTATTATAATATATATATATATATAATATATATATATATACCTATTATATATATATATATATATATATATATATATATATATATATATATATATATATATATATATATATATATATATAGGGTCACGCTATTCGTCATCCTGGGTGAGGAATAGTTATTCTTCACCTCCTCTATTTTAACATCAATGCATCATAATTTTACCTTCCATAAATTTTATCTTATTTTATACATAAAAAGAGATCGTAAGAAAATTCATAATGACCGTAAAAAATATTTTTACTACGTAAAATTACAAATGTAAAAACATAGTGAAAACTATACATAAAATGCAATTTTTCTGATTTTATGGCCTATATTTTTGTTTTCTTATGTCAAATTTGACATAGTGGATCAATATGAATGTAACTATTTGTATTTGAAATGTAATTTATTTATAGAACAATCGTAAGATTATCTCGGGTGAAGAATAACTTATTCTTCACCCTGGATGATGAATAGTATTACTATATATATATTAGAATGTTAAAAAATTCGAACAATACTTTTATGTGTACATGTGGACATTGTATATTTGCGAATAAAAATTTCGCATATAAAATTTTGCAAAGAACGAATATTTTTTAGTTGCAACATAGGGAAATGCAGACCTTCACCCCCATTTAAATGTGTAAGATAGGAAAGTCTATAAGGCTAAACTCAACAAAAATTTGAAGTGTATAGTATAGAAATTGAAAATAATCTATAAGGTCAAACTCAATTAGAATTTCAGGGTGTCCTTGATTCAAATAAATTTAGTAAGATCTTTCCAAGATTTGGATTCTTAGAAATGATTTGATTCATAATTCGCAAGATTGGAATCCTTAAGATTTCTTTAAACATTATTTGGAAGGAAAATTTTCTATCCATTCAAACATCTTTGGACAATTCCTTTTTTGCCATGTGCTATCAAACACTCGTTTATTTGAATTCTTGTAGTTCTATAAGTCTATTTGATTCAAGATGACACACTTTAATCATGTGTATTCCATATTCCAGTGTTTGAGTATCCTTCAAACTAAAGTTGCCCTTACTTTGAAATTATCATATAATAATTAATAAAATGGATGGATGCATCATCCAGATGCAGAGGCCGCTGGTCTTCCTTCTTTTCTAAAAAACATGCGGGTCATAGAATAATTAGGTGATGTTCTCATCAAAGCGGCCCTTCCATGCTACCTAGTTATAAATATTCGACCAAAAGGCATTTTTTTTTCTTATTCTCGATGGCACTCCGGTCGAACCATTGGACCGGACGGGCGCAAGCTACTGGATCCTCTCCCATCATGCGGTAGCACCCTTCACAACCTCCCCCACGTGCCACCAACTTCCCTTGGCACATCACCCCCGCTTTTCCCCTCTTCTACCTCGCATTCACCATCCCCTCTCCCCCTGAGCAGTCATGGCCAGCTACCACTCCGACGCGCGCTCGCTCGTGCTCCTCCCGGCTCCCCTAGTAGATGTTGAAGATTTGTTTTGTGTCTACAGGAACACTTTGCTTCAACGACCAACTAGGAAAGCTACCATCGGCCCCTGAATTTGCTGTAACTAGGCGACGAAGAGCTGTCTCAACTTCCCCATGGCGAGCGGAGCTGCAACGGGCATGGTCGGCGAAGTTGCGTCCATGGCCGAAGGCATAATTTGCTACATGCTTCAATCGGCATCGAAATTTTCAACAACCGGCACCGTACTTTTCTACCACCGGTGTTACATTTTGCTACATAGCACATGACGTCACGATTTTTGCTACAAGCGGGGTTCCATTTTGCTACAACCGATGACATGGCGAGTTGTATCCCCTCTCTCAACTGCTCCATGGCCGGCGAAGCTGTGTTCATGGCCGAAGGCGTAATTTGCTACATGCTTCAACCGGCATAGAAATTTGCTGCAACCGTTTTGCTATCACTGGTATCACATTTTGCTACATCACACATGGAGTTGCGATTTCTGCTACAACCGGTGTTTCATTTTGCTACAACCGACGACATGGTGAGCTGCATCCCCTCTCTCAACTGCTCAATGGCAAGCGGAGGCGAGCTTTAAGGCCCATGGAGAGCTCATCCATGGTGGGGGAGGATGGGGAGATGAGGACCGGCGGCGACCCACGGCGACGAGGACCGACGACCGACGAGAACCAGACGGGGCACTAGCAGGGCAACCCGCCAAACCAACAGACTGCTCCGCGCGAGGGCCTGCGAGATGCTCCGACGAGCGGCGACGACGAGCCAGCGGGCGGAGCTACAAGTAGGAGGCCAGGGGAGGAAGTGGAAACGAAGCGCTCCATGATATTTGCGCCAGGAGGAAGAAGGAACACAAGGGAAGGCTCGATCGGACGGCTAAGAGTGGAAAGATCAGAAGGCTAGGGGCCGACTGATCCAAATTTTGGGCCGACGCGCCGACACCCAGTACTCCCCTTTTCAAAAACTTATAGAATAGTTATTCTGCTAATATATATAGCCCGTCTATTCTGCTAATATTAGCAGAATAGTTACTCTGCACACACTTCCTAATTGTACACTCAACGTTAGTGCACTGCATCCCTATCAAACGAAACATTGCAATGTCATTAGAAAAAACTGCACACACTTTTTTGATATCGTTTTGACTCCAGTTTTAAAACAGTTTTGTCGAAATGAGGCATCTTATATACCGTTAGATTTCTACGGAAAATCCACAACTCCATCATGTTGAACACTTTTTATGATTCCTCGCAGTTTGAGGATAGTTTCGAAAAATGTGGGCGCATGACGGGTTGCAGCGAGCGTATTTTCACGATTTTTTCTAAACTGCCCGTCAGAATGAAGCAAATTATATGACGTTCGAAAGATATCATCGAGGCGCATATTTTTCATGCAGATTACTCTCTCTAATTCCTTATGGTTTGAGAGTAATTGCAAATTTACTAGAAAACGGAATTCTGTTTTAAAAAAATCGATTTTGTTGTACGTTTTCCGCTGCAGTTTTTAAACCGTTTGTCGGAACTAGGCTTATGCTACGGCGTTGAAAATCTATGTAATAGACGTAACTTTCATACGTTGGTCATTTGTTGAGATTCCTCATGGTTTTAAACGAATTTTGAAAACGATGCCGCTGTCTATGAGTTGCAGCCGGTGTATTTTCGTAAAAAAATAAATCAAACCGCTTGTATAAACGAAGCAAATGATATGGTGTTGGAAAGGTATCGACGAGACACATCTTTTTCATGTAGAACACTCTATCTAATTCCTTACGGTTTGAGAGCAGTTTTAAATTTACCAAAATGCAGACACTATTTTTTTGCGACGCCAAAATCAACGAGAGAACTGCATCAAACAAACAACCGCACTGCTTCACTATATCCGACACACAAGTGGACTTCATGGTTTCTTTTGTTGAACATAATTTTTTGAAGACCCGAGTGCATCCGATAGACAAGTGGACTTCATGGTATCTTTTTGTTCGACAAGTGGACTTCATGCTATTTTTTTGTTGAGCGTAAGTTGACACATGAACCACATCAGACAAAAGAACGCACTGCTTTAGACTGAAGACGACATCAGACAAAGGATCGACTATTCATCACCCTGGGTGAGGAATTCTTATTCCCCACCCCACCTCCTCACGCATTAAATAGTCATCGTAAGAACCAAAATGCATGTGAGGTAATATTACAGTTTGTAGTTAAGGACTCTTAACATTCACCGTAAGAAAAGAAGTGCCATGCATATCAGGTAAGATTACGGCATGCATGTGTGAGATGAGGTAAGACTATAACATGGCGGATGAGAAATCACTGGATACGAGGTAAGATTACAAGAGGAAGACGAGGTAAAATTACCACACGCAAAATAAATCATGTTTGTTGCGAGTTTGCACTAGGGTGAAGAATATATATATATATATATATATATATATATATATATATATATATATATATATATATATATATATATACTACCGCATGATAGTATATGGAATATATATATATACTACCGCATGATAGTATATGGAATATGTGGGGGTAACTATCCCTAGATGGTATGATGTATTTTTCCTCCTGATTCCAGTGCGCCGTCGGCTCCTCCACCTACATCCGCCGCGTTGCGCCGAACCTCGCCGCCAACCGGCAACGCTAGCCTTGCTTTGCCCCACCCCCAACAGCTGATGCCATGGCAGACTATCCACCGCCCTAGCCGTCGCGCTACCCCGCCCTGGATCCGGCCGTCGCGTCACCCCCACCCATGGATTCGACCGCCGCGCCTCCCCCACCCTAGATCCGACAATCCTCTTTGTTCCCCATCTCTTCACTCATCCCCACCACCGCCTTCCCCATCTCTATCCCCCCGCCCTAGTGTCGCCGCCCATCTCCCCCGCCCTTGTGTCGCCGTCATCTCCTAGCGCATCTCCGATGAGGTGCTGCTCCACCAGCGACGCCCCAACCACCCTAGCGCTCCACCAATGCCACCTCTCCCCTCCCCTCCCAGCTCCCCATGGGTATCGCCCTTGTCCAAGCCGTTTTGCAGCGTCCAGGATGTTCAATGACGCTAGGCCTCCAACCATGGAGATCCACCGCTCGTTGCCTGGTGCCACTGTTGGGGAACGTCGCATGGGAAACAAAAAATTTCCTACGCGCACGAAGACCTATCATGGTGATGTCCATCTATGAGAGGGGATGTGTAATCTACGTACCCTTGTAGACCGTACAGCAGAAGCGTTAGTGAGCGCGGTTGATGTAGTGGAACGTCCTCACATCCCTCGATCCGCCCCGCGAACCGTCCCGCGATCAGTCCCACGATCTAGTGCCGAACGGACGGCACCTCCGCGTTCAGCACACGTACAGCTCGACGATGATCTCAGCCTTCTTGATCCAGCAAGAGAGAGGGAGAGGTAGAAGAGTTCTCCGGCAGCGTGACGATGCTCCGGAGGTTGGTGATGATCTTGTCTCAGCAGGGCTCCGCCCGAGCTCCGCAAAAACGCGATCTAGAGGAAAAACCGTGGAGGTATGTGGTCGGGCTGCCGTGGAAAAGTCGTCTCAAATCAGCCCTAAAACCTCGGTATATATAGGGGGAAGAGGGGGAGCCTTGCCTTGGGGCTCAAGGAGCCCCAAGGGGGTCGGCCGAGCCAAGGGGGGAAGGTCTCCCCCCCCAAACCGAGTCCAACTTGGTTTGGTGGGTGGAGTCCTTCTTCCCTTTCCCACCTCCTCCTTTTTTTCTCTTTTCTCTTTGATTTTCTTCCTATGGCGCATAGGGCCTTCTTGGGCTGTCCCACCAGCCCACTAAGGGCTGGTGTGCCACCCCCAAGGCCTATGGGCTTCCCCGGGGTGGGTTGCCCCCCGGTGAACTCCCGGAACCCATTCGTCATTCCCGGTACATTCCCGGTAACTCCGAAAACCTTCCGGTAATCAAATGAGGTCATCCTATATATCAATCTTCGTTTCTGGACCATTCCGGAAAACCTCGTGACGTCCATGATCTCATATGGGACTCCGAACAACATTCGGTAACCAACCATATATATCAAATACGCATAAAACAACGTCGAACCTTTAGTGTGCAGACCCTGCGGGTTCGAGAACTATGTAGACATGACCCGAGAGACTCCTCGGTCAATATCCAATAGCGGGACCTGGATGCCCATATTGGATCCTACATATTATACGAAGATCTTATCGTTTGAACCTCAGTGCCAAGGATTCATATAATCCCGTATGTCATTCCATTTGTCCTTCGGTATGTTACTTGCCCGAGATTTGATCGTCAGTATCCGCATACCTATTTCAATCTCGTTTACCGGCAAGTCTCTTTACTCGTTCCGTAATACAAGATCCCGCAACTTACACTAAGTCACATTGCTTGCAAGGCTTGTGTGTGATGTTGTATTACCGAGTGGGCCCCGAGATACCTCTCCGTCACACGGAGTGACAAATCCCAGTCTTGATCCATACTAACTTAACGAACACCTTCGGAGATACCTGTAGAGCATCTTTATAGTCACCCAGTTACGTTGCGATGTTTGATACACACAAAGTATTCCTCCGGTGTTAGTGAGTTATATGATCTCATGGTCATAGGAACAAATACTTGACACGCAGAAAACAGTAGCAACAAAATGACACGATCAACATGCTACGTCTATTAGTTTGGGTCTGGTCCATCACGTGATTCTCCCAATGACGTGATCCAATTATCAAGCAACAACACCTTGTTCATAATCAGAAGACACCGACTATCTTTGATCAACTGGCTAGCCAACTAGAGGCTTGCTAGGGACAGTGTTTTGTCTATGTATCCACACATGTAAATGAGTCTTCATTCAATACAATTATAGCATGGATAATAAACGATTATCTTGATACAGGAATTATAATAATAACTATATTTATTATTGCCTCTAGGGCATAATTCCAACAGTCTCCCACTTGCACTAGAGTCAATAATCTAGCCCTCACATCATCATGCGAATTACATTGTAATAAATCTAACACCCATACAGTTCTGGTGTTGATCATGCTTTGGCCGTGGAAGAGGTTTAGTCAGCGGGTCTGCTACATTCAGATCCGTGTGCACTTTGCATATATTTACGTCCTCCCCTTCAACGTAGTCGCGGATGAGGTTGAAGCGTCGTTTGATGTGTCTGGACTTCTTGTGAAACCGTTGTTCCTTTGCTAAGGCAATGGCACCCGTGTTGTCACAGAACAAGGTTATTGGATTCAGTGCGCTTGGCACCACACCAAGATCTGTCATGAACTGCTTCATCCAGACACCCTCCTTAGCCGCCTCCGAGGCAGCCATGTACTCCGCTTCACATGCAGAATCTGCTACGACGCTTTGCTTGGAACTGCACCAGCTTACTACACCCCCATTAAGAATAAATACGTATCCGGTTTGCGACTTAGAGTCGTCCGTATCTGTGTCAAAGCTTGCATCGACGTAACCTTTTACGGCGAGCTCTTCGTCACCTCCATACACGAGAAACATCTCCTTAGTCCTTTTCAGGTACTTCAGGATATTCTTGACCGCTGTTCAGTGATCCACTCCTGGATTACTGTGGAACCTACCTGCCATACTTATGGCCAGGCTAACGTCCGGTCTAGTGCATAGAATTGCATACATGATAGAACCTATGGCTGAAGCATAGGGGACGGAGCGCATATTCTCTCTATCCTCATCAGTTGCTGGGCACTGAGTCTTACTCAATCTCGTACCTTGTAAAACTGGCAAGAATCCTTTCTTGGACTGTTCCATTTTGAACCTCTTCAAAACTTTATCAAGGTATGTGCTTTGTGAAAGTCCTATCAGGCGTTTTGATCTATCCCTATAGATCTTAATGCCTAGAATGTAAGCAGCTTCTCCTAGGTCCTTCATAGAGAAACTTTTATTCAAGTAATCCTTTATGCTCTCCAAAAACTCTACGTTGTTTCCAATCAACAATATGTCATCCACATATAATATTAGAAACGCCACAGAGCTTCCACTCACTTTCTTGTAAATACAAGATTCTCCAACCACTTGTATAAACCCAAATGCTTTGATCACCTCATCAAAGCGTTTGTTCCAACTCCGAGATGCTTGCACCAGTCCATAAATGGATCGCTGGAGCTTGCACACTTTGTTAGCATTCTTAGGATCGACAAAACCTTCGGGTTGCATCATATACAATTCTTCCTTAAGGAAACCGTTAAGGAACGCCGTTTTGACATCCATCTGCCAGATTTCATAATCGAAAATTGCAGCTATTGCTAACATGATTCTGACGGACTTAAGCATCGCTACGGGTGAGAATGTCTCATCGTAGTCAACTCCTTGAACTTGTGAAAAACCCTTTGCCACAAGTCGAGCTTTAAAAACGGTCACATTGCCGTCAGCGTCCATCTTCCTCTTAAAGATCCATTTCTTTTGAATAGCCTTGCGGCCCTCAGGCAGTACTTCCAAAGTCCACACTTTGTTCTCATACATGGATCCTATCTCGGACTTCATGGCTTCTAGCCACTTATTGGAATCTGGGCCCACCATTGCTTCTTCATAATTTGCAGGTTCATTGTTGTCCAACAACATGATTGATAAGACGGGATTACCATACCACTCTGGAGCAGCACGTGGTCTCGTCGACCTGCGTGGTTCGACAGAAACTTGAACCGGAGTTTCATGATCATCATCATTAACTTCCTCCTCAACCGGCGTCGCAACGACAGAGGTTTCCCCTTGCCCTGCGCCACCATCCAGAGGGATGAGAGGTTTGACAACCTCGTCAAGTTCTATATTCCTCCCACTCAATTCTCTCGAGAGAAACTCCTTCTCGAGAAAAGCTCCGTTTTTAGCAACAAACACTTTGCCCTCGGATTTGAGATAGAAGGTGTACCCAACTGTCTCTTTTGGGTAACCTATGAAGACGCACTTTTCCGCTTTGGGTTCCAGCTTTTCAGGCTGAAGCTTTTTGACATAAGCATCACATCCCCAAACTTTAAGAAACGACAACTTTGGCCTTTTGCCATACCACAGTTCGTATGGTGTCGTCTCAACGGATTTTGATGGTGCCCTATTTAAAGTGAATGCAGCTGTTTCTAATGCATAACCCCAAAACGATAAGGGCAAATCGGTAAGAGACATCATAGATCGCACCATCTCTAATAAAGTACGATTACGACGTTCGGACACACCATTACGCTGTGGTGTTCCAGGCGGTGTCAACTGTGAAACAATTCACATTGTCTTAAGTGAGCACCAAACTCGAAACTCAGATATTCACCCCCACGATCAGACCGTAGGAACTTGATCTTCTTGTTACGATGATTTTCAACTTCACTCTGAAATTGCTTGAACTTTTCAAATGTTTCAGACTTGTGCTTCATTAAGTAGACATAACCATATCTACTCAAATCGTCAGTGAAGGTGAGAAAATAACGATATCCGCCGCGTGCCTCTACGCTCATCGGACCACACACATCGGTATGTATGATTTCCAACAAGTCACTTGCACGCTCCATTGTTCCGGAGAACGGGGTTTTAGTCATCTTGCCCATGAGGCATGGTTCGCATGTGTCAAGTGAATCAAAGTCAAGTGACTCCAAAAGTCCATCGGCATGGAGTTTCTTCATGCGCTTTACACCAATATGACCTAAGCGGCAGTGCCACAAAAATATGGCGCTATCATTGTTAACTCTAACTCTTTTGGTCTCAATGTTATGTATGTGTGTATCGCTATCAAGATTCAATATGAACAATCCTCTCACATTGGGTGCATGACCATAAAAGATGTTACTCATAGAAATAGAACAACCATTATTCTCTGACATAAAAGAGTAACCATCTCGCAATAAACAAGATCCAGATATAATGTTCATGCTCAACGCAGACACTAAATAACAATGATTCAAGTTCATAACTAATCCTGATGGTAACTGAAGTGAAACTGTGCCGACGGCGATTGCATCAACCTTGGAACCATTTCCTACGCGCATCGTCACTTCATCTTTCGCCAGCCTTCGTCTATTCCGCAGTTCCTGTTTCGAGTTGCAAATATGAGCAACAGAACCGATATCGAATACCCAGGCACTACTACGAGAGCCGGTTAAGTACACATCAATAACATGTATATCGAATATACCTGATTTTTCTTTGGCCGCCTTCTTATCTGCCAGATACTTGGGGCAATTGCGCTTCCAGTGACCCATACCCTTGCAATAGTAACACTCTGTTTCAGGCTTAGATCCAGCTTTGGGTTTCTTCGTCGGATTGGCAACAGGCTTGCCGCTCTTCTTTGAATTACCATTCTTGCCTTTGCCGTTTCTCTTGAAACTAGTGGTCTTATTCACCATCAGCACTTGATGTTCTTTACGGAGTTCAGACTCTGCGACTTTCAGCATCGCAAACAACTCGCCGGGTGACTTGTTCATCCCTTGCATGTTGTAGTTCAACACAAAGCCTTTATAGCTTGGCGGCAGTGATTGAAGGATTCTATCAGTGATTTAAGGGTCTAGTCCATCACGTGATTCTCCTAATGACGTGATCCAGTTATCAAGCAACAACACCTTGTTCATAATCAAAAGACACTGACTATCTTTGATCAACTGGCTAGCCAACTAGAGGCTTGCTATGGACTGTGTTTTGTCTATGTATCCACACATGTAAATGAGTCTTCATTCAATAAAATTATAGCATGGATAATAAATGATTATCTTGATACAGGAATTATAATAATAACTATATTTATTATTGCCTCTAGGGCATAATTCCAACAGCCACTGTATGGGCTAGCGAGACCCGCCCGCCCACCTGTCGACCCCACTTGTGGCCGCTTCTGAAGACCATCTCTACCAGCCTCTTCGGTTCGATGTGTGGGTTGTTATCCCTCAATCTTGCCAAGGTGCAACAACACTTTAATTCCTGCCCCTCACAAACTCGGTGTGCTCTGTCCGACGGATGGGGAGGCATGGAGCTGTCGACTAGGTAGGGGAGCCAATCTGGTAATGCACTTGGTCTACTTGACGGTTGTTGTTCTCGATGTACTTGAACGACCGCATGTGGTGCTATTGGACGTCTCTTTGTGTGTGCGCGCGTGTTAAAAATGAGATAAAATTCAAATGAGCATCATTATGTTTATAACAAAAACATTTTCACATTTTTAAAAACGAGAAGGGCAAATAAAAATTGCAGAGCACTTTAAAGAAATTTATAAAAATGGATTTCCTTTGTTTCTAGAAACACTTAGAAGTTTAAATTTAAATAATGGAGTGATTCAATGATTATTATAAAACTATGGTTTTTCTGTTACTATAAGAAATAAAATCAAGAAGTCCAAATTTAAAATCTCAAGAAGTTCACTATTTTGAGAAAACAAAGTTTCCTCATTACCAAAGAACAAAATCACGAAGTTCAAACTAATAGAGTCGGTCAGTATTTGTAAAAAATTAAAATAATGTCGAGAAGGTCAAATTAAAATAATAGAGTACTTCAAAAAAGTTGATAGAAAGTAGATTTTCGCCTTTTTCTAGGAAAATCCTAGAAGTACAAATTTAAAATACCAAAAGCGGTTTAATGTTTATTTGCAAAAAATGTTTTTCCTCTTTGAAATATCGGAGTTGTTCAATGTATGTCAAAACTCATATTCTTCCCGTTCTAAAAAAAGTTAAGTATGAAGTTCAATTTGAAAAAGTTGTTCGATATTGATTCAAAAATCTAATTTTTTATAAGAATAAAACTAAGACGTTTGTATTAAACTAATAGAGAAGTATGATTTTTATAAACCAAGTAACTCAAATAAAAACAGAGGAGTTTAATGTTTATAAAGAAAGGATTTTTATCATTTCGAAATAAACCTTGGCGTGAACGTGATGTTAAGTCTAATGCCAAAACAAAAATACTCAACGAAATCACATGTGATTTCATGCTATGTACATTTCTTTGGTATTCCTACAAAAGACTATCGTTTTACTATGATATATAAGAGCTAGAGATTTTTTTGGAGATGGATCGAATTTACGTAGACAATATGTTGGAGCATATATTTCCATATGTGGTTTTGGTACTTGATGACAATTCCTATGGACTAATGGTTGCCTTAAGTTACATTCATAGGATTTGTCCATAGGCACTTCTTGAAGTCCATCTGTTGGGTTCAAGGAGTTTATATGATGACCAAGATGGTATTCAAGGTATTATCCAAAGAATGATCATAGAGACACATGGTTGATCAAGATCTCAGACAAAGAGTAAACCAAGATGATCAACACACAAAGCGTACAAGATGTACCGAGAGGGATCAAGTGATCCCATGGTATGGATTTGTCCATAGGCACTTCTTGAAGTCCATCTGTTGGGTTCAAGGAGTTTATATGATGACCAAGATGGTATTCAAGGTATTATCCAAAGAATGGTCATAGAGACACATGGTTGATCAAGATCTCAGACAAAGAGTAAATCAAGATGATCAACACACAAAGCGCACAAGATGTACCGAGAGGGATCAAGTGATCCCATGGTATGGTAAGCATTGTCCATTACGTGTTTGTGTACTAACCCATGGTCTTCGTGAGAATTCTATGTGGGGGTTAGGTGTGTTTACATGGGCTTGCGTCAAAGGGAAGATCTCATACAACCCATGGAGTATGACCTCAAGTTGTGATCATCATCAATGGTTGATCAAGATCTCAGACAAAGAGTAAACCAAGATGATCAACACACAAAGCGTACAAGATGTACCGAGAGGGATCAAGTGATCCCATGGTATGGTAAGCATTGTCCATTACGTGTTTGTGTACTAACCCATGGTCTTCGTGAGAGTTCTATGTGGGGGTTAGGTGTGTTTCCATGGGCTTGCGTCAAAGGGAAGATCTCATACAACCCATGGAGTATGACGTCAAGTTGTGATCGTCATCAAGATTGCGATGTGCAAGTTCAAGTGGATTAGCACGAAGATAGCATGCTTGAAGCTTGCCGTCCATTGTGGTGGCAATGGACTTGTGAAGATATGCTGAAGAGTGGCTCACCCATAGTGAGTATGGGGGAGCAATCAACTAGTCTTCATCAAGCCAACACAATCAAGAAAGGTGGTCCATCTTGAGGAAGCCAAGATCATCATCATCTAGCTCAAGAGGACGAGGTGCAAGGTATAGGTTTGTCCTTGATAGGTTTTTGGGTTAGGATAGATTGATGTTCTATCAAGGGGGGCTCTCAAGTGAGTAGCTTGATCGTATCTTTCGTTGAGAGCTCAAACCATTTGCATCCTTGCATCATACTTCTTGGTTCTTGTTTGGTGTTTCTCTTTGTGAGTTTTAGAGCTTATGGTCATCTTCGTGACAAGCTCGAGTTCATCGAAAACGGAGTCCATATGCATCTACTATGATGTTTTCGATGTTGGAGTTTTTGCCGGTTCTTCATTCATAGGGATCTCACATCTCTATATCTTTGGCATATTCATAACCGCATGGTCTTAAGATTTGGCGAAAGTTATGGCTGTTTCAGTGGCGAGCGGTAGTACCGCTGGACCTAGCGGTAGTACCGCTGGAGTTGGCGGTAGTACCGCTGGCTCGCAGTAGTACCGCCCCTGGTCAGCGGTAGTACCGCTCCAGGAGCTTAGTACCGCCTGCCTAGCGGTTGTTCGTGGACGGACCTTTTTGCGAAGACTTTCTTGGCGGTGGTAGTGCCTTTGCACTACCAGGGGCCCAGCGGTAGTACCGCTGGAGTGCCAGCGGTAGTACCGCTGCAGCCAGCGGTAGTACCGCTAGCTGGCGGTAGTACCGCTGGAGTGCCAGCGGTAGTACCGCTGGAGCTCGGGCAGAGAGTGGGGGTAACGGTCTGATTCTTTCCCCCACTATATAAAGGGGGTCTTCTTCCCCCTTGGCTTTATCCATCCGTTGAGCTCTTGTTCTACCTCCATTGTTGACATTCTTAGAGCTTGATTACTCTCAATCCCTCCAATGATTCTTGCTTGTTCTTGAGGGAAAAGAGAGAGGAGATCTAGATCCACATCTCCACCAATCACTTTCTCCTCTATGTCAGGGGAACTCCTTGGATCTTGATCTTGGAGTTCTTTGTGAGCTCCTTGTTCTTCCTCTCATATTTCTCCATAGCTTTTGTTGTTGTGGAGGGATTTGAGTGTGAGGGACTTGACCACTTCATGTGTTCTTGCCATTGCATTAGTTGCATCGGTTTGAGTTCTCCACGGTGATACGTGGAAGTGAGAAGTTGATGCTTTGGTACTTAGTACCCTTGATATTGTTCTTCGTGGATGCTTTGGCGTCCTTGAAGCTTGGTGGTGTCTCGGAGCTCAATCAGTGTGGTGTGAAGCTCCGGGAAGCGTCGGGGTCTCCAATTAGGTTGTGGAGATTGCCCCGAGCAATTTGTACGGGTACCGGTAACCGCCCCCAAGGGTTGCCACGTGTACGGGTTCGGTGACCGCCCCCAAGGGTTGCCATTTGTACGGGTTCGGTGACCGCCCTCAAGGGTCCCTTAGTGGAATCACGGCATCTTGCATTGTGCGAGGGCGTGAGGAGATTGCGGTGGCCTTAGTGGCATCTTGGGGAGCATTGTGCCTCCACACCGCTCTAACGGAGATTAGCATCCGCAAGGGTGTGAACTTCGGGATACATCATCATCTCCCCGTGCCTCGGTTATCTCTTACCCGAACCCTTTACTTATGCACTTTACTTTGTGATAGACATATTGTTTATTGTAATATATCTTGCTATCACTTAGTTGTTTATCTTGCTTAACATAAGTTGTTGCTGCACATAGGTGAGCCTAGTTGTTTGTAGGTTTTGTGCTTGACATATTAAACGTTAGTTTTATTCCGTATTTGTTCAAGCTTAAACCTTAACTATTTTAAAGCGCCTATTCACCCCCCCCTCTAGGCGACATCCACGTCCTTTTCACAATATAACCATGAAATCTTTTATTTTGCACCCATTTTTCCTGAAATAAACAATGAACACGTGAAGTTCAAATATTGAAGGCAAGGGAGTAAAAGGTAGAACAGACCTACTAGTCAAAATAAAGCTCGCGAAGTTTTTTTTCAAATTCGATGTTGTTTTAGCATTTCTAAAATGAGAAGTTCAAATTGATATAATAGAGCAGTCCAAAAGGAAATAACGAAAGGAGTTCAAGTATACATAAAAAATTTGGATGTTTATAAAAATGATAATTTTCTTGTTTAAAAATAATTTAAAAATCAAGAAGTTCAGATTTTAAAAACAAAGGAGTTTAATGTTTTCTGAAAAAACATATTTTCATGGTTCTAAAAAAAATAAGAAGGCCAATTTTAAAGAATAGAGCAGTTCAAGGAAATCTATAAACGTTAGCTAGTTTTCCGTGTTTATAAAAAAGAGAGTAGAAGTTTGAATTTAAATTACACAACGGTTCAACTAAAATAAAGGGTCAACTAAAAAAACTTCTAAACCTCCCAGAATTAGAAAAACTTCTCAACACACAAAGTTGTGCCTTTTTGATGGATTCTAATGGTTATTTCAAAAGTGTTTTAGAAGTTCAAACTGAAAAGAACTAGTGGTTCAACTACTACATAGAGTGTGTTTCACATAAGAAAAAAGAATATAAAGGCAAATTTTAAAAAGAGTTTTGCTAGAAGTTTAGGTGGCCGGTCCAGGAAGTTCAAAAATTATTGTAAAGGAGGTTCACATTTTATTTACTTGTGCATAATAAACATGAAGATGGTGAATAAAAATGCAAGGTCCAATTTTTTTATTTTGCTATAAGTTCAAGTGCGCAGTCGGAGAAGGTTAAAAAAATTATTGTGAGAGAAGTTTGTATAAAAAGGAATATAATTTGTGTAACACCGACGAATGGGTAAGAAATTACAAACGAAAATACGTGACAGAAGGTCGGCATGAAAACAGCGAGAAGGTCAAATACTACACTACATGAATGTCATATGAAAAATCATTTGCATCGATCGGACTATCCATTTTCAAATTAACCGCTAAAATACGAACCGGTTGTTCGGTTTCAGAAATTCCGTCATTTTTTTTAGTTTCCTCTTTAATCGTATGGAATTTGGAAAAATTTCAACGTATGAAATAAGGTGATTTGCAACAGCTATTCAACGCCATCTCATTTGCCTGATTCCGACAAATGGTTTAAAAATATGATAGAAAATATGATTCATGTTTTTTTGTATGAACACAAATGTTTTTTAAAACTGCTTTTAAACCATGAACATTTTGATAAAAAAATCAACCTAGGCTGTTACCAGGGTGTCCATAGCTTTCAGACGGTATATCGCAATCCCCATTTGAAGAATATTAGCAGGGTGAGTGGATGGAGTGTTATGAGCAAAAATAGCGCGTGGAAAGCAGATTGAAGTTCAAATGAACATGACGAGAAATTTAAGTTCTTCACGCGGTGCATTTTTGAAGGATGTGTTTCGCCAAAAAGGGAGAACACATGATCTTGCTATTTTCGAGATTGCTTAGAAACAATTAGGAATCACACAAAACTATCTAAAAAGTTTCGCTATTTTTTACCTTTTGAACGGTATATTATTTGCCCCACTCCGATAAAGTTTGAAAAAACTATAGCCAAAAAACATTTTTGGCCATTTTACAAACTGACATAAAACCATAACGAATTGGAAAAAACAATCTACATATAATTTTTTTGCATTTTCTCAAGCTTTCCAATGCCATATCGTTTACTACATTCTGAGAAACCATTGATAAATTAAAGCAAAAATATGAACTCGGTACAACTTCTGCCATTTTCCAAATTACTTTTAAACTGTAAATAGTTCAAACAATTTTTTTATATGAAAAACTGCACGTTTGCATAAGCTTTCAGACGCCATATCATTTGCATTGATCGGACTACGGTTTTTAAATTTACCCCGAAATACTAACCCGGCTGTTCGATTTCGGAAATTCCGTCATTTTTGAAATTCCTCTTTAATCGTAGGGAATTTGGAAAACTTTGAACATATGAAATGAGTGGATTTGTAGTAGCTATCCAAGGCCTTCTCATTTGCCTCTTTCCGATAAACGGTTTAGAAATAGGATCAAAAATACGATTCACGTTTTTTTTATGAACAAAAATGATTTTTAAAACTGCTCTTAAACAATTAACATTTTGATAAAAATTCAACCTAGACCGTTACGAAGATGTCCATAGCTTTTAAACGTTACATCGCAAGCCCTATTTGAACACTTTTCACCGAAGTTGAACCGAGCACCCTCTGAAAATTCAAGGGCTACTTGTGGGATAAATCAGCCTGGGATTATTCTCGACACCATATGGTGAATCCGGACGCGCTGCCATTTACATGGCTTCTTTGGACTACACACAATGCTATTTGGATGGTAGTTTTCTCTAAAATATTTCACTTTCTATTTTATTTTGTTTTTTGTTTCCATTTATTTTTCATTTAGTGTTTCAATTTTTTTTCTTCATTTGTTGATTTTATTTTTCACTTTGTTTCTCATATTTTATTTCAAACATTATTCCATGTTTCTTATTATATATTTTTCCTATTTATTTTTAGTATTTACGTTTCATTTTTCATTATGGCAATTTCATGAGAAGTTTTTGACATACGTGAACATTGTTCTAAAACAATGAATATTTTATTTTTTGAATACATGATTTTTTTACATATTTTGAAATTTACTTTGGATATTACTATTAAAAATGATTTTACTTATGACATATTATTTTGTGAATCCACGAAAAAGGGACGTCCATACATTTTATTTAATATACTTGAACATATGGTGATAATTGTATGATCACAACAGAAAACAAATTTTCCTTGACCTCTGAAATTGATTTTAATATGATTTTATAATATTTTAATTTCTAAAAGATAGGAACATTGTTAAAATAAAGAAGCATATATTTTATCATATTGATTTCCCTCATACATCCCTGACTAATAGCATAATGGGAGGGCTCAAGTTGGAAAAGAAACAAGACGACACCCCTTGCATTATGAGAGGTAAGAGGATAATTCAATCTTAGCCGTCCACCGGTCAAAGGTAAATTTATCTATATAAACATGGTAAGTATAGCAAGACTAACAGAAAATAGTTTAACAGATTTAATATCTACATCTTTCAGATATAGAGATTTTCATATGCACTATGTATGGTTGACTCAATGCACAGTATGCGCCATATACCTACACTTTTTAAAAAAATGATTATCTTTTTTGCTTTGCGTCATATGTTTCTACAAGAGATATACTTACTTGTGATTTTTTTATCATGAAAATGTTCAAATTTAAAAACAATATCCTTAAGGTACGCATTTGATAATATGTAAGTGGTAAACGCTGTATAAATACTGTTTTACAAATACCATAAGTGATTAATGGTTAATATATACAATGTCAAAAATGGTAAGTATATATATTCTCTTACGAAAATGATAAATATATACTTTGTAAAAATACACAATATAGTTACATACATAAAACAGTAAAAAGGGAACATTTCTATATGAAATTCGAAAATAATTAATAAATAAGAATTAGCATGTGTCAAGTCTCACCAAATCAATTAATGACATGCATGTTGTTTTTGTAGCGAGAGCAAAAAAAATGCTGGTAAATACTTGCATTACTCAAACAAATCCTGGATACAATCGACTTTGCTAAGTTCAAGCACTCTTGGTGGACCAGAGGCCAGCCACACTACAGTTCTTCTTTCAGTTCTAGCAAAGTTTGTCAAATATTCAACTACGGTATTTTGACTATGCTTAATACAAGTAATACACGTTTTACGAAGAGAAAGCAGATATTTAATCTTCCACCGATCTATCGGGGTCATCATCCTTTAGCAATTTCACTAGTGATAATGAGTCCGTCTCCAGGAGAATGGGGTGCTCTGTATGTTGAAGAGACAAGGAAAACCCTTCCATACAGGCACCCAGTTTCGCTTCCATAGCATCCCTGCAACGAGAGCAAAATTTAAAATAGCAACAATATTTATCAAATGATGTTGGTAATAATTGTTATAGTTATTTTGGTGCTTTAATTACCCTATAATTTACTTCATTACTAGCTATTTTGAAGAACACAAAGGCAATTTCGATTTTATAATTACGCGCGCTTAGCATTGTTTCTTTCTGGGTCACCACATTCATCTCTTTCCTCTTAATTACTTTGTCACATCAGACTTTTTGTCTATATGACATGCTTAGCACCTATCTAAGATGGATCATTGAGAGAGGCCTAAAATCTTCTACAACATGTTTATGTCTGATGATGTAATCCTAATATTAATCACTGGTATTGAAATATATTGCCCGCATATTGTTTGGGAGTTGGGACCATCTTTAAAAGGCTCCTCAATTCGGCCATGGGGCATTGCTCATTCATATGAGGTTGGGCTTTGACGTACTCACGGGACTACTCATCCTGGCTGCCTAGTCTTTGCTAAATTTTTTTAAATATTGTAATTTTTTATTTTCAAAAAATAATGCTTAAATTTGATTTTTTTTTAAATATACTTGCCTTGGCTTAGGCGTGGCCGACAGGGACTAATCGGCCTAGCGAAGACCAATTAGTCTCAGCCGGCCTTGGCTAGACCGACATGCCTATCAATCTACATGTGGGTGCATGACAGAGACTAATTGGCCTTGGCTAGGCCAATTAGTTTCTGTCGGCCTAGCCAAGACCAATAAGTCCCTAACAGGATTAATTGGTCTTGGCTAAGCCAATAGATGCATGGGATTTTTTTTTAACCTTAGCTATTTTTCCGACTCCATTTCCCGTCCATAGTATAAATGATTTGAATATATAGTGTACCCTTACAACCTTCATGATTCTGGCCTCCCTCCCGATAGTATAAATGATTTGAATATATAGTTTTTTGCAAGGATATTTAAATATATAGTTATATGCGTATGCTTTATGCACACACTTTGCCTATATTCTATAGTTGTTGCACGTTGCAAGGAGCTAGCCGATAGTGGCACAACCCGATGTGGACACTTTCCTTGTCCACCAAGCTTCTTTGAAGGTAAAATAAATCACAACTGATTATTCGATCAATTATAGAGTAGATCTGAATAATACTCATGTGCCTGTGTACCTGTGCGTAAATACGAATTTTTTCTTTCACCGTACAGCCTAGAGCCAGAGATCTGCTCGCATCCTCGTTCATGATTATCTGCAAGGAAGACGGTTAGAGATTAATATACTCCTCTTTTCCCTTTGTACCTCTCCCTACAACCACCGCTCACCATTTTCTCGGGTGCCCAAGTCGTTTCTCTCGCTAAAGCCTCATGTGCACATCACTTCCCCTATCATTGCTGTGGCCTTGAGCGTTGTGACGCCGGTTGTATCTCCGTTGTTCACGCTCGCTGGGCTACCACGTTACTCTAACCCGTGTACACACTTCCCTGCCATGGCATGTTGCACCAGTTTCAGGGACGTGCCATGGCAAGAAACATGCCGATCATGAACCGCGTACGTCAATTCGTTCCGTCAAGCGCTAGTAGCATTGCACGACTGCATGCCGGGGACATCGCGGCTTCCTCTTTCGCCAGCTACCGCTCCTGCAGCGCCGCCTCCTGCAACCTTTGGTTTGCCATCGACAAGCCCGACGTGACTGTGTCTCGGCTAGCATGACGACGATGACAATATCACGATGGAGATTGTAAATCCAGGCGGGGGTGCGTATAAGTAGAGCGAAGTTTCGTGGACGCTTATTTGACCAAACACCAGGACACCGGACTCCATTCTTGATCAGAAAGGAAACAAAGTCCTGGTGTGTGTGGTTTTGTTGGGTTCTTTCCTTTTGCTGCACGTGGATCAAGATTACGGATTTGTTCTCAAAAAGGAAAGGGGTTATCTGTCAAATAGTACTCCCTCCGTTTCAGTTTATAAGTCCGGCACGTGTATCTAGGTCGTCAATTTGACCAACTTAATGAGAGACATATATTACAAAAAATATATCATTGAAAACTTTAGATGTTATATATTCTAATGTTATAATTTTTATGTTTAATAATATATTTTATATAAATTAAATTGATGACCTAGGTACACGTGCATGCCTTATAAACTGTGACGGAGGGAGTATGATGACCAAGCATATAGGAAGAAAGGGATGTGGAGTTTGGTTCCAAACTCGCGGAGATGTGCATGCAGGCGGCAACGGAGGAGGGAACGAAATGGCGGGAAAGATTGGGGGAATATGGGCGGGAAATGGAGCCGGGAAAATAGCTAAGGTTGAAAAAAATTTCCCATGCACCTATTGGCTTAGCCAAGACCAATTAGTCCTGTGAGTGACTTATTGGTCTTGGCTAGGCCGACAGGAACTAATTGGCCTAGCCAATGCCCATTAGTCCCTGTCATGCACTCACATGCAGGTTGATAGGCCTGTCGGCCTAGCCAAGGCCGACTGGGACTAATTGGTCTTAGCTAGGCCGATTAGTCCCTGTCGGCCACGCCTAAGCCGAGGCAGGTATATTTTTGAAAATTTTCAAATTTTCAAATTATTTTTCGAAATGAATAAAAAAATGCAATATTAAAAGAAATTAGCTCTAGTCTTTCGCATCGAGCAGGTTCATGTGCTCGTGTGCCATGCTCATCCTCAGTTCTTAGTTATCTATCTGTCTTGCTCACCCACTGACCTTAGCTACACCTTTTCTCATGTGCTCAACATAACGTCCACCTTGACCCTACTTTTTCTTGAATGAAGATAATAAAAGAAATTGAGGAGAAAACCCAAGAATTTTTTGCAAACCATAATCTCAGTCCCGGCCCACAAACACTATCATTGTTCTCTACTATCACTGTTGACCATCATTATCACTGTTCTCTGTTTGCATCCGTGCTACCATGGGCCAGCTATGGGCCCAACTGCCTGGCTGGAGCTACCGCTACAACTACTACAAGTATCAGGATCTGGGAGTATGACTTAACGTGATTTCCCCCCTCTCGCTAGGGTTTTTTCTTCCTCTCGTCGCGGTGGGCGGCGCTGAGATTTCTACCTCCCCCAACCCCGACCGGAGCCTCGACTCTCTACCCCTGGTAGCAGGGCTTGGGTATTTGTGGAGGGTTTTAGGGTTTTCACCTCTTCGGTTACCTCGTGGAGATTGTGAGGGAGCAAGTTGATCCTGATTGGAACTAATCTAGGGTTGATGGCGAACTATGGCGGAGCCTCGGGGTCGAAGATAAAGGGCAGATTGAGGACCTCATGAAGGAGTTGGCTCTCCAAGAAGAAGACCTGGATGATGTGGTATTTGAGGATGATGATGCACCGGCGGAGGAAACTCTTTGCTAGATGATCCTGGCTAGGGTGCACATGGACAAGGGCTTTAGTATGTACTGGTTCTTCCGTAACATGCGGAGTGCTTGGGATCTAGCAAGAGATGTCAAGATAAAAACCTTGTAGGAAAATCTGTTTCAGATGCAGTTCAACTGTCTAGGGGACTGGGAACGAGTTACTCAAGGAGGCCCTTGGAACTTCAGGGGGAATCTGGTGATCATCACTCCATATGACGGGTACTCCAAGCCGTCCATAATCGAGCTATTCACTTTCGAGATCTGGGCGTGTATCATTGATCTGTCGCTTGCTTATCATGGGAAGGTCAAAGCACTGGCATCAAAGTTGGGCGAGTTTGTGGATGCCGAACCTTCTTCCTTTGAATTTGAGGGTAATTTCTATAGAGTAAGGGTACGGCTGGATGTCCTTAAACCTCTGAAAAGGGTTATTTCTTTGATCCGTGGTGGTCAGAAGGAGATTTTTGTAGTCCAGCATGAACGTCTTCCAAACTGGTGTCAGGTTTGCGGTACGATGGGGCATGAGTTCAAAGAGCATAGCGATGGAGTTCATCCACCTTCGGCATTGGTTTTCAAGAACCTCCGCGCACCAACGACAACTACCTGGGGGACACGGCGACACAATAGCACCAAGAAAAACAACCAGGCTAGGAAAACTGATGATGGGAACGACATGGGGGATGACACTGCATCACTTATGGATGCAGATATGGAGGAGGAAGAGATGAATCGCAAACATTCTGCTGGCCAGGAAGACCAGCCTGTCAATCCAGTGCCCATAATGGACCCGGAGCAAACACTGGGTGGGGAATGTCGCTTCGGTGGATGTCCCCCCTGTTGGAATTATGCCCTAGAGGCAATAATAAATATAGTTATTATTATAATTCCTGTATCAAGATAATCGTTTATTATCCATGCTATAATTGTATTGAATGAAGACTCATTTACATGTGTGGATACATAGACAAAACACTGTCCCTGGCAAGCCTCTAGTTGGCTAGCCAGTTGATCAAAGATAGTCAGTGTCTTCTGATTATGAACAAGGTGTTGTTGCTTGATAACTGGATCACGTCATTGGGAGAATCACGTGATGGACCAGACCCAAACTAATAGACGTAGCATGTTGATCGTGTCATTTTGTTGCTACTGTTTTCTGTGTGTCAAGTATTTGTTCCTATGACCATGAGATCATATAACTCACTAACACCGGAGGAATTCTTTGTGTGTATCAAACGTCGCAACGTAACTGGGTGACTATAAAGATGCTCTACAGGTATCTCCGAAGGTGTTCGTTGAGTTAGTATGGATCAAGACTGGGATTTGTCACTCCGTGTGACGGAGAGATATCTCGGGGCCCACTCGGTAATACAACATCACACACAAGCCTTGCAAGCAATGTGACTTAGTGTAAGTTACGGGATCTTGTATTACGGAACGAGTAAAGAGACTTGCCGATAAACGAGATTGAAATAGGTATGCGGATACTGACGATCGAATCTCGGGCAAGTAACATACCGAAGGACAAAGGGAATGACATACGGGATTATATGAATCCTTGGCACTAAGGTTCAAACGATAAGATCTTCGTAGAATATGTAGGATCCAATATGGGCATCCAGGTCCCGCTATTGGATATTGACCGAGGAGTCTCTCGGGCCATGTCTACATAGTTCTCGACCCCGCAGGGTCTGCACACTTAAGGTTCGACGTTGTTTTATGCGTATTTGAGTTATATGGTTGGTTACCGAATGTTGTTCGGAGTCCCGGATGAGATCAAGGACGTCACGAGGGTTTCCAGAATGGTCCGGAAACGAAGATTGATATATAGGATGACCTCATTTGATTACCGGAAGGTTTTTCGGAGTTACCGGGAATGTACCGGGAATGACGAATGAGTTGCGGGAGTTCACCGGGGGGGGGGGGGCAACCCACCCCGGGGAAGCCCATAGGCCTTGGGGGTGGCACACCAGCCCTTAGTAGGCTGGTGGGACAGCCCAAAAGGGCCCTATGCGCATTGGAAGAAAAATCAAAGAGAAAAAGAAAAAAAAGGAGGAGGTGGGAAAGGAAAGAAGGACTCCTCCCACCAAACTAAGTAGGACTCGGTTTGGGAGGGGAGACCTCCCCCCCTTGGCTCGGCCGACCCCCTTGGGGCTCCTTGAGCCCCAAGGCAAGGCTCCCCCTCTCCCACCTATATATACGGAGGTTTTAGGGCTGATTTGAGACGACTTTTCCACGGCAGCCCGACCACATACTTCCACGGTTTTTCCTCTAGATCGCGTTTCTGCGGAGCTCGGGCGGAGCCCTGCTGAGACAAGATCATCACCAACCTCCGGAGCACCGTCACACTGCCGGAGAACTCTTCTACCTCTCCGTCTCTCTTGCTGGATCAAGAAGGCCGAGATCATCGTCGAGCTGTACGTGTGCTGAACGCGGAGGTGCCGTCCGTTCGGCACTAGATCGTGGGACTGATCGCGGGACTGTTCGTGGGGCGGATCGAGGGACGTGAGGACGTTCCACTACATCAACCGCGTTCACTAACACTTCTGCTGTACGGTCTACAAGGGTACGTAGATCACTCATCCCCTCTCGTAGATGGACATCACCATGATAGGTCTTCGTGCGCGTAGGAAAATTTTTGTTTCCCATGCGACGTTCCCCAACAGTGGCATCATGGGCTAGGTTCATGCGTAGATGTCTTCTCGAGTAGAACACAAAAGTTTTTGTGGGCGGTGATGTGCGTTTTGCTGCCCTCCTTAGTCTTTTCTTGATTCCGCGGTATTGTTGGATTGAAGCGGCTTGGACCGACATTACTCGTACGCTTACAAGAGACTGGTTTCATCGCTACGAGTAACCCCGTTGCTCAAAGATTTCTGGCAAGTGCCAGTTTCTCCAACTTTAGTTGAATCGGATTTGACCGAGGAGGTCCTTGGATGAGGTTAAATAGCAACTCATATATCTCCGTTGTGGTGTTTGCGTAAGTAAGATGCGATCCTACTAGATACCCATGGTCACCACGTAAAACATGCAACAACAAAATTAGAGGACGTCTAACTTGTTTTTGCAGGGTATGCTTGTGTTGTGATATGGCCAACGATGTGATGTGATATATTGGATGTATGAGATGATCATGTTGTAATAGATTATATCGACTTGCACGTCGATGGTACGACAACCGGCAAGAGCCATAGGGTTGTCTTTATACTAACGTTTGTGCTTGCAGATGCGTTTACTATTTTGCTAGGAAGTAGCTTTAGTAGTAATAGCATGAGTAGCACGACAACCCCGATGGCGACACATTGATGGAGATCATGGTGTGGCGCCGGTGACAAGAAGATCATGCCGGTGCTTTGGTGATGGAGATCAAGGAGCACGTGATGATGGCCATATCATGTCACTTATGAATTGCATGTGATGTTAATCCTTTTATGCACCTTATTTTTCTTAGAACGACGGTAGCATTATGAGGTGATCTCTCACTAAAATTTCAAGACGAAATTGTGTTCTCCCCGACTGTGCACCGTTGCTACAGTTCGTCGTTTCGAGACACCACGTGATGATCGGGTGTGATAGACTCAACGTTCACATACAACGGGTGCAAAACAGTTGCGCACGCGGAACACTCGGGTTAAGCTTGACGAGCCTAGCATGTGCAGACATGGCCTCGGAACACATGAGACCGAAAGGTCGATCATGAATTATATAGATGATATGATTAGCATAGGGATGCTTACCACTGAAACTATACTCAACTCACGTGATGATCGGACTTGAGCTAGTGTAAGTGGATCATGAACCACTCAAATGACTAGAGAGATGTACTTTTTGAGTGGGAGTTTAGCGTATAATTTGATTAAGTTAAACTCTAATTATCTTGAACATAGTCTAAGTCCACTTTGAATATATTTGTGTTGTAGATCACGGCTCACGCGACAGTCACCCTGAATTTTAATACGTTCCTAGAGAAAGCTAAGTTGAAAGATGATGGAAGCAACTTTGTAGACTGGGCTCGTAATCTTAAGCTAATCTTACAAGCTAGGAAGAAGGATTATGTCCTTAATGCTGCGCTAGGAGATGAACCACCTGCTACGGCTGATCAGGATGTTAAGAACGCTTGGTTAGCACGTAAGGAGGACTACTCAGTAGTTCAATGTGCAGTCTTGTATGGCTTAGAACCGGGACTTCAACGTCGCTTTGAGCGTCATGGAGCATTTGAGATGTTCCAGGAGTTGAAGTTTATCTTTCAGAAGAACGCCCGAATCGAGAGGTATGAGACCTCCGATAAATTCTATGCTTGCAAGATGGAGGAGAACTCGTCTCTCAGTGAACATGTGCTCAAAATGTCTGGGTACTCAACCGTCTAGCTGAGCTGGGGATTGAACTCCCGCAAGAGGCTATCACTGATAGAATCCTTCAATCACTGCCGCCAAGCTATAAAGGCTTTGTGTTGAACTACAACATGCAAGGGATGAACAAGTCACCCGGCGAGTTGTTTGCGATGCTGAAAGTCGCAGAGTCTGAACTCCGTAAAGAACATCAAGTGTTGATGGTGAATAAGACCACTAGTTTCAAGAGAAACGGCAAAGGCAAGAAGGGTAATTCAAAGAAGAGCGGCAAGCCTATTGCCAATCCGACGAAGAAACCCAAAGCTGGACCTAAGCCTGAAACAGAGTGTTACTATTGCAAGGGTATGGGTCACTGGAAGCGCAATTGCCCCAAGTATCTCGCAGATAAGAAGGCGGCCAAAGGAAAATCAGGTATATTTGATATACATGTTATTGATGTGTACTTAACCGGCTCTCGTAGTAGTGCCTGGGTATTCGATACCGGTTCTGTTGCTCATATTTGCAACTCGAAACAGGAACTGCGGAATAGACGAAGGCTGGCGAAAGATGAAGTGACGATGCGCGTAGGAAATGGTTCCAAGGTTGATGCAATCGCCGTCGGCACAGTTTCACTTCAGTTACCATCAGGATTAGTTATGAACTTAAATCATTGTTATTTAGTGCCTGCGTTGAGCATGAACATTATATATGGATCTTGTTTATTGCGAGACGGTTACTCTTTTAAGTCAGAGAATAATGGTTGTTCTATTTCTATGAGTAACATCTTTTATGGTCATGCACCCAATGTGAGAGGATTGTTCATATTGAATCTTGATAGCGATACACACATACATAACATTGAGACCAAAAGAGTTAGAGTTAACAATGATAGCGCCATATTTTTGTGGCACTGCCGCTTAGGTCATATTGGTGTAAAGCGCATGAAGAAACTCCATGCCGATGGACTTTTGGAGTCACTTGACTTTGATTCACTTGACACGTGCGAACCATGCCTCATGGACAAGATGACTAAAACTCCATTCTCCGGAACAATGGAGCGTGCAAGTGACTTGTTGGAAATCATACATACCGATGTGTGTGGTCCGATGAGCGTAGAGGCACGCGGCGGATATCGTTATTTTCTCACCTTCACTGACGATTTGAGTAGGTATGGTTATGTCTACTTAATGAAGCACAAGTCTGAAACATTTGAAAAGTTCAAGCAATTTCAAAGTGAAGTTGAAAATCATCGTAACAAGAAGATCAAGTTCCTACGGTCTGATCGTGGGGGTGAATATCTGAGTTTCGAGTTTGGTGCTCACTTAAGACAATGTGGAATTGTTTCACAGTTGACACCGCCTGGAACACCACAGCGTAATGGTGTGTCCGAACGTCGTAATCGTACTTTATTAGAGATGGTGCGATCTATGATGTCTCTTACCGATTTGCCGTTATCGTTTTGGGGTTATGCATTAGACACAGCTGCATTCACTTTAAATAGGGCACCATCAAAATCCGTTGAGACGACATCATACGAACTGTGGTATGGCAAAAGGCCAAAGTTGTCGTTTCTTAAAGTTTGGGGATGTGATGCTTATGTCAAAAAGCTTCAGCCTGAAAAGCTGGAACCCAAAGCGGAAAAGTGCATCTTCATAGGTTACCCAAAAGAGACAGTTGGGTACACCTTCTATCTCAAATCCGAGGGCAAAGTGTTTGTTGCTAAAAACGGAGCTTTTCTCGAGAAGGAGTTTCTCTCGAGAGAATTGAGTGGGAGGAAGATAGAACTTGATGAGGTTGTCGAACCTCTCATCCCTCTGGATGGTGGCGCAGGGCAAGGGGAAACCCCTGTTGTTGTGATGCCGGTTGAGGAGGAAGTTACTGATGATGATCATGAAACTCCGGTTCAAATTCCTATCGAACCGCGCAGGTCGACGAGACCACGTGCTGCTCTAGAGTGGCATGGTAATCCCGTTTTGTCAATCATGTTGTTAGACAACAATGAACCTGCAAATTATGAAGAAGCAATGGTGGACCCATATTCCAACAAATGGCTGGAGGCCATGAAGTCCGAGATAGGATCCATGTATGAAAACAAGGTGTGGACTTTGGAAGTACTACCTGAGGGCCGCAAGGCTATTCAGAACAAATGGATCTTTAAGAAGAAGACGGACGCTGACGGCAATGTGACCGTTTATAAAGCTCGACTTGTGGCAAAGGGTTTTTCACAAGTTCAAGGAGTTGACTACGATGACACATTCTCACCCGTAGCGATGCTTAAGTCCGTCAGAATCATGTTAGCAATAGCTGCATTTTTTGATTATGAAATCTGGCAGATGGATGTCAAAATGGCGTTCCTTAACGGTTTCCTTAAAGAAGAGTTGTATATGATGCAACCCGAAGGTTTTGTCGATCCTAAAAATGCTAACAAGGTATGCAAGCTCCAGCGATCCATTTATGGACTGGTGCAAGCATCTCGGAGTTGGAATAAACGCTTTGATGAGGTGATCAAAGCATTTGGGTTTATACAAGTGGTTGGAGAATCTTGTATTTACAAGAAAGTGAGTGGGAGCTCTGTGGCGTTTCTAATATTATATGTGGATGACATATTACTGATTGGAAACAACGTAGAGTTTTTGGAGAGCATAAAGGATTACTTGAATAAAAGTTTCTCTATGAAGGACCTAGGAGAAGCTGCTTACATTCTAGGCATTAAGATCTACAGGGATAAATCGAAACGCCTGATAGGACTTTCACAAAGCACATACCTTGATAAAGTTTTGAAGAGGTTCAAAATGGAACAGTCCAAGAAAGGGTTCTTGCCAGTTTTACAAGGTACGAGATTGAGTAAGACTCAGTGCCCAGCAACTGATAAAGATAGAGAGCATATGAGCACCGTCCCCTATGCTTCAGCCAAAGGATCTATCATGTATGCAATGCTGTGCACTAGACCAGACGTTAGCCTGGCCATAAGTATCGCAGGCAGGTTCCAGAGTAATCCAGGAGTGGATCACTGGACGGCGGTCAAGAATATCCTGAAGTACCTGAAAAGGACTAAGGAGATGTTTCTCGTGTATGGAGGTGACGAAGAGCTCGCCGTAAAAGGTTACGTCGATGCAAGCTTTGACACAGATCCGGACGACTCTAAGTCGCAAACCGGATACGTATTTATTCTTAATGGGGGTGCGGTAAGCTGGTGCAGTTCCAAGCAAAGCGTTGTAGCAGATTCTACATGTGAAGCGGAGTACATGGCTGCCTCGGAGGCGGCTAAGGAGGGTGTCTGGATGAAGCAGTTCATGACGGATCTTGGAGTGGTGCCAAGCGCACTGAATCCAATAACCTTGTTCTGTGACAACACGGGTGCCATTGCCTTAGCAAAGGAACCACGGTTTCACAAGAAGTCCAGACACATCAAACGACGCTTCAACCTCATCCGCGACTACGTCGAAGGGGAGGACGTAAATATATGCAAAGTGCACACGGATCTGAATGTAGCAGACCCGCTGACTAAACCTCTTCCACGGCCAAAGCATGATCAACACCAGAACTGTATGGGTGTTAGATTTATTACAATGTAATTCGCATGATGATGTGAGGACTAGATAATTGACTCTAGTGCAAGTGGGAGACTGTTGGAATTATGCCCTAGAGGCAATAATAAATATAGTTATTATTATAATTCCTGTATCAAGATAATCGTTTATTATCCATGCTATAATTGTATTGAATGAAGACTCATTTACATGTGTGGATACATAGACAAAACACTGTCCCTAGCAAGCCTCTAGTTGGCTAGCCAGTTGATCAAAGATAGACAGTGTCTTCTGAATATGAACAAGTTGTTGTTTCTTGATAACTGGATCACGTCATTGGGAGAATCACGTATGGACCAGACCCAAACTAATAGACGTAGCATGTTGATCGTGTCATTTTGTTGCTACTGTTTTCTGCGTATCAAGTATTTGTTCCTATGACCATGAGATCATATAACTCACTAACACCGGAGGAATACTTTGTGTGTATCAAACGTCGCAACGTAACTGGGTGACTATAAAGATGCTCTACAGGTATCTCCGAAGGTGTTCGTTGAGTTAGTATGGATCAAGACTGGGATTTGTCACTCCGTGTGACGGAGAGGTATCTCGGGGCCCACTCGGTAATACAACATCACACACAAGCCTTGCAAGCAATGTGACTTAGTGTAAGTTACAGGATCTTGTATTACGGAACGAGTAAAGAGACTTGCCGGTAAACGAGATTGAAATAGGTATGCGGATACTGACGATCGAATCTCGGGCAAGTAACATACCGAAGGATAAAGGGAATGACATACGGGATTATATGAATCCTTGGCACTGAGGTTCAAACGATAAGATCTTCGTAGAATATGTAGGATCCAATATGGGCATCCAGGTCCTGCTATTGGATATTGACCGAGGAGTCTCTCGGGCCATGTCTACATAGTTCTCGAACCCGCAGGGTCTGCACACTTGAGGTTCGACGTTGTTTTATGCGTATTTGAGTTATATGGTTGGTTACCGAATGTTGTTCGGAGTCCCGGATGAGATCACGGACGTCACGAGGGTTTCCGAAATGGTCCGGAAACGAAGATTGATATATAGGATGACCTCATTTGATTACCGGAAGGTTTTCGGAGTTACCGGGAATGTACCGGGAATGACGAATGAGTTCCGGGAGTTCACCGGGGGGGGGGGGGGGCAACCCACCCCGGGAAAGCCCATAGGACTTGGGGGTGGCACACCAGCCCTTAGTGGGCTGGTGGGACAGCCCAAAAGGGCCCTATGCGCATTGGAAGAAAAATCAAAGAGAAAAAAAAGGAGGAGGTGGGAAAGGAAAGAAGGACTCCTCCCACCAAACCAAGTAGGACTCGGTTTGGGGGGGGGAGACCTTCCCCCCTTGGCTCGGCCGACCCCCTTGGAGCTCCTTGAGCCCCAAGGCAAGGCTCCCCCTCTCCCACCTATATATACAGAGGTTTTTGGGCTGATTTGAGACGACTTTTCCACGGCAGCCCGACCACATACCTCCACGGTTTTTCCTCTAGATCGCGTTTCTGCGGAGCTCGGGCGGAGCCCTGCTGAGACAAGATCATCACCAACCTCCGGAGCGCCGTCACGCTGCCGGAGAACTCTTCTACCTCTCCGTCTCTCTTGCTGGATCAAGAAGGCCGAGATCATCGTCGAGCTGTACGTGTGCTGAACGCGGAGGTGCCGTCCGTTCGGCACTAGATCGTGGGACTGATCGCGGGACTGTTCGCGGGACGGATCGAGGGACGTGAGGACGTTCCACTACATCAACCGCGTTCACTAACGCTTCTGCTGTACGGTCTACAAGGGTACGTAGATCACTCATCCCCTCTCGTAGATGGACATCACCATGATAGGTCTTCGTGCGCGTATGAAAATTTTTGTTTCCCATGCGACGTTCCCCAACACCCCCCAGCCCTCCGCCAAAACAGGAACCAGAGCGGTCAAGGTTGACGATGACAGGCGAAAAGTAGGTTCTGGGAGCAGCAAGGAAAACTGGTGGAAATCCAAAAGACAATGATGCCAAATCGGTGGCCTCCTCGTCGGAGGACCGCCAGGCGCAATGAAACTTTTATGCTGGAATTGTCGAGGTATAGGCAATACCCCAGCAATTCAAGAGCTTCACAATCTTACAAGAAAGTTTGCCCCTAGAGCACTCTGTGTGGTGGAAACCCAGATTAGTGGGTCTAGAGGTGAAGAATTGTCAAGTACTTTAGGATATGATAGTGCTTTTGCTGTTGATTCCTCCGGTAGAAGTGGGGGCCTAGTTGTTTTCTGGAATAATGAAATAAAGGCTGAGATTTTGGGGTTACTCATAGTATCATATTGATATGAAAATTAGTGATCTGGGGGAGCACCATGGAGATCGTCTTTTTTCTATGGGGAGGCCTAGACACATTTGCGCAACAACAGATGGGATACCATGCAAAATTTATCACTTCTCCAGAATATTCCATGGGTTTGTTTAGGAGACTTTAATGAAGTCCTCATACATGATGAGCATGATGGTATTGGCACAAGGAGTCAATCCCAAATTCAAGGGTTCCGAGATGCGGTAGATATCTGCGGACTGGTAGATCTTGGCTTCAAGGGAGCAAAGTGGACGTATGAGAAAAGGGTAGCTGGTGGTTCATATACTCGGGTGAGGCTTGACCGTGCTCTAGGGACCGTGGAGTGGTGTACTTTGTTTCCCTCCGCGGAGCTTCGGCACGTGACGGCGTCCACCTCGGATCACTCGCCAATTGTGTTGGCACTAGAGCAAACGGGAGAAAGAAAGAAGAAGCGACCTTTCCGCTATGAGGTTATGTGGGATACACATTCAGAGCTGAAGGAGACCGTACGATCTGTATGGGAGACCGACAGCCACAATCACACGACAAGCGATGTTCGCATAAAGTTGGAAATGCTCGCCAATAATCTTATGGACTGGTCTCGGTCGACTTTCGGCAGTGTTCGGGGAGAGATTCGCACACTTGAGAAGGAACTTGAGCGACTATGCAATGTTACGCCCAGACTGCGACCATCTCATGCTGAGACAAAGATCAATGATCGATTGATCGAGTTGTAACTGAGGGAAGAGCTGATGTGGCCTCAACGGTCTCGAGTCGAATGGCTGTCATTCGTGGACCGTAATATGCACCTTTTCCACATGAGAGCCTCGATGAGGCGGAGGAAGAACCTGATCTGGGTGCTGCAGAAACAGAACGGCAACCTGGCTGATGATCAAGTGGAGATGCGGAAAATGGCTTTTGATTTCTACAACACCCTCTATACTTCGGAGGGAGTCCCTGGGATAGATGAGGTGCTTCAACATGTCCTGGTCAAGGTCACACAGGAAATGAATGGGATCCTTTTGGCTCCATATGATAGAAAGGAAGTGAAAATTGCTTTGTTCCAGATGTTACCCACGAAAGCGTCGGGCCCGGATGGATTCCCAGCACACTTCTTTCAGAGACATTGGGATATCTGCGGAGAGGTTGTGACGAGGACGGTCTTGAGAATCTTGAGGGGCGAGGATGATTCGAAGAGCCAAAATGAAATCATGTTGGTATTGATTCCGAAGGTACCTAATCCCACTCTATTGTCACAATTCCGTCCTATAAGTTTATGCAATGTTCTTTATAAGATAGCCTTCAAAGTGGTTGCAAACCGTTTGAAGCAAGTTCTACCAGACATTATTTCGGAGGAACAATCTTCTTTTGTCCCAGGAAGGCTCATCAGAGACAACATTATTTTAGCTTACGAGTGTCTTCACTTTATGAAAAGAAATAGGGTGAAGGAAAACAGATTTTGTGCCGTGAAGCTTGATATGATGAAGGCATATGATAGGGTGGAGTGGGCTTACCTGAGATCAATAATGGAAAAACTGGGTTTTGCACTCCCATGGATAAATATAGTCATGAACACGGTGAGATCTGTTTCCTTCTCACTTATGTTTAATGGAGTTAAATCGGAAGTTTTCAGCCCTACAAGGGATATTCGACAGGGAGATCCAATCTCTCCATATATTTTCTTGCTGGCAACAGAGGGCCTTTCATCCCTCCTCAAATCCCAGAATCAGTCATCCCAGCTCAGCAGCATTAAGGTGGCTCCATCGGCTGCGTTAGGAAACCACCTTTTATTCACGGATGACAGCTTGCTGTTTTTCAAGGCAAGTGTTAGTGGAGCGGAAGAGGTATCAAACTTGTTGGATATCTATTGCAATGCGTCTGGACAACGTGTGAATAGAGATAAATCATCCATTTTCTTCAGTAAAGGGTGCCCAGATACAGTTCGAAGTGATGTTAAAGGGTATCTTCAGGTGCCTAATGAGTCCTTAAGCGATTGGTACTTGGGGCTGCCGACGGATGTGGGGCACTCGAAGATGGGTACCTTCAAGCATTTGAGTGACCGTGTGTGGGACAAAGTAAAAGGTTGGATGAGTAAATGTTTATCGGCAAGAGGCAAGGATGTTCTCATCAAGTCAGTGGCACAGGCTATTCCAGTGTACTCGATGCCCTGCTTCAAATTGCCTAGAGGTTTATGTGATCATATAAAATCCATTATTTGGAAGTTCTGGTGGAGCTGCAAGCAAGGTGAGCGCAAACCAGCTTGGGTCACATGGGACGTGATGACATGGCCCAAATTCCTTGGTGGAATCGGGTTTAGGGATATGGAGCTTTTCAATTTGGCACTGCTAGCTAGGAAAGTGTGGAGGATTCTGCAGGAACCTACGACTTTGAGTGCTCGAATCCTCAAGGCCTCACACTTTCCAAACTCAACAATTCTTGAAGTGGAGATTGGATCAAGGCCGTCACAGATTTGGCGAGCTCTAGTGGAGGGAAGAGATGTGCTCAGCCAGGGGCTGATTAGGCGGATTGGCAATGGACAAACAACAACGATATGAGGACATAATTGGATCCCAAAGGAGACATCGCTGAGGCCAATAACTTCCATCGTTGAAAATCATCCACGGTTAGTTGCTGGATTATTATCTCCGGCTTTGGCAGCTTGGAACGAAGAGTTGGTGCGGTCTATTTTCCTCCCAGTGGACGCCGAAGCAATTCTGAAAATCCCAGTGTGCACCCGAAACATGGTTGATTTCTGGGCTTGGGCACTAGAAAAACATGGGAGATTCACAGTTCGTTCAGCTTATAATTTTTTGGTAACAACTAAACTGGAGAGGGAAGATTTTCTTCAGGGGCATTCAGGCCCTTCGGTTCCTAAGGAAGAGGAGTCATGGACGATGCTTTGGAAAACTACAATTCCATCTAAAGTCAGAGTTTTCTTATGGAGGCTTGCTCGACACTCATTACCCACTAGGATGTGTTGCAGCACCGGAACATGGAAGAGTAGAGTGCATACCCCTTGTGCGAATGTGAGGACTCTTGGCTCCACACCCTCTTGTCATGCACCATGTCAAGATGCATATGCGCCTTATCTCAAGAATCTTTGGTGGCTAAAATGGCAGAGAATATGGAGCCAAGCGCTAGGAACTGGATCTTTGACATGTAGGAGACGTTATCACATGCGAGTTTCACTTGTATGGTGGTCACGCTTTGGTCGACTTGGTATGCTCGGCGGAAGGCTATATATGAAGGAATTTTTCAGAGTCCACAACAAAATATCTCCTTTGTCAACACTTTCCTGGGAGAGTTGGCGCAATTAGCGCTGAGATCGCCTGCGATACCAAGAGTTAGGGCATCTTCGCCCGGACCGCAACGGTGGATTGCCCCGCCGGCTGGACCGATGGAAGTTAATGTCGATGGAGCAGTCTCGACGAACAGGCAGGGGGGAGCTGCAGCTGTTGTATGCAGAGATGGAGTTGGTAATTACCTGGGTTCCTCGGCTATTGTTTTGCAAGGAACGAACGATCCAACTATCCTGAAAACTCTTGCTTGTAGAGAGGAACTGGCTTTGGCAGAGGATTTGGGCATTCGACATCTTGTGGTAGCATCCGACTGTTTGGGAGTTGTCAAGGACATCAACAAGGGGACTCAGGCCCTCGTGCAGCAATTGACTATGAAATACAAAGCTCGTAGAACTAGTTTTTCTTGCTCTTTTCTTCACGAACGTAGAAACTGTAATTTTGTGGCTCACAATCTCGTCAAATATGCTTGTAATTTAGATGTCAGGAGACATGTATGGTTGAAAAACCCGCATGATCCTTCTCTTGTACCTATAAACTTTCTTCAGCATCAATAAAGAGTGGCGATTTTTTCTCAAAAAAAAAAGCGAAAAGTATCAGGACCCAGGCACCGGACGAGGCATCCGGGTAGGATCACGGCACCGGACAAGGCATCCAGGTAGGATCACGGCACGGACGGCGGTGGCTCTCCTCTCGTCCACTGCCTTCAGTGCATCCCATGTTCTTTCTTCTCTGTAACATCTTCTCTGTAATTGCTATACTACTGTTATAATTCATCTACTTAAGTGAGTAACCGAGAGAGATCGTAGCAGGCTCTTAACACTGCTACCTTCACTGCTGTTGCTGCTACCACTAGTATTATTCAGAAGCACTACTAACAATCCCATATAAATATTAGAAGTAATAGACCGATTCCTACAAATGTTCTTGATTGAGAGGGCGTGTTAGTTCGTTCTCATCCAAGAACTTTGCTACTAGCATGCGTGTCGACAAGTAGCATCTCTGGCTAGACGCGATGGAGAACATATTCCGTCGTTACATATGCGTGCAGACGCGACAGGACAACGACTATATACGAGAGCAACGTGTACGTTGCACCGGAAACCCCTCCTTTTTTGCTTTTTTCCCTAACTGTTCATGCATGCCACCTCACGAGTCACGACAGTCGTCATGACCAGCAAGACCAGGATGAAAAGAGGAAAAAAGAACAAGAACATTCAACAGCACCTGAGATTGAACATTTGCATGACAACACATCAATGATCATCATACGGTAAGTTCACCAGTTTACTTACAAGACCTAATTAAACAGACAGAACAATCGCAACATAACTATCATGTAATATTATTATTTCAATTTTCCGTAATAAAATAAGAACGACAGCAGCAGCGGAGTCATCACGTTGCTCACCAGATCACCTATCCCCGTGATTTTGACCGATATTCGCGATCACCCGCGCCGCCACGGTGGAGCTGGTCGTTGGAAGCAGCAGTAGGGGCGTCGTCGTCTCCAGCCCGACGGGCGGTGAACAGCCGTGCCGGACCTTGCCTCGTCCAGCCCTCCACCGGCCGCGGAGCTGCCACTGGCCCATGGCGAGGAGCACCTGCAGCTGCAGCAACGTACCCCTGACGAGCACGAGCCTCGGGAGATAGTTGACCCGTCTTCTCCGCGGCACCCGAGTTGTTGGTCAAGCCTGCTGCAGGATGTGCTGGTCCGTTATCCATCCCCCAGCCTCCGGCATTTGCTTGCGCTCCGTTCCTGGTCTCGGCTCCCCGGTAAGACGGTCCATGGGTTGGTTGATCATCTGAAAATCTACGAGAATGCTGGCGCCGTGGGTCAGCTGGCCCGTGATCGTCGCGGCCGCCGCAGAGGAACGGGAGACACATCGATCGCCGAGGTAGGCGAGGAACTGGCTACGTACCTAGTGGTGATTGGGTTAAGACTACAGCCGGGAAGTGTGTGCTTAGACCTTGGAGCAAACGAAGATGGTAGGCGAGGCATGCTGATCTCGTACGACTTAAGCTAACGAGAACCTGGACTGGGACCAGCGTAGGAAGCAGCGGAGAGATGCCAGGCTGGGCACCAATATCGGCGAATCTATGCCCTCCGTTCTTAGCAAAACAGCTCCCGTCCTAGCAAGAGAATTTCAGGCGATTCACTGTGGGACTCCAGGCAGGAAAGACACCTGAGTGTTGACTCCGAGTCTCCTATACGCTTGTTTTTGGGTTGATGATGCAATTGGTTGGTGCGACCTGGTGTGCATGCAGGTTGCCAACTTTTCATTTTTGAAACAAGGCAAAAGATTTGCCATTTTTATTAATTAAAAATAGATTTGACATAGTTCAGCCAAGCGGGAAAGGAAAAAATCACTCTCACGATATTACATTACTCAAATGCTTCGCACCAGCACGAGCCCAAAGAGAGGCTTCGTCCTGAATCATGGCAACGATGATGGATGTAGGGGCGGCTATGTTGCGAAAAATCCTCGCGTTCCGCTCGTTCTAAATTTCCCATGCAACAAGCATCATCAAGGTGTTGCGAGCCATGCGTGAGTCACCCCTTCTATGAGAAATCTCGCCCACCAAGTTTCCATCGAGGGCGTAAGCCTCGAATTCGTTGGGTCGATGTCGCCGTGAAGGCCAAGCCAGGTCTTAATCTCCATCCACACACGCACAGAGAACCGGCACTGGAAGAGGAGGTGAGCCGCCGTCTCTTGAACCTCTCTTTGCAAAGAGGGCAAAGATTGCAGTTTGGCCATCCCCGATGTTGCAACCTATCAGCAGTCCACACCCTATTCTGGATAATTAGCCAAGTAAAAAATTTGCACTTTGGGGGACCCAAGCTTTCCAAACGGTTGTGATCATGGCAGAGGCGATGAGTCCCTCAAACTGAGCAGTGTACGCAAAAGACGTGAAGTAGGTACCATCTTTAGTGAGCTTCCAAATAATTGCATCATTGACTCCTCGGGTGAGGAAGGCATTAGAGAGCTTCCCGAAAGGGTGGCGAATAGCTCAATATGCTCAAAAGTGAGGCCTTCAGATGTATCAATGTTGCGGACCCAGGTGTTGCCAGTGAGAGCCAAGCAGACAGAGCTTCTTTTCTTCCTAGAGACATCAAAGATCTTTAGAGCAATATCCTTGGGACGAATAGCCCCAAGGTGATTCCCAAAAAGTGGCGTGACGAGTGGCAGCCGCAAAGAGATTTCTATCATCATCGGAGCACAGCATGCCCATGCCAATCCAAGGTTTAGTGGGGTCAGACACTCAAACCAAAGCCATCGCAGACAGAGAGCGGTAACAAACTTCTGCAGGTTGAGAACGTCCAATCCACCATATAACTTGGGCTTGCAAACCATCTCCTAGTTAATTTTGCATTTCCCACGAGTGACCTTTTGACATCCTGCCCAAAGATAAGCGCGTCTAAGACTGTCAATTGCCTTGATGACCTCAGATGGTAGATCAAGTGGAGTGAGGTGGTAGATCGCGACAGCGGTGATGACCGCCTTGACAAGAACAACATGCCCCGATGATGCAACATGTCTGCCGAGCCAAGGGGTGAGCTTTCCGGCTATCTTTTCTTCCAATTGTTGAAAGTGTATTCTCCGAAGCCTTTTGATCGAAAGTGGTAACCCAAGATATCTCATTGGGAAGGTAGTCTGGACGGCTGGGAAGGACATGAGGATATCATCGAGAGCAATGCCATCACAGGGAGTAGGGGCCACATGGCTCTTGGCACAGTTAATGACCAGACCAGTCACCTCTCTAAAGTTAGTAAGGGTGGATACCAAGAATTGAATGTCTTCTTTTATTGGTTTGACGAAGAAGCATCATCCGCATAGAGAGACGCACGGAGGGTCTTTGTCCTGGCTATAATGGCGTGTCGTTGGCCTTGGCTCGTGGCCTTAGCAAGGATGTGGTGAATCAGGTCGATGGCAAGGACGAAGAGAAGCAGGGAGAGGGGATCTCCCTGTCGTAGGCCCCGGCCATGTTTGATAGGATCCCCAATGACGCCGTTGATCAACACTCTCGATGAAGCCGGGGATAGAAGGGTAGACACCCATCCTCAAAAGAGGCTTTGAAAGCCATGATGCCTCAAAAGATCCATTAAAAAAACCATCTCACCGAGTCGAACGCCTTCTTGATGTCAAGTTTGAAAAGTAGCATTGGAGACTTATTCCGATGAAAGCGCCTCGCCAAGTTGTGTACGTACATGAAGTTGTCGTGGATGCTTCGCTTCTTGATAAAGGCGCTTTGGGCATTGGAGACAAGGTTTGACATGTGCAGGGCAAGAGCGTGTGGCCATCATTGTGGGAATGATCTTGACAATAGCATGAATAAGACTTATGGGCCGAAAATCTGAGATGTCTTCCGCACCATCTTTTTTGGAATGAGTGCAATGTTCGCCGAGTTGAGCTAGTGAAAGTTGGTCACATGTAGGTTGGAGAGTTGTTCACACCAAGCATAATCTCCGGTTTAATAACATCCCAACATGCCTTGAAAAAGGCACCCGTGAAGCCATCCGGGCCGGGAGCTTTGTCACAGGGTAAGTCATTGATCGCGCACTTGACCCCCTCCTCCGTGAAGTTGTCGTCGAGGTTGGTGAGATCGCCATCAGCAAGAGGAATGTTAATCCAATTGAAGTCCTTGTCTCTAGGCACTCCCCTTCTTGTAGTCTTAGTGAAATGGTCCTCGATGATAGCTTTCTTGTTGTCATGGTCAGTGACCCATCCATTATTATGCTTGAGGCGGTGGATGAAGTTCTTTCTCCTATGACGATTAACATGGAGATGAAAATATCTCGTGTTGGCATCTCCCTCTTAGAGATTGGTAATCCTAGAACTTTTCCTTTTATGAGCCTTCTCAAGCACAACCAAGCTCACCACCTTTCTTTTAAGCCTCTTAGAGATTGGATCAGTTTCTAACTACCATTGCCATACACATGTATCTTTGTGTTGGCGCCAATAGTTGGCTGACGTGTTGGCGCCAGTAGTTGGATCTTATATTTTTATGGATAAGATTTCTCACAAGTTTGGTGTCCTCTCTTAGTAGGAGTCATGCTCTTTACTTAGAGAGCGCACCAAATCACTTGCTACCAAGTTATATGTTGACTCTTAGCTCATTTATTTATCCCCTACGCCCTCCATCCCATAATGTAAGATGTTTTTGATACTAGTGTAGTGTCAAAAAACGTCTTACATTATGCGATGGAGGGAGTATATATTATATAGATCATATATAAGATCTGAACATTTTACTGAAGATCTAAACATTTTTCTTTTATTTCATATCATATATTATAAACGTCTTACATTATGCAGCAGTTTTCTCGCCAACTTTGGTAACGAGAGTATATCTGTTACTTCATATTACTGAATCTGAACATTTTCTTTTATTTCTGCCTCGTATTTTGTTTAAACTTACGCTACAGTTTCACCTGAAATTATATTTTGTTCTTTGAAAGACGTTTTATAATTTAGCATTGCCATCTAGTTCCTGCGCCTCAACAATACATTACTTTGTTTGGATGCAGGTATACTAGAGCCCAAAAAAGCTGGTATCAGGGATGCAAAACTAGGAGTGGGGAAGCAAGAGCATGATGACTTCTTCACAACGAGTGCTAATTTCTGTATTTTCTTTTGAGATTCTTCTCAGTTGATGCTTCAGCTGTAAAACCTGGTATCTGATTGTCAACTGTGAATCAGATGAGTTATTGTGTTATGTAAACCTGGAAGATGTATTATGTGATGTTATATGATGGATGATGTTAATTTGATTTGGAGTTTTCTTGATTTGAATATGAAATAGTTCTGCATTTAATATTGGACAAATAATTGGTTGAAAAGGCCCAATAAATATAAATGAAACCAAGTTCAGAAAAAAAATAGCTGAATTCAAAAATGAAAAAAGGTTAAAACTGAAACAGGACCAAATGTATTTGGGCACTAAAAGGCCACGGCCCAAAAAAAATTCGAAAAGAAAAACTAAAAGTGGCTATAAATGGGCTAAGGCCTCAAAAGAAGCCCAATAAGAAAAAGCCCAAAAAAATAAAACCAGCCCATGTGATCAATTGAAATGGGTTGGGCTGATTTCAACCATGACGTTTTGATTTCATCGTAATTTTGCCACGTAGGACTGCCACGTAGGACTGGGTTAGATTGCCAACGACGATTTAGGATCGTCATAAAGGTTACGACAATCCAGGAATCGTCGTAAAGGTTACGATGATTTTGATCAAAACATCGATGTTGTTCATTTGTGACGCTCCGTTTTCGACGCTTGGTTTTTCGTCGTGAGATCGTCGTAAACTAAAAACCGTGATGATGTAGCGATGAAAATATAGCGTCGTGTATTAGCATATTCCTTGTAGTGTAAGCTCGCTCTCTTCCTGGCTGAGGGTTCTACTTTCTTGGGCAATATCCAAGCAAAGGATGATCTCCAAGGCCATATGGAGTTGCACCATGGCATGAGAGAAAATGGTTTTACTCCAAGCACGAAGCCTTTGGCTAGTTCTCTTGAGCTTGTGGAAGAGAAGCTGGTACGGCTCGACATGGGTTGTCTCCTCATTCCATGCTAGCTGGATAGTGGCCATGAAGCCCGATATGTTGGTCCAAATGTTTTCAAAGCGGGAGGGCTTAGTTCTACGAGGCCCTTTATCATTGGAAAGGAGTAGCGGGCAGTGATCAGAGAGGGATGATGCAAGGGCATGGAGAATATGATGTCCAAATTCAACATCCCATTCCTCATTGTAGAAGAAAGAATCGAGCTTGCTCAAAGTTGGATCACTTTGTTCGTTGCTCCGGGTGAACATTCTGTTTTGCAAATGGATCTCCTTAAGTTCGCACGCATTGAGGGTGTTGCGAAACAAAGAATGCGACCATGATAAATATTCAAACAATTTTTATCTCTAGCTCGATATATTTGATTGAAGTCCCCTAGAACCAACCACTTATACCCAACGATAGGCTTTTCGCAAACGAGCTCCTCAAAGAAAGCCTCCTTGAGCTCCTTGAGGTTGTCAACTTAGTTCTTTTTGTTCAACACTTGTATGCGTTACCACAATTGTTGAGGGCAAGGTTAACTAACGGGATTGTGTTTTCTACACTCAAGTGGATGAAAATTTTCAAGAGCCTAAAATATTTGATTATGTTTATATGTCACAAAATTTAAGAATTATTGGGTCGTATTTGATACTTGATTTTCTCTGTTCACTCAGATGTACTATACCCACCTTTCTGTTAACAAATCCAGTGCATTTTATTTGCAGGTTGAGTCACTTTGACATATTCCTTCATTTCTCGGATCAAGCTTACACTACCTCTGTACATAAACATAAGAAGTTTTTGCAGTTTAATTTGAACTCTAAAAACATCTTAAATTTTGATACAGTGGGGGGTAGCTTTTAAGATCAAAGGCCTATTGTCCTTCTTGCATCATGACCTCCTTTATACTCCCTCTCTAGCACAATACTTGTGGTTGAGAAGAACTATTCTCTTCAACAAGTATTTAGGAACACAGGAAGTAGAAGGCAAGATAACGAGTTTCGTTGTGGAGATCAGCTCATGCAATACTACAACAGGTGTGTCAAAACAAAAGGAAAACAACACTCTTATATCAAAAATAGGCAAAATATACACCAAGTTTGAACCAAGTAGATGGAAAGGCTTAGGGAAGGATTAGTGGTGGGAGTCATCGATTGATTGTTCTTAGCTAGTCATGGGTAGGGTTGAAAACTAGGCAAAAACGTTTCAGATTTTCTACAGAAAAGCAAAGCAGAGTGAAATACAAAGACAAAAATAAAATATTGTGGAACAAAAACTGAAAATGGATTTCTTAAGCACAAGCGAAAACAAAACATTATTTCGAGACGAACAACCATGAAAATAGGAATTTCATTTACATAAACACGAAATGTTCGTCTTTTACCATTGCTACTTATGAGGCTTAGAGCATTTCTAGCAATCCCATAAAAGGAACGAACCCGCATAATTATGACGAGTATATGTATTCGGCCTATTTTTCTAGCCAGAACAAACACCGTATCCACGGTCCGGTCCATAACTTTTTTGTGTGGCCCGGAAAAAGTCCCTTTTCATCGTTATTTATGCGGTTTCACTGCTCGGATACGGGTCGAACCCTATCCGCCTCCGTCACCTCTCCGCCGTGATTCCTCTCCAACTCCGCCCCATTTTCTCGCTGCCGGCAAGCCTAAACAAACCCTAGTGAGCCGTCCCGACCCATGGACGGCTATAGAAACAGTGGGGATGATGAGGAGCACCGATGTCGCTGCATCTCCAACGCCGCACGCAAGCGGAGGGCACGGAGGTGGCTCAACTATGGTAGCCTACCACCACCGGCTTTAGAACTTCGAGAGCTTGACGAGTACGAGCACGCGGTCCGTCGCCGCGCCTCCTCCAGCTCCTCTGTCGCGGGGAGCTCGTCCGCGGGGGCCTCGAGCTTGCGGCTCACTCCAGTCAAGAAGAGGCGGAGGAGCTAGTGTTGCTCGCCGTCAAGCTTGAGGCCGACACGGAACCGCCGCGTCGAAGCCCGGGAGGCGGAGGAGGCCGATGCGCGCATCCGCCGCGAGCTCAAGATCGAGGAGATCTTCCTCAAGCAGAATGTCTCGTCGTGTCAGGCGCACACATCCAAGGACGCAGACGTGCGCGTCATGAAGGCCAAGCATGCCAAGGTTTGGATTGACCTCAACCCCTCTAACGAGGACTGAGCTCATCCAGCTCCTCCGCCGCGTCGTCACCGCTGAACCCGTCGTTTTTGGTAACCTAGACTCGGGTATGTTGCACGGCCCACACATCCCCCTATAATGTAGTTTGATGAAGACATGATGTATATGATGATCAACTAAAGTATGATGAATGTCGTTGCAAATTTTGCAAATTTCTCCTGTGAATGTTTTTTCAAATTTTACAGTTTAATATACGGGGTCAGATTTGCAACACATGAATTCGTCTCGTAAATCTATTTTTTCGTAAACTATAAACGTATTTTGGAGATCGACATTATACGGGGTCTGCTACAGATGTTCTTAGTCCAACACTCAGTAAAAACCAGGTTGTTAGTTTGGCAGCAAAGTTTTAAAAAAACTGTAGTAATTGAAAACCACATTATTTTCATGGATGGGCAAGGAATACTGCAGTTTCTAGAAAACGAATGTTTTTCCCAGTTTTACATGTGTTTGGTCGGTGTTGTTTATCAAAGTTTTGACCAAGTATTTAGCGTCAATAACTAAACAATTAGCGGCTCCTAATGGCAGCTGGTTGCATGCAGCCGCCATGTACACGTCGAGCGGACCTAGATGCTAGGATCTATAGAATATGTTTATCCCTACATCTACATGCACATCAACTAACCTAGAATTTGTCTCATGACAAGAGAAGAGATGTGAGACTTGCAAGTGAGGTCGGCTCAAAGAAGAAGCACCCCGAGAGACCAAGAGACATATTAGAATTGTTTTACGAAAGGAAAAGTAGGAGGCGATATAATCTGATAAAGTTATCTCGACATGGACAGCAGTGTGAAGTGCGCTTCGTTGTGTTTAGAAAAAAGAGGTCGGAACCTCTTTTTCTCATACAACAAAAATACCACGGTTTCTAGAATATTGTGGTTTACAAAACTTCAATTTATGTTGAAGCCAAACACACCTAAGTATTTAAAACCATGGTTTGCTTTAGAAACCATGGTATTCTCAGAAAACTTTGAAAAAACCTTGCTACCAAACGCGGCCTAGAATGTTAATATACCGAATCTTCTCGTACATTTCATAATTCTCAAAGAAAAGAAAAAGCGGGAAACGTGAGCATGTTGCCGCCAATGTTGGACATTGCACACCCATCCTGTAGAAGATTAGGTTTAGGTTGTGCAACACTCAATATTGCTTGGGTGCACTAGGCACGTATATATAGGTACAAGATGGGTCTCTACCTTAACTATACAAGGGACTAGGAGGAGGGCCCAATAACAAAATATACATGAAAAAAAATATTCGACACCCCCCGTCAGTCGAAGCGTCACCACACAGAGACTAGAACGAAACTCCTCAAAGGTGAAAGTAGGCAGTCCCTTAGTCATCACATCGGTGAACTGTTGTGTAGTCGGAACATGAAGGACCCGGATGTGACCAAGGGTGACATGTTCGCGCACAAAGTGGATATCAAGATCGATGTGCTTCGTCCGGCGATGATGCACTTGGTTGGCAGAATGATACACAACAGAAACGTTGTCGCAGTAGACAACCATGGCCTTGGCGACATCGTGATGCAACTCCTCGAGAAGCTGTCGAAGCCAGGAACACTCGGCGACGACATTAGCGACTGCTCGGTACCCAGCCTCCGCGGTGGAGCGCGAAACGGTTGGTTGTCGCTTGGACGACCATGAAATGAGTGAAGGACCGAGGTAGATGCAGTAGCCAGATGTGGAGCGTCGTGTGTCAGGACAGCCGACCCAATCAGCATCAGAATAGGCCACCAGATCCAAAGAGGGAGACGGCATGAGGGTGAGTCTAAGGGACATTGTGCCACGGATATACCGGAGAATCCGTTTCGCGAGAGTCCAGTGGGAGTCACGAGGGGCGTGCATATGAAGGCACACTTGCTGCACAACATACTACAAGTCTGGTCTGGTGAGCGTTAGATACTGAAGAGCACCAACGATGGAGCGATAGAATGGAGCATCCGACGCCAGGGAACCCTCCTGAGTAGAAACCTTGGCATTCGTGTCAATATGAGTAGCAACAGGATGACAGTTGAGCATACCAGTGCGCTCAAGCAGTTCATGCACATACTTTTGTTGATGAAGAAAGAACTCGTCGGGTTGACGAACGACCTCAATGCCAAGGAAGTCATGAAGAGCACCCGAATCCTTGATGGCAAACTCGTCACGCAGCCGCAGAGTGATCTGTTGAAGGAGAGCTGCTGCGGAGGCCGTGAGGATGATATCATCGACGTATAGTAGCAGGTAGGCAGTCGTGTCGCCGTGGTGGAGAACAAACAAGGAGGCGTCCGAGCGACTAACACGGAAGCTGAGTGTCTGTAGAAATCCTGCAATACGCTGGTACGAGGCACGTGGGGCTTGCTTCAGGCCGTAGAGAGACCGTGAAAGCAAGCACACATGACTGGGAAAAGTGGTGTCGATGAAACCAGTGGGTTGTTCACAGTAAACCTGCTCAGCAAGGTGACCATGAAGGAAGGTGTTGGAGACATCCATCTGATGGACGGGCCAGCCACGAGAGACCGCTAACTGTAGAATGGTGCGGATCGTGCATGGTTTCACAACCGGCTCAAACGTCTCGATGAAGTCAACACCAACTCGCTGACGAAAACCGCGGACCACCCAGCGAGCCTTGTAGCGTTGACGGAAACTGTGGAACCAAAGTCCAAGTGCCATTCCGGTGAAGGGCATCGAACTCTTCCTGCATCGCGGCTAGCTAGTGAGGATCACAGAGCGCTGCCCGCACAGAAATAGGAAGCGACGACGGCTCAGAGCTGGATGCTGCAAGAAGATATTCATCATTGGAGTACCGCTGGTTCGGTCAGTGGACACCGGCCCGAGCCCGTGTCAGGGGCCGGCTGCCGAGGGGCCTGCTGCCAAGGGGCTGGCTGTAGAGGGGCCGGTTTCCGAGGGGCGGGGTGTCGAGTGGCCGACTATCGAGGGGTCGACGGCCGGGGGGCCGACTGCCGAGGCGGCGGCAAAGGAGCCGATCGTGGAGGAGTCTGAAGCCATGGTTGTTGAAGAAGCATGGTCGGTAGTCCGGTCCACGGCGCGAGGAGCGCTCAACCCTAGCGGTGGTCCAAGAGCCAACTGAGACTGGCTACCAGAAGAGGGTGTCGAAGGGCCGCCGGTGACCAGCGGTGATGCCGCAGCTGTAGGTACCTGCTCAAATGGAAACACCTTCTCATCAAAGTAAATGTGCCGCGAGGTGAAGACACGGTGGGAGACGGGATCATAGTAGCGGTATCCTTTTGTGTTGGCTGGGTAGGCAAGGAAGATGCAAGCGACGGAGCGGGGTGCGAGCTTATGGGGCGCAGTGGCGGCGATGCTAGGGTAGCAGAGACAGCCGAAGATGCGAAGCTCCGCATAGGAGGGTGGTGAGCCAAAGAGAAGATGGTGAGGTGCAAAGTTGCCGCGAGTGCGGCAAGGGAAAATGTTAAGGAGAAGGGATGCGGTGGCGAGGACTGATACGTCTCCAACGTATCTAAATTTTTTTATGGTTCCATGCTATTATCTTGTCAAACTTTGGATGTTTTGTATGCCTTTTATATCTTTTTTGGGACTAACTTATTAACTCAGTGCCAAGTGCCAATTCCTGTTTTTTTCCGTGTTTTTGACCCTTTTCATAGGAGAATTTTAAACGGTGTCCAAACGGAATAAAACTTCCGAAAAGATTTTTTCCGGAACAGAAGATACGCGTCAGACTTGAGAACCAAGGCAGGGGCCAGCAGGGGACCCCACAAGCCCCCTAGGCGCGACCAGGGGGCCGCGCCTAGCACGCTTGTGGGCCCCCTGTGGCACGTCTGCCCTACCTCTTCCGCCTATAAATTCAGATAAATTCCAAAACTGCGTAAGTGATTGATGACCCACAAGTATAGGGGATCTATCGTAGTCCTTTCGATAAGTAAGAGTGCCGAACCCAACGAGGAGCAGAAGGATCTGACAAGTGGTTTTCAGCAAGGAAATATCTGCAAGCACTGAAATTATCGGTAACAAGTGGTTGTGTGGTGAGATGATTCGTAGCAAGCAACAAGTAACAAAAGTAGCAACGGTGCAACAAAGTGGCCCAATCCCTTTTGTAGCAAGGGACAAGCCTGGACAAAGTCTTATAGGAGGAAAAACGCTCCCGAGGACACACGGGAATTTGTGTCATGCTAGTTTTCATCATGTTCATATGATTCGCGTTCGTTACTTTGATAGTTTGATATGTGGGTGGACCGGCGCTTGGGTACTGCCCTTACTTGGACAAGCATCCCACTTATGATTAACCCCTCTCGCAAGCATCCGCAACTACGAAAGAAGAATTAAGACAAAGTCTAACCATAGCATTAAACTAGTGGATCCAAATCAGCCCCTTACGAAGCAACGCATAAACTAGGGTTTAAGCTTCTGACACTCTAGCAACCCATCATCTACTTACTACCTCCCAATGCCTTCCTCTAGGCCCAAATAATGGTTAAGTGTTATGTAGTCGATGTTCACATAACACCACTAGAGGAAAAACAACATACAACACATCAAAATATCGAACGAATACCAAATTCACATGACTACTATTAGCATGACTTATCCCATGTCCTCCGGAACAAAAGTAACTACTCACAAAGCATAATCATATTCATTACCAGAGAGGTAATGAATAGCATCAAGGATCTGAACATAAACTCTTCCACCAAGTAATCCAACTAGCATCAACTACAGAGAGTAATTAACACTACTAGCAACCTTACAAGTACCAATCGGAGTCGCGAGACGGAGATTGGTTACAAGAGATGAACTAGGGTTTGGAGATGAGATGGTGCTGATGAAGATGTTGATTGTGATGAGTCACCTCCGATGAGAGGAGTGTTGGTGATGACGATGGCGACGATTTCCCCCTCCGTGAGGGAAGTTTCCCCGGCAGGATCGTCCTGCCGGAGCTATAGATTGGTTCTACTCAAGTTCTGCCTCGTGGCGGCAGCGAATCCTTGAAAAAGCCTCCTCCTGATTTTTTTTTCTGGACGAAACCCTTTATATAGCAGAAGGGGGGAGCCAGAGGGCCAGCTGGGTGCCCACAAGCCCCCTAGCCGCGACCAGGGGGTGGCCACGCCTAGCAGGCTTGTGGCCACCTACTGGCGCCCCTCTGGCACTTCTTCAGCCCAGTATTTTTTACAAATCCCGAAAAAATCCTCGTTGATTTTTACGACGTTTGGAGTTGCGCGGAATAGGTATCTCAACTTTGCTCATTTTTCAGGCCAGAATTCCAGCTGTCAGCATTCTCCCTCTTCAAGTAAACCTTGCAAAATAAGAGAGAAAAGGCATAAGTATTGTACCGTGAAGTGAAATAACAGCCCAAGAAGCGGTAAATATCAACATAAAAGCATGATGCAAAATGGACGTATCAGAGATCAACGAAAATACTTTTCCGCGGCCACAAGCTTCTGTCTCCGCAAGATCCCGTCTGGGGCACGTTCTGGTGCCCTGCCGGAGGGGGGATTTGGATACGGAGGGCTTCTTCATCAACACCAAGACCTCTCCGATGATGTGTGAGTAGTTCACCATAGACCTTCGGGTCCATAGCCAGTAGCTAGATGGCTTCTTCTCTCTCTTGGATCTGCAATACAAAGTTCTCCATGATCTTCATGGAGATCTATCTGATGTAATTTTCTTTTGCGGTGTGTTTGTCGAGATCCGAAGAATTGTGGATTTATGATCAGATTATCTATGAATCTTATTTGAGTTTCTTCTGATCTCTTATATACATGATTTCATATCCTTGTAATTCTCTTCGAGTTGTGGGTTTTGTTTGGCCAACTTGATCTATGATTCTTGCAATGGGAGAAGTGCTTGGTTTTGGGTTCATACCGTGCTGTGACCTCACCCAGTGACAGAAGGGGTAGCGAGGCACACATCGTGTTGTTGCCATCAAGGGTTAAAAGATGTGGTTTTCATCATTGGTTTGAGTTTATCCCTCTACATCATGTCATCTTGCTTAAGGCGTTACTCTGTTCGTCATGAACTCAATACACTACATGCATGTTGGATAGCGGTCGATGTGTGGAGTAATAGTAGTAGATGCAGAAAGTATCGGTCTACTTGTCTCGAACGTGATGCCTATATGTATGATCATTGCCTTAGATATCGTCATGACTTTGCGCGGTTATATCAATTGCTCGACAGTAATTTGTTCACCCACCGTACTATTTGCTATTTTGAGAGAAGCCTCTAGTGAACACTATGGCCCCGGGTCTACTTCACACCATATTTTCAGCCTTACTCTTTTACTCCATTGCACTTTCCGCCTTCAGATCTCACTTTGCAATCAATCTTGAAGGGATTGACAACCCCTTTATAGCGTTGGGTGCAAGCTCTTTTGTGTTTGCGCAGGTACTCTAGATTTTACGCGATTCTCCTACTGGATTGATACCTCGGTTCTCAAACTGAGGGAAATACTTACTGCTCCTATGCTGCATCACCCTTTCCTCTTCAAGGGAAAAACCAACGCAAGCTCAAGAGGCAGCAAGGACGTCGGGCCTGAAGTGCGGAGGCACATTGGCATGAAAGAGAAGCGTACGAACGCAATCGTTAAGAGTGCGAAGGATGCGTTCAGCTCGACCGTTCTGTTGCGAAGTGTAGGGGCAAGTGAGACGAAATATCGTGCCATGTGTGGTGAGGAAAGTACAAACAGCCAGGTTGTCGAACTCCTTCCCATTGTCTGTTTGGAATGCAAGAATGGGACGCCCAAACTGCGTAGAGACGTAGGAGTAAAAAGCAGCAAGGGTGGTGATGGCATCGGACTTGCTCCACAATGGAAAGGTCCACACATAGTGTGAAAAATATCAAGAATGACAAGATAGTAGGAGTAGCTCGTATTACTTGCAACAGGAGAGGTCCCCACATCACTATGAATTAACTCAAATGGGTATGAAGCAACATGAGAAGAAGCATGAAAAGGGAGACGAGTATGTTTGCCAAGACAACAAGCGTGGCAAGAGTGATTCTCATTCTTATTACATGTGAAGGAAAAGTTGTGAAGAATATGACGAAGGGTGGCTCGGTTGGGATGACCCAAGCGAGCATACTAAAGGTCCACACCGGTGGTGAGAGCGACAGGAGCGGCGGCGGTGGAGGAGGCAGTGGAGCCGACTGGGTAGAGGTCTTCAGGACTGTCACATTGGTGAAGCACCATCCGGGTACGAGCGTCCTTGAAAGAAAAACCAAACTCGTCAAATTCAATAGTAACGAGATTTTTATCTGTAAAGTAGCGAACGAAAACAAGGTTTTTGATAAGGTCAGGAGAAACTAAGATGTTGGATAAAGAGAGGGATGTGGAGGAAGAGGGAAAAGAAGCATGTCCTATATGAGTAATGGGTATAGAGGAACCGTCACCGACGGTGATGCGAGTAGAGGTGTTGATGGGATAAGTGGTGTGGAGGGTACCGGGATGATCGGCCATGTGGGCCGTAGCACCGGTATCCATATACCAGTCACCGCCGCCAGCGTAGTTTGTTGGTGTAGGGGCGGAGTTTAGCGCCATAAGCAGAAACGGCTCCCAGGGGGCCGGGGGAAGCCCGCCGAACTGCACCGACTCGACCGGTAGGGACGCCGGCTGCCCTCCGGACTAGGCCGACTGGCCGAGTGAGAGAGGGTCGTACGGTGCTACGTACGGCTGGGGCACGGTGTAGAATGCCTGATGCGACAGGGGCCAGGGTCCGAGGAGACCGGGAGCAGGAGCATGGGGAACCCGCATGGAATAAGCATGCATGATGCTGGTACATGGATTCTGCCCGGCGTATTGTGGAGCCGGTTGCTGCTGCGGAGGGCGAGCGGTCCCACCCGGAGCGCCGTTCTGCTGCTACTGCTAACGCCCACCACGCCGACCACCGCGACGATGGCCATTTTCAGACGGGGCCGGCTGCGGCGGCTGAAGGGTAGCCGACTGCGGGAAGGCCGGCTGCGGGGGAGCAGGTCCACCGCGAGTGGCTGTGGTGAGAGCCATGTGCGTGGCCCAGATCCGCGCCATCTTTAGGCGGCGTTCCTTAAGCTTGAGGTATTGATGACGAGTTGATGGACATACTTCTCGCCCCTCGTTGGTTGCCCCAAGTGGAAGGTTGAGATGTAGTTAGCAGCAGATTTCCCTTACACGGAGACTGTAAGGTTTATCGAACCAGGAGGACTCCGAGGATCAACAAGTAGGTGTCCGTTGCTCTGGCGCTAGCAGAAGACGTGGACCTACACACACAACAAATAGCTTTGCTCCCAAGGAGTTCAAAGAGGTTGTCAATCTCTCCGGCCTTGTAGTTTGCAAAGGATCAAAACACAAGCGGGGATAGCGATAGTGATTGCAATGGAAAAGTAAATAAAAATAGTAAATGGTGGAGGTGTAAACAATGGTGGTAATATGGACCACAGTCCCATGATGTTCACTAGTGATGTCTCTCTCCCAAAAGACGATAAACAACTATGCTCGGCAAACAAATTACAGCTCGGCAATTGATAGAATTATAAACGCAGTGCAATGCTAATCATGCTACAAGAAAGTTAAAGGCTCAAAAGTAATGGGCAGTACGCCAAGAAAAGCAGACCGTTTATCCATCAGCACCTACTCTCTAATCATCCACCTTGAGATATCTATCCAGAATATCTCTGTCACGCCCAAGATGTGACCCTATCCTCAATTTGGCATGAAGGCCTCGTCAGGGATAGAAGCGCATCTCGTCGAGTCACAAGAATGGATATCGTTACAAGTACATGTACTGAAAAGATGAGATATATATAGAATTGACTTACACTCGCCACAAGCTACATCAGTACATTACATAAACATCAAGAGTAAGAGCAGGGCCCGACTACGGACGAAAACAAACGAGAAAAATAAGAACGATGTACATCCTTGCTATCCCAGGCTGCCGGCCTGGAACCCATCCTAGATCGATGATGAAGAAGAAGAAGAAGAAGAAGCAACTCCAAATGAACAATCAACGCGCTCGCGTCAAGTAACCTTTACCTGTACCTGCAACTGGTGTTGTAGTAATCTGTGAGCCACAGGGGACTCAGCAATCTCATTTCCAAAGGTATCAAGACTAGCAAAGCTTAATGGGTGAGGCATTGTTAAGTGGTGAGGTTGCAGCAGCGGCTAAGCATATATTTGGTGGCTAAACTTACGAGTACAAGAAGTAAGAGGGGGAAGATCTACGCATAACGGACGTGAGCTACTGATGATCAAAAGAATGATCCTGAACACCTACCTACGTCAGACATAACCCCACCGTGTCCTCGATCGGAGAAGGAACTCACAAAAGAGACAGTCACGGTTACGCACACAGTTGGCAAGTTTTAATTAAATTAACTTCGAGTTATCTAGAACCAGTGTTAAACAAAGTTTCCACGTTGCCACATAACCGCGGGCACGGCTTTCCGAAAGATTTAACCCTGCAGGGGTGCTCCAACTAGTCCATCAAAAATTACCACAAGCCGCATAGAAATCCTCAATCACGAAGCTCGCGATTCGTCGGATTCCCTAGTGGAAAACCTCAACTCTGAGATTACCCAAAGCATCACCGGAATCCCGATGCACAAGATATCTCGTCAAAGGTAAAACTAATCCAGCAAGGCCGCCCGGCGTGTCGACGATCCCGATAGGAGCCGCGTATCTCGTTCTCAGGAGACGACGGATAAGCTACGCGTACGAGTGCCAAACCTCGAGTTTCCTCGCGGTGGCCCCGCACAGTGCTCTGTTTTGGACCAGCACCATCAGCACTGTCCCTACCTGTATTATGTAGAATTACTCCTCCGGTAGCACTAACTCCCTATGCATTTCAATTTAACAAAATTATTATGTTGGGCAAATGTAGTACCAATGTTGGGCCTTGCCAGACCAACTTTAATCTAAAACGAATTATCAAGGGGGTCCCCATAACAACCCTGATCGTGTTAGGAGCGCTCAAATATGGAACATAACACCGGTAGCCGAAACTAAGGGGGGCAAAGGTGGAACAAAACACCAGGCTAGAAAGGTCGAGCCTTCCACCTTTTACCAAGTACATAGGTGCATTAAATTAAATAGCATTAATATGGTGATAAGACAAGGGACCCATGTTATCACTTGGAAGCAACTGCACCTGCAACTAGCAACGCTATCAACATGGTTAAGCAAGCGGTAACATAGCCAATCAGTGGTTTGCTAGGTTGAACAGGCTGAAGGTTTTCATGGCATTGTTGAGAGGCTGATATTTAACATGTGGTAGGCAACGAGACATAATCGATAGAAGCGATAAAACTAACATGGCAATGATAGTAATGGTATCTGGAAGAATTGATCATCTTGCCCGAGATCCCGCTTGGAAGAAGAATGCCTCCGTGAAGGAGACGAACCGACGTAGTCGAACGGGTCCTCACAATCCGACACGCTTGCGGAACTCTATCGAGACGAAGCAAACCGGAAACACAAATCAACACCAGATATTCACCACACGATGCACAACACAAAATGCAACGCACATATGATGCATGAGCAGCTGAATACAAGCAAGTCACGGCATGACAGTTCACGACAAACAAACACTACACATTAAGTGAAGTTCAATATGCAACGAGTTGCATATTGACGAAACTCCACGTTTAATTATTTAGTTCTATCCCGATTAGATGCACGGCAATATTAAATGTGGTTAAACATGGCAAGAGGTGAAGCGTAATTAAACTACCTATCTAGGCATTTTAAATGAGGTCGGCAATGACATATAGCACCTCCGAGACGACCTCACATGTTAATTTACAATTCTGTCCAGATCTGAACTAACGGGTTTAATTAGTTGTTAAACAGCAAAACAAATAGGTTCACGTGATTCTACGCGTCGATACAAGCAATTTACACATAGAGTTCATCTCCAACGGAACTACGGTTCAAAAGATACAAGCATCGCAAGATATGATGGCATGAATGCAATATGTGTGCAACGACGGCCACGAGCACTTCAAAACATACAACCAGAAAGAGACAATGAAACTACACGAGATTCTAAGCAAGTTTCATGTAGGACACGATCAAATCGGAGCTACGGTTCAACAACTACGAGCAAAACAAGAAAACACTACAATCTGCCAAAATCAGCCACATAGCTTTTTCTACACCCCACAACTACGAGCTACACAACTCAAATATAATTAACCAAGGCATGACACGAAAGAGGGCAATAAGCACTACTACAAACAACTAACAACAACTAGCATGGCAGCAAGGAACACTAGGAAAAGAAGTCACAAAATGGCTTCTCACATACAGTTTCAGACTTAGTGAAAATAACACTTCATGAAAGTGCAGTTTTTGATCTGAAGCCATATTGACAGCACTAAAACCTATAGCTACAAGACCCCAAATGGCATGAAAATTCACAGCATGCTAGAGAAACACAAGGGCTACAACTAAGTCCATTGCACCAACCTCAAAAGAGCTACAGATCACAAGTTACAAGCAAGACAAGACATCAACAAAATATAACAGATTCCAGACTTAGAAATATTTCAGCACCTCCAAATTAGCACTATTTCTAGCAACTTGAGGGCAATCAAACCACATCAAAACATGCATTTCTATTGCAACCAAAAATACCAGGGGCTAGAGTAAACACCCAAGAAAAACTCCCTAGTTGACAACTTAATCAAACAGAGCATGGAATAAATCCTACGAAATAAACAAGAGGACAACATGGCAAAATATCTCGCGAACTAACTTGCTCAAAAGCTAAAACTAATTGCATAGAAAAATCACATGGATTTTTCTACCCCGGAAACATATAAAATATGTGGGGTTGCAAGGCAAAAATATTACCACGCGTAAATGCGAGATAAAACCTATACACGGAAAAATAAACTAGCGGCAATCCCTACACGCAAAAATGCCAATGACCGCTCTAAAATACAAGGAAAATAGGTTCCTAAAACATGGGCATTTTATCTATGGCATACGAGCAACCCGGTCTTGCGCGAAAAATAAATACGGCGTCTATCCTATCTAGACAGCACGCTAATCTATGCATTGGACACGTCAAACAACGTCGAATAAATATGCAAGTTGCAAAATCGTATTCTACACGAAAATCTACGCCAAAACCATATACTACATGCCGCGATCTGATTTACGGATTAGAAGACACGGGCAAGATAATATCGCCTATTAACTGGATTTAACTAAACCGAAAACCCCTAAATTAACTAATGGGCCTAACAGAGGGGGCGCAACATTGCTAACACACGCCACGGACGTGGGATAGGGGGCAGGCTCACCTCAGTTTGGGCCGCCCTGGACTGGGCTATGGAGCGGTGGAGGCGAGGCGATGGGCCGGTCGGCAGAACAGGCCCACGCGGGGCGAGGAAGGCCATCGGGCCTCTGGTGGCGAGCTGGGCCGGGACGCTGGCCACCTGGCCGCGGTCAATGCGCTCGCAGGGGCACGGCTCGGTCCTCCCAAGTCCGCTCGTGGCGCGCGACGGCGGCAACTCTGAGGCGAACGCCGGCGAAAGGAGCAGAGCCGGCGGGCGAGGGCGAGGGAGACCAGATTCCGACGGCCTCGGGCGGATCCGGGCGCTAGGGATCCATTCGCTGCAGCGGCGGCAAGCTTCGAGGGGAGAGACGGGGCGGCAGCGGCTTGATTCGGCGGCCATGGAACCTTCTGGAGGTCACCGGCAGCGGGGACACAAGGCGGCGCAGAGGACGGTGGCGCTCCGGTGGGCTTCCGTCGAGCGGCGGCCGGAGGCGGGGCCGACGGGGAGATGCGGTGGCGCGGGCAGGAGGAGCTCGGCCAGGGGGAGGCTATGGACGGGAGCTGCGGGATCCGGAGGCTGCGGCAGCGGATGGGCCTGCCCGGGCCCGATCTGGGCTCGGCGGGCCCGTGGCGGCTGGTGGGAGAGAGAGAGTGGCTGCGTGGAGAGGAGGAGAGGTGGGGCGGCGCGGATCTCGATGTGGGACTAGGGTTAGCTAGAGTAGGCAGGTTTTGGGGTCTATTTATAGGAAATGGGGCTAGGTTTATCCGAATCGGGATCCGATTTCGACCACGGGTTCGCGAACGGATGGCCACAGACGTGGGAATGGATACGTGGTTGTGTAGAGTGGTTAGGCGGAGGTGAGAGGGTAGCACGACGCGACAACAAGGTTTGAAACACCAATAACCGTCCGACGGTAGACCGAATACGGTGCCGTTACGGTCGACCGTTCGGGTACCAGATGGACTCCGATCGTGACGAAATTCGACAGGCGGCCTACCTATAACTAATCACGACCACATGCTAAGTTTCACCTAGATCAGAGAAAGCTTTACGCACACTTTTAAAACAGGGTTTTCACAATGCCGCGGGCGCGTGCGTGTGTGGTCGGGCTCCAAACGGACAACGACGAGAACCGGCAACTAACAACGGATACAAGTTTTGAAAACTGGCGGCAACGGAGATGTCGATGCAATGCAGATGATGCGCATGATGCGATTATGATGCAACAAATTAAAATACCCACACGACGGAAACGGAAAGGAAAGGAGGATCTTCTAGAACGTCGGCATCGGGCTGTCACAATCTCGTTGGTATTAAGTTGTGAGCCCCACCCAAAGTGTAAACTCAAAGCAACGGACAACTGTATTAACAAACTTTGCGTAAGGTAAACAATCCTTGCAACCATGGTTACAAGCACCATTGTTTTCTCCCTGGTGGCAACAACACGTCCCCTAGTCTCATGTTTCTGTCACTCAAGCTAGACATCAGGGGGCATGAACCCACAATCATGCATAACGCTCCCTCTTGGAGTTACAATCTACTACTCGGCCAAAGCAATAAAAAGCAACGGGGAACATGCATGAATTACTCAAGAACATAATATAAAAGGAAGAACCAAATATATAACTCATCACAATCTGAACATAATCTCATAATCCATCGGATCCCAGCAAACTGAGCATAGCAACAGTAGGTAAATTACATAGATGCCTTGATCATGTAGGGCATCTCACAAGGGCTAAGCATTGAAGGACAAGATTAGAGAGAAGACATCACATAGCTACTGGTCATGGACTCATGGTCCAAGGAGGACTACTCACAGCACGTCCGGGACTCATCCATGATGGTGGAGAAGCTCCCGGAGGTCAATCCTCCCTCCGACAGGGTGCCGGGAAGAGGTATCCTGGCGCTCCCGATCTCGGAAGCGCTGCGGTGGCGGAACGGTGAAGAAATTTGCGATTCTGGATATGATGTTATGGTTTTCTGTCGAAGAGGTAAATATAGGCCGAAGGAGGGCGCCAGGGGGTGGAACAGCCGCCCAAGCGGCCTGGTGGCGCGGCCAGGAGGGGGCCCGCGCCAGGTGGCTTCCTGGGGAGGCCTGGCTCCCCTCTGGCCCACCTTGGTGCCTCGTGAAGCTTCCGTCATGCTGAATTTTACATATTTTTCTCGGGATTTTTGGGGCTCTATATATTGGGGTAAAAGTCCCTACAAAAAAGACATCAGCAGATAGAAACTGGCACTGGGTGCACTGAGTTAGTAGGTTAGTCCAAATATGTGTAAAAAGGTATGAATGTGTAGCAAAACATATAACAATGTCACCCAAAAGAGCATGGAACAAACAGAAATTATAGATACGTTTGAGACGTATCAACATCCCCAAGCTTAATTCATGCTCGTCCTCGAGTAGGTAAATGATAACACAAATAATTTCTGTGGTGACATGCTAGCACACATATAAGAACTTCAAAGTAAAGCAAGTAAGATATGCAATTCAAGTCAAGATAATAACAAGCAAGAGTCTATATTTAGTATTGAAAATAGCAAAGTAAGAACATAAAGGTGCAAGAGCTCTCGCTGTCCGTGACTCGAATGTCTCCAAATGGTGTTTGCGTGCAAGAAGTGGGAGAAGGGTTTAGAGCATAAAAATTATTATATAGTTTAATTGAGAACTCAATCTACTAAAACTTCACACTTGGTCTCCTTCATAATCTTATTTTCACTCATCCCGAGACCACTAGTCAGGCACAAGTCAAAATGATCCTCGCCCTTTCGACTTTGAGCACTCATGCAATGGATGAGCGCAAGCAAGATATGTTGGCACTTAGGATGAGAAAGAGAATAATTATGGAGAAGGAAGAAAAAAAGGTGTGAAAGGCTCACATCAACGAGGACAATCATAGGCGAGAGAAAGCCAAATGATAGATATGATGTGAGGAGTAGGGATTGCCATGCAACGGATGCACATATGAGCTAAGGTAAGCTTTCCAATGGAACTACCAGGGTGCATCCAACTTGCTTGCTCATGAAGACCTAGAGCTCATTTTAGGAGGCTCGTCATTGGAATATACAAGCCAAGTTCTAAAGTGTAAGGGTCCCCACATAGTTATGCATAAATGATAATCTCTATGGAGTAGAAATAAAACAAGGGAGTACGAGTGGGGATCTTTCAAAAGGAATAGTAGTGTTGCCCCCTTCTCTCTCTTTTTTATTTTTTCTTTTGTGGCCTCTTTGGCTCTTTCTATTTATCTCTCATTTGTCCTCTTTGGGATCTTTTCATGTGTCCTCTTTTGGGATATTTTAATTTGTCCTCTTTCGGATCTTTCCCTCACTTAAGGGCAATACTCTATGTTTTACAAGAATAAAAGAAGATCTTCACACTTTATAAGAAGTACTCAACATAAAGACAAATGAAAACTATCATGATGTATGCAAATGTATGCCTCTGTCAGTGTAGCAGGATATGCAATGAAACTAGCGCGTCATGTATCAATAATAAGGGCAAGGCCGAACTAGCATGCGGGTCCTCGATCAGGCAAAAGCATGTATGACATGAAAATCAAGGCATGAAATGGTGGATGTTGCATGACAATGTATCTCGGAAAGGCTATGGAAATGCCTTAATAGGTAGGTATGGTGGCTGTTTTGAGGAAGGATATAATGAGGCTTATGATGACAGAGCGTATCATGCCAAGGGTTTGCATGCACCGACGAAGTTTTCACCAACTCCCAAGATGATAAAGGGAAATGCACGGTACCGAAGAGGCTAGCAAAATATGGATGGTGGAAGTGCCAACAATCGAATACTCGCATTAGTCCGAAGAACTCATGCACTTATTATCGGTAACTTTCTATCTAGTCAGGAGATTCACAAAGAGACAAGTACCCCAAGGAGGAGTGTTTGGGGGTTTGGTTATCCTTGCGCATCCTCAAGCCATGATAACGTGAGGGTACTCTATATATTCCAACCCCTCCAGAGGTTAGGGATCCATCTAGTAGCTAGAGTTCTCAACTAATATTTTAGTTTTTTGAAAATACACACGCATTTCCCAAAATACAACACCTATCACTAATAGGCTCAAGCTCTTGACACCAATAGTCCAACCATTACTCAAATCAATACCTCAAAACTATTGCAAGTTACTACTATACTTAAATAGCAACCTCAATTACCTACTCATGCAAGACACACAACTCAGTGCAACAAGCCAACTCTCTAAACAAGATAAGCATGATAACTCAAGAGAGTTCCAGAATCAACCTAAATAAAAGCTCTTTAAATGATAAAGCATGAAAACTAAGAGCAAAGCATGACAACAACTATGAAAAGATAAAGAACACACAAAAATATAAGCATGAAATCCTATGTTGTGTTCTAGGGTGGAGTGGAGCGTGTTTCTCTCCCAAACAAAGAAGGATAGGTTCCAACTTGTTATGAACAGCAAGCAAAACTAAAACAAACTAAAAAGTAAAGAGCGGGACGCTCCAAGCATGGCACATAACATATGAAGTGATAAAAATGTAGCATGGAGAAGGACGAACTGATGATTGTAGATGGAGAAGGGGATGCACGGGGGCATCCCCAAGCTTAGACGCTTGAGTCTCCTTGAATATTTCTTGGGGTGCATGGGGGCATCCCCAAGCTTGAGCGCTTGACACTCCTAGATCTTTCATCATCTTCCATCGCATACTTGAAAACTCCCTTCATACGAAACTCATCATAAGCTGATTAGAGTGGTTAGTGCCCATAATAAAATAATTTATTATCTACTGGAAATAAATATTTTCATGAAGAGCTACTATTTCTCAAGATTTCCAAAAGGTTTTCGCAAAGAAAAAGCAAGCTTAAGATTTGCAAAACAATGAAAACGCAAAACAGGGCAGAATCTGGGAAAAACAGAACAGCGGGTAGTAAACAATTTTTTTCGGGGCACTTCTGTAACTCAAATCAAAAAATTTAGAACATATGCCAGAAACACAATTATATAGGGCATACTTTCAAAAAAATCAGATCAAAAAGATGATCTGGTGATTTTGGAGAATTTTTTCGTCAAGCACACAGAATCTGTTTCTCGAGAGCATGTCACAACTTTTGAACTTTCTTGCAATCGGAGGCTAAACCTTGGCACAAAGCTTAAAAATAAAGATACAATGATGTTGCTACAGTAGTAAAAAGAATCAAGACCACTAAAACTTAAAGTAAAAACAAATTGGGTTGCCTCCCAACAAGCGCTTTCTTTGATGCCTTTGAGCTAGGCATGATGCAAAAAGAAGGATCAAAATTCACCAAAGTCATTGGAATCATCAAAACCTTCAAACGGATCCTCAACAAGTTCATCCTTATTTTTCCTAGGGAACAGATATGTACCTTTTGCTTTCCCACGTAAGCGTATGTGTCCTTTACCTATATCAACGAAGCCTTTCATGGATCAGAGGAACTCCCTTCCAAGCACTGTGTTTCCTTGGTTTGGCTTCATGACGAAGAAATCAACTGTTGCATTCCTTTTGGAGGATGTAACCTGGACATTTTTTACCTTTCCCTGGATCTCAGAGATATCCCCATTAGCATGTTGATGACAAGATGAAAAATTGTCCATGTTTAAAAGGCTTAGAGAATCATAAACAACTTTTGGCATTGTAGAAACCATGGATCCAATATCACAATAAGCAAGGAAGTCTTGGTTAGAGATGCTAATTCCAACAAAAGACTCCCAACCATCATCTATTTTCAAAAAAATATATTATCAACCATGGGTTTCTCTATTTCTCTTAAGTCTAGAGTATCTATTCTTCCTTCAATGGTAGTAGGTCTATCTATAATAGTGTCAAATCCACGATCATAAACAAGGTAATTAGATAGACCATGTAGAATATCAAGAGCTGCAGCCTCATCACACTCTAAAAAATCTCCTTTAGCTATAATATCAAGAGAGTTTTTACACCATATAAAAAGACCATGATAAAAATTTCTAAGCACAATTTTGATAGGTATCCAAGGCATAATTCTTTTATTTGCTTTAGAAATTCTATCCCAAGCCTTCTTCACATTTTCTCCATTCCTTTGATGGAAATCTAGGACCTCAGATTTCCTCAAAGCATCAAACCCTAACATGTTGGACTAAGAAAAAAGGACAACTAAAAGCAAATCAACTAATTTTTGTGTGGTTTTTGGTATTAAGACTCTAAAGCAAAAACTAGAAAACAAACTAACAAGACTAAAAAGCAAAGGTAAAAGATAGTGTGCAACTCCCCTATCTTGAAGACTGGAGTCCCCGGCAGCGGTGCCAGAAATTTGCTTGATGACGAGTTGATGGATATACTTCTCGCCCCTCGTTGGTTACCCCAAGTGGAAGATTGAGATGTAGTCAGCAACAAATTTCCCTTACACGGGGACTGTAAGGTTTTTCGAACCAGGAGGACTAAGAGGATCGACAAGTAGGTGTCCACTGCCCTGGCGCTAGCAGAAGACGTGGACCTACACACACAACAAATAACTTTGCTCCCAACGAGTTCACAGAGGTTGTCAATCTCTCCGGCCTTGTAGTTTGCAAAGGATCAAAACACAAGCGGGAATAGCGATAGCGATTGCAACGGAAAAGTAAATAAAAACAGTAAATGATGGAGGTGTAAACAATGGTGATAATATGGACCAGAGTCCCGTGATGTTCACTAGTGATGTCTCTCTCCCAAAAGACGATAAACAACTATGCTGGGTAAACAAATTACAGCTAGGCAATTGACAGAATTATAAACGCACCGCAATGCTAATCATGCTACAAGAAAGTTAGAGGCTCAAAAGTAATGGGCAGTATGCCAAGACAAGTAGAGATTTTATCCATCAGCATCTACTCACTAATCATCCACCTTGAGATATCTATCCAGAACATCTCGCTGGTATTAAGTTGCGAGCCCCACCCAAAGTGTAAACTCAAAGCAACGGATAACTGCATTAACAAACTTTGCGTAAGGTAAACAATCCTTGTAACTGTGGTTACAAGCACCGTTGTTTTCTCCCTAGTGGCAACATCACATCCCCTGGTCTCATGTTTCTGTCACTCAAGCTAGACATCAGGGGGCATGAACCCACAATCATGCATAACGCTCCCTCTTGGAGTTACAATCTACTACTCGGCCAAAATAATAAAAAGCAACGGAGAACATGCATGAATTACTCAAGAACATAATATAAAAGGAGAACCAAATATATAACTCATCACAATCTGAACATAATCTCATATTCCATTGGATCCCAGCAAACTCAGCATAGCAACAATAGGTAAATTACATAGATGCCTTGATCATGTAGGGCAGCTCACAAGGGCTAAGCATTGAAGCACAAGATTGGAGAGAAGACATCACATAGCTACTGGTCATGGACTCATGGTCCAAGGAGGACTACTCACAGCATGCCCGGGAAGCGTCCATGGTGGTGCAGAAGCTCCCGGAGGTCAATCCTCCCTCCGACAGGGTGCCGTGAAGACGTCTTCTCGGGCTCCCGATCTCAGAAGCGCTGCGACGGCGGAACGGTGGAGAAATTTGCGATTTTGGATATGATGTTAGGGTTTTCTGTCGGAGAGGTAAATATAAGCCGAAGGAGGGCACCATAGGGTGGACCAGCCGCCCAGGCGGCCTGGTGGCGCGACAAGGAGGGCTAGGTGGCTGCCTGGGTGAGGCCTGGCTCCTCTCTGGCCCACCTTGGTGCCTCGTGAAGCTTCCGTCACACTGATTTTTATATGTTTTCTTGGGATTTTTGGGTCTCTGTAAATTGTGGTAAAAGTCTTTGCAAAAAATACATCAGCAAACATAAACTGGCACTGGGTGCACTGAGTTAGCAGGTTAGTCCAAATATGTGTAAAAAAGTATGGAAGTGTAGCAAAACATATAACAATGTCACCCAAAAGAGCATGGAACAAATATAAATTATAGATACGTTTGGGACGTATCAGGTACGCCACTACCTTGGCGAAGGTAGGCTCCGAGATAAGAGTCAGGTAGGAGGCAGCGTTCCTGAAGTCGTCGTTGAGGCCGGCGGTGAGGGTGCTGATGAGTAGCTCGTCGCTGATCGTCTCGCCAAGATCACGGAGCTCGTCGGCAAGCTTTTTGAGGCGCATGTGATACGTCCATTTTGCATCATGATTTCATGTTGATATTTATCGCTTTATGGACTGTTATTATACTTTGTGGAACCTTACTTATGCCTTTTCTCTCTTATTTTGCAAGGTTTATTTGAAGAGGGAGAATGCCGGCAGGTGGAATTCTGGAGGGAAAAGGAGCAAGTCTGAGTCCTCTATTCTGCTCAACTCCAAACGCCCTGAAAATCAACGTGGATTTTTTTTGGATTTTATAAAAAATACTGTGCGAAAGAAGTGTCAGAGGGGAGCAACGAGGGGGCCACAAGCCTGGTTGCCGCGGCCTACCCCCTGGCCGCGGCAACAGGGCTTGTGGGCACCCTAGTGGCCCACTGGCCCCCCTCTTTTGCTATATGAAGGGTTTCATTCATAAAAAAATTTGGGTGGAGCTTTTTCGTGGATTCTCCGCCGCCACGAGGCGGAACTTGAGCAGATCCAATCTAGAGCTCCGGCAGGATGATCCTGCCGGGGAAACTTCCCTCCCGGAGGGGGAAATTGTCGCCATCGTCATCACCAACACTCCTCTCGTCGGAGGGGAAGCATCTCCATCAACATCTTCATCAGCACCATCTCTTCTCCAAACCCTAGTTCATCTCTTGTAACAAATCTCCGTCTCGCGACTCCGATTGGTACTTGTAAGGTTGCTAGTAGTGTTGATTACTCTTTGTAGTTGATGCTAGTTGGATTACTTGGTGGAAGAGTTTATGTTCAGATCCTTGATGCTATTCATTACACCTATGATCATGATTATGATTATGCTTTGTGAGTAGTTACTTTTGTTCCTGAGGACATGGGATAAGTCATGCTAATAATAGTCATGTGAATTTGGTATTCGTTCGGTATTTTGATATGTTGTATGTTGTTTTCCTCTAGTGGTGTTATGTGAACGTCGACTACATAACACTTCACCATATTTGGGCCTAGAGGAAGGCATTGGGGAGTAGTAAGTAGATGATGAGTTGCTGGAGCGACAGAAGCTTAAACCCCAGTCTATGCGTTGCTTCGTAAGGGGCTGATTTGGATCCACTAGTTTAATGCTATGGTTAGACGTTGTCTTAATTATTCTTTCGTAGTTGCGGATGCTTGCGAGAGGGGTTAATCATAAGTGGGATGCTTGTACAAGTAAGGGCAGTACCCAAGCGTCGGTCCACCCACATATCAAACTATCAATGTAACGAACGCGAATCATATGAACATGATGAAACTAGCATGACAGAAATTCTCGTGTGTCCTCGGGAGCATTTTTCCTCTTATAAGACTTTGTTTAGGCTTGTCCCTTGCTACAAAAGGGATTGGTCCACTTGCTGCACCATTGCTACGACTTGTTACTTGTTACTTTTCGGTTGCTACGTTTCACCTCACTACACCATCACTTGTTACCGCTACTTTCAGTGCTTGCAGTTATTACCTTGCTGAAAACCGTTTATCAGAGCCTTCTCCTCCTCGTTGGGTTCGACACTCTTACTTATCGAAAGGACTACGATTGATCCCCTATACTTGTGGGTCGTCAAGACTCTCTTCTGGCACCGTTGCCGAGGAGGTAGCGCCTTTGGTAAGTAGAACTTGGTAAGGAAACATTTATATACTGTGCTAAAATTTATTGTCACTTGTCACTATGGAGACTATTCCTTTGAGGAGTTTGTTCGAGGCATCTTCACCACGAACGGAAGTACGAGGAGTTGTTCCTCAACCTGAGGTACCTACTGAAAATATCTTTTATGAAATTCCTTCGGGTATGCTTGAGAAACTGCTGGCTAATCCTTTTACAGGAGATGCATCTTCACATCCAGACTTGCATCTAATTTATGTAGATGAAGTTTGTGGTTTATATAAGCTTGCAGGTTTGCCCGAGGATGAGGTAAAGAAGAAAGTCTTTCCTTTATCTTTGAAGGATAAGGCGTTGACATGGTATAGGCTATGTGATGATACTGGATCATGGGACTACAATCGGTTGAAATTGAAATTTCATCAAAAGTTTTATCCTATGCATTTAGTACATCGTGATCGGAATTATATTTATAACTTATGGCCTCGTGACAGGGAAAGCATAGCTCAAGCTTGGGTGAGGCTTAAATCAATGCTATATTCATGCCCCAATCTTGAGCTCTCGAGAGAAATTATCACTCAAAACTTTTATGCTCGGCTTTCTCATGAAGATCGTACCATGCTTGACACTTCTTGTACCGGTTCTTTTATGAAGAAGGATATTGATCACAAGTGGAATTTATTGGAAAGAATCGAACGTAACTCTGAAGATTGGGAGCTGGAAGAAGGTAAGGAGTCAGGTATGAATTTCCAGTTTGATTGCGTTAAATCTTTTGTTGAAACAAACACTTCTAGAGATTTTAGCGCTAAGTATGGACTTGACTCCGAGATAGTAGCTTCTCTATGTGAATCTTTTGCTGCTCATGTTGATCTTCCCAAAGAGAAGTGGTTTAAGTATCATCCTCCTGTAGAAATCAACATAGTTAAACCCAATCTAGTTGAAGAGAAAGTCATTCCCTTTAGTGATCCTATTGCTCCTTGTGCCTACGCTCAGAAACCACCTTACCCTGCTAGGAAAAAGGATTATTCTAAAGCTCCAACTGTGATACGTAGGGGTTACATTAGACCACTTGCACCACCTGAGGAAATTAGAGTTGAACTTAGTGTTGATATTATCAAAGATCTCTTAGCCGAAGACATAGATGGGCATGTTATCAAATTCTATGAGGACTCCGCTAGAGTAGCTAAACCTCACGCGAAAGACAAATACGGACCTGTAGTTGGCCTGCCCGTTGTTTTTGTCAAGATAGGAGACCGCTGTTACCATGGTTTATGTGATATGGGTGCTAGTGTTAGTGCAATACCCCGTTCCCTATATGATGAAATCAAAGATGAGATTGCACCTGCTGAGTTAGAACCCATTGATGTCACTATTACGCTAGTGAATAGAGACACTATCTGCCCTCTGGGAATTGTGAGAGACGTAGAAGTGCTGTGTGGTAAGACGAAGTATCCTACTGATTTCCTCGTCCTTGCTACTTCACAAGATAGATTTTGTCCCATCATATTTGGTAGACCCTTTCTCAACACTGTCAATGCTCACATTGATTACATTAAACAGACTGCCATTGTTAGTTTCGAGGGTGTGTCTCATGAATTTAACTTCTCCAAGTTTGGAAGACAACCCCATGAAAAAGAGTCGTCTGGTAGGGATGAAATCATTGCTCTTGCCTCAATTGCCGTACCTCCTACGGATCCTTTAGAGAAATATCTGCTTGAGCATGTAAATGATATGCATATGGATGAAGAGATGAGATAGATAAAATTGTCTTAGAACAATATCCTATTCTCAAGAATAATCTGCCTGTTGAACTGCTTGGGGATCCTCCCCCACCAAAGGGTGATCCTGTGTTCGAGCTAAAACAGTTGCCAGATACTCTTAAGTATGCCTATCTTGATGAGAAGGAGATATATCCTGTTATTATTAGTGCTCACCTCTCGAATCACGAAGAGAAGAAGTTATTAAAAACTTTGAGGAAGCACCGTGCTGCTATTGGATATACTCTTGATGATCTTAAGGGTATTAGTCCCACTCTATGTCAGCACAAGATTAAAACCGATCCTGATTCTAAACGAGTTGTTGATCATCAACGGAGATTAAATCCGAGGATGAAAGAGGTCGTGAGAAAACAAATATTAAAGCTTCTGGAAGCAGGAATCATTTATCCTGTTGCTCATAGTGATTGGGTAAGTCCAGTACATTGCGTACCTAAGAAGGGAGGTATCACCGTCGTTCCTAATGATAAGGATGAACTAATCCCACAGAGGATTATTACTGGCTATAGGATGGTGATAGACTTCCGGAAACTGAGCAAGGCAACCAGGAAGGACCATTATCCTTTGTCGTTTATCGACCAGATGCTAGAAAGGCTATCTAAACACACACACTTTTGCTTTCTAGACGGTTATTCAGGTTTCTCGCAAATACATGTTGCACAATCTGATCAAGAGAAAACCACCTTCACATGCCCCTTCGGTACCTTTGCTTATAGACGTATGCCTTTTGGCTTGTGCAATGCACCTGCCACCTTTCAAAGATGTATGATGGCTATATTCTCTGACTTTTGTGAAAAGATTGTTGAGGTTTTCATGGATGATTTATCCGTTTACGGTTCTTCCTTTGATGATTGCCTCAGCAACCTTGATCGAGTCTTACAGAGATGCAAAGATACCAACCTTGTCTTGAACTGGGAGAAGTGCCACTTCATGGTTAATGAAGGCATCGTCTTAGGACACAAAATCTCTGAGAAAGGCATTGAAGTTGATAAGGCTAAGGTTGATGCAATTGAGAAAATGCCTTGCCCCACAGATATCAGAGGTATACGAAGTTTCCTAGGTCATGCTGGTTTCTATAGAAGGTTCATTAAAGACTTCTCTAAGATTTCTAGGCCTCTTACCAACCTCTTGCAGAAGGATGTCCCTTTTGTTTTTGATGAGGATTGTGAGGAAGCTTTCGAAATACTTAAGAAGGCCTTGATAACCGCACCTATTGTTGAACCACCTGATTGGAACTTGCCCTTTGAAATCATGTGCGGTGCTAGTGATTATGGCGTTGGTGCTGTTCTAGGACAAAGAGTTGACAAGAAGTTGAATGTCATTCACTACGCTAGTAAAACTCTAGACAGTGCCCAAAGAAACTATGCCACTACGGAGAAGGAGTTTTTAGCAGTCGTGTTTGCATGTGAAAAGTTCAGATCTTATATAGTTGACTCCAAAGTCACTATCCACTCTGATCATGCTGCTATTAATTACCTCATGGAGAAGAAGGACGCTAAGCCTAGGCTAATTAGATGGGTTCTCCTGCTACAGGAATTTGATTTGCACGTTGTTGAGCGAAAGGGTGCTGATAACCCTGTAGCATATAACTTGTCTAGGCTAGAGAATGTCCTTGATGACCCACGACCTATTGATGACAGATTTCCTGATGGGCAACTGAATGTCATTCGCACCTCACATAGTGCACCGTGGTATGCTGATTAGGCAAACTATATCGTAGCCAAATACATACCACCCAGTTTCACCTACCAGCAAAATAAGAAATTCTTCTTTGATTTGAGACACTACTTTTGGGATGATCCTCACCTTTATAAGGAGGGAGTAGATGGTGTTATTAGACGTTGTGTGCATGAACATGAACAGGGGCAGATCCTGTAGAAGTGTCATTCCGAAGCCTACAGAGGACACCATGCTGGAGACAGAACTGCTCATAAGGTATTGCAATCAGGTTTCTATTGGCCCACTCTCTTCGAGGATGCTCGTAAGTTTGTCTTGTCTTGTGACGAATGCCAAAGAATAGGGAACATCAGTAAGCGTCAGGAAATGCCTATGAACTATTCACTTGTCATTGAACCATTTGATGTGTGGGGCTTTGATTATATGGGACCTTTCCCGAGTTCCAATGGGTATACTCACATCTTAGTTGCTGTGGATTATGCCACTAAGTGGTTAGAAGTTATCCCCACTAAAAATGCTGATCACCACACCTCTATTAAGATGCTTAAAGAAGTCATTTTTCCCAAGATTTGGAGTCCCTAGATATCTGATGACTGATGGCGGTTCACACTTCATTCATGGTGTTTTCCGCAAGATGCTCGTTAAGTATGATGTCAACCATAGAGTTGCATCTCCTTATCATCCTCAGTCTAGTGGTCAAGTGGAGTTGAGTAATAGGGAGATCAAATTGATCTTACAAAAGACCGTCAATAGATCTCGAAAGAATTGGTCTAACAAACTTGACGATGCACTATGGGCTTATAGGACTGCTTATAAGAATCCCATGGGCATGTCGCCGTATAAAATGGTTTACGGTAAGGCCTATCATTTACCTCTTGACCTGGAGCACAAAGCTTATTGGGCAATCAAAGAGCTCAACTTTGATTTCAAACTTGCCGGTGAGAAGCGGTTGTTTGATATCAGCTCATTAGATGAATGGAGGGCCCAGGCATATGAGAATGCCAAGTTGTTCAAGGAAAAGGTTAAGAGGTGGCACGATAAAAGAATACAAAAAGGAGAGTTCAATGTAGGTGATTATGTCCTGCTATACAATTCTCGTTTAAGATTCTTCACATGCAAGCTTCTCTCTAAACGGGAAGGTCCCTACGTTGTCGAGGAAGTATATCGTTCCGGTGCCATCAGAATCTATAACAATGAAAGGTAATTTTCCTAGGGTGGTAAACGGGCAAAGAATCAAGCATTACATCTCTGGTACTCCCATAAATGTTGAGACCAATATCATCAATATCATAACTCCAGAGGAGTACATAAGGGATGTTTATCAGCCTGTTTGAGTCCCTGAAAACCAAGAGGTATCTGTTTCGGTAAGTAATTAGAGTCCGAAACTTTTACAATAGGAAATTTTCTCCGTTTTGGAATTTATGGAAAATTAGAAAAATAAAAAGCAATCCGGAGAGCGCATGAGGCGGCCACAAGCTTGGTTGTCGCGGCCTACCCCCCTGGCCGCGGCAACAGGGCTTGTGGGCACCTCGTGTGCCTCCCGGACTCCGTTTTCTTGCGGAGCACTCCTTCTGGTCCAGAAAAAATCATTATATATACGCCCGAGGGTTTTGATCTCCGTTTCATGCAGTTTTCCTCTGTCTTCGTTTCGGGCGTGTTGTCTGACACAAATTTAGAGCAAAGATGTCTCCGGAATCTTTTGGAGAGAATAATCTCCCTCAAGATCATGAAGAAATAGATGCTGATCTGAAAAGAGTAGAACTCACGGAAGCGAGGGACAAAGCTAAGGAGAAAACCAAAGCTAGGGAGGAAGTTCAACCTATGTTCAACATTGAAGACGTTGAAGGAGTAGATTTTCTCCAACCCTTCCTCCACGTGATGTCTCCATCCTTGATTGAACTCTTGAGGTTTTGTGAAACAACTTGTGCTCGCAATATTTCCCTTTCTCGTGAAGTTGTTTTGCTGGAAAACCATGTCGCATATCTCAAAGGTATGAATCAAAGATTGATATCTCTCTTGGAATCAAAGGCAAAGACTGCTTCAACAACACCACCACCATCACCACCAAAGGAAGACAACTAGGCATTGGTATGTGCAATCCCCTTGGATTTTGCCAAGCTTGGGGGAGTTGCCCTGGTATCGTATCACCTTTATATCTTTTGATTTTACCTTTGTTTTAGTTCTTTCCTTTTCAGTTTTTATTTCTTCTCTTAGTGGAATAAGTCTTTAGTGTTTTAGTTTGAGTCTTTTTCCTTGTGTCTCCCACGATGTATTCGAGCTTGCAAGCTATATAATAAAGAGTATCTTAGTCAAGGGCTTTGCTTTGTGCCATGATCAAAAGTATGAAAAGAACGATAGCATGAAAGATCATGAGATGATCCTATGGAAAGTGATAGCTTCACATATAACAAGTATGATGATTGAAACTTGTTGAGAGTAGACCAACATAGACCTCAGTCATTATTGCAATTAATAAGAAGTAATAAGGAAAGAGAGGTTCACATATAAATATATCATCTTAGACACTTTCTATAATTGTGAGCACTCACCAAACTATTACATGCTTAGAAGTAGATGTTGGACAAGGAAGACAACATAATAAATTGTGTTTGCTTGGTTTCAAACAATGTTATATGATTAGAGATCCCTTAGCATGTGACGATTGCTTCCACCTCATATTAGCCAAAACTCCCGCACCAAGTAGAGATACTACTTGTGCATCCATAAACCTTCAACCCAGTTTTGCCATGAATGTCCACCATACCTACCTATGGATTGAATAAGATCCCTCAAGTAAGTTGTCATCGGTGCAAGCAATAAAAATTGCTCTCTAATATGTATGATCTATTAGTGTGTGGAAAATAAGCTTTTTACGAACCTGTGATGAGGAAGACATAAAGGGACAGACTACATAATAAAGTTCTTTATCACAGGAGGCAATATAAAGTGACGTTCCTCCGCACTAAGAGGACACGCATCCAAACCTCAAAAGCGCATGGCAACCTCTGCTTCCCTCTGCGAAGGGCCTATCTTGTACCTTTACGTTTTGCCCTTGAAAGTGTCATGGTGATCTTCACCAATTCTTTCTTTAGCCTTTTTCTTGGTGAACGTCATATGCTTGGCAAAGATCTATATTCATATATCATCTTGGAGCTGAGTACTAATGCTTTATTATTGTTGACTTTACCCTTGAGGTAAATGGTTGGGAGGCAAAATTATAAGCCCCTATCTTTCTCTGTGTCCAACTGAAACTTCGATACCATGAGTACCACGTGAGTTGTAACAATTGTGTAAAACAAAAGAGATGATTGAGTATGAGGATTTGCCTTACAAGCTCTTATTTGACTCTTTCCGATGTTATGATAAATTGCATTTGCTTCAATGACTTTGGACGGTTGTTGGCCACTTCTAGGTAAGGTTTTTGTCTCATACTTTGCTTTGTGAAGGAATTGTTACTTTCCCATAAGAATCTCTATGATGTATTGTTGTTCTATGTGTGATCATGATGCCCTCATGTCCGTATTTTGTTTTTTTGACACCTTCATCCCCAAACATGTGGACATGTTTTGGGTCTTGGTTTTCGATTGAGGACAAGCGAGGTCTAAGCTTGGGGGAGTTGATACGTCCATTTTGCATCATGCTTTCATGTTGATATTTATCGCTTTATGGACTGTTATTATACTTTGTGGAACCTTACTTATGCCTTTTCTCTCTTATTTTGCAAGGTTTATTTGAAGAGGGAGAATACCGGCAGCTGGAATTCTGGACTGGAAAAGGAGCAAGTCTGAGTCCTCTATTCTGCGCAACTCCAAATGCCCTGAAAATCAACGTGGATTTTTTTTGGATTTTATAAAAAATATTGGGCGAAAGAAGTGTCACAGGGGAGCAAACAGGGGCCCACAAGCCTGGTTGCTGCGGCCTACCCCCCTAGCCGCGGCAACAGGGCTTGTGGGCACCCTGGTGGCCCATTGGCCCCCCTCATTTGCTATATGAAGGATTTCGTCCGAAAAAATCAGGGTGGAGCTTTTTCGTGGATTCTCCGCCGCCACGAGGCGGAACTTGAGCAGATCCAATCTAGAGCTCCGGCAGGACGATCCTGCCGGGGAAACTTCCCTCCCGGAGGGGGAAATCATCGCCATCGTCATCACCAACACTCCTCTCGTCGGAGGGGAGGCATCTCCATCAACATCTTCATCAGCACCATCTCTTCTCCAAACCCTAGTTCATCTCTTGTAACCAATCTCCGTCTCGCGACTCTGATTGGTACTTGTAAGGTTGCTAGTAGTGTTGATTACTCTTTGTAGTTGATGCTAGTTGGATTACTTGGTGGAAGAGTTTATGTTCTGATCCTTGATGCTATTCATTACACCTCTGATCATGATTATGATTATGCTTTGTGAGTAGTTACTTTTGTTCCTGAGGACATGGGATAAGTCATGCTAATAATAGTAATGTGAATTTGGTATTCGTTCGGTATTTTGATATGTTGTATGTTGTTTTTCCTCTAGTGGTGGTATGTGAACGTCGACTACATAACACTTCACCATATTTGGGCCTAGAGGAAGGCATTGGGGAGTAGTAAGTAGATGATGGGTTGCTGGAGCGACAGAAGCTTAAACCCCAGTCTATGCGTTGCTTCGTAAGGGGCTGATTTGGATCCACTAGTTTAATGCTATGGTTAGACGTTGTCTTAATTCTTCTTTCGTAGTTGCGGATGCTTGCGGGAGGGGTTAATCATAAGTGGGATGCTTGTCCAAGTAAGGGCAGTACCCAAGCGCCGGTCCACCCACATATCAAACTATCAAAGTAACGAACGCGAATCATATGAACATGATGAAACTAGCATGACAGAAATTCCCGTGTGTCCTTGGGAGCGTTTTTTCCTCTTATAAGACTTTGTTTAGGCTTGTCCCTTGCTACAAAAGGGACTGGTCCACTTGCTGCACCGTTGCTACTACTTGTTACTTTTCGCTTGCTACATTTCACCTCACTACACCATCACTTGTTACCGCTACTTTCAGTGCTTGGAGTTATTACCTTGCTGAAAACCGTTTATTAGAGCCTTCTCCTCCTCGTTGGGTTCGACACTCTTACTTATCGAAAGGACTACGATTGATCCCCTATACTTGTGGGTCATCAGCATGCAAAAATCATCAATGGATGAATCAAGCTGCTGACACCCATAAAACTCGCCGTGGAGGAGGACCTTGCGATGGAGTTTGTTGTCGGTGAAGAGGTTGTTGAGCTTGGTCCAGACAGTGTAGGCGTCGTCCTCATCACACACCACCGTCTGAAAGATATCTTTGGAGATGGTGAGGTAGAACCAGCGGATGATTGTGGTGTCGAGGATCATCCAGTCCTCGTCGTTCACCATGAGGACCGAGTCCACGGTGCCATCGATGTGGCCGTGGAGTCGGTACTCACGGAACACCAAGGAGAAGTACCTCTTCCATGCGGAGTAGGAGCCGATGGACTGGTCAAGAACCACCGGAACGCGGTCGAAGATGTTGACATCGCGAACTAGGATAACGTCCAGGCCAGCAAATGGATTGCTCCCGGAGGAGATCGAGGAACGCGGAGAGGCCATGGAGGTGTCGGGGGATGAAGGGTTGTGGTGGTGAAATCGTTGTAGTGGGGATGCGACAACGGCTGTGGCGGTGCTCGAGATGGCGCGGCGGCGGCGCTTGAGATGGCGCGGCGGCGGAGGCTGCGCAAGAGATGGAGCGGCAGCGGCGGCGGCGGCTAGGTCGGGAACGTGGAGGAAACTGATACCATGTAGAAGATTAGGTTTAGGCTGTGCAACACTCAATATTGATTGGGTGCACTAGGCACGTATATATAGGTACAAGATGGGACTCTACCTCAACTATACAAGGAACTAGGAGGAGGGCCCAGTAACACAACATACATGCACAAATATATATTCAACACATCCTACCAGGCCAGCAAACACGTCATCCACCCATACTCATTGTAGTGTCCACCCGCCTCTGTGGGGTGCATGATTTATGAGTTTTTTTAGGGGTGACTGATTTAGGAGTTCTTTTTGTCACTAACTGATTTAGAAGTTATTCCACTAGTTTTAGTGTTGGACTTTTTCCCAAATAGCTGGGTCGGCAGGCTGAAAGAAATAAGTACTCACTTTTGCTTCGATAAATCCCCTAATGTAAGGATGGTCCATGATGCCTTTCCATAATCAGGGGCACGGTCGGTATATTTAGAAAAGTCCTCCCCACCTGCCCCTGGTTGATACATATACGCATATGTTTTCTTTCGGTTGAACGACGTTGCACGATGCGTGGGTGACACGCTGTTAGTGCCATGCATGCACGCGCTTTCCCCGCCTACGCCCTGCATGCACGCACCTGCCACCCTCGCCCGACGTGCACTTTGCAGCCCTGCTGCTACCCGCGCCCCGCTGACACCCTCGCATGCGACCGCGCCCCGCCAACGCCCTCGCCCGACGCGCTCGCTGCGGCCCCGCCGCCACCCGCGCTCCGTTGACGCCCTCGCGTGCCACGCCCCGCTGCCACCCGCACCCTGATGACGCCCTCGCCCGCCACGCCCCGTTGACTCTTGATAATCCCTAAGTGCAATGAATCATCGTAGAAATTTCCAAAGGTGGAAGTGATAAGTATGGAGTGTCGAACCCACAAGGAGCTAAAGGTAAGAGAAATATTCTCTGAAGTCATATCTGCCACTGATACAACTCTACGTACGCCGAACATTTGCTTCCAACTAGGAACGAGAAATAAAACTACGTTGCGGGTATGAAGAGAATATCTTTGCATGACATCGGAGAACTAAAATATAAAAATAGGTGTTGTTATCATAAAGTTAGAATATATTACGATATATCACAAATAGCGAGTGTAGAATAATGATGGGTCGGTGTGCAGAATTGTCCTAGGCAATTTTTAACAAGATCGGTAACCATTATTGCAATTTTATATGAGGGAGAGGCATAAGCTAACATACTTTCTCTACTTGGATCATATGCACTTATGATTGGAACTCTAGCAAGCATCCGCAACTACTAAAGACCATTATGGTAAAACCCAGCCATAGCATTAAAGCATCAAGTCCCCTTTATCCCATATGCAACAACCCACCTACTCGGGTTTATGCTTCTGTCACTCAAGCAACCCACTATAAATGAATCATGAACATATTGCAACACCCTACAATGGGAATTCCTCACGCTTGCGCGATACGGAGAGCACCATAGGACAACACCGATAATAAAGCATGCAACTCAAACTAATCTAGATCATCAATGAACCCATAAGATAAAGGGAATCTACTCAAAAAAATATAGGATAGCAACACATCATTGGATCATAATATGTGTCATAAAGCACCATGTTCAAGTAGGGGATTACAGCGGGGTGTGGGAGAGTGGACCGCTAAAAGAAGACGAGGATGGTGATGAAGAATGTGATGTTGATGAAGACGATCACCGTGGCGATGGTTCCCTCGGTGGCACTCCGGCACCACCGAGAGAGAGGGGGAGAGGGTCTCCCCCTTGTGTCTCCTCCTCCATGGCCTCCCCCCAAGGTGGGGAGAGGTTCTCCCCTGGTCCTTGGCCTCCATGGTGATGATTGCCCCTCCGTCTTCCTCCTCCATGGTCTCCGGTGATGGTGACCCCCTCCGGTAGGGTGCCGAAGAGGGCCAAGATTGGTTTTGCATGGCTCTGGAGGCTTGCGGCGGCGGAACTCCCGATCTAGGTTTCTTTTTGTGGGTTTCTGTATTTATAAGAATATTCGACGTTGGAATCACGTCACGGGATTGCTCGAGGGGCCCACAAGCCAGTGGGTGGGCCCTGGTGGCTTGTGGTTGTCTGAGGACTCTTCTCCGGTATCTTTTTGCTCCATTATTTTTCATATTTTCCAAAAATATTCTTCATAAATTTTCAGCCCATTCCGAGAACTTTTATTTCTGCACAAAAACAACACCATCGTAGTTGTGTTGAAAACAGCGTCAGTCCGGGTTAGTTCTAATAAAATCATAACAAAATCATATAGTATTATTGTAAACATGGCATAAATACTTCATAAATAATAGATATGTTGGAGGCGTATCAGCATCCCCAAGCTTAATTCCTGCTCGTCCTCGAGTAGGTAAATGATAAAAGAAATAATTTATGAAGTGTGAATGCTAGCATAGTGCATAAATTTGACCAATGATAGTTCCAAACACTTTTTCTATCATCATTATATACCATAAACAGTAGCTCATCTCATAAAACTTCTCATGATGAAGCAACAAGCTATTCACGTGTTAATGTGCAGACAATAAAGTTTCTTGAAAACTAGCAAACTATGCTTTTAGTCACCAAACAATTGCAATTCATCATATTTTCAGGACGGGTCTATGTAAGAGCTTTTATTTAGCAAATTCCACATACTCAACTATCATATAGTCTTCCATGATTATTGACACTCAAAGCATATTTTTAGAACAAATAGCATCCGTCGAACACACAAAAAGATAGGGGCTTAAAGTTTCACCTCCCAACTTATTTATCATATAGATAATTGTTAACAATAATAATTCATGATCAAATATATTTGTATGGATATATATGTTTGGATCTTTCCCCACCACATGATGCTTGCCAACTAGTACTTTGAGGTTGGAATAGAAAGTTAAATCAACAAGAATAGTAAATAACATGAAAGTAAATAGATTGGCCCTTCGCACAGGGAAGTAATGATTTGCATATGTGCTAGAGCTCGAGCTTTTAAAATAGAGATGAATAATAATTTTGAGCGGTATGATTTCATTGTCAACATAACAACCGAGAGATCTCGGTATCTTCCATGTTAGATTCATTATAGGCGGTTCCCAAATCGAATGGTAAATTTTTTACTCCCCTCCACCAATCAATCACACTCCACGGCGAGCCGAATACACGGGTACCGTCCATACAAACAACAATCTTGGGGAGTTTTGTTTCATTATATTTTGATTTGATTTTTGAGCATGTAACTGGCATCCTGAATACCAACCACTTTCTCGTGAATGATAGTGAATCAACACATATCGTGAGAATAACCCACGTAGCATGGAAGATACAGACAACCCCTAGTCACTACATGAGTGATTCAGGCATACAAAACAGAATATTATTTGAAGGTTTAGAGTTTGGCACATGCAAATTTACTTGGGACGGCACGTAAATATCGCATATAGGTAGATATAGTGGACTCTCATGGCAAGAAACTGGGTTTAAGGGTTGTTGGATGCACAAGTAGTATTTCTACTTAGTACGAAATGCTCGCTAGAAAATGATGATTTTTGTCTTCGTAGTATGTTGTCATGAAGTTTTTCGCCTCCTCGGTAATGAACGCCTCAGCCATCGATGCTTTAATTCTACGTTTATTTTTACATTTTTCTCAAAGTGTCTTCTGCATTCTCTCAGTTGAAAAGCACCAACGATTTTGCACGATCCCCCAATCTTGCCTCGGTCGGGAGATGTAAAATCAAATGCTGCATTGGATTAAAGAAGCCCGATGGAAAGATCTTCTCTAACTTGCAGAGCAACTCTAGTGCCAACTTTTCCATGTCATCTAGCACGCCAGGCTATAGTTCTTTCGCACAAAGAATATGGAAGAAATAGCTCAGCTCTGCCAGTACTAGCCATTCATCCTCAGGGATAAAGCCACGCAGCATCACCGGCATTAACCGCTCAAGCCATATGTGCCAATCATGACTCTTGAGACCAAATATTTTCATTTTTTCAAGACTCGCTCCCCTCTTTAGATTCGTTGCATACCGATTGGGGAGCATCAAGTGCATTTTCACCCACAAGATAATTTCCCTCATAGCTCCCCTTCCAAGATTGAACTAGGCCTTTGGCTTTGGCCAATTATGCTTTCCTTTCGGTTGTCGCATGTTTTGTAATGGTCTATCACATAGAATCTATTGATCGAATAACGCATGCGCCGGCAAGTCATCCATCGAGTACATGTACGAGACATGTGTTTTGAAGTTTTGTTTTCTAGTGGCGTTGTATGACTTGAACCCATTATCCTAAGCTTCTTGCAATTCATCCTTAAGCGGTTGCATGTACACATTCATATTATTCCTCGGATAGTTGGGCCATGGAATTATCACCGTCAGGAAAATGATCTTTCTTTGCATAATCTGTCAGGGGGGAGATTGAGTGGAATGACAAGTATAGGCCAACAACTGTATTGAGTTGTCGTCATACCAAACAGATTGAACCCTCTGTGGCGACGCAGACTCGAGGATGCCTTGGATCCGCCGCTTTATCCTCATGTAATGCATCGAAGTGCTTCCACGCAAAAGCATCTGATGTGTGTATGAACATCTGATTCTCATCTGCATCTAGTTTGGTTCTTTTGCCCAATTTGTGCCACGTCATCTGTGTGGCCGTATCTTTGACCATGAAAAGACACTAATGTCTTGGTATGATTGGCATATACCAATTAACACTAACGGTGATTTTGGTCTCCCTCTTCTCACCCATACCGTTGTCTACCACAACATACCTAGAAGACTTGCAAATGGGAGAATAGTTCAAGCCCGCATACTCAAGCCTAAATAATGCACATCCTTTCTCACAGGCAGCTATCCTCTCATAGGGCATCTTAAGTAAATGAAGGATTTTGAAAGACTTGTACAGGTTTGCACGCATTACATGGCCTTTGGGTAGAAAGCGTACAAATAGTGCCATCATCACGTCGTTGTATTCTCTGTCCAAGTTGAATTGAGCCTTTAGAGCCATTACTTGTGCGATGGCATCTAGATGACAAATCCAGTGTGCTCGTGGAGAAGACGTCTTGAAGACTCCAACATTTCATTGAAGGCCTTTGCAGATTCCTCCATCTCATTGTCTGAATCCCGAGCATCATCAAAGTCTTGCACCATGTCTTTGATCCCGATACCATGCTCATTGGTGCGACGACGAACCACCTCAGATCTGGTACATTGGGCAGACTCACCATGAAATGTCCACATCATATAATCAGGCATAAAACCCCACTTCTGCAGATGTTTACCCATTTCACTTTGTGTCCTCTCTGAAAAGTTGCCGCACCTAGGACAGGGGCACCAGGTTTTTATTTGGCCATTTGCAAATGCGGCTTTCAAAACCCCCTTGGTTTTTGCACTGACAATACAAGCACCAAATTCATATTCATCAAGTTATATATAATGTAATTAAGACTAGACACAGAACTAAATATTGTTGTCATATGATTTATTCCACAATTTTATTTTAGGCATTTTCTGGAATTATTTTATAATCAAAAATACTAATATTGCATCAGTACTGACGTCGGCAGGTCAACTGGCCGGCCACGTCAAACCTGACAGCCAGGGCCCACTAGCCAGTGACACAAGTGTTAAATAGGGTTTAATTTTAAACTTTTATTTCTAATTAGGGTCTGGGCCCATTGTCAGTGGCTCATTAGGTTAATTAATCTGGTTAGTTAATTTTTCTGATTGACTTAATTTAAACAGGGTTGGGCCCCACCTGTCTGTGACTCAGGGGAGTCAAACCCCTGGTCGACAGGGTCAGACCCACCGGCGGCTCGACACCGGCGAGGTCCGAGACGGCGGAGGTGATCGGAAATCACCCTCCGGTGACCATTCGAGTGGCAGAGGCTACCTACATGGAGCTGGGACTCGCCCGCATCCATTCCAGCCGATTAGGGGCTCTGAGGTGGCCTGGAGCAACGGTGGCGACGAGCGGAGCGGTCGCCGGAGTTCGGCCACGGTGGGGAACACGGCTATTTTACCATACAAAAGGGAAACAAGATTTCATGGATTGAATCCTATCTCTAATCCGTAAAGATGGGTCCTAATCACACCCGAGTACGTGTAGATTGGATTCGCTCCCCGTGCTCTACTCTGGTCCGAGGCAAAATTTTGGCAGCACCTCCCCGCCGTTCTCCAGATACATGTCTCGTCAACAAGTTGAAAAATGTGTATCCGGAGAACAATGGGGTGGCATTGACGAAATTTTGCCTCAAACCAAAGTAGAGCACGGGAAAAGAAACCCAATCTACTCGTACTCGAACTGTCAATGGATAATGTGGACAATTCAAAAGGATGACAGTTATAAATATGCAAAGATATGCATATTTATAGATGCCACCCTTTCGAATGGAAGACGCCTAGGCTATGAGACTTGACATGAAAGTAAAATCTAGTCACATCGGCACGACGATCGAAACAGAGCAAAATAAGGGAGGGGACAAAGATGACAACCGAACTCACCTCTAGTTGAACGGCGACGGCAATGACAACGGTACCAACAGTGCTCCTAGAGGTGAAGGGAAGATCCCTTCACATAAAAAGCAAATTCGACTAATGTTAAGCTAAATTTATCGTATGACAGACAGAAACAGGAAAAGTAGTGCTTCTTCAAGCTTTCAAACAAAGAGGAACAACCTCTGATAAATTTATTTATTCTCATGCTCACACATGACCTAAAAAGAAAAGGAAAAAAGGGATCTTGCATGAGAACAAAGTGAAGAACTGGATTCCCCATAATAGGTGAGACACGTTTCTTGAAACATACATAATAGTATAAATCAAGTTCATAAGTTATGCCATTTGTGGATAAATGGAAAGCAAAGCAACAGAACACCACGCCACGGGCGTCGGCACACCCGTCCAGCAGCAGCACCACCCTCATTACCCGATCCAGCAGTAGCACCCAGCAGCAGAGCAACATCAACGACAATGGAGGAGAAGAGGATCCTCACTGAGAAGGAGCCGGAAGGCAGAGCTCCTATGATGACAAGAGAAGATAGAAGAGGAGGCGGGCGTGGGTGGAGCTAATGTGGGAGGGCTGGTGCGGGAGGGCCGGCGTGGTGGAGGAGAAGCTGGCGGCGGCGGATAGTGGGTGGAGCTACTACGGGAGTGTGACAGCCCGAGACCGACGTTCCAGAAGATTCCCCTTTATTTTCGTTTTCGTCATGTGGTTATTTTTATTTGCCGCATCATCATCGCATCATGTGCATCATCCGCATTGCATCGGCATCCCGTTGCCGCCAGTTTTCAAAACTTGCATCCGTTATTAGTTGTCGGTTCTCGTCGTTGCCCGTTCTCAGCCCGACAGCACTCGCACGCGCCCGCGGCATCGTCAAAGCCTATTTTTAAAAGTGTGTATAAAATACTCTCTGATTGAGTTGAAACTTGGCATGCTGTCTTAATATATTATAGGTAGACTGCCTGCCAAATTTCTTCGCAATCGGAGTCCGTCTAGTACCCGAACGGTCGACCGTAGCGGCACCGTATTCGGTCTATCGTCGGACGTCTTTTGGTATTTTCAATCTCGTTGCCAGGTCGCCCGTTTTCCCTCTCTTCCCCGGCTAACCTACTCTACATGGCCACTTGCCCGTTCCCGCGTGCGAAACCGACCGATTTAGATCGCGCGGTTGAAACCGGGGCGGAAAACTGCTAAACCTAGCCCCCCCTTTGCCTATTTAAGCACCCCTAACCTGCCCCTAAAGGAAACCCTAGCCCGTGCCTCGAAATCCGTGCCACCTACCCCCAGCCGCCGCTCTCTCTCTCTCCTCTCTCCTCAGCCCCAGCCACCACGGGCCCGCAAGCCCAGATCGGGCCCGCCCGGGCCCGGATCGCCCCGGCGCCGCCGCAGCACCTCCCGAGCGCCTCCCGGCCCCGCCCTGCTCCTCTCCTCCTCCTCTTACCTCGATCTCTCTCTCCCTCACCTCTCTCTCTCTCCCATGCAGGTCTCCGGTCGATCTGCACCGTCCTCCGCCCGGAGCTCGCCGCCGCCACCGAGAATGGGGCTCCCGTGCCCGGATCCATCTAGATCCGGCCGGCCCCCATCGATTCCCCTTCCCCTCGCCGGAGTTCCCCTGCTGCGCCGCCGCCAGTGCCATGTCCTCGTGCTCCTGGAGAGCACGGGAGGACGAGGCCCTCGCCTCGCATTGACCGCCTCGTAGCCTCCAGTGCCGGTCGGCCGCGCCAACCCAGGCCGAGCGCCAGCCCAAGTCCCAGGCCGTCTTCTCGCCCCGGCCTCCTTCCTCCGCGAGAAGGCATGTCGGCCCAGCTGCCTCCGCCGACCAAGCCGGCCCAAGGTGAGGCCCTCCTCCGCCCGCGTTGTTGTTCGCCCTAGGCACATTTTAGTAAGAAGCGTCGTTGCCACTAATTCAGCCCAGATTCGAATCCGGCCCAAAAGTGTTTTTTAGGATTTATAATTTAATTCTTTTTCGGAAGTTATGAGATTTTAAAACGCCCGTAGTTAATTAACTGTATGTCAGATCGAGGTGATCTATAGTTTGACCTGCCGAATGCCTAGAAACGCGTGATGTCCTATTATGTTTTTGTCCCGTATTAATTTTTCGTGCGTGTCCGGATTGCTCAAACCCCATAGATAAAATGCTCATATTTTTTGGGACCTTTTTACATGTGTTTTAGAGTTGTTGTTGGTATTTTTGCATGTGGGATTCCGTAGCTAGTTTGTTATACCGCGTTTAGGACATATTCCCGCATATATGTGTGGCGTTGTTTTTATTTTGCAACCCTCATGTTATATATGTTTTCGGGGTAGAAAAATCCATAGAATTTAACTGTGTATTTAGTTTTAGCTTTTGAGCAAGTTAGTGCACATGATACTTTGTCGTGATGCCCTTTTGTTTATTCTGTGGGATTTAATCCGTGCTTGATATGAACGAGTTGTCAACTAGAGATTTGCCCTTGGATGTGTAGACTAGCCCTGGTATTTTGGTTGCAATATAAATCCATGTTTAGGTGAGGTTTGCTTGCTCTCAACATGCTAGGAAACAGTGCTGATTTGGAGATGCTGAAATATTTTTAAGTCTGAAATCTGTTATATTTCGTTGCTGTCTTGCCTTGATTTTATCTGGTGTTCTGTAGCTCTTTTGAGGTTAGTGCAATGGAGTTAGTTGTAGACTTTAGGATTCTCTAGCATGTTGTCCATTTTCATGCCATTTGGGGTCATGTAGCTTATGGTTTTGCTGCTGTCAATATGCCTTCAGATAGAAAACTGCACTTTCATAAACTGTGGTTTTCACTAAGTCTGGAACTGCTTGTGAGCAACCATTTTGTGAGTTCTTTTCCTAGTGATCCATGCTTCCATGCTAGATTTTATTAGTTGTATGTTGTAGTGATTCTTTCCCTCTATCGTCTCATGCCTTGTTTGAGCAATTTGGATTTGTGTAGCTCATCGTTGTGGGGTGTAGAAAATGCTATGTGGCTGATTTTGGCAGATTGTAGTGATTTCTTGTTTAGCCCGTAGTTGTTGAACCGTTGCTCCGTTTTGATTGTGTCCTATATGAAACTTTCTTAGAATCTCGTGTGGTTTCATATTATCTTGCTGGTTGTATGTTTTGAGATGTTGTGGTTGCCATTTGCACACATATTGCATTCATGCCATCATATCTTGTGGTGTTCGTATCTTTTGAACCGTAGCTCCGTTGGAGATGTTCTCTATGTGTAAATTGCTTGTAACGATGCGTAGAATCACATGAACCTATTTATTTTGCTGTTTAATAAACATTTAAACGTGTTAGTGCATATCTGGATAGAATTGTAAATTAACGTATGAGGTCATTCCCGAGATGCTATATATCATTTTCGACCTCATTTAAAATGCCTATATAGGTAGTTTAATTACGCTTCACCTCTTGCCATGTTTAACCACATTTAATATTGCCGTGTACCTAATCGGAATAGAACTAAATAATTCATATGTGGAGTTTCGTCAATATGCAACTCATTGCATATTGAACTTCACTTAATGTGTAGTGTTTGATTGTTGTGAATTGTCATGATATGTCTTGTATATATTTAGTTGCTCATGCATCATTTGTGTTGTGCATCGTGTGGTGTATATCGTGTGTTGATGCTTGTTCCGGTTTGCTTCGTCTCGATAGAGTTCCGCAAGCGTGTCGGATTGTGAGGAGCCGTTCGACTACATCGGTTCGTCTGCTTCACGGAGTCATTCTTCTTCCAAGCGGGATATCAGGCAAGATGACCATTTCCCCAGATACCATTACTATCATTGTCATGCTAGTATTACCGTTTCTATCGTTATGTCTCGTTGCCTACCACATGTTAAATATCAGCCTCTCAACCTTGCCATGAAAACCTTCAACCTCTTCACAACCTAGCAAACCACTGATTGGCTATGTTACCGCTTGCTTAACCATGTGTTAGTGTTGCTAGTTGCAGGTGCAATTGCTTCCATATGATAACATGGGTTCCTTATCATGTCACCATATTAAATGCTATCTAATTTAATACACCTATATACTTGGTAAAAGGTGGAAGGCTTGGCCTTTCTAGCCTCATGTTTGTTCCACATTTGCCCCCTTAGTTTCGGCTACCGGTGTTATGTTCCATAATTGAGCGCTCCTTACACGATCGGGGTTGTTATGGGGACCCCTTGATAATTCATTTTAGATTATATTTGGTCTGGCAAGGAGAACATTGGTACTACATTTGCCCAACATAATAATCTTGTTAATAATGAAAGCATAGGGCGTCATGAACCTGAGGAGTAATTCTACATAATATAGGGGGCCAGTGCTGATGGTGCTGGTCCAAAACAGAGCCGTTTGCGGGGCCAACCTGGGGCAACTCGGGAGATTTCTATCAGGCCACTGTACGTTGCGCTCATCCGTCGTCTCCTGAGAACGAGATATGCGGCTCCTATCGGGATCGTCGACACGCTGATAACCCACAAGTATAGGGGATCGCAACAGTTTTCGAGGGTAGAGTATTCAACCCAAATTTGTTGATTCGACACAAGGGGAAGCCAAAGAATATTATCAAGTATTAGCAGTTGAGTTGTCAATTCATCCACACCTGAAAGACTTAATATCTGCGGCAAAGTATGAGTAGCAAAGTGGTGTGATAGCAACAGTAGCAACGGTAATAGTAGCAGCAGTAGCAACAAAGTAATGTACCAAGGACTAGTAGGAAAAAGCTCGTAGGAATTGGATCGGTGATGGATAATTATGCCGGATGATATTCATCATGCAACAGTTATAACATGGAGATATATGTAACTAGCTCCAGTTCGTCAATGTAATGTAGGCATGTATCCGTATGTAGTCATACGTGCTTAGGGAAAAGAACTTGCATGACGTCTATTGTCCATCCCTCCCGTGGCAGCGGGGTTCTAATGGAAACTAAGGGATATTAAGGTTCTCCTTTTAGTAGATAACTGGAACAACGCATTAGCACTTAGTGAATACATGAACTCCTCATACTATGGTCATCTCCGGGAGTGGTACCGGCTATTGTCACTCCGGGGTTGCCGCGTGAAAATACCTCGATGACGCCTAGAGGGGGGTGAATAGGCTATTTAAAAACTTCTTCGGATTTGGCTTAAACCTAATGCGGAAATAAACTAAGAGGATACTTTTCAAGAAAAAATCCTAAATGCAATAGGCACCGCAATGTGTATCAACAACACGATCTACCAAGATGGACACAATACAGTTACTAACAAGCACAAGCAAGTTGCACAAACTTACTTGAGCTATATCACCCGACAAGTAAGTGAACGACACAAGATACTAGATCACACTATAGCACACGATATATCAAAAGCTGCAAGTGTGAACGTGTGGATATAGAGGGTATGCTTGAACGATTAATCTTGTACAAAGAAATAGCCAACACAATATAACGAGCACAAACAATATGCAATGTATGTATGCTCAAGTAACACAAGTAAACCACAAGTAAGGAGTTAGGGTTAAGGATAACCAAGGTCACTGAGACAAAGATGTATCCCGATGTTCAATTCCTTGGAGGGAAGCTAGTCACCGTTAGAGAGGTGGATGTTACCACGAAGGCACACCAACGCCACGAAGGCTCACCCTATTCTCCCTTTGATATAACACCACGAAGGCATTTCTCAACCACTAGTGGTAAGCCTTTAAGGTGGCTTCCAAACCCTCACAAACTTTTCAGGGGGTAATCACACGGATTGATTCCTCTCCGAAGAACTCCTACCGCCTAGGAGTCTCCAACCTCCGAGAGTAACAAGATCACGGGGAATGCTCAAAACTTGCTCAAATCTCAAATAGCTTGGGTTGAGAGAAGGAGAGGGAGACGATCTATCTTTTGATTGGAACAACTCTCAAAGGGGCTCACAAATGCTCTTGGGATCTAAGATTTGGTGTGAGCAAATGTATGTCGGGAAGAAATGTGTTCTTGTGAGGATATGGCTGTGTTGGGCACCCTCTCACGAAGTGGGAGGGGGTATATATAGTGGGGAGAGTAAAACAGCCGTTGGGGTCACTTAAGTCTGACAGTGGTCGGACATTCGACAGTTCTCGGATGTCCGTACGTCCACCAGGAGTCGGACGCCTGACAGGGGTCGGTCGTCCGAGGGATGTATATATGTTTGGAACCACTGTGTAGTTGCACAGGGACCGGACGTCCGGAGGAAGCCAGATGTCCGAGTTATTTGACTCAAACTTCTCTGGTGCAAGATTCCGGATTTCCGAAAGTGGTCGGACGTCCAGAGGGAGCCGGATGTCCGAGTTATATGGCTCTGATTTCTCTGGTATAGGATTCCAGATTTCCGAAGCAGTCAGTCGTCCGGCCCTCGGACGTCCAGAGGAAGCCGGATGTCCGAGGCATTGGTTCTGTTTTCAGATAACAGCAGAGCAGTGGAGATGTGGTATGAGAAGAACAGTGGATATGTAGTTTGAGCAAGTTCATCGCAAAACCTGTGATCCCCTCTTAATAGTGCGGGATCCCTAAAGACTCAAGAATTATAAAAGGGTACCGACGATTCATACTTGAGTGTATACTTTTATTCGCTGATCATCACTCCGCACCACTAATGTCAAAGGGACTGAGACCTTTGAGTTAGCCCTTTCACTTGAGCTTGATGTTGTTGTTCCTTCTTGTCTCAAGTTCAAAGCAAGACATGATGAAGTCTTCAAGTAGCTCTCCCATACACAATGTGGAAATCCTATCCTATGTATTCATCTTCATTCGTCCACCATGTGAATATCCACAAGAATCAAGCATGTAGTGCTCAGGAATGCTTATCTTGATCTTGTCCTTGTCAGCACATGAGCTTGTCCTTATCAACACATGATCATTCACAATAGCTTAAAGGGGATTAGTGATTAATTATCTATATGTGTGTTGTCAGCAACACCAAAACACGATTAAGGGCATGACTGCACTTTCACCGGGTCATAACACATAGTAGGTGACTACAACTTGCAAGATAGGATCAAGAACACACATATATTGACGAGAACATAATAGGTTCAGATCTGAAATCATGGTAGTCGGGCCCTAGTGACAAGCATTAAGCATGGCAAAGTACTAGCAACATCAATCTCAGAACATAGTGGATACTAGGGATCAATCCCCATCAAAACTAACTCGGTTACATGATAGATCTCATCCAACCCATCACCATCCAGCAAGCCTACGATGAGATTACTCACGAACGGTGAAGAGCATCATGGAATTGGCGATGCAGGAAGGTTGATGATGACGATGACGACCATCTCCCCTCTCCGGAGCCCAGAACGGACTCCAGATCTGCCCTCCACAGGAAGAACAGGAGGTGGTGGCGCCTCCGTATCGTAAAACACGATGAACTCTTCTCCTTGATTTTTTTCCGAACGGAAGGGACTAAATACAACTGGAGTTGGAGGCGGCGGAGCTCCTAGGGCTCCACAAGTCTGGTAGGCGCGGCCAGGGGGGCTTGCTACCTCTTGAGCTTGCGTTGGTTTTCCCTAGAAGAGGAAAGGGTGATGCAGCACAGTAGCAGTAAGTATTTCCCTCAGTTTTGAGAACCAAGGTATCAATCCAGTAGGAGTATCAAGCCAAGTTTCCAAAGTACCTGTGCAAAAACGGCAAACTTGCACCCAACGCTACAAAGGGGTTTTCAATCCCTTCACGATTGATTGCAAGGTGATATCTGAAGGTGGAAAGTGCAACAAAGTAAAAGTGTAAGGCTGAAAATATGATGTGAAGTAGACCCCAGGGTCATAGTGTTCACTAGAGGCTTCTCTCAAAATAGCAAATATTACGGTGGGTGAACGAATTACTGTCGAGCAATTGATAGAACCGCACAAAGTCATGACGATATCTAAGGCAATGATCATACATATAGGCATCACGTCCGAGACGAGTAGACCGATACTTTCTGCATCTACTACTATTACTCCACACATCGACCGCTATCCAGCATGCATCTAGTGTATTGAGTTCATGACGAACAGAGTAACGCCTTAAGCAAGATGACATGATGTAGAGGGATAAATTCATGCAATAGATATAAACCCCATCTTTTTACCCTTGATGGCAACAACATGATGCGTGCCTCGCTACCCCTTCTGTCATTGGGTGAGGTCACCGCATGATATGAACCCAAAACCAAGCACTTCTCCCATTGCAAGAATCATAGATCAAGTTGGCCAAACAAAACCCACAACTCGAAGAGAAATACAAGGATATGAAATCACGCATATAAGAGATCAGAAGAAACTCAAATAAGATTCATAGATAATCTGATCATAAATCCACAATTCATCGGATCTCGACAAACACACCGCAAAATAAGATTACATCAGATAGATCTCCATGAAGATCATGGAGAACTTTGTATTGAAGATCCAAGAAAGAGAAGAAGCCATCTAGCTACTAGCTATGGACCCGAAGGTCTATGGTGAACTACTCACGCATCATCGGAGAGGCAATGGTGTTGATGAAGAAGCCCTCCGTATCTGAATCCCCCCTCCGGCAGGGCAGCAGAACGTGCCCCAGATGGGATCTTGCGGAGACAGAAGCTTGCGGCGGCGGAAAAGTATTTTCGTGGATCTCTCTCGTGGTTTTGGATTTTTCGGGGATTTATAGGCGGAAGAAGTAGGGCACACGACCCACTGGGGGCCCACAAGCCTGCTAGGCGCGGGCCCCCCTGGTCGCGCCTAGGGGGCTTGTGACCTCCCCTGGTGGCCTCTGCCTTGGTTCTCACGCCCCCTGCGTATCTTCTATTCTGGAAAAAATCTTTTCGGAAGTTCTATTCCATTTGGACTCCGTCTAATATTCTCCTCTGAAAAGTGTCAAAAACACGGAAAAAAAAGAACTGGCACTTGGCACTGAGTTAATAAGTTAGTCCCAAAAAAGATATAAAAGGCATACAAAACATCCAAAGTTTGACAAGATAATAGCATGGAACCATCAAAAATTATAGATACGTTGGAGACGTATCAAGCATCCCCAAGCTTAACTCCTGCTCGTCCTCGGGTAGGGAAGTGATAAAGACTGAATTTTTGATGTGGAATGCTACCTAGCATATTTGTACTTTGTAACTTCTTTCATGTGACATGAATGTTCAGATCCGTAAGATTCAAAACAATAGTTTGCTATTGACATAAACACAGTAATACTTCAAGCAAACTAGCAAGGTAATCATGAACATTCGAAATAACAAGGCCAAAGAAAATTATCCATACAAAGTCATATAGTCTGGCTATGCTCCATCATCCCCACATAACTAATTTAAATCATGCACAACCGTGGTATTAGCCAAGTGATTGTTTTCACACTCTTACTTTCTCAAACCTTTTCCAACTCTCACGCAATACTTGAGCGTGAGCCATGGATATAGCACTATAGGTGGAATGGAGTGTGGTGGAGGGTGTGAGGCAAAAAGGAGGAGAGGGTCACATCGACTCGGCGTATCAAAGGGCTATGGAGATGCCCATCAATAGATATCAATGTGAAATAGTAGGGATTACTATGCAATGGATGCACTTAGAGCTAAAGGTATGTGAAAGCTCAAAAGGAGAACTAGTGGGTGTGCATCCAACTTGCTTGCTCACGAAGACCTAGGGCAATTTTGAGGAAGCCCATCATTGGAATATACAAGCCAAGTTATATAATGAAGATTCCCACTAGCATATGGTGGTGACAAAACAAGAGACTCTCAATCATTAAGAACATGGTGCTATTATGAAGCACAAGTGTGGAAAAGATAGTAGCATTGTCCCTTCTCTCTTTTTTATTTTATTTGTTCGGGCTCTTTGGCCTCTTTCCATATTTCTTTTTTTTGTGGGAAACTTTGGCCTCTTTTTTTTCCTCACATGGGACAATGATCTAATATTGATGATCATCACACTTTCATTTACTCACAGCTCAATGCCTAGAACGATGATGACTCTATAGGAAATGCCTCCGGCAGTGTACCGGGATGTGCAATGATCTAGCTTGGCGTATGACGTTGAAAACATCTTGCTAGCTATCTTACGATCATGCAATGGCAATATGAAAGTGACGACACATGTCATGAGACGGAACGGTGGGAGTTGCATGGCAATATATCTCAGAATGGCTATGAAAATGCCATAGTAGGTAGGTATGGTGGCTGTTTTGAGGAAGGCATATGGTGGATTTGTGCACCGGCGAAAGTTGGGCGACACTAGAGAGGTTACAAAGGTGGAAGGTGAAAGTGCATCTATACCATGAACTCACATTAGTCATGAAGAACTCACATACTTATTGCGAAAGTTTTTATTAGTAATCGAAATAAAGTGATAAATGCATACTCTTAGGGGAAGGGTTGGTAGGTGTTAACCATCATGCGATCCCGACCGCAACACAAAGGATGACAATCAATAAATCAATTATGCTCCGACTTCCTAACATAGAGGTTCACCATACGTGCATGTTACGGGAATCAGTAACTTCAACACAAGTATTTCTAGATTCACAACACCCTACTAACATAACTCTTAATATTACCAAATCCATGTCTCAAAACTATTTGAGAGGAATCAAACTTCTCTTTCTAATCAATGCACAAGAAATTGGAATTTTTATTGTATCCTCTTTGGGTGCCTATCACCTTTGGGACTATTTCCATAGCACAAGCCAACTACCAAGTTACTCAGAGAGATCACTCTCAAAAAGATATAAGTGAAGATCGAGAGTTCTTATTTCTCCAAAATATAACTCCGCCGTGATCTAAAATATCTAAGTTAAGCACTTGGAGCAAAGTTATCTAGCTCAAAAGATATAAGTGAAGCACACGTGAGCTAAATTGCCTAACTCAAAATATATAAGCGAAGCTCAAAGAGTATTCAAGCAAAATCACGATGAGTGCATGTTTCTCTCAAAAGGTGTGCAGCAAGGATGATTGTGACACAACAAAAATAAAAGTCTCCTACGATACAAGATGCTCCAAGAAAAACACATATCATGTGGTGAATAAAAATATAGCTCCAAGTAACGTTACCGATGGATTGAAGACAAAAGAGGGGATGCCTTCCCGGGGCATCCCCAAGCTGAGGCTTTTTGGTGTCCTAGAATTTGTCTTGGGATGCCTTGGGCATCCCCAAGCTTGAGCTCTTTCCACTCTTTATTCCTTTGTCCATGAGAACATCACCCAAAACTTGAAAACTTCACAACACAAAACTTAAACAGAAACTCGTGATATCATTAGCACAAGAAAACAAACTACCACCTCTTGAGGTACTATAGCAAACTTGATTTCTATTTATGTTGGTATTAGATTACTGTATTGTCACTTTTCCATGGCTAATACCCCCCCATACTATCCATAGTTTCATCAAAATAAGCAACCAACACAACAAAAACAGAATCTGTCAAAAACAGACCAGTCTGTAGCAATCTGTATACTTCGTATACTTCTGGTATCTCAAAAATTCTGAAACATTCGATAGTCTGGGAAATTGGCATATGAACTAGAAGCAAAATGAATCAACTCAAAATCTCTTTCTGGATAAAAAATGTAAAATAATTTCGTAAGCGGAAAGTTTCTGTCTTTTTCAGCAGGATCACACAACCATCACCAAACTAGTCATAAAGGTTTTACTTGGCTCAAACACAAAAAGAAATAAAAAAACACAATCATAAAAGAATTATGATGGTGTGGACGCAACAAAACAGAAAGCAAAAAAGCAAAGATAAATTCATTGGGTTGCCTCCCAACAAGCGTTATTGTTTAACGCCCTTAGCTAGGCATAAGGTGATAGAATCACGTATCGTCGTCTTTGGTGCTCAAACCATAATTAGCCCTCATCATGGATTCATAAGGCAATCTTATTTTATTTCTAGGAAAATTCTCCATGCCCTTCTTTAAAGGAAATTGAAATCTAATATTCCCTTCCTTCATATCGATGATAGCACCAATAGTCCGTAGGAAAGGTCTACCAAGAATGATAGGACATGTAGGATTGCAATCAATATCAAGCACAATGAAATCCACGGGTACATAGTTCCTATTTGCAATAATAAGAACATCATTTATCCTTCCCATGGGTTTCTTAACAGTAGAATCCGCAAGATGCAAATTAAGAGAGCACTCATCAATCTCATTAAAGCCTAGAACATCACATAAAGACTTTGGAGTCGCGGAAACACTAGCACCCAAATCACACAAAGCATTGCATTCATAGTTTTTGATCTTGATTTTGTTAGTAGTTTCCCACTCATCATGAAGTTTTCTAGGAATATAAACTTCCAATTCAAGTTTCTCTTCAAGAGATTTCATCATACCTTCGATGATATGATCGGTAAAGGCCTTGTTTTGGCTATAAGCGTGTGGAGAGTTTAGCATGGATTGCATCAAGGAAATACATTCAATCAAAGAGCAACTATCATAATTGAATTCCTTGAAATCCAAAGTAGTAGTTTCATTACTACTCAAAGTTTTGATATCCTCTACTCCACTTTCAATGCTTTTAGCATCAAGATAGATAGACTCCGAATAATTGGGCGTTTTTCAACCAAGGTGGATTCATATACAGCCCCATCATCATTAGGTTTGACACTAGAAAACAAGGATTCAATGGGAGTCACACCAAGCACTTTAAGATCTTCGTGATTCTCATCACGAGAACACGCCTTTTTAAGCCATTCATGTCTAGCACGAATTTGGGCGGTTCTTTCTTTACTCTTATTCATGGAAACACGCATAGCTTTCAAAGTTTCGTCCATATTCATCTTGGGAGGAGCACATCTAACTTTCAAAACATCAATATCAATAGACATTCTATCAACGCTCCTAGCCAAATCATCAATTTTGAGTAGTTTTTCTTCTATGGACGCATTGAAAATCTTTTGCGAGTTGATAAACTCTTTAATATTACTCTCTAGATTAGAGGGTAATTTATTTTAATTTCCATGAGCATTTTTGTAGGAGTTGCCAAAGTTATTAGAGGAATTACTAGGAAAAGGCCTAGGAATATAGTTTCCTCTAAAAGCATTGTTGTTGCCAAAATTATTCCTACCAACAAAATTAATGTCCAAGCTCTCATTTCTACTCTCAATCAAGGAAGACAAGGGCATATCATTTGGATCTAAAGGAGAACCTTTACTAGCAAACAATTTCATTAACTCATCCATCTTAGCACTCAACGAGTTAATTTCTTCTATAGCGTGAACCTTTTTACTAGTAGGTGACCTTTCAGTGTGCCACTGAGAATAGTTTGTCATGATATTGTCTAGGAGTTTTGTGGCTTCTCCTAATGTGATTTCCATGAGGGTTCCACCGGAGGCAGAGTCCAAGATATTTCTAGAAGCAAAATTCAAACCAGCATAGAAGATTTGTATAATCATCCAAAGACTCAAGCCATGAGCGGGACAATTTATAATCATCAACTTCATTCTCTCCCAAGATTGTGCAACATGTTCATCATCAAGTTTCTTAAAATTCATGATATCATTACAGAGAGAGATGATCTTAGCCGGCAGAAAATACTTGGATATATAAGCATCTTTGCACTTGTTCCAAGAATCAATACTATTTTTGGGCAAAGATGAAAACCAAGTTTTTGCTCGATCTCGCATTGAGAACGGAAATAGCTTCAATTTAATCACATCATTATCCACATCTTTCTTCTTTTGCATATTGCAAAGCTCAATGAAGGTATTAAGATGGGATGTGGCATCTTCACTAGGAAGGCCAGGGAATTGCTCTTTCATAACAAGATTTAGCAAAGCAGCATTGATTTCACATGATTACGCACTAGTGGCGGGAGCAATCGAAGTACTAATAAAATCATTATTATTAGTATTCGAGAAGTCACAAAGTTTGGTGTTTTCAGTCATGGTGACTTCAGCAAGCAGACAAGCACACAAGCGAACAGAAAGCAAGTGGAAGAAAAGGGCGAACGAAAAAGGCAAATATTTTTGTAAATTTTTGTTTTTCAAAAGTGGGGGAGAGGAAAACGAGAGGCAAAAAAGTAAATGCAAGAGATGAGTTTGCGACACTTGCTTGGATAAGCTTCACTTGATGCTCCCCGGCAACGGCGCCAGAAATTCTTCTTGCTACCTCTTGAGCTTGTGTTGGTTTTTCCCTTGAAGAGGAAAGGGTGATGCAGCACAGTAGCAGTAAGTATTTCCCTCAGTTTGAGAACCAAGGTATCAATCTAGTAGGAGTATCAAGCCAAGTTTCCAAAGTACCTGCGCAAAAACATCAAACTTGCACCCAACGCTACAAAGGGGTTGTCAATCCCTTCACGATTGATTGCAAGGTGAGATCTGAAGGTGGAAAGTGCAACAAAGTAAAAGTGTAAGGCTGAAAATATGATGTGAAGTAGACCCGGGGGCTATAGTGTTCACTAGAGGCTTCTCTCAAAATAGCAAATATTACGGTGGGTGAACGAATTACTGTCGAGCAATTGATAGATCCGCACAAAGTCATGACGATATCTAAGGCAATGATCATACATATAGGCATCACGTCCGAGACAAGTAGACCGATACTTTCTGCATCTACTACTATTACTCCACACATCAACCACTATCCAACATGCATCTAGTGTATTGAGTTCATGACAAACAGAGTAACGCCTTAAGCAAGATGACATGATGTAGAGGGATAAATTCATGCAATAGATATAAACCCCATCTTTTTACCCTTGATGGCAACAACATGATGCGTGCCTCGCTACCCCTTCTGTCACTGGGTGAGGTCACCACACGATATGAACCCAAAACCAAGCACTTCTCCCATTGCAAGAATCATAGATCAAGTTGGCCAAACAAAACCCACAACACGAAGAGAATTACAAGGGTATGAAATCATGCATATAAGAGATCAGAAGAAACTCAAATAAGATTCATAGATAATCTGATCATAAATCCACAATTCATCGGATCTCGACAAACACACCGCAAAATAAGATTACATCGGATATATCTCCATGAAGATCATGGAGAACTTTGTATTGAAGATCCAAGAGAGAGAAGAAGCCATCTAGCTACTAGCTATGGACCCGAAGGTCTATGGTGAACTACTCACGCATCATCGGAGAGGCAATGGTGTTGCTGAATAAGCCCTCCGTATCCGAATCCCCCCTCCGGCAGGGCACTAGAACATGCCCTAGATGGGATCTTGTGGAGAAAGAAGCTTGCGGCGGCGGAAAAGTATTTTCATGGATCTCTCTCGTGGTTTTGGACTTTACGGGGATTTATAGGCGGAAGAAGTAGGGTAGACGAGCCACTGGGGGCCCACAAGCCTGCTAAGCGCGGCCCCCCTGGCCGCGCCTAGGGGGCTTGTGGCCTCCCATGCTGGCCTCTGCCTTGGTTCTCACGCCCCCGGCGTATCTTCTGTTCCGGAAAAAATCTTTTCGGAAGTTTTATTCCGTTTGGACTCTGTTTAATATTCTCCTCTGAAAAGGGTCAAAAACACGGAAAAAACAGGAATTGGCACTTGGCACTGAGTTAATAAGTTAGTCCCAAGAAAGATATAAAAGGCATACAAAACATCCAAAGTTTGACAAGATAATAGCATGGAACCATAAAAAATTATAGATACGTTGGAGACGTATCAGGGCCCGCGCCTGGTGGGCTTGTGGGCTCCTCGCTCCACTCCTACGGTTGATTCTTGCGTCAGTATTTTTTATATATTCCACAAAAAATCCTCGTAAATTTCCAGATCATTCTGAGAACTTTTATTTCTGCGCAAAAACAACACCATGGAAATTCTGCTGAAAACAACGTTAGCCCGGGTTAGTTCCATTCAAATCATGCAAATTAGAGTCCAAAACAAGGGCAAAAGAGTTTGGAAAAGTAGATACGACGGAGACGTATCAACTCCCCCAAGCTTAAAGCCTTGCTTGTCCTCAAGCAATTATTTTGACAAACTGAAAGAGACAAAAGAACAACTTTTACGAACTCTGTTTGATCTTGTTGCTGTAATTATGTCTAACTCATATTCAGATTTTCAGCAAGATCATAAGCTAACCACATAAGCAATGACATTTAGGTCTCAAGAGGAACTCATATCAATGGCATAATCAACTAGCGAGCAATAATAATAAGTTTCAAACGTCAACACTTCAATCAAAACAATTATGAAGCAATATGAATAGATGGTATCTCGCTAGCTCTTTCTGAGACCGCAAAACATAAATGCAGAGCACCTTCAAAGACCAAGGGCTGACTGAACATTGTAATTCATGGCAAAGAAGATCCAGTCACAGTCATACTCAATAACAATTAAAAGCAAAGCATAGAAATGACAGAGGTGCTCTCTAATTGGTGCTTTTATAAGAAGAGGATGACTCAACAGAAACATAAATAGATAGGCCCTCCGCAGAGGGAAGCATTGATTTGCACAGGTGCCAGAGCTTAAGCTTTAAAGACAGAGATAAATAATTTTGGGTGGCATGCTTTCATTGTCAACGCAATGACCAAGAGTTTTCACCATCTTCCATGCTACACATACTATAGGCGGTTCCTAAACAGAACAGTAAAGTTTTGACTCCCCCACCACCGATCAATCACACTCCACGACTAGCCGAATACTCGGGTGCCATCCATACCAACAACAATCCAGGGGGAATTTTGTTTGCAATTATCTTTTCGATTTGAGCATGGAACTGGGCATTCCAATTATCGGCCCTTTTCTCGTGAATGATAGTGAATCAACACATATCGAGGATAACACGCCTAGCATGGAAGATACTGATCGCCCCTTGTCGCCACATGAGCGGTTCGGGCATGCAAAACAGATTATTTCTTGAAGGTTTAGAGAGTGGCACATGCAAATTTACTTGGAACGGCAGGTAGATACCGCATATAGGTAGGTATGGTGGACTCATATGGAACAACTTTGGGTTTATGGAAGTGGATGCACAAGCAGTATTCCCGCTTAGTACAAGTGAAGGCTAGCAAAAGACTGGGAAGCGACCAACTAGAGAGCAACAACTGTCATCAATATGCAATGAAATTAACCAACATTGAGTGCAAGCATGAGTAGGACATAAATCACCATGAACATGAATATCATAGAGGCTATGTTGATTTTGTTTCAACTACATGCGTAAACATGTGCCAAGTCAAGCCACTTGAATCATTCAAAGGAGGATACCATCCTATCATACTACATCATAAGCATCTCAAAATTCATGTTGGCATCCAAGACAAACCATTATAAGCTCCTAGCTAATTAAGCATGGCATCAAAAACTATGATCTCTAAGTTGTCATTGCAAACATGTTTCTCTCACAACAAAGCTTAATTAGGGACGATGAGCTAGTCATATTTACAAAAACAAAATAGATTGAATTCATACCAGCTTTTTCAGGCTCAGTCACTTCATCATATATCGTCATTATTGCCTTTCACTTGCACGACTGAATGATGTGAACAATAATAAGAGTGCTCGTGCATTGGACTAAGCTGGAATCTGCAAGCAAACACAAAGGAGAAGACAAAGTAATATGGCTCTTTGACAGATAAACAGATATGCATGCGAAAGCCACTAAACATTGTAACCATGGTCTTCTACCTTGACCCAAAGAAAAAGAAAACTATTTACACAGGAAAGCTCCCAACAAGCAAAAGAAGAACGAGAAATCATTTTTGGTCTTCTCAAACTAGACAAACACAAGAGAAGAAAGCGAGAAAAAGAAAATAAACTAGCATGGATGATACAGTGGCAAAGTGTGAACACCGACTAACAAAGTGAAAGTGTGAACATGAATATAAAGTCGGTGAGAAACACGTACTCCCCCAAGCCTAAGCTTTTGGCCTAAGTTGGTCTACTCCCAAGGAGGGAAATAACCATCTCCGGGGTACTCCGGAGTGAACTGAGGGTGCCACTATTGTGTGAGCTCCTCTGGCTCCCACTGATAAACTGGCGTCTGGTATTCTACTGGTAGCTCGGGCACGGGCTCCTGTGGTGGTGCTATGCCCCAATATGCGTAGATGTCCGAGGGCATAATAATGTACCTGCCTAGATGAAGATTGAACAAAGAAGGAGCAGGCAAAGTAATAGTCTCACGAGTACCCTGACTAAATACCAGGTTATAAATCATCCTCTTATTTATATCTTTATAAAGAAAGTCATGGCGAACCATGCTATCATAATCTAGATATCTCTCACAAAGAAGAATTTCTTCTTCCTCGTGCAGTCTAATAGGTATCTCAAAATGTCTAGCAAGACGGGTAGCATAGATACCTCCATAAACAACGCCTTTAGAACGGTTGGTGTTCAACCGTTGAGCTACTATAGCGCCGAAGCTATAAGTTTTATCATTATAAAGGGCTTCGCGCAAAACCGCAAGATCTCGGGAGTTAAGGGCCCCAGCTTTCCCACGGCCAATCAAACATTTTCCCACGAATAGTGAGAAGTACCGAAGCACGGGAAAATGTATGCCAGCAGCTCTAGCGCAAGACACTCCTCTCTCCTCTCCTACAACAATAGTATCTATGAAAGCCTCCAAGTTGCGTGGACGAGGTTCATGAATATCCCCAACATAAGGTAATTTGCAAACATTGCAAAATCCTGAAGTGACATGCGCTGGGGGATATCATATAACTTGAACTCAACCATAGGAGGATTCTTCCTTGGATAGAAGTTAAAGCTTTGCACAAAAATATTAGTGAGAATGAGGTATTGCGGACACTTATCTTCAATGAAGGCGGTAAGGCATGCGTTCTCCACCAAGTAGTCAAAGTCGTCATAAAGTCCGGCGGCGCGTAGGAACACATCGCTTGGCCACTCGCACGCTTGAACTTATGTAACTCGGGGGACCGGATACTTGGGTTTCTTCCTCTCATTTTCATCATCCTTGGGGTCACGGCTTGAAGAACCTCTTAGGAACCTCCTCATCTTTTCCCTTTTCTTTCACTGAAAATTTCCGAAATTTTTAGTGACTCAAAAGAAAGGTGAACAAGGCTCAACAAAACTCATAGAAACTACTCCTTCAAGTGCCTAGAGGCCATATCACGCATCAAAACTACTTGAGACCAGCTAAAATTAGCATGCAAAGCTCAAGAACAGGGTCACCAAGGCAGCAAAAATATGCAACGAATAAGGCACTAGAGAAAAAACTAATTGGACCAATGGAGGAGTCACATACCAAGGAGCAATTTCCCCAAAACAGTTTGGTGAATGGGGCTTTGCATAAGGAGATCGAAAATCACAGCAAGAAGAGCAAGAACACGGGTTTGAGCTATGGGATGATTTTTTCTGGAGGTAGGAGAAGGAGATGGGAGCTGGAATAAGTGGAGGGGGGACACGTGGCCCCCACAAGCCTGGTAGGCATGGCCAGGGGGGTGCCCGCGCCTCTTGGGGTTGTGGCCCACTGGTGCATCCCCCTGGCTAGCTCTCCGTCTCAGAATTTTTTAAAAATTCCAGAAAAAAATCATACTTGATTTTCACGACATTCGGAGAACTTTTATTTTCGGGACCCTTTTCTACGGGACGCAAAAAGCAGAAAGCAAGAAAAACTAAAGCTAAATCTATCATTTTTCTTCTAAGCAACCGAAGATAAAGGTTTGGAACAGAGGGTTGTGACTCTCAAATTCATCCATCTCATGGTCATCAAAAGAAATCTGTCAATGAGGTTGATCAAGTCTCCTTGACAAACTTTTTTCAAATCGGTAAGAACGGAGAATTTTTGAATAGTCACTTGGTTACCTCAATGGGGATGTGCATATCCCCAACAATCAAATCATACTTCATCTTAACAGTAGGTATAGGGCATTCAAAGCTCCCAATAAGAATCGATGAAGTTTTCTCAATAGCATTGATGCAATGTACTCGATATTGTTTCTTTGGAAAGTGCACCGTATGCTCATTACCATTGACATGGAAAGTGGCATTTCCTTTGTTGCAATCAATAACAGCCCCCGCAGTGTTTAAAAAGGGTCTTCCATGGATGACCGCCATGGCATCATCCTCAGGAATATCTAGAATAACAAAGTCTGTTAAGATAGTAATGTTAGCAACCACAACAGGAACATCCTCGCAAATGCCGATAAGGAAAGCAGTTGATTTGTCAGCCATTTGCAGAGAGATTTTAGTGGGTGTCAATTTATCCAGTTCAAGTCTACGATAAAGAGAGAGAGGCATAACACTAACACCGGCTCCAAGGTCGCATAAAGCAGTTCTAATGTAGTTTCCTTTAACGGAGCAAGGTATAGTGGGCACTCCGGGATCACCTAGTTTCTTAGGAGTTCCACCCTTGAAGGTGTAATTAGCGAGCATGGTGGAAATCTCAACCTTAGGTATCCTCCTCTTATTAGTCACAATATCCTTCATGTACTTAGCATACGGAGACATTTTGAGCATATCTGTCAAACACATTTGCAGAAAGACAGGTCTAATCATTTCAACAAATCGCTCAAAATCCTCATCATCCTTTTTCTTGGATGTTTTGGGAGGAAAGGGCATGGGTTTCTGAACCCATGGTTCCCTTTCTTAACCATGCTTCCTAGCAATGAAATCGTTCTTATCGTATCTCCTATTCTTAGGTTGTGGGTTATCAAGATCAACAGGTTCAGTCTCCACATCCTTATCATTGCTAGGTTGAGCATCAACATGAACATCACAATCGATATTATCATTAGGCTCATGTTCATCACCAGATTGTGTTTCGGCATCAGAAACGGAGATACCGTTTGGATTCTCAGGTGTAACAACAACAGGGTTCCTAGCGTGCAAGTTCCTATCATCTTTCTTCTTCTTCCTAGGATGACTAGGTGCATCGGTGCTAACTCCTTGAGAATCTTGTTCAGTTCTCTTAGGATGACCCTCAGGATACAAAGGTTCCTGGGTCATTCTACCGCCTCTAGTGACGACTCTGAGAGAATTGTCATTCAACTTATTGAGCAAGTCATTTTGAGCCTTAAGTACTTGTTCTACTTGAGTAGTAACCATAGAGGCATGTTTACTCAACAGCTTAAGATCATTGACGTTTCTTTCCACACAAGCACTTAAATGACTAAGCATACGAGCATTCTGTTCCAATTGTCTGCTAACATAATCATTGAAACTTTGTTGTTTGGCAACAAAGTTATCAAATTCATCCAGGCATAAGCTAGCAGGTTTATCAAAAGGAATATCACTCTCATTGAATCTACAAAGAGAATTTACCTCTACTACCTGTATCGGGTTATCAAGACCATGGATCTCTTCGATAGGTGGTAGATTTTTGACATCTTCAGATTTAATGCCTTTCTCTTTCATAGATTTCTTAGCTTCTTGCATATCTTCAGGACTGAGGAATAGAATACCTCTTTTCTTCGAAGTTGGTTTTGGAGGTGGTTCGGGAATAGTCCAAGCATTCTCATTGCACAAGATATTATTCAATAGGATCTCAGCTTGTTCTACAGTTCGTTCCCTAAAAACACAACGAGCACAACTATCTAGGTGGTCCTTAGAAGCATCGGTTAGTCCATTATAGAAGATATCAAGTATTTCATTCTTTTCAAGAGGGTGATCAGGCAAAGCATTCAGTAGTTGGACGAGCCTCCCCCAAGCTTGTGGGAGACTCTCTTCTTCAACTTGCACAAAGTTGTATTTTCCTGCAAGGCAACTTGCTTCTTATGGGCAGGAAAATATTTTCGGAGAAGTAGTAGATCATATCCTGGGGCTACGCACACAACCAGGAGCAAGAGAAGTGAACCAGGTCTTAGCATCATCCTTTAGCGAGAAAGGAAACAACTTAAGGATATAGTAGTGGTGGATCTTTTCCTCACTCGTGAATAGGGTGGCTATACCGTGCATCTTAGTAAGATGTGCTACAACCGTTTTAGACTCATAACCATGAAAATGATCAGATTCGACCAAAGTTATTAACTCAGGATCGACAAAGAATTCATAATCCTTATCAGTCACAAAGATAGGCGAAGTAGCAAACTTCGGGTCGTATTTCATCCTAGCGTTCAAAGATTTTTCTTTCCACTTGCACAATAATTTCTCAAGATCATAGATATCCTTACAAGCAAGAAAGTCCCCAGCTATCTCTCCCTCCATAACATAACCCTCAGGCATATCAGGCAATTCATATCTAGGAGAGCTAGTTCTAACAGGTGAAATAGAAGGTTCTACTTCAATAATCTCAGCAGTTTCAGAAGTATCATCACATCTAGCAGCAACTCTAGCAATTTGTGCATCAAGGAATGCACCTAGTGGCAAAGCAGTATCAAGCAAAGCATCATCACAAGTATCATGGATAGCAGAAGTAGCATCATCAAGCACAGGCGACACATCAAAATTTCTAGCAGGAGGTGGTGTCGCAAACTTACTCATAACTGAAGGTGAATCAAGTGCATAGCTAGATGGCAGTTCCTTACCTATCCTCGTAGTTGAGGGCAAGACTTTAGTTTTTGGATCTCTCGGATTCCTCATAGTGATCAGCAGACGTAAATCCCAAGTGACTCATAGAATATAGCTATGCCTCCCCGGCAACGGCGCCAGAAAATAGTCTTGATAACCCACAAGTATAGGGGATCGCAACAGTTTTCGAGGGTAGAGTATTCAACCGAAATTTGTTGATTCGGCACAAGGGGAAGCCAAAGAATATTCTCAAGTATTAGCAGTTGAGTTGTCAATTCAACCACACCTGAAAGACTTAGTATGTGCAGCAAAGTATCAGTAGCAAAGTGGTGTGATAGCAACAGTAGCAACGGTAATAGTAGCAGCAAAGTAACGTAGCAAGGACCAGTAGGAAATAGCTAGTAGGCATTGGATCGGTGATGGACAAATATGTTGGATGATATTCATCATGCAACAATTATAACATGGAGAGATATGTAACTAGCTCCAGTTCGTCAATGTAATGTAGGCATGTATTCCTTATGTAGTCATATGTGCTTAGGGAAAATAACTTGCATGACATCTATTGTCCATCCCTCCCGTGGCAGCGGGGTCCTAATGGAAACTGCGGGATATTAAGGTTCTCCTTTTAATAGAGAACCGGAACAACGCATTAGCACTTAGTGAATACATGAACCCTCATACTATGATCATCTCCGGGAGTGGTTCCGGCTATTGTCACTCCGGGGTTGCCGGGTCATAACACATAGTAGGTGAATACAACTTGCAAGATAGGATCAAGAACACACATATATTGACGAGAACATAATAGGTTCAGATCTGAAATCATGGCACTCGGGCCCTAGTGACAAGCATTAAGCATGGCAAAGTACTAGCAGCATCAATCTCAGAACATAGTGGATACTAGGGATCAATCCCCATCAAAACTAACTCAATTACATGATATCTCATCCAACCCATCACCGTCCAGCAAGCCTACGATGAGATTACTCACGAACGGTGAAGAGCATCATGGAATTGGCGATGAAGGAAGGTTGGTGATGACGATGGCGACGATCTCCCCTCTCCGTAGCCCAGAACGGACTCCAGATCTACCCTCCAGAGGAAGAACAGGAGGTGGCGGTGCCTCCGTATCGTAAAACGCGATGAACTCCTCTCCTTGATTTTTTTTCCGGACGGAAGGGACTAAATAGAGCTGGAGTTGGAGGCGGCGGAGCTTCGAGGGCCCCACAAGGGCTCCTCGCTCCACTCCTCCGGTTGATTCTTGCGCCATATTTTTTATATATTCCACAAAAAATCCTGGTAAATTTCTAGGTCATTCCGAGGACTTTTATTTCTGCGCAAAAACAACACCATGGCAATTCTGCTGAAAACAGCGTTAGTCCGGGTTAGTTCCATTCAAATCATGCAAATTAGAGTCCAAAACAAGGGCAAAAGAGTTTGGAAAAGTAGATATGACGGAGACGTATCACACGCCGGGTGGCCTTGCTGGATTAGTTTTACTTTGACGAATGTCTTGTGCATCTGGATTCCGGTGATGCTTTGGGTAATCTCAGAGTTGAGATTTTCCACTAAGGAGTCCGAAGAGATCGCGAGTTTCGTGATCGAGGATTTCTATGCGGCTTGTGGTAATTTGTGATGGATTAGTTGGAGCACCCCTGCAGGGTTAAATATTTTGGAAAGTCGTGCCCGCGGTTATGTGGCAACGTGGAAACTTTGTTTAACACTTGTTCTAGACAACTTGAAGTTAACTTAATTAAAATATACCAACTGAGTGCGTAACCGTGACTGTCTCTTTCACGAGTTCCTTCTCCGATCGAGGACACGGTGGGGTTATGTTTGACGTAAGTAGGTGTTCAGGATCATTCATTTGATCATCAGTAGTTCACGTCCGTTATGCGTAGATCACCCCCCTCTTATTCTTGTACTCGTAAGTTAGCCACTAACTATATGCTTAGTCACTTCCTGCAGCCTCACTACTTAACCATACCTCACCCATTAAGCTTTGCTAGTCTTGATACCTTTGGAAATGAGATTGCTGAGTCCCCTATGGCTCAGGGATTACTACAACACCAGTTGCGGGTACAGGTAAAGTTTACTTGACGCGAGCGCGTTGATTGTTCATTTGGAGTTGCTTCTTCTTCTTCTTCTTCTTCGATCTAGGATGGGTTCCAGGCCGGCAGCCTGGGATATCAAGGATGTATGTCGTTCTTCTTTTCTCGTTTGTTTTCATCCGTAGTCGGACCCTGCTCTTCTTCGTGATATTTATGTATTGTACTGATGAGACTCTGATGTAGCTTGTGGCGAGTGTAAGCCAATTCCATATATCTCTTCTTTTCAGTACATGTACTTGTAACGATATCCATTCTTGCGAAACGACAAGATGCGCTTCTATCCCTCACGAGGCCCTCGTGCCAAATTGAGGATAGGATCGCATTTTGGGTGTTACAAGTTGGTATGAGAGCAGTACCGACCTAGGAGCCCCCTTGATTGATCGAACTTGGTCGAGTCGAGTCAAGTGAAACACGGCTTTGAGTCTAGTTATATATCGGAGAGTAGGATTCTTTTTTCTCCACTTATATGCTCTGGTGAGGATTCTTGACGTAATAATTTCAATTCTACTCCTCTTCTCACTCAAAAAAAAATATTAGGATCATGCGGATATTTTTGGAATCTATATGATGCCGATGTGACGGAGTTCTGTCGCGGTGCCTCCTGTCTGACTTGATTTCTTCTAGGGAGTTGAGCTCCAGGGGATTCTCGAGCACATCGTTATCAGTCAGATTTCATGGTATCTCAGGACGAAGGATGTTCGAAATTGCTTCAATACTAGTAGTGGCAAGAGGAGTCCGGCTTCCCCAGTACTGGTGCAGAGAGTTCCAGATGTATCGCCATACTTGTATCGTTATGATTACGAGTGTCTAAAATAGACGAGGTTCCGAGATTCTGGTTATGTGTTGACGGATGTGATACACTGAACGGGTTAGTATAGGAGTTGAGTGATATATTACTCATTGTATCCATGGACCAGATTGCATGATCAGAAATTTCGGGAGTTCTTAGGTGGGAATTCAAGTAGTTACTTACACGACAATCTTCCAACAAATTCATGATGTTAGGTTGGGGTTCGACATCTAGTGGATTCGTTTGTTCACGATCGTCTTACAGCGGTTCTCGTTGTGTCTTAAAGAGTCCTTGTAGCTTGCTACGACTCGGGGATGTTTCGTATGTCGTGTGCACTGGCTTGCATAGGATGACTACTGTAAGGATCGATCCCGTGCAATCCTGTCCACGAAAATATCGGACGAAATCTCTCTCATGAATTTGTTCTGGCTTGTTTCATAAGCCGCAGCCTTTGTTTTTGTTGGAATATGGTAATTCGAGTTGCTTCGATGTCAAATGGTGATTTCATATCTTTCCAAGAGTTGTTCTCGTATTTCTATGGGAATGCTCATTAATATTTTTGCTTAATCAATTGTCTTATCAATTCTTGTCAACCGGAGTCATCATGTTAATTCTTTTCCAACCGGTGTGCTTCCCCTCAAGTGAATTCTATCCTCTCCAATTTTGCAAGATCAATCTCTCTTTTCTTTCCGGAGTTCTTCTCATCTGTTCCAAGTTGTCTTTGTTTTCCCTGCCCTCCAGCCCTTTTCTTCGGTGATTGGATTTCATCCAAGTGCATTGCATTTCATTGTTACTTCCGCTATCTGTTCTTTTCTCTCTTACCCGGTGATTCATTGTGAAGATTCTCCGGAGCTTCATGATCATCTTTATTCAATCTTGTCATCTTTTCTAGTGAATTCAACTCAGTTATCCGTGTCATCATATCCTTTTTCATCTTTCAATTCTTTCCTGTGTTGGAAATTCTTATCAGCCTATCTTGTTATTCATTCCTCTCTTTTATATCCGGAGCGTTGAAGTTGTCTCAGAAGTTTCTTGTTTTCAATTCTTTTAATTATTTCGAGGTGCTCAACCTCGTCTAGTTTTCATTTTTACCGGTGCAACATCTCTCTTTCTAAGCAATCTTTTCAACGATGGTTTCTTCGAGTGGGCCCATAACCCACAGGTTCTTTCCCAGGATCTTATATGGCTCTTGTAATCTTTCCGGTGCTCTCTAATTCTTTTTCAATGTGACGTAAGAATGATTTCCATCAGTCATATTCCTTCTTCAAGATCTATTCAAACTAATTCTCATATTTGGCTCAACCTTTCATTCTTCATTATTCCGGAGTGTCTCAGTATTCTTGGTCTTGTTTCTCATCATCATTCTCAGCTTGCAAATTCGAAGGAGTGTTCCTCGTAAATCTTGGTCCATTCTCTTGTGGATTCTTCATTTCAGCTTTGTGGCATGATCTTAATTGTTCCCAATCATGAGTATTTCTTTCTTGCTATCCGATGCATTCATGTGTTGTGTTCATTTCTTGATCCATCGAAGGCCATCATTTCAGAAGATTCTTCGTTCTCAGCTTTCAGCTTTCATTTTCAATTGTTGTCTCTTCATTCGTCTCTCAATAATTCCGGTGCCTCATTCAAGTTTTTCTCTCAGGTGGCTCATGATATCTTCATTCTCATGTATCCCCATTCAATTCAATTCTTACACGTGTCTCCTTCAATACTTCTTCAAGTTTGTGCTCATATCTCTCCTCAATCATTTCTTGAAGAACAAGTGGTATGCTAAATCCGTGCTTGTCATCAATTAAACTTGATGAAGGATAAGCATAACATAATTCTTATTCTTCTTCATATTGATCTGAATTCTTCTTTCGGAGTGGCTCATGATATCAATTCTTTTCTCAAGTGCTTATCTTTCTTTTCTAAAGTTCCAAGTTCTATCTAGTATCTCTTTGAGAAGCTTCATCTAAATCATTGCAAGGCCTTTAATGTTATTCTTCATCATTTCATTCCGATGTTCCCCAAGAGGTTCGTCATGGTGGTGCATCAAGTTTTCAATTCTTCTCAAAGTGTTGTTCAAGATTTTGTGGTAGTAGTTTTGAATTTCTTCTTCGTTCGTTTCTTCCAAGATCAAGTCTATATTCTCTGGTTCCAGAGTTGTGGTGATGTTGCTCATTTGGGTCAATCATGTTGTTCTAGTAAGATCATATTGTTCCCTTTTTCAATTTAGTTAGTTTGTTGTGAATTGTCTCAAGATCTGTCCATCTTTTCGAATTTTTGTCCCCTTTTCCTACCGAAGTGCTGCCAAAATTTTCCGTGAATTCTTCCTTCTTTCTCATATCATTTCTCATTTCTTTGCAACCTTCAAGGATCGTTGGTTTCACTCGTTTGTCAAAGAAGTGACTAAGTTTTACCTCTTCTTTCTCATCCTCTTCCCCGTTCATTCTTGGATCTCGGGTCGAGATCTTCTTCGTGATATTTATGTATTGTACTGATGAGACTCTGATGTAGCTTGTGGCGAGTGTAAGCCAATTCCATATATCTCTTCTTTTCAATACATGTACTTGTAACGATATCCATTATTGCGAAACGACGAGATGCACTTCTATCCCTGATGAGGCCCTCGTGCCAAATTGAGGATAGGATCGCATTTTGGGTGTTACAGGGAGGGCCGGTGCGAGAGGGGCAAATCGACAGAGGAGAGGCCGGCGGTGGCGGATCGGGGTTCCGACGACGGGGTGGGTCAGGAGTGGGGATGCGGGAGAGTGAGATTGAGATGGAACTAGGGTCCGTTATCGCATGCTAACCAGCACATGTGTCCTTTGACGTCAGGCCAGTACGACATACGGCAAAGAGTGGCTCCCGTTATCCCACCATGAAATGACACATATTTTTCGTGTGTGAATCTTTCTCGTCAGCTATCATGGGTCTTTGCAGCCAGCTGAAGTGCAAAACATACAACAACACATACCTTTGCCATCAGCCAAAACCAAAATGGATGACAAAGTATGTATTCACCGTCAGTTGTTCTTTGTCGTCAGCCACTAACGGCAAAGTATGTATTTGTCGTCCGCCCCGATAAAAAGCCGACGGCAAACAACCAAGCTGACGACAAATTAGGTGTTTCCTGTAGTGATGTATGTATAGCAAATGATTTACCTATTTTCCGATTTGGTCGCAACTTTATTATTGATGCTTCTATTAGAAAAATTCTCATAAGTATTTTTGAAAGACCAGTGAAGAAGGGTAAATGATTTGTTAGCAATGATACCATTATAGAGCATATCGGTCAAAATGTTGTACCATTCATAGAGACTGATAGTGATCTATTGCAGCCAAAGCTTTTGCCATTGCTTTATTTAAAGTTCATATCTAATTGGGTAGCTTTGCTTGTTTCATACTTGGATTACACTTGGTCTCAACTGAGAAATGTGTGTTCTAACTATTTTTGTTTCAGAAATTTAAAGCCAACGTTAAATTCTTTTGACAAAAGTGATGCCAACATAACATCTTATCCAAAGACATCAGAGATAGAGTGCAAAACACAATGCATAGCCGAATGGAGATATTCCAAATCCGAACCATTTGTTTGCTTAACTCCAAAGCCGTTCACACACCAAGATCGGCTAGAAAATAAGTATACCTTGAATTCAAGCATGTATGATCAAATATTTGATTTGTTGCTCAAAAATAATTACATTAGAATTCTTGATCACCGTGTCAAGCCATCAATCCAAGGACGAATGTATTGTAAGTTCCATGATTCGTCCAAGCATAGTTTTAAGGATTGCAACATGTTTCATTAAATAATTAAATCAACCATTGATAAAGGACGATTAAAATTAGTTGAAACACCAAGGGATGACGAGTCTATTCCGACTGGTCCTAATGGCAAACGATTTTTGCATCGTCTGCTTCAAGTCGATCCATTTAAACACGAGAATGTAAAAAATGTGGATAGTCAGATCAAACTTTCAAGTAAGGAAGTTGTTCAAGTGCACAATGGTAATATTATTGAGGGCGAAAATTTCATCAAAGTTGCATTGAACACGTCACGGGGGGGGGGGGGGGGGGGGACAAGATAATCCAAAGATCAATGGGAGCACAACCAAAGAAAGCAAAGGCCAAGGCAAGCACAAAGGTAAAAAGTCGAAAGTCACTTTCGCGCAGCTATTGGGAAAATATCAAAAGATAAGTGAGGATAAGAGTGCTTGTTGACCAAGTAATTCGAAAGCATAAATATCACCCCAGAGACGCAAAACTGAAGACCGGTATTAGCAAAGGGAAAATTTCAATGCGTCATATTCATATCCATATTTTGGGTCGCCAATGCCATGGATACCTCTCTATGGTCATGTCGATCCATATCTATCATGTGACAAGTATGATACAAGGGTATGTTATCCATCTTATGTTCAACCATCTCACCAACTGTCACGCCCAAGATCCGACCCTATCCTCAATTTGGCACGAAGGCCTCGTCAGGGATAGAAGCGCATCTCGTCGTGTCACAAGAATGGATATCGTTACAAGTACAAGTACTGAAAAGAAGAGCTATATATATAGAGTTGGCTTACTCTCGCCACAAGCTACATCAGAGTCACAACAATACATTACATAATCATCAAGAGTAAGAGCAGGGTCCGACTACGAACGAAAACAAACGAGAAAAGAAGAACGACGTCCAAACTTGCTATCCCAGGCTGCCGGCCTGGAACCCATACTAGATCGATGAAGAAGAATTAGAAGAAGTAACTCCAAATGAACAATCAACGCGCTCGCGTCAAGTAACCTTTACCTGTACCTGCAACTGGAGTTGTAGTAATCTGTGAGCCACACGGGACTCAGCAATCTCATTTCCAAAGGTATCAAGACTAGCAAAGCTCATTAGGTGAGGTATAGTTAAGTGGGGAGGTTGCAGCAGGGGCTAAGCATATATATATGGTGGCTAACTTACGAGTACAAGAAATACGAGCACAGGGGACTCAGGACACGACAGATAAGCACAGCGTACGCTGGCCTAATAGAAATCTCTCGAGTTACCCCGGGTTGGCCCCGCAAACGGCTCTAGTTTTGGACCAGCACCAACAGCACTGGCCCCCCTGTATTATGTGAAATTACTCCTCGGGTTCATGACGCCCTATGCTTTCAGTATTAGCAAGTTATTATGTTGGGCAAATGTAGTACCAATGTTGGGCCTTGCCGGACCAGCTTTAATCTAAAACGAATTATCAAGGGGGTCCCCATAACAACCCCGATCGTGTTAGGAGCGCTCGTTTATGGAACATAACACCGGTAGCCAAAACTAAGGGGGCAAAGGTGGAACAAAACACCAGGCTAGAAAGGCCAAGCCTTCCACCTTTTACCAAGTATATAGGTGCATTAAATTAAATAGCATTAATATGGTGATATAACAAAGAACCCATGTTTTCACATGGAAGCATCTGCACCTGCAACTAGCAACGTTAACAACAGGGTTAAGAAAGCGGTAACATAGCCAATCAGTGGTTTGCTAGGTCGAACAGGTTGAAGGTAATCATGGCATTGTTGAGAGGCTGATATTTAACATGTGGTAGGCAACGAGACATAATCGATAGAAGCGATAAAACTAGCATGGCAATGATAGTAATGGTATCTGGGGAAATGGTCATCTTGCCTGAGATCCCGCTTGAAAGAAGAACAACTCGGTGAAGCAGACGAACCAACGTAGTTGAACGGGTCCTCACATTCCGACACGCTTGCGGAACTCTATCGAGACGGAGCAAACCGAAAACAACATCAACACAGATATTCACCACACGATGCACAACATGATGCACAACCTACTATGATGCATGAACAGGTTAAAATGCAGGGCTTGGCATGGCAATTCACCTCACGCAAACACTACACATTAAGTGAAGCTCGATATGCAACGGGTTGCATATCGACGAAACTCCACGATTAATTATTTAATTCACTCCCGATTATTTACACGACAATATTAAATGTTTTTAACATGGCAAGGGTGTAGCGATGATCCTACATGTCCTAGTCGGTTAACACGCGGAGCATAGAACGAGCTACGACACAAGAACATGCAACACAAGAATATATGCCATGAATGAGTCATGCATGCAAGTTTCAAACATCACGGGCAAGAAGAGAAAGGAACATGTGTCGCCACGGCGAGCGAGAGGGAACCATGGCGGCAAGTCGGAAATGATGCCACGGCAACGTTCCTACCACGATACTCGTCGAGATATCGTGCCAACGTACTGGGAACGCGTGCGGGAATGGTAAATAAAGATGGGGTGATCACGTATATCGGGTTCCCATGTGTCGAGGCACAACATAAGAGGAACACAACGTGCCACGGGCAACATACGGTGCAACATACATACAACTCATACATCACATTCGTTCGTTACACGACACGTCTCATCGGTATACCTTCGAAGCGTGCGATTCGAAGCTGATCGGTTCGTAGCGGATGTCGTGGAAGTCATGGTCGTCGTGGAATTAGTGGTCGTCGGGTCTCGTCGACGGTAGTCGTTCTCTTGTCGTTGGTGCACGGTCTTCGCATCGGTTGTCGAACATGTTCCGGGGGTCGTCGAGGACGACGTGGTTCTCGCCGATCTTGTCGGTTCCATGAAGGAGGGAATGACGCACGCGGTCTTCAACGACATAACCGGCAACATCAAACAGCAACGCGACGCAAGCAGCAGGCAACGGCGACACAACGGCAACATGCCACCATCTAACAGCAGCAACTTGCAACAGCAAACTAGCAAGCTAGCAGCACATAGCCTAACTAGCAAGGCGAGCAGAAAAACTACCTAGCAGCTAGCAAGCAACAGCAACTACACCTAGCAAGCATCTACAACGGCCTAACAACAAGCACTAGCCACCTAGCAGCAAACTACAAGCAGTGGCAACTAGCTAGGCAAGCAAGGCAGTAGCAACAGCAATCGACAGCAACAGCTAGCATCAGGCAGAAACAACACGCGACAATGGCAAACTTCAGGCCAGCAAGCAACAACAGGCAGAAAACGACTAAGCAACTAGCCTAGCGGCAGCACACAGCGCGTCGGCAGGCAGCAGCAAGCAAGCACACGCAGCAGGCTAACAACCCAAGCAGCAGCCAGCAAAGCAACGCCAGCAGCTAGCTACAACAAGCAGCATCGGCAACAGCATTAGGCAGCAGCAAGCAAGGCACCATCATCAGCAAACGCAGCAGCGGCAACGGCGCAAGACGGTGGCAGCGCCTCGGCATGGGGCGAGCACGACGGGCTCGGCAACCGGAGGCGGGGACGGACGAGGAGAGCCTCGGGTCGCCGGGATCGGCGGTAGGGCGAGCACGCGGGGCGCAGGAGAGGTTGCTGCGGGGCAGGGGAGTTGCAGCGCTCGGGGCTGGCGCTGCGAAACGGGGCTAGGGCGGTGCCACGGCGGGGCTGGCGGTGAGGCGGCGGGGAACAACCGGGGGTAGGCTAGCCGGCAGAGCGCGGCACCGACGCGCGCGGCACGGGACGAGGGCGGCCATGGCGGAGCGAGGGGCGAGGTCGTCGAGGGGAGCACGACGGCGGGGGCGCGCACCGGCAGCGCGGCAAGGGTGGCGAGGGCATGGCCACGGCGAGCACGGGATCGGCGAGGCCACGGGGCCATGGGGCTGGCGCACGAGGAAGAAAGGGGAACGAGGAGGAGGTCGCGCGAGGGGAGCAGGGCGACGGCGCTGCGGGAGGACGAGGGGTAACGGGCTCGGCGGCTAGGGTTGGAGGGGGGGTCCAGCTGGGCCTTGGCCGGCTGGGCCTCTCCCTCTTTGGGTTTTTTTTGCTTTCTAACAAAATCAGAAAAACAAACATAAAGAAAAAAAATAAGTTTTTAACAAAATGAAGAAAATGTCTTTTACTCCTTTTAAAGAAATATACCCAACTTTAAAAATAGGTTGGCATTTTTTTTAAACGAATAAAAACTAAAACCTTTTAAAGAATTAAAAATTAAAACCCTTTTGAAGAATAAAATAAAACCTCTTTTATTTAAAGAATAAAATAAAAGCCCTTTAAAAGAGAAAAGTAAATGAGACGGTTTAAAATAAAATACAAGGAGAAATAAAATAAAAACCAAGGGTTGCCCCCACATTTAGTAAAAGGATTTTTAAAAGAAGACGAATTTTTTAAAAGGGGGTTAACACGGAAACTTTAGCAAAACCACAAAAGGAATAAGAGAGGAAGGAGAAGGTTTTAGGTCCGCGGTGCAACAGCGTTTGGCGGTGGCTCTCACGTACCCACTCTCATCACGACAACAAACGACGTCACACTCACAAAGCACTCACACCCAACAACACGGAGCAACAAGCAACACCGACAAAACACAGTTGACACGATGCCATGCATGATGCCATGATGCAAACTACATGATGAAGCAACAAACAAAAATAACCACACGACGGAAACGGAATAAAGGAAGGAATCTCTGGAGCGTCGGTCTCGGGCTGCCACAACTCTCCTACACTACAAGAGGATCTCGCCCCGAGATCCAAGAATGAAAGGGGGAGAGGATGAGAAAGAACAAGAGGTAAAACTTAGTCGCTTCTTTGACAAACGAGTGAAACCAACGATCCTTGAAGGTTGCAAAGAGATGAGGAATGATATGAGAAAGAGGCAAGAATTCACGGAAAATTTCGGCAGCACTTTGGTAGGAAAATGGGACAAAAAAAATTCGATAAGAAGAGAGAATTACACAACATGCACAACAAACAAGTAAATAGAACAAGGGAACACCATGATCTTGATGGAACAACAAGATAGACCCAAAAGAGCAGCATCACAAAGCCTCCGGAACAAGAGAATATGAACTAGCTCAAGCGGAAGAAGAGAATGAAGCAAAAGAATGACAACTACTAACTCCAATGAACTTGGCCAGCAACGTTGCACGAAGAATTGAACAGAGTTGTTGGAAAAACAACAACGAAAAGAACAAGATAGTAGTGGCCTTATGGAAACCTTTTCAAACTAATGAAGTGACAACCCGCCACTAACAGAAACAAGGATTGGTTGGGAGAAACAAGATATGAACAATTACTTACACCAAGAGGATACAATGAGAACTTGGATTAATGACAAGCACCATGATAGCAACAATCCATAGGAAAAGATTTAGGTGAAATCCAAACCAAGATAGCTCAATGAAGAAATCATAGGTTGAAATATCTCCTGATCAAAGAATTGGTGGATTTATTTATCTCATCCTTGAAAGGAAAACTCTTCGAGACTCCTACACTAACAAGAATGCTATAATACCACCTCAAAGGATAAAGAAAGAACAATTGCACATATAAATGCAAGAGAAAGGATAGTTGAGGTTCTCCAACAAGAATCTTGAAGAACACTTTGAGAAAAATCACACCCTTGAAGAATCACCATGACGAGCCTCCGTATGAAAAGGATGATGCAAAGATAAGAATGATGAAATAATAAGATTGAAGCCTTGCAAGACTTCGATGAAGCTTCACGAAGAGAAACTTGAGAAAACTTGGCATTCCAAAAAAGAAAAGATAAGAACACTTGAGAAAAAGGAATTGATATCATGAGCCACTCCGGAAGAAGAATTGAAATCATAATGGAACAGGAATAAGAATTATGTTATGCTTATCCTTCATCAAGTTTAATTGATGACAAGCAACGGATTAGCGTAGCACTTATTCTTGAAAGAATCTTGAAGAGGCAGAGAGATAAGCACCATTTGAGGCATGATTGAAGGACACACCGGTAAGAATTCACAATTGAATGGGAATTCCAAGAATTAATGAAGAGATCATAAGCCACCCGAGAGAAAACTTGAACAAGGCTCCGGATAAACGAGAGACGAACGAAGAGACAACAATTGAGAAGAATTGAGGATGGAAGTTGAAAGCTGAGAACGAAGAATCTTCTAAAATGATGGCCTTCGGAGGATCGAGAACTGAAAACAACTCAGAAAAGCACCGGATAGCAAGAAAGGGATACCCACGATTGACAACAATTAAGATTATAACACAAAGCTGAAATGAAGAATCTGCAAGAGAATGGACCAAGATTCGAGAGAAACACTCCTTCGGTCTTGAAAGAAGAGAATGATGAGAAGAACACCACCAAGAATTAATGAGACACTCCGGAATAAAGAAGAATGAAATGTTGAGCCAATATGAGAATTAATTCAAATAGATCTTGAAGAAGGGATATGACTGATGAAATCATACTTACGTCATAGTTGAAAAGATTTAGAGATCTCCGGAAAAGATTACAAGAGCCAGATAAGATCCTGGGAAAACCTATGGGTTATGGGCCCACTCAAAGAAACCACCGTTGAAAAGATTGCTAGAAGGATTGATATAGCACCGGTAAAAAGAAAAACTAGATGAGGTTGAGCACCTTGAAATAATTGAAAAGATTAAAAACAAGAATTACTGAGATAACCTCAACGCTCCGAATAGAAAAGAGAGGAATAAATGAACAACATAGGCTGAAAAGAATCTCCAACATGGGAAAGAATCAGAAGGAAGAATAGGATATGATGAACACGGACAACTGAATTAATTCACCGGAAAAGATAACACGACTGAATAAGGATGAACACGAAGCTCCTGAGAATCTTCACAATGAAACACCGGGTAAGAGAGAAAAGAACAGACAAAGGAAGCACAAAGAAGAGAAAACTCTTTGATGAAAATTGAATCACTGAAGAAAAAGGGTGGGAGGGCGGGGAAAAACAAAGACAACTTGAGACAGATGAGACGAACTCCGAAAAGAATTGAGAGAATGATCTGCAAAAACTGGAGAAGATTGAATTCAGTTGCAGAGAAGCACACCGGTTGAATGGAATTGATACGATGACTCCGGTTGACAAGAATTGATAAGACAACTGATTGAGCAAAAGAATTAGCATTCACATAAAAATATGAGAACACCTCTTAGGAAAGATCTGAAATCACCACTTGACACCGAAGCAACTTGAATTACCATATTCAACACAACAAAGGATGCGGCTTACAATTAGCCAGAACAAACTCATGAGAAAGATTTCGTCCGATATTTTCGTGGACAGGAATCCACTAGATGTCGAACCCCGACCTAACATCATGCATTTGTTGAAAGATTGTCCTATAAGCAACTACTTTAATTCCCACCTATTAATTCCCAAAATATCTGGTCATGCAATCTGGTACACGGATACAAGGAGTAATATCACACAACTCCTATACTAACCCGTCACCTGTATCACATCCTCAACACACAACCAGAATCTCGGACCTTCATCTATTACACACCCTCGTGATCACAACGATACAAAGTATGACAGTACTCCCGAACAATCTGCACCAGTACTGGGGACATCGGGTTATCTCGCCACTACTAGTATTGAAGAAATTACAAACATCCTTCGTCCTGAGATACTAAGAAATCTGAATGATAACGATGTGCTCAAGAATCCCCTGGAGCTCAACTCCCCTGAAACTTAAAGCAGATAGGAGGCACCAAGACAGAACTCTGTCACATCGGCATCATATAGATTCCAAAAATATCCGAGTGATCCTAAAAAAAATTGAGTGAGAAGAGGAGTAGAATAAATTATTACGTCAAGATTCCTCACCAGAGCATAGAAGAGGAGAAAAAAGAATCCTACTCTCCGATATATAACTAGACTCAAAGCAGTTTTTCACTAGACTCGACTCGGCCAAGTTCGATCAATCAAGGGGGCTCCTAGGTCGGTACTACTCTGATACCAACTTGTCACGCCCAAGATCCGACCCTATCCTCAATTTGGCACGAAGGCCTCGTCAGGGATAGAAGCGCATCTCGTCGTGTCGCAAGAATGGATATCGCTACAAGTACATGTACTGAAAAGAAGAGTTATATATATAGAGTTGGCTTACACTCGCCACAATCTACATCAGAGTCACAACAGTACATTACATAATCATCAAGAGTAAGAGCAGGGTCCGACTACGAACGAAAACAAACGAGAAAAGAAGAACGACGTCCATCCTTGCTATCCCAGGCTGCCGGCCTGGAACCCATCCTAGATCGATGAAGAAGAAGTAACTCCAAATGAACAATTAACGCGCTCGCGTCAAGTAACCTTTACATGTACCTGCAACTGGAGTTGTAGTAATCTGTGAGCCACAGGGGACTCAGCAATCTCATTTCCAAAGGTATCAAGACTAGCAAAGCTCATTAGGTGAGGTATAGTTAAGTGGGGAGGTTGCAGCAGAGGCTAAGCATATATATATGGTGGCTAACTTACGAGTACAAGATATAAGAGGGGGAAGATCTACGCATAACGGACGTGAACTATTGATGATCAAATGAATGATCCTGAACACCTACCTACGTTAGAAATAACCCCACCGTGTCCTCGATCGGAGAAGGAACTCACGAAAGAGACAGTCATGGTTACGCACACAGTTGGCATATTTTAATTAATTAACTTCAAGTTATCTAGAACCAGTGTTAAATAAAGCTTCCACGTTGCCACATAACCGCGGGCATGGCTTTCCGAAAAGATTAAACCCCGCAGGGGTGCTCCAACTAGTCCATCACAAATTACCACAAGCCGCATAGAAATCCTCAATCACGAAGCTCGCGATCTCGTCGGATTCCCTAGTGGAAAACCTCAACTCTGAGATTACCCAAAGCATCACTGGAATCGATGCACAAGATATCTCGTCAAAGGTAAAACTAATCCAGCAAGGCCGCCCGACGTGTCGACGATCCCGATAGGAGCCGCGTATCTCGTTCTCAGGACACGACGGATAAGCACAGCGTACGCTGGCCTAATAGAAATCTCTCGAGTTACCCCGGGTTGGCCCCGCAAACGGCTCTAGTTTTGGACCAGCACCAACAGCACTGGCCCCCCTGTATTATGTGAAATTACTCCTCGGGTTCATGACGCCCTATGCTTTCAGTATTAGCAAGTTATTATGTTGGGCAAATGTAGTACCAATGTTGGGCCTTGCCGGACCAGCTTTAATCTAAAACGAATTATCAAGGGGGTCCCCATAACAACCCCGATCGTGTTAGGAGCGCTCGTTTATGGAACATAACACCGGTAGCCAAAACTAAGGGGGCAAAGGTGGAACAAAACACCAGGCTAGAAAGGCCAAGCCTTCCACCTTTTACCAAGTATATAGGTGCATTAAATTAAATAGCATTAATATGGTGATATAACAAAGAACCCATGTTTTCACATGGAAGCATCTGCACCTGCAACTAGCAACGTTAACAACAGGGTTAAGAAAGCGGTAACATAGCCAATCAGTGGTTTGCTAGGTCGAACAGGTTGAAGGTAATCATGGCATTGTTGAGAGGCTGATATTTAACATGTGGTAGGCAACGAGACATAATCGATAGAAGCGATAAAACTAGCATGGCAATGATAGTAATGGTATCTGGGGAAATGGTCATCTTGCCTGAGATCCCGCTTGGAAGAAGAACAACTCGGTGAAGCAGACGAACCAACATAGTCGAACGGGTCCTCACATTCCGACACGCTTGCGGAACTCTATCGAGACGGAGCAAACCGAAAACAACATCAACACAGATATTCACCACACGATGCACAACATGATGCACAACCTACTATGATGCATGAACAGGTTAAAATGTAGGGCTTGGCATGGCAATTCACCTCACGCAAACACTACACATTAAGTGAAGCTCGATATGCAACGGGTTGCATATCGACGAAACTCCACGATTAATTATTTAATTCAAACATCACGAGCAAGAAGAGAAAGGAACAGGCGTCGCCAGGGCGAGCGAGAGGGAACCATGGCGGCAAGTCAGAAACGATGCCACGACAACATTCCTACCACGATACTCGTCGAGATATCGTGCCAGCGTACTGGGAACGCGTGCGGGAACGGTAAACAAAGATGGGGTGATCTCGTATATCGGGTTCCCGTGTGTCGGGGCACAACATAAGAGGAACACAACGTGCCACGGGCAACATACGGTGCAACATACATACAACTCATACATCATATTCGTTCGTTACACGACACGTCTCATCGGTATACCTTCGAAGCGTGCAATTCGAAGCTGATCGGTTCGTAGCGGATGTCGTGGAAGTCATGGTCGTCGTGGAAGTAGTGGTCGTCGGGTCTCGTCGACGGTAGTCGTTCTCTTGTCGTTGGTGCACGGTCTTCGCATCGGTTGTCGAACATGTTCCGGGGGTCGTCGAGGACGACGTGGTTCTCGCCGATCTTGTCGGTTCCATGAAGGAGGGAATGACGCACGCGGTCTTCAACGACATAACCGGCGACATCAAACAGCAACGCGACGCAAGCAGCACCAGCAGCACGCAACGGCGACACAACAGCAACATGCCACCATCTAACAGCAGCAACTTGCAACAGCAAACTAGCAAGCTAGCAGCACATAGCCTAACTAGCAAGGCCAGCAGCAAAAACTACCTAGCAGCTAGCAAGCAACAACAACTACACCTAGCAAGCATCTACAACGGCCTAACAACAAGCACTAGCCACCTAGCAGCAAACTACAAGCAGCGGCAACTAGCTAGGCAAGCAAGGCAGCAGCAACAACAATCGACAGCAACAGCTAGCATCAGGCAGAAACAACACGCGACAATGGCAAAATTCAGGCCAGCAAGCAACAACAGGCAGAAAACGACTAAGCAACTAGCCTAGCGGCAGCACACAGCGCGTCGGCAGGCAGCAGCAAGCAAGCACAGGTAGCAGGCTAACAACCCAAGCAGCAGCCAGCAAAGCAACGCCAGCAGGTAGCTACAACAAGCAGCATCGGCAACAACATTAGGCAGCAACAAGCAAGGCAACAACATCAGCGGCAGCGGCGCAAGACGGTGGCAGCGCCTCGGCATGGGGCGAGCACGACTGGCTCGGCAACCGGAGGCGGGGCGAGGTCGTCGAGGGGAGCAGGACGGCGGGGGCGCGCACCGGCGGTGCGGCGAGGGTGGCGAGGGCATGGCCACGGTGAGCGCGGGATCGGCGAGGCCACGGGGCTATGGGGCTGGCGCACGAGGAAGAAAGGGGAACGAGGAGGAGGTCGCGCGAGGGGAGCAGGGCGACGGCACTGCGGGAGGACGAGGGGTAACGGGCTCGGCGGCTAGGGTTGGAGGGGGGGGGTCCAGCTGGGCCTTGGCCGGCTGGGCCTCTCCCTCTTTGGGTTTTTTTTGCTTTCTAACAAAATCAGAAAAACAAACATAAAGAAAAAAAATAAGTTTTTAACAAAATGAAGAAAATGTCTTTTACTCCTTTTAAAGAAATATACCCAACTTTAAAAATAGATTGACATTTTTTTAAACGAATAAAAACTAAAACCTTTTAAAGAATTAAAAATTAAAACCCTTTTGAAGAATAAAATAAAACCTCTTTTAGTTAAAGAATAAAATAAAAGCCCTTTAAAAGAGAAAAGTAAATGAGACGGTTTAAAATAAAATACAAGGAGAAATAAAATAAAAACCAAGGGTTGCCCCCACATTTAGTAAAAGGATTTTTAAAAGAAGACGAATTTTTTAAAAGGGGGTTAACACGGAAACTTTAGCAAAACCACAAAAGGAATAAGAGAGGAAGGAGAAGGTTTTAGGTCCGCCATGCAACAGGGTTTGGCGGTGGCTCTCACGCACCCACTCTCATCACGCCAACAAACGACGTCACACTCACAAAGCACTAACACCCAACAACACGGAGCAACAAGCAACACCGACAAAACAGAGTTGACATGATGCCATGCATGATGCCATGATGCAAACTACATGATGAAGCAACAAACAAAAATAACCACACGACGGAAATGGAATAAAGGAGGGAATCTCTGGAGCGTCGGTCTCGGGCTGTCACACCAACATTATGTAGCTTCAAAAAGATCAACATTTGATGAACAATCACATGTTAAAGACCGTTTCAATTATAAGGAATCGGTCGAGAGGACAAGGAAGAATAAAGAGGTGGTCAAGCAAGTTTACCGCATTAAAAGACATGGTCGTAAGAGTGCTAATTCAGATTTGATCTCAAATAAAAAAAGAGCCAATTAAAATGTTGACATCGGCTAATAAAGGCGACGAGGCACCTCAATCAAGTGCCAAATCCGAAGAGAAGACGTTGAAAGTGCACAAGGTAAAAAAGGAATTGCCATTGCTTCAAACAAAATCACGGCCAGGGTGCCCACTCAGCTTATCATGTTGGTAAAAGAATAAATTACAAAAGCTTAGTGCACAAGAGCTTGAAAAGAGGAACATGGCATGGGTTACCAAAGGAAGTATTCAAAATAAAAATTATGTGAAAGCTTCCATTGCAAAAAGTGCACCAAAGGTGAAGAAGGAGAAGAGTGAAAGCTCCGAACAACCAAGCCGAAGGTTTGTGCGTCAAAATCTTTGGCTCAAACAGTATCCATATTCTTCAACTATGCAAATGCCATGGATTTCACCCTCAAGTATGATTGGTTACCCTCCATGGGCTTATTTTGATCCATGGATGCAATATAATTTCTTACATCATGCAACGGTATTACCACATCATCATACATTCGATTAACTACATTTTTGTTGCTAATGGCCGATATAAAATTACCGTGCTAATAGTATAGATGGATGATATATACTTATTGTCCAAAGAATATGCAAAATGGACAATGGAGTGTTGACATCATCCTTAGAACAAACTATGTGAAAGTTATGTTTGGGCACGCAAGCTTCGCCGAAAAACAGGGGGGGCATGTGTTGACTATTGACACCAAATTTTGGCATGGAAGAAAAGATTATTAATATGGCTTCAAATGAAGAAGTGCTCGACATGAAAAAGTTTCATAGTGTTGACATGAACATCTTTGAAGTTTGGACCATCGTCTTCCGATCTCATCTCGAAGGTTGAAAGTGTGCTCAAAATACTAAGATTTCATATTCAAAGTACTCTTCAGTCGATTAAGCCCCAAGATGACCTCATATGAGAAAATGTTATACATAGATTGTCTTTGTCTCGTCGAATCGATCAATTTTGATATGAAAATCATCTCAATCTGAGATCGTATGCAAAAGCTAAAGTCATCAGAGTGCGGCCCTATGACAAACCAAAAAGTGGCACGCCCAATCAGACACGTGCATAATAAGTAGCGTCCTGATTGCTTGTTTTGCACGAGCATTTAGGCCCACAAGACGGCCTTGAATCAAAAAATATCCAACAAGAAAGTTGTTCGTCTCATCGAAACGATTACATTTTCTTTTGGGCTCAACTTCATCCGAGATTGTTTTCGTCTCGTGAGACCCAAACACCAAACTGCTGCCTTGGACGTACCTAAATTCGAGTTCGGTTAATTTTAGAAAGTTTTGGATGGGATTTGGAGTTTTTTTGTACAGCCACCTCATAAATAGATGAGAGGTGACGACCGATTGAACAACACACAACCGACCAAATCAATCTACCACATTTTAGCTTTACCTTTATCTCTCTCCCTTGTTCTTCTTCTTCCTCGTTCTTCGTTTGTTCTTCTAGTTGCACGACGGCGATTCACGAGGCCCTAAGGGAGATCAGGTCGACCTAAGACAGTCCATAGCCGACGTGCACCCTAACGAGGTCCCTCCCGGGCGTGTGGGTTTTCGGCTCTACAAAAGCACCCGCCGGATTGTTTGTGTTCCGCGTTTCCGGCCGGGTCTCCTACGACGTGAGCTATGGAGCATCACCCCCGACATCGAGGGTACACGGTGACGTTTTGTGTGTGAACAAGTGTCGTATTTTTTGTATGCCGACATGACCACGATTGATATGTATGGCCTTTTTGTGTGTGCTGGTAAGTGTGCCGACCAATGAAAAGTACGTGAGCATAAACTTTGTGATGTGTTTTTAAATGCTCGCATGGCCGCTGACCACTTTTTTCTATATTCGTTGTAGCGGATGACTGGTTGGTCGAAATACGAGCGTCCATCGACACATAAGAGCATCTACAACTGGACCCTCAGACTCTTCGCAAACGCTCAGGCAGGCCGCCCGGTCACCGCTTGGTCATAAAAAATCGACCTAGACGGGCCTCTCAAACCGATCTCAAATGCCCGGGCTGACCGGTACCCCCGTTTCCAATCCAAATATGGGCCGGATATGGGGAAGCCTCGGCGCGCCCACCTGGTCCGTGCTGGCCCGCATCTACCTCACATATATTCATCCCCATTCGCTCGCCGGACCAAACCCTAGCCACTTCACTCCACTCCCCTTCACTCCCATCCGCCACCCAAGCTCACATCCAGCATGGTTGGCAGCGGATCCGAGTCCTTCACCTCCAGATCCGTCGACCATGAGCTTGTCCCACGCGGCCCCGAGGAGGAGATGGCCGTCCGGCTTGCGCTCCACCGCTCTCGGGAGGCGGACGCATGATGGTATCGCTCAGACTCGCAACTCTAGGGATCCATTGCTTTCGCACAACCGGTGCTTGGATCCGACGTTGCTGCCTCACCGGAGACGACGCGGTCCATTTGGCGTCCGAACGCCATGGCAGAAGCGCAACCCCTCCGTTGGCGCGCCAAGCACGAAGCACGGTCGACCTCAGATGATGTCATGGCGTGGCGTGCCAAGCAGCCACGGGATGTGGCGGAGGCCCTCACTACGACGAAAGTTAGAGAAGTGGAATCACACTCTCCGACGCCCTGTAGGGTGCAGTAGTGCCGTGGTGGACGTCGACTCCTCCATGAAGGATCCGTCACTGACCTCATGTCGATTAGCCCCGTCCAGGTTACGGGTTCGGGCATGGGAGACGATGGGAGCTCGACTCGTGTGAGTCAGCTAGTGTCCTATGTCCTACTCTACCTCGTTAGCGATCAGACCAACACTATAAGGGGCGCAACCAGCCGCCGGACATGGACACGACGGAGCTGGACGAGCTCCGCTTATTACTAGTTTTACGTTGCATGTAATAGTATGAATTTAAGGTTTTTAATTTAAAATATTCAAATATAGACTGTATTATTTAAGACGTGATTGGTCACTATCCACGTCGGATTTGAGGATCCGTGTGTTGATGGCTAAAGAAACAAACTACGTTCGTTTGAGTCACTCTGAGTTTATCTCCACTTGACCGGGCGACGTAAGCATGGCCACGGGCACGTGTCCGTGGCTCCGCTACCCACACGCAAAAGAAGCCGGCCCGCCGGGCCAGCCTCGAACAAATCCCACCGTTTAACCAGGACCGCTCGCTCCTCCCACCCACCCCACACCCAGGCCCGGCCACGCACGCCGCCCTACCACAACGCGCAGGGCGACACGCCTGCACCGGATTGACCCGGACGGAGAGAGAGAGAGAGAGAGAAAAAAAAAGGCGCCGCACGCAGCACGCAGGCGCCATGCCCCCTCAGTTGCGCTTCCCCACCGTCCTCCCCAACCTATACCCCCACCTCCTCCTCCCCCGCTCCCTCCCCCCGTCCCCTCCCCCCTCCCGCCGTCTCCGCCTGCCGCCGCCCCCGACCCGCCACCCGCTCCGCCGCCTGCTCTTCCGAGGCATGGCCTCCTCCGCTACCGGCGAGGCGGCACCGGCCGCCGGGACGAGCGGCGCCGGAGAGGCCGCCGCCCGCCCGCGCCGCGCGCTGGAGGAGCTCTCGTGGGACGAGACCTTCGTCCGCGAGCTGCCCGGCGACCCGCGATCCGACAACATCCCCCGCCAGGTTCGCGCCCCTCGCTCCCCCCCTGCTTGCTCCTAGTTTTGCCGCATGGTGAGCATAGCAGCTAGGTTAATTTCTTGCCGAGTGTTTATCCCCGAGGTTTTATGTCGCAGGTGCTGCACGCTTGTTACACCAAGGTGTCTCCCTCGGCGCCCGTGGAGAACCCTAAGCTCGTGGCGTGGTCCCAGTCCGCAGCTGACCTCCTCGATCTGGATCACAAAGAGTTAGTTGCATATCCCAGCTACTCGCTAGCTTTCTGGCTATGGTTTCCATCGTTCTTGAGAGCATTGTGGCACCCCCCCTTTTGTTGAGGGGCAACTGGTTATTGAGACGTGCATGAAGAATTTTTTACAAATGTGTGTAATTTGCATTGAAATTGTGAACTCACCCTACTCTTGGTAGCTCACAAGTCACAACCTAAAAATGGTCGAGTGAGCAGTAATTTATGTGCGATAAAGGCGACCACACCAGACTGACTAGTAAGATTGTCTACTAACTCTTGTGCACTAAAGGTGATAGTTTCAGTGGTACTTTTAAACATAACAGTTAATTCTTATCCAGAATTAGTGTACCAATATTTCCCAAAGGCTAGTAAGATTGTCTACTAATAACTCCTGTGCACTAATGGTGATAGTTTCAGTAGGTACTTTTAAACACAAGAGTTAATTTCTATCCAGAATTAGCGTACCAATATTTCCCAAAGGGTATCATGTAGAAGATCTGTATTGTCTATGATTTATGAAGCAAAAGACAGACTTGCTACTTAAGTCAAAGTGCTGTTTTCATTTATTCAGACATATATTCACCCCACCCCACCCCACCACCTGTTTCTTTTTTCAAAGTTCACCACTAAGAAATTTCTGTTAAACAAAATGGTTATCGATCAGATATTTTACTATTTTTTCCAAAGGGTAACATGTAAAAGATCTGTATTGTTTACGATTTATGAAGCAAATGGACTTGCTTCTTAAGTCAAAGGGCTTTATTCATTCATAAATACATATATTAACTCCACCCCAACCCCCCTGTTTCTTTTTTGAATCTCATCACTACTTCTGGGGAACAAAAAGGTTATCAATCAGATATTTGACTCTTGACACCAGATCATTAACTGGTAGTTGAACAGAGTGATATGTTGTCAAAAAATCCAGCTGTTCGCGTGAATGAAAGGCATATAAAATACTCTAGGTAGTTCCACGTGGAACATCACATTTTTGTCTTATCTGCAGTTGCCATGAAACATTTGTTATTTGTATTGTCCGGCAAACAGTTATTTTTTTTGTTCTCATGGAAAATGCTAAGCCGAAGGTTAGGCCACGTCGTGTGCTGCTTTGTTTGGTAATACTGGTATATATTTATGTTGCAAAATGCCATGGACAGGGGTGCGTGGAAGTTAGCTATCCACGTTCCAGAGCCATGACTTGGTTTCGAGATCTTATGGGTTTCAACTCTAGCCTACCCCAACTTGTTTGGGACTGAAAGGCTTGGTTGTTGTTGTTGTTGTTGCAAAATGTTGGGCCTTGAAAAATGCTCATACTGGTTCTGGCATTATGCTCTAGTTAAATAATTCCGTGACGGAAACAAGTGAAAATTGTCTCAACTTTAAATGATTTCTAGACAAAGACAAATGAAAATGGTCTCAGCAAAGGATATAGTCAAGTTGAGTGATAATATCTATGGGCCATCCTCAAACCAGTTATCATCATGTCTTTCTGCGCAGAAGTGTGTTCACGTTTTAAGAGGTAAAAGCATCAGGTGTCCAGAAACTTGCTTGGTCCGTGATGATTTTGGTCCACAAACTTGCAGAAGTCGACTCCACCACCCACAAACTTGCATCCCAGGTGCAAAAAAACTAAAGCCAATCCTAAGCCGACATGTGGCACTGCATATTTTGCAGAAAATACCCTGCTGTGCTTGCAAATTACGTGTGGGATACGAGGGCCCTGCTGTTAGTAAACAGAGAGGAATTCAGAGAAAAATTAGGCACAGCCAGGATTCGAACAAGGACCCCCCCCCCTCTGGTAGTAAGTGCTGGCTAACCACTGCACCAAATCAATTGATTTGTCATCCGTGTGAATACATTGTTTATATACTATACATAAGACGGTGCTGCACCTCACATATTGCATGCATGCAGGGGCCGGCGTGTAGGCATAAGTACGAAGGTCATGTCGATGCCACTTTATTCTCCCTAGCTACTTTTCAAGACATTACCATGTCACATGTCTGGCTCGATGTGTACCTTTGCATGGCCCCCCCTTCCAAATGTATTTTTTTCCAACTATGTATAAGAAGCGTTCTGGTCCAGCCCATAGCACTTGACTGATTTTTGGGTACATGCAGCTTCTCATACATGTAGCTCTCCTGGCCAAAAGTCTCTACTAGAACTCCTGATCAGCTAAAACGGATTACAGATTGGGAGACTATATAACAGCCAAATGCACGTGTACTCGTGTAGTACCTTTAATTTTTCTCGCTCAATTTTTGCTGATGCACAAGAAGCAATTTCTGTCGGTGCTTATACACACGGCCAGTGGCGGAGCTATGTGTATAGCTGCAGGGGCCACTGCCGCCCCAGCCTTGGGATGTTTTGTGAACACCCCCCCCCCCCCCCCCCCCCCCAAGTCATCCTAGGCTAGCTCCGCCACTGCACACGTCCATACATGACTTCTTGGGAGTTGACTAGGACTAGGAAACCTAATTCTTTTACTCCCTCTGACTTCAAAATGAAGGCCTATAAAGTCAAGCAGTGAAATGTAACCAAATTTATGGAAAAACTATCAATAATTATAATACCCACCAATGCGTAATAAAATGTTTTCTCATATTATAATTGCCAATTTTTGTAATTACTGACAGTTTTTCCTACAAGCCTTTTCGAATTTTGCACCATTTGACTCTTAAACAAAATTTATGTACCTTCTTTCTAGAGTCGGGGGAGTAGGACTTATCCCTACTTCTAATCATATATTCCTATGGACTCTAGCACTAAGCATTCAAGTCTCATGCTCGTCTCTTATTTTCCCAAATTCAGCGTCATCTCACTGTGACTCGCCTTCATGGAAATTTACCTCGCTCTTGATTGCTTGTCACACAGCGACGCTCTTCCACTGGTTAGGTTATCATTAATTTCAAGAGTGTATATCAGGTGACTTACTTTCTGAATAGATAATCTTTTCTTAAAGAAAAATATGTATAGTGGATGGAAATACTTCAAACACCAGCCCAAACCGTTTGGAGCTAGTACAAAAGTACACAGTACACAATCAAAGATGGTAGATAGTTAAAATATCTACAATACTGTTCAAAGAGACTGAAAATTCCAATCAGGCATATACATCATATAAACATTGAAGCCACGCGTAAAAATAATTATTGAATCCTAGTTCCATGAGGAGTTACCACATAAAAAAAGAGCTCTTTTTTCTGCGGGCAATTCAGAGGGCTTTATTAAACAAGAGCTCTTGCATGGAAGCATCAACGTGTTATTTGTACCTATGCATTACGTACGCACCGGCCCAGCATGCATGCAGACCATGAGGTGCAGCACGGTATTACATATACTCCCTCTGTATCACAATACTTGTTGTTGGGGAGAACTAGTCTAGTTTTCCCCAACAAGTATTTAGGAACAAAGGGAGTAGTATATAAGAAGTATATCTGTACTGATAACAAACGAATTGATTTGGTGCAGTGGTTGGCTAGCTCGTAATACCAGGGCGAGGGCGCGGGTTTGAATCCTGGCTGCCCCTATTTTTTTCTCCGTATTCTTCTCGGTGTGTACCGACAGCTGGGTCCTGGTAGGCGGTAGCCCGTGCATAAATTCCGGACACAGCAGGGTGTTGGTTTTTTTTGCACCTGGGATGTAACTTTGTGGGTGGTGCAGTCAACTTTTACAAGTTTATGGACCAAACCATCACAGACCGCATATAAGTTTCGGGAGCCCTGGTGCCTTTACCTCATGTTTTAACTCCCTGCCCAATGGCATCCATTTGGCATGCAAATTTCTGCATCCTTGCTGATATTGGACATAGAAAAATCACAAAAATAATAATTATCCTATACTTGTTTTCAGGTTTGAAAGGCCAGATTTTCCTCGGTTCTTCTCAGGAGAAACTCCATTGGTGGGAAGGTGTGTGATGCTTGTGCTTAGTATCTTGCTAATTGATTTTGTCAGAATATATAACACTCCTACTGAACAACCACCTGCAGTGTGCCGTATGCCCAGTGTTATGGTGGACACCAGTTTGGTTCATGGGCTGGTCAGTTGGGGGATGGACGAGCAATAACTCTAGGAGAGGTTCTCAATTCTCGAGGTGAGAGGTGGGAGTTGCAGCTCAAGGGTGCTGGAAAGACTCCTTACAGCCGATTTGCAGATGGCCTCGCTGTCCTGCGCAGCAGCATCCGTGAATTCTTATGCAGCGAAGCTATGCATGGTCTAGGCATTCCTACAACTCGTGCTCTTTGTCTAGTTGAAACTGGCAAATCTGTTGTACGAGATATGTTCTATGAGTATGTCAATGATATCTTCAGTTTCTAATCAACATTTTGCTGGATCTACTTCTGCTTTTAGTTTCCCTTCCTGTTTGAATGATTCATAGTTGCTGCTTTGAGAAGGTTCAGCTCTTATACTAGTAGCTACATAATCCGTATGAACATATAAGTAGTACTATCACACTATGCCGTCTAAAATTCCATGTTCCTTTTGTTTGCCTACTAATGCTTTCCTTATCTAATAATGGTTACTTTATTTACTCATCCTGACTTACATGGGCCTATTATTTTGAAGCACTAAATTTCCTGATGTTGATTTATTATCATCCGTTGAATTCTCTGAGGTATTACCAAAACAGCCTCTGGGAACTTTAAAAAGTTACTTAATTGCTACTCTGTAAATGTAGCCAGGCTAAGCATGTTGCACACGGTACCTGGGTGTTCACTCCTCCAGTATTTATTGATCTAAAATATAGGAATCTGAATCATTTTGCCATGATTTATCTCTTGTAGATTTCAGTATACACTACATATTGACATTCCCTTGTGTCGTTGAATAATTTGTTTTTTCTAATATGGCAGTGGTAATGCAAAAGAAGAGCCAGGTGCTATTGTTTGCCGTCTAGCACCATCGTTTTTACGTTTTGGTTCATACCAGATACATGCTACAAGGGGCAAAGAGGACCTTGAAATTGTTCGTCGTTTGGCGGACTACGCAATACGTCATCACTACCCACATCTTGAAAATATTAAAAAGAGTGAAGGTTTATCATTTGAGGCAGCTATAGGTGACTCTCCAGCAATAGATCTTACTTCCAACAAATATGCAGGTAAGCTTCCTTTTATGTTATTTTCTTCGAATGTAGACATTGATCTTGTGAATAACCAACTTCTAACCCCTTGCAATTAACAGCCTGGGCAGTTGAGGTCGCAGAGCGTACTGCTTACTTGATAGCCAGGTGGCAAGGTGTTGGTTTCACCCATGGTGTGCTTAACACTGATAATATGAGTGTGTTGGGCCTTACTATTGACTATGGACCCTTTGGTTTCTTAGATGCTTTTGATCCTAGCTTCACTCCGAATACAACTGACCTACCAGGTAAGAGATACTGTTTTGCAAATCAACCTGATGTTGGTTTGTGGAATATTGCCCAGTTCACTGGGCCATTGTCGGCTGCAGATCTCATCAGCAAGGATGAGGCAAATTATGTAATGGAGAGGTGAATTTATTCTTCCAATCTATACCGTCATCTGCAATATTAATGACATTTACTGTAGTGTTTTGATATGTTCTATATTGTAGGTATGGGACAAAGTTCATGGACGAATATCAATCTATAATGACAAAGAAACTTGGTCTGTCAAAATATAACAAGCAGCTTATTAGCAAGCTGCTGAACAACTTGGCTGTTGATAAAGTCGACTACACAAATTTTTTCCGTCTTCTTTCGAATGTCAAAGCAGACCGTGACATCCCAGAAACTGAGCTACTTGTTCCAATAAAAGCTGCACTCCTGGATATTGGGAAAGAAAGAAAAGAAGCATGGATTAGTTGGGTACAAACATATATTGAGGAAGTATGTTTTTTTCTATATATAAAATTGTTCTCTTCAATTAATTGATCACATAATAATATTTAACTTAATGTGACATAAAAATCAATGATTATATTGCCATTTATCTTTTTGTCTTTGTTTTTTGGTGCTTGACTATTTTCTCAGCCCTAGTCATTTTATGAAGTTGGAGTATATTTTTGTTTTATTTTATTCATTGAGAACAAGCTGGGATACTCTTGGAAACAAAGCAGCATTGCATTTGCATAATTTGCGAATCTCATAATCTACTTGTCTTCTACAATAACTCATGCATTGTAAAATTGTCATTTGCGTGGCAGAAGTTCTAAGATGATGTTATTGTCTATCTCCTCCTGTTGCCATAATGTTTTCCTGTAATGAAACCCCCATTCGGTTGTTGACTGTTGTTCCACCCACCATTCGATAAGTTTGTGCCAGTATTTGGTTTGGACCTCTAGTCATGCCTTATAGTTAGATCGGATCTTTTAAATAACAACACACTGTTACAAATCTAAGCAACATTGGTCTAATGATATGTTAATGCTTTGTGAAGCTGGTGGCTAGCGGTGTCTCTGATGAAGAAAGGAAAGCGGCAATGAACCGTGTCAACCCAAAGTATGTTCTTCGGAACTATCTCTGCCAGACAGCGATTGACGCAGCTGATCTAGGTGATTACGAGGAAGTTCGCCGGCTATTGAAAGTTATGGAACATCCATATGATGAGCAGCCGGGAATGGAGAAATATGCCCGCTTGCCACCAGCCTGGGCATACAGGCCTGGGGTGTGCATGCTATCCTGCTCGTCATGAAACACAACCAGCTGCGACTAATATACAGTGTTGTATACTTTTTTGGGCTGTATAGGAGGTTTACCCTGTAAGATGTAGTGTTCCTAGCGCCGCATTGTTTTATTAGTGCAGCGTGATGTCAGAAACTTAGTTATGCTGTTGTTTGTTGCCTTGGCTTTGAGTGGCAGAGCATTCAGCCGTTCAGGAGCAGTTGGGAAATGGAGTTCTCCATACCTAAAGCTTCCGAGGGTGATGTTACCAGTGGAAAACTCTTGTGTTGGATATTATCGGCTGTTGATCAGGTTTGCATCCGGCAACATGGTTATGTTGAAATTGTTTACGCTGTTATCATGTGCATGTACTGTTGAGCCGCTTTCTTGCATGGTTTAAAGAGCCACGGAGAATCTGTTGGATCGTTATAACTAATTACGGACGGAGGAAGTAAACACTATTTAGAAAAGCTGAATTTTGATTGTTGCTGAAACACTATTTAGAAAAGCTGAATTTTGTCTTTTTTGTGGAGACAAAACAAAAAGACAGTTTTTTGATTCAACTTTGGGAACATGTATGCGTGAAATTTTTTATTTGATTTTTTTGACACTTCAAAACATGCTTAAGATGCAATTTTTAAAAAGTGGGTTCATGTGCCCATGGGTTTCAGGACGTGACCTCTCCAAACTCTTCTACAATATGAGGCACTACATCACTAATTATTTGCTATCAGACATGCTTTTTTTAAGCAAAAACCATAAAACAATAGTACCATAAAACAATAGTTCTACAATATATTTTATAAAGCAAATAATAATACAGGTACAAAGATCAAATGATCCAGGAAAATAAAAGACGAAAGTCAGCCAATGCCTGTTCTTGTAAAAATTGAAAACTGGAAATTAAAAATTATTGTGCAGCCACAGCTTGAGTTCTTCAGAGTGCTTCTGTTTGATCTTATGTTGAAGGAGTTTGAGATCTTGCTTGAAGTGAAACCTCCAAGATTGGATTGTGTGTTGTATGCCTCTGAAGATTTTGTCATTTCTCTGATTCCAAATAGACCAGCAACCCAAAATAACAATTTCTGGTGCAAAAGCATTTGGGAGTTGATCAATTGCAAGTAAAGTTTCCTTATAAAGGAAGGTCCCTCTTTTCTTATTTGGAATTAAAGAATCCCAACAGTCTTGAGCAAAGCCACAGTCCCAAAGCAGATGTAAACATGCTTCTTCAGCATGTTGATTGCAGAGAGGGCAAAAAGGATTATTAAGATGCATTCCTTTTCTCTGTAATAGTGATCTAGTATTTATTAGCTTAAAGATTGGATGCCCAATTCCACCCCCATGAGAAAATCGTACATGTACATAGATGAATATCTATTTGTCAATCCATTACAGATCCATTTGCCCCTTCCTTCATGATTGAGAACGGGCATTAAATCCTCCAATTGCAAAAACTGATTATATGCCTGAGATGACATGGGTGTGTGAAAATGTTCTACCCAGTTTTCAGTTAGACTGAATTCATGATCAGACAGGGAGTCCTTGATGGCATAGAAGTGGAGTTATGGAAACTTTTGTTGTAAAGGTTCAATTGCCCAATTATCTTTCCAAAAAGGGACCGACTGTCCTGAAGAGACCTTGCATGTACTTGCATCTTTGAATTCAGGAAATAATTATAGATGAGCTCTCCACCAGAATGAGCCCTCCATCTTTTCAAAAGGAACAACGTTGTTGTAGTGTTTTTCCCAAATAAGCAGGACCCAAGGAATGTCCTCCTCATTAAGAAACCTATACACACGTTCTTCATCATGAGGGCTTTGTTATGAGTTAGGAGATCTAAAATACCAAGACCTCCTTGTGTTTTGGGCTTGCACACCTTAGACCAAGCAATGTGTTGAAAATATGCCCTAGAGAAAATAATAAATTGGTTATTATCATATTTCCTTGTTCATGATATTTTTTTTATTATCTATGCTATAATTGTGTTGATTGAAAACTCATATACATGTGTGGATACATAGACAACACCGTGTTCCTAGTAAGCCTCTACTAGACTAGCTCGTTGATCAAAGATAGTTAAGGTTTCCTAGCTATAGACATGAGTTGTAATTTGATAACGGGATCACATCATTAGGAGAATGCTGTGATGGACAAGACCCAACCGTAAGCATATCATTTGATTGTATGACTAAGTTTATTGATATTGCTTTCTGCATGTGAAGTATCTGTTCCTAAGACCATGAGATCATGCAATTCCCTGACACCATAGGAATGCCTTGTGTGTATCAAACGTCATAACATAACTGAGTGATCGTAACGCTGCTCTACAGGCATATCCGAGTGTGTCTGTTGGGTTGGCATGGATCGAGAGTGAGATTTAGCACTCCGTATGAAGAAGAGATATCTTTGGGATCACTCGGTAGTACAACATCAAAAGAAGCTTGCAAGCAATGTGACTAAGGAGTTAGTCACGGAATCTTGTATTACAAAACAAGTAAAAAGACTTGCCGGTAACGAGATTGAACAAGGTATGGATATACAGATGATCGAATCTCGGGCAAGTAACATACCGTTGGACAAAGGGAACTGCATACATGATTGATCGAGCCCTTGGCATCGTGGTTCGACCGATAAAGATCTTCGTGGAATATGTGGGAACCAATATGGACATCCACGTTCCGCTATTGGTTATTGACCGTAGAGGTGTCTCGATCATGCCTGCATAGTTCTCGAACCCACAGGGTCCGCACGCTTAACGTTCGATGACGAGATAATATTGTTGAGTTATGAATGTTGGTGACTGAAGGTTGCTCGGAGTCCTGGATGAGATCCCGGGCATGACGAGGAGCTTCAGAATGGTACGGAGGTAAAGATTGATATATGGGAAGTTGATATTCGAGTTATGGAAAGGTTTCGGGACTTACTAGTTTTCTGACGGAGTTGCCGGAAGTGTTCCAGGGGTCCACCGGGAGGGTCCACCTGCCCCTGAGAGCCCCATGGGCCATGAGAGTAGGCACACCAGCCCCTGGTGGGCTGCCCGCCCCTCCCACCAAGAGGCCCATGCAGCCAAGGGCTAGGGCAACCCCATGGTGGGGCGCCACCCGTGGCCTTGGGTGGCAAGGCACCCACCTTGGGCGTCGTCCCACCCTAGGGGAAACCCTGGGGGCAGCCTCCTTCACCCCTACATATATGAGAGGAGAGGGAGGCAACCAACACACCAAGCCTTGGCGGTGCCCTTCCTCTCTCTCTCTTTCTAGTAGTTTTTCTCCCCCGTCGCATCGCAACAACGCTTGACGAAGCCTTGTCGAGATCACGCCACCACCACCGTCACCATGCCATTGCGTTGCCGGAGAACTCATCTACTACTCCGCCTACGCTTTCTGGATCGAGGAGGTGAAGACGTCGTCGAGCCGTACGTGTGCTGAACGCGGAGGTGCTGTTCGTTCGGCTCTAGATCAGGACGGGTCGTGATTGGATCACGAAGACGTTCGACTACATTAACTGTGTTTCTTAATGCTTCCGCTTAGCGATCTCAAGGGTATGTAGACGCACCTCCCTGTCGTAGCTATACATCTCGATAGATAGATTTTGAGTGTGTGTAGGATTTTTTTTGTTTCCCATGCAACGTAACCCAACAATGGTATTAGTGCTAGGTCTACGCGTAGATGATATGCACGAGTAGAACACAAAGTGTTTGTGGGCGTTGATGTTTAGATTGCTTACTTCCTTAGTCTTATCTTATTTCGCCGGTATTGTGGGATGAAGCGTCCCAGACCAACCTTACTTGTCCACGTACAAGAGACCGGTTCCACTGGCTGACATGTAACTTGGTTGCATAAATGTGGCTGGCGGGTGTTTGTCTCTCCCACTTTAGTTGAATCAGATACGACACATGCGGTCCTCGTAGAAGGTTAAATAACAACTTGAATATCATTGTTGTGGCTTTGCGTAGGTAAGAACGGTTCTTGCTAGTTGCCCATAGCAGCCACATAAAACTTGCAACAACAAAGTAGATGGCGTCTAACTTGTTTTTGCAGGGCATGTTGTGATGTGATATGACCAAAGACATGATGTGATATATGTGATGTATGAGATGATCATGTTTTGTATAGATTATCACGACTTGCATGTCGATGAGTACGGCAACCGGTAGGAGCCATAGGGTTGTCTTTAATTTATTTGTGCCATTTGCTTTACTTTATCGCCACGAGTTAACAATAGTTGTAGAAGAAATAGTTGGTGCGGCAACCACATGACGACAGGATGATGGAGGTCATGGTGTCATGTCGGTGACGATGAAGATCATGCCGGTTATTTGGAGATGAAGATCAAAAGCACAAGATGATAATGGCCATATCATGTCACTTATATGATTCGCATGTGATGTTTATCTTTTATGCATCTTATTTTGCTTAGGACGAGGTAGCATTATAAGATGATTCCTCACTAAAATTTCAAGATAAAGTTGTGTTCTCCCCAAATGTGCACCGTTACGAAGGTTCGTTGTTTTGAAGTACCTCGTCATGATCAGGTGTGATAGACTCTACGTTTGCATACAACGTGTGTAAGCTAGTTTTGCACATGCACAACATTTGGGTTAAACTTGACGAGCCTGGCATGTATAGATATGGCCTCGGAATATAGGAGACCAAAAGGTCGAACATGAGTCATATAGTGGATATGATCAACACGGATATGTTCACAATTGAAACCACCTCATCTCACGTGATGATCGGACTTGGTTTGCTGGATTTGGATCATGTCACACTCAGACAACCTGAGGGATGTTGATTTGAGTAGAAGTTCTTTAGTAATAATATTAATTGAACTCATTATAATCAACATAGTCTAAGTTGTCTTTGAAAATTATGTTGTAGACCAATGGATCACGCAGTAGATCCCTTGAATTTTTAATGTGTTCCTAGAGAAAGCTAAGCTGAAAGATGATGGAACTAACTATGCAGAGTGGGTCCGTAATCTAAGTATTATCCTCACGGCTTCGCAAAAGGCTTATGTCCTTGATGCAACGCTTGGTGCGCCACCCCCTCCAGTGTCGCTTGTAGATGTTGTGAACGTCTCGCTGGCGCGTGCTGATGACTACTCAATAGTTCAGTGCGCCATGTTGTACGGCTTAGAATCGGGGCTTCAAAAGCATTTTGAACGCCATGGAGCATATGAGATGTTCCAAGATTTGAAGTTGGTATTTCAAGCAAATGCTGAGATCAAGAGGTATGAGACCTCCGATAAATTATTTGACTGAAATATGGAGGAGAATAGTTCTGTCAGCGAACACATACTCAGAATGTGTGGGTACTACAACCATTTGCCTCAGTTGGGAGTTGAGCTTCAACCAGAGACGATCACTGACAGAGTTCTCCAGCCAGTGCCACCTAGCTACAAAGGCCTCGTGATGAACTATAATATTCAAGGGACGAACAAGTCCAACTCCGAGCTATTTGCGATGCTGAAAGTCACGGAAGTAGAAATCAAGAAGGAGCATCAAGTGTTGATGGTGAATAAAACCACGAGTTTCAAGAAAGGCAAGGGAAAGAACAGAAACTTCAAGAAGAATGGCAAGCCAGTTGCCGCTCCCGTGAAGAAACCCAAGGCTGGACCCAAGCCTGAGACTAAGTGCTTCTATTGCAAGGGAACTGGCCACTGGAAGCGGAATTGCCCCAAGCATCTGGTTGATAAGAAGGCTGGCAACGCCAACAAAGGTATGTTTGATATACATGTTATTGATGCGTATCTTACTAGTTCTCGTAGTAGTCCCTGGGTATTTGATACCAGTTCGGTTGCTCATATTTGTAACCCAAAATAGGAAATGGTTCCAAGGTTAATGTGATCGCCCTCGACACGCTCGCTCTTCGATTACCATCGGGGTTAGTTATTAACCTAAATAATTGTTATTTGGTGCCTGCGTTGAGCATGAACATTACATTTGGATCTTGTTTAATGCAAGATGGTTGCTCATTTAAATTAGAGAATAATGGTTGTTCTATTTATATGAGTTATATCTTTTACGGTCATGCACCCAATATGAATGGTTTATTATTGTTGAATCTCGATAGTGATGCTACACATGTTCATAACAATGATGCCAAAAGATGTAGAGTTAATAATGATAGTACCACTTTCTCGTGGCAGTGCCGCTTGGGTCATATTGGTGTAAAATACATAAAGAAGCTCCATGCTGATGGACTTTTGGAATCACTCGATTTTTAATCGCTTGACACATGCGAGTCATGACTCATGGGCGAAAACCCCGTTTTTCGGTACAATGGAACAGGCAAGTAACTTATTGGAAATTATACATACTGATGTGTGTGGTCCAATGAGTGTTGAAGCACAGTCGATATCATTATTTTCTTACCTTCACTCATGATTTGCATAGATATGGATATATTTACTTGATGAAGATATATTTGGACAAGAGTTTTTCAATGAAAGACCTCGGAGAAGCTGCTTACATATTAGGCATCAAGATCTATAGAGATAGACCGAGACTCTTAATAGGACATTCATAAAGCACATACCTTGATAAGATTTTGAAGAAGTTCAAAATGGACCAGTCTAAGAAGGGGTTCTTGCCTGTCCTGCAAGGTGTGAAGTTGAGTAAGACTCAATGCCTAGCGACTACAGATGATAGAGAAAATATGAGTGTCATCCCCTATGCCTCATTCATAGGCTCTATCATGTATGCAATGATGTGCACAAGACCAGATGTCAGCCTTGCCATAAGTATGGCCGGAAGTTTTCAAAGTGATCGACGAGTGGAACACTGAACATCGGTCAAGAATATCCTTAAATACCTAAAAAAGACTAAGGAGATGTTTCTATTTATGGAGGTGATCAAGAGCTCATCATAAAGGGTTATGTTGATGCTAGCTTTGACACAGATCCGGATGACTCTAAATCACAAACCGGATACATATTTATTCTGAATGGTGGAGCGGTGAGCGAATGTAGTACCAAGCAAAGCGTGGTATTGGATTCTACATGTGAAGCGAAGTACATAGCTGCTTTAGAAGCAGCGAAGGAAGGTATCTTGATGAAGCAGTTCATGACAGATCTTGGAGTTGTGCCCACTTCACTAGATCCAGTGACCCTTTTTTGTGACAACGTTGGTGCCATTGCTCTAGCCAAGGAACCCAGGTTTCATAAAAGGACAGTACACATAAAGCGTTGCTTCAATTCCATCCGTGATTATATCAAGGAGGAGGACATAAACATTTGCAAAGTATACACGTATCTGAATGTTGCAGACCCATTGAGTAAACCTCTTCCACGAGCAAAACATGATCAACACGAGAACTCTATGGGTGTTAGATTTATTACCATGTAATACTAGATTATTTACTAGTGCAAGTGGGAGACTGTTGGAAATATGCCCTAGAGGCAATAATAAATTGGTTATTATCATACTTCTTGTTCATGATAATCATTTATTATCCATGCTATAATTGTATTGATTGGAAAGTCATATACATGTGTGGATACATAGACATCACCATGTCCCTAGTAAGCCTCTAATAGACTAGCTCGTTGATCAAAGATGGTTAAGGTTTCATAGCCATAGACATGAGTTGTCATTTGATAATGGGATCACATAATTAGGAGAATGATATGATGGACAAGACCCAACCGTAAGCATAGCATTTGATCATATGACTATGTTTATTGCCATTGCTTTATGCATGTCAAGTATGTGTTCCTAAGACCAAGAGATCATGCAACTCCCTGATATCGTAGGAATGCCTTGTGTGTATCAAACGTCACAACATAACTGGGTGATCATAAAGATGCTCTACAGGTATATCCGAGGGTGTCTGTTGGGTTGGCATGGATCGATACTGGTATTTGTCACTCTGTATGATGAAGATGTATCTCTGGGCCCACTCGGTAATATAGCATCACAAGAAGCTTGCAAGAAATGTGACTAAGGAGTTAGTCATGGTATCTTGTATTACGGAATGAGTAAATAGACTTGTCGGTAACGATATTGAACTAGGTATGGAGATACCGACGATCAAAAATCGGGCAAGTAACACACCGCTGGACAAAGGGAACTACATACATGATTGATTGAATCCTTGGCATCGTGGTTCGACGAATAAAGATCTTCGTGGAATATGTCGTAACTAATATGGGCATCCAGGTCCCGCTGTTGGTTATTAACCGTAGAGGTGTCTCGGTCATGTCTGCATAGTTCTGGAACCCGCAGGGTCTGCATGCTTAACATTCGACGATGAGATGGTATTGTTGAGTTATGTATGTTGGTGACCGAAGGTTGTTCGGAGTCCCGGATGAGATCCCGGACATGACGAGGAGGTTCAGAATGGTCCGGAGGTAAATATTGATATATGGGAAGTTGGTATTCGAGTTCCGAAAAGGTTCTGGGACTTACCGATTTTGTGACAGAGTTACTAGAAGTGTTCGGGGGTTCATCGGGAGGGTCCACCTGCCCCCGGAGGGCCCCATGGGCTGTGAGAGGAGCTGCGCCAGCCCCTGGTGGGTTGATCGGCCCTCTCACCAAGAGTCCCATGCGACCAAGGGCTAGGGCAAGCTCAAGGTGGTGCACCACCCCTTGCCTTGGGCGGCAAGGCACCCACCTTGGCCGCCACCACACCCTAGGGGAAACCCTAGGTGCCGGCCTCCCCCACCCCTCCCCATATATATATATATATACATATATATATACATATATATATACATATATATATATATATATACATATATATGAGTGGAGAGGGATGCAACTAACACACCAAGACTTGGCGGCGCCCTCCCTATCTCTATCTAGTAGTTTTTCGTCTTCGTCGCACCGCGACACCGCTTGGCAAAGCCCTGCCAAGATCGCACCACCACAAACGTCACCATGTCATTGTGTTGCCACATAACTTCGCTACTACTCTGCCTACGCTCACTGGATCAAGGAGGTGGAGACGTCGTTGAGCCGTACGTGTGCTGAACGTGGAGGTGCTGCCTGTTCGCCACTGGATCAAGACGGATCATGATTGGATCGTGAAGACGTTTGACTACATGAACTACATTTATTAGCGCTTACGCTTAGAGATCTACAAGGGTACATAGATGCACTCCCCTCTCATAGCTATACATCTCTATAGATAGATCTTGGGTGTGTGTAGGAATTTTTTTGTTTCTCATGCAACGTAACCCAACACAATCAGGGTAGAGCCTTTGTCTATCCTACCATATTTTCTCCAAAAGAAGTGCTTGAGATGTTTATTGATTTGCTCTGTCACCCCAATTGGGAGAGCAAGGGTGCACATAAAGAGAACTGGTAGGGAAGCAAAAACAGGCTTGATTAACTGAAACCTTCCATCATATGTGAGCATTGTGGAGCATCTAGAGAGCCTTCTTTCAATTCTTTGCACTATAGGGTTGAAGTATTCAATTTTCAGTCTAGAGGTGCTTAGCTAACAAGTGGGAAACATGATACTCCCTCCGTTCCTAAATCTAGCGCGCACAAGTTTTTTGGACAAATTCCTCAATGTAGTGAGCTGATTCAAATTTGAAATGGTGAGCGGGCGTGGGTGGGGCCAGCAACTAGTAGACGTGGATGCGGGAATGCATTAACTTTCCCTCCAATTACTCTCTGGGCCAAGAGGATGCGTGGCTGAGGCGATATGCACCCGAGGTCAGTACAAAGTTGGTGGAGGGGTATATTGGGACAAAGTACATGTGCGAGTGGCGTAGCCACTCGGTGGATAGGGTGGTCCATGGACTACCCTGAAATTCCACCATAGCCAATATATAGGGTAGAAAAAAGATATATATTTTTTACAATGCATAAAACATGAAATTTTTATTATTGGACCACCTTGGCTCACCGAGCTAGCTACGCCACTGACACGTGCCATCACACACATTGATATTGGAGCTGAACCAAAGGCGCACTAGATTTAGGAACGGAGGGAGTATGTCCTTGTCCCAATCTTTCTTTGTGTGTAAGTAACCATGTTTGTCATCATTTACTTTAAGGCTGCATCATTCTTGACATGAATGTATATCTAGTTATGCAAAGTGGGAGAAAATCTTTTAATTTTAGACCCCAACAGAAAATGCCATTTGATATTGTATTAATAAGCTTTAAAAATCAATTTTCTTATTAGATGAGGGAAGTTGTTTTTTTTTCTCCACTCCAAATTTTACTTCTCTTTATATACATTTCGTGGAGTCTTCATAGAATGAGCACTATTTCCAAAATACTTTGTAGACATAAAGCAGTTTGTCTAGGTTTTGAACATCTAAGCATAAGCAAGCCTTCAAACTATTTTTGTGCATGATCCAGGGGAAGGGGCGGGAGGTGATCCATCTGTGGGGAATTGGGGATACATAAGTAAAAGATTGGACTCTTGGAGGTAGAGGGGTGTGATGTCTGAAGTTATTTCTAAGTTTCTCACTAGTAATCATGTTTTGGGAGGGGGTGTTTTATGCTCATGTCTGAGTAGGAGGGGTGGATTTGAGGATTAACTTCTCAAATTTTAAATTTTAAGGGTAAGAACTAGTTAGTGTTAACTCCTAAACAAAATCCTTTTTTGGAAGTTAAATTATTTTGGGGAAGGTATGGAGATGCTCCAAGGCCATCTCCAACGTGGATCCTCAAATTGACCGAAAATGTCCCCACCGTATGGTGCAAACACTTAGCCCTCAAACACAGATCGTTGGATTGGTCCATACGGATGAATGTCGCCATCCCGACCCCAAAGTTTGTGTGTGTGTGGGGGGGGGGTGAGTGGGCTATTGGGGGGGGGGGGTTTGGACGTTCGCAACATCATACCCATCCTAAAAACCATCTCCATTGCTAGAACCCTTCACATTTACATTGGCTTCATCGACCGTCTGTCTACCCGCATTCACACTAACACGCCGCCTGAGAAGCCTACTCTGACCTCCCGCATTGACCTTTGCATGTCTCGGCTATTAAAGTCAACGACCACCTCCAAAACCCTACCTCCAAGCCCATCCTTCGAGTCCCATCCCTCAACAGCCGCCGAGCCCCACTAGTTCCCCACTAGTTCCCATCCACAATGCAGTGTTGGTCCGTTGCCATGAGCAATAACAAGATCACATGGTACAAGATAATAAAAATGAAGTGCCGCGGTGAAATCATGGAGGAGGTCTGCACTAGGACCGCATTGGGGCGGGGCATCCTCCGAGCTCTTTGGATCTGAGCTTGGGGGAGGATGATATGGAGGAGGAGGCGATGTTTGTCGACATTGCAGGGGGCGTAGCGGACGACCTCCTCACGATGCAACATGCGGATGAGGAGCTCAACCAGGCGCTTTTGAAGGAGCACCGTGTGGAAGTGGCTCAATTGGAGGCAGACTGCACATATGTTGTAATCGTGGTGAAGCTTCTCGTGAATCGAGTCGTTATTGAAGAGAACCAGTCGATGCTTGCGTCCATGCAAAGTGCCCCCACGATTGACATCGAGAGCTGACAGCTCCACATCTACGACACATGGTAGGAGTGAATCTTCGAGGAGCTCAATGCTAAGGAGGATGAGACGTCCGAGCAGCATGTCGCTGGTGCCAAAGAGGCACATGTTAGTGGCTCCAACTAGTTGTTGCCGACAACCAACGACGACGATGTCGACAGCTCTGACGCGGGGGTTATCAACCTCACCCCCGTTGAGGAGTACAATAGGGTGTTTAGAGAAGTTTTTAGCTTTTGAGTGCCAACTTGTTTGATGGATAGGGTTGGATGGCCTCTGCCCGCGAGAGACTACCCACAATGGGAGTAACATAGATGACGAAAAAGAGTTCCCTTGCTTTATATTATAAAGCAACCACCACAAGCATCCAAGCGTCATACAAAATAAGTCAAGTCAAGAGCGATCGTAAGTTCATATGGGGCACAACACAACACACCCCAAAGAAAGAAAAGCTAGCATCTAGTGAGGCTCCGGAGGAGGCGGGGGCAGCGGTGGGATGAAGAGGGATGCGCGGGAGCAGAGACCGGTGCTGATGATGTCGATGAACCCCTGTTGCTGTCGCTTTGCTAAGCGGCCGCCATAGCTGCAAGAAGCCACACAATTTATATATGGCATCGATCGAGCGGTGTGGGCTCACATGTTCTATCACAAGCTTGTTTCATACATTCCAAAGAGTCTAGGCCAACGCCCCAATGGCAACCCACAAGGTGGGCTGCGACTCCTTGGGGGATGATAGTACCCCATTAAATAAGTCTGGAAGGTTATCATGGGACTAGTTACCGCCCACAATGTCCCAGAGGCATCCCCATAGAAAGGTTGCGGCAGGGCACCGCAGGAAGTTGTAGTTGGTGTCCTCTGGCATCTCAGAGAGGGGACATAGCCCATCACTAGGGCTGTTGCATTTAGGAACCTCGGTCCATGAAGGGAGCCTCTCATGCACCCATTGCCACATAAAAATCCTAATCTTTATGGGCAACTTAAGCTCCCAAAGGAGGTTAAGCTCCCGTGGACCCGAAGTGGACAAAATGGCCTTATAGAGGGACTTAGTGGAGAAGGAGCCAGTCGGTTCAAGATGCCAACAAATGGCACCCGGCTCCAGGGAGGGGGAATGCAGGGCAATGCACTTCAGCAGCTCCTCCCATTGATCTCGTTCCAATGAGCCAAAGGTATGTCGGAACGCCACTAATCCAAGATCCATCAATGCCGCTTCAACCGTGAACTGTGGCCGAGTGCAAATACAGAACAACACGTAGAATCGTTCCACAAGTGGTCTAGTGCCCGACCATCAGTCAAGCCAGAAGATGGTGCTAGCACCCGAGCCAACCCTAATGGATGAACAAATCCATAAAATCGGTAGAAGCTGGATTATCGACTGCCATAACTGGGATCCTCCAGTCCTGGGGGAAAATGCTAGAGGCTGACCTCGCAAATACTTGGCATGTATAATGTCAAGCCACATTCCCCCATCCCTAGTCTCGGTTCTCCATAGCAACTTGGACAGAAGGTCTATGTTCATATGCTTCGACGAGATAATGCTAAGGCCCCCCGGTCCTTAGGTTTGCAAATCTCAGACCATGTGACCATTGGTACTTCACAATATCCCGATGAAGGGCTTCATGCAAACTATATAATCCCATCACATACATCAATAGGCTAGTCATGGATGAATTAATAAGCACCACTCTAGCCGCTTTGGATAGCCACCGCCCTTGCCAATGTTCTACCCTATGCTGGACCTTGGCCAATGAGGGGCGCAAGTCCTTCTATTACAGCCGTGAGTCACTGATCGGCATGCCAAGATAAGTTGTCGAGAAGGACCCTAATCGGTAGTTAAGACAATTAGCAATACGGTGGGAGTCCTCATCGGAGTAACCTAGCACCATAACTTCACTCTTTGCAAAGTTAATCTTTAATACAGACATATCCTGAAAGTAGAGGAGGAGAAATTTCAGGTGAGAAATATCCTCGTCTGAGCCCTCCACCATCAAGATCATGTCGTCGACATACTCGAGATGGGTGAGTCCACCCTCAGGGATGAGGTGGGGGTAGATGCCCCTAATATTACCTAGCCTCTTGGCCAAGTCTAAGATCGACGCTAGAGCGTCTACTACTAGGTTAAAGAGAAAAGGGGATAGGGGGTCACCCTGCCAAACCCCGTGCTCCGTTGGGAAGAACGGGCCTACCACCCCATTAAAGTTGATTGTGGTGCGGCCATTGGACACAAGTTGCATGACACACGCAATCCAATGGCGGTCGAAGCCATGCCTCCATAGAAATTCCCTAAAAAAAGGACCAATGAAATATATCATATGCCTTATAGAAGTCAATCTTGAAAAACACCACCTTAAGATGTCTCCTCTTCACTTCATGGAGCATCTCGTGGAGGACGAGAATCCCATCCATTATAAATCGTTCTTTATTGAACGCAGTCTGGTTAGGGTGACAAAATTGGGGATCAATCAGGGCCACCCTAGTGGCGTACCCCTTGGCTAATATCCGAAAGATCACGTTGATCATAGTGATAGGCCGGAACAACCTAATGTCCATCGTCCCTTGGACCTTCGGAATAAGGGAAATGATCCTATAGTTTAGGCGGGATATGTCCAACATTCCTCGATAGAACTCTTGGAACAACGCTAGGACATCCCCCTTGATAGTTTATAAGAACACCTAGAAGAAGCGCACCAGTAAGCTATCGGGGTGTGGTGTTGAGTCTGGGTTCATCGATTTAATGAGAACCTCCACTTTCGCCTCCTCAAATGGAGCCAGCAAGGCATCATTCCCAGACCTGGACACTTGCTGCTCCACAGACCAGATAGAGTCTACCAGAGAAATGCCGCCTCGCGGCCTGCCGGCAAACAAATCTTTATAAAAGCCATCCAGATGGCTGCGTAGCTCTTCCGGCTCTTGAATCATCCTCGCCCCATCCCAAAGGACTGGGATGGTGCATCGCCTATGTTGGTCATTGGCGATGGCCTGAAAGTACGTAGTGTTGGCATCGCCAAATAGGACCCACTTCAAGGATCCCCCGTGCTGCCAGTATTCGTCCTCCTTAGAATAGATGTCCATCACGGAGTCTTCGAGGCTGTATCACAGAGACCAATCGTCCTAGGAGAGGCCTGGGCCAACGGCCGCAGATCAAGGGACTGGATTTGCACTAGCAAAGAGCACTTCAGGACCTTGAAGTGGCAACCCACATTCGCGCCCCAACCCTTCATGAATTGTCTAGACCTTTCAACAAGGTGGTGCCACTCGTCCATTACAGACATCCCTCTATGTGGTTCAGCTCTGGCTGTCATCCAATGCTCCCTGACATCATCAATGAAGCCTGGCTGGTGTAGCCAAAAGGTTTCAAATCCGAAACGAGGCGACGGGGGGGGGGGGGGGGGGCGAGGCCACTCATCTTGTGATGATAGAAGCAACAGAAAATGGTCCGAGCCGATCCTATTGATCGCCGCGACGGTGGCTAGGTGGAACCGGAGTTCCCAATCTGGAGACATGAATACTCGATCGAGGACACTCAAGGTGGGGGACATCTATCTATTAGTCCAAGTGTATCTCTCCCCACCTAATCAAGCTCACAAATACAAAGGTCCCCAACCCAGTCATTGAAGCATTGCATGCTCGAAAGGTCCACTCTCGCATTATCCTTGTACCGTGTCATGCGAAGTAGGTTAAAGTCCTTACCTACGACCAGTCAAAGTTGGGCACCACCAATTTTGTTGTGCAACTGTGAAACCCTTGGATTAAGCTAGAGTGATCATTGTAATTAAGCTACAGTGATGGCCAAGATTAAGCTAATGCTTTTGCTAAATAATGCTTGATCAATGTTAGAGTCATATGTCACTTCAAATTCCCTTTTGAAATTCAAAATTTAGATAATAAGTGGATTAAATATTTTGCCAAACATGAAAACTAGTAATTATCAAGTATTCACCTAGTAATTATAAAATATGAACAAACCTTTTATCAAGTATTTTGGTGCCTCAAAATAACTATGACATACACCAAAACAATTATTAAATCCTCTTTTTATTTATGAAAATTTCCAAACATTTTCAGCTAGCTGCCAAACTTTTTGTGGGAGTGCATAAATATGCAATAGGAATATTGGACCAGATCCATAATTTTACAAAAGTCATTTTGTTACTAAAACAAATAAAATCAGAAACAAAAAGAAAGAAATGAAAAGGGGCACGCAACACCGTGGACTTAAGCCTTCTCGCTAGAGTGTCGACCCGGCCCAGTAGCCCTCGTTCTCCCTCCTCTATTCATTAGAGGAGGCGTGGAGGCCGCCGACGCACGCCACCGGCCGCACCATCGTCGTGGCGGCCTTTCGGCGCCTCCCCGGCGCCTACAAGCCCCCCGCACCCCTGGCTAACCGTAGATTCCCCTCGTTCACACCCTCGCCCTGTTAGAATTGAATGGGCTTGGCCCATGTACAAAATTCTGAAATCTCAATTTGAGCCCATGAATAAAATGGCAAGTGGTGGTGTAGTGGTGCTAAAATTTAGTCCCATACCGCTAGTGGAGGAAGTGTTGGACATCTTTATATAGTGAGTTCTCCCCACTACTCTAAGTGTGTGTTGAGAAGAGAAAGGAGAGAACCACACGCGCTCGCTCGCTCGCCTGGCCTGGCCGGGCCGGGCTCGGGATCGGGCCGGGCCGGGCCGAGCGTACGTGCGACATGCGCGTGAATAGTCCGCAAAAATCCGGTCCGATGCCTTGCGGGGGCGCGACTACCTTTTGCCGTTTTACTTTTTATGTCTTGGCAGACAAGTTAATTACTTGTCCGGTAAGTATACGACTTGGAAACCAAGTCGGTTTGAGACGTGATCGCGAGACGGAACCGACCTTGGTCCTCCTATATATACAGTTTATATGGGTCGGCCAAAGACACACCGAAAACCATCTAGGGTTTTGCCTCGTCTCACAACTTGCGCCGCTGATACGTCCATTTTGCATCATGTTTTCATGTTGATATTTATTACTTTTTGGGCTGTTATTTCACTTCACGGTACAATACTTATGCCTTTTCTCTCTTATTTTGCAAGGTTTACATGAAGAGGGAGAATGCCGGCAGCTCTAATTCTGGCCTGAAAATGGAGCAAAGTTGAGATACCTATTCTGCACAACTCCAAACGTCGTAAAAATCAACGAGGATTTTTTTTCGTGATTTATAAAAAATATTGGGCCGAAGAAGTGCCAGAGGGGCGCCAGCAGGTGGCCACAAGCCTGCTAGGCGCGGCCACCCCTGGCCGCACCTAGGGGGCTTGTGGGCACTGATACGTCCATTTTGCATCATGCTTTCATGTTGATATTTATCGCTTTTTGGGCTGTTATTTCACTTCACGGTACAATACTTATGCCTTTTCTCTCTTATTTTGCAAGGTTTACATGAAGAGGGAGAACGCCGGCAGCTGGAATTCTGGCCTAAAAAAGGAGCAAGTTTGAGATACCTATTCTGCGCAACTCCAAAAGTCGTGAAAATCAACAGGAAATTATTTTGGATTTTATGAAAAATAGTAGGTGGAAGAAGTGCCAGAGGGGCGCTACCAGGAGGCCACAAGCCTGCCAGGCCCGGCCTACCCCCCTGGCCGGGCCTGGGGGGCTTGTGGGCCCCCTGTTGCCCCTCCGGCGCTCATCTTTTGCTATATGAAGGGTTTCGTTCCAAAAAAAATCAGAAGGGATCTTTCGGGAGGAGCCGCCGCCGCCACGAGGCGGAACTTGAGCAGAACCAATCTAGAGCTCCGGCAAGACGATCCTGCCGGGGAAACTTCGCTCCCGGAGGGGGAAATCATCGCGATCGTCATCACCAACACTCCTCTCATCGGAGGGGACTCATCACCATCAACATCTTCATCAACACCATCTCATCTCCAAACCCTAGTTCATCACTTGTAACCATTCTCCGTCTCACGACTCCGATTGGTACTTGTAAGGTTGCTAGTAGTGTTAATTACTCCTTGTAGTTGATGCTAGTTAGATTATTTGGTGGAAGAGTTTATGTTCAGATCCTTGATGCTACTCATTACCTCTCTAGTCATGAATATGATTATGCTTTGTGAGTAGTTACTTTTGTTCCATAGGACATGGGATAAGTCATGCTAATAGTAGTCATGTGAATTTGGTATTCGTTCGATATTTTGATGTGTTGTATGTTGTTTTTCCTCTAGTAGTGTTATGTGAACGTCGACTACATAATACTTCACCATTATTTGGGCCTAGAGGAAGTCATTGGGAAGTAGTAAGTAGATGATGGGTTGCTAGAGTGACAGAAGCTTAAACCCTAGTTTATGCGTTGCTTCGTAAGGGGTTGATTTGGATCCACTAGTTTAATGCTATGGTTAGACTTTGTCTTAATTCTTCTTTCATAGTTGCGGATGCATGCGAGAGGGGTTAATCATAAGTGGGATGCTTGTCCAAGTAAGGGCAATACCCAAGCGCCGGACCACCCACATATCAAACTATCAAAGTAACAAACGCGAATCATATGAACATGATGAAAACTAGTGTTAGAGCATATATCTCCATATGTGGTTTTGGTAATTGATGACAATTCCTATGGACTAATGGTTGCCTTAAGTTATATTTATAGGATTTGTCCATAGGAACTTCTTGAAGTCCATCTATTGGGTTCTAGGAGTTTATATGATGACCAAGATGGTATTCAAGGTATTATCCAAAGAATGGTCATAGAGACACAAGGTTGATCAAGATCTCAGACAAAGAGTAAATCAAGATGATCAACACACAAAGCGTACAAGATGTACAAAGAGGGATCAAGTGATCCCATGGTATGGTAAGCATTGTCCATTACGTGTTTGTGTACTAACCCATGGTCTTTGTGAGAGTTCTATGTGGGGGATAGGTGTGCTTCCATGCGCTCGCATCAAAAGGAAGATCTCATACAACCCATGAAGGATGACGTCAAGTGGTGATCATCATCAAGATTGCGGTGTGCAAGTTCAAGTGGACCAGCACGAATATATCATGCTTGACGCTTGCCGTCCATTGTGGTGGCAATGGACTTGTGAAGATATGCTGAAGAGCGGGTCACCCATAGTGTGTATGGGGGAGCAATCAACTAGTCTTCATCAAGCCAACGCAATCAAGAAAGGTGGTCCATCCTGAGGAAGCCAAGATCATCGTCATCTAGCTCAATAGGACGAGGTGCAAGGTATAGGTTTGCCCTTGATAGGTTTTTGTATTTTAGGATAGATTGTCGTACTGTCAAGGGGGGCTCTCAAGTGAGTAGCTTGATCGTATCGTTTGTTGAGAGCTCAAACCATTTGCATCCTTGCATCATACTTCTTGGTTCTTGTTTGGTGTTTCTATTTGTGATTTTTAGAGCTTATGTTCATCTTCATGACAAGCTCGAGTTCATCGAAAACGGAGTCCATATGCATCTTCTATGATGTTTTCGATGTTGGGAGTTTTTACCGGTCTTATTCGAAGAAGGGTTCTCACCATTTTCTTATGGGACTTTTCTCACTTGCTTCTTGCTGATATTTCTATCAATATTGTGTTAGCCCATGTCGTTAGCTTACCAACAAACTTGGTTTCGTTGAATTCGGAGTCCGTATGCGAAAGTTACAACAGTTTCAGTATTCAGCGGTAGTACCGCTCCTGGTGCCAGCGGTAGTACCGCTCGTGTAGCGGTAGTACTGCCTCTGGAGCGGTAGTACCACTCCAGGAGCGGTAGTACCGCTCGGTCAGACTGTTTTTTGCATACTTTTTGGCCTCAGCATGGTTGGTGAACCTACCGAGCGGTAGTACCGCTCCATGAGCGGTAATACCGCTCTGTGCGGGCTGTGAGGCTTAACGGTTGGTTTTTTCCCCACCTATAAAAGGGGGTCTTCTTCCCCATTGAACCTTATATCTTTAGGTCGTGTTCTTCCCCCATTGTTGACCTTCTTCGAGCTTGCTAACTCTCAACCCCTCCAATGATTCTTTCTAGTTCTTGAGGGAAAAGAGAGAGGAGATCTAGATCCACATTTCCACCATTCACTTTCTCCTCTAAGTGAGGGGAACCCATTGGGTCTAGATCTTGGAGTTCTTCGTGTTCTTCTTCATTCTTCCTCTCATTTTCCTCCCTAGCATTAGTTGCTTTGGTGGGATTTGGGAGAGAAGGATTTGGGCACTTCGTGTGTCCTTGCCATTGCATTTGGTGCATCAGTTTGAGTTCTCTACGGTGATACGTAGAAGTGACAAGTTGAGAATCTTATTACCTTTTGGTACTTAGTACCCTAGAGTTTGTTCTTCGTGGATGCTTTGGCGTCCTAGAAGCTTGGTGGTGTCTTAGAGCTCAATCATTGTGATGTAAAGCTCCGGGAAAGCGTCGGGGTCTCTAATTAGGTTGTGGAGATTGCCCCGAGCAATTTGTACGGGTACCGGTAACCGCCCCCAAGTGTTGCCACGTGTACGGGTTCGGTGACCGCCCCAAGGGTTGCCATTTGTACGGGTTCGGTGACCGCCCTCAAGGGCCCCTTAGTGAAATCACGACATCTTGCATTGTGCGAGGGCGTGAGGAGATTACGGTGGCCTTAGTGGCATCTTGGGGAGCATTGTGCCTCCACACCGCTCCAACGGAGATAAGCATCCACAAGGGTGTGAACTTCGGGATACATCATCGTCTCCGCGTGCCTCGGTTATCTCTTACCCGAACCCTTTACTTATGCACTTTACTTTGTGATAGCCATATTGTTTATTGTCATATATCTTGCTATCACTTAGTTGTTTATCTTGCTTAGCATAAGTTGTTGGTGCACAGAGGTGAGCTTAGTTGTTGTAGGTTTTGTGCTTGACAAAAATGTTAGTTTTATTCCGCATTTGTTCAAGCCTAAACCGTAATTATTTTAAAGCGCCTATTCACCCCCCTCTAGGCGACATCCACGTCCTTTCAATTGGTATCAGAGCTAGGTCTCTCTTTATTAGGTTTAACCACCTAGAGAGTAAGGATGTCGACTAGGGGTTTAGGATTCACTGACACTCTTAGTTTCGATGGCACAAATTTTGATGTTTGGGTAATTCGCATGCTTAATCACTTTTGGGTCTTGGACCCAAATTTAGAGCGAATTGTAGATATGAGTTTTCCTCCTCCAAAGGATTCTCAAAATATATCTTTAGAGGATGAGAAAAACTCTTATCTCAATGCTCAAGCATCTAATGTGCTTTTTGATGCTTTGAGCAATGTAGTTATATTTCAACTCATGCCATTCTGGGATGCTCATGAGTTGTGGACAAAGCTTCAAGATAAATATGGTATGTCCAAGATTTGTGGGAATGATTGTTCTACCTCCACCTCTGGTCGTGTGATCGTCTCAACTTGATCTACTTCACCTACATGTGGATTCCCACAAGGTAATGATATGGTGAGTAGTGGTGATCATTGCAACAATGATAGTGGCTTTATTGTTGACGATCCTTCATCACTATATTATTGCAATGCTTCATCTTTGGGCATTAACACTTCGAGCACTCTAAATGGTTTACATGCTTCTGTTGATAGTCCGTGCATATCATGTAAAAACTGCTTGTCTAAACCTCATGATGATATGCTTTCTATATCTTGTTGCCATGATAAAAATGTATCTATTTTCTCGAGTTTTTGTGCTAACAATGTAGAGGAAATTCCCCACTCCATGGAACAAGATGTGGCCTTGAATGATGCTTCAAGGGATCCTACATCATCATCTATTATTACTCACTATTGCCTTATGGCTAAGTCTTCAAAGGTATCTCCTACTTTGAATCCCAATATATCTCATGATGATGATGTTGATGATAATGAGGATGAGGATAAATATGTAGAGAGTGATGATATTGCATCCTTAAAAATTAAGGGTGAAATGATTTTTAAATATCTTTATAAGGATAAACTTGCTTGTTCCAACTTCATGGAATCATGTCTATTGCCACTGAGGGCAAGAAATATATTGAGGAGTTGGAAGCTCATCTCGAGGAGCATGAGGCCACCATTGAGAGAATGGAAGGTCATGAGTGTGATTATGCTAATGAGATCGTGGAGCTATCTCAAGCTCTTGAAAATGAACAAACAACCAAGGAATCTCTTGAGGAAACCTTTTCTCTAGAATTATCTAGATTAAAGGAATCCCATGATAGATCTCTCGAAGTGGCTAATGATTTTAGAACTAAAAATGATAAGCTTGAAGTTGCTCATGCTCAACTTGAAGCTTCATATACTAAAGATATTTCCAAGTTGCCTTCTCCTTTTATTACTAATGATGATGCTTGTGCTACTAACTCTACTTCTTGTGAAGCATACATTTTAAAGGAGAATGTTGAGCTAAGGGCTCAACTTGAGTTGCTATCTAGTAATTATGGGAAATTGGAAGAGAGTCATGTAATGCTCACAAGCTCTCATAATGATCTTCTAGCTTCCCATAATGTGCTAAAGGTAGCTCATGAGGCTATTACTACCAAGGTAACATCAAGTGAGCCTCATGTGTACAATGGCACTACTTCCAGTCAAAATGCTATATTGCCATGTGCTAGTCCTCGTAATTCTTCTACTCATAATGTTTCTACCCCTTGTGATGAATTACTCTCCTTCCCTTGTTTCTCTAACATTGAAGCTTATACTTCCTCTAGTACTTGTGTTAATACTAACCATGTAGAGGAAATCGAAGAGCTCAAGGCCCAAGTCACTTCTTTGAAGAAAGACTAGGAAAAGAGTCATGAAGGGATGTCCACACTCAACAATGTCTTGTGTGGACAAAAATCCCCGAATGATAAAAATGGACTTGGATTCAACTCCAACAAGAAGAATAAGTCCAAAAGCTTCAAGAAGAAGGGCCAAGAACAAGTCAAGAATTCGGCCAAGATTATTTGCTTCAAGTGCAAAATTGAAGGGCACCATGTTAGATCTTGCCCATTAAAGAAGAAGCCCAAAAGTCACAAGCAACAAGGGAAGAGGCCACAAGTGCACTCACATACTCAACTACAAGTTGAAGAAAGGCCCCTTCCCAAGAAGACCCAAGCCAACACTCCTCATGTTGAGAAATAAATAGGGAAGAAATTAAAGGGTAGATGTTGCTACTTATGTCATGAGAAGGGTCACTTCGCTTCTTCTTGCACGAGAGGTAATTTATCCAACCCAATCATTATTGATGATATCTATTCTCTTGGGAAGGATAAGGTTGGCAATGTGTTTGCCAAGTTTGTTGGTACTCAAAGTGGTGTCAAGAAAAGCACCATTTGGGTTGCCAAGCCTATTGTGACTAACCTCTTAGGACCCAACGTGGTTGGGGACCAACAAGCTCAAACTTGATCAATAGGTGTTTGTGGAGGACATTAGAGACTTGGATACATAATGAAGAATTAAGGGGTCTTCATCATTCATATTTTCTCAAGCCAAGTCATTTGGATTATCAAGTTTCTATCTTATATCCAATGTGCCTCCTTACGGTAACTTGTACTTAATAAACTATTTACATTGTTAGTTGCTTACGCCTTTGCATGTTGTGATTTTGTACCTTGCATGTGTTTGTACATGTTGTGCTTCCAACTTGCTTATGTTGAATAATCGAGTATGTGTATGTTGGTTTGCATATCATGTACATGTGAGTCTTGTATTGAGCCTTTTTGCATCTTGTTTGTATATTTGTTGGTCTTGTGAGAGATTAATGGATTATCCCATTGTGGGGGAGTAATGTGCTTTGCACACCTCACAATCCTATAAATGTGTATACATGGGGAATACCACTTAGGATTGATATTTAAAGATTATCTTATTTCTATGTGGCATGTCTTACTCATGAGAAATTCAAATTCTATATGGTCCATTAATTATCTCTTGTTGGTTTTAATTTTCCACTTGTTAATATTGTTGGGTTATCACATTATGGGGGAGTAATATGCTATGTGCATATTACAAGCCTAGAGAATGTGTACATTTGAGGTATTTCCATTTAGTGTTGATATTGTAAATTATCTTGTTCCTAGGTGGCATGTTTGCTCTACAAGTGTCATTTGCTTGCGTTTTATGGGAAAGATGATCGTGGATATATTTGCGATCTACCAATGAGTATCATTTCCAAAATACTTCTTGTCCTTGACAATTGGTATTCCCATCATGTGGTAGGAATTGCTAATCGTCTTTACATTGGATTTTATGTTTCGTTTGTCTTCCTTGCCTCTTGTGGATCTATTTTAACATGTCTAGTGTTTTTTATAGATATAGAGAAAGTGATGATCCCATCTTGTGCATTTTGTATTTAAATGCAAATTCTATATAATGCACATCCCTTGGGGGAGCTATCCTATTTTCTTTAGAACACTCTCTTTATTCGCCCATCATAAAATCTTTTGATCCCCATCAAGTGTGTGTTGATGGGAGGCAAGTCTTGCTCTTTATGATGCTTTGTGCCATCATGAAAATTTGTCGAGGGTTTGGTTTGTTGGAACCTAGCTCTCTTTTGGAAACTAGATACCTCGTGTTTGTTTTCCTTCAATTGGTATCTTGTTTCCTTTTATTTGGCATGTGTCAATGGATATCTCATTCCTCGAGGTATCTTTTAATTGATATCCTTCAAGTGATGGTTTTTCGTTTGGTATCTTATTATCACTTGATACCTTGTGTTTTGGTGTATTATCAACTTTGTGTTGAGTTGATTCTTGAAAGCCTTGAGCATGCATATTTACTATATATAGCTTCTTTTGCTTGCTTTATTTCTTTGACCCAATATATAGGGGAAAATCCACCTTGTCATAAATTGGCTAAAGTGTGCATGAAATTCAAACTCATATCTATGTGCACATATGTATGTGGAGTTTGTCCTATGTATTGTTGGTTTTCTAACTCTTTGGTCCCAATGAGCTTGGGCACCATTTTGTTTGTTTTGTTGTTCCAGGAACAATCGAAGATGCGTTGGATGCTCGGCTCACCTATAAGGAAGGTGTTGAGACCATGTGATTATTGGAGCCAAGTTAGGATGATCAAGAACAACTATCTACTACATCAATCCAATGTTGTCTCGGTAACAAGTATCTACTTCATGCATTCATTTTTTGCAAAGGCCCAAACCTGTTTTTTCTTTTACAAGTTGCATCATGGCATGAATCTCTTTATTTGTTCTTGTAGTACTTGTTTCCTTTCTCGAAGCATCCGAACGATGATGTCTTATTGCTAGTTGGGATGTCTTTGATGTTCGTATGTTGGAAGTTCATATTGTACAATAAGAAAATATTAGGCCATGTGCTATGCTTCCAAGCAAAGATCTTATTGATATATTTAGGACTTCCTTTTGGATATCTTGTTTGTTCCTTCTTGTAACCATTTCGTGTGTACATCCTTCTTTGTGGATATATATCATCATGATTGTCTTCTACTTAGAATCTTTTACACATGAGAGAAGTTACATCTCTAATTGATATCCTCTTTTCTTTCACGTCCACCGTTGCATTTCCTTTTTCAGTTTTGGTGGCTTCGTGAAAGGATTTGTCTTGAGTGCGTATCTTATTTTCCTACATCTTGATGCATTCTTTGGCCGTGAAGATTATTTTTCCTCATGCTTGTCTTGATGAGGGTTTTGCCATTTCGATTGATATCCCTCCTCTTGACAAGGTTCTTATTTCCTATCTTCACCATGGGTTGTGACAAGCGTTTGTTCTTATTTTGTTTATTAGTAAGTTTGTGAACCCATTTTCTAGTATGTGTGTGTGGGAATGATATGTCTTGCACTTTGTTTCTCATTTCATCAAGACTATGTTGATGAGTAATGCTCATCCTTATCTTAGTCTTCTCAAGTGCTTTGCCATGACTGACACACATTATTTTGGTTGAGCCTATTCTTAAGTTGCTTCTTTTACATGTTGCTCAACTATTTGGTTTGTGCAAGTGGTATGCTTATTGTCTCATCCATCTATGTGGGGGTTAGGTGTGCTTCCATGCGCTTGCATCAAAAGGAAGATCTCATACAACCCATGAAGGATGACGTCAAGTGGTGATCGTCATCAAGATTGCGGTGTGCAAATTCAAGTGGATCAGCACGAATATATCATGCTTGATGCTTGTCGTCCATTGTGGTGGCAATGGACTTGTGAAGATATGCTGAAGAGCGGCTCACCCATAGTGTGTATGGGGGAGCAATCAACTAGTCTTCATCAAGCCAACGCAATCAAGAAAGGTGGTCCATCCTGAGGAAGCCAAGATCATTGTCATCTAGCTCAAGAGGACGAGGTGCAAGGTATAGGTTTGCCCTTGATAGGTTTTCTGTTTTAGGATAGATTGTCGTACTGTCAAGGGGGGCTCTCAAGTGAGTAGCTTGATCGTATCGTTTGTTGAGAGCTCGAACCATTTGCATCCTTGCATCATACTTCTTGGTTCTTGTTTGATGTTTCTATTTGTGATTTTTAGAGCTTATGTTCATCTTCATGACAAGCTCGAGTTCATCGAAAACGGAGTCCATATGCATCTTCTATGATGTTTTCGATGTTGGGAGTTTTTACCGGTCTTATTCAAAGAAGGGTTCTCACCATTTTCTTATGGGACTTTTCTCACTTGCTTCTTGCTGATATTTCTATCAATATTATGTTAGCCCATGTCGTTAGCTTTCCAACAAACTTGGTTTCGTTGAATTCGGAGTCCGTATGCGAAAGTTACAACAGTTTCAGTATTCAGCGGTAGTACCGCTCCTCGTGCCAGCGGTAGTACCGCTCCTGTAGCGGTAGTAGTGCCTCCAGAGCGGTAGTAATTTTTTACTACCGCTCCCTAGCGGTAGTACCACTCCACGAGCGGTAGTACCGCTCCGTCAGACTGTTTTTTGCATACTTTTTGCCCTCAGCATGGTTGGTGAACCTACCGAGTGGCAGTACCGCTCCATGAGCGGTAGTACCGCTCTGTGCGGGCTGTGAGGCTTAACGGTTGGATTTTTCCCCACCTATAAAAGGGGGTCTTCTTCCCGACTGAACCTTATCACTTTAGCTCGTATTCTTCCCCCATTGTTGACCTTCTTCGAGCTTGGTAACTCTCAGTCCTCCAATGATTCTTGCTAGTTCTTGAGGGAAAAGAGAGAGGAAATCTAGATCCACATTTCCACCATTCACTTTCTCCTCTAAGTGAGGGGAACCCATTGGGTCTAGATCTTGGAGTTCTTCATGTTCTTCTTCATTCTTCCTGTCATTTTCCTCCCTAGCATTAGTTGCTTTGGTGGGATTTGGGAGAGAAGGATTTGGGCACTTCGTGTGCCCTTGCCATTGCATTTGGTGCATCGGTTTGAGTTCTCTACGGTGATACATAGAAGTGACAAGTTGAGAATCTTATTACCTTTTGGTACTTAGTACCCTAGAGTTTGTTCTTCGTGGATGCTTTGGCGTCCTAGAAGCTTGGTGGTGTCTTGGAGCTCAATCATTGTGGTGTAAAGCTCCGGGAAAGCGTCGGGGTCTCCAATTAGGTTGTGAAGATTGCCCCAAGAAATTTGTACGGGTACCGGTAACCGCCCCCAAGGCTTGCCATGTGTACGGGTTCGGTGACCGCCCCCAAGGGTTGCCATTTGTACGGGTTCGGTGACCGCCCTCAAGGGTCCCTTAGTGGAATCACGACATCTTGCATTGTGCGAGGGCGTGAGGAGATTACAGTGGCCTTAGTGGCATCTTGGGGAGCATTGTGCCCTCCACACCGCTCCAACGGAGATAAGCATCCGCAAGGGTGTGAACTTCGGGATACATCATCGTCTCTGCGTGCCTCGGTTATCTCTTACCCGAACCCTTTACTTATGCACTTTACTTTGTGATAGCCATATTGTTTATTGTCATATATCTTGCTATCACTTTGTTGTTTATCTTGCTTAGCATAAGTTGTTGGTGCACATAGGTGAGCCTAGTTGTTGTAGGTTTTGTGCTTGACAAATTAAACGTTAGTTTTATTCCGCATTTGTTCAAGCCTAAATCGTAATTATTTTAAAGCGCCTATTCACCCCCCTCTAGGCGACATCCACGTCCTTTCAATTAGCATGACAGAAATTCCCTTGTGTCCTCGGGAGCATTTTTCCTCCTATAAGACTTTGTCCAGGTTTGTCCCTTGCTACAAAAGGGATTGGGCCACTTTGCTGCACCGTTGCTACTTTTGTTACTTGTTGCTTGCTACGAATCACCTCACCATACAATCACTTGTTACCGATAATTTCTGTGCTTGCAGATATTACCTTGCTGAAAACCACTTGTCAGATACTTCTGCTCCTCGTTGGGTTCGACATTCTTACTTATCGAAAGGACTACGATAGATCCCCTATACTTGTGGGTCATCAAGACTCTTTTTTGGCGCCGTTCCGGGGAGTGAAGTGCCTTTGGTAAGTGGAACTCGGTAAGGAGACATTCATATAGTGTGCTGAAATTTATTGTCACGTGTCACTATGGAAACTAATCCTTTGAGGGGCTTGTTCGGGGTATCTTCACCTCGAACGGAAGCACAAATAGTTGCCCCTCAACCTGCTGCACCTACTGAAAATATTTGCTTCAGTATGATCCTAGTTAAATCCTTTGTTGAAACAAATACTTTTTGTGACTTTAGCGCTAAGTATGGACTTGACTCTGAGATATTAGCTTCATTGTGTGAATCATTTGCTGCTCATATTGATCTCCCCAAAGAGAAGTTGTTTAAATATCATCCTCCTTTATAAGTCAATGTAGTTAAACCCAATCCAGTTGAAGAGAGAGTCATTGCCTATAATGATCCTGTTGTTCCCAGTGCTTACATTGAGAAACCACCTTTCCCTGTTAGGATAAAGGATCATTCTAAAGCTTCAACTGTGATACGTAGAGGCTACATTAGAACACCTACACCCCCCTGAGCAAATTAGAGTTGAACCTAGCATTGCTATTACCAAAGATCTTTTGTCCGACGATGTTGAGGGACATAATATTCACTTCTGTGAAGATGCTGCTAAAATTGCTAAACCTCACGCTAGAGACAAACATAGGCCTGTTGTTTCCGTTAAGATAGGAGATCATTGCTATCATGGTTTATGTGACGTGGGTGCTAGTGTTAGTGCAATACCTCAATCCTTATATGATGAAAGCAAAGATGAGATTGCACCTATTGAGATAGAGCCTATTGATGTCACTATTCAGCTTGCCAATAGAGATACTATCTGCCGTGTGGGAATTGTTAGGGATGTTGAAGTCTTGTGTGGTAAAACAAAGTATCCTGCTGATTTCCTTGTTCTTGCTACCACCCAAGATAACTTTTGTCCCATCATATTTGGCAGACCCTTCCTCAATACTGTCAATGCTCATATTGACTGTGAGAAGCAGACTGTCACTGTTGGCTTTGAAGGTGTGTCACATGAGTCTAGTTTTTCCAAGTTTGGTAGACAACCTCATGAAAAAGTGTTGCCTAGTAAGGATGAAACTATTGCCTTAGCTTCTATTGCCGTGCCTCCTACTGACCCCTTAGAGCAATACTTGCTTGAGCATGAAAATGATATGCATATGGATGAAAGGGATGAGATAGATAGAGTTGTCTTAGAACAATATCATATCCTTAAGAATAATTTGTCTGTTGAACTGCTTGGGGATCCACCCCCACGAAAAGGTGATCCTGTGTTCAAGCTTAAACGGTTGCATGATACTCTTAATTATGCTTATCTTGATGAAAAAGAGATATATCCTGTCATAATTAGTGCTAGCCTCTCAGAGCATGAAGAAAAGAAATTACTAAAAACTCTGAAGCACCGTGCTGCTATTGGATATACTCTTGATGATCTTAAAGGCATTAGTCCCACTCTATGCCAGCACAAGATTAAAACTGATCCTGATTCCAAACCAGTTGCTGATCATCAAAGGAGATTAAATCATAAGATGAAAGAGGTAGTAAGAAAAGAAAACTAAAGCTCCTGGAGGCAGGTATTATCTATCCTGTTGCTCATAGTGATTGGGTGAGTCCGGTGCATTGTGTCCCTAAGAAGGGAGGCATTACCGTTGTCCCTAATGATAAGGATGAATTGATCCCACACAGGATTATTACTGGCTATATGATGGTGATCGATTTTAGAAAATTGAATAAATCCACTAGGAAAGATCATTACCCTTTGCCTTTTATCGACCAAATGCTAGTAAGACTGTCTAAACACACACACTTCTGCTTTCTAGACGGTTACTCTGGTTTCTCCCAAATACCAGTTGCACAATTTGATCAGGAGAAAACCACTTTCACCTACCCTTTCGGTACCTTTGCTTATAGACGTATGCCTTTTGGCTTATATAATGCACCCGCCACCTTTCAAAGATGTATGATGGCTATATTCTCTGACTTTTGTGAAAAGATTGTTGAGGTTTTCATGGATGAGTTCTCCGTTTACGGGTATTCTTTTGATGATTGCCTCAGCAACCTTGATCAAGTCTCGAAGAGATGTAAAGACACCAATCTTGTCTTGAATTGGGAGAAGTGCCACTTTATGGTTAATGAAGGCATCGTCTTAGGACATAAAATTTCTAAAAGAGGTATTGAAGTTGATAAGGCTAAGGTTGATGCAATCGAGAAAATGCCATACCCCACCGATATCAAAGGTATAAGAAGTTTCCTTTGTCATGCTGGTTTCTATAGAAGGTTTATTAAAGACTTCTCTAAGATTTCTAGGCCTCTTACCAGTCTCTTGCAAAAGGATACCCCTTTTGTTCTTGACGATGATTGTGAGGAAGCCTTGGAAATACTTAAGAGGGCTTTGATAACTGCACCTATTGTTCAGCCACCTGATTGGAACTTACCTTTTGAAATCATGTGTGATGCTAGTGATTACGCTGTTGGTGCTGTTCTAGGGCAAAGAGTTGATAAGAAGTTGAATGTTATTCACTATGCTAATAAAACTCTAGAAAGTGCCCAAAGAAACTATGCTACTATGGAAAAGGAGTTTTTAGCAGTCGTGTTTGCATGTGAAAAGTTCAGGTCTTACATAGTTGATTCCAAAGTCACTATTCACACAGATCACGCTACTATTAACTACCTCATGGAGAAGAAGGACGCTAAACCTAGACTTATCAGATGGGTTCTCTTGCTACAAGAGTTTGATTTGCACGTTGTCGACAGGAAGGGTGCTCATAACCCCGTAGCAGATAACTTGTCTAGGTTGGAGAACGTTCTTGATGACCCACAACCTATTGATGATAGCTTTCCCGATGAGCAACTGAATGTCATCAATGCTTCACGTTGTGCACCGGGGTATGCTGATTATGCAAACTATATCGTTGCCAAATATATACCACCTAGTTTCACGTACCAGCAGAAGAAGAAATTCTTCTTTGACTTGAGACATTACTTTTGGGATGATCCTCACCTTTATAAGGAAGGAGTAGATGGTGTTATTAGACGTTGTGTACCTGAACATGAACAGGGACAAATCCTACAGAAGTGTCACTCCGAGGCCTACGGAGGACACCATGCGGGAGATATAACTGCACACAAGGTATTGCAATCAGGTTTCTATTGGCCCACTCTCTTCAAGGATGCCCGTAAGTTTGTCTTGTCTTGTGACGAATGTCAACGAATAGGTAATATTAGGAAACGTCAGGAAATGCCTATGAACTATTCACTTGTCATTGAACCATTTGATGTCTGGGGATTTGATTATATGGGACCTTTTCCAAAATCCAACGGGTATACTCATATCCTAGTTGTTGTTGATTATGTCACTAAGTGGGTAGAAGCTATCCCCACTAGTAGTGCTGATCACAACACCTCTATCAGGAAGCTTAAGGAAGTTATCTTCCCTAGATTTGGAGTTCCTAGATATCTAATGACCGACGGTGGTTCACATTTCATTCATGGTGCTTTCCGTAAAACTCTTGCTAAGTACGATGTCAACCATATAATTGTGTCTCCCTATCACCCTCAGTCCAGTGGTCAAGTAGAGCTAAGCAATAGAGAGATTAAACCGATTCTGCAAAAGACTGTCAACAAGTCTAGAAAGAATTGGTCTAAGAAGCTCGATGATGCACCGTGAGCTTATAGAACTGCCTATAAGAATCCCATGGGCATGTCTCCGTACAAAACGGTGTACGGTAAAGCATGTCATCTACCTCTTGAGCTAGAGCATAAAGCTTATTGGGCAATCAAAGAGCTCAACTTTGATTTCAAACTTGCTGGTGAGAAGAGGTTATTTGACATTAGCTCGCTTGATGAATGGATAACTCAGGCATATAAAAATGCCAAGTTGTTCAAAGAAAAGGTAAAGAGGTGGCATGATAAGAGGATACAAAAGTGTGAGTTCAATGTAGGTGATTATGTCTTGCTATATAATTCTCGTTTAAGATTCTTTGCAGGCAAGCTTCTCTCTAAATGGGAAGGTCCCTATATTGTTGAGGAAGTATATCGCTCCGGTGCTATCAAGATCAACAACATGGAAGGTAATTGTCCAAGAGTTGTAAATGGGCAGAGAATCAAGCATTACATCTCAGGTACTCCCATAAATGTTGAAAGCAATATTATCAATACCATAACTGTGGAGGAGTACATAAGGGATATTTATCAGCCTGTTTCAGACTTCGAAAACGAAGAGGCATGTGATTGAGTAAGTAAACCGACTCCAAAACTTTTCCCGTAGCAATTTTCCTGTGTTTTGGAATATTTAAAAAAATAGAAAAATTTAAAGTAGTCCGGAAAGTGCACGAGGAGGCGACAAGCCTGCTAGGCCCGACCTACCCCCTGGTCGGGCCTGGGTGGCTTGTGGCCACCTCGTGCGCTTCCCGGGCTCCATTTTCATGCGGAGTACTCCTTCTAGTCTGAAAAAATCATTATATATTCTCCCGAAAGGTCTGACCCTCGTATCACGCAAATTCCCTGTGTTTTCGTTTCGAGCTTGTTTTGTGCCGCAGATTTAGGGCAAGATATCTTGTCAAGATTCAGAGGGGGAGAGCTATGTGGCCGATTACCTTGCTAACCCCAAGGTCTATGGGGACTTGGATCGTTATGGCTGGACCACTGATGAGGAAGAAGATTATGAACCCAAGGGGAAGGAAGGAACAAGTTCCGATGAGGAGGAGGCTCCTCTACCTCCACCTAGAAACACCCATGTGGAGTTTAAGAAGTCGAGCCTCCCTGACTCAAAGAAGAAGCCTAAGACTCTGTTTATCCCTTCTCGTTTCTTGCAGGAGAGTAAGCAGGAATTATGCCAAAGGGTGTTAAGGCTTGAAGAGGAAAATGATGATCTAAGGGAGCAGAATTTTATGCTCAAGTGGAAATTAAACAAGGTCAAGGCCTCTGCAACAACTCCACCACCATCACCTCCAAAGGAAGACAACTGAGCAGGGGTATGGTCAATCCCCTTGGCTTGTGCCAAGCTTGGGGGAGTTGCTCCGGTATCGTATCACCATCACATATTTTGCCTTTACATTTGTTTTAGTTTGTTCCTTTTCAGTTTTCTCGTTCTCTAGTAGAATTAAGGTCTTAGTGTTTTAGGCTTGAGTTTTGCTTTGTGTCACCCCCCGATGTATTCGAGCTCGTGAGCCATATAATAAAGAGTGTCTTAGTTGAAGGGCTTTGCCTCTTGCCATGATCAAAAGATTGAGAAAGAACAAAAGCATGAAAGATCATGTAGTGATCTTATGGGAAGTGATGGCTTCACATATAAAAAGTATGATGATTGAAACTTGTTGAGGGTAGACAAACGTGGACCTTGGTCATTATTGCAATTAATAGGAAGTAATAAAGAAGGAGATGTTGACATATAAATATATCATCCTTGGCACCATCTATGATTGTGAACACTCACTAAACTATTACATGCCTAGTAGTAGATGTTGGACAAGGAAGACAACATAATGAATTGTGTTTGCTTGGTTCCGAACAATGTTATATGATTAAAGATCCCTTAGCATGTGACGATTGCTTCCACCTCATATTAGCCAAAACTCCCGCACCAAGTAGAGATACTACTTGTGCATCCATAAACCTTCAACCTAGTTTTGCCATGAGAGTCCACCATACCTACCTATGGATTGAATAAGATCCCTCAAGTAAGTTATCATTGGTACAAGAAATAAAAATTGCTCCCTAATATGTATGATCTATTAGTGTGTGGAAAATAAGCTTTGTACGAACCTGTGATGAGGAAGACATAAAAGCGACAGACTGCATAATAGAGTTCTTTATCACAGGAGGCAATATAAAGTGACGTTCCTCCTCACTAAGAGGACACACATCCAAACCTCAAAAGCGCATGACGACCTCTGTTTCCCTCTGCGAAGAGCCTATATTGTACCTTTACTTTTTGCCCTTGAAAGAGTCATGGTGATCTTCACCAATTCCTTGTTTCGCCCTTATCTTGGCTAATGTCATATGCTAGGGAAAGATCTATATTCATATGTCAACTTGGAGGTAAGTATTCATGAATTATTATTGTTGACATTACCCTTGAGGTAAGCAGTTGGGAGGAAAAACTATAAGCCCCTATCTTTCTCTGTGTCCAGCTGAAACTTTAATCTCATGAGTACCACGTGAGTTGTAGCAATTGTAGAGAACGAAAAGATGTTTGAGTATGTGGATTTGCTTTACAAGCTCTTATTTGACTCTTTCTGATGTTGTGATAAATTGCAATTGCTTTAATGACTAAAGGCTTTCGGTTGTTACTTCTCGGTAAGGTTCTTGATCCATACTTTACTTTGTGAAGGTATTGTCACTTTTGCATGAGAGATTATATGTTGGTATTGCTATCCTAATCATGATCATGATGCGTGCATGTTCGTATCTTGTTTTGTCGACACCTCTCTCCCTAAACATGTGGTCATGTTTATTGATCTAGGCTTTTGCTTGAGGACAAGCGAGGTCTAAGCTTGGGGGAGTTGATACGTCCATTTTGCATCATGCTTTCATGTTGATATTTATCGCTTTTTGGGCTATTATTTCACTTCACGGTACAATACTTATGCCTTTTCTCTCTTATTTTGCAAGGTTTACATGAAGAGGGAGAACGCCGGCAGCTGGAATTCTGGCCTGAAAATGGAGCAAGTTTGAGATACCTATTCTGCGCAACTCCAAACGCTGTAAAAATCAACGAGGATTTTTGTCGGGATTTATAAAAAATACTGGGCCGAAGAAGTGCCAGAGGGGCGCCAGCAGGTGGCCACAAGCTTGCTAGGCCCGGCCTACCCCCTTGGCCGCGCCTAGGGGGCTTCTAGGCACCCAGTTGGCCCACTGGCTCCCCTCTTGTACTATAAGAAGGGTTTCGTCCGGAAAAAAATCAGGAGGAGGCTTTTCGGAGGATTCGTCGCCGCCACGAGGCGGAACTTGAGCAGAACCAATCTAGAGCTCCGGGAGGACGATCTTGCCGGGGAAACTTCCCTCCCGGAGGGGGAAATCGTCGCCATCGTCATCACCAACACTCCTCCCATCGGAGAGGACTCATCACCATCAACATCTTCATAAGCACCATCTCATCTCCAAACCCTAGTCTCTTGTAACCAATCTCCGTCTCGCAACTCCGATTGGTACTTGTAAGGTTGCTAGTAGTGTTAATTACTCTTTGTAGTTGATGCTAGTTGGATTACTTGGTGGAAGAGTTTATGTTCAGATCCTTGATGCTACTCATTACCTCTCTGGTCATGAATATGATTATGCTTTGTGAGTAGTTACTTTTGTTCCTGAGGACATGGGATAAGTCATGCTAATAGTAGTCATGTGAATTTGGTATTTGTTTGATATTTTGATGTGTTGTATGTTGTTTTTTCCTCTAGTGGTGTTATGTGAACGTCGACTACATAACACTTCACCATTATTTGGCCTAGAGGAAGGCATTGGGAAGTAGTAAGTAGATGATGGGTTGCTAGAGTGACAGAAGATTAAACCCTAGTTTATGCGTTGCTTCGTAAGGGGCTGATTTGGACCCACTAGTTTAATGCTATGGTTAGACTTTGTCTTAATTCTTCTTTCGTAGTTGCGGATGCTTGCGAGAGGGGTTAATCATAAGTGGGATGCTTGCCCAAGTAAGGGCAGTACCCAAGCGCCGGTCCACCCACATATCAAACTATCAAAGTAATGAACGCGAATCATATGAACATGATGAAAACTAGCATGACAGAAATTCCCGTGTGTCCTCGGGAGCGTTTTTCCTCCTATAATACTTTGTCCAGGCTTGTCCCTTGCTACAAAAGGGATTGGGCCACTTTGCTGCACCGTTGCTACTTTTGTTACTTGTTGCTTGCTACGAATCATCTCACCACACAACCACTTGTTACCGATAATTTTAGTGCGTGCAGATATTACCTTGTTGAAAACCACTTGTCAGATCCTTCTGCTCCTCGTTGGGTTCGGCACTCTTACTTATCGAAAGGACTACGATAGATCCCCTATACTTGTGGGTCATCAGCCGCCATCGTAGTCTACCTCATCCCGAGCGCTGATGTCCAACGGTGAATGGGAGAGCAGGTCTCCGGAACCAGTCGCCTTTGCGATCCTGTACGGGAGAAGGCGAATTAGGTTTTTGGGAAGCGCTTTGCGCGACTGCTCGCTGCTTCCACAACGGTTCGTCTACCAAGCAAGTCGGGCGGTCCTGCGTACCGCCGCCTCAAGCGTCGTCTACTTCGTCCCGTCATCGCCAACACCATCGTCAACAACGCGTGTGCACCGAACACATCTGCTTCCTCTACAAACGTTCGGTACGTGCGTCGTGTTCCCGTTAGCCTGATGAACATGGTAGATGCGTACATGTTTTGCTACACGGTCTTGCTGCTATTCATGTTGTCTCCTGCATCTAGTATGTTAGAGTTTCACATGTTAGTAGCTTCTATCGGCATGCTTTATATTCTGGAATTAATCATGGAAATTGTGCCTAATTCCTCAACAATCCAAACACCTAATTGTAGGAAATTTCCTGAGTTAACTATGGCTGGATTTTCTGATGCACTGAGGCCGGATAAGTTTACCGGTGTGCACTTTAAGAGGTGGGAAGTGAGATCCACGCTCTGGCTTACTGCTCTGAAATTTTTCCATGTTAGTGCTGGCATGCCAGAGGGAGCTTCTGATGAAGATCAGAGGAAGTTCCAGGAAGCCAACACTATGTTTGTGGGATGCATTTTGAGTGTTCTTGCTGACCATCTGTGTGATGTGTACATGCACATACAAGATGGAAAGACACTGTGGGATGCACTGAAGGCTAAATTCGGTGCTACGGATGTAGGCAGTGAATTGTACATCATGGAGAATTTTCACGACTACAAGATGGTGAATAACCGTTCTGTGGTTGAACAAGCTCATGAGATACAGTGTATCGTGAAGGAACTGGAACTCCTTAAGTGTGATCTACCCGATAAATTTGTGGCTGGGTGCATTATTGCAAAGTTGCCTTCTTCATGGAGGAACTTCGCCACTTCTCTGAAACATAAGAGACATGAGATATCAGTTGAAAATCTGATTGCATCTCTTGATGTTGAAGAGAAAGCTCGGGCTAAAGACACTACTGAGAAAGGAGGTGAAGTTCAACCTACTGCCAACATGGTACAAAGGTTCCCATAGAACAAGAACAAAGGAAAGAACAAGCCTGTTTTCAATAAGCCTATAAAGACTACTACCTTCAAGAAGAAGAAGTTTAACAAGGCTGAGCTAGAGTGCTACGCCTGCGGGAAGCTCGGACACTTTTCCAAGGAATGCCCAGAACGCGCAGACCGCAGAGGGAAAACCAGCTCCAAGATAGTCAACATGGTGACCGCTAGCAATACTGATGGGTATGGTAATTTACCTGTTGTGCTTTCAGTATTTCAATCATCTTCATGGTGGATTGATTCAGGAGCTAACGTTCATGTGTGTGCTTACGTCTCTTTGTTTACTTCTTATCAGGTCGCAAGGGATTCTTCCATCCTAATGGGGAATGGGTCCCATGCTTCCGTTCGTGGCATTGGCATGGTGGATCTAAAGTTTACTTCGGGAAAGATCATGCAACTAAGGAACGTGCAACATGTCCCTACTATGAACAAGAATCTAGTTAGCGGCTCCCTTCTATGTCGAGATGGGTTTAAGGTAGTTTTAGAGTCAAATAAAGTAGTCGTGTCGAGATTTGGACAATTTATAGGTAAAGGCTCTCAGTGCGGAGGCTTGTTCCACTTTTCCCTTTCAGATTTCTGCAATAAGTCAGTAAACGAAATTTGTGTTAGTATTAATGACGATACAAGTGTTTGGCCTTCTCGTTTGTGTTATATTAATTTTGGTTTAATGTCTCGACTATCCAGTATGAGTTTAATTCCTAATTTCACACTTGCCAAAGGTTCTAAGTGCCATAGTTGTGTGCAATCGAAGCAACCTCGAAAGCCTCACACGGCTGCCGAAGAGAGAAACTTGGAACCTCTAGAACTCATACATTTTGATCTATGTCAGATGAATGGTGTGTTGACAAAAGGTGGAAAGAACTATTTCATGACTTTGATTGATGATGCGACCAGAGTTTGCTATGTTTATTTGTTGCAAACTAAAGACGAAGCTCTCGATTACTTTAAGATCTATAAAGCTGAAGTTGAAAATCAACTAGAGAGAAAGATCAAGCGTCTTAGGTCGGATCGTGGTGGAGAATATTTTTCCAAAGTTTTTGATGAATTTGGTGAGAAACATGGTATTATTCATGAGAGGACGCCTCCCTATTCGCCCCAATCAAACGGGATTGCCGAGAGAAAAAACCGCACGTTGACTGACTTGGTGAACGCCATGATAGACACTGCTGGTTTATCTAAGGCATGGTGGGGGGAGGCTTTGTTGACTGTATGTCATGTCCTGAATGGAGTTCCTAACAAAAATAAAGAGAAAACCCCTTATGAAGAGTGGTTGGGAGAAAACCATCACTTTATTATTTGCGCACTTGGGGATGTTTGGCAAAGGTCAACTTTCCTATCCGTAAGAAACGCAAACTTGGACCAAAGACAGTGGATTGTGTTTTCTGGGTTATGCTCAGCGGAGCATTGCTTATAGATTTTTAGTAGTTAAATCTGAGGTTCCTGATATGCATGTAGATACTGTAATGGAATCTCGTGATGCAACATTTTTTGAGAATATGTTTCCTATGAAAGATATGCATAGCATTGCTAGATTTTCTTCTGAGTTAAAATCTAAATCTAGTACACTTGATGATTATATTGAACAAACACCCGAGGAAGTCCATGAGAAGGATAACGATGAAACTACTGTAAGGAGCAAGAGACAAAGGGTTGCAAAATCCTTTGGTGATGATTTCATTGTATACCTTGTGGACGATACTCCGAAGTCTATTGAAGAGGCATATGCGTCTCCAGATGTAGATGATTGGAAAGAAGTTGTTCATAATGAGATGGACTCAATTCTTTCTAATGGAACTCGGGAGTTAATGGAACGACCTTATGGTTGTAAACCTGTGGGTTGTAAATGGGTGTTCAAAAAGAAGTTAAGTTATGATGGTACCATTGATAAGTACAAGGCGCGACTTGTGGCCAAGGGCTACACTCAGAAAGAAGGCGAAGATTACTTTGACACCTATTCACCCGTTGCTAGAATAACCACCATTCGGGTGCTACTTTCCCTGACTGCCTCTTATGGTCTGATCATTCATCAAATGGATGTAAAGACAACTTTCCTAAATGGAGAGTTGGAAGAGGAAATTTATATGGATCAGCGTGATGGGTTTGTGGTAAAAGGAGAAGAGAAAAAGGTGTGCAAGTTGTTAAAATCTTTGTATGGTCTGAAACAAGCACCTAAGCAATGGCATGAGAAGTTTGAAAGAACTTTGACTCATGCGGGATTTGTCAATAATGAGGCTGATAGGTGTGTCTACTATCGCCATGGTGGAGGCAATAGTGTCATATTTTGTTTGTATGTTGATGACATATTGACCTTTGGTACAAACATTGTTGTGATCAATGAGGTCAGGACTTTTCTATCAAAGAGTTTTGACATGAAAGATCTGGGAGAAGCCGATGTGATCCTAAACATCAAACTTATTAAGGATGAGAGTGGGATTACTCTAACGCAATCTCACTATGTTGAGAAGGTCTTGAGACGTTTCGGCTTTATGGATAGCAAGCCTTCTCCAACACCTTATGATCCCAGCGTGACACTTAGAAGAACAAGAAAGAAACGAGAGAGCAATTAAGAAACTCTCAAATTGCCGGTTCACTCATGTACCTAGTTAGTGCTACAAGACCAGACATCTCTTTTGTTGTGAGCAAACTGAGTAGGTTCATGTCAACCCAGGTAATGATCATTGGCATGCACTAGAAAGGGTTTTGCACTATCTGAGAGGTACTGTGAGTTATGGAATTCACTATTCAGGGCACCCCGCTGTGCTAGAAGGATATAGTGATTCAAATTGGATCTCTGATGTTGATGTACTCTATGCTACAAGTGGGTATGTATTTACTCATGGAGGTGGTGCAGTGTCATGGAGGTCTTGCAAGCAAACCATATTGACAAGGTCAACTATGGAAGCAGAACTAACTGCATTAGACACAGCCACTATAGAGGCAGAATGGCTGCATGAACTCTTGATGGATTTGCCTGTGGTTGAAAAACCTGTACCGGTTATTCTTATGAATTGTGACAACCAAACGGTCATCGCTAAAATGAATAATTCTAAGGATAATGCGAAGTCATCAAGACACGTGAAGAGACGTTTAAAATCTGTCAGGAAGTTGAGAAACTCCGGAGTAATAACTGTTACGTATATTTAAACAGGCAAAAACCTGTCAGATCCTTTTACAAAGGGACTATCACACAATGTGATAGATAGTGCATCTAGGGAGATGGGTATGAGACCCATAGACGTTACACCATAGTAGTAACCCAACCTTTGTGATCGGAGATCCCGTGAATTAGGACCTGGGAAGAACAAGCTATTGTTTAACAGAGGAGAGTAATAAGTGACCGTCTCTAAAGTGAAGATGCAAAACTCTCAGAGATGTAAGGTTAAGTACTGTTCGGCAGGTTGGCAACATGCCTTAATGTTATTCTATTGGCTATTATAGCAAATATGTTGTCCTACAGAACAATCTTGAAGGAACACACCTATATGAGCTCCGATTGTAAAACGTCACAATCTAGGAGATTTGGGTAATCTCTAGTAAGCTCACGAAGAGACCAGGGAGTACGACGTATATGCTCCAAACCGCGGGGTAGCCTAGTGGCAGCCAGGTAATGGTTAAGACTTTGAGTGAAACCTGTTCACACAAAACTAGCAATTCAAGGCATAGTCCATTGTCAAGTTGTGGATGGATGTAGCTTAAAGTTCTAGGCAGAAGTTCAACTTAACAGTCTCTGCTGAAACACTGGTATATTAAACAAGTAGAGAGACAAGGTAAATCTCTAAATGGGTATTTGAGATCTGGTGGGGGATTGTTAGAATTGAATGGGCTTGGCCCATGTACAAAATTCTGAAATCTCAATTTGAGCCCATGAATAAAATGGCAAGTGGCGGTGTGGTGGTGCTAAAGTTTAGTCCCATACCGCTAGTGGAGGCAGTGTTGGACCTCTTTATATAGTGAGTTATCCCCACTACTCTAATTGTGTGTTGAGAAGAGAAAGGAGAGAACCACACGCGCGCGCTCGCTCGCCTCGTCGGGCTGGGGCGGGCCGGGCCGGGCGTACGTGCGACATGGGCGTGAATGGTCCGCAAAAATCCGGTCCGATGCCTTGCGGGGGCGCGGCTACCTTTTGTCGTTTTATTTTTTTATGTCTTGACATACAAGTTAATTACTTGTCCGGTAAGTATATGACTTGGAAACCAAGTCGATTTGAGACGTGATCGCGACACGGAACCGACCTTGGTCCTCCTATATATACAACTTATCGGGGTCGGCCAAAGACACACCAAAAACCATTTAGGGTTTTTCCTCATCTCAGAACTTGCGCCGCCATCGTAGTCTACCTCATCCTGAGCGCCGGCGTCCAACGGCGAACGGGAGAGCAGGTCTCCGGAACCAGTCGCCTTTGCGATCCTGTACGGGAGAAGGCGAATTAGGTTTTTGGGAAGCGCTTTGCGCGACTGCTCGCTGCTTCCACAACGGGCGTCTACCAAGCAAGTCGGGCGGTGGTGCGTACCGCCGCCTCAAGCGTCGTCTACTTTGTCCCGTCATCGCCAATGTCATCGTCAACAACGCGTCTGCACCGAACACATCTGCTTCCTCTACAAACGTTCGGTACGTGCGTCGTGTTCCCGTTAGCCTGATGAACATGTTAGATGCGTACATGTTTTGCTACACGGCCTTGCTGCTATTCATGTTGTCTGCTGCATCTAGTATGTTAGAGTTTCACATGTTAGTAGCTGCTATCGTCATGCTTTATATTCTGAAATTAATCATGGAAATTGTGCCTAATTCATCAACACGCCCTCCCCCAACCTGGACCGAACGCAACCATGGCCGCTGCTGGAAGAGCAACCGCTGCTGGAAGAGCAACGTGGCCACCGACCGTCCCGTGACAAGCCAGGACGTCCAGGAGCTTCACAGGCATTCGTTCCCTTTTGATCTCCACCGAATCGAGCCCGGGGAGCTCCTACACCGTCGCCCATGACTCCTTCTTCATCGGTGCCGTCCACCGTTGTTTCTAGAGATTCGCTCGAGTTGCTCCATCGCCACCTTCCCCGGGCCCTCTCTGCAACACTGTGAGATCCCCCTCATAGTCCCCTCCATCTGTGCCCTTTCGTAGGCTTACTAGCTAGCTGCCGTCGTTCAGTCGTTGCAGAGCTCTTCTTGCCGCCTTGACCGACGGTCTGCTCGATGCAGAGCCGCTCGAGGCGCTCCTGGCTGATTATCGTGCTCTTGACGAGCCGTAGAGGCCGCCCACCCCTTTTAGTTCCATCGATTTCGTCCCGTAGACACACTTTCGTGCTCGCCCAAACCTGTCGCCGCCTCGGCTCGACGCCGACATCACTCTGGCTGTCCGAGCCTGCGCCCGTACTGCAGATCGACGCGCGCAAGTTCCCGTGTCCCGTAGGTGGCCTGTGCGCCATTTCCAAGCGGCGTCGTCGTCTCTGGTGGTCGTCGGAGCTGTGCCGGAGCGCCACTGCGTTTAAAATGTCGGTGGGTCGCTAACTAGTGGGCCCCGTCATTAGCAACTAATCGCAGCCCTAACAGTCACTAACACTGGCCTCCACTCTCACTAATTAGCTAATTAGGTTTATTTAAACCCTCTTAGCATTTCAGTCAATGACAGGTGGGGACCTACCACTGTTCTAGTGGAGAGAGCCAACCTAGTGGGCTGCTGACTCAGCAGGGGGCCCCACTAGTCTGTCTATGTTGGCTGGCTGGTTGATCAGTCAACTGGCCCCCGTCACCCCGTCTAACGCTGTTTTTTTGAAACTCCCGTCTAATGCTGTTGGGTGCACTAGATCGGGTGCACCTAGCATTTCTCCATTTAATTTTCGAATTAATATTAATTCCAGAATTTCAGAATATTAATAAAATTTTAAAAAATCGTATAAAATAATTTATATCTCGGATGAAATTTTTTTATATATGGAAGTTGTTCAGAAAAATCTAACGAATCCGAATACACTACCCTTTCATTTGTCAAATGACCATAGCATGATGAACTTGGAAATTTCCTCCCCAATTTATGTGCCCGGTAGTAGCGAGAAACCCGGAAAATATCGTTGGATATTTTGTCGCTTCGTCCATGACGTGTAGTACTGCGTTAGCTGTTTGCTTTTATTTATTGTTTCTTCCCCCTCTTCTCTACGGTAGACGTTGAAGCTGACGCTGCTGCCGGGTATGACTGCGCTCGTGACGACAAACCTTCTGCAGCAGAGCAACAAGGCAAGCAAACCCCCTTGATCATCCCTATATCTCCCATTATTTCTCCCTCATGCTTGCATTAGATCTTTCTACTGTTGTAGATAGCTCCTATTTTGATGCATATCGTGTTTTCGATAAACTGTTGTTGTACACTACTGCATATTAAATGATTAGTATAGGTGGATTAGTGATCCCTAGTGACCCCACTTAGTCCCAGTTGCCCGTGCTTCATCATCGAAGACTCGACGACTCGGAATCTGAAGACTCGATCAACCGATCGACATGCCATGACCCATCACATCACCTCACACCCGTCTGTTGTACAAATCTGCAGAGCTACTATCGAGTACCGAGGGTGATACCTCGTAATGTACTCCCGATGTTAACTCTGTAATGTAGTTAACCGAAGGTGGATTATGGAGGGTGGTTCCTCCTTCACCACTTCTGTTTAGGACTCTGCCGTGCAACCCCTCAAGCCTGAACCATCGAGGGTTGTTCTTCCCTGGTCACCTTGACGGTCACATCAATTTGGAATCCGTCGAGGGTGATACATCAGATTTCTCTGATGTTATAGCCACACGGTTACTTTAACTTTACTACTCGAACATGATGATATGTGTGGCGCGGGTGGATTCCGGCGTGATTGTGATGAGGCGTCGCCGGGCATTCTTGGCCCATGCCACAGATCGTTGAGACAGGGCGACGATACAACTTATCATGGGTCATTGATCGCCTCCATAGTTAACAAAACATTAATGGGTTGGGTATTTGATCTGAGTTGGTCGATTGACCTTTTCTGCACTAACCATCACGCAGAGACAATTATGGGCACTCAACATTGTTGTATGAGCCGAAGCTCTTTGGACGTTAGCATTGGAGTGGAGCATACCTGAGTGGTCCGCGTAAGCATTGATCTTGTATAAGAGGTGCCATGACTGACCTCGACCGCCTTCGCAACGTGCAGGAGTGCAAAGGGTGATGGGACGAAGACCCGTGCGCACTTAGGATTTAGACCGACGGGCTGGCCTCTTTGTTGAGCCTAGGTAGGGCTATGACGTGTTGATCTCCCGAGGTCGGACATGACCCAGGAAAGTGTGTATGGCCGGAGTTGATCGCGCGTGTTGGGGAATGTGGTGCACCCCTCTAGAGATGATTGAACTATTTGAATAAGAGTGCCCATGGTAACATGATGACTCGGAGTTGTATCCCAATCTAATACAGCTAGAAATGTGACTTAATTTGAAATGTTGGCTCTGAGATTGCTTTCTCGCAGGGAGTTGAGGAAGGATCTCTGGGTTTTACTTCATATATTTGCTGCAAGAATATGACTACATACGTGTTACTGATCTGTACTCTCCTAATGCTGCAAGACACTGAAGATGCTAGTCTCCGATAGTACTAGGCCTTCTCTCTATTCTAGCATTTCTGTAGTCAGTCCAAAGATATAGCTCCATTCCATTGATACTGATACATACTTATCATAGTTCTGATGTCAGTCTTGCGAGTACTTTGGATGAGTACTCACCATTGCTTTGCTCCCCCTTTTCCTCTTGATACGATTGCCGCGAGCAGGTGACGAAGCCGAGGAGATGGATGATCCCGCCAATGAGTACTATCCCGACATAGCCTACTACTATGTGGAGGCTGCTGACGACCATGGGTAGTTAGGAGGTTCCGAGGTTGGGGGCCTCACCTCTTCGATCTATGTTATGTTTGTGCTAGCCTTCTGAAGGAAAAACTTGTTTTCTTATGTTTTTACTAAGATATTATTTGTGTCCGCTAACTCGTGTGTATCCGAGCTTATGTATTCGAGCCCCTGAGGCCCCTGGCTTGTAATATGAAGCTTGGATGAATTTAATTTGAGTCTAGAGTTGCGTTGTGGTATCTTACCGTGAGTCCCTAATCTTGGTCGTACGCATTTGCAAGTATGATTAGCATACGATTAAGTTGTGGGCATCACAATAGCTCCGCTAGGAAGTCCTGCAATCGCCGGTGATCAGCGGTGCCATAAACGACGATCACCTCCCACTTGAAGTTAGTTGCATGCTACCAAACCTCCATGCTCACATAGAACTCACCCCTATCCATGGAGCCAACTTCAAAGGTGGTATCCTTCACACCTACAAGGATACCACTGGAGTGACCGACCACTCCACTAGATGGAAGCCAGTTCCATGCAAAGAGGTGACTACTAAGGCCCTCCAGTCCAGCAAGGGAGAAGTCGCCACATATAGTCTCCTCGATCGCCACAATGTCGATATTCTCATCTTAGATGTATTCAATTAACCGCCTGCGTGGGCCATCATGACCGAACCCGTGCAAGTTCTAGAAAGGGCCCGCATACTACTCCTCAAGGGGGTCCAAACTGGACGCTATAGTTGGACCCCACAGAAGTGGAAGCGCTAAGCGACTGACACAGCTGAGTCGTACGGGCCCTGGTTCAGCCCCGAACCTCTTCCAGGGCCAGGGCTGCTAAATCCCTATGACCAACACGCCATGGTGCGGGAGGAGCGACCTCATCGACTGTGGCGGTGCTAGCAGTCCCCGACAACGACACTAGAGAAATGCTGTTGACGTGTTCCTGACTTGATGCCTCCTCGGCAACGGAGTCAGAACTGCTCCCAGTTGCTCAACAATTAGCAATTCTTTTTCAATGGCCCACCAGCGCGTGGGTTCTCGGCAGTTTTCGAGGGTAGAGTATTCAACCCAAATTTGTTGGTTCGCCCGACAGGAAGTGGGAGAATATTCTCAAGTATTAGCAGCTGAATGTGTCAGATTCAACCACACCTGAAAGATTAGTGTCTACAAGCAAAGCATCAGCAGCAAAGTACTATGATAGCAACGGTGCCAGAAACGAACTGTTTACGGTAGACTATTCCTAAAGGTTGTATCAATGGCGCCAGAAGTTGCCCGTGGACGGGAAATAGTCTTTTCCCGGCAATGGCGAGCGAAAAAGTATTGTAGCAGATAGCAGCAGTGTAACGAGTAACAACAGTGGCAAGGAACAACAGTAGTGACAGAGTAGCAGGTAGCAATAGTAGCAAGTAGGAGCAGTAGCAAGCAACAGTAGTAACAAGCAACAATAGTAACAACAGCAGAGCAAAACAAGTAACAGCAGCAGTGGGACAAACTTGTAGGCAATGGGTCAGTGATTCGTTTGGACGATATTCATCATGCAACAGTTATAACACGGAGAGATATGTGGCTAGCTCCCGTTCGTCAATGTGATGTAGGCATGTATTCCGTGTGTCGTCATATGTGCTTAGGGAAAAGAACTTGCATGCCATCTATTGTCCATCCCTCCCGTGGCAGCGGGGTCCAAAAGGAAACTACGGGATATTAAGGTTCTCCTTTTAATAAAGAACCGGACCAACGCATTAGCACTTGGTGAACACATGAACTCCTCAAACTATGGTCATCATCGGGAGTGGTTCCGGTTATTGTCACTCCGGTGTTGCCGGGTCATAACACATAGTAGGTAACTACAACTTGCAAGATCGGATCTAAAACACACATATATTGGTGACAACATAATAATTTCAGATCTGAAATCATGGCACTCAGGACCTAGTGACAAGCATTAAGCATGGCAAAGTAGTAGCAACATCAATCTCAGAACATAGTGGATACTAGGGATCAATCCCCATCAAACTGACTCGATTACATGATAGATCTCATCCTACTCATCACCGCCCAGCGAGCCTACGAATAGATTACTCACGAACGATGAAGAGCTTCATGGAATTGGAGAGGGAAGAAGGTTGATGATGACGATGGCGATGATTTCCCCTCTCCGGAGCCCAAAACGGACTCCAGATCTGCCCTCCAGATGAAGAACAGGATGTGGCGGCGCCTCCGTATCGCAAACGCGATGAAATCTTCTCTCTCGGTTTTTTCGGGACGAAAGTGAATTTATAGGGCATAGTTTGGGGGCGGCAGAGCCACGTGGGCCCCACAAGCTTGGTAGCCGCCACCAGGGGGGCGGCGGCTACAGGGCTTGTGGCCCACTGGCCCATCCCCTCCGGTGGATCTTTGCATAGGTATTTTTCATATTTCCCAGAAATATTCTCCGTAAATTTTCAGGACGTTCCGAGAACTTTCATTTATGCACAAAAACAATGCCAAGGCAATTCTGCTGAAAACAACGTCAATCCAGGTTAGTTCCATTCAAATCATGCAAATTAGAGTCCAAAACAAGGGCAAAAGAGTTTGGAAAAGTAGATACGATGGAGACATATCAACTCCCCCAAGCTTAAAACCTTGCTTGTCCTCAAGCAACTCAGTTGACAAACTGAAAGAGAAAGAAAAACTTTGACAAACTCTATTTGATCTTGTTGTTGCAACTATGTCTAACTCATAACGAGAATTTCAGCAAGATCACAAGTTAACCACATAAGCAAGTGACACAAAGGTCTCACGGTAAACTAATATCTATGGCATAATCAGCTAGCGAGAAAATAATAATGAGTTTCAGATACCACCAATTCAATCAAAACAAGCATGAAGCAATATGAATAGGTGGCATCTCGCTAGCTCTTTCTGAGACCGAAAAACATAAATGCAGAGCACTTTCAAAGATCAAGGGCTGACTAAACATTGTAATTCATAGCAACGAAGATCCAGTCATAGTCATACTCAATATCAATCAAAAGCAAAGCATAAAAATGACAGAGGTGCTCTCTAATTGGTGCTTATATAAGAGGAGGATGACTCAACAAGAAAATAAATAGACAAGCCCTTCACAGAGGGAAGCATTGATTTGCAGAGGTGCCAGAGCTCAAGCTTTGAAAACAGAGATAATAATTTTGGGTGGCATGCTTTCATTGTCAACGCAATGACCAAGAGTTCTCAATATCTTCCATGCTACTCATGCTATAGGCGGTTCCCAAATAGAAAAGTAAAGTTTTAACTCCCCCACCACCAATCAATCACACTCCAAGGCTAGCCGAATCCTCGGGTACCGTCCATACTAACATCAATCCGGGGGGAGTCTTGTTTTACAGTTTTGTTTTCGATTTAAGCGTGGAACTGGGCATTCCAAATACCGGCCCCTTTCTCGTGAATGACAGTGAATAAACACATGTCGAGGATAACACTCCTAGCATGGAAGATACCAATAGCCCTTTGTCACCACATGAGCAGTTCGGGCAAGCAAAACAAATTATTTCTTGAAGGTTTAGAGAATGGCACATGCAAATTTACTTGGAACGGCAGGTAGATACCGCAAATAGGTAGGTATGGTGGACTCTCATGGAAAAACTTTTGGGTTTATAAAGGTGGATGCACAAGGAGTATTCCGCTTAGTAGAAGTGAAGGCTAGCAAAAGACTGGGAAGCGACCAACTAGAGAGCGACAACAGTCATCAAGATGCAATCAGTTTGACTAACATTAAATGAAAGCATGAACATGATATAAATCACCATGAACACGGACATCATAGAGGCTATGTTGATTTTGTTTCAACTACATGCATGAACATGCGCCAAGTCAAGCCACTTGAAACATTCAAAGGAGAATACCATCCTATCATACTACATCATAGTCATCTCAAAATCTATGTTGGCATTCAAGACAAACCATTATAAGCTCTCAGCTAAATAAGCATGGCATCAGAAACTATGATCTCTAAGTTGTCATTGCAAACATGGTTCTCTCACAACAAAGCTAAATCTGGGTCGACAAGCTAGTCATATTTACAAAAACAAAATAGATAGAGTTCATACCAGCTTTTCAGTCTCAGTCACTTCATCATATATCATCATTGTTGCCTTTCATTTGCACGATCGAACGATGTGAACAATAATAAGCGCATTGGACTAAGCTGAATCTGCAGGCAAACACAAAGGAGAAGACAAAATAATATGGCTCTTTGAAAGCTAAACAGGTAAGCATGCAAGAACCAATAAACATTGTAACCAATATCTTCTACCTTGACACAAAGAAAAAGAAAAATATTTACACGGGAAAGCTCCCAACAAGCAAAAGAAGAAAGAAAAATCTTTTTGGGTTTTCTCAAAAGGACACAAAACAAGAAAACAAGAAAACGAAAATAAACTAGCATGGATAATACAGTGGCAAAGTGTGAACACCGGCTAACAAACTGAAAGCATAAGCATGAATGTAAAGTCGGTGAGAACACGTACTCCCCCAAGCTTAGGCTTTTGACCTAGCTTGGTCTACTCCCATGGATGATCCTGGCGAAACCCAAAGTCATAATGAGTGTTATACGTGAGAGCTGCAGCCAATGCCTGAATAACTGCCTCACGAAGTCGAGCAGCCGTCGCCTCCCTCTCATACTCCTCTGCCTCTCCTATGGTGATGTAGTATCTTCGTTTAACCTGAAAGTCAAAGAAAGCAGGAGCAGGAAGGGTAATATGGAAAATACGCTGCCGGTTAAATATCAAGCGGTATAGGAGGGATCCATGATCTCTGTCAAGGAACTGGTAGCGTGTTAGAGCGACACGATCAAGGTAGGCTGTACGGAGAGGAGGGTCTTCTGGACGGATGGATACCCCAAGAAAATTTGCTAAGCGTGTAGCATAAACTCCACCAAAGAAATCCCCCTCCTTGGCATTTTTATTCAGCCTCCTTGCTATTATAGCTCCCATATTTAAGCTCCTGTCACCTGTTACTGCGCTCTTAAGGATACTAAGGTCGGAAGCGCATAGGTGATAATGTGGACCCTTGCCATTAATGCACCTACCTATGAAGAGGGCAAGGTAGTGCAAGGCAGGGAAATGGATGCTTCCTATGGTGGCTTGCGTGATATCTCTGGTTTCTCCAATAGTTATACTGGAGACAAAGTCTCTGACCGAAGACTTAGGAGGATCATTAACACTACCCCCATCGGGTATCTTGCAAATCCTATTGAAATCCTCCAGATCCAAGGTATATGATTTATCGTACAGATCAAATAGTACGGATGAGTCACGCCAACTGAGAATTTAAATCTACGCACGAAAGAGGCAGTGAGCATAGGATACTGTTCACATTTATCTGAGAGGAATTCTTCTAACCCGGCATTGCGGACAAGTGTATCAAACTCATCCTTGAAACCTGCTTCGATCATGAACTCATCGTAAGGCCATTCACATGGTTGTACCTGTGCGTCCCTTAGTTGAAAAGGTTCGGGCTCCCAAAAAGAGAGACGAGAACCCTTCTTACTTGAGGAACCACTATGAAACTTCCTCCTGAACATAATTTCCTTATGATGAAATTTTTGAAGTTCAAGAGAAAAGTGAATAAAGACCCACCACACCTTGTAGCAACTACTCCTACTAGTGCCTAGAGACCGTATCACGCGCTAAAACTACTTGGGACCAGCTAAAATCAACATTTCTAGCTCAAGAACAGGGTCACCAAGGTAGCGAGAATACGCGAAGGATAAATCACTAGAGCAAAAACTAATTGGACCAATGGAGGAGTCACTTACCAAGGAGTAATTTCCCCAAAACGGTTCGGAGAATGGTACTTTGAGCAAGGAGATCGAAAATCACACCCAAATGAGCAAGAACACGGGTTTGAGCTGCGAAACAATTTTTTCTGGAGGTGGAAGAAGAGGGTGAGAGCTGGAATGAGTGGAGGGGGTGCCTGTGGACCCCACAAGCTTGCACCCTGCCACCAGGGGGGTAGATGGCGGTGGCAGGGCTTGTGGCCCACTGGTCTCGCCCCCAGGCCAGCTCTCAGGCCCAGAAATTTTTAAAAATTCCAGAAAAAATCATACTAAATTTTCAGGACCATCGGAGAACTTTTATTTTCGAGGTATTTTTCTCCGGGACGCTAAAACGGAAAACAGGAAAAGCTAAACTAATTCTATCATTTTTCTTCTAAGCAACAGAAAGTGAAAGCTTAAAGACAGAGGTATGTGGCTCTTTGATTCATCCATTTCATGGTCATCGAAAGAAATCCGTCAATGGGGTTGATCAAATCCTTATGACAAAACCTTTTCGAATCACAAAAGAGAACGGAGAATTTTCGAATAGCCACTAAGTCACCTCAATGGGGATATGTATCTCCCCAACAAGCAAATCATACTTCATCTTGACACGAGGAATAGGGCATTCAAAGCTCCCAATAAGAATCGATGAAGTTTTTTTGATAGCATTGATGCAATGTACTTGATATCGTTTCTTCGGAAAGTCCACTGTATGCTCATTACCGCTGACATGGAAAGTGACATTGCCTTTGTTGCAATCTATAACAGCCCCTGCAGTGTTTAAAAAGGGTCTTCCGAGGATGACATCCATGTCATCATCCTCGGGAATATCCAAGATAACAAAGTCTATTAAGATAGTAGTGTTAGCAACTACAACATGCACATCCTCGCAAATGCCGATAGGAAAAGAGTTGATTTGTCGGCCATTTGCAGAGATATTTCAGTGGGTGTCAACTTATCCAGTTCAAGTCTACGATAAAGAGAGAGCAACATAACACTAACACCGGCTCCAAGGTCACATAAGGCAGTTCTTACGTAGTTTCCTTTAATGGAGCAAGGTATAGTGGGCACTCCGGGATCACCAAGTTTCTTTGGAGTTCCACCTTTGAAAGTATAATTGGCAAGCATGGTGGAGATCTCAAGATCTGGTATCTTCCGTTTATTAGTCACGATATCTTTCATGTACTTGGCATATGGAGACATCTTGAGCATATCAGTTAACCGCATCTCCAGAAAGACGGGTCTTATCATCTCAACGAAGCGCTCAAAATCCTCATCATCCTTTTTCTTGGATGGCTTAGGAGGAAAGTGCATGGATCTCCGAACCCATGGCTCCCTTTCTTTACCATTTTTCCTAGCAGCGAAGTCATTCTTATCGCATCTCTTAGGTTGTGGGTTATCAGGATTGACCGTAGGTTCAATCTCCACATCCTTATCATTGCTAGGTTGAGCATCATTATGAACATCGCTGTCCATATTGTCACCGGGTTCATGTTCATCACCAGATTGTGTTTCTGCATCAGACGCAGAAATATTATTTGGTTCTTCAGGTGTGACAGTATTTGGTGAACCGACATGTAGGTTTCTATCATCCTTCTTCTTCTCCTTAGGATGACTGGGTGTATCAGCATTAATTCCTTGAGAATCTTGATCAATTCTCTTAGGATGGCCTTCATGATACAAAGGTTCCTGAGTCATTTGCCTCCTCTACTAATGACTTTGACAGAGTTGTCATTTAATTCATTGAGCAAGTCATTCTGAGCTTTAAGTACTTGTTCTACCTGAGTAGTAATCATAGAGACATGTTTACTCACAAGCTTCAGATCATTGACATTTCTGTCTACACAAGCACTTAAATGGCTAAGCATACGAGTACTTTGTTCCGAATGTCTGCTAACATAATCATTGAAACTCTGTTGTTTGGCAACAAAGTTGTCAAATTCATCAAAGCATAGGCTAGCAAGTTTGTCAAAAGGAATATCACTCTCATCAAACCTACGCAGAGAATTCACTTCTACTACTTGTATCGGGTTATCGAGACCATGGATCTCTTCGATAGGTGGTAGACTTTTGACATCTTCAGATCTAATGCCTTTCTCTTGCATGGATTTCTTGGCTTCTTGCATATCTTCGGGACTGAGCAATAGAATACCTCTTTTCTTAGGAGTTGGCTTAGGAGGTGGTTCGGGAATAGTCCAAGCATTATCGTTGATCAAGATGTTATTCAGTAGAGCCTCAGCTTGTTCTATAGTTCTTTCCCTAAAAACACAACCGGCACAACTATCTAGGTGCTCTCTAGAAGCATCGGTAAGTCCGTTATAGAAGATATCAAGTATCTCGTTCTTCTTAAGAGGGTGATCAGGCAAAGCATTCTGTAGCTGGATGAGCCTCCCCCAAGCTTATGGGAGACTCTCTTCTTTGAGCTGAGCAAAGTTTTATATTTCCTGCAAGGCAGCTTGCTTCTTATGGGCAGGGAATATTTCTCACAGAAGTAATAGACCATATCCTGGGGACTACTCACACATCCAGGTGCAAGAGAAGTGAACCAGGCTTTAGCGTCATCCTTTAGAGAGAAAGGAAATAGCTTAAGGATATAGTAGTAGCGGATCTTCTCCTCACTAGTGAAAAGGGTGGCTATATCGTGTAGTTTGGTAAGATGGGCTATGACCGTCTGAGACTCATAACCGTGGAAAGGATCAGATTCAACTAGAGAGATTATCTTAGGGTCGACAGAGAATTCATAATCCTTATCGGTGATAAAGATAGGTGAAGTGGCAAACTTCGGGTCGTATTTATCCTAGCTTTCAGAGTTTTTTCCTTCCACTTGAGAAGTAATTTCTCAGCGTCATAGGCATCCTTACACGCAAGAAAATCCTCAGCTATCTCTCCCTCCATAACATAACCCTCAGGTATATCAGGCAATTCATATCTTGGAGAGCTAGATCTAGCAGGAGCAAAAGCAGGTTCTATCTCAATAGTTTCGGCAGTTTCAGAAGCATCACGAGCATTGACAGTAACTCTAGCAATATGAGCATCAAGGAATACCCCTAGTGGCATATCAGGAAAAGTACTATCTCTAGCAGTATGAAGCATAGCATCATCAGGCATAACATCTCTAGCATCATTAGGCACAGCATCTCTAGTAGCATCAAGCATAGTATCTCTAGTAGTATCAAGCATATCATCATCAGGCAAAATAGCATCTCTAGAATCATCAGGCAAAGCAGTATGAGGCATATCATCTCTAGCAGTATCAAGCATAGTATCTCTAGTAGTATCAAGCATAGCATCATCAGGCAAAATAGCATCTCTAGCATCATCAGGCAAAGCAGTATCACGCATAGCATCTCTAGCAATATCAAGCATAGTATCTCTAGTAGTATCAAGCATAGCATCATCAGGCACATGCGACATATCAAGATTTCTAGCAGGAGGTGGTGTCGCAAACTTACTCATAACTTAAGGTGAATCAAGTGCAGAGCTAGATGGCAGTTCCTTACCTCCCCTCGTAGTTGAGGGCAAAACTTTGGTTTTTGGATCTTTCAGATCCTTCATAGTGATTAGAAGATATAAGTCCCAAGTGACTCAGAGAATATATCAATCCCTTCTTCCCTGGCAACGGCGCCAGAAAAATGCTGCTAGCAGTCCCCGACAACGACACTAGAGAAATTATGTTGACATGTTCCTGACTTGATGCCTCCCCGGCAACGGAGTCAGAACTGCTCCCAGTTGCTCAACAATTAGCAATTGTCTTGCAATGGCCCACCATCGCGTGGGTTCGCGGCAGTTTTCGAGGGTAGAGTATTCAACCCAAATTTGTTGGTTCGCCCGACAGGAAGTGGGAGAATATTCTCAAGTATGAGCAGCTGAATGTGTCAGATTCAATCACACGTGAAAGATTAGTGTCTGCAAGAAAAGTATCAGCAGCAAAGTAGTATGATAGCAACGGTGCCAGAAATGATCTGTTGATGATAGACTATTCCTAACGGTTGTATCAATGGCGCCAGAAGTTGCTCGTGGACGGGAAATAGTCTTTTCCCGGCAATGGCGAGCGAAAAAGTATTGTAGCAGGTAGCAGCAGTGTAACGAGTAACAGCAGTGGCAAGGAACATCAGTAGTGACAGCAGTAGCAAGTAGCAACACTAGCAAGTAGCAGCAGTAGCAAGCAACAATAGTAACAAGCAACAGTAGTAACAGCAGCAGAGGAAAACAAGTAACAACAGCAGTGGGACAAACTCGTAGGCAATGGGTCGATGATTCGTTTGGATGATATTCATCATGCAACAGTTATAACACGGAGAGATATGTGGCTAGCTCCCGTTCGTCAATGTGATGTAGGCATGTATTCCGTGTGTCGTCATACGTGCTTAGGGAAAAGAACTTGCATGACATATATTGTCCATCCCTCCCATGGCAGCAGGGTCCAAAAGGAAACTATGGGATATTAAGGTTCTCCTTTTAATAAAGAACCGTACAAACGCATTAGCACTTGGTGAACACATGAACTCCTCAAACTATGGTTATCACCAGGAGTGGTTCCGGTTATTGTCACTCTGGGGTTGCTGGGTCATAACACATAGTAGGTAACTACAACTTGCAAGATCGGATCTAAAACACACATATATTGGTGACAACATAATAATTTCAGATCTGAAATCTTGGCACTCGGGCCCTAGTGACAAGCATTAAGCATGGCAAAGTAGTAGCAACATCAATCTCAGAACATGGTGGATACTAGGGATCAATCCCCGTCAAACTAACTCGATTACATGATAGATCTCATCCTACTCATCACCGCCCAGCGAGCCTACGAATAGATTACTCACGAATGATGAAGAGCTTCATGGAATTGGAGAGGGAAGAAGGTTGATGATGACGATGGTGACGATTTCCCCTCTCCGGAGCCCAAAACGGACTCCAGATTTGCCCTCCAGATGAAGAACATGATGTGGCGGCGCCTCCGTATCGCAAACGCGATGAAATCTTCTCTCTCGGTTTTTTTTGGGATGAAAGTGAATTTATAGAGCTGAGTTTGGGGGCGGCAGAGCCACGTGGGCCCCACAAGCTTGGTAGCCGCCACCAGGGGGCGGCTACAGGGCTTGTGGCCCACTAGCCCATCCCCTCCGGTGGATCTTTGCGTAGGTATTTTTCATATTCTCCAGAAATATTCTCCGTAAATTTTCAGGACATTCCGAGAACTTTCATTTCTGCACAAAAACAACACTAAGGCAGTTCTGCTGAAAACAGCGTCAGTCCAGGTTAGTTCCATTCAAATCATGCAAATTAGAGTCCAAAACAAGGGTAAAAGAGTTTGGGAAAGTAGATACGATGGAGACGTATCAGGCGGCAGCGTGCTCCCGGACAGCCGCAAGCTGGGATTCTAAGATCTCCTTGGCCCGAATAGTCGCAATTTGTTATAACACCGGACCCTTCTCCCCACGAAACAAAATTGCCAAGTCCGCCGCAACCTTGGCAAGATGGCCAAGGGGAACACCAGCTAGGGCCGAAAATGACTCCTCCCCTTCGTCCTTAAAAGAGCAGGAATCAACAAGGGGAAGGGACAGACCTACATCAAGGTTCTGGACCACCGCGCGTTGTTTGGCCTTCTTGACCATGTTAGGGGATACTCCCGAGATCAGCTGCACCCTGATACGTCTCCAATGTATCTATAATTTTTGATGGTTTCATGCTATTATCTTGTCAAACTTTGGATGTTTTGCATGCCTTTTATTTATTTTTTGGGACTAACTTATTAACTCAGTGCCAAGTGCCAGTTCCTGTTTTTTCCATGTTTTTGACCCCTTTCAGAGGAGATTTTGAAACGAAGTCCAAACGGAAGAAAATCCCCGAAAAGATTTTTTCTGGAACGAAAGAAGATCGGGGAGCTTGGGAGCCAAGGCAGGGGAGCCTGAGGGGCCCACAAGCCCCCACCCCGCGGCCAGGGGGGAGGCAGCGCCATCCAGGCTTGTGGGCCCCCTGAGCGACCCCTGACCTAGGGGTTGCGCCTATATATTCCCTAAAAATCCCAAAAAATCAGGAGATCATCGAAAGTACTTTTTCGCTGCCGCAAGCTTCTATCTCCGCAAGATCCCATCTGGGGCATGTTCTGGTGCCCTGCCGGAGGGGGGATTCAGACACGGAGGGCTTCTCCATCAACACCATGACCTCTCCGATGAAGCGTGAGTAGTTCACCAGAGACCTACGGGTCCATAGTTAGTAACTAGATGGCTTCTTCTCTCTCTTGGATCTTCAATACAAAGTTCTCCATGATCTTCATGGAGATCTATCCGATGCAATCTTCTTTTGTGGTGTGTTTGTCGAGATCCGATGAATTGTGGATTTATGATCAGATTATCTATGCACCTTATTGGAGTTTCTTCTGATCTCTCTTATGCGTGATTTCATATCCTTGTATTTCTCTTTGAGTTGTGGGTTTTGTCTGGCCAACTAGATCTATGATTCTTGCAATGGGAGAAGTGCTTGGTTTTGGGTTCATACCGTGCGGTGACCTCACCCAGTGACAGAAGGGGTAGCGAGGCATGCATCGTGTTCTTGCCATCAAGGGTAAAAAGATGGGGTTTTCATCATTGGTTTGAGATTATCCCTCTACATCATGTCATCTTGCTTAAAGCGTTACACTGTTCGTCATGAACTCAATACACTAGATGCATGCTAGATAGCGGTCGATGTGTGGAGTAATAGTAGTAGATGCAGAAAGTATCGGTCTACTTGTCTCGGACGTGATGCCTATATGTATGATCATTGCCTTAGATATCATCATGACTTTGCGCGGTTCTATCAATTGCTCGGCAGTAATTTGTTCACCCACCGTAACACTTGCTATTTTGAGAGAAGCCTCTAGTGAACACTATAGCCCCCAGGGTCTACTCTACACCATATTTCCAGCCTTACACTTTTTACTTCGTTGCACTTTCCGCCTTCAGATCTCACTTTGCAAAAAATCTTGAAGGGATTGACAACCCCTTTGAAGCGTTGGGTGCAAGCTTGTTTGTGTTTGCGCAGGTACTCTGGACTTGACGAGACCCTCCTTCTGGATCGATACCTTGGTTCTCAAACTGAGGGAAATATTTACTGCTACTGTGCTGCATCACCCTTTCCTCTTCAAGGGAAAAACCAACGCAAGCCCAGCCTCTGTCAACGTGTCAATTTCTAACGCTGTTGTCTGCAGGATAGCAGACCCCAACCGCAAGCTCTTACGCAACATCATAACTGGAAAGAGCGAGCCCGTCTATGTGTGACATCCTCAACTGTTGCTACAGTAAACCTATGCAATGAATGCCACGTCATCGTTTTTCCTATCATTGATCTCGCGTTAGTTCAAGACAATTCGAATTTAAATTTCAAATTATAGTCAAGTGATAAAAGTTTTGAATGCAAAAATAATATGGTTGGATGAATTATAAAAATTCCCTAATAAGTTATAAAAGTGAATCGGGCATTCTTAAAATTATTTAAAATCCCTATGTATTTAAAACATAAACTATATAAGGATAATAATAGCTAAAATAAATAATAATAATAATAATAATAATAATAATAGTAATAATAATAATAATAATAATAATAATAATAATAATAATAATAATAATAAAACAAACCCCGTGGGCCAAACTTGGCCAAAATGGCTGAGCCAGCCCACCTAATTTGGGGAGGTATAAGACCCCCTCCCTCGGAGCCTGAACCCTAGCGCTAGGCGCCCCCATTCCCTATTGCCGCCGCCAAGACGAGGGAAACACCCTCGTCAGCTGACGCTCGCCACCAACCCCACGGTCGATCCCATCTAGCGCCCCCCAGTCGCTCCTCTCTCCTCCCGCGCCCCACGCGCCTGATCCCGTCGCCCCACCAGCCTCACCCACGTCACCCCAACGCCACCATCTCTCTGTCGCCCCGCTCCCCTCCGTGCCAGACCCTGTCGCTCCGCCGCCGTCTCCTCTCCCAGCGGCAACACCGGCCCTCCCCATCTACTCGCCAACGCTCGCGCAACTGCCTCTCCTCACCACCTCTGCCACCGACGCCCGCTGTGACAACCCGAGACCGATGTCCCAGAAGATTCCCCTTTTATTCTGTTTTCGTCGTGTGGTTCGTTTGTCTGTCGCATTCATCATCGCATCATGCACATCATCCACATTGCATCGGCATTCCGCTGCCGTCAGTTTTCAAAACTTGTATCTGTCATTAGTTGTCGGTTCTCTCTGTTCTCGTCGTTGACCGTTTGAGTCCAACCACACTTGCACGCGCCCGCGACATTGTCAAATCCTTGTTTTTAAAAGTGTGTATAAAACTTTATCTGATTAGGTTGAAACTTGGCGTGCGGTCTTGTTTTTATATAGGTAGGCCGCCTGCCAATTTTTGTCGCAATCGGAGTCCGTCTAGTACCCGAACGGTCGATCGTAGCGGCACCATATCCGGTCTATCGTTGGACGTGTTTCGGTGTTTTAAATCGCGTTGCCGCGCTGCACTACTTCCCTCTCACCTCCGCCTAGCCCATCTACACAGCCAATACAGCCCACCTACACCTACCCGCGATTGGAACCGTCCGATCGCGATCATAGGGTCGGAAACCACCCTAAAACCCTCTCCTAGCCACCCGTGTACCTATTTATTAGCAGCAACCCTAAAACCTAGGACTCGTGTCCCATCCGAGTTCCACCCCGCCGCCACTCCACAGCTAACCATCGCCTCCCCTCCACCTCAGGATCTCCTCCTGATCCAAATCCATCCAACGAGAGCCCAGCCGACCACCATAGCAGGCCTCCCATGCTCAAGCTCGTCCCCAACCACTTGTCTGATGGACATGTCCGGCGACCACAACCACACGCACGTCCCCGCGCACATCCTCGAGCACCTCCGCCGCCAGCCGTCGAGAGTGCACCCAGCAGATGAGCTCGTCCCTGTCCTCCTCCCTTTCTCTCTTTCCCTCTCTGAATTTCCTTTCTGTCTCCCTTTCTTCAGGCAACAACAGCCGCGCCAGGGGCCCTCTCCGCCAGCCGTGCCCGCCGGCGACCTCCAGGGTAAGGCCCCGCGCACCCGACCTCTCCTTCTTCCCCTTCTCCCTCATCTCTCCTGTAACCTTTCCTCTCCATGCCTGCCTGCAGGTCCGCTGCCGTGTTGCTTTGCCAAGCTTCAGGATTCGGTCGTCCGAGGCCTCCTGCTCGCCGGGAATGGAGTCTCTAGCCCCGGAGTCGGGCGGATCCGTCCACCATACGCCTGGTGCTCGCCCTTCCCCGTGACCCACCTTAGGATCTTCTCGCCATGGCTGCCCGCCTCTTGTTTCCCGCTGTAAGCAGTTCCCATCTGATCTGAGATTCAGTTTTCTTATCCTAGATCCGTTTTGCCATGTTAACTTGATATAGTGTAGCCACTGTTCTCCTCCATAAGCAGTCTAGTAGCCGAGTTGGCAAGCGTAGCCAATCTTATTGAAAGGGATCCTGGGTTCGAGTCCCAGGAAACCCAATTTTTGTGTGTGGTATTTTAAGTTTTTCCTACACGCCACGCTTTGCCCGCAACCACACTTTGGCCACGATAAATGATCTAGCATGGTCGACACCGCCACGCTATGTGATCCAGGCGACCTGGGGATCGAATCCCTGGGAGCCCTTTTATTTTTTTGTTGTTTCAATATTTTATGAGGAAGAATAGCTCGCCTAGTGCACATCATAGTAACTCTGCACTCTTTGGACCGTGCCCTGTTTCGGCCCGTGTAGGTTTTTTTAACACCTTCGATTTATTTTATTTTCACAAAAGCATTGATTTTTAAACTACCGTAGATTTTAAAACGTGCGTCGGATCGGAGAAAGTTGTATATGTAAAACATGTTTAATTTCGCGTTGATTAATAATTTCCAACTCTCATGCATGTTTAGAGCTGTTATCCTTGCTGTTTGCCTCGTTTTACGTGGCACCATGCTAAAAACGGTTTAATTCGCACCCAGTTATCTGTAGCTCCGTTGGAGATGTTCCATATATGTAAATGGACTAGAACGACACATAGAATCATGTAAACCCCTTTCTTTTGCTGTTTAACAAACATAAAATGTGTTTGGGTCAAATCTGGACAGATTTAGAAAGTAAGACATGGGGTCATTTCGGAGATGCTATATGTTGTTTCCGACCTCATTTAAAATGCCTAGAGAGGTAGTTTAATTACGCTTCACCTCTTGCCATGTTTAACAACATTTAATATTGTTGTGTACCTAAACAAGAGTGAACTAAATAATTCGCATGTGGAGTTTCGTCAATATGCAACTCGTTGTATAGTTGCATATTGAGCTTCACTTAATGTGTAGTGTTTGGTTTGGAGTGAATTGCCATGTCATGCCTTGCATTAGACCGTTCATGCATCATATGTGATGTGCATTATGTCGTGAATGTGCCGTGGTGAATATCGTGTGTTGATGCTTGTTTCTAGTTTGCTTCGTCTCGATAGAGTTCCGAAAGCGTGTCGGAAACTGAGGACTGATACGTCTCCAACGTATCTATAATTTTTGATGGTTCCATGCTATTCTCTTGTCAAACTTTGGATGTTTTGCATGCCTTTTATATATTTTTTGGGACTAACTTATTAACTCAGTGCCAAGTGCCAGTTCCTATTTTTTCCATGTTTTTGACCCCTTTCAGAGGAGATTTTGAAACGGAGTCCAAACGGAAGAAAATCCCCGAAAAGATTTTTATTGCAAAATATAAAAAATACCGGAAGAAAAAGATACCGGAGAAGAGTCCCGAGGAAGCCACAAGCCTGGGGGGGCGCCCCCACCCCCCTGGCCACGCCCCAAGGGCTTGTGACTCCCGCATGGGTCCCCCTGACTTGTTGTCGACGCCATCTGGTCTTATAAATACGGAAACCTCTAGAAAGAAACCTAGATCGCGAGTTCCGCCGCCGCAAGCCTCTGTAGCCAACAAAAAACCAATCTGGAGCCCGTTCCGGCACCCTGCTGGAGGGGGAATCAATCTCCGGTGGTCATCTTCATCATCCCGGCGATCTCCATGACGAGGAGGGAGTAGTTCTCCCTCGGGGCTGAGGGTATGTACCAGTAGCTATGTGTTTGATCACTCTCTCTCTCTCTCTCTCTCGTGTTCTTGAGATGTCTTGATCTCGATGTACCGTGGGCTTTGCTACTATAGTTGGATCTTATGATGTTCTTCCCCCTCTCCCTTCTTTTAATGAATTGAGTTTCCCCTTTGAAGTTATCTTATCATATTGAGTCTTTGAGAACACTTGATGTATGTCTTGCACGTGTCTATCTGCTGTGATCAACTTGCGGGTTTGTGACAATTGGGAACCTATGCATATGGGTTGGCACACATGGATTCATGTGAGTACTCGATGTATGTTTTGGTGATGAACTTGCGGGTTCGTGACATTGGGAACCTATGCATAGGGGTTGGCACACATTTCGACTCTCCGGTAGAAACTTCGGGGCACTCTTTGAAGTCCTATGTGTTGGTTGAATAGATGATTCTGAGATTGTGTGATGCATATCGTATAATCATGCCCACGGATACTTGAGGTGACAATGGAGTATCTAGGTGACATTAGGGTCTTTGTTGATATGTATCTTAAGGTATTATTCTAGTACGAACTCTTGAATAGATCGATCAGAAAGAATAACTTTATGGTGGTTTCGTACCCGACAATAATCTCTTCGTTTGTTCTCCGCTATTTGTGACTTTGGAGTGACTCTTTGTTGCATGTTGAGGGCTAGTTATATGATCCAATTATGTTATCTTTCTTGAGAGAACTTCACTAGTGAAAGTATGAACCCTAGGCCTTGTTTCCACGCATTGCAATACCGTTTGTGCTCACTTTTGTTACTAGTTACCTTGCTGTTTTTGTAATTTCAGATTACAAAAACCTATATCCACCATCCATATTGCACTTGTATCACCATCTCTTCGCCGAACTAGTGCACCTATACAACTTACCATTGTATTGGGTGTGTTGGGGACACAAGAGACTCTTTGTTATTTGGTTGCAGGGTTGCTTGAGAGAGACCATCTTCATCCTACGCCTCCCGCGGTTGATAAACCTTAGGTCACCCACTTGAGGGAAAATTGCTACTGTCCTACAAACCTCTGCACTTGGAGGCCCAACAACGTCTATAAGGAGAAGGTTGCGTAGTAGACATCAAGGACCCGTTCGACTACATCGGTTCGTCTGCTTCACGGAGTCATTTTTCTTCCAAGCGGGATCTCAGGCAAGATGACCATTTCCCTAGATACCATTACTTTAATTGCCATGCTAGTTTTATCATTTCTATCGTTATGTCTCGCTGCCTACCACCTGTTAAATGTCAGCCTCTCAACATTGCCGTGAAAACCTTCAACATGTTCTCAACCTAGCAAACCACTGATTGGCTATGTTACCGCTTGCTTAACCATGTGTTAGCTTTGCTAGTTGCAGGTGCAGTTGCTTCCATGTGATAACATGGGTTCCTTGTTATATCACCATATTAAATGCTATTTAATTTAATGCACCTATATATTTGGTAAAAGGTGGAAGGCTCAGCTTTTATAGCCTAGTGTTTTGTTCCACCTTTGCCCCCTTAGTTTCAGCAACCGGTGTTATGTTCCATAATTGAGCGCTCGTAACACGATCGGGGTTGTTATGGGGATCCCCTAGATAATTCGTTTTAGATTAAAGCTGGTCTGGCAAGGCCCAACATTGGTACTATATTTGCCCAACATAATAATTCTATTAATACGGAAAAGCATAGGGAGTTAGCGCTACCCGAGGAGTAATTCAACATAATACAGGGAGGGCCAGTGCTGATGGTGCTGGTCCAAAACAGAGCACCGTGCGGGGCCAACCCAGGGCAACTTGGGTGATTTCTATCAGGCCACCGTACGCGTCGCTTATCCGTCGTGTCCTTAGAACGAGATACGCGGATCCTATCGGGATCGTCGACACGTCTGGTGGCCTTGCTGGATTAGTTTTACCTTCGACAAATATCTTGTGCATCGGGATTCCGGTTATGCTTTGGGTAATCTCAGAGTTGAGGTTTTCCACTAAGGAGTCTGACTAGATCGCGAGCTTCGTGATCGAGGATTTCTATGCGGCTTGTGGTAATTCGTGATGGACTAGTTGGAGCACCCCCTACAGGGTTAAATCTTTCGGAAAGCCGTGCCCGCGGTTATGTGGAAACGTGGAAACTTTCTTTAACACTGGTTCGAGATAACTTGAAGTTAACTTAATTAAAACTTTCCAACTGAGTGCGTAACCGTGAATGTCTCTTTCCTAAGCTCCTTCTCCGATCGAGGACATGGCGGGCTTATGTTTGACGTAAGTAGGTGTTCAGGATCATTCTTTTGATCATCAGTAGCTCACGTCCGCTATGCGTAGACCACCCCTCTTTATTCTTGGACTCGTAAGTTAGCCACCTCATATAAATGCTTAGTCGCTTGCTGCAGCCTCACCACTTAACCATATCTCACCCATTAAGCTTTGCTAGTCTTGATACCTTTGGAAATCAGATTGCTGAGTCCCCTGTGGCTCACAGATTACTACAACACCAGTTGCAGGTGCAGGTAAAGGTCTACTTGACGCGAGCGTGTTGATTGTTAATTTGGAGTTTCTTCTTCTTCATCATCGATCTAGGATGGGTTCCAGGCCGACAGCCTGGGATACTAAGGATGGACGTCGTTCTTTTCTCATTTGTTTTCGTCTGTAGTTGGACCCTGCTCTTCTTCATGATGTTTATGTATTGTACTGGTGTGGCTCTGATGTAGCTTGTGGCGAGTGTAAGCCAATTCCATATATCTCATCTTTTTAGTACATGTACTTGTAACGATATCCATTCTTGCGAAACGATGAGATGCACTTCTCTCCCTGTCGAGGCCCTCGCGCCAAAATAAGGATAGGATCGCATCTTGGGCGTTACAAGTTGGTATCAGCGCAATACCGACCTAGGAGCCCCCTTGATTGATCAAACTTGGCCGAGTCGAGTCTAGTGAAAAAGTGCTTTGAGTCTAGTTATATATCAGAGAGTAGGTTCTTTTTTCTCCTCTTCTATGCTCTGGTGAGATTCACGACTTAGGAATTTTAATTCTACTCCTCTTCCCACTCAAATTTTTTTAGGATCACGCGGATATTTTTGGAATCTATATGATGTCAATGTGACGGAGTTCTGTCTTGGTGCCTCTTGTCTGACTTGATTTCTTCTGGGGAGTTGAGCTCCAGGGGATTCTTGACCACATCATTATCATTCAGATTTCTTAGTATCTCAGGACGAAGGATGTTCGAAATTGCTTCAATACTAGTAGTGGCGAGAGGAGTCCGGCTTCCCCAGTACTGGTGCAGATAGTTCCAGATGTATCGCCATACTTTGTATCATTGTGATTACGAGTGTCTGAGATAGACAAGTTTCCGAGATTCTGGTTATGTGTTGACGGATGTGATACATTGGACGGGTTAGTATAGGAGTTGAGTGATATATTACTCCTTGTATCCGTGGACCAAATTGCATGACCAGAAATTTCGGGAGTTCTTAGGTGGGAATTCAAGTAGTTACTTATAGGACAATCTTCCAACAAATGCATGATGTTATGTTGGGGTTCGACATCTAGTGGATTCGTTTGTTCATGGTCGTCTTACTGCGGTTCTCGTTGTGTCTTAAAGAGTCCTTGTAGCTTGCTATGACTCGGGGACGCTTCGTATGTCGTGTGCACTGCCTTGTACATGATGGCTACTGTAAGGATCGAGCCCGTGCAATCCTATCCACGAAAATATCGGACGCAATCTCTCTCATGAATTTGTTCTGGCTTGTTTTGTAAGCCTCATCCTTTTTTTTGTTGGAGTATGCTAATTCAAGTTGCTCAGATGTCAAATTGTGATTTCATATCTTTCCAAGAGTTGTCCTCATATTTCTATGGGAATGCTCATTAATTAGGTTGCTCAAATCAACTTGTCTTTTCAATTTCGTGTCAACCAGAGTTGTTGTGTCAATTCTTTTCCAACCGGGGTGCTTCTCTTCAGTGAATTCAATCCTCTCCAATGTTTGCAAGATCAATCTCTCTTTTCTTTCCGGATTTCCTATCGTCTGTCCCAAGTTGTCTTTGTTTTTTCCCGCCCTCCCACCCTTTTCTCAAGTGATTCAATTTTCATCCAAGTGTCTTCTTTTAATTGTTGCTTCATCTATCTCTTCTTCCATTTGTACCCAGTGATTCTTTGTGAAGATTCTCAGGAGTTTCGTCTTCATCATTCTTTTTTTCATTCTTGTTCTCTTTTCCTGGTGGATCCAATTTAAGATCTTGGTGTTAATCATATCCTTTTATTCCTATATGATTTCTGTGTTGAAAATTCTTTTCATGCCTCTCTTGTCTTTCATCAATTTATTTTCTATCCGGAGTGCTGAAGATATCCGAGAAGTTTATTGTTGTTAATTCTTTCAATTATTTCGAGGGTCTCACCTCGTCAAGTTTTTTATTTATACAGGTGCAATATCTCTTTCTAATCAATTGTTTCAACGGTGGTTTCTTTTGAGTGGGCCCATAACCCACAGGTTCTTCCCCAGGATCTTATTTGTCTCTTGGAATCTTTCCGGAGTCCTCTAATTCCTTTCAACTATGACATAAGTATGAATTTCATCTGTCATAATCCTTCGTCAAGATCGCTTCAAATTTGTTTTCGTCATTGGCTCAATTTTTCCTTGTTCTTATTCCGGAGTGTCTCAGTTAATTCTTGGTGGTGTTCTCCTCATCTTGTTCAGCTTGGAAGACTGAAGGAGTGTTTCTCTCAAATCTTGGTCCATTCTCTTGAAGATTCATCATTTCAGCTTTGTGCCATCATCTTGAATTGTTCCCAATCATGAGAAATCCCTTTCTTGCTATCCCGTGCATTTCAGATTCGTTTCATTCTTGATCCTCCGAAGGCCATCATTTCAGAAGATTTCTTCGTTCTCAGCTTTCAGCTTTCATCCTCAAATTCTTCTCAATTGTTGTCTCTTCATTCGTCTCTCAATTATTCCGGTGCCTCATTCAAGTTTTCTGTTAGGTGGCTCATAATCTTTTCGTTCTCATGTATCCCCATTCAATCCAATTCTTACTGGTGTCTCCTTCAAGACTTCTTCAAGTTTGTGCTCATATATCTCCTCAATCATTCCTAGAAGAATAAGTGGTACGCTAAATCCGTTGCTTGTCATCAGTTAAACTTGATGAAGGATAAGCATAACATAATTCTTATTCTTGTTCATAGTGATCTGAATTCTTCTTCCGGAGTGACTCATGATATCAATTCTTTGTTTCAAGGTGTTCTTCAAGAGTCTTGTGATAGTAGTTGTCAATTTGTTCTTCATTCTTTCTTCTCAATGATCTAGTTTCTTTTCTCTTGTTCCGGATTAGTGGTGATATTGCTCTCTCCAATCTATCATATTCTTCCATCAAGATCATGTTATTTCCTTGTTCTTAAATTTAGTTAGTTTGTTGTGAATATTCTCAAGATCTTCCATCTTATTGAATTTTTTGTCCTCTTTCCTATCGAAGTGTTGCCGAAATTTTGTGTGAATTCTTGCTTGCTTCTCATATCATTCTTCATCTCTTTGAAACCTTCAAGATTCATTGGTTTCACTCGTTTGTCAAAGAAGCAACTAAGTTTTACCTCTTGCTTTCTGATCCTCTTCCCCTTTGATTCTTGGATCTCGGGTCGAGATCCTCTTGTAGTGTAGGAGAGTTGTGACAGCCCGAGACTGATGCCCCAAAAGATTCCCCTTTTATTCTGTTTTCGTCATGTGGTTCGTTTGTTTGTCGCATTCATCATCGCATCATGCGCATCATCCGCATTGCATCGGCACTCCGTTGCCGTCAGTTTTCAAAACTTGCATCCGTTATTAGTTGCCGGTTCTCTCCATTTTCGTTGTTGACCGTTTGAGTCCAACCACACTTGCACGCGCCCGCGCCATCGTCAAATCCTTGTTTTTAAAAGGTTGTATAAAACTTTCTCTGATTGGGTTGAAACTTGGTGCGCGGTCTTATTTTTATATAGGTAGGCCGCCTGCCAATTTTCATCACAATCGGAGTCTGTCTCGTACCCGAACGGTCAACCGTAGCAATCCGTGGCAATTGTGCCAGAAATACTCCTACTACGGCACGTTGGTATTCCCTCGAAGTGCAAAGGGTGATGTAGCACAACGACGGTAAGTATTTCCCTCAGTTTGAGAACCAAGGTATCAATCCGGCGGAAGAGTATCTCACCTACCTGCACAAACACAAAAGCTTGCACCCAACGCTATGAAGGGGTTGTCAATCCCTTATAGATTGTTTGCCAAGTGAGAACTGAAAGTAACAAAGTAACAAACCAAAGTAAAAGCGGAGTTTTAAACGATAGATGTGAATAGACCCGGGGGCCGTAGTGTTTACTAGTGGCTTCTCTCATGAAAGCAAGTAGACGGTGGGTGAACAAATTACTGCCGAGCAATTGATAGAACCGTGCAGAGTCGTGACGATATCTATGCAATGATTATTTCTATAGGCATCACGTACGAAACAAGTAGACCGATACTTTCTGCATCTACTACTATTACTCCACACATCGACCGCTATCCAGCATGCATATAGTGTATTAAGTCCATAAGAACAGAGTAATGCCTTAAGCAAGATGACTTGATGTAGAGGGATAATCTCAAACCAATGATAAAAACCCCATATTTTACCCTTGATGGCAACTGCTTGATGTGTGCCTTGCCGCCCCTACTGTCACTGGGAAAGGTCACCACATGGCAGAACCCAAAACCAAGCACTTCTCCCATTGCAAGAATCATAGATCTAGTTGGCCAAACAAAACCCAAGACTTGGAGAGACTTACAAGGATATCAAATCATGCATAGAAGAAATCAGTAAAGACTCAAATATATATGATAGATAATCTGATCACAAGTCTACAATTCATCGGATCTCGACAAACACACCGCCATAGAAGATTACATCGGATAGATCTCCATGAAGATCATGGAGAACTTTGTATTGAAGATCCAAGAGAGAGAAGAAGCCATCTAGCTACTAACTATGGACCCGTAGGTCTGAAGTGAACTACTCACGAGTCATTGGAGGGGCGATGATGATGATGAAGAAGCCCTCCACCTCCAAAGTCCCCTCCGACAGGGCGCCGGGAAGGGTCTCCAGATGAGATCTCGCGGAAACGGAAGCTTGCGGCGGCGGAAAAGTATTTTCGAAGCTCCCCTGATTTTTTGTGGAATATTTGGGAATATATAGGCGCAAAACCTAGGTCAGGAGGCGGCCAGGGAAGCCACAAGCTTGCCCACCGCCGCCTCCCCCTGGTGGCGGAGTGGGTCCTTTGTGGGCTCCCTGGGGCCCACCTGGCCTGGCCCAAAGGTTCCATGGTCTTCTTTCGTTCGGGAAAAAATCATTTTGGGGATTTTATTCCGTTTGGACTCCATTCCAAAATCAGATCCGAAAAGAGTCAAAAACACGAAAAAACAGGAACTGACACTTGGCACTGAATCAATAAGTTAGTCCCCAAAAAGATATAAAAAAGGTACATAAAACATACAAAGAAGACAAGATAACAGCATGTAACCATAAAAAATTATAGATATGTTTGAGACGTATCAAGCATCCCCAAGCTTAACTCCTGCTCGTCCTCGAGTAGGGAAGTGATAAGAATGAATGTTTGATGTTTTCATGCTACCTAGCATAGGTGTCCTTTGTAATTCCTCTTATGTGACGTGAATGTTCAGATCCATTAGATTCAAAACAATAGTTTGCTATTGACGTGGAAACAATAATAATTCAAGAAAACTAGCAAAGTAATCATGAACTTTCAAAATAGCAAGGCCAAAAGAAAGTTATCCGTACAAAAGCATATAGTCTGGCTATGCTCTATCATCATTGCACCATGAATTTAAATCATGCACAACCCCGGTATTGGCCAAGTAATTGTTTCACACCTTTACTTTCTCAAACATTTTCAACTCTCACGCAATACATGAGCGTGAGCCATGGTTATAGCACTATATATGGTGTGGAGTATGGTGGAGGTTGCAAGACAAAAAGGAGAAGATAGTCACATTAACTAGGCATATCAATGAGTTGTGGAGATTCTCATCAATAGATTTCAATGTGAGTGAGTAGGGATTGCCATACAAATGATGCACTAGAGCTACAAGTAAGTGAAAGCTTTTAAAGAAAACTAGTGGGTGTGCATCCAACTTGCTTTATCATGAAGACCTAAGGCAATTTTGAGGAAGCCTATCATTGGAATATACAAGCCAAGTTATATAATGTGTATTTCCCACTAGCTATATGGTGGTGACAAAACGAGAGACTCTCAATCATGAAGATCATGGTGCTCAAAATGCACAAGTGTGGAAAAAGTGGTAACATTGTCCCTTCTCTCTTTTTCTCTCATTTTTTTATTTTTTTATATTTTTGGTGGGCTCTTTGGACTCTTTTTTATGGGCTTCTTTGGCCTATTTTATTTTCTCACATGGGACAATGCTCAAATAATGATGATCACCACACTTTCAACTCAAAACTTAGAGCAATTGTAACTCTATATGGAATGCCTTCGGTAGTGTACCGTGGCAACGATCTAGCATGGCATAGACATCAATGGAAACATCATGCTAGGTATCTTACGATCATGCAAAGGCAAGTAGATGTGGTGGCACATGTCATGGTGGTAGTTGCATGGAAATATATCTCGGAATGACTTTGAAAAAGCCATAATAAGTAGTTATGGTGGCTGTTTTGAGGGAGGCTAATGGTGGGTTTTGTGCACCGGCGAAAGTTGCGCGACACTAAGAAGATAGTGATGGTGGAAGGTGAAAGTGCATCTAAACCATGGACTCAACATTAGTCATGAAGAACTCATATACTTGTTGCAAAAGTTTTATTAGTAATCGAAACAAAGGATTCAACGCATACTCCTAGGGGAAGGGTTGGTAGGTCTAAACCATCGCGCGATCCCGACCGCCACGCAAAGGATGACAATCAATATACTAATCATGCTCAGATTTCATCACATAGCGGTTCACCATACGTGCATGCTACGGGAATAACTAACTTCAACACAAGTATTTCTAGATCCACAACACCTTACTAGCATGACTTTCAATATTACCATAACCACAACTCAAAACTAATTGAGATGAATCAAACTTTTCTAACTATTCAATGCACATGAAGGAGGAAGTTTTCGTATCCCTTTGGATAACTACCCCTTTTGAGACTACTTTCAAAGCATAGATCAACTACCAAGCTACGCACCACTGCGCTCTAAAAATATATAAGTGAAGCACATAGAGCAAAAGTATCTAGCTCAAAATATATAAGTGAAGCACATGTGAGCTGAATTGTCTACCAAAAGATATAAGTGACGCTCGACAAAATCATGGCGAGTGCATGTCTCTCTCTCTAGGTGTGCAGCAAGGATTATTGTGACACAACAAAAATAAAAGACTCCTACGATACAAGACACTCCAAGCAAAAACACATAACTTGTGGTGAATAAAAATATAGCCCCAAGTAACGTTACCGATGGATTGAAGACGAGAGAGGGGATGCCTTCCCGGGGCATCCCCAAGCTTAGGCTTTTACGGCATCCTTGAATCTCTTGGGGTGCCTTGGGCATCCCCAAGCTTGATCTCTTGCCACTCTTTATCTCTTTGTCCATAAGAACTTCACCCAAAACTTGAAAACTTCACAACACGAAACTTAAACAGAAACTCATGATAACATTAGTACAAGAAAGCAAACCACCACTTCCTTATGTACTATAGCAAACTTAAATTCTACTTGTGTTGATGTTGGGTTACTGTACTTTCAATCTTCCATGGCTAATACCCCCCGATACTATCCATAGTTTCATCAAAATAAGCAACGAACACAACGAAAACAGAATCTGTTAACAGCAGACCAGTTTGTAGCAATCTGTATGTTTCGTATACCTCTGGTACTTCAAAAATTCTGAAAAATTACGACAATCTGAAGAATTTGTGTAGCAATCAGCAGCAGAAAGAATCAACTCAAAAGCTCTTACAGAAAAAAATGAAAATTCTTTTCGTGAGCAGAAAGTTTCTGTCTTTCCCAGCATGACCAAACGATCATCCTCAAGACTAATCATAACGGTTTTGCTTGGCACAAACGCAAAAAGAAACACAAAAAACACAATCATAACAGAATTATGAAAGTGTGGAAAACACAAAACAGAAAGAAAAATGATAGATTCGTTGGGTTGCCTCCCAACAAGCGCTTTTGTTTAACGCCCTTAGCTAGGCATTGATTTCAATGATGCTCACACAAAAGACAAGAATTGAAGCATAACGAGAGCATCCTAAAGCTTGTGAAAATCACATCTAAGTCTAACATACTTCCTATGCATAGGCATTTTATAGGAAAACATATTGTCAAGGCAACCAATAGTTGCCATATGCAAGGAAGAAGAAAGAGACAATAGCAATCTCCACATAACGAGAGGTAATTTGGTAACATGAAAGTTTCTACCACAATATTTTACTCTCTCATAGCTATTACATGTGGGATCATATTCGAATTCAACAATGTAATTATCACAAAGGATATTATTTTCATGATCCACATGCATGCAAAGTTGACGCTCTTCAAAAATAGTGGGATTATCATCAAATAAAGTCATGACTTCTCCAATCCCACTTTCAGTATTGTTGCAAATATCATATTCATCATGGGGTTTGAACAAATTTTCAAGATCATCACCCCAATCATGATTATTGCAACAAGTAGTGGACAAAGCAAAACTAGCATCCCCAAGCTTAGGGTTTTGCATAATTTTAGCATGATTATTACTAATAGAATTTATAGTGAAACCATTGCAATCATGCTTTTCATCCAAGGAGTCCTCGTGAATCACTTCATGAATTTCTTCCTCACAATTTTCAGATTCACGCATCTTACGCAAACCTCCAAAGAAATAGGCAATTTCCCTCAACTCAATAGCAATTTGTTCCACACGAGTGGGTCTCTTAAAGAGACTAGCAAGTGGATGAGGATCCATATCACTAGATTGTTAGCAAGCGAAGATGCAAGCATATTGAGGGCACAAGGCACACAAGCAAATAGAAAGCAAGCGAGAGAAAAGGGCGAACGAAAAAGGCAAAGGAGAAAGGCAAATGAAAATGGCAAATGTGAAGTGGGGGAGAGGAAAACGAGAGGCAACTGGCAACAAAAGTAAATGCAAGAGAAGAGTTTGTGAGACCTACTTGGATAGATCTTGATTTCTCCTCCCCGGCAACGACACCAGAAATAGGCATGTTGTCGGGAGAATATTCTTCACGATCCTCCTTGGTAAGAGATCCTCTTCCCCGGCAACGGCGCCAGAAATACTTCTAATGGTTTGCTGTGTACCCCTGGCAATTGTGCCAGAAATAGTCCTACTACGGCACGTTGGTATTCCCTGGAAGCGGAAAGGGTGATGTAGCACAGCGACGCTAAGTATTTCCCTCAGTTTGAGAACCAAGGTATCAATCCGGCGGAAGAGTATCTCACCTACCTGCACAAACACAAAAGCTTGCACGCAACGCTATGAAGGGGTTGTCAATCCCTTATAGATTGTTTGCCAAGTGAGAACTGAAAGTAACAAAGTAACAAACCAAAGTAAAAGCGGAGTTGTAAACGATGGATGTGAATAGACCCCGGGGCCGTAGTGTTTACTAGTGGCTTCTCTCATGAAAGCAAGTAGACGGTGGGTGAACAAATTACCGCTGAGCAATTGATAGAACTATGCAGAGTCGTGACGATATCTATTGCAATGATTATTTCTATAGGCATGACGTCCAAAACAAGTAAACCGATACTTTCTGCATCTACTACTATTACTCCACACATCGACCGCTATCCAGCATGCATCTAGTGTATTAAGTCCATAAGAACAGAGTAACGCCTTAAGCAAGATGACATGATGTAGAGGGATAATCTCAAACCAATGATGAAAACCCCATCTTTTTACCCTTGATGGCAACTGCTTGATGTGTGCCTTGCCGCCCCTACTGTCACTGGGAAAGGTCACCACATGGCAGAACCCAAAACCAAGCACTTCTCCCATTGCAAGAATCATAGATCTACTTGGCCAAACAAAACCCAAGACTCGGAGAGACTTACAAGGATATCAAATCATGCATATAAGAAATCAGCAAAGACTCAAATATGATCACAAGTCCACAATTCATCGGATCTCGACAAACACACCGCCAAAGAAGATTACATCGGATAGATCTCCATGAAGATCATGGAGAACTTTGTATTGAAGATCCAAGAGAGAGAAGAAGCCATCTAGCTACTAACTACGGACCCGTATGTCTGAAGTGAACTACTCACGAGTCATTGGAGGGGCGATGATAATGATGAAGAAGCCCTCCACCTCCAAGGTCCCCTCCGACAGGGCACCGGGAAGGGTCTCCAGATGCGATCTCGCGGAAACGGAATCTTGCGGCGGCGGAAAAGTATTTTCGAGGCTCCCCTGATTTTTTGCGGAATATTTGGGAACATATAGGCGCAAAACCTAGGTCAGGAGGCGGCCAGGGAAGCCACAAGCTTGCCCACCGCCGCCTCCCCTGGTGGCGGAGTGGGCCCTTGTGGGCTCCCTAGGGCCCACCTGGCCTGGCCCAAAGGTTCCCTGGTCTTCTTTCGTTCGGGAAAAAATCATTTCGGGGATTTTATTCCGTTTGGACTCTGTTCCAAAAGAGTCAAAAACACGGAAAAACAGGAACTCGCACTTGGCACTGAATCAATATGTTAGTCCCCAAAAAGATATAAAAAAGGTACATAAAACATACAAAGAAGACAAGATAACAGCATGAAACCATCAAAAATTATAGATACGTTTGAAACGTATCACTGCCCGCCTCTTGTTTCCCGCTGTAAGCAGTTCCCATCCGATCTAACATTCAGTTTTCTTATCCTAGATCCGTTCTGCCATGTTAACTTGATATAGCGTAACCACTGTTCTCCTCCATAAGCAGTCTAGTAGCCGAGTTGGCAAGCATATCCAACCTTATTGCAAGGGATCCTGGGTGTAAGTCCTAGGCAACACAATTTTTGCGTGTGGTATTTTAATTTTTTCCTACACGCTACGCTTTGCCCGCAGCCACACTTTGGCCATGATATAGGTTAGTCTGGTGGACACCGCCACACTATGCGATCCAGGCGACGAGGGGATTGAATCCCTGGGAGCCCTTTTATTGTTTCGTTGTTTCAATATTTTATGAGGAAGAATAGCTCGACCAGTGCACATCATAGTAACTCTGCACTCTTTGGACCGTGCCCTGTTTCGGCCCGCGTAGGTTTTTTTTAACGCCTCCGATTTATTTCTTTTTCACAAAAGCATTGATTTTTAAACTACCGTAGATTTTAAACCGTGCGTCGGATCGGAGCAAGTTGTATATGTAAAACATGTAGAATTTCAAGTAGATTAATAATTTCCAACTCTCATGCATGTTTAGAGCTGTTATCCTTGTTGTTTGCCTCGTTTTACATGACACCATGCTAAAAACGGTTTAATTCATAGCCAGTGATCTGTAGCTCTGTTGGAGATGTTCCATATATTTAAATGGACTAGAACGACACGTAGAATCATGTCAACCCCTTTATTTTGCTGTTTAACAAACATAAAATGTGTTTGGGTCAAATCTGGATAGATTTAGAAAGTAACAAATGGGGTCATTTTGGAGATGCTATATGTCGTTTCCGACCTCATTTAAAATGCCTAGAGAGGTGGTTTAATTACGCTTCACCTCTTGCCATGTTTAACAACATTTAATGTTATCGTGTACCTAAACAAGAGTGAACTAAATAATTCGCATGTGGAGTTTCGTCAATATGCAAATTGCTGTATAGTTGCATATTGAGCTTCACTTAATGTGTAGTGTTTAGTTTGGAGTGAATTGCCATGTCATGCCTTGCATTAGACCGTTCATGCATCATATGTGATGTGCATTATGTCGTGAATGTGCCATGGTGAATATCGTGTGTTGATGCTTGTTTCCGGTTTGTTTCGTCTCGATAGAGTTCCGCAAGCGTGTTAGAAAGTGAGGACTCGTTCGACTACATCGGTTCGTCTGCGTCACAAAATCATTTTTCTTCCAAGAGGGATCTCAGGCAAGATGACCATTTCCCTAGATACCATTACTTTCATTGCCATGCTAGTTTTATCGTTTCTATCGTTATGTCTCACTGCCTACCACTTGTTAAATGTCAGCCTCTCAACATTGCCGTGAAAACCTTCAACATGTTCTCAACCTAGCAAACTACTGATTGGCTATGTTACCGCTTGCTTAACCATGTGTTAGCGTTGCTAGTTGCAGGTGCAGTTGCTTCCATGTGATAACATGGGTTCCTTGTTATATCACCATATTAAATGCTATTGAACTTAATGCACCTATATATTTGGTAAAAGGTGGAAGGCTCGGCTTTTCTAGCCTGGTGTTTTGTTCCACCTTTGCCCCCTTAGTTTCGGCTATCGGTGTTATGTTCCATAATTGAATGCTCCTAACACGATCAGGGTTCTTATGGGGACCCCCTAGATAATTCGTTTTAGATTAAACCTGGTCTGGCAGGGCCCAACATTGGTACTATATTTGCCCAACATAATAATTCTGTTAATACTGAAAAGCATAGGGAGTTAGCGCTACCCGAGAAGTAATTCAACATAATACAGGGAGGGCTAGTGCTGATGGTGCTGGTCCAAAACAGAGCACTGTGCGGGGCCAACCCAGGGCAACTTGGGTGATTTCTATCAGGCCACCGTACGCGTGCTTATCCGTCGTGTCCTGAGAACGAGATACGCGGCTCCTATCGGGATCGTCGACACGTCGGGTGGCCTTGCTGGATTAGTTTTACCTTTGACGAATGTCTTGTGCATCGGGATTCCGGTGATGCTTTGGGTAATCCCAGAGTTGAGGTTTTCCACTAAGGAGTCCAACGAGATCGCGAGCTTCATGATCGAGGATTTCTATGCGGCTTGTGGTAATTTGTGATGGACTAGTTGGAGCACCCGTGCAGGGTTAAATCTTTTGGAAAGCCGTGCCCGCGGTTATGTGGAAACGTGGAAACTTTGTTTAACACTGGTTCTAGATAACTTGAAGTTAACTTAATTAAAACTTTCCAACTGAGTGCGTAACCGTGACTGTCTCTTTCGTGAGCTCCTTCTCCGATCGAGGACACGGTGGGGTTATGTTTGACGTAAGTAGGTGTTCAGGATCATTCTTTTGATCATCAGTAGTTCATGTCCGCTATGCGTAGACCACCCCTCTTTATTCTTGTACTCGTAAGTTAGCCACCTCATATAAATGCTTAGTCGCTTGTTGGAGCCTCACCACTTAACCATATCTCACCCATTACGCTTTGCTAGTCTTGATACCTTTGGAAATGAGATTGCTGAGTCCCCTGTGGCTCACAGATTACTACAACACCAGTTGCAGGTGCAGGTAAAGGGTTACTTGACGTGAGCACGTTGATTGTTCATTTGGAGTTTCTTTTTCTTCTTCATCGATCTTGGATGGATTCCAGGCCGGCAGCCTGGGATAGCAAGGATGGACGTTGTTCTTTTGTCGTTTGTTTTCGTCCGTAGTCGGACCCTGCTCTTCTTCATGATGTTTATGTATTGTACTGATGTGGCTTTGATGTAGCTTGTGGCGAGTGTAAGCCAATTCCATATATCTCATATTTTCAGTACATGTACTTGTAACGATATCCATTCTTGCGAAACGACGAGATGCGCTTTTATCCCTGTCGAGGCCCTCGTGCCAAAATAAGGATAGGATCGCATCTTGGGCGTTACACCCGCGCCAAACTTTGGATGCTTTGTATGCCTTTTATACCTTTTTTGGGACTAACTTATTAATTCAGTGCCAAGTGCCAGTTCCTGTTTTTTCCGTGTTTTTGACCCTTTTCAGAGAGGATTTTAAATGGTGTCCAAACGGAATAAAACTTCCGAAAAGATTTTTTCCGGAACAGAAGATACGCACGAGACTTGAGAACCAAGGCAGGGGCCACCAGGGGACCCCACAAGCCCCCTAGGCATGGCCAGGGGGGCACCTAGCAGGCTTGTGGCCCCCCTGTGGCTCATCTGCCCTACCTCTTCCACCTATAAATTCCTGAAAAATCAAAAACTGCGCGAGAGATCCACGAAAATACTTTTCCGCCGCCGCAAGCTTCTGTCTCCGCAAGATCCCATCTGGGGCACGTTCTGGTGCCCTCCCAGAGGGGGGATTCGGATACGGAGGGCTTCTTCATCAACATCATGACCTCTCCGATGATGCGTGAGTAGTTCCCCATAGACCTTCGGGTCCATAGCTAGTAGCTAGATGGCTTCTTCTCTCTCTTGGATCTTCAATACAAAGTTCTCCATGATCTTCATGGAGATCTATCCGATGTATTCTTCTTTGCGGTGTGTTTGTCGAGATCCTATGAATTGTGGATTTATGATCAGATTATCTATGAATCTTATTTGAGTTTGTTCTGATCTCTTATATGCATGATTTCATATCCTTGTAATTCTCTTCGAGTTGTGGGTTTTGTTTGGCCAACTTGATCTATGATTCTTGCAATGGGAGAACTATTTGGTTTTGGGTTCATACCGTGCGGTGACCTCACCCAGTAATAGAAGGGGTAGCGAGGCACGCATCATGTTGTTGCCATCAAGGGTAAAAAGATGGGGTTTACATCATTGGTTTGAGTTTATCCCTGTACATCATGTCATCTTGCATAAGGTGTTACTCTGTTCGTCATGAACTCAATACACTAGATGCATGTTGGATAGCGGTCGATGTGTGGAGTAATAGTAGTAGATGCAGAAAGTATCGGTCTACTTGTGTCGGACGTGATGCCTATATGTATGATCATTGCCTTAGATATCGTCATGACTTCGCGCGGTTCTATCAATTGCTCGATAGTAATTTGTTCACCCACCGTAATATTTGCTATTTTGAGGGAAGCCTCTAGTGAACACTATGGTCCCCAGGTCTACTTCACATCATATTTTCAGCCTTACACTTTTACTTCGTTGCTCTTTCCGCCTTTAGATCTCACTTTGCAATCAGACAACCCCTTTATAGCGTTGGGTGCAAGCTTGTTTGTGTTTGCGCAGGTACTCTGGACACCTGGCTTTGATTCTCCTACTGGATTGATACCTTGGTTCTCAAAATTGAGGGAAATACTTACTGCTCCTATGTTGCATCACCCTTTCCTCTTCAAGGGAAAAACCAACGCAAGCTCAAGAGGCAGAAAAAATAATTCTGGCGCCGTTGTCGGGGAGGATCAAGTTCTAGGTGAAGCTCATCCAAGTAAGTGTCGCAAACTCATCTCTTGCATTTACTTTTTTGCCTCTCGTTTTCCTCTCCCCCACTTCTGAAAAACAAAATTTACAAAAATATTTGCCTTTTTCGTTTGCCTTTTTCGTGCGCCCTTTTCTCTCGCTTGCTTCTGTTCGCTTGTGTGCTTGTTTGCTTGAAGAAGTCACCATGATTGAAAACACCAAACTTTGTGACTTCTCGAATACTAATAATAATGATTTTGTTAGTACTCCGATTGCTCCCGCCACTAGTGCGGAATCATATGAAATCAATGTTGCTTTGCTGAATCTTGTTATGAAAGAGCAATTCTCCGGCCTTCCTAGTGAAGATGCCGCATCCCATCTTAATACCTTCATTGAGCTTTGTGATATGCAAAAGAAGAAAGATGTGGATAATGATGTACTTGAATTGAAGCCTTTTCCTTTCTCGTTGCGATATCGAGCAAAAACTTGGTTTCCGTCTTTGCCCAAAAATAGTATTGATTCTTGGAGCAAGTGCAAAGATGCTTATATATCCAAATATTTGCCGCCGGCTAAGATTATCTCTCTCTGTAATGATATCATGAATTTTAAGCAACTTGATCATGAACATGTTGCACAATTTGGGAGAGAATGAAATTGATGATTAGAAATTGTCCCGCTCATGGCTTGAGTCTTTGGATGATTATACAAATCTTCCACGCTGGCTTGAATTTCGCTTCTAGAAATATCTTGGACTCCGCCTTAGGTGGAACGTTCATGGAAATCACGTTAGGAGAAGCCACAAAACTCCTAGACAATATCATGACAAACTACTCTAAGTGGCACACTGAAAGGTCGCCTACTAGTAAAAATGTACACGCTATAGAAGAAATTAACTCGTTGAGTGCTAAGATGGATGAGTTAATGAATTTGGTTGCTAGTAGAAGTGCTCTTTTAGATCCTACTGATATGCCCTTGTCTTCCTTGATTGAGAGTAGCAACGCTAGCTTGGACGTTAATTTTGTTGGTAGGAATAATTTTGGCAACATAAATGCTTTTAGAGGAAACTATGTTCCTAGGCCTTTTCCTAGTAACCCCTCTAATAACTTTGGCAACTCCTACAACAATACTCATGGAAATTACGATAGATTATCCTCTGATCTAGAGAGTAATATCAAAGAGTTTATCAACTCGCAAAAGATTTTCAATGAGTCCATAGAGGAAAAACTACTCAAAATTAACGATTTGGCTAGGAGCGTTGATTTAATGTCTAGTGATATTTTTGCTTTGAAAGTTAGATGTGCTCCTCCCAAGATCAATATGGATGAAACTTTGAAAGCTATGCGTGTTTCCATGAGTGAGAGCAAAGAAAGAACCGCCCAAATTCGTGCTAGACATGAATGGCTTAAAAAGGCGTGTTCTCATGATAAGAATCACGATGATCTTAAAGTTCTTGGTGTGACTCCCATCGAGTCTTTGTTTTCTAGTGTCAAACCTAATGATGATGGGGCTGGATATGAATCCACTTTGGTTGAAAAACGCCCCAATGATTCGGAGTCCATCTATCTTGATGCTAAAAGCATTAAAAGTGGAGTAGAAGGAATCAAAACTTTGAGTAGTAACGAAACCACTACTTCGGATTTCAAGGAATTCAATTATGATAGTTGCTCCTTGATTGAATGCATTTCCTTGATGCAATCCATGATAAACTCTCCACACGCTTATAGCCAAAACAAGGCCTTTACCGATCATATAGTCGAAGCTATGATAAAATCTCTTGAAGAGAAACTTGAGTTGGAAGTTTCTATCCCTAGAAAGCTTCATGATGAGTGGGAACCTACTACCAAAATCAAAATCGAAAACTATGAATGCAATGCTTTGTGTGATTTGGGTGCTATTGTTTCCGCGATTCCGAAGTCTTTATGTGATGTTCTAGGTTTTAGTGAGATTGATGAGTGTTCTCTTAATTTGCATCTTGCAGATTCTACTGTCAAGAAACCCATGGGAAGGATCAATGATGTTCTTATTATTGCAAATAGGAACTATGTACCCGTGGATTTCATTGTGCTTGATATTGATTGCAATCCTACATGCCCTATCATTCTTGGTAGACCTTTCCTAAGGACTATTGGTGCTATCATCGATATGAAGGAAGGGAATATTAGATTTCAATTTCCTTTAAAGAAAGGCATGGAGCATTTTCCTAGAAAGAAAATAAGATTGCCTTATGAATCCATGATGAGGGCTACTTATGGTTTGAGCACCAAAGACGACGATACGTGATTCTATCGCCTTATGCCTAGCTAAGGGCGTTAAACAATAGCGCTTGTTGGGAGGCAACCCAATGAATTTATCTTTTTCTTTCTGTTTTGTTGCGTCCACACCATCATAATTCTGTTATGATTGTGTTTTTTGTGTTTCTTTTGGTGTTTGAGCCAAGCAAAACCTTTATGACTAGTCTTGGTGATGGTTGTTTGATCCTGCTGGAAAAAGACAGAAACTTTTCGCTCACGAAATGATTTTTCATTTTTATTCAGAAAGAGCTTATGAGTTAATTATTTTTGCAGCTGGTTGATATGCCTTTTTCCTAGGATGTCGTAATGTTTGAGAGTCTTTGAGGTACCAGAAGTATACAGATTGCTACAGATTGGTCTATTTTGACAGATTCTGTTTTTGTTGAGTTGGTTGCTTGTTTTGATGAAACTATGGATAGTATCGGGGGGTACTAGCCATGGAAAAGTGAGAATACAGTAATCTAACACCAATATAAATAGGAATCAATATTGCTACAGTAACTAAAGAGGTGGTAGTTTGTTTTCTTGTGCTAATGATATCACGAGTTTCTGTTTAAGTTTTGTGTTGTGAAGTTTTCATGTTTTGGGTGATGTTCTCATGGACAAAGGGCTAAAGAGTGGAAAGAGCTCAAGCTTGGGGATGCCCAAGGCATCCCAAGCCAAATTCAAGGACACCAAAAATCCTAAGCTTGGGGATGCCCCGGGAAGGCATCCCTTCTTTCATCTTCAACCCATCGGTAACATTACTTGGAGCTATATTTTTATTCACCACATGGTATGTGTTTTGCTTGGAGCGTCTTGTATCGTAGGAGTCTTTTATTTTTGTTGTGTCACAATCATCCTTGCTGCAGACCTTTTGAGAGAGACTTGCACTCATCGTGAATTTGCTAGAATACTCTTTGTGCTTCACTTATATCTTTTGAGCTAGACAATTTTGCTCTATGTGCTTCACTTAGATCTTTTAGAACACGGCGGTGCGTACCTTGGTAGTTGGCTTGTTCTATGAAAGTAGTCCCAAAGGTGATAGGTACCCAAAGAGGATACAATAAAACTTCCACCTTCATGTGCATTGAGAAGAAAGAGAAGTTTGATTCCTCTCAATTAATTTTGAGACGTGGAATTGGTAATATTAAGTTATGTTAGTAGGGTGTTGTGAATCTAGAAATACTTGTGTTGAAGTTAGTGATTCCCGTAACATGGGCGTATGGTGAACCGCTATGTTAGGAAGTCGGAGCATAATTGATCTATTGACTGCCATCCTTTGTGTTGCGGTCGGGATCGCGCGATGGTTAACACCTACCAACCCTTCCCCTAGGAGTAAGCGTTTAGCACTTTGTTTCGATTACTAACAAAAACTTTCGCAACAAGTATGTGAGTTCTTTATGACTATTGTGAGTCCATGGTATAGATGCACTTCCACCTTTCACCATTGCTAACCTCTTTAGTACCGCGCAATTTTCTCTGGTGCACAAAACCACCATATGCCTTCCTCAAAACAGCCACCATACCTACCTACTATGGCATTTTCATAGCCATTCCGAGATATATTGCCATGCAACTCCCACCGTTCCGTCTCATGAATTGTGCCGTCACACTCATATTGCCATTGCATGATCGTAAGATAGCTAGCGAGATGATTCAACGTCATACGCCAAGCTAGATCGTTGCACATCCCGGTACACTGCCAGAGGCATTTCTTATAGAGTCATGATCGTTCTAAGCTTTGAGGTGTGAGTAAATAAAAGTGTGATGATCATCATTATTAGAGCATTGTCCCATGTGAAGAAATTAAAAAAGGAGGCCAAAGTTGCCCACAAAAAAAAGATATGGAAAGAGGCCAAAGAGCCCAAACAAATAAATAAATAAAATTAAAAAAAGAGAGATAGAGAGAAGGGACAATGCTACTATCTCTTTCCACAGTTGTGCTTCATATTAGCACCATGTTCTTCATGATTGAGAGCCTCTCGTTTTGTCACCACCATATCCTAGTGGGAATCTTTATTATATAACTTGGCTTGTATATTCCAATGATGGATTCCTGAAAATTGCCCTAGGTCTTCATGAGCAAGCAAGTTGGATGCACACCCACTAGTTCTCCTTTTGAGCTTTCACATACTTATAGCTCTAGTGCATCCTTTGCATGGCAATCCCTACTCATTCACATTGATATATATTAATGGGCATCTCCATAGTCCTTTGATACACCGAGTCAATGTGACCATCTCCTCCTTTTTGTCTCACAACCACAACCACACTATATTCCACCATAGTGCTATATCCATGGCTCACGCTCATGTATTGCGTGAGAGTTGAAAAAGGTTTGAGAAAGTAAGAGTGCGAAGACAATTACTTGACCAATATCGGGGTTGTGCATCATTTAAATTAGTTGTGTGGAGATGATGGAGCATAGCCATACTATATGATTTTGTAGGGATAAATTTCTTTGGCCTTGTTATTTCAAAAGTTCATGATTACCTTGCTAGTTTGCTTGAAGTACTATTGTTTTCATGTCAACTAGCGGTGTGTCCTCCGCATTTGCGCGGCTAGATTCTACTAAAGATGTATTACTCCTGTTATAGAGATTGTCTCAAATACTCCACTTGGACCATTGTTTGTGATATGTACACGCTTTATTCTCTCTAAAACAATACTATGAAAACAAACCATTGTGCAATATTCCTTGATGTAACCAAGCTAACGTGTTAACATATTCATAGTCATTGTTAGATATGTTAAAATGTACACATTTTATCGATGGCTTTTATGATTCATTGTGTTTGTATAATCAAAAATCAAAGGAGTATCATATTGAGAGGACACTTTTTAAAATCCTTCTACATAATTTTAAAAAGTTAAATCTAAACATTATTATCTCATATACATTTTTCTCTCTCTTTATTCACTTCCAGAATATTAGTCGTATTGCAATTATGTAGGTTTTCTTGTGTAATGTCTTGCATTTACACCCATCACCTTATTTTTGATTAAATGTGTTCATATATCAACATATAGTTTTCATTTAGTAGTTAAGTACAACTAACATGACTTACCACATATTTGATACCATTATTTGAAATGAATAATGGTGTCGATGATGGCTGTCCCTTGAAAAATATTTACAGTTATCGCTTCAATGTACGTATATCATGTTACTTCCTTCGGATTTACATGCAACCACCCGCATAGCATATTGGAACAATCTTACATTTTCCCCAATTTCACACATATTCAATTATTGTTCATCTTAATTTACTTCAGATAGTTCTTAATATGAGAAATATATTAAAAAATATTTGTTTAAACTTTACTCTCTTCAACAGTCCCATCCAACTTTACTCTCTTCCACATATAGTACATCTTTTCTAGGTTCTGTTAATCAAAGCAATCAATGAATGTTGATACGTTTGTCGTGTATCTTTATTCTCTTAATTAGTTTAGTTAGGTTTTGCAAAATAATATAGTTCACTTACGACCATGGACATGAAACATGTAAAAAATCACTGGATCTTACATTGCACTTCCACCTTTAGTTATTTCTATCGTCTTGAGTTAACCGTGAAATTCAAGCCTGAATGTGTGTCAAACTTTTATTAATTTTAATATAATGCTTTTGTCCCAATTTGGTGGATTTTTCTCGGTTTGTACCTACTCACTCTATGTGATTCATTAGAATTTGTCGATCTAATAGTTATTGAAATATTCTAATTAGACATTGCGGGCGTAAGATGTCTATATCCTTGTATTTCTCATAAATACCAATGTATATTACCTATACATAAAGAAGAATTTGGTCTTAGATTAATGTCTGCCCTAAGTGATGTCAATTTTTTTGTCATCTTAAATAAATGTGCAAACATATGTTCTCGAAAATGCCCGCAATTTTGATTTTTACAATAAAAATTGGTAGTCTATATTTTTCAATTGAATGATTTTCCGGCCTGCCTATATAGTGGTGTTTTTTATGTTATAGCTACATAGTTATCCACCAGTTTTGTGTTTGCACGTAGGTAGTAGTAATAACATTTTACTTGTAGATCTTATATGAATTTATTGACATAAAAAATCGTGACATGTTACATTAATATATTAAAAGCCTGCATGCATGTACTTATGCAGGACATGTTACATAGTATTCCAAAAGCATAGTATATTGATTATTATCTAGGGAAAGGTAACTCTAAGGTTTAGATTAAGTTAATCATCTCAGTCGATTGTATATTTGATTATAAAAATACATCTAATAACCTGTTACTTCGTCGATGGTGACATTGAGAATCAACATCGCGTCTGATTTACCCCTCAAAAAATATCCGTCTCATTTGTAGAGCATGTAAACAAAAACAAAGATAGTTTTATTATTTGAAAAATATGTGATTAATTAGATATTGCTGATTGCTAAGAAAAAGAATTAGATGATGTTGACATCATCCATTATGTGAGAAACACAAATTCTGCACGTACGCGTTTCATGGATGGCTGTCCGTAACATGACATCAACCTTGCCGGTTAAGTTTTTTTCGCAAGTGTTAAGAAAAGTTCTGTACAGCCGGCCGTAAACCGACTGATTAGCTGCCTTGTATTTTGTAGAAAGCTGCCGCGTATCCTAAACCAACATGTATAGGAATTTTTCTTTGTAAATATGGTTAAACCTTGCACGTGTCAGATTCTTAAAATTGTAAACATTATTGACCATAAAAAGGAAAAGACCTGATTGCTTACATTACGTGTTTTCTTTCCTTGTTTTTTCTGTTTTCTAATTATATTTCTAAAATATTTTCCTTGTGAAGATCGGATGTTTTTTTAACCTAGACGTGTATTTTGGTTGTACCCAGTACGTGTTGGGTGCTAGAAATTGCATGTAATAATGTTGTATATAAACTTTCAGATGTTTTAATCTCAACCACAATAATCTAAATTGACAGATCCTATATTATTAGCATACATCTCAACCACAATAATCTAAATCGACAGATCCTATATTATTAGCACTAGCAAAAGAACCCGTGCGTTGCAACGGCAGAAAAAAGAATACACACTTTTAACCCAATAACCATGACTCAAGACCTTAGTAGGCCCATGTTTTTCAGTTCCACATGGCATCACATTTGTGTTGTCGATAGTGGCCTCAATGCTCACACAATGAAAACGCGTTTGATTATGGTCAGTCTTAAGGTCTCTTTTTTTTCTCTCTCTCTGAGAAAAACATACAATATGTTCAGTATGCTTAGTTACAGAGGGAGTATACACCAACTCGATGCATATTTAATGAACGAATCAAAAAATAAAAGCATGAAAGAATATTGAGTACAAGTATTTCAAACAATTTAAATCCATGTCTTGTGAACTTATATTATTAATGAACATATAATAAATAAACATGGATATGAACTTACTTGATGTTTCAAGTTGCATGGTCTCTGTTCTCCTCGATGATGCCACACAAAAAATTGCATTATGATGAAAATGACAAAGTATGTTTTGTTAATTAATGATAGCATATGCATAAGAGCATTATTTTTTATCTTGCTGATATATGTGTTTGCATTTGTAATCCAAGTGAAGTCTTAATTTGGTTGCAAACATATTAGACAGCTCCATCAAAAACAATCAATTTGTAAGTACATGCATACCAAATGTTCAAGGTTGCGTATCAACTTCGATATTCTTACAAAAATCATTGCAAAACAATTTATATATATGAAAAATCAAAGCTAAGCCATTTGTTTACGTAAAGCTTGTATAAACAACATTATAATATTTTTATATATTAGAAACTTTTTTTTGTGTGTGACATCAGAAACATTATTTAGTTTTGATGTCAACATCCAACAGACCCATGCATACATGCATGCACATCCTTGCCATTGCAGGACTTACAATCGAGCACCAAATCACATCACACCAAAACTTGGACATCCAAATTAGCTGTGAGCAGCATCAACTTGTTGAACTACCCTACCTATATATGTACGCAAACACACATCCTAGGTCCAAGGAACTACTCTACCAAGCCTAGCTAAAATCAGGAATTAGATCAGGACGAGAGCGGAAGAGCAGATGTGGATCTGCTAGTGGTGGTAGGAGAGGAGGGCGACGACGCATCGGCGGATGATGTAGAGCCTGGCCTTGTGCTCCCTCAGCATCCTGCTCGGCCCTCCTGATCCTGACCTGGATCCTCTTCCTCCCCGGTGCTTGTTGCCGCCATGGCTCTTCACCTTGTACTCCATCTCGAGTTAGAACGAGCGCAGGGTACGTGATTGAGCTCGCTAGGCTCTGCACTTGCACTGCTACAAGATGTGGATCTACCTCTGCTCATCTGCTGTGTGGCTGTGGGCTTATGGCCAAATGCCCAGCGTTTGTATGCTTATATAGCATGGAAATGGCGAGCTGGGAGAGAGGGGTGGGCATGCTTTGCCTACTTGCGCACTCGATCCCCTCTAAGCGGCGGCTGCCGCGGCCCAGACTAGCGAGGCGCTGCAGCTCCCCGTCCTCGGCCCCGAGCGGGACGACCTAGCACGCGCAGGCCATGGCAGCTCCGGCGAGCAGGAACTGGCGAGGCCCGCTGAGTCCTGTGACGCAGAGAGGAGGAGAGGTCGGCTGAGGGCTGGGGCGGCCGATGCGGGAGGCTGTGGCTGGCCTGGCGCGGCTGGTCAACGCGGGGATCGGGCGAGGCGCTCGACCTGGACCCCGATCCAGGAGCGAGGCGAGGCGAACGCCCTGCTCGGCTGACCCGATCCAGAACGGGGCGACGAGGACTGGCAGCAGGGATCCGCGGCGGAAGGAGACTGGCGGCTGGCGGAGCTTGGGCGGCGGCAGCTGCTGCGCGGTGCGGCGGGGCACCTCAGGCACGGGAGGTCGAGCTGAGGCTGCTCGCTCCGATGGGGAGGCAGGGAGGCGCAGCTTCGATGGGTTATTTTTTTTCTCTTGCACGTACCGATTCGTTGACTTACCTGAGGATTGCGGGTTGATTAGCTAAATCAACAGGGGCTTTTTTGTAAAAGTCACATGATGGACGACAGAGGCAGTCGACGCTTTATTATTAGGGAGAGATATGTGGAACCAAGTACGCCTAGAAAAATCAATATAAGTGTGCCTTGAGGAATCCTTGATTAGTTCAAGTATAGCGTATGTCTCGTGGACACCTTCCCTCGGTCTTACATTAATGCTCACGATGTGGACATGCATGTGAACAGGAATCATGCATACATGTACTTCTGCATACGTGTACTTTAAAACTAATCCTGATCATTCTTTCAAGCTCTTTTTTACTGTTACATCTTAGCCACTCGTTTTCTATCGTTTTAAGTATATAATAGATAGATAGATAGCAAACTATTGTTTTGAATCTTACGGATCTGAACATTCATGTCACATGAAAGAAGTTACAGAGGACAACTATGCTAGGTAGCATTCCACATCAAAAATTCAGTCTTTATCACTTCCGTGTTCGAGGACGAGCAGGAGTTAAGCTTGGGGATGCTTGATACGTCTTCAACGTATCTATAATTTTTGATAGTTCCATGCTATTATCTTGTCAAACTATGGATGTTTTGTATGCCTTTTATATCTTTTTGGGACTAACTTATTAAGTCAGTGCCAAGTACCAATTCCTGCTTTTTCCGTGTTTTTGACCCTTTTCAAAGGAGGATTTTAAACGGTGTCCAAACGAAATAAAACTTCCAAAAAGATTTTTTCGGAACATAAGATACACACGAGACTTGAGAACCAAGGCAGGGGCCACCAGGGGACCCCACAAGCCCCCTAGGCGCGGCCAGGGGGCCCGCGCCTAGTAGGCTTGTGGGCCCCCTGTGTCTCGTCTGCCCTACCTCTTCCGCCTATAAATTCCAAAAAAATCCAAAACTGCGTGAGAGATCCACGAAATACTATTCGCCACCGCAATCTTCTGTCTCCGCAAGATCCCATCTCGGGCACGTTCTGGTGCCCTGCCGGAGGGGGATTCGGATACGGAGGGCTTCTTCATCAACACCATGACCTCTCCGATGATGCGTGAGTAGTTCAACATAGACCTTCAGGTCCATAGCTAGTAGCTAGATGGCTTCTTCTCTCTCTTGGATCTTCAATACAAAGTTCTCCATGATCTTCATGGAGATCTCTCCGATGTAATCTTCTTTGCGGTGTGTTTGTCGAGATCCGATGAATTGTGGATTTATGATCAGATTATCTATGAATCTTATTTGAGTTTCTTCTGATCTCTTATATGCATGATTTCATCTCCTTGTAATTCTCTTCGAGTTGTGGGTTTTGTTTGGCCAACTTGATCTATGATTCTTGCAATGGGAGAAGTGCTTGGTTTTGGGTTCATACCGTGCGGTGACCTCACCCAGTGACAGAAGGGGTAGCGAGGCACGCATCTTGTTGTTTCCATCAAGGGTAAAAAGATGGGGTTTTCTTCATTGGTTTGAGTTTATCCCTGTACATCATGTCATCTTGCTTATGGCGTTACTCTGCTCATCATGAACTCAGTACACTAGATGCATGCTGGATAGCGGTCGATGTGTGGAGTAATAGTAGTAGATGCAGAAAGTATCGGTCTACTTGTCTCGGACGTGATGCCTATATGTATGATCATTGCCTTAGATATCATCATGATTTTGCACGGTTCTATAAATTGCGCAACAGTAATTTGTTCACCCAGTGTAATATTTTCTATTTTGAGAGAAGCCTCTAGTGAACACTATGGTCCCCGGGTCTACTTCACATCACATTTTCAGCCTTACACTTTTACTTCGTTGCTCTTTCCGCCTTCAGATCTCAGTTTGCAATCAATCTTGAAGGGATTGACAACCCCTTTATAGCATTGGGTGCAAGCTCGTTTGTGTTTGCGCATGTACTCTGGACACCTGGCTTTGATTCTCCTAGTGGATTGATACCTTGGTTCTCAAAACTAAGGGAAATTCTTACTGCTCATGTGCTGCATCACCCTTTCCTCTTTTTTTTTGACCGGCTACTGTAGGGAAAACCCCCCACAACCTTTTTTCTTTTATTCCCATATATAAGAGAAGTATGTACAAGGAGAAATTAGAATGTACAAATGGGAAGAGGAGCTAAAGCTACAAACCTCAAGGAGGCAAAAAGGAAACCCATTTAAGGAGACCATCCCTGAAACTAGCCTTAATTCTATGAGCTAAGAGGGAAATGTCATGGATGAAGCCAGATCTCCATTTTCTGAACTTTGGCTGCTCCTGGTTAAAGACCTTTGCATTTCTGATAGTCCAGATGTTCCAACATGCAGTGAAGACCACCTCAGCAAAGAAGGGGTTATGGAAGTCTCTTTTAGCAGCGATAGTAGCACTCCACATGGATGGACCCTGCCATGTGATCTACAGGTAATTCCAGACCCTGGTACTGAAAAGACAGGTGAAGAATAAGTGATCTGTGTCTTCCTTGACTCGAGCATGGCATAGAACACAGAGATTGGAGTCGGAAACATTCCAGTGACGCCGTTCAAGCATGTCTTGAGTGTTAAGCCTGTCCATGATGAGCATCCAGGCAAACATCTTAATCTTCATGATACAACAGCTTTTCCACATCCAGTTGAGTAAAGGGTTTGGTGTAATACTGCTGTGAATGTGAGTGTAGTATCTCTTGGCTGTGTAGGCCTTAGCATCTTTTCCCCATACCCATCTGTCAGAGGCCTGATGATCAATATCCAGGTCTTGAAGCAAAGATTGGACTGAAAGCAGCTCCTGGTAAGCCTGAGCACACAGTGGCAAGTGGAACATAGAGAGCATGCTGTCATCATACAAGGCTGTAAAGGCCTGTTGAGCTGTGCAGAAAGGATCAGCCACAAAAGAAAAAAGTCTTTGAAATCTAGCAGCCAGGGGCCTAGTGGAGTTTCCAATCAACCAGGAGTCATACCAAAACAGGAAGGAGTCACCCTTGTTAGGCAGAACATATGTAACTGATCTGAATTTGTCAAGCCGTTTACAGATATCCTTCCACCAAAAAGAACCACAAAGGGCAGTTCCCTGAGGTACTGTGTCATGATAGTAAGTGTTCCAAATCAAGTGAACCCATGGGATATCAGCATGATTTAGAAATTTATCAACATGCTTGAGAAGGAGTGCTTCATTCTGGATTGCTAGGTTCATAATACCTAACCCCCGTGTATTTTTAGGTCTGCACACCAGTTGCCAGGCAGCAAGAGAGGGTGCATGATCTTGCCCATTTTTCCTCCATAGACATTGCCTTTGAATTCTTTCAAGCTGCTTCAGTATGCCTGGTGGGATATCCAGACTGCATAGAAAGAAGATATGCACCGAAGATAGTGCTGAGTTCAAATACTGTAACCTTCCCCCCTGAGCTAGAAAAGATGAACTAGCACTGAGTCTTCTTTCCATGTTATCAACCAGTGGCATGAGATCAATGATTCTTGGTTTAGTTGTCCCAACTGGTAGGCCAAGGTATGTGAAGGACAAAGATCCCACTTTGCAGCCAATGGAGTCTGCCAGGTCCTGGAGTTGCTGTGGAGGAGTGTTGACAGGTAGAAGGGCAGATTTGTGATAATTCACCTGTAATCCAGTGGATTGGGAGAAAAGTAAGAGCATTTTCTTGAACTGTAGGAATTGAGGTTTATCGGCAGGTAGGATGATAACGGTATCATCAGCATATTGCACTATGGGGAAGTCCTTCTCATGACAAGGTATGGGCAGCTTAATCAGACCCTCCACCAGCAGTTGGTTAACCAGAGTCTGTAAAAAATCAGCAGCAATTGCAAAAAGCAGTGGGGACATGGGATCTCCCTGCCTGACTCCTTTCTTGCACATAAACTTCTTTCCAGGCACACCATTGATCAGGACCGAAGATGAGCCAAAAGTTAGTAGCTGCTTGACCCAAAGTATCCATTTGTCATTGAAGCCTTTGTGCTTGAGAATCTGAAAAATGAACTCATGTTCCACAGAGTCAAATGCCTTTTCAATATCCAGCTTGAGAATGACTATAGGTTTTTGGATTGATGGCATTGGTGCAGGTACTCCAGAGTCCATCCAACACAATCTTGAATGGTTCTAGACTTCATAAAACCATACTGATTCTTGTGAAGACACTTCACAATCTGCAACTGTAGCCTGTTAGCAATCATTTTGGACAAAAATTTGAGACCCATCCCAGTAAGTGATATTGGTCTGTAATCTCCCACTTGTTCAGGTGATCTCTTCTTGGGAATCAGAGTAATATAAGATGAGTTCATGTTCTCCAGTTGAGCATGACCAGCATGGAAAGCAGCAGCAAGTTGATAAAACTCAGGGGAGATAATGGGCTAGCATTTCTTGAAGAAAAGACCATTAAAACCATCAGGACCAGGAGCTTTGTCAATGGGCATTTCCTAAACAGTCTTGTCCATTTCATACTTAGAAAAATGTTCTGTGAGAATATCCAGACCCTCAACCTTATGAAGCATAAATTGTAAATCAAATGCCATGTTAATACCAAGAGAAGTGCTCATTCTATCCTTAAAAGATGCCCAAAAGCATGCAGCAATTTGATCATGATCAGATATGATGGAACCATCATATAACTTGAGAGATGCAATGGAATTCCTCCTATATCTCTCAGTAGCCATAGCATGGAAGAATTTAGTGTTTTCTTCACCAACTTTAACAAATCTGATAGTGGCTCTCTTTTTCCAGTATAAGCACTGGAGATGCAAAAGTTGCTCCAAGTGTAACTTAACAATTTTCCTAAAGTTAGCCTCTGGTCTGAATAGTGTCCTCAATTCCTCAAGCTCATCCAAACACAACACAACTTGATTACATCTGGAGATGAAAGTTTTCAACTGAGATAGGTTTGTCTGCCACTTTTTCAGAGCCTGCCTAAGATGTTTCATCTTATCCATAATGACAGCAGTAATATGGGTTTTCCTGGAAGGAATGAGCCAGGATTGCTGAACACACTCCATGAAGCCCTCCATTTCAACCCAGTACTTTTCAAAGCGGAATAAGTTGCACTTTGGGATGGAAGTGTTGACAGTGACCACACAAGGAACATGATCAGAAACTGTCTTTGCAAGGGGTAGCACTTGTGTAAGAGGATATGAGGAGATCTAGTTGGCTGATGTGAAAAACCAGTCAAGCTGCTCCAGAAGAGGGGAATCTTGCATATTGGACCAAGTGAAAGATCTGCCTTTAATGGGTAGTTCCAGCAATCCTAGATGCCCAATAATTTCATTGAAGATGAACATGTCATTTACATCAGCCCCATGAAGGTTTCTGTTGTCAGGGGATCTAATGAAATTAAAATCTCCAAGAAGCAACCAATTAGCCCCAGTGGGTATATGAAGATTGTATAGCCAGCTAACAAAAAGATCTCTGGCTTCACCTTGACAAGGACCATAGACATTCACCAAAGTCCAGGATTCACCAGTATGATTTGAGGTAAAGGAGATGATCAAGCCATAGGGTGTGCATTCAACTAATTGACCAGTAAGAACGGAAGAGTTCCAAAGGGTGATAAGCCCCCCTGATGCCCCCCTGGAGGGAGAGTAGGCAAACTGATCAAAGCGTTTGGGACAGAAACACTTGACTGTACAAACTCAATTGACTGCATTTTGGTTTCCTGCAAGCACACCAAAGCAGCTAGGCTCTCATCAATCTTGTTACGGACCGCATGTTGCCTATGGTCCGAATTTAGGCCACGCACATTCCAACACAGCACACGCCAACTTCTCGTAGAACGACTATCCATTGCACAATATATATAGAGCAAATGCAGGGCTATGTAATAGCCTGTGCGACCAAGGTTCAGTTAACCAAAAGACAGAGCAAGCAGAAGTCTCACAGTACATGGAGCCAGTACAGTAACAAATGAACATAAGTGAATTAATCATCAGCAGACGATGGCGCGGATTCAGCAGGATCTTCCATAAGTCGATCCACCGTTAGCTTCTCAGGGGCAATGCCTAGTGACTGCCCAACCTCATGTATCACTGGAATATGAGTGGCAGGAGGTACTTGCACATCATCAAACTCCTGCGAAGGAGCAGGCATTGGCTTGGCCTTGGGCTTCCTCTTCTTGGCGACGTGCGCTGGCAGCTCCTGCAGGATCGGTTTGAAGCCATCGCGCTTGATGGAGCCGCGAGTACATCGACGAACAGAGGAGTCGACGACAGGAGTGGCCTTCTTGCGGGTCCCTTTCTTCGTTGGAGCAGGAGAATGAAAGGATTAGTCCTCCGCAGATGAAGATGGACTGACAGGGATTACCTCCTGCACGGAGAGTGTGCTGCTAGCAGGCTCTGGTGGTGGTAGCGCTGGAGCAGCAGGATCGAAGGCCACCGCCCATGATCGCTTGGGGATCACAATGGGTGCCACCATTGGCATCTGCAGCTGGTGAGGCACGTGCATAGAAGTAGCAGCTCCCATGAGAGCATCAAAAGTACGGGACCAGGATAGAACAGGCAGCAGAGGAGGCCCGTAAACAACCCTGGCAGCCCCAACAAAGAGGTTGTCAGACTGAATGTGAGGAGGTTTATATAGGGCAATCACGAGAGGATTGTCATCTGGCGCCTCCTCCATCCCAAGCACATCCTCCTCCGATTCAGCATCAGGACCCTGGACAACCGGTGCCATGTCAGCATTAGGGGCGAGAGGGTTAGCCACTATCACCTCCAGCTCAGGGGCCGGGGGGTCTTGATCAGCAGGTTCCGCCTCCATGTCACCCTGCGGCTGAGGGTCGAGGTCCACAAGCTCATGAGCCGAGTCAGATGAAGAAGGACTCGGTTGATCAATCACGATGGACTCTTGATCCTGAACAGGATCAACAGCAGGTGCTTCTGGGGCCGCTTCAGGTTCCCATCCTCCTCCATCAGCGGCTGCCGGCGGCTGTCCCCAACCACCGTCATCAGCAGCAGCAGTAGCAGGAACCACTGGATCTTCAGGTGCCAGCGGCACCGCATTCCATCCCAACACAGGGTATGGGGGCAGAGAAAATTGCAGATTGTCGTTGACGAGATGTCCAGTAAGCGGGTGAGGGTTGCCATTGAGGGGCATGGGATCCTCATCATTGGGCAGTATTTCGGCAGGCGCTGCCCCCAGGATGTATACCGGTGCAGACCAAGACACCTTGGCCCCCCCCCCCAAGCAGTATATTCAGAGAAGTTGATACTGCGAGGGAGAAGTCGGTCGTCTGGGAACGAAGCAAACACAATGGAGCGAACCAAGTAAGGATCATCACTGACCCAATGATGGAACTCTCCGAAGGTGTTGACAGCAGCCCGCAAGTCTTCCGTATTGCGGAAGTCGAGGGGGACCCCTAGCAGCATGAGGCACCCATGGCGAAAACCCTCTTGCCCACGGAAACCAACTCCCTGATCATGTCACAGGAAGCGCACCACAGAGTTATGAGCGACTTCCTGCGGAACCATGTGAACCGCAGCGTAGCTCTCCGCCACATCTCTGAGTTCAAACAGTCCAACGCCCTCAATCCATGGCTGGGAAGATCGAACATGCAACCCTCGGTGAAGAAGAAGAGCAGCTACTTCTTGCCGTACCTGGACCAAGTGGTCAGCCGGGGGCGCAGGGTGGATGTCAGCGATTACGAAGCGCTCATGACGCCTGGTGATGGGGACCGCAGGCGTGGTGTAGGTCCCAGGCAGCCGGTCAGGTCCTCCGTCGATGATGTTGTGGCCCGGCGGGAGAAAGAACTCAGGATCAAGCTCGAAGTTCACTATTGTGGGAGGCGGTGGCGGAGTGGCAGGCGGCGTCTCGGAGGGAGTTCGAGGATGCGACGGCGATGAGACAGGACGGAACTGTGCTGCAGGCGTTGCGGTTTCGCCAAGAGTATCACAGTTCCCAAGATATCAGCGATAGGGGAGCTGGTGGGTCTCTTACAGTTCCAAGTAAGACAATTATTACGCATAAAAGAGGCTCCTCTAGATCGTGCGTGACCCACAGTTCTATCAGCAAATCCAGGCGAAGCCGTGCAGTTGGCAGCTAGATGTCCCCGAGCGTTCAAATCGAGCAAGAAAAGATTTCCTCAACCATGCCATTAATAAGTTCATCAAAGGCCAGATGGTCTTCCTGCGAGGAGGGAATATCCATCCTAGGATTAGGTTTGGGCCGAGAGAAGGAGGTAACCTCAACAGGCTCATTAATGAGCATGGAAATCGGTCCAGAGTCCAAACTTACCACCGAAAATTGATTCTCATAATTCAAAATACCATGAATCTCGGCGGGATCACCTGCAGCACCTTGTTGCACGGGAGAAGTTCCGTTTAATTTGGCAATTTGTAAATCAGCTCCAGGAGATCCGGGGGGTGAATCTTGGCGAGAAACTGTGCCGAACGTGATATGCGGCGTGGTTGTCGTCCACCGGAGTTCTGCCGGCGGTGGCGCAGAGATGATGACACGTTCAGGAGAGGGCACCGAATAACCAGCCTGTTCAAGCGTGAGTAGCTCATCGTGGGAAACAGGACATCTATAACCCTTGCAAACCTCATATTGCTGGAGGGATGCGAATGTGAGCTTCTTACGAACAGATGATCCAGATTTAAGAGAAGATTTTAGAGGTCTGGAATGCATCGCCATCAGACCTAGTGAGGCTCTCCGCTTAGATGGACTCACAATAATCCATTCAGCATCACATTGCTTCTTCCACAGAGCGAATTCCCGACGCCAATTCGGACCACAATGGCCCCATAGATGGAAAAAGCACTTAAAACTTGAGCATTTGAACGAGCGAAAGTCCAAAATATGAAAACCAACTTGCATGCATGACACTTTGAAGGAGAAAACCGAGTCTGTCACTTGAGAGACGCGAAACTCAATAGCAGATCCCCCAATCACAGATTCCAGAGCTGCCGCGACTGTGTCCTTAGAGAGACGGAACACATGAAGACCAAAAGAAACCACCATGATGAAGGAGCGGCGGTGCTTCATAGGGTGCACCGTAACACCAGAGTGACGATAAACTCATCGGCGAATGCCAAACCATGAGAAAAATCCAGATCCAACATGGAACCACCCATGCAAGCCATGCACGACCATGTGGGGGGGGGGGGGTCGGGAGGGTTCACCTGAGCAGAGGAGCGGCGAGGAGGGTGGATACGCCGGCTAGAGCACCAGATCGCCATTGGGTCGCCGCGGTGGGAGGTGGGAGGTGGGAGTCGCCATCCGTCTCTTCATTTCCATCTTCACCCTTTCCTCCTCAAGGGAAAAACCAACGCAAGCTCAAGAGGCAGCATCCCTCTCGTCGCCCTGGTGCTCACGTCGCCCCGCCCCGGCCTCCTGCACCACCTGCCGGTGCCGGCCACCATGCCAGGGGCCCCCCTCCCCTCACAGCGCCGCCGTCACCCTTCTCCAGTGCCGGCCCAGGGCCCTCCAACGCGCCGGATCCGCCCCGCCTCCGGCCACCTCGACACCGACAATGCTCCGAGCCACCACATCCACCGGCCTCCTCGTCATCTTCTCCACCGGAGTCCCCGTCCTCCTCCTCAACGGCTCCATCGAGCCTCGCCGACCCCGCCCCCTACAACGTGGGTGAGAACACCCCTCTCCTCCTCCCCCCCTCCGGTTCCATTCCGACATTCACCGCCTCGTCCCGGCGCCATTGACCTCTCCTGTGAGAGGAGGAGGTGGAGCTTTGTATACTGTCTCTCTGTTGAGCACAGAGATAGCACAGAGAAAAGAAATAGATGTTAGGAAGGAAAATAAAAAGAAAGGGACAATGTATGTATCATGTATGTATGTATGTACGTATGTATGTATGTATGTATGTGTGTATGTATTGTGTATGCATGCATGTATGTATAAGAAAGAAAATAAATTATGTATATGTAGGGATATGTATATGTGTGTGTTGTGTTATGGTGTGGCCAATGCCACTTCCGGTGGGGCCAACCCCCCACTCCCACTCACTTGGAGGCCCCACACAACCCTTGTCAAAATAATAATAAAATATAAGTAAACATAAATATAAAATTATATATGTGTTTTTATTAATAAAATAAATAAATAAATAAATAGATATATTATTTAATTAATTAGTTAGTTAACTAAATAAATAAATAATTATCCTATTAAAGTATGACACGTGGGTCCCCCATTTAATTAATATTTAACCCTAATTAATAACGGTGTCTATGACACATGGGACCCACTAGTCAGTTGACCAGTCAACTACGGTGATGTCATAATAGCATTTAATAATTAATTAAATCTGTTTTTAATTTCTAAATATTAATAAAACTTTAAAAATTAATATAAAATAAACCGTAAGTCAGATCAAAATACTTTCAACATGACAATTGATCAACAGAACGAGACGAACCCGGATACGCCATCCGTTTGTTTGTCACGCCTCCCTAGCATAGCAGATATGGAACTTTTCCATTATTTTCCGTTTGACCAGTAGTAGCCACAGACCCGGGAAATATCATCTGATATTTTTCCGACCCGTCTATGACGGATGTTAATGCGTTAGGTCACCCCTAGCTTACTGTATTACCTTGTCATGCTTTGTGATGCATTTGATTGCTTTGTTATTTATTGTGTTTCACCTACGTTGCTTCCTTTCTGGTAGACCCCCGAGATCGATGATGACCCGCTGATCGGCTACCTCCCGGTCGAGGATCCGTATCTGTGTGCACAACAACAAGGCAAGCAAACCCCCCTTGATCATCCCTACATCGCCCATTCTTTCTTCCTCATGCTTGCATTAGAATTTTGCTACTGTTGTAGTTAGCTCCTATATCTGATGAATAGCCTAATTTTGATGAACTGCTACTTTCAGTACTGCACTTTAAACTATTTAGTATAGGTGGAGCAGTCGTCCCCTCTGACCCCGTAGTCCAGCTGCCCCGCTTTGTTTTCAAGTCTCGGTCCCTGATTGACGAGCCAGACCCGACACAACACTTACCCCCCTTAGTTGTGCGACGCTATAGAGATACTATCGGGTACCGAGGGTGACACCTCACGAAGTACTTTTGATGATATCTCTATAGTACAGCTAGTCGGTCGTGGTTATCAAGGGTGATTCCTCTTTCACCATTCCCGACGATGCCTCTGTCGTGCAACCCCTCAAGTGTGGGACCCTTGAGGGTGATTCCTCTAGGTCCACCTTGACGGATACATTGTTCGGAATCCAACGAGGGTGATACCTCGGATTGCCCCTGATGTTACAACCACACAGTTACTTGACCATGTTACTGGGATCTTTGACGAATAGATGTTAGGCGGGTGGATTCCCGCGTGTTTGCGTCGATGACATATTTAAAATGATAATGAATTTGGGTATTTGATCTGGGTTGGTCGGAAGGCCTTATTACGCACTAACCGTCTGCGTGGAAAGAATTATGGGTACTCGACGTCGCGGTATCAGCCGAAGCTCTTCAGACGTCAGCGATGTAGGAGCGTGCGCCCGAGTGGTCTCGAGATGCATCACTCTTGTATTAAGGGGTGCTAGGTGATATGTCTCCAGCGTATCTATAATTTTTGATGGTTCCATGCTATTATCTTGTCAAACTTTGGATGTTTTGTATGCCTTTTATATATTTTTTCGGACTAACTTATTAACTCAGTGCCAAGTGCGAGTTCCTATTTTTTCCGTGTTTTTGACCCTTTTCAGAGGAGGATTTTAAACGGTGTACAAACGGAATAAAACTTCCGAAAAGATTTTTTCCAGAACAGAAGATACACACGAGACTTGAGAACCAAGGCAGGGGCCACCAGGGGACCCCACAAGCCCCCTAGGCGCGGCCAGGGGGCCCCGCGCCTAGCAGGCTTGTGGACCCCCTGTGGCTCGTATGCCCTACCTCTTCCGCCTATAAATTCAGAAAAATTCCAAAACTGCGCGAGAGATCCATGAAAATACTTTTCTGCCGCCGCAAGCTTTTGTCTCCGCAAGATCTCATCTGGGGCACGTTCTAGTGCCCTGCCGGAGGGGGGATTCGGATACGGGGGGCTTCTTCATCAACACCAGGACCTCTCCGATGATGCGTGAGTAGTTCACCATAGACCTTCAGGTCCATAGCTAGTAGGTAGATGGCTTCTTCTCTCTCTTGGATCTTCAATACAAAGTTCTCCATGTTCTTCATGGAGATCTATCCGATGTAATCTTGTTTTGCGGTGTGTTTGTCGAGATCCGATGAATTGTGGATTTCTGATCAGATTATCTATGAATCTTATTTGAGTTTCTTCTGATCTCTTATATGCATGATTTCATATCCTTGTAATTCTCTTCGAGTTGTGGGTTTTGTTTGGCCAGCTTGATCTATGATTCTTGCAATGGGAGAAGTGCTTGGTTTTGGGTTCATACCGTGCGGTGACCTCATGATACGTCCATTTTGCATCATGCTTTCATGTTGATATTTGTTGCTTCTTGGGCTGTTTTATTACTTGTGGTACCATATTTATGCCTTTTCTCTCTTATTTTGCAAGGTTTATTTGAAGAGGGAGAATTCAGGCACCTGGAATTCTGGACTGGAAGAGGAGCAAATCCTAGTCCATTATTCTGCACATCTTCAAATTCCCTCAAAAGTTACGTGGATTTTTTCTGGATTATATAAAAAATACTGGGCGAAAGAACTACCGGAGGGGGGCTGCCAGGGCGCCACAAGCCCTGACACTGCCACCCCCTGGTGGCGGAGTGGGGGCTTGTGGGCTCCCTGACGGCCCACTAGCCCCCCTCTTTTGCTATATGAAGCGTCCTGGTCCAGAAAAAAATCAATCGGGAGCTTTTTCGTGGTTTCACCGCCGCCACGAGGCGGAACTTGAGCAGATCCAATCTAGAGCTCCGGCAGGACGATCCTGCCGGGGAAACTTCCCTCCCGGAGGGGGAAATCGTTGCCATCGTCATCACCAACACTCCTCTCGTCGGAGGGGAGGCATCTTCATCAACATCTTCATCAGCACCATCTCTTCTCCAATCCCTAGTTCATCTCTTGTAACCAATCTTCGTCTCGCAACTTCGATTGGTACTTGTAAGGTTGCTAGTAGTGTTGATTACTCTTTGTAGTTGATGCTAGTTGGATTACTTGGTGGAGGAGTTTATGTTCAGATCCTTGATGCTATTCATTACACCTCTGCTCATGATTATGATTTTGTTTTGTGAGTAGTTAGTTTTGTTCCTGAGGACATGGGATAAGTCATGTTAATAATAGTCATGTGAATTTGATATTCGTTCGGTATTTTGATATGTTGTATGTTGTTTTTCCTCTAGTGGTGTTATGTGAACGTTGACTACATAACAATTCACCATATTTGGGCCTAGAGGAAGGCATTGGGAAGTAGTAAGTAGATGATGGGTTGCTGGAGTGACAGAAGCTTAAACCCCAGTCTATGCGTTGCTTCGTGAGTGGCTGATTTGGATCCACTAGTTTAATGCTATGGTTAGACTTTGTCTTAATTCTTCTTTTGTAGTTGCGTATGCTTGCGAGAGAGGTTAATCATAAGTGGGATGCTTGTCCAAGTAAGGGCAGTACCCAAGCGCCGGTCCACCCACATATCAAACTATCAAAGTAACGAACGCGAATCATATGAACATGATGAAACTAGCATGACAGGAATTCCCGTGTGTCCTCGGGAGCGTTTTTCCTCCTATAAGACTTTGTTCAGGCTTGTCCCTTGCTACAAAAGGGATTGGGCCACTTTATGCACTGTTGCTACTACTTGTTACTTGTTACTCTTTGCTTGCTACGTTTCACCTCGTTACACAATCACTTGTTACCGCTACTTTTAGTGCTTGCAGTTATTACCTTGCTGAAATCCGTTTATCAGAGCCTTCTGCTCCTCGTTGGGTTCGACACTCATACTTATCGAAAGGACTATGATTGATCCCCTATACTTTTGGGTCATCAGGACTCTTTTCTGGCGCCGTTGCCGGGGAGTGAAGCGCCTTTGGTAACTGGAAATTGGTAAGGAAACATTTTTATACTGTGCTGAAATTTATTGTCACTTGTCACTATGGAAATTGTTTCTTTGAGGAGTTTGTTCGGGGTATCTTCACCATGAACGGAAGCACGAGGAGTTGCTCCTCAACATGAGGTACCTACTGAAAATATCTTTTATGAAATTCCTTCGGGTATGCTTGAGAAACTGCTGGCTAATCCTTTCACACGAGATGGATCTTCACATCCAGACTTGCATCTAATCTATGTAGATGAAGTTTGTGGTTTATTTAAGCTTGCAGGTTTGCCCGAGGATGAGGTAAAGAAGAAAGTATTTCCTTTATCTTTGAAGGATAAGGCGTTGACATGGTATAGGCTATGTGATGATACTGGATCATGGGGCTACAATCGGTTGAAATTGGAATTTCATCAAAAGTTCTATCCTATGCATTTAGTACATCGTGATCGGAACTTTATTTATAACTTTTGGCCTCGTGACAGGGAAAGCATAGCTCAAGCTTGGGGGAGGCTTAAATCAATGCTATATTCATGCCCCAATCATGAGCTCTCGAGATAAATCATCACTCAAAACTTTTATGCTCGGCTTTCTCATGAAGATCGTACCATGCTTGACACTTCTTGTGCCGGTTCTTTTATGAAGAAAGATATTGATCACAAGTGGAATTTATTGGAGAGAATCAAACGCAACTCTGAAGATTGGGAGCTGGAGGAAGGTAAGGAGTCAGGTATGAATTTCTAGTTTGATTGCGTTAAATCTTTTATTGAGACAAACACTTCTAGAGATTTTAGCGCTAAGTATGGACTTGACTCTGAGATAGTAGCTTCTCTATGTGAATATTTTGCTGCTCGTATTGATCTTTCCAAAGAGAACTGGTTTAATTATCATCCTCCTATAGAAAGCAACATAGCCAAAACCAATCTAGTTGAGGAGAAAGTCATTGCTTTTAGTGATCCTGTTGTTCCTTGTGCTTACACTGAGAAACCACCATACCCTGCTAGGATAAAGGATTATTCTAAAGCTCCAACTGTGATACGTAGGGGTTACATTAGATCACTTGCACCCCCTGAGGAGGTTAGAGTTGAACCTAGTGTTGCCATTATCAAAGATCTCTTAGCCGAAGACATAGATGGGCATGTTATGTGAGGACTCCGCTAGAATTGCTAAACCTCACGCGAAAGACAAACACGGACCTGTAGTTGGCCTGCCCGTTGTTTCTAATAAGATAGGAGATCACTGTTACCATGGTTTATGTGATATGGGAGCTAGTGTTAGTGCAATACCCCGTTCTCTATATGATGAAATCAAAGATGAGATTGCACCTGCTGAGTTAGAACCCATTGATGTCACTATTACGCTAGCTAATAGAGACACTATCTACCCTTTGGGAATTGTGAGAGACGTAGAAGTCCTGTGTGGTAAGACGAAGTATCCTACTGATTTCGTCGTCCTTGGTACTGCACAAGATAGCTTTTGTCCCATCATATTCGGTAGACCCTTTCTCAACACTGGCAATGCTCACATTGATTGCATTAAGCAGACTGTCACAGTAAGTTTCGAGGGTGTGTCTCATGAATTTAACTTCTCCAAGTTTGGAAGACAAACCCATGAAAGAAAGTCGTCTGGTAGAGATGAAATCATTGCTCTTGCCCCTATTGTCGTACCTCCTACGGATCCTTTAGAGCAATATCTGCTTGAGCATGAAAATGATATGCATATGGAGGAGAGAGATGAGATAGATAAAATTGTCTTAGAACAATATCCTATTCTCAAGAATAATCTGCCTGTTGAACTGTTTGGGGATCCTCCCCCACCAAAGGGTGATCCTGTGTTCGAGCTTAAATAGTTGCCTGATACTCTTAAGTATGCCTATCTTGATGAGAAGGAGATATATCCTGTCATTATCATTGCCCTCCTCTCAAAGCGCGAAGAGAAGAAGTTACTAAAAACTCTAAGGAAGCACCGCGCTGCTATTGGATATACTCTTGATCTTAAGGGTATTAGTCCTACTCTATGTCAGCACAAGATTAAAACCGATCCTGACTTTAAACCAGTTGCTGATCATCAAAGGAGATTAAATCCTAAGATGAAAGAGGTCGTTAGAAAAGAAATATTAAAGCTTCTAGAAGCAGGAATCATATATCATGTTGCTCATAGTGATTGGGTAAGTCCAGTACATTGCGTGCCTAAGAAGGGAGGTATCACCGTCGTTCCTAATGATAAGGATGAACTAATCCCACAAAGGATTATTACCGGCTATAGAATGGTGATAGACTTCCGGAAACTGAACAAGGCAACCAGGAAAGACCATTATCCTTTGTCGTTCATCGACCAAATGCTAGAAAGGCTATCAAAGCACACACACTTCTTCTTTCTAGACAGTTATTCAGGTTTCTCGCAAATACCTGTTGCACAATCACATCAAGAGAAAACCACTTTCACCTGCCCTTTCGGTACCTTTGCCTATAGACGTATGCCTTTTTTCTTATGTAATGCACCTGCCACCTTCCAAAGATGTATGATGGCTATATTCTCTGACTTTTGTGAAACGATCATCGAGGTTTTCATGGATGACTTCTCCGTTTATGGGTCTTCCTTTGATGATTGCCTCAGCAACCTTGATCGAGTCTTACAGAGATGCGAGGAAACCAACCTCATCTTGAATTGGGAGAAGTGCCACTTTATGGTTAATGAAGGTATCGTCTTAGGACACAAAATTTCTGAGAGAGGTATTGAAGTTGATAAGGCTAAGGTTGATGCAATTGAGAAAATGCCTTGCCCCACAGATATCAGAGGTATACAAAGTTTCCTAGGTCATGTTGGTTTCTATAGAAGGTTCATTAAAGACTTCTCTAAGATTTCTAGGCCTCTTACCAACCTCTTGCAGAAGGATGTTCCTTTTGTTTTTGATGAGGATTGTGAGGAAGCCTTTGAAATACTTAAGAAGGCTTTGATAACCGCACCTATTGTTCAACCACCTGACTGGAACTTGCCCTTTGAAATCATGTGTGACGCTAGTGATTATGTTGTTGGTGTTGTTCTAGGACAAAGAGTTGACAAGAAGTTGAATGTCCTTCACTACGCTAGTAAAACTCTAGACAGTGCCCAAAGAAACTATGCCACTACGGAAAAGGAATTTTTAGCAGTCGTGTTTGCATGTGAAAAGTTCAGATCTTACATAGTTGACTTCAAAGTCACTATTCACTCTGATCATGCTGCTATTAAGTACCTCATGGAGAAGAAGGACGCTAAACCTAGGCTGACCAGATGGGTTCTCCTGCTACAGGAATTTGATTTGCACGTCGTTGACCGAAAGGGTGCTGATAACCCTGTAGCAGATAACTTGTCTAGGCTAGAGAATGTCCTTGATGACCCACTACCTATTGATGACAGCTTTCCTGATGAGCAATTAAATGTCATCCACACTTCACATAGTGCACCGTGGTTAGCCGATTATGCAAACTATATCGTAGCCAAATACATACCACCCAGTTTCACCTATCAGCAAAAGAAGAAATTCTTCTTTGATTTGAGACACTACTTTTGGGATGATCCTCACCTTTATAAGGAAGGAGTAGATGGTGTTATTAGACGCTGTGTGCCTGAACATGAATAGGGACAGATCCTGCAGAAGTGTCATTCCGAAGCCTACGGAGGACACCATGCTGGAGATAGAACTGCCCATAAGGTATTGCAATCAGGTTTCTATTGGCCCACTCTCTTCAAGGATGCTCGTAAGTTTGTCTTGTCTTGTGACGAATGCCAAAGAATAGGAAACATCAGTAAGCGTGAGGAGATGCCTATGAACTATTCACTTGTCATTGAACCATTTCATGTCTGGGGCTTTGATTATATGGGACCCTTCCCGAGTTCCAATGGGTACACTCACATCTTAGTTGCTGTGGATTACGTTACTAAGTGGGTAGAAGCTATCCCCACTAAAAATGCTGATCACCAGACCTCTATTAAGATGCTTAAAGAAGTCATATTCCCAAGATTTGGAGTCCCTAGATACTTGATGACTGATGGCGGTTCACATTTCATTCATGGTGTTTTTCGCAAGATGCTAGCTAATTATGATGTCAACCATAGAGTTGCATCTCCTTATCATCCTCAGTCTAGTGGTCAAGTTGAGTTGAGTAATAGGGAGATCAAGTTGATCTTACAAAAGACCGTCAACAGATCTTGAAAGAACTGGTCTAGCAAACTTGACGATGCAATGGGCTTATAGGACTGCTTATAAGAATCCCATGGGCATGTCACCGTATAAAATGGTTTACGATAAGGCCTGTCATTTACCTCTTGAGCTGGAACACAAAGCTTATTGGGCAATCAAAGAGCTCAACTTTCATTTCAAACTTGCCGATGAGAAGCGGTTGTTTGATATCAGCTTATTAGATGAATGGAGAGCCCAGGCATACGAGAATGCCAGGTTGTTCAAGGAAAAGGTTAAGAGATGGCACGACAAACGGATACAGAAACGAGAGTTCAATGTAGGTGATTATGTCTTGCTATACAATTCTCGTTTGAGATTCTTTGCAGGCAAGCTTCTCTCTAAATGGGAAGGTCCCTATGTTATTGAGGAAGTATATCGTTCCGGTGCCATCAAAATCAATAACACGGAAGGAAATTTTCCTAGAGTGGTAAATGGGCAAAGAATCAAGCATTACATCTCTGGTACTCCCATAAATGTTGAGACCAAGATCATCAATGTCATAACTCCAGAGGAGTACATAAGGGATATTTATGAGCTTGTTTCAGACCTGGAAAACGAAGATGTATCTATTTCGGTAATAAATTGGAATCCGATACTTTTCCAATAGGAAATTTCTTCCTTTTTGGAATTTTTGGAAAATTAGAAGAAAAAAAGCAGTCCAGAGAGCGAACGAGGCAGCCACAAGCCCTGCCACCGCCCCCTACCCCCCTCGTGGCGGAGGGCAAGCTTGTGGGCACCTCGTGTGCCTCCCGGACTCTGTTTTCTTGCCGAGGACTCCTTCTGGCCCAGAAAAAACAATATATAGTCGCCCGAAGGTTTTGATCTCCGTATCACGCAGTTTTCCTCTGTTTTCGTTTCGAGCTTGTTTCTGCCGCAGATCTAGATCATCATGACTTCCCCAAACGCTCCTAAGGACAAGATCTTCGAGAAGGTCATCAATCCCTACCTCACGAAAGTGCTGAAACACCCTCAATCTATCAAGATGAGCAAGGGGATGATGCACATCCGTGATGTTGAGGGGCCTAAGAAGACCGGAAGCGTGGAGACGAGGCTAGAAGCAATGGAGCAACAAGTCTTCAAGTGCCAAGGGATGGTGGAGTGTGGACAAAACGCCAACCACACGATTATCACAGAGTTCACTAGCAATCACAAGATGGATGCCATTGATATTGGGAAACACCTCTCCAGGCTCTATGATAGGGTTAATCAACTTCAGGGCCAGATCTGTGACCTGCAGAACCAAAACTGTGAGTATGAGTATAGATTTAAATCAATAAGGTTGGCTGCAGATTTGAGGATTCCGGCGACTCGCTTATCCTGCCATGATGGAGCACCTATGCCTTGGAACACGGAGGATCAGACCGCTCCAACAACACCACCATCACCACCAAAGGAAGACAACTAAGCATTGGTATGGGCAATCCCCTTGGCTTCTGCCAAGCTTGGGAGAGTTGCCCTGGTATCGTATCACCTTTATATCTTTTGCTTTTACCTTTGTTTTAGTTCTTTCCTTTGTCAGTTTTTATTTCTTCTTTTAGAGGAATACGTCTTTAGTTTTTAGTTTGAGTCTTTTTCTTTTGTCTCTCCCCCGGTGTATTCGAGCTTACGAGCTATATAATAAAGAGTGTCTTAGTCAAGGGCTTTGCTTTGTGCAATGATCAAAAAGTATGAAAAGAATGATAGCAGGAAAGATCATGAGACGATCTTATGGAAAGGGATAACTTCACTTATGACACGTATGATGATTGAAACTTGTTGAGAATAAATCAACATAGACCTCAGTCATTGTTGCAATTAATAAGAAGTAATAAGGAAAGAGAGGTTCACATATAAATATATCATCTTAGACACTTTTTACAATTGTGAGCACTCACCAAACTATTACATGCCTAGGAGTAGATGTTGGACAAGGAAGACAACATAATGAATTGTGTTTGCTTGGTTCCAAACAATGTTATATGATTAGAGATCCCTTAGCACGTGACGATTGCTTCCACCTCATATTAGCCAAAACTCCCGCACCAAGTAGAGATACTACTTGTGCATCCATAAACCTCCAACCCAGTTTTGCCATGAGAGTCCACCATACCTACCTATGTATTGAATAAGATCCTTCAAGTAAGTTGTCATCGGTGCAAGCAATAAAAAATGCTCTCTAATATGTATGATCTATTAGTGTGTGGAAAATAAGCTTTGTACGAACCTGTGATGAGGAAGACATAAAAGTGACAGACTGCATAATAAAGTTCTTTATCACATGAGGCAATATAAAGTGACGTTCCTCTGCACTAAGAGGACACACATTCAAACCTCAAAAGCGCATGACAACCTCTGCTTCCCTCTGCGAAGGGCCTATCTTGTACCTTTACTTTTTGCCCCTGTAAGAGTCATGGTGATCTTCACCAATTCCCTTTTTTCCTTTGTCTTGGCTACCGTCACATGCTTGGGAAAGATCTATATTCATATATCAACTTGGAGTTAAGTATTCATGCTTTATTGTTGTTGACTTTATCCTTGAGGTAAACCGTTGGGAGGCAAAACTATAAGCCCCTATCTTCCTCTGTGTCCAGCTGAAACTTTGACACCATGAGTACCACGTGAGTTGTAACAATTGTGGAAAACAAAAGAGATGATTGAGTATGTGAGTTTGCCTTACAAGCTCTTATTTGACTCTTTCTGATGTTGTGATAAATTGCAATTGCTTCAATGACTATGGATTATTGTTGGTTACTTCTCGGTAAGGTTTTTTGCTTCATGCTTTGCTTTGTGAAGGAATTGTTACTTTCCCATAAGAATCTTTATGATGTTTTGCTGTTCTATGTGTGATCATGATGTCCTCATGTCCGTATTATGTTTTATGGACATCTTCGTCCCTCAACATGTGGACATGTTTATGGCACTTGGTTTTCGCTTGAGGACAAGCGAGGTCTAAGCTTGGGGGAGTTGATATGTCCATTTTGCATCATGCTTTCATGTTGATATTTGTTGCTTCTTGGGCTGTTTTATTAATTGTGGTACCGTATTTATGCCTTTTCTCTCTTATTTTGCAAGGTTTATTAGAAGAGGGCGAATTCAGGCAGCTGGAATTCTGGACTGGAAAAGGAGCAAATCCTAGTCCATTATTCTGCACATCTCCAAATGCCCTAAAAAGTTACATGGATTTTTTCTGTATTATATAAAAAATACTGGGCGAAAGAACTACCGAAGGGGGGCTGCCAGGGCGCCACAAGCCCTGACACCGCCACCCCCCTGGTGGCGGAGTGGGGGCTTGTGGGCTCCCCGACGGCCCACTAGCCCCCTCTTTTTCTATATGAAGCGTCCTGGTCCAGAAAAAATCAATCGGGAGCTTTTTCGTGGTTTCGCCTCCGCCACGAGGCGGAACTTGAGCAGATCCAATCTAGAGCTCCGGCAAGACGATCCTGCCAGGGAAACTTCCCTCCCGGAGAGGGAAATCGTCGCCATCGTCATCACCAACACTCCTCTCGTCGGAGGGGAGGCATCTTCATCAACATCTTCATCAGCACCATCTCCTTTCCAATCCCTAGTTCATCTCTTGTAACCAATCTTCGTCTCGCAACTCCGATTGGTATTTGTAAGGTTACTAGTAGTGTTGATTACTCTTTGTAGTTGATGCTAGTTGGATTACTTGGTGGAGGAGTTTATGTTCAGATCCTTGATGCTATTCATTACACCTCTGATCATGATTATGATTATGTTTTGTGAGTAGTTACTTTTGTTCCTGAGGACATGGGATAAGTCATGTTAATAATAGTCATGTGAATTTGATATTCGTTCGGTATTTTGATATGTTGTATTTTGTTTTTCCTCTAGTGGTGTTATGTGAACGTCGACTACATCACACTTCACCATATTTGGGTCTAGAGGAAGGCATTGGGAAGTAGTAAGTAGATGATGGGTTGCTGGAGTGACAGAAGCTTAAACCCCAGTCTATGCGTTGCTTCGTGAGGGGCTGATTTGGATCCACTAGTTTAATGCTATGGTTAGACTTTGTCTTAATTCTACTTTTGTAGTTGCGGATGCTTGCGAGAGAGGTTAATCATAAGTGGGATGCTTGTCCAAATAAGGGCAGTACCCAAGCGCCGGTCCACCCACATATCAAACTATCAAAGTAACGAACGCGAATCATATGAACATGATGAAACTAGCATGACAGAAATTCCCGTGTGTCCTCGGGAGTTTTTTTCCACCTATAAGACTTTGTTCAGGCTTGTCCCTTGCTACAAAAGGGATTGGGCCACTTGCTGCACCGTTGCTACTACTTGTTACTTGTTACTCTTTGCTTACTACGTTTCGCCTCGCTACACAATCACTTGTTACCGCTACTTTCACTGCTTGCAGTTATTACCTTGCTGAAATCCGTTTATCAGAGCCTTCTGCTCCTCGTTGGGTTCGACACTCTTACTTATCGAAAGGACTACGATTGATCCCCTATACTTGTGGGTTTGTATTGAGTAGTTGCTTTATGTACTATGAAAGTAGTCTCGAAGGTGATAGGTACCCAAAGAGGATACGAAAAAATTTCCATCTTCATGTGTATTGAGTAGAAAGAGAAGTTTGATTCCTCTGAATTAGTTTTGAGACGTGGATTTGGTAATATTAAGAGTTACGTTAGTAGGGTGTTGTGAATCTAGATATACTTGTGTTGAAGTTAGTGATTCCCGTAACATGCACGTATGGTGAACCGCTATGTTAGAAAGTCAGAGCATAATTAATCTATTGATTTTCATCCTTTGTGTTGCGGTCGGGATTGCGCGATGGTTAACACCTACCAACCATTCCCCTAGGAGTATGCGTTTAGCACTTTGTTTTGATTACTAATAAAAACTTTCGCAACAAGTATGTGAGTTCTTCATGACTAATGTGAGTCCATGGTATAGATGCACTTTGACCTTCCACCATTGCTAGCCTCTCTAGTACCGCGCAATTTTCGCCGGTGCACAAACCCACCATATGCCTTGCTCAAAACAGCCACCATACCTGCCTACTATGGCATTTTCATAGCCATTCCGAGATATATTGCCATGCAACTCCCACCGTTTCGTCTCATGACTTGTGCTGTCACTCTCATATTGCCATTGCATGATCGTAAGATAGCTAGCAAGATGTTTCGACGTCATACGCCAAGCTAGATCGTTGCACATCCCGGTACACTGCCGGTGGCATTTCCTATAGAGTCATCATCGTTCTAAGCTTTGAGCTGTGAGCAAATAAAAGTGTGATGATCATCATTATTAGAGCATTGTCCCATGTGAGGAAATAAAAAAAAGAGGCCAAAGTTGCCCACATAAAAAAAAGAGGCCAAAGTTGCCCACATAAAAAAAAGAGGCCAAAGATCGCAAATAAAAAAAGAGAGAAAAAGAGAGAAGGGACAATGCTACTATCTTTTTCCACACTTGTGCTTCATAATAGCACCATGTTCTTCATGATTGAGAGCCTCTTGTTTTTTCACCGCCATATGCTAGTGGGAATTTTCATTATATAACTTGGCTTGTATATTCCAAGGATGGGCTTCCTCAAATTGCCCTAGGTCTTCGTGAGCAAGCAAGTTGGATGCACACCCACTAGTTCTCCTTTTGAGCTTTCACATACTTATAGCTCTAGTGCATCCTTTGTATGGCAATCCCTACTCATTCACATTGATATATATTAATGGGCATCTCCATAGCCCTTTAATACGCCGAGTCAATGTGACCATCTCGTCCTTTTTGTCTCAAAACCACCACCACACTCTATTCCACCTATAGTGCTATATCCGAGATAAGTTTTTTTGGCCTTGTTACTTCGAAAGTTCATGCTTACCTTGCTAGTTTGCTTGAAGTATTATTGTTTTCATGTAAATAGCAAACTATTGTTTTGAATCTTACGGATCTGAACATTCATGTCACATGAAAGAAGTTACAAAGGACAACTATGCTAGGTAGCATTCCACATCAAAAATTCAGTCTTTATCACTTCCCTACTCGAGGACGAGCAGGAGTTAAGCTTCGGGATGCTTGATACGTCTCCAACGTTTCTATAATTTTTGATGGTTCCATGCTATTATCTTGTCAAACTTTGGATGTTTTGTATGCCTTTTATATATTTTTTGGGACTAACTTATTAACTCAGTGCCAAGTGCCAGTTCCTGTTATTTTCCGTGTTTTTGACCCTTTTCAAAGAAGGATTTTAAACGGTGTCCAAACGGAATAAAACTTCCGAAAAGATTTTTTCCGGAACAGAAGATACGCACGAGACTTGACAACCAAGGCAGGGTCCACCAGGGGACCCCACAAGCCCCCTAGGTACGGCCAGGGGGCCCGCGCCTAGAAGGCTCGTGGCCCCCTGTGGCTTGTCTGCCCTACCTCTTCCGCCTATAAATTCAGAAAAGTTCCAAAACTGCGCGAGAGATCCACGAAAATACTTTTCCGCCGCCGCAAGCTTCTGTCTCCGCAAGATCCCATCTAGGGCACGTTCTTGTGCCCTGCCAAAGGGGGGATTCAGATACGGAGGGCTTCTTCATCAACACCATGACCTCTCCGATGATGCGTGAGTAGTTCACCATAGACCTTCGGGTCCATATCTAGTAGCTAGATGGCTTCTTCTCTCTCTTGGATCTTCAATACAAAGTTCTCCATGATCTTCATGGAGATCTATCCAATGTAATCTTCTTTTGTGGTGTGTTTGTCGAGATCCGATGAATTGGGGATTTATGATCAGATTATCTATGAATATTATTTGAGTTTATTCTGATCTCTTATATGCATGATTTCATATCGTTCTAATTATCTTCGAGTTGTGGGTTTTGTTTGGACAACTTGATCTATGGTTCTTGCAATGGGAGAAGTGCTTGGTTTTAGGTTCATACCGTGCAGTGACCTCACCCAGTGACAGAAGGGGTATCGAGGCACGCATCATGTTGTTGCCATCAAGGGTAAAAAGATGGGGTTTTCATCATTGGTCTGAGTTTATCCCTCTACATCATGTCATCTTGCTTAAAGCGTTACTCTGTTCGTCATGAACACAATACACTAGATGCATGATGGATAGCGGTCAATGTGTGGAGTAATAGTAGTAGATGCAGAAAGTATCGGTCTACTTGTCTCGGACGTGATGCCTATATGTATGATCATTGCCTTAGATATCGTCATGACTTGGCGCGGTTCTATCAATTGCTCGATAGTAATTTGTTCACCCACCATATTATTTGCTATTTTGGGAGAAGCCTCTAGTGAACACTATGCCCCCCGGTCTACTTCACACCATATTTTCAACCTTACAATTTTACTTCGTTGCACTTTCCGCCTTCAGATCTCACTTTGCAATCAATCTTGAAGGGATTGACAACCCCTTTATAGCGTTGGATGCAAGCTCTTTTTTGTTTGCGCACGTACTCTGGACTTGGCGCGATTCTCCTACTGGATTGATACCTTGGTTCTCAAACTGAGGGAAATACTTAGTTCTCATGTGCTGCATCGCCCTTTCCTCTTCAAGGGAAAAACCAACGCAAGCTCAAGAGGCAGCAGAAGGATTTCTGTTGCCTAAGCACTTGGACTGACATCGGCCGCACTCGCATCGTGCAGGAGCGCGGAGGGCAAGTGGGCCCACGACCCCTTTGTGCTTAGGAGTTAGACCGGCAGGCTGGCCTTTCTGCTGAGCTTAGGTGGGGCTGCGATGTGTCGATATTCCGAGGCCGGGCATGACCCAGAAAAGTATGTTTGGGCAGAGTGGTATCGAGCGTGACGGGGAATATGCTGTGCACCCGTGCAGGGAAGAACTTATCTATTTGAATAGCCGTGTCCACGGTTACAGGACGACTTGGAATTATGCCCTGATCTTTCACAAATACAATTGTTACTTAACTGGAATTAGTTGCCTCGGGATTGCTTCCTCGTAGGGAGTCGAGGAAGGATCCTTGGGCGTGACCTCATATTAATTTTGCTGCAACAATATGACTATTATTTGTGTTACCTGTTCTACTCTCGTCTATTGCTGCAAGACCCTAAAGATGCTAGTCTTCGATAGGACAAGGCCTTCTCTCTATTCTCACATTGTTGCAGTCAGTCCACATATAAACCCCTTCTTTGATACTCATGCATACTTAGCTTAGTTTTGATGTAAGACTTGCGAGTACTTTGGATGAGTACTCACCGTTGCTTTGCTCCCCCTTTGTCCCCTTGATCTGTTGCTACGACCAGATGATGGAGCCCAGGAGATGGAGTATCCCGCCGACAATGAGTGCGATGTTGGTTGTGCTTCCCTAGCAACGGCGCCAAGAATAGTCGTGTCGACGGCACCAGGAATCCTGCTACTACGGCAACGCCTTAAGGGACTTCCTAGGCAAATATGCAAAGGATTTCCCCCGTGGCCTTGGAGCCTTGCGTTGGTGTTCCCTCGAAGCGGAAAGGGTGATGTAGCAGAGCGGTGGTAAGTATTTCCCTCAGTTTGAGAACCAAGGTATCGATCTAGTGGAGGAGTATCACAAGATCCTGGACAAACACAAAGAACCTGCTCCAAACGCTATGAAGGGGTTGTCAATCCCTTATAGATTGTTTGCCAAGTGAGAACTGAAAGCAACAAAGTAACAACGCAAAGTAAAAGTGGAGGTGTAAACGATAGATGTGAATAGACCCGGGGGCCGTAGTGTTTACTAGTGGCTTCTCTCATGAAAGCAAGTAGACGGTGCGTGAACAAATTATCGTCGAGCAATTGATAGAACCGCGCTAAGTCGTGACATCATCTATGGCAATGATTATATCTATAGGCATCACGTCCAAAACAAGTAGACCGTTACTGTCTGCATCTACTACTATTACTCCGCACGTCGACCGCTATCTAGCATGCATCTAGTGTATTAAGTCCAAAAGAACAGAGTAACGCCTTAAGCAAGATAACATGATGTAGATGGACAATCTCATATCAACGACAGAGCCCACCTTGTTACCCTTGATGGCAACTACTTAATGTGTGCCTTGTTGCCCCTACTGTCACTGGGAAAGGTCACCACATGGTAGAATCCAAAACCAAGAACTTCTCAGAAACAATTTTATAGAAAAATTGAAGTAAAAATCGCAATTTCTTCCCATTGCAATAATCATAGATCTAGTTCGCCAAACAAAAGCCAAGACTCGGAGAGACTTACAAGGATATCAAATCATGATATAAGAAATCAGCAAAGACTCAAATATATATCATAGATAATCTGATCACAAATCCACAATTCATCGGATCTCGACAAACACACCGCCAAAGAAGATTACATTGGATAGATATCCATTAAGATCATGGAGAACTTTGTATTGAAGATCCAAGAGAGAGAAGAAGCCGTCTAGCTACTAACTACGGACCCGTAGGTCTGAAGCAAACTACTCACGAGTCATTGGAGGGGCGATGATGATGATGAAGAAGCCCTCCAACTCCAAAGTCCCCTCCCGCAGGGCGCCGGGAAGGGTCTCCAGATGAGATCTCGCGGAAATGGAAGCTTGCAGCGGCGGAAAAGTATTTTCGTGGCTCCCCTGATTTTTTGATGTATTTTAGGGAATATATAGGCCAAAGATCTAGGTCAGGGGGCGCTCAGGGAGGCCACAATCCCTGCCACCGCCGCTTCCCCCCTGGTGGAGGAGTGGGGGCTTGTGGGCTCCCTGGGGCCCTCCTGGCTTGGCCCAGAGGCCCCGTGATCTTGTTCTATTCGGGAAAAAATCATTTTAGGGATTTTATTCCATTTGGACTCCGTTCCAAAATCAGATCCGAAAAGAGCCAAAAACACAGAAAAAACAAGAACTCGCACTTGGCACTGAATTAATAAGTTCGTCCCAAAAAAGATATAAAGGGTACATAAAATATCCAAAGATGACAAGATAACAACATGAAACCATCAAAAATTATAGTTACGTTTGAGACGTATCAAGCATTCCCAAGCTTAACTCCTGCTCGTCCTCGAGTAGGGAAGTGATAAAGAATGAATTTTTGATGCTTTCATGCTACCTAGCATAGATGTCCTTTGTAACTCCTCTTATGTGACATGAATGTTCAGATCCGTTAGATTCAAAACAATAGTTTGCTATTGACGTGGAAACAATAATAATTCAAGCAAACTAGCAAGGTAATCATGAACTTTCAAAATAACAAGGCCGAAAGAAAGTTATCCCTACAAAAGCATATAGTCTGGCTATGCTCTATCATCATTGCACAACGAATTTAAATCATGCACAACCCCGGTATTGGCCAAGTAATTGTTTCACACCTTTACTTTCTCAAACCATTTCAACTCTCACGTAATACATGAGCGTGAGCCATGGTTATAACACTATAGATGGTGTGGAGTGTGGTGGAGGTTGCAAGACAAAAAGGAGAAGATAGTCACATTAACTAGGCATATCAATGAGCTGTGGAGATGCTCATCAATAGATATCAATGTGAATGAGTAGGGATTGCCATACAAATGATGCACTAGAGCTACGAGTAAGTAAAAGCTCTTAAAGGAAACTAGTGGGTGTGCATCCAACTTGCTTGCTCACGAAGACCTAAGGCAATTTTGAGGAAGCCTATCATTGGAATATACAAGCCAAGTTATATAATGAGAATTTCCCACTAGCTATATGGTGGTGATAAAACGAGAGACTCTCAATCATGAAGATCATGGTGCTTAATATGCACAAGTGTGGAAAAAGTGGTAGCATTGTCCCTTCTCTCTTTTTCCCTCATTTTTTTATTTGTTTGGTGGGCTCTTTGGCCTCCTTTTTTTTGGTGGGCTTCTTTGGCCTCTTTTATTTCCTCAGATGGGACAATGCTCCATTAATGATGATCATCACACTTTCAACTCAAAACTTAGAGCAACAATGACTTTATATGGAATGCCTTCGGTAGTGTACCGTGACAATGATCTAGCATGGCATAGACATTAATGGAAGCAACATGCTAGCTATCTTACGATCATGCAAAGGCAATGTAGACGTGGTGACACATGTCATGGTGGTAGTTGCATGAAAATATATCTCGGAATGACTTTGAAAAAGCCATTGTAGGTAGGTATGGTGGCTGTTTTGAGGGAGGCTAATGGTGGGTTTTGTGCACCGGCGAAAGTTGCACGGCACTAAGAAGATAGTGATAGTGGAAGGTGAAAGTGCATCTAAACCATGGACTCAACATTAGTCATGAAGAACTCATATACTTGTTGCAAAAATTTTATTAGTAATCGAAACAAAGCATTCAACGCATACTCCTAGGGGAAGGGTTGGTAGGTATAAACCATCGCGCGATCCCGACCGCCACGCAAAGGATGACAATCAATATACTAATCATGCTCAGATTTCATCACATAGCGGTTCACCATACGTGCATGCTACGGGAATCACTAACTTCAACACAAGTATTTCTAGATCCACAACACCTTACTAGCATGACTTCAATATTACCATAACCACAACTCAAAACTAATTGAGATGAATCAAACTTCTCTACCTATTCAATGCACATGAAGGTGGAAGTTTTCGTATCCCTTTGGATAACTACCCCTTTTGAGACTACTTTCAAAGCATAGATCAACTACCAAGCCACGCACCGCTGTGCTCTAAAAGATATAAGTGAAGCACATAGAGCTAAAGTATCTAGCTCAAAAGATATAAGTGAAGCACATGTGAGCTGAATTGTCTACCAAAAGATATAAGTGAAGCTCGACAAAATCACGGTGAGTGCATGTCTCTCTCTGGGTGTGCATCAAGGATGATTGTGGCACAACAAAAATAAAAGACTCCTACGATACAAGACGCTCCAAGCAAAAACACATAACATGTGGTGAATAAAAATATAGCCCCAAGTAACGTTACCGATGGATTGAAGACGAGAGAGGGGATGCCTTCCCGGGGCATCCCCAAGCTTAGGCTTTTACAACATCCTTGAATCTCTTGGGGTGCCTTGGGCGTCCCCAAGCTTGAGCTCTTGCCACTCTTTATCTTTTTGTCCATAAGAACTTCACCCAAAACTTGAAAACTTCACAACACGAAACTTAAACAGAAACTCATGATAACATTAGTATGAGAAAGCAAACCACCACTTCCTTAGGTATTGTAGCAAACTTAAATTCTACTTATGCTGATGTTGAGTTACTGTATTTTCAATCTTCCATGGCTAATACCCCCAGATACTATCCATAGTTTCACCAAAATAAGCAACCAACACAACAAAAATAGAATCTGTTAACAGCAGACCGGTCTGTAGCAATCTGTATATTTCGTATACCTCTGCTACTTCAAAAATTCTGAAAAATTACGACAGTCTGAAGAATTTGCGTAGCAATCAGCAGCAAAAATAATCAACTCAAAAGCTCTTAGAGGAAAAAATGAAAATTCTTTTCGTGAGCAGAAAGTTTCTGTCTTTTCCAGCATGACCAAACGATCATCCCCAAGACTAATCATAACGGTTTTGCTTGGCACAAATGCAAAAAGAAACACAATCATAACAGAATTATGAAAGTGTGGAAAACACAAAACAGAAAGAAAAAGGATAGATTCGTTGGGTTGCCTCCCAACAAGCGCTTTTGTTTAACGCCCTTAGCTAGGCGAAAAGTGATGGAATCACATATAGTCATCTTTGGTGCTCAAACCATAGGTAGTCCTCATCATAGATTCATAAGGCAATGTTATTGTCTTTCTAGGAAAGTGCTCCATGCCCTTATTTAAAGGAAATTGAAATCTAATATTATCTTCCTTCATATCGATGATAGCACCGGTAGTCCTTAGGAAAGGTCTACCAAGAATAATGGGACATGAAGGATTGCAATCTATGTGAAGTACAATGAAATCCACGGGTACATAGTTCTTGTTTGCAACAATAAGAACATCATCGATCCTTCCCATGGGTTTCTTGACAGTAGAATCCGCAAGATGCAAACTAAGATAACACTCTTCAATCTCATGAAAACCAAGAATATCACATAAAGACTTTGGAATCGCGGAAACACTAGCACCCAAATCACACAAAGCATTGCACTCATAGTTTTTGATCTTTATTTTGATAGTAGGTTCCCACTCATCATGAAGTTTTCTAGGTATAGAGACTTCTAGTTCGAGCTTCTCTTCAAGATATTTCATCATAGCATCTATGATATGCGCGTTAAAGGCTTTGCTTTGGCTATAAGCATGTGGAGAGTTTGCAATGGATTGCATCAAATAAATGCATTCAAACAAGGAGCAATTATCATAATTGAATTCCTTGAAATCCAAAGTGGGAGTTTCATTACTACCTAAAATTTCGACTTCTTCTACTCCACTCTCCACACCTTTATCATCAAGATGGGTGGACTCCGAATCATTGGGGCGTTTTTCAACCAAAGTGGATTCATATCCAGCCCCTCCATAAATAGGTTTGACACGTGAAAACAAAGATTCAAGAGGAGACACACCAAGCACTTTAAGATCTTCGTGATTTGCATCACTAGAACGCACCCTTTTAAACCATTCATGTCTAGCGCAAAGTTGGGCGGTTCTTTCTTTGCTCTCATTCATGGAGATACGCATAGCTTTCAAAGTTTCATCCAAGTTGAACTTGGGAGGAGCGCATCTAACTTTCAAAGCATCAATATCACAAGACATCCTATCAACGCTCTTAGCCAAATCATCTATTTTGAGTAGTTTTTCCTCTATGGACGCATTGAAAATCTTTTGAGAGTTAATGAACTCTTTGATATTAACTCTCTAAATAAGAGGGTAATTTGTTGTGATTTCCATAAGTGTTGTTGTATGAATTGCCATAATTGTTAGAGGGGTTACTAGGAAAAGGCCTAGGAACATAGTTTCCTCTAAAAGCATTGTTGTTACCAAAATTGTTCCTACCAACAAAATTCACGTCCAAACTACCGTTGCTACTCTCAATCAAACAAGATAGTGGCACATCATTAGGATCTACGGTAGCGTTTCTACTAGCAACCAAATTCATCAACTCATCCATCTTAGCACTAAGCGAGTTAATTTCTTCTATAGCGTGCACCTTTTTGCTAGCACGCAACCTTTCAGTGTGCCACTGAGAGTAGTTGGTCATGATATTGTCTAGGAGTTTTGTAGCGTCTCCTAACGTGATTTCCATGAACGTTCCACCTGAGGCGGAGTCCAAGATATTGCGAGAAGCGAAATTCAAGCCAGCGTAAAAGATTTGTATAATCATCCATAAACTCAAGCCATGAGCGGGACAATTTCTAATCATAAGCTTCATCCTCTCCCAAGATTGTGCAACGTGTTCATGATCAAGTTGCTTGAAATTCATGATATCGTTACGTAAGGAGATGATCTTAGCCGGCGGAAAATACTTGGATATGTAAGCATATTTGCACTTATCCCAAGAATCGATACTTTTTTTAGGCAAAGAAGAAAACCAAGTTTTTGCGCGATCTCGCAACGAGAAAGGAAAAAAGTTTCAACTTAATCACGTCATTATCCACATCTCTTTTCTTTTGCATATCACAAAGGTCAATGAAGGTATTGAGATGGGATGCGACATCTTCACTAGGAAGGCCATTGAATTGCTCTTTCATAACAAGATTCAGCAAAGCTGCGTTGATTTCATACGATTCCACCCTAGTGGCGGGAGCAATCGGAGTACTAATAAAATCATTATTATTAGTGCTCGAGAAGTCGCAAAGTTTGGTGTTTTCAGCCATGATGACTTCAACAAACAAACAAGCACACAAGCAAGCAAGAAAACCAGCAAAGAGAAACGACAAAGGCAAAATAAAACGGCAAAAGAGAAAGGAAAATGAAAACGGCGAATGTGAAGTGGGGGAGAGAAAAACGAGAGGCAACTGGCAAAAAAGTAAATGCAGGAGATGAGTTTGTGAGACCTACTTGGATAGATCTTGATCTCTCTTCCCCGGCAACGGCGCCAGAAATACTTCTCATGTCACCTATGCTTCCCTAGCAACGGCGCTAAGAATAGTCGTGTTGACGGCACCAGGAATCCTTCTGATGCGGCTACGCCTTAAGGCACTTCCTAGGCAAATATGCAAAGGATTTCGCCCGTGGCCTTGGAGCCTTGCGTTGGTGTTCCCTCGAAGCGAAAAGGGTGATGTAGCACAGCGGTGGTAAGTATTTCCCTCAGTTTGAGAACCAAGGTATCGATCCAGTGGAGGAGTATCACAAGATCCTGCACAAACACAAAGAACCTAATCCCAATGCTATGAAGGGGTTGTAAATCCCTTATAGATTGTTTGCCAAGTGAGAGCTGAAAGCAACAAAGTAACAAAGCAAAGTAAAAGTGGAGGTGTAAACGATAGATGTCAATAGACCCGGGGGCCGTAGTGTTTACTAGTGGCTTCTCTCATGAAAGCAAGTAAACAGTGGGTGAACAAATTACTGTCGAGCAATTGATAGAACCGCGCAAAGTCGTGACGTCATCTATGGCAATGATTATATCTATAGGCATCACGTCCAAAACAAGTAGACCGATACTGTCTGCATCTACTACTATTACTCCGCACGTCGACCGCTATCCAGCATGCATCTAGTGTATTAAGTCCAAAAGAACAGAGTAACGCCTTAAGCAAGATGACATGATGTAGATGGACAATCTCATATCAACGACAGAGCCCACCTTGTTACCCTCGATGGCAACTAATTAATGTGTGCCTTGCTGCCCCTACTGTCACTGGGAAAGGTCACCACATGGTAGAACCCAAAACCAAGCACTTCTCGGAAACAATTTTATAGAAAAATTGAAGTAAAAATTGCAATTTCTTCCCATTGCAATAATCATAGATCTAGTTCGCCAAACAAAACCCAAGACTCGGAGAGACTTACAAGGATATCAAATCATGCATATAAGAAATCAGCAAAGACTCAAGTATATACCATAGATAATCTGATCACAAATCCACAATTCATCGGGTCTCGACAAACACACCGCCAAAGAAGATTACATCGGATAGATCTCCATGAAGATCATGGAGAACTTTGTATTGAAGATCCAAGAGAGAGAAGAAGCCATCTAGCTACTAACTACGGACCCGTAGTTCTGAAGTGAACTACTCACGAGTCATTGGAGGGGCGATGATGATGATGAAGAAGCCCTCAAACTCCAAAGTCCCCTCCGGCAGGGCGCCGGGAAGGGTCTCCAGATGAGATCTCGCGGAAACGGAAGCTTGCGGTGACGGAAAAGTATTTTCGTGGCTCCCCTGATTTTTTGCTGTATTTTAGGGAATAGATAGGCCAAAGATCTAGGTCAGGGGGCGCTCAGGGAGGCCACAAGCCCTGCCACCGCCGCCTCCCCCTGGTGGCGGAGTGGGGGCTTGTGGGCTCCCTGGAGCCCTCCTGGCTTGGCCCACAGGCCCCCTGATCTTCTTCCGTTGGGAAAAAATCATTTCGGAGATTTTATTCCGTTAGGACTCCGTTCCAAAATCAGATCTGAAAAGAGCCAAAAACACAGAAAAAGCAGGAACTAGCACTTGGCACTGAATTAATAAGTTAGTCCCAAAAAAGATATAAAGGGTACATAAAACATCCAAAGATGAAAAGATAACAGCATGAAACCATCAAAAATTATAGATACGTTTGAGACGTATCAGACTGCTACCCCGACGGTGCCTACTACTACGTGGAGGCCGCTGAAGACAAGGAGTAGTTAGGAGGTTCCTAGGCAGGAGGCCTCGCTTCGTTCGATCGTTGTATCTTTTGTGCTAGCCTTCTCTAAGGCACCCCATGTTTTATGTGTGTACTCAGATATTGTTGCTTCCGCTGACTCGTGTGTTTATCGAGCTTCTGTATTCTAGCCCTCGAGGCCCCTGGCTTGTAATATGAAGCTTGTATTGTTTTATTTGTGTCTAGAGTTGTGTTGTGATATCTTCCCATGAGTCCTTGAGTTTGATCGTACGCATTTTCTTGTTTGATTAGCATACGATTAAATCGAGGGCGTCACACCATGGCCCAAGGGAGGGCACATGGCCGTGGGCCCGTCTGAAGGCCGCCCACGGACTGGAGAGATGGCACGCGGTGGTGAAGGATCCGTGCGGGAGGTGGGGGTCGCGATGACGATCTGGATGGAAGACGCTAGGCGTGGGGAGGAAGGGGGCAACTCTCCAGCCCCACACTGCCCGCCCCACAACCGTCGCCATCATCTGACGATGAAACAGGGGAGGAGTGATGAAGCGATAGGACACATCCAGGAGGGATGGCAACCGCCTCCTCAATCATCGCCGTTATGGCATCCTTCTCATCAGGTACCTCCCCAGCGTCCACCACACCCCAGAGTGCTTGGACCGCTCGGGCTGCTCGGCCACCGTGTGGGTGAGAGAGGCATCCTACTCTGGCGACTCCTCCCCGGTCTCCTCTGAGCTATGAGAGCATGGACGACAGCGGCGGGAGTTGTCGTGCCCCGATCCACCACCAGGCCCATCATCACGTTGGGGCGGCTTTCGAGAGCTAGCCTCCTCCAGGCAAGATGGCGACACACGGGCCGCCTCCACAACCGACATGTGAAGGTCGTAGCCACAGTCATTGAAGAACATCCGCAATTTGGTGTGAAGCGTTGATGGATGAGGGTGCTTGACCTTTGCAGGCACCACCTTTTACCGCGCCAGGGAGGAAAGGCAACCTCAATGATGATACCCAACATCTTGGAATGTTGCGCATCACTCCATCCTGCCTAGCGATTGGAGGAAGCCCACAAACCTGAATCCACACTTTCGAGAGGGTGGCCACCGCCGAGGGATCTCCAGTAGGAACATTGATGTTGAGGGTGAGGTTGTTGAGGGCGAGGGTGAGCTCCATGCTGCGGGTGGCCCATCGAAGGCTGAATGGGTCCGGGATGACTGTCATCAACTCGTGGTCTAAGACCGGAGTCACCTCTGAGTCCCAATCAAGGAAGAATAGGTGTCGGAGCTCCTCCGTGATGATCGTCGGGGATGACGTCTTGCCACAGCGGATGGTGATAAGAGCCAGTAGGGATGGTAAAGCCTCTGACATGGCAATGTTCACGTGAAAGAAGCCTAGGTCATTCACGGCATACCCAAACAACCTCAACTCCCCCTCCGTAAATACACTGGGATAGAGCAGCGTCGAGTGGTCCGTTCTCTTGCACTTATAGCAGACCAGAGGAAGCTTGCAGTTCACCTGACTGTGCCCCTGCCTCCCATAGTTAAAGCAGATGACACCAACGGAAGGGGCACCAGTCACCGCCATGGGCTTGGGGGTGATGGTGGGTTTCGTGACCGAGGAAGAGTTCCCGGCTACCCCGCCCTGTCACTGTGCCCCTTTCTTCTTCTTTTTCTTTGCAAAGGCCCCTTTGTTGCGGCCGATGGGTCCGGCCGGGGGGAATTGTGCCTGCTGCTACTGCAACAAAAGACCTTCCAATGACGCCAGAAATAGGAGTGTTGCTTGATACTCCTCAACAACGGCACCAGAAATCCTTCTGCTACGGCTACGCCTTAAGGGACTTCCTAGGCAAATTTGCAAATGATTTCCCCCGTGGCCTTGGAGCCTTGCGTTGGTGTTCCCTCGAAGCGGAAAGGGTGATGTAGCACAGCGGTGGTAAGTATTTCCCTCAGTTTGAGAACCAAGGTATCGATCCAGTGGAGGAGTATCACAAGTGCCTGCACAAACACAAAAAGCTTGCTCCCAACGCTATGAAGGGGTTGTCAATCCCTTATAGATTGTTCGCCAAGTGAGAACTGAAAGCAGCAAAGTAAAAAAGCAAAGTAAAAAACGAAAGTGGAAACGATAGATGTGAATAGACCCGGGGGCCGTAGTGTTTACTAGTGGCTTCTCTCATGAAAGCAAGTAGACGGTGGGTGAACAAATTACTGTCGAGAAATTGATAGAACCGCGCAAAGTCGTGACGATATCTATGGCAATGATTATATCTATAGGCATCACGTCCAAAACAAGTAGACCGATACTTTCTGCATCTACTACTATTACTCCACACGTCGACCGCTATCCAGCATGCATCTAGTGTATTAAGTCCAAAAGAACAGAGTAACGCCTTAAGCAAGATGACATGATGTAGATGGACAATCTCATATCTACGACAGAGCCCACCTTGTTACCCTTGATGGCAACTACACGATGTGTGCCTTGCTGCCCCTACTGTCACTAGGAAAGGTCACCACACGGTACGAACCCAAAACCAAGCACTTCTCCCATTGCAAGAATCATAGATCTAGTTGGCCAAACAAAACCCAAGACTCGGAGAGACTTACAAGGATATCAAATCATGCATATAAGAAATCAGCAAAGACTCAAATATATATCATAGATAATCTGATAACAAATCCACAATTCATCAGATCTCGACAAACACACCGCCAAAGAAGATTACATCGGATAGATCTCCATGAAGATCATGGAGAACTTTGTATTGAAGATCCAAGAGAGAGAAGAAGCCATCTAGCTACTAACTACGGACCCGTAGGTGTGAAGTAAACTACTCACGAGTCATTGGAGGGGCGATGATGATGGTGAAGAAGCCCTCCAACTCCAAAGTCCCCTCCGGCAGGGCGCCGGGAAGGGTCTCCAGATGAGATCTCGTGAAAACGGAAGCTTGCGGCGGCGGAAAAGTATTTTTGTGGCTCCCTTGATTTTTTTTCTGATTTTTAGGGAATATATAGGCACAAGATCTAGGTCAAGGGGCGCCAGGGAGGCCACAAGCCTGCCCACCGCCGCCCCCCTGGTGGCAGAGTGGGGGCTTGTGGGCTCCCTGTAGCCCTCCTGGCTTGGCCCACATGCCCCGTGATCTTCCTACGTTCGGGAAAAAATCATTTTGAGGATTTTATTCCGTTTGGACTCCGTTCCAAAATCAGATCTGAAAAGAGCCAAAAACACAGAAAAAACAGGAACTGACACTTGGCACTGAATTAATAAGTTAGTCCTAAAAAAGATATAAAAGGTACATAAAACATCCAAAGATGACAAGATAACTGCGTGAAACCATCAAAAATTATAGATACGTTTGAGACGTATCACCTGCCGGCGCGAAAGGTTGTATCATCGCGGGGAGGGGAATTGTGCCTGGCACCGTCACCAAGCTCACGAGGCATCTGTGCTGAGGCGGGATGAGAGAGGATCAGGGGGAGATGGGGAGGGTGCATGAGAGGGGGCATCCTAGGTCGTCGCCGATGACGGGGAAGGATCTTGGGCGGCTTAGAGGAGCGCGGGCACTGGAGAACGAGGAGGCGGAGGCGGCACAGGGTGAGAGGGAGAGGGAGATGGCGCGGGGACGAGGGGAGTAGGGCGTAACCCTATCCTCTCCTTAATGGATGGGTCCCTAGTCGGAATAGTCAAACGACCCACCTCATCCACCAAGCCCAGACCACCGCAAGGCCCACCCTCGACACCTGTGGCCCATCCAGCAGGTGCCGACCCAGCCCATTGAGCGAGAGAGCAGGGCGGGTGGGAAGGGTTTCCCTTCGTACGGCTCCATCCTGGCGACGCCACGACGGCGATGCAACCAGGTCCACGTCGGCGGCCGCGCGCGCATGCTGGGCCAGGCATGAATGCCGGAAATGCCTCCCCGCCATTCCCCAACTCTCAGTGGAGGTCTCCGACGAGCGCTCCAGCCACGGGAAAGGAAGAGGCGTCGACAACTCGCCGTCGTCGAGCCGCCACGAGGTCGCCGCGTGGCCATGGTCTACCCGACCCACAACCCCTCAAGCACACACTCGCCCCCCAGGCCCCCGATAGCCAGCATGACGACCAACACCAGGAGATGGCGGAGAAGGTGCGGGACGGGAGCGAGACAGAGCTGGAATCCAGCTCACCGCAGGGACGTCGGGCAGCACGCCAGCCACCGTCGCGGCCAACGAATCCCCGAAACGACGCGAGCAGTCACCCGCGTCCGCCGCCTCCTCCTCCAGGGCGAGATCCGCCCAAGAATTGGGAAGGATGGAGGGAACGGCGAGAGGCTCGGGGTTTAGGTTGCTGTCAAAGGGCAGGGGGCGGGGGAGCCCGAAGGAGCGGCGGCGACGGCAGGAAGAGGCGTCAAGGACGCACGGGGAGGGCCGGCCAGCTGGATCACCAGCAGCGTCGCCCGCGAGACGCTCCATCCGTTCATGCATGTACTCCAAATTGATGAGTAGTAACATAGATGCCACCTAAGCAAAATAAAATAAAATAATGTTGCAACTAATTAATAAGGAAAGAGACAAATTGAGTAACAAAGCTAGTTACTCATACTATGAGTAATATCACACATATCAAGATAAAATGAGTCTATACACTAACCCAAATGATAACGCCCACATGTGTGATAGGTTTGCACTTCGCCACACATGCGTGTATCCACGTTGATTATTTTTTGCACGAATCCTAAAGGAATCTGTTGGAATTTCAGTGCCACGTAGGCATCATCATGTGTATAGGCGTTGGAGATTTCCCCACGCGACCCACAATGCGCGGTTGCGAGTTGCGCCGTGTGGGCGAACCAGTTTCTGCCCAGAGAGTCACCATCTAGTCCACACACGTGTGGGCGAACTGTTCTTCGCCCACACGACGCTTGTACGTTGCTAGATGGTAACTGAAGTGGCACGTACGTGGTAATTACGTAAACCCACACGACAACTATGATTAGTTGCTAGATGGCAACTTTAGTTGCGCGTACATGTCAACCAGGTAAACACACATGTCAACTACGATTAACCATACATGACAACTATGATTGGACCATGCATGGTAACTAGGTAAACACACATGGCAACTATCACCGTATAACTAAAGTGTCATCCCGCGGAAAACTATAGTCAACCAAAACAGAAAGAGTTGCCATGCTTTTACAACTACATTTGCCATCTCGGGTAAGTAGAGTTGCCATCCCAAGGGGTAACTAAAGTGTCATCCCCCGGATAACTAACATAGCTGCCTAGAACGGGTGCGCAGATTTGTTGGGGAACGTCGCATGGGAAACAAAAAATTTCCTACGCGCACGAAGACCTATCATGGTGATGTCCATCTACGAGAGGGGATGAGTGATCTACGTACCCTTGTAGACCGTACAGCAGAAGCGTTAGAGAACGCGGTTGATGTAGGGGAACGTCCTCACGTCCCTCGATCCGCCCCGCGAACAATCCCGCGATCAGTCCCACGATCTAGTACCGAACGGACGGCACCTCCGCGTTCAGCACACGTACAGCTCGACGATGATCTCAGCCTTCTTGATCCAGCAAGAGAGACGGAGAGGTAGAAGAGTTCTCCGGAAGCGTGACGGCGCTCCGGAGGTTGGTGATGACCTTGTCTCAGCAGGGCTCCGCCCGAGCTCCGCAGAAACGCAATCTAGAGGAAAAACCGTGGAGGTATGTGGTCGGGCAGCCGTGAGAAAGTCGTCTCAAATCAGCCCTAATTGCTCCATATATATAGGAGGAGGGAGGGGGGGCCTTGCCTTGGGGTCCAAGGACCCCCAAGGAGTCGGCCGAGCCAAGGGGGGGAGGACTCCCCCCCCAAACCGAGTTGGACTTGGTTTGGTGGGAGGAGTCCCCCTTCCTTCCCACCTCCTTCCCTTTTTTTTCTTTCCTCTTGATTTTTCTTCTCTTGGCGCATTGGGCACTTGTGGGCTGTCCCACCAGCCCACTAAGGGCTGGTGTGGCTCCCCAATGCCTACGGGCTTCCCCGGGGTGGGTTGCCCCCCCGGTGAACTCCCGGAACCCATTCGTCATTCCCGGTACATTCCCGGTAACTCCGAAAACTTTCCGGTAATCAAATGAGGTCATCCTATATATCAATCTTCGTTTCCGGACCATTCCGGAAACCCTCGTGACGTTCGTGATCTCATCCGGGACTCCGAACAACATTCGGTAACCAACCATATAACTCAAATACGCATAAAACAACGTCGAACCTTAAGTGTGCAGACCCTGCGGGTTCGAGAACTATGTAGACATGACCCGAGAGACTCCTCGGTCAATATCCAATAGCGGGACCTGGATGCCCATATTGGATCCTACATATTCTACGAAGATCTTATCGTTTGAACCTCAGTGCCAAGGATTCGTATAATCCCGTATGTCATTCCCTTTGTCCTTCGGTATGTTACTTGCCCGAGATTCGATCGTCAGTATCCGCATACCTATTTCAATCTCGTTTACCGGCAAGTCTCTTTATTCGTTCCGTAATACAAGATCCCGCAACTTACACGAAGTTACATTGCTTGCAAGGCTTGTGTGTGATGTTGCATTACCGAGTGGGCCCCGAGATACCTCTCCGTCACACGGAGTGACAAATCCCAGTCTTGATCCATACTAACTCAACTAACACCTTCGGAGATACCTGTAGAGTATCTTTATAGTCACCCAGTTACGTTGCGACGTTTGATACACACAAAGTATTCCTCCGGTGTCAGTAAGTTATATGATCTCATGGTCATAGGAATAAATACTTGACACGCAGAAAACAGCAGCAATAAAATGACACGATCAACATGCTACGTCTATTAGTTTGGGTCTAGTCCATCACGTGATTCTCCCAATGACGTGATCCAGTTATCAAGCAACAACACCTTGTTCATAATCAGAAGACACTGACTATCATTGATCAACTGGCTATCCAACTAGAGGCATGCTAGGGACGGTGTTTTGTCTATGTATCCACACATGTAAATGAGTCTTCATTCAATACAATTATAGCATGGATAATAAACTATTATCTTGATACAGGAATTATAATAATAACTATACATTTATTATTGCCTCTAGGGCATAATTCCAACAGTCTCCCACTTGCACTAGAGTCAATAATCTAGCCCTCACATCACCATGTGAATTACATTGTAATAAATCTAACACCCATACAGTTCTGGTGTTGATCATGTTTTGGCCGTGGAAGAGGTTTAGTCAGCGGGTCTGCTACATTCAGATCCGTGTGCACTTTGCATATATTTACGTCCTCCTCCTCGACGTAGTCGCGGATGAGGTTGAAGCGTCGTTTGATGTGTCTGGTCTTCTTGTGAAACCTTGGTTCCTTTGCTAAGGCAATGGCACCAGTGTTGTCACAGAACAAGGTTATTGGATCCAGTGCACTTGGCACCACTCCAAGATCCGTCATGAACTGCTTCATCCAGACACCCTCCTTAGCCGCCTCCGAGGCAGCCATGTACTCCGCTTCACATGTAGAATCTGCTACGACGCTTTGCTTGGAACTGCACCAGCTTACTGCACCCCCATTAAGAATAAATACGTATCCGGTTTGCGACTTAGAGTCGTCCGGATCTGTGTCAAAGCTTGCATCGACGTAACCTTTTACGGCGAGCTCTTCGTCACCTCCATACACGAGAAACATCTCCTTAGTCCTTTTCAGGTACTTCAGGATATTCTTGACCGCTGTCCAGTGATCCACTCCTGGATTACTCTGGAACCTACCTGCCATACTTATGGCTAGGCTAACATCCGGTCTAGTGCACAGCATCGCATACATGATAGAACCTATGGCTGAAGCATAGGGGACGGAGCGCATATGCTCTCTATCTTCATCAGTTGCTGGGCACTGAGTCTTACTCAATCTCGTACCTTGTAACACTGGCAAGAACCCTTTCTTGGACTGTTCCATTTTGAACCTCATCAAAACTTTATCAAGGTATGTGCTTTGTGAAAGTCCTATCAGGCGTTTTGATCTATCCCTATAGATCTTAATGCCTAGAATGTAAGCAGCTTCTCCTAGGTCCTTCATAGAGAAACTTTTATTCAAGTAACCTTTTATGCTCTCCAAAAGCTCTACGTTGTTTCCAATCAGTAATATGTTATCTACATATAATATTAGAAACGCCACAGAGCTCCCACTCACTTTCTTGTAAATACAAGATTCTCCAACCACTTGTATAAACCCAAATGCTTTGATCACCTCATCAAAGCGTTTGTTCCAACTCCGAGATGCTTGCACCAGTCCATAAATGGATCGCTGGAGTTTGCACACCTTGTTAGCACTTTTAGGATCGACAAAACCTTCGGGTTGCATCATATACAACTCTTCCTTAAGGAAACCGTTAAGGAACGCCGTTTTGACATCCATCTGCCAGATTTCATAATCGAAAAATGCTGCTATTGCTAACATGATTCTGACGGACTTAAGCATTGCCACGGGAGAGAAAGTCTCATCGTAGTCAATTCCTGGAACTTGTGAAAAACCCTTTGCCACAAGTCGAGCTTTATAAACGGTCACATTACCGTCAGCGTCTGTCTTCTTCTTAAAGATCCATTTGTTCTGAATAGCCTTGCGGCCCTCAGGTAGTATCTCCAAAGTCCACACTTTGTTCTCATACATGGATCCTATCTTGGATTTCATGGCTTCTAGCCATTTGTTGGAATCTGGGCCCACCATTGCTTCTTCATAATTTGTAGGTTCATTGTTGTCTAACAACATGATTGATAAGACGGGATTACCGTACCACTCTGGAGCAGCGCGTGATCTCGTCGACCTGCGTGGTTCAACAGAAACTTGAACTGGAGTTTCATGATCATCATCATTAACTTCCTCCTCAACCGGCGTCGCAATGACAGAGGTTTCCCTTGCCCTGCGCCACCATCCAGAGGGATGAGAGGTTCGACAACCTCGTCAAGTTCTATCTTCCTCCCACTCAATTCTCTCGAGAGAAACTTCCTCTCGAGAAAAGTTCCGTTCTTAGCAACAAACACTTTGCCCTCGGATTTGAGATAGAAGGTGTACCCAACTGTCTCTTTTGGGTAACCTATGAAGACGCATTTTTCCGCTTTGGGTTCCAGCTTTTCAGGCTGAAGCTTTTTGACATAAGCATCACATCCCCAAACTTTAAGAAACGACAACTTTGGCCTTTTGCCATACCACAGTTCGTATGGTGTCGTCTCAACGGATTTTGATGGTGCCCTATTTAAAGTGAATGCAGCTGTTTCTAATGCATAACCCCAAAATGATAACGGCAAATCAGTAAGAGACATCATAGATCGCACCATCTCTAACAAAGTACGATTACGACGTTCGGACACACCATTACGCTGTGGTGTTCCAAGCGGTGTTAACTGCGAAACAATTCCACATTGTCTTAAGTGAGCCCCAAACTCGAAACTCAGATATTCACCCCCACGATCAGACCGCAGGAACTTGATCTTCTTGTTACGATGATTTTCCACTTCACTCTGAAATTGCTTGAACTTTTCAAATGTTTCAGACTTGTGCTTCATCAAGTAGACATAACCATATCTACTCAAATCGTCAGTGAAGGTGAGAAAATAACGATATCCGCCGCGTGCCTCTACGCTCATTGGACCACACACATCGGTATGTATGATTTCCAACAAGTCACTTGCACGCTCCATTGTTCCGGAGAACGGAGTTTTAGTCATCTTGCCCATGAGGCATGGTTCGCACGTGTCAAGTGAATCAAAGTCAAGTGACTCTAAAAGTCCATCAGCATGGAGTTTCTTCATGCGCTTTACACCAATATGACCCAAGCGGCAGTGCCACAAAAATATGGCGCTATCATTGTTTACTCTAACTCTTTTGGTCTCAATGTTATGTATATGTGTATCGCTATCAAGATTCAATATGAACAATCCTCTCACATTCGGTGCATGACCATAAAAGATGTTACTCATAGAAATAGAACAACCATTATTCTCAGACTTAAAAGAGTAACCGTCTCGCAATAAACAAGATCCAGATATAATGTTCATGCTCAACGCAGGCACTAAATAACAATGATTTAAGTTCATCACTAATCCCGATGGTAGCTGAAGTGACACTGTGCCGACGGCGATTGCATCAACCTTGGAACCATTTCCTACGCGCATCGTCACTTCGTCTTTCGCCAGCCTTCGTCTATTCCGCAGTTCCTGTTTCAAGTTGCAAATGTGAGCAACAGAACCGGTATCGAATACCCAGGCACTACTACGAGAGCCGGTTAAGTACACATCAATAACATGTATATCAAATATACCTGATTTTTCTTTGCCCGCCTTCTTATCTGCCAGATACTTGGGGCAATTGCGCTTCCAGTGACCCATACCCTTGCAATAGAAGCACTCTGTTTCAGGCTTAGGTCCAGCCTTGGGTTTCTTCGGCGAATTGGCAACAGGCTTGCCGCTCTTCTTCGAATTGCCCTTCTTGCCTTTGCCGTTTCTCTTGAAACTAGTGGTCTTGCTCACCATCAACACTTGATGCTCTTTACGGAGTTCAGACTCTGCGACTTTCAGCATCGCAAACAACTCGCCGGGAGACTTGTTCATCCCTTGCATGTTGTAGTTCAACACAAAGCTTTTATAGCTTGGCGGCAGTGATTGAAGGATTCTGTCAGTGATAGCCTCTTGCGGGAGTTCAATCCCCAGCTCAGCTAGACGGTTTGAGTACCCAGACATTTTGAGCACATGTTCACTGACAGACGAGTTTTCCTCCATCTTGCAAGCATAGAATTTATCGGAGGTCTCATACCTCTCGATCCGGGCGTTCTTCTGAAATATAAACTTCAACTCCTGGAACATCTCAAATGCTCCATGACGCTCAAAGCGACGTTGAAGTCCCGGTTCTAAGCCATACAAGACTGCACATTGAACTATTGAGTAGTCCTCCTTACGCGCTAACCAAGCGTTCTTAACATCCTGATCAGCCGTAGCGGGTGGTTCATCTCCTAGCGCAGCATTAAGGACATAATCCTTCTTCCCAGCTTGTAAGATTAGCTTAAGATTACGAGCCCAGTCTACAAAGTTGCTTCCATCATCTTTCAACTTAGCTTTCTCTAGGAACGTATTAAAATTCAGGATGACACTCGCGTGAGCCATGATCTACAACACAAATATATTCAAAGTGGACTTAGACTATGTTCAAGATAATTAGAGTTCAACTTAATCAAATTATATGCTAAACTCCCACTCAAAAAGCACATCTCTCTTGTCATTTGAGTGGTTCATGATCCACTTACACTATCCCAAGTCCGATCATCACGTGAGTTGAGTATAGTTTCAGTGGTAAGCATCCCTATGCTAATCATATCAACTATATGATTCATGATCGACCTTTCGGTCTCATGTGTTCCGAGGCCATGTCTGCACATGCTAGGCTCGTCAAGCTTAACCCGAGTGTTCCGCGTGCGCAACTGTTTTGCACCCGTTGTATGTGAACGTTGAGTCTATCACACCCGATCATCACGTGGTGTCTCGAAACGACGAACTGTAGCAACGGTGCACAGTCGGGGAGAACAGAATTTCATCTTGAAATTTTAGTGAGAGATCACCTCATAATGCTACCGTCGTTCTAAGCAAAATAAGGTGCATAAAAGGATTAACATCACATGCAATTCATAAGTGACATGATATGGCCATCATCACGTGCTTCTTGATCTCCATCACCAAAGCACCGGCACGATCTTCTTGTCACCGGCGCCACAGCATGATCATCCATCAACGTGTTGCCATCGGGGTTGTCGTGCTACTTATGCTATTACTACTAAAGCTACATCCTAGCAAAATAGTAAACGCATCTGCAAGCACAAACGTTAGTATAAAGACAACCCTATGGCTCCTGCCGGTTGCCGTACCATCGACGTGCAAGTCGATATTTCTATTACAACATGATCATCTCATACATCCAATATATCACATCACATCGTTGGCCATATCACATCACAATCATACCCTGCAAAAACAAGTTAGACGTCCTCTAATTTTGTTGTTGCATGTTTTACGTGGTGACCAAGGGTATCTAGTAGGATCGCATCTTACTTACGCAAACACCACAACGGAGATATATGAGTTGCTATTTAACCTCATCCAAGGACCTCCTCGGTCAAATCCGATTCAACTAAAGTGGGAGAAACCGTCACTTGCCAGTCATCTTTGAGCAAAGGGGGTTACTCGTAACGATGAAACCAGTCTCTCGTAAGCGTACGAGTAATGTCGGTCCAAGCCGCTTCAATCCAACAATACCGCGGAATCAAGAAAAGACTAAGGAGGGCAGCAAAACGCACATCACCGCCCACAAAAACTTTTGTGTTCTACTCGAGAAGACATCTACGCATGAACCTAGCTCATGATGCCACTGTTGGGGAACGTCGCATGGGAAACAAAAATTTTCCAACGCGCACGAAGACCTATCATGGTGATGTCCATCTACGAGAGGGGATGAGTGATCTACGTACCCTTGTAGACCGTACAACAGAAGCGTTAGAGAACGCGGTTGATGTAGTGGAACGTCCTCACGTCCCTCGATCCGCCCCGCGAACAATCCCGCGATCAGTCCCACGATCTAGTACCGAACGGACGGCACCTCCGCGTTCAGCACACGTACAGCTCGACGATGATCTCAGCCTTCTTGATCCAGCAAGAGAGACGGAGAGGTAGAAGAGTTCTCCGGCAGCGTGACGGCGCTCCGGAGGTTGGTGATGACCTTGTCTCAGCAGGGCTCCGCCCGAGCTCCGCAGAAACGCGATCTAGAGGAGAAACCGTGGAGGTATGTGGTCGGGCAGCCGTGAGAAAGTCGTCTCAAATCAGCCCTAATTGCTCCATATATATAGGAGGAGGGAGGGGGGGCCTTGCCTTGGGGTCCAAGGACTCCCAAGGAGTCGGCCGAGCCAAGGGGGGGAGGACTCCCCCCCCCCAAACCGAGTTGGACTTGGTTTGGTGGGAGGAGTCCCCCTTCCTTCCCACCTCCTTCCCTTTTTTTTCTTTCCTCTTGATTTTTCTTCTCTTGGCGCATTGGGCACTTGTGGGCTGTCCCACCAGCCCACTAAGGGCTGGTGTGGCTCCCCAATGCCTACGGGCTTCCCCGGGGTGGGTTGCCCCCCCCCGGTGAACTCCCGGAACCCATTCGTCATTCCCGGTACATTCCCGGTAACTCCGAAAACTTTCCGGTAATCAAATGAGGTCATCCTATATATCAATCTTCGTTTCCGGACCATTCCGGAAACCCTCGTGACGTTCGTGATCTCATCCGGGACTCCGAACAACATTCGGTAACCAACCATATAACTCAAATACGCATAAAACAACGTCGAACCTTAAGTGTGCAGACCCTGCGGGTTCGAGAACTATGTAGACATGACCCGAGAGACTCCTCGGTCAATATCCAATAGCGGGACCTGGATGCCCATATTGGATCCTACATATTCTACGAAGATCTTATCGTTTGAACCTCAGTGCCAAGGATTCGTATAATCCCGTATGTCATTCCCTTTGTCCTCCGGTATGTTACTTGCCCGAGATTCGATCGTCAGTATCCGCATACCTATTTCAATCTCGTTTACCGGCAAGTCTCTTTACTCGTTCCGTAATACAAGATCCCGCAACTTACACTAAGTTACATTGCTTGCAAGGCTTGTGTGTGATGTTGCATTACCGAGTGGGCCCGGAGATACCTCTCCGTCACACGGAGTGACAAATCCCAGTCTTGATCCATACTAACTCAACTAACACCTTCGGAGATACCTGTAGAGTATCTTTATAGTCACCCAGTTACGTTGCGACGTTTGATACACACAAAGCATTCCTCCGGTGTCAGTAAGTTATATGATCTCATGGTCATAGGAATAAATACTTGACACGCAGAAAACAGCAGCAATAAAATGACACGATCAACATGCTACGTCTATTAGTTTGGGTCTAGTCCATCACGTGATTCTCCCAATGACATGATCCAGTTATCAAGCAACAACACCTTGTTCATAATCAGAAGACACTGACTATCATTGATCAACTGGCTAGCCAACTAGAGGCATGCTAGGGACGGTGTTTTGTCTATGTATCCACACATGTAAATGAGTCTTCATTCAATACAATTATAGCATGGATAATAAACTATTATCTTGATACAGGAATTATAATAATAACTATACATTTATTATTGCCTCTAGGGCATAATTCCAACAAGATTTACTTCGTGTTACACACGCAAATGGGGATGGATAATACTTGTTGGACGTGTGGCATGAAGTAGTTGTGTCCACACATGTGGTCAGTTCTATTATTCTCCCACACACAATTCGTGTGGGCTACCTTCTGTGTACGCCATACACGGTGTGTGTGGATGTCTAATATATCACACTATGATGAATATCAGGACCCCAAACTAATAGATGAAAATCTCTATGTTACTATCCATTATAGAGATGATAACTTATACTAGTAACATATTCATGTTACTACTTTATATGTTATCCTTTATTATGATAGTCTGACTGTCCGTGGACATGTGATGACTTCTGTTTGGTGGGCCGCGTTGGGGATGTCCTAAGCTCAATGAAATGTTAAGGTGATCACGTGATAACTATCCGTACACATCATCATGCAAAGAATTTATACAGATCACACGGATGCATTCGCAACAGCGGCCGCTACTTAAGCTTTACACATTACAAAGGTTGCCGGCCGGAGAGCCGACGTTGTTGTACAGTTCCAGCACGCACGGACGGTGCGCGCGCAGAGCCAGCGTGGCAAGGTGATCAACCAATGGATCGACTCAGAAACATGAATGAAAACCATGCGCTCCGGCTCCTCGATCTCCTCTCAGCCCGGTCGGCTCCGCTCAAGGGCCGTAGATATTTCTGGGGATGACGATGTCGCCGATGTTGTTGTGCCACGGGTCCGCGAGGTGCGTGGCCAGGTTCTCCAGCGGGCCGGTGCCGGGGTACGCCGACTGCTGCACGCAGAACCCCACGAACGCCAGCATCGCCAGCCGCCCTGCAATGCATTCCCCACGGACGAACGCGTCAGCTTGTTCTATCTACGTATGATTCTTCATTCGATAACGGGGTATATGTGATGGGACTGGGACGTACCGTTCTTGATCTCCTTGAGCTTGAGCTCCTCGAACTTGGCGGGGTCCTTGGAGAAGCCGAGCGGGTCGAAGGCGCCGCCGGGGTACTTCTTCTTCTCCGGGTCCTTCTCCATGGTGCGCTGCTGCTCCGCGAAGGCGATGGCCAGGAACTCGATCGCCAGGATGGTCGGCAGGTTGCCCCACGGCACCGGGTTGCCCAGGTACGTCGCCTGCCCGTCTGGGAGCGCCGCCCACTCCTGCGCCTTCACCCAGTTGCCCAGCCCCAGCGCCTCCGGCACCAGCACCCCTGGCTGCACGTTGTCCATGCCACGTACAGCGCAACCCATGTTATTACTACCAGCGAACAACTCAACAATGGCTGATGGATGTGGTGCAGAGGAGGAGGTGGAGGACGTACCACGCAGAGCATGGCCCAGCGGCAGTGGTAGATCTCGGACTCCTTGAACCGCTCGAAGTTCTCCGGCACGGTGGCGAGGCCCAGGGGGTCGAACCCGAAGTCCCTGCAGGGAGAACAGAAATCGCCGGTCAGATTGATTGATGTCGAGTCGATCGGCTACTAGCTAGCCAGCTCTGTTGCTTTAGTCACCCTGGCGAGGAGCCGTCCAGATGGGCGGGGCGGGGCTGGCCGGGGAACCACTCGGCGGACATGGTGACGCGGCCGGAGGTGGTGGCGTAGGCGCAGAACGGCAGTCCGGAGCGGCCGGACCGGGACGAAGGCGCCAGCAGGCTCGGCACGCCCACGGCGCTGCAGCTCCTGAGCCCGCTTGACGACGCCATAGCCATTGCTGCTCTCTCGATGCTGGCTGCTCCTTGCTGCGCGGTGAGACAACAACAGGAAGAAGAACAGGCGTGCGCTCTGAGAGGACAAGGGAATCTGAGGCTGCTAATAAGAGCACGAGAGGCCGGAGACGGAGCGAGATGGGGATATCCAAATGCCGCCGGCCATTGGCTGCAATATCCGCACGAGAACGAGCCATTGGGCCACGTCGGATCGTGGCATCTGCGACTGTGCTACGTGGCGCCCCCCGCGTTCTCTAATCGCTATCCTGCGTGGCATCTCTCCCAGGCTCCTGTGGTCCACATATTCATGTCTTCAAGGTATGGAAAATCTGCTGCTGGCTCAATGTAGGTAACTTCTATCCACCAAATCCAGATGGGATTATTAGACGCAAATGTTTTCTTTCTCAATTTTATCTGCTAAAATCTCCATGCACGGGTGTTTTAGCCCGTGGTGCACTCTTTCTTGCATCATAAGTTTCCTAGTCTAAGTCGGTTTGTAATACCTAATCTAAGTCGGTGTGTATCGATATATAAAGTCATGTACTTTCGCCGTTTCAAAATAAGTGTCTCAACTTTGTACTATCTCTATGTAACGACTAGACCTCGATCAGTCCAGTCTCTATGCATCTGTGTCATCATTGGATCGGTATGCTGACACGCACAGTACTTCGATGGGTATTATAACAGAGTAGCAATCACACACATATTACAACGAATGTCTCAAAGAGAACTTATTACAATAATATGGCCTAAGGCCATCTAAATATGATAACAACGGAAGGCTTGAAAGATAAAGTAGGTCCATCAACTCCAACGGCATAGCTGAGTGCAAAACAATGACCTATGGCACTTACTCGATATCTGAAAAGTCTGCAACATGAACGTTGCAGCCCAAAACGGGTCAGCACATGGAATATGCTGGCAAGGTAACACATAGAGAGTGAACAGAATACAAACTATCTCTACATCAATACTTGGCTGGTGAAAAGCTCTATGGTTAACAGTTTTGCATAAAGCCAAATTTCTTCCTAAGTGGAACAAAGTTTATTTAACTACGTTGTTAGTTATTAAACAATGAGAAGGTTCCTCCAACTCAAATCCAAAATAATCATCATTAACCCGCAAATTAATTTAGAGTGTTGAGATACACATGAAAATCCAAGAACCAGATACTCAAGATGTCCATAACCGGGGACACGGCTAATCATGATTAGTTTGTACACTCTTCAGAGGTTGCGCACTTTTCCCACAAGACTCGAAATACATCCATGGTCGGAGAATTCGAGACAGAGTCTTTCTGAAGCATTAACTCTCTACTTCTCGGTAGACCGTACCACCTATACCCTCTACATATGCTAGCCTACCACTTCGAGAGCTTCACGCAACTTACTCAACTATGCTAGAGCCCATAATAGCTTGCGGCTGCACACGTAAGTTTCAGGTATGAATAGTCTTATGATCCCTTTGAAGCTGGGTGGCGGACCTTAGGATGATCACACGGTTCCCCCGGGATATCCTGACAGCCACTCGGGATTCCAGGGTGCCTCAAGCAATCCACCGAGATGTGTATTTAAGTAGCCACCTTAAGTTAACCTTCAATTAACAATACTCACATCTGTCATGGAAATCACTCACCCAAATAATCGTCTACGAGCATAGCGTAGCAATAATAGCATAACATAGAAGTAACTCCCAAAAGTTTGATAGTAAACAGGTAATAGGTTCTACCTGAGTATCTACTTCCCAATACCCACATGTTAATTAGATCCTAACCATGCAATGTGTGAGGATGGATCTAATGCAATAAAAACTAGGTAATAAGGGATATGATCAAAGTGTTACTTGCCTTGCTGATAATCCGCAAACCTAGGGACTCGTAGTAGCACGCTTCACAATCCGGGTATTCTATCGCAACAAACAATAGCACACATAAGCAACAGTATAGATGCACGGGTAAAATCGAATAAGATCTAACCAGAAAGTTCAAGTAAAGAGCTCCGGTTTGCAAAAAGAATCAAATCAAACGGATCAACGAAACTCAAACTGCGAAAGAAACGAGATTCGTTTACTAATCTGGACTAAAGTAAAAAATTATTTATAAAAATCTTGTGCAAGTGGATTAATCGAAAAGCGATTTTCGTGACGAAAATCTAGGCGTTTGAATCACCTGATTCCGATAAACGAGCGAAAAGTTATACTAAAACGAAATTCGGATCAGGAATCGCGATCGAAATTAACCGCGGAAAAATCCGAAAAAATAAATCCGACGAACAGATGGACGAACGAACGTTCGTCGTCTGAAATTAATTAACGAACAGTGTTCGTTAAAACAAACGTACGGACGAAAGTCCGTTAATTAAATAAACCAAAAAATAAAAATAAAAATAAAAATTTGAAAAATTATTTTTTCTACCTCGGGCGGCGTGCTCCGCCGAGGGGCGGCGAGCGGCGGCTAGGGTTTGTGCGCGCAAGGGGGGCTTATATAGGTCTCCGCGGTCAGTTCATTTTTTTTAAATCGGACGAGATAGAAAATTTAAAAGTAAGTCCATACGAACTTCGATTTCGATGAAACAAATTTTGCCGGACTCGTAAAAATGAGCTCTACAACGTGGTCATTTTTGAAAGGCCGAAATAATATTTTGAAAAATGCGTATTTTCGTAAATCCAATAAAATAGCAAATAAAATCCAAATAAAAATTATTATTTGGCTTTAATATTTTTCCTCTCAAATATTTCTAATTTTTGGGAAAGTCATTTTATCCCCTCTCTCATATTTTTATATATGAAATATTTGAAGAGAAAAATAATTAAAAACCAATGATCCTCTTTTCATTATTTGAGAAAATCCCAATATGAAAATAAATAAATTCCCAACTCTCTCCAAGTGTCCTTGAGTTGCTTAGAATTTTTAGGATCCCAACCCCCTTAAGATGAATCTCGCCCTCGAGATTCGGGTTGGCTAGAAAATAGGTGCGAGTGATCTTTCCATAGATCCTCCTCTCGTTCCCAGGTGGCTTCTTCCTCGGTATGGTGGCTCCATTGAACTTTGCAGAACCTGATAACCTTGTTGCGTGTGACTCGGCTGGCATACTCGAGAATCTTCTCTGGTTTCTCCTCGTAGGTCAAATCACTATCCAACTGAATTGCTTCGAGTGGTACTGTATCTTTTAGAAGAATATCGGCCATCTCTGAGTGGCACTTTTTCAACTGGGAAACATGGAAGACATCGTGAACTCCCGACAATCCTTCTTGCAATTCCAACTTGTAAGCAACTTCTCCCATACGTTCCAGAACTTTGTATGGTCCCACAAAACGTGGTGCTAATTTTCCTTTAACTCCAAAACGCTTAACTCCTTGAAGTGGGGACACGCGAAGATAAACTCTATCTCCGACTTCATGAACTGTCTCCTTGCGTTTTAAATCCGCATAGCTCTTCTGTCTGGACTGGGTTACCTTCAGTCTATCACGAATCAACTTAACCTTTTCTTCAGATTCCTTAATCAAATCTGGTCCGAACACTGACGGTCTCCAACTTCGTCCCTTAACAACGGTGTCCTACACCTTCTCCCGTACAAAGCTTCAAAAGGGGCCATCTTTAAAATGGCTTGATAGCTGTTGTTGTAGGAGAACTCTGCGTAAGGAAAATTGTCGTCCCAACTAGATCCATAATCTAGTGCACAAGCTCTCAGCATGTCCTCTAGAATTTGGTTGACTCTCTCGATCTGTCCATCTGTCTGTGGATGAAAGGCTGTACTGAACTCTAGCCTGGTTCCCAAGGTATCGTGCAACTGATTCCAGAACTTTGAGGTAAACTGGGTTCCTCTATCTAATACGATGGCTCTCGGAACTCCATGCAGACATACGATCCTGGTCATGTATATCTTCGCCAACTTAGCACTGTTGTAAGTAGTCTTTACTGGGATGAAATGAGCTACCTTCGTCAAACGGTCGACTACAACCCAAATCGAGTCATAGCCTGAACGCGTTCGGGGTAATCCTGTGATGAAATCCATGCCTAGCTTGTCCCACTTCCATTCGGGTATCGGCAATGGCTGTAGCAATTCTGCTGGCTTCTGATGCTCTGCCTTCACTCTCTGACAAACATCACAAACTGCCACACACTCCGCAATATCCTTCTTCATTCCAGTCCACAAGAAACTGTCTTTCAAATCCAGATACATCTTGGTATTTCCTGGGTGAATCAAATATGGCGAATCATGTGCCTCCTGCATAATCAACTTCCTGATCTCAGGGTCATTGGGCACATATACGTGATCCTCAAACCATAAGGTATCGTGCTCATCCTCCCGAAATCCTTTGGCCTTTCCCTTGCTCATTCTTTCCTTTATCTCAAAAACCTCTGTGTCAGACTTCTGAGCTTCTCTGATCTTACTCATCAGGGTAGACTGAATTTCCAATGCTGCTACATAACCCTCCGGAACTATCTCCAAGCATAGCTCGCGAAGATCTTCGGCCAACTCGTCGGGCAATCCTTTGGTTATGAGTGTATTGACATGACTCTTGCGGATTAACACATCGGCTACTACATTTGCCTTTCTGGGATGATAGTGCAATCTCATATCATAATCCTGGATGAGTTCCAACCATCTCATTTGTCTGAGATTCAACTCCTTCTGAGTGAATATATACTTCAAACTCTTGTGATCCGTGTATACTTCACAATGGTTTCCAATGAGAAAGTGTCTCCACGTCTTTAGTGCATGCACTACGGCTGCTAACTCCAGATCGTGAGTAGCATAGTTCAACTCATGGGGTTTAAGTTGTCGTGAAGCATACGAAACTACTCTTCCCTCCTGCATTAGCACTGCTCCGAGTCGTTGATGAGAAGCGTCGCAATACACTGGATAATCCTTGTGTTGATCTGGAAGAATCAACACTGGGGCTGTAACCAAGCGTTTCTTCAACTCCTGGAAACTGGCTTCACATTCCTCAGTCCAATTGAACTTGGTGTCCTTCTTCAGCAACTCCGTCATGGGCTTTGCAATCTTTGAGAAATTCACAATGAACCTCCGGTATTATCCTGCGAGTCCAAGAAAACTCCGGATCTCTCCAACTGCTGTGGGGGATTCCCAGGTTGTCACAGTGTCAACTTTGGCGGGGTCTACTACTATTCCTTCTCCGGATATAACGTGTCCGAGGAAACCAACTTCCTTCAACCAAAACTCACACTTGCTGAACTTGGCATATAACTGATGTTCTCTGAGTTTCTCAAGTACCAAACGCAAATGCTCTTCATGCTCCTCTTCATTCTTCGAGAAGACCAGAATATCATCAATGAACACCATGACGAACTTGTCCAATAACTCCTTAAATACCTTGTTCATCATGTTCATGAAATAGGCAGGTGCATTGGTCAGACCAAATGACATAACAGTATACTCATATAGCCCATACCTCGTGGTAAAAGCTGTTTTAGGTATATATTGCTCTCGAATCTTCAGCTGGTGGTATCCTGATCGCAGATCGATCTGGGAAAATACCTTAGCTCCTTGCAAACGATCAAACAAATCATTGATCATCGGTAGTGGATACTTGTTCTTAATTGTCACTTCATTCAGCCCTCAATAATCAACAACCATCCTCAACGATCCATCCTTATTCTCCACTAGAAGTACTGGTGATCCCCAAGGTGACGAACTTGGGCGAATATAGCCTTTATCCAGTAACTCCTTAATCTGCTTCTTAATTTCTTCCAAATCCTTTGCAGGCATCTGATATGGTCTCTTCGATATTGGTCCTGTGCCTGGCAAAAGCTCAATCAAAAACTCAATGTCTCTGTCCGGTGGCATGCCTGGCAACTCCTCTGGAAATACATCAAGGAAATCCTTCACCACTGGTCCTTCCTCCTGTACAACTCCTGATAAGGAATTTACTCGAGTCCTCTTCGGTATATGCTGGGATACATATTTAATCCTTCTTCCTTCCGAGGTGGTGAGTAAAATCGACTTACTGGCGTAGTCAGTGTTCCCTCCATACTTCGATAACCAATCCATACCTAATATTACATCCAGTCCTTGTGACTCCAATACTATTAGGTCTGAGGGAACACGTAATTACCCATCCTCAAAGGTATCCGATCACACCTTAGGCTAGCCATATATTCTGCTCCTGGCGAGGTTACTAACATGGGTGACCTAAGGGCTTGGGTTGGCAGGTTATACTTATCCACAAATCCCCTTGATATGTATGAATGTGATGCACCAATATCGAAAAGAACAATTGCAGTAAATGACTTAACCAGAAACTTACCTACTACCGCATCAGATTGTGCTTCAACCTCCTCCACGCTAACGTGGTTCACTTGTCCCCTGTTGAAAGGGTTGGGCTTCTTCCCAGAGCTGTCATTGCCATTCCCATTCTTTGCTTCGGGACACTCGGTGGCGTAATGTCCCTTCTTCCCGCACTTGAAACAAGTAATGTGACTTAGATCCTTCTTGGCGAGCGTTGCTGGGGTGGAATGGTTCTGTCCATTGCTTCCTCCATTACCATTCACATTCCTGGGGCCACTATGATTATGCGAACCCCCTCCATGGGAATTATTTCCCCCATGGTTGTGGTGAATGTGCCCTCTCGAGTTCGGTGTAAAACGGGGCTTCTGCTGAGCCCTAGAATTGAACCTCCCTTGTCCATACTTTCTCTTGCGATTGTCAATCTACTTCTGCTTCCCTTCAATCATGAGAGCTTTGTCTACCAACTCCTGGTAGTTGTTGAAGCTTGCCACCATCAACTGCATGCTCAGCTCATCATTTAGTCCTTCTAGGAACTTCTCCTGTTTAGCGGCATCTGTAGCAATGTCATCAGGGGCATAACGTGCTAGCTTGCTAAATTCCTCCACATACTGGCCAACTGGGCGCCCTCCTTGGCGTAAGTTGCAAAACTCACGCTTCTTCATGGCCATAGCTCTTGCTGAAACATGGGCGGTGTGAAAAGCTTGCTGAAACTGCTCCCATGTGACAGTGTCAATAGGGTAAGTGGCTGTGAAATTCTCCCACCATGATGCTGCGGGTCCATCTAGCTGATGTGCGGCAAAACACACTCTTTCCGCATCTGAGCATCCTGCAGTGGTTAACTCCCTTCCAATCTTGCGGAGCCAATCATCTGCAACAATCGGCTCGGTGCTACTAGAGAACACCGGTGGATTTAGCCTTAAGAAATGGGCTAAGTGACCAACAGGTGGTGGTGGTGGCGGAGGGTTGTTGTTGTTGTTCCCTTGATTCTGATTCTGGACTAGGATCTGCATCAGGGCATTCCGCTGCTGGATCAATTGGGTGATCTCTGGCGGGAAAGCAAATTCGGTTTCACGTCTCGGAGGTGCCATCTGAGGGGTTTAGAAAAGATGAGAAAATAGAATAGAGTGAGGTCTAAAGAGAAAACACCACCCATATGCTCATGAGACAAACACAAACATATCACTCAATCAATTTCAAACAAGAGCATACAAACGATCTATCTAACATTCACAAAAGTGCTCAACTAATATTTACATGGGGAAATACTTGCTACTGATATGGTGGTCGACTAGAAGTTTTGATCGGCGGAAGACTCCATGATATCTGCTCCAGCTTCATCAACGTAGTCATCATCTTTTTTTTTCAGGGTCGGAGTCGGTGTCGTCGTTGATGATGAAGCTCTTTGGGCTAGGGGGAACATCTTCATCTCCTCCTATCATGGGCTCCATCATGAAGACTTCTAGCTTCTTAATCAAATCATCATTCTTCTCCACAAGTGTCGTCGTCTCCTCACCGTAGCCATCTCGTGTAGACTTGAGTTCTTCCTCCAGCTCCTTGATCCTCGTCATTGCCTTCTATAAAGTATCCATACTCTCATACATCTGATTCTCTTGGAGTCGAATGTGCTGGTTCAATTCCTGGATGTAAGAGGCAATGGATCTGTCCCTCCTGGTGATGACTACCTCACCCTGGTCGTCTCGGCGTCCACAAATCTGGTAGATAGTATCTTCGAGATCCTGGTGATAAACTTCTCCAATGCGTCCCATGGTAATTTGGGCTGCCATGCTCTTTCCTATGCCCCAGGTTGGTGCATTAAAGGAAAACTCTATGGGCTTAGTGACTGGCATGAACGTCCTTCCTGGAACTTGAACTCGAATCTTCCAACGCTCCTCGTCTGGTACGGTGGCGATGAAGGTCCTGGTGAAGCTTGGTAGTCCGATGTTCAGGTACTTAGTGGCTTCCTTCAAGTGTCTTCCAAAAGGTGTGTCCTCATTCGGTTGAGTAAACTTGCTCCTTTTATCCACCATCCTATAGATTTGAAAGGGGAGAGGAGTCAAAAAATGAGAAGAGAGGAGTGACCTATGGTTTTAGCTTAGTGGTCGTGTCCTACAGTCAACGTGTGCTCTGATACCACCTCTGTAGCGACCAGACCTCAATCAGTCCAGTCTCTATGCATCTGTGTCATCCCTGGATCGGTATGCTAACACGCACAATACTTCGATGGGTATTATAACAAAGTAGCAATCACACACATATTACAACGAATTTCTCAAAGAGAACTTATTACAATAATATGGCCTAAGGCCATCTAAATATGATAACAGCGGAAGGCTTGGAAGATAAAGTAGGTCCATCAACTTCAACGGCATAGCTGAGTGCGAAACAATGACCTATGGCGCTTACTCGATATCTGAAAAGTCTGCAACATGAACGTTGCAGCCTGAAACGGGTCAGCACATGGAATATGCTGGCAAGGTAACACATAGAGAGTGAGCAGAATAAATACTATCTCTACATGTATACTTGGCTGGTGGAAAGCTCTATGGTTAACAGTTTTGCATAAAGCCAAATTTCTTCCTAAGTGGAACAAAGTTTATTTAACTACGTTGTTAGTTATTAAACAATGAGAAGGTTCCTCCAACTCAAACCCAAAATAATCATCATTAACCCGCAAATTAATTTAGAGTGTTGAGATACACATGAAAATCCAAGAGCCAGATACTCAAGATGTCCATAACCGGGGACACGGCTAATCATGATTAGTTTGTACACTCTTCAGAGGTTGTGCACTTTTCCCACAAGACTCGAAATACATCCATGGTCAGAGAATTCAAGACACAGTCTTTCTGAAGCATTAACTCTCTACTTCTGGTTAGACCGTACCACCTATACCCTCTACATCTGCTAGTCTACCGCTTCGAGAGCTTCACACAACTTACTCAACTATGCTAGAGCCCATAATAGCTTGTGGCTGCACACGTAAGTTTCAGGTATGAATAGTCTTATGATCCATTTGAAGCTGGGTGGCGGACCTTAGGATGATCACACGGTTCCCCCGGGATATCCTGACAGCCATTAGGGATTCCAGGGTGCCTCAAGCAATCCACCCAGATGTGTATTTAAGTATCCACCTTAGGTTAACCGTTAACTAACAATGCTCACATATGTCATGGAAATCACTCACCCAAATAATCGTCTACGAGCATAGCATAGCAATAATAGCATAACGTAGAAGTAACTCCCAAAAGTTTGATAGTAAACAGGTAATAGGTTCTACCTTAGTATCTACTTCCCAATACCCACATGTTAATTAGATCCTAACCATGCAATGTGTGAGGGTGGATCTAATGCAATAAAAACTAGGTAATAGGGGATATGATCAAGGTGTTACTTGCCTTGCTGATGATCCGCAAAACCTAGGGACTCATAGTAGCACGCTTTACAATCCGGGTATTCTATCGCAACAAACAATAGCACACATAAGCAACAGTATAGATGCACGGGTAAAATCGAATAAGATCTAAGCAGAAAGTTCAAGTAAAGAACTCTGGTTTGCAAAAAGAATCAAATCAAACGGATCAACGAAACTCAAACTGCGAAAGAAACGAGATTCGTTTACTAATCTGGACTAAAGTAAAACATTTATTTTTAAAAATCTTATGCAAGTGGATTAGTCGGAAAGAGATTTTCATGGCGAAAATCTAGGCGTTTGAATCACCTGATTCCGATAAACGAGCGAAAAGTTATACTAAAACGAAATTCGGATCAGGAATCGCGATCGAAATTAACCGCGGAAAAATCCCAGAAAATAAATCTGATGAACAGACGGACGAACGAACGTTCGTCGTCTGAAATTAATTAACGAACAGTGTTCTTTAAAACAAACGTACGGACGAACGTCCGTTAATTAAATAAACCAAAAAAAATTCTGAATTTTTTCTACCTCGGGCGGCGTGCTCCAGCGAGTGGCGGCTAGGGTTTGTGCGCGCGGGGGGGAGGGGCTTATATAGGCCTCCGGGGTCGGTTCATTTTTTTGAAATCGGACGATATAGAAAATTAAAAAGTAAGTCCATACGAACTCCGATTTCGATGAAACAAATTTTGCCGGACTCCTAAAAATGAGCTCTACAACGTGGACATTTTTAAAAGGGCGAAGTTATATTTTGAAAAATGCGATATTTTCGTAAATCCAATAAAATAGCAAATAAAATCCAAATAAAAATTATTATTTGGCTTTATTATTTCCTCTCAAATATTTTTTATTTTTGGGAAAGTCATTTTATCCCCTCTCTCATATTTTTATATATGAAATATTTGAAGAGAAAAATAATTAAAAACTAATGATCCTCTTTTCATTATTTGAGAAAATTCCAATACGAAAATAAATAAATTCCCAACTCTCTGCAAGGGTCCTTGAGTTGCTTAGAATTTTTAGGATCAGCAATTATGCAAATAAAATATGATATGCAAGATGCTCTAATGCAATAACATTCGAAATTGGAAATTTGGGATGTTACACTTTAGTACAAAGTTGTACTAAGCTTGAGACAATTATTTTGGGACGGAGAGAGTATCATTTACAAAATAATCAATAAGCAATAGTTCTATTCATTTATCATGGTACCAAATATTGATCCTAGGGTTTAGGGTATGGCTCCGCCCACTCCACCACCGTCGTCGCCGTCCGGCTACTTCGAGCACCGGAGTGCTCTCATCGCCAAAGCCGTCGCCGATGCGGCATCTTCTTCCTCTACTCTTTATCTAGCACCACCAATACCTCCTACTACCCTCCTCGCTGCACCAATGTCGCTCGTCGACACCATCACCGATGTCAGCCCCTTTATCCCCATCATACTTGACCTTGCCGCCCACAACTATTATCATTGGCGCCACCTCTATGATCTACACGTGGGACACTACAACCTCCGGTCTCACGTCGCCTCCAACAGTCTTCCTAGCCCCGATGATCATCAATGGGTGAAAGATGATCTCACATTGTTCAGTGGTTCAATATCCGCATCACCACCGAGATCTTCAACATGCTTGATCACGACGGCGCCACCGCTGCCAACATCTCGGGTTCCCTTCGCCAGCTTTTTCAAAGCAATATCGATGCTCGAAAAAACCCGCTCTGCACACCGAGCTTCGTAACTTGGCCCAAGGCGATGCCATGACGAACCTCTTGTGTCAACGCATCAAGGCCATCGGTAATGAGTTTCGCGAGCTCGACGATCCCGTTAGCGACTCGCAACTCATCAACATCATTGTCGTCAGGCTCAACAAGGATTTTGACAAGGAGGCCTCCTTCATACCGATGATGAGGCCTCCTCCAACCTTCATCGAAGTACGCTCCATGCTGCAGCTCGCAGTGGAAACTCAACCTCGCAAGGACTCTCGCCGAAAAGTCTTCCATGTTGCGGCTTGTCCTCCTATGCCGTCTCTATCAGCGCCTCCCATGTCAGCTCCTGCCGCCACGCCGCTGTTGGAAATCTGCCCTAGAGGCAATGATAAAATAGTTATTATTATATTTCCTGTTACAAGATAATAGTTTATTATCCATGCTATAATTGTATTGAATGAAAACATAGATACATGTGTGGATACATAGATAAAACAATGTCCCTAGCAAGCCTCTAGTTGGCTAGCTAGTTGATCAATGATAGTCAAGGTTTTCCGACTATATGCAAGTGTTGTCACTTGATGACTGGATCACATCATTAGCAGAATCATGTGATGGACTAGACCCAAACTATGAACGTAGCATATTGATCGTGTCATTTTATTGCTATTATTTTCTGCGTGTCAAGTATTTATTCCTATGACCATGAGATCATATAACTCACTGTCACCAGAGGAATACCTTGTGTGTATCAAACGTCGCAACATAACTGGGTGACTATAAAGGTGCTCTAGAAGTATCTCCGAAGGTGTCCGTTGAGTTAGTATCGATCAAGACTGGGATTTGTCACTCCGTGTGACGGAGAGGTATCTCGGGGCCCACTCGGTAATACAACATCACAAACAAGCCTTGCAAGAAATGTGACTAAGTGTAAGTCACGGGATCTTGTATTGCAGAACGAGTGAAGAGACTTGCCGGTAACGAGATTGAAATAGGTATGCGGATACCGACGATCGAATCTCGGGCAAGTAACATACAAAAGGACAAAGGGAATGACATATGGGATTATATGAATCCTTGGCACTGAGGTTCAACCGATAAGATCTTCGATGAATATGTAGGATCCAATATGGGCATCCAGGTCCTGCTATTGGATATTGACCGAGGAGTGTCTCGTGTCATGTCTACATAGTTTTCGAACCCGCAGGTTCTGCACACTTAAGGTTCGATGATGTTTTAGTATAGTTGAGTTATATGTGTGGTTACCGAATGTTGTTCGGAGTCCCGGATGACATCACAGACGTCACGAGGGTTTTTGAAATGGTCCGTGATGGGGTTATAGTCCTAGGGTAGGGTCATAGGCCTGCCCTATAGGTCCTGCCCAAGGACTACCCTTCATAAGGGACAAGGCCCTTACTCAGTTCCGACTGAATTAAGGACTTCCCATCATCCAGTCGGTGACGATTCCTCCATCATCCAGTCGGAGATGAGCAATCGGAGCGTATCAAACTTACCGACTGGATACCACTGTGTACATCGTAACCCCCCTGGAGGGCAACGGTCATACGTTTTCATGTACCTTTATTAGCATTTAAGGCATACGTTACCTGTAACGTAGACATTTAATCGCCACTACTCCACCCCTGTGCACCGAACCGTTGTGAAGGGCAGCGCACTGTATATAAGTCGCCCTTCCCCACTGGTGCAGAGGTTAGCAATTCAATTTAATCCATATTCCACTCGACATCAAGCACCCAAGAGCACTGAGACGTAGGGCTTTTACCTCCATCGCAGAGGGGCCTGAACTCATACAACATCGTCGTAGCTAAGGCTCTGCCCATCCTTTCGTACCCTACACATCTACTGTCAGACTTATACCCACGACAGTTGGCGCCCACCATGGGGCAGGCGTCTAAGCGACTTTCGGCGAGTTTGCGACTACATCTTTTCATCTTGTCGCGCGGTGGAGATTTGTGCATGGTTCATGAGATCCTCTTCGGCGCTCTCTCCTTCATCGTCGACGATTCGGCATGGCTTCGGGATGCTCTTCTCGACGTCGAGGCGCTCCCAGTCGCAGGGCTACGCAGTTCCGTGCCGGCGCCCGCGGCATCCTTCTTCTCCAGCAGTCGGCTCTGGTGTCGACCTTCGCCCCCCTTACGCGCCGCAACAAGCGGTCTCGCCGTCCACGGCTCCAGCGTTGGGTGCAACATGCCCAGGCGCGCCAGAGCGCGTCTTCACAAGTGGCGGTCCTCGAGTCGGTTGTAGTTGCGCCGCCGTCCGAGCGCTCGGACTCAGTTCCGACTGAGTTTCCTTCCGAGTACTTGGGTCGCGGGCCTGCAGCCGAAGTGCACATGGCCAACTCCCATGAAAGTCCCCGCCAAACCGGCCGGAACGAGCACGAGGTCGGCGAAACATCCGGCGCGCGCCGTCAGCCCCGCCGTTCTGCCAGTCGGCGCACTCGTCACACCAACGTGGAGGTGTTCCGCACACCTGTCCTCAACCTGGCTGCCGCTGCCAAGATAGCCGATTCCCTCCAGCCAACTGATTCAGAGGCTGGCAGAGGGATCGAGCAGATCCGCGCCCTGCTGCACATGGCGCAGCAGCAAAATTCGGCAGTCTCCCAGTCGCAAAACAGGATCCACAATAGTTCTGTTCGCGCGAACACGCATTGGTCAGTTCACAGCCCCGGTTCTCATCAGCGACATAGGGGAGGCAACCGTTCCATGAATCCCGAAGATCGTCGCCGTTCACGCACCCCTCCGTGGGGTGGGCCCTACGGGCCCCGACATCATGATGATCGGCGTTCGGTCGGTGACACTTATGATCCAAGGCCCGACGCAAGAGGATATATCGCCCAGAGGAGGGTCGACAGGGGCCGGGCCCACCGCGATGGTCATGATATAGACCGTTCGAGTGGAAGTAGGACCATTGTCTCTGGCCCCGAGTGTTTCAGTCGAGCCATCCGTTCGGCTGACATCCCTCCCAACTTCCGATTGGCGACGGGAATCAACAAGTTTACAGGAGAGAATCCAAGCCAGAAACGTGGCTGGACGACTACCGAGTGGCAGTCCAGATCGGCGGTGGAGATGACCAGGTCGCCATGAAACATCTCCCCCTGATGCTCGATGGCTCGGCACGAGCGTGGCTGAACCAGTTGGCTCCTTCAAGCATCTACAGTTGGGCAGATCTGGCCCGAGTCTTCATCGGGACCTTCGAGGGGACGTGCAAACGCCCTGCTGGTCTCGTGGAGCTCCAGCACTGTGTCCAGAAGCAGAATGAGCCCCTGTGCGATTTCATCCAACGTTGGACAACCCTCTACCACACGGTGGAGAACGTCACAGAGCACCAAGCAGTTTGCTCCTTCAAGGCAGGCGTGCGGTACAGAGATCTGTACCTAAAGTTCGGTCGAACATGCGACATCTCCATGAGCAAGATGATGGAGATAGCGGCACGCTATGCAAATGGCGAAGAAGAGGACCGCATTCGTAGCGGCAAGCACAAAGAAGTCGCCGATGGAGATGGGAACAACACTCGGAAGCAGAAGCAGAAAGCTCCGTCCACTCCGCAGGCAGAGGCCACAGCCGTTACCAATGCCAAGTTCAAGGGCAAGGGGAAGGCTCATTCCACCCCCAAGAAGAAGCAGTTCGGAAACCACATCCTGGACCATCCATGTCCAATCCACACGAAGATGGATGAAGAGGGCAACGCCATATTTCCGAAGCATACCACTCGGCAATGTGGCCTCCTGATCCAAGGGTTCGGCGAAGGGTAGCCGACTGAAAAGGACAATGAACAGGATGAGGAGGACAAGGAGGATCCGTTCCCCCAAGTCTATGCCACACTGATGATTTTTGCTGACGTTGAAAGCAAGAGTCGACTGAAGTTGATGAACATGGAGGTGAACATGGCCACCCCGACCAATCCCACGTTCCTCAAATGGTCTCAGACTGCGATCACCTTTGACCAGTCGGATCATCCAGCACACGTACCCACCCCAGGGAGGCAGGCCTTGGTCGTCGACCCGGTGGTGGAAGGAGTCCGATTGCGCAAAGTCCTCGTGGACGGCGGCAGCGGCTTGAACATCATGTACGCTGACACTCTCAAGGGGATGGGCATTCCGATTTCCAAACTTAGCGAGAGCAGCATGCAGCTCCATGGAGTCGTCCCTGGACAAAAGGCCAAGTCACTCGGCCAGATCGCGTTGGACGTCGTCTTCGGCTCCGACAAGAACTTCTGCAAGGAAAAACAGACGTTCGAGGTGGTGGACTTCCAGAGTGCGTACCACACAATTGTGGGCCAACCGGCATATACGCGTTTCATGGCCCGTCCATGTTACGTGTACCTGAAGCTGAAGATGCCAGGCCCAAAAGGTGTGATCACTATCACAGGCAATCGGCAGCGGCCGAGGAGTGTCTGCAGCTGGGATCGAGGATCGCCGATCAGCAGATGGCTGTCCTTGAGCTTGACGAGTACAAGAAGACAGTCGACCCCGCTGACTTGATGCGTTCGAAGAAGCCACCTTCGAAATCCGCATTCCAGTCGGCGGGAGAAACGAAGAAGGTCAGCATCCACCTGACAGACGACGCTGCTACCCCGACAAACATCTCCACCACCCTCGATCCTAAATAGGAAGCCGAGCTCATCCAATTCGTCTGTGAGAACTGGGACATTTTTGCATGGAAGCCCGCTGATATGCGAGGTGTACCCAGGGAGTTGGCTGAGCACCGACTGCATGTGGATCCTGTTGCTCGGCCTGTCCAAGAACGCCTTTGTTAGTCCGCCGCGCACAAGAGGAAGGCAATCGGAGAAGAGGTGGCTAAGCTTTTGGCAGCCAACTTCATTCGCAAGGTACACCACTCCGAGTGGCTCGCCAATGTTGTCATGGTGCCCAAGAAGGACAAGTCTCTCCGAATGTGCATCGACTTCAAGCATCTCAATAAGGTCTGCCCGAAAGACCATTTCCCGCTCCCCCGCATCGATCAAATTGTCGATTCGACTGCGGGTTGCGAGCATTTGTCATTCCTTGATGCCTACTCGGGCTACCATCAGATCCGTCTGTATGGCCCCGATGAATTAAAAACAGCCTTCATCACCCCATTCGGGTGCTTCTGGTACATCACCATGCCATTTGATTTGAAGAATGCAGGAGCAACCTTTATGCGCATGATCCAAAAATGCCTCCTTGACCAGATCGGTCGAAATGTGGAGGCGTATATGGATGATATCATAGTCAAGTCACGCAAAGGTTCCGACCTGCTGACTGACTTGGCAGAAACATTCGCCAACCTTCGTAGGTACGATATCAAGCTCAACCCAGCCAAGTGTTCATTCGGTGTTCCCAGCGGAAAGTTACTCGGTTTCTTCGTTTCCGAACAAGGGATCGATGTCAACCCCGAAAAGATCGGGACCATCGTCCGAATGGAGCGGCCGGTTAGAATACACGATGTTCAAAGGCTCACAGGTTGCCTAGCGGTTTTGAGCAGGTTTATTAGTCGACGTCGAGAAGGCACTTCCTCTGTACCGACTCATGAAGAAATCAGATACTTTCGAGTGGACAGACGAAGCCCAAATTGCATTCGACAACCTCAAAGTCCTACTTTCCACCCAGCCGGTTCTTCCTGCTCCGCTCAGTAAAGAACCCCTTCTTCTGTACATCGCGGCTACAAATCAAGTCGTCAGCACTGTTCTCACAGTCGAACGCGAAGAAGAAGGCAAAGCATACAAGGTTCAGCGACCAGTGTATTATGTCTCCGAAGTCCTGACTCCTTCCAAGCAGAGGTATCCCCACTATCAAAAACTTATCTACGGGATTTACATGACTGCGAAGAAGGTGGCTCATTATTTCCAAGACCACTCGGTGTTTGTCGTTTCTAATGCTCCGTTGTCGGAAATCCTCCACAATCGGGACGCATCGGGCCGAGTGGCGAAGTGGGCGATGGAGATGTTATACTGCGGCATCAAGTTCGAGGCCAAGAAAGCTATAAAGTCTCAAGCTCTGGCTGACTTCATAGCAGAATGGGTAGAACAACAGCAACCGACCCACATCTACTCGGCTCATTGGACAATGTTTTTCGATTGGTCCAAGATGTTGAATGGCTCCGGCGCTGGCGTTGTGATCATATCACCAAAGGGTGACAAACTCAAGTATGTGTTGCAGATACACTTCGATTCCTCCAACAATGAGGCAGAGTATGAGGCTCTCCTTTATGGATTGCGCATGGCCATCGCACTCGGCGTCCGTCGCCTGATGGTCTACGGTGATTTAGATTTGGTAGCTAATCAAGTGATGAAGGAGTGGGACGTAAGGAATCCCACCATGACCACATATTGCAATGCAGTGAGGAAGTTCGAGAAAAAGATTGAAGGTCTGGAACTCCACCATGTTCCGCGACTGAAAAACCAAGCAGCTGATGAATTGGCGAAACTTGGATCCACTCGGGGACCAGTCCCGAGTGACGTCTGCCTCGAGCACCTTCACCTTCCCTCAGTTAAAGAAGATCCTTTCACAGAGGAACCAGTACAACCAAAGAGCTCGACAGATCCGACTTAAGTCGAAGTCCCTACTGTGGTTGATTTGATCATGGAGATTCTTGCTATCATCCCCGATTGGACTGTGCCGTTCATTGCATACATTCTGAGGCAAGAATTACCAAAAGACGTAGTCCAAGCCAGACAGATCGTCCGCAGGTCAAAGTCGTTCACTGTCATTGATGGCGAGTTGTACAAGGAAATCGTTTCAGGCATCCTTCAATGATGCATCTCCCCTGAGGAGGGACAGTTAATCCTGGAAGAAATTCACTCGAGAACCTGCGGTCATCACGCCTCCTCAAGGGCAATCGTCGCCAAAGCATTCAGAGCCGGTTTCTTCTGGTTGCAGGCGAATGAAATGGCAAAGGATATGGTCGACCGATGCGAAGGCTGTCAGTTTTACTCTAACAAGTCCCACAAGCCAACATCTGCGTTGAAGACAATCCCTCTTGTTTGGCCGTTTGCAGTGTGGGGATTAGATACAGTCGGTCCATTCAGGACAGGCCAAGGTTGATTCACACATGTATTGGTGGCAGTCGACAAGTTCACAAAGTGGATTGAAGCCAAGCCCATCAAGAAGCTCGACGCCCTTACAGCCATCAAGTTTGTCAGGGACATCATCTCCAGATTCGGGATACCGCACAACATAATCAATGACAATGGCACAAACTTTGACTCGGACAGATTCAAAGGTTTCTGTACATGCCAAGGTATCCGAGTGGATTTTGCATCTGTGGCGCATCCCCAAACAAACGGGCAAGCAGAGCGGGCGAATGGACTTATTCTGCAAGGTTTGAAGCCTCGACTCCTGCGAGAAGTGGGACATGCTGCCGGCGCATGGGTCACCGAGCTGCCTTCGGTGCTGTGGGGTCTCCGCACAACCCCAAATAGATCTATAGGGCGATCCCCGTTCTTCCTCGTTTACGGAGCAGAGGCAGTCCTTCCGAGTGACTTGCTTCACAATGCTCCACGAGTTGAACTATTCTCCAAAGCTGAAGCAGAGCAAGCAAGGCAAGACGGAGTGGATCTTCTAGAGGAGGAGCGCGAGATGGCACTGACTCGCTCAACCATTTATCAACAAGATCTGCGGCGCTTTCACGCGCGACACGTCAGGAGTCGTACATTCCAAGAAGGCGACCTGGTGCTCCGAGTGGATCAGCAGAGACCTCACAAGTTGGCTCCCGCTTGGGAAGGACCCTTCATCATCTCCAAGGTGCTCAACAACGGAGCATATCGACTCTACAACCTCGATAGGGAAACGGACGAGCCGAGAGCACGGAACGGGGATCTCCTGAAGCGCTTCTACACGTGACCGTCGACTGAAGTAATGTAAAGAACAAGTATCGTTGAAGTAATACAAAGCAGATTGAGTTTTTGCAGATGCAAAATTCTTTCGCATTTGCAGACTCCGGTCTAAAAAAAAAGAGTGTGCACTAAACGTCGCACTCGGGGACTTAGCTGCGATCAAGAATCGCCTAAGTACCAACTTTCTCCGAGTGTGCACTACACGTCGCACTCGGGGACTTAGCTGCGATCAAGAATCGCCTAAGTACAAACTTTCTCCGAGTGTGCACTAAACGTCGCACTCGGGGACTTAGCTGCAATTAGGAATCGCCTAAGTACAAACTTTCTCCGAGTGTGCACTAAACGTCGCACTCGGGGACTTAGCTGCGATCAAGAATCGCCTAAGTACCAACTTTCTCCGAGTGTGCACTACACGTCGCACTCGGGGACTTAGCTGCGATCACGAATCGCCTAAGTACCAACTTTCTCCGAGTGTGCACTACACGTCGCACTCGGGGACTTAGCTGCGATCAAGAATCGCCTAAGTACAAACTTTCTCCGAGTGTGCACTAAACGTCGCACTCGGGGACTTAGCTGCGATCAAGAATCGCCTAAGTACCAACTTTCTCCGAGTGTGCACTACACGTCGCACTCGGGGACTTAGCTGCGATCAGGAATCGCCTAAGTACAAACTTTCTCCGAGTGTGCACTAAACGTCGCACTCGGGGACTTAGATGCGATCAAGAATCGCCTAAGTACCAACTTTCTCCGAGTGTGCACTACACGTCGCACTTGGGGACTTAGCTGCGATCAAGAATCGCCTATGTACAAACTTTCTCCGAGTGTGCACTAAACATCGCACTCGGGGCTTTGCTGCGATCAAGAATCGCCTAAGTACCAACTTTCTCCGAGTGTGCACTACACGTCGCACTCGGGGACTTAGCTGCGATCAAGAATCGCCTAAGTACTAACTTTCTCCGAGTGTGCACTAACCGTCGCACTCGTGGACTTAGCTGCAATCAAGAATCGCCTAAGTACCAACTTTCTCCGAGTGTGGACTACACGTCGCACTCGAGGACTTAGCTGCGATCAAGAATCGCCTAAGTACCAACCTTCTCCGAGTGTGCACTACACGTCGCTCTCGGGGACTTAGCTGCGATCCAGAATCACCTAAACAACAACTTTCTCTGAGTGCGCTCTAACCGTCACACTCGGACACTTGTTTGCGATCAAGAATCGCCTAAGTAAAAAAGTTTCCTTCGAGTGTATCTTAGAGATCCACTCGGAGGTTACCAACTACCCTCATTGGGGCTCATGTAGATGTCAAGACAACTGACAATTACATGAGTAGCAGACCCTCATCGAGGCTCATGTAGATGCCAAGACAACTCACACTTACATGAGTAGCAACTCGCTCCGAGTACGACTTTACAGTCGCGCTCGAAGACTTAGCTGCGATCACGAATCGCCTAAGTAAACAATTGCCTTCGACTGTATCCTACAGATCCACTCGGAGACTTAGCAGACCCTCATTGAGGCTCATGCAAATGCCAAGACAACTGACAACTACATGCTCCGCATGTTTGCCACTGGCTTCACCAAGAAACGCCAAACAAAAACCACGAGCCAAAATCGTGTCAACAATTATTTGGCAAAGGAAGAGCAAAATATTAGATTCAAATTCAAAGTTGGTTTAAAGATAGTCGGTTCGGTGTAGATCAAGCTTATCCACACCGAACCACGAACGTGACGGCCAACAGCAGTGGCCAAAGTTTGATACAACTACCACTCGGCATACCGAGGTAAAGTTTTTTCAAGCATCGTCAGGACTGGCAGGCTCCACGAAAGTGTCGAGGTCGATCCCGTCTGTGATGCGAGTGGCGCTCTCAAGGAAGGTCTCCATGAAATCTTCGAATCAAAGCTTCTTGGTGTTAGCAACTTGCAACGCCTTCAGCTTCTCTTCACGAGCCTCCTTGCAGTGCACTCGGACCAGCGACAGCGCCACGTCCGCACCACAGCGAGCAGCAGACTTCTTCCACGCCTGCACTCGGTTCGGGACGTCCTCCAGCCGAGTCATCAACCCTTCCATCTCTCGCCGGGATTCGTCTCCGGGCCACAGCTCCTTGTCGATTCGGCCGACCACCTCTCTCAGTCGACCGATGAAAGGTCCCACTTTGCCCAGGCGAATATGCGCTCGGAGCATGTCTCGATTGGCGTCGTCACCGAGTGGAACGTTCGGAATAACCGACCGCTCAACATCAGCTGCTTCAGCCTCAGCGTCCATACAAAAATCTGCAAAGACAAGACGAGCACAAAGTAAGCCAGAATGAAATACACAGTCAAGAAGCACTCGGAAAAACAGAACTTACCACTGAGAAGCGCAATCATCTTCTTTGCCCAGTCACTGACGTACTTCTCCTATGATATGCACCGCCTGTTCATCACCTTCATCTGTCCCATCAGCTCGGTTCTTTGTTTCCCCATTTTCTCCATTTCGGCCACCAATGCCTTGTTTGCCTCAGGGGACTCCTCCAAGGACTTCTCTCGTTCCGCCAGAGCGCCCTTCACACCATCCAAGTCATGAACAGCTGCCTCCAGTTTCGCAGCAAGCTGAATCTTTTCAGTCTTCAGAGCGTTGTACGCTGATCCCATCTCGCAAGTCTTCTGCAAATCAGCGCGAAGAGAAGATCAGACAAATTCAACAAGGAAAACAATAAAAGCTCGAGGTTCTTCAGACCCCTGCCGACGCGAGCAGTCGACAGCGGCCTCGGGGACTACACCCAGTGGGTTCACTAAGAGTGACCCCACTGCCATGAAGCTCAGACAGGTCCGCCCTATTGAGCTAAATAACAAAAACAAGCCTATGAGGCTACTACTACCCGACCTGAGTAAAATTACTCTCGGGGACTACTTCCAGTAGGTGCACTCGGAGTGCCCCCACCGATAACACTCGAACAGATTAGTTTTGATCTGATCAAGTTAAAGAAAATGTATATAAAGACAACTGCCGGTGCAAGCACTCGACAGAAGTCTCGGGGACTACACCCACTGGGTTCACTAAGAGTGAACCCACTACAAAATAATCATACTGCATCCGAGTATATTACTTAAACACCCACTGGGTTACAAGAGGAAAGTAAATACTTACTAGCCCACTTACTCGGATATCGTCCCGGAGTTCCAAGCTTCGCTTGTACACAGAACGCGATAGAGTGGTACGCACGCTTGGCATCACCCGCTATCAACTCCGCCTGCACCATGATCTTCTGGGAGGCGTTGGGCGTCGTACTGGACGGTCGACAGACCTGGCACCACAAGAGACTCCTTGGGCATCCCAAGTCCTGCTCCAGTCGGTTCAGCAGCGATGAGCGCCGTTTCAGTCGACGACATCGTCTCGGTTGGCGGCGCGTCCATGGTGGGAGTAGTAGCAGATGGAACAGCCTCAAGGACAGGCACCGCAGCTTGGTCGGTCCTCTTCTGGTTGTCCTCCTCCACATGAATCACCTCTGAAGGAAGCCCAACCGAACGACGTGAGACCATAGGAAAAAGGGAAAGATCAAAGACAGAATTCGTGCAACAATAATGTAAGCTCTCGGAGTCGCCACGACGTACCTTGCTGGGATGTGGCAACGTTGTCCGTATCCATGGGATCGTCTTCCTGGCGTGGCGGAGAAGTGGCGGAGGTAGCAGCTCTGTCGAGTAAAATCCACTCGACCAATAAACATGAGTTCAATCAAATACTGAAAGAAGATAGGAGAACGAGACACTTACACTGAGGCAACGGGAACGGCGATCCTCATTCGAGGCAGAGCCTTCCGAGGCTTGGATCCACTCGGTTTAGCCACCTTGGGAGGTTGGCCCGCGGGCTCAGCAGCAGCGTCCCTAGTCCTCTTTGTGCTCCGAGCACTCGGAGCCACGGGAGTAGCTGGCAAGGCGCTCGGAGCCACGAGAGTAGCTGGCAAGGCGCCCGGAACCACAGGAGGAGCTGGCGGGGCACTCGGAGCCGCTGGGGGAGCCGACGGAGTCACAGGTTCATGGCGGCGCTTAGTTCGAGGCTCTGGTGGTGGCGGTGGCAAGCTCTACTCCTCATCTTCCCCCTCCTCCTCTTCGGACTCCTCCTCCGTCTCCCCACTGTCGGAGACGTCCTCGGCGCTCTCCAGGCTGCCCTCCTGGCTGCCTTCCTCTTCCTCAGCCGGATTCCCGTTTGAGACGGGAGAAAACCAGTTAGTCCATGCCTGCACGAGATACAGTCGACAACGTCAGACGTCAGACAGTGGTACAAGAAAAAGCGATAAATCTAAGACAATTGTGAGCACTTGACAAGTTATACTCACCTCATTCGGAGGAGGGTTGTCCGTGCGGAAGGGCTTCACTCGCCGGGCTCCTCTGGGGTTATCGCAGGCGCCTATGATGTCGCGGACCCACGTCGTCACAACTTCCTCAGTCATGCACTCGGGGTGAGTCCGAGTGGAGTCCTCAGGCCCCATGTAGTGCCACATGGCGTGGTGTCGAGCTTGCAAAGGCTAGATACGCCAACCCAGAAAAATCTCCAGCAAATCTATGCCGGTGACTCCCTTGCGGACGACATCTACCAGCACGTCGACTAGAGGCTGAATCTGGATCTTTTCCATCTTCGTGAGTGCAAGCTGCCTAGGCGGAGCCGGTCGGTCTAGGCTAAACAGTGGCAGTCCAGTTGCGGCATTCGAACAAGCGACGTCCTGGCAGTAGAACCAAGTCGACTGCCAGTTGCTAACGGATTCAGACAACTGAAGAGCGGGATAGCTACTTTTTCTTTTCTTCTAGAAGCCCAAGCCTCCGCAGAGCTGGAGGAGATGAGTTTTGTCGTCCGACTGGCTAAGTCTTTTGATGGTTTGGGATCTAGCGGAGAAGATGTGCTTAAGAGCCCCCAATGAGGAGGACAACCGATAAAACACTCGCAAAGCACGACGAAGGCAGAGAGATGAGCTATTGCGTTGGGAGGAAAATGGTGGAGCTGCACCCCGAAGTGGTTCATTATACCTCTGAAGAAGGGATGAGGAGGTAGAGAGAAGCCTCGGTACACGTGACTGAGCAGCAAGACGCGCTCCCCCTCCTGGGGCGCCGGCTCCATCTCGCCCTCTGCCGGCAGCCTCCACGTCTTGTTCTCGATCAGGCCTTGCTCCACCAGCTCCAGCATGTCGCTCTTCGTCACCGTGGAGGGGAGGAAATCCCCCTGGATCCAACCCGCCGGCAGTGCCCGCTGTCGCCGTTGAGCGGGAGCCGCCGTCTTCTTCTTCTTCCGCGCCTCGAGCTTGCTCGTCCGCCCCTTCGTCATGGTGGAGGCTGCAGATCCACGGAGGAGGAGAAGAAGGAAGGAGCTTGGGGTGCGCAGGAAGCCACGGGAGAAGCGGGGCGAGTGCGAGTTATCAGGCGAGTGCAACGAGAAACCCTCGCTGGAGAGGTTTAAATAAGGTTCCGATTGGGTCACTAGCAGGTGGCCCCGAAATCTTATCCCCCGACCGGTTGCTGCGATATTAGTGGAGGAGATGAAGGCGCGGAAATCGAGGCGGCAGATACTACTCGATGACGATGTCGTCATCCCCGCTGAGCGCGCGGCAACCGAAATTTGAGGATCCCAGAAAATCCGCCGCTGTCAGTTGACCGGTCACGTCAAAAGATTCCACGAAAGCACTCGGTCTCTGACGGTTCGTTTCATAGATATATCCACTTGGATCACTGGTCAAGAGGATAAAATGGATCAAGGCAAACAACGCCAAAGTCGCATCCATACTAGTCAGATCCGTACTCCAAGCATCGCTTCGTTGTTCCAACCCCGATCCATTCGGGGACTAATGATGGGGTTATAGTCCTAGGGTAGGGTCATACGCCTGCCCTATAGGTCCTACGCAAGGACTACCCTTCATAAGGGACAAGGCCCTTACTCAGTTCCGACTGAATTAAGGACTTCCCATCATCCAGTCGGTGAAGATTCCTCCATCATCCAGTCGGAGATGAGCATTCGGAGCGTATCAAACTTACCGACTGGATTCCACTCTATACATCGTAACCCCCCTGGAGGGCAACGGTCATACGTTTTCATGTACCTTTATTAGCATTTAAGGCATACGTTACCTGTAACGTACACATTTAATCGCCACTACTCCACCCCTGTGCACTGAACCGTTGTGAAGGGCAGCGCACTCTATATAAGTCGCCCTTCCCCACTGGTGCAGGGGTTAGCAATTCATTGTAATCCATATTCCACTCGACATCAAGCTCCCAAGAGCACTGAGACGTAGGGCTTTTACCTCCACCGTAGAGGGACCTGAACTCATACAACCTCGTCGTAGCTAAGGCTCTGCCCACCCTTTCGTACCCTACACATCTACTGTCACACTTATACCCACTACATTCCGGAAACGAAGATTGATATATAGGATGGTTTCATTTGGTCACCGGAAAGTTTCGGGCAATTTCGACAGTGTACCGGGAGTGACGAATGGGTTCCGGGTGTTTACCGGGAGGGGCCCACCCACCCGGGAGTAAGCCCAAGGCCCTAGGGTGGCGCACCAAGTCCTTAGTGGGCTAGTGGAGTCAGCCCAAGAGGGCTATGGCGCCACATGTAAAACTACCAAAGGAAGGAAGAGGAGGACTCCTCCTTCCCAAATTGAATTGGAGGAGGAGTCCTCCTCCTACGTGGCGGCCGGTGCACCCTTGGTGCCCTTGTGCCCCAAGGCTAGCCCCTCCCCTCCTCCTATATATATTGGTGGTTTAGGGCTTTTTGAGACACAACTTTGCCACATGCAACTCTAGCTTATTCCACATAGTTTTACCTCTAGATCGGATTTTTGCGGAGCTCGGGCGGAGCCCTGCAGGAGTAGATCATTGATGACCCACAAGTATAGGGGATCTATTGTAGTCCTTTTGATAAGTAAGAGTGTCGAACCCAACGAGGAGTAGAAGGATCTGACAAGTGGTTTTCAGCAAGGTATTCTCTGCAAGCACTGAAATTATCGGTAACAAGTAGTTGTGTGACAAGATGATTCATAGCAAGTAGCAAGTAACAAAAGTAACAACGGTGCAGCAAAGTGGCCCAATCCCTTTTGTAGGAAGGAACAAGCCTGGACAAACTCTTATAGGAGGTAAAACGCTCCCGATGACACATGGGAATTTCTGTCAAGCTAGTTTTCATCGTGTTCATATTATTCGCGTTAGCTACTTTGATAGTTTGATATGTGGGTGGACCGGCGCTTGGGTACTGCCCTTACTTTGACAATCATCCCACTTATGATTAAACCCTCTCGCAAGCATCCGCAACTACGAGAGAAGAATTAAGACAAAGTCTAACCATAGCATTAAACTAGTGGATCCAAATCAGCCCCTTACGAAGCAACGCATAAACTAGGGTTTAAGCTTCTGTCACTCTAGCAACCCATCATCTACTTACAACTTCCCAATGCCTTCCTCTAGGCCCAAATAATGGTGAAGTGTTATGTAGTCGACGTTCAAATAACACCACTAGAGGAAAAACAACATACAACACATCAAATTATCGAACGAATACCAAATTCACATGACTACTTATAGCAAGACTTATCCCATGTCCTCAGGAACAAAAGTAACTACTCACAAAGCATAATCATATTCATGACCAGAGAGCTAATGAGTAGCATCAAAGATCTTAACATATAATCTTCCACCAAGTAATCCAACTAGTATCAACTACAAAGAGTAATTAACACTACTAGCAACCTTACAAGTACCAATCGAAGTCGCGAGATGGAGATTGGTTACAAGAGATGAACTAGGGTTTGGATATGAGATGGTGCTGATGAAGATGTTTATGGTGATGAGTCCCCTCCGATGAGAGGAGTGTTGGTGATGGCGATGGCGATGATTTCCCCCTCCGGGAGGGAAGTTTCCCCGGCAGGATCGTCCTATCGGAGCTCTAGATTTGTTATGCTCAAGTTCCGCCTCGTAGCGGCGGAGATCCTCCCGAAAGCCTCCTCCTGATTTTTTCTGGAGCGAAACCCTTCTTGAGGCAAAAGAGGGGAGCCAGAGGGCCAGCTGGGAGCCCACATGTCACATCCCCGGATCCCTAACTAGGTTTTAGCCTTGTGCTCATGTTTACCTTCTTTGCATTCAAGAACTTGAAACAAATTCAAATCAAGTGGTGAAACAAAACCCCAAAAACCCTAGCCACTTCTAATTCAAGGAAATTCAAAGCTTGTTAAAATCAATGAACCCAAAATGGCCTCAAGAAAAGTTCAACTTTTCTGATATTTGTTAAAAACAAGATATTAGAAGTGAAACATATTTTCAAAATGCTTTTGGCATTTTAAATTAAGTTAAAAGCTACTAAAATCAATTATATATTTGATTTCAAATATTTCAAAGTTTCCAAAAATGTTGAAAACTTTATATGTGGTTGGAAATATTCCAACTAACACTCCAGTATTATTCAAACTATTTTAGGAATAGTTTGGAGCCAAAAATATATAAAAACAAATGTCAGAAAGTATAAACAGAAACTGAAGAAAGAAAAAAAATGGAAAAAACCCTAAGCTACGCTCACCTGAGGAAGTCCAGCCCACAAGGGCAGGGGCGTCTTCTTCCTCCTGCCTTCTTGCAGAGGAGTAAACGCCCACGGCGACTCCTCCACCTCCTGCTTCGCCGTGGCGCTCCGGTGCCCCCAGGACAGCGCGACACCGGGGATGACTACCCCAAGCGCGTCCCTATCCGTCCCCGCTATCCATTCCTCCCCCTCCTCTCGGTCTCTTCCCTCTCCTTCTGCCGCCATTGACAGAAGCTCGAGCTCGAGCTGCCCGAGCCCTCTAGCCACAGGATAGACCCTCCGAGTGCTCCATTCTCTCCGCCTCGTCGAGCTAGTCGTGTACGCCAAAGCATTCAACCTCCCCGAGCTCTGCTGCGCCACATCGCCGTCGTCTTGAATCTCCGGCCGCCGGCAAGCTTCTGTTGATTCGACGTCCACAACACCTTCCTGAGCCGTGTGAGCTTCCCACCGTCATGTCCTTCGGTTTAACCAATGCCCCAGCCACCTTCTCTCGCTTGATAAATTCAATCTTCATGGAGTATTTGGATAAATTTGTTGTAGTATACCTCGACGATATTCTCATCTACTCGAACAACGAACAAGAACATGCCGAGCATCTAAGGCTGGTATTGATGAAACTTCGAGAGCATCGCCTTTATGCCAAGTTTTCAAAATGTGAATTTTGGTTACCAGAAGTGACCTATCTAGGTCACGTAATCTCCGGTAAGGGTATTGCTATCAATCCCGAGAGAGTTCAAGCTGTCCTTGATTGGACTCAACCTGAATCGGTTAAGCAAGTTAGGAGTTTTCTTGGTCTAGCGAGCTATTGTCGCCGCTTTGTCGAGAATTTCTCCAAGGTTGCAAAGCCTCTAACTGAACTCCTCAAGAAAGATAAAAAGTTCGAGTGGACACCACAGTGTGAGCATAGTTTTCAGGAACTGAAAAGACGCCTGACTTCCGCACCTGTGTTGCTACCACCAGATTTTTCTAAGGACTTTGTTATCTATTGCGACGCCTCGCGACAAGGATTAGGTTGCATTCTCATGCAAGATCGTCATGTGATTGCATACGCATCTCGATGCGTCCACATGAGGATAATTATCCCACACATGATCTTGAGCTTGCAGCTGTAGTCCATGCACTTAAAACCTCGCGACATTACCTTCTTGGTAATCGTTGCGAAATATTCACTGATCACCAAAGTCGGAAATATATCTTCACCCAGCCGGATTTGAATCTCAGGCAAAGACGGTGGGTTGAGTTAATCACAGATTACGACTTAGGGATAACTTACACCCCGGGGAAGGCCAATGTTATGGCTGATGCACTAAGTCAGAATCTTTATTGTAACAATTTGATGGTACAACGAGGTCAACCACATCTCTGTGAGGAATTTCGGAAGTTAAATCTTCATATTGTTCCTCAAGGATTCCTTTCTACCCTGGTGGCGAAGCCTACACTTAAGGATCAAATTATAGCTGGCCAGAAGCGTGATAAGGGTATATCTCGGATCAAGGAGAATATTATTAGCGGAAACACTAATGAATTCTCCATGAATGATCAAGGTGTTGTGTTCTTCCAGAATCGTCTAGTGGTTCCTAAGAATCCACATCTAAGGCAGTTAATCCTTAAGGAAGCTCATGATTCTCCTCTCACCATTCATCCTGGTAGTACAAAGATGTATCAAGACCTACGCCAGAGGTTTTGTTGGACTAGGATGAAGAGAGAATTGCTGAGTTCGTTGCTAACTGCGATGTTTGTCGTCGAGTTAAGGCAGAACATCAAAGGCCTGCTGGCACCCTTCAACCTTTAGCTATTCCTGAATGGAAATGGGATAATGTCAGTATGGATTTCATTACCGGATTTCCCAAGACCAAGAAAGGAAATAATGCTATCTTTGTGGTCATTGACCGTCTCTCCAAAGTAGCTCATTTTCTTCCAGTTCGTGAGAGTATAATAGCTAGCCAGCTAGCAGAGTTATATATATATCTCGAATAGTGTCTCTTCATGGTGTTCCCCTGGAGATTAACTCAGACCATGGAAGTCTCTTTACTTCTCGCTTCTGGGAAAGTTTTCAGAATGCTATGGGGACTCACTTATCTTTTAGCACTGCTTTCCATCCTCAATCAAGTGGTCAAGTAGAAAGAGTGAATCAAGTCCTAGAAGATATGCTCCGAGCTTGTGTGATATCATTCGGTATGAATTGGGAGAAGTGCCTTCCATTCGCTGAATTTGCTTATAACAATAGTTATCAATCAAGCTTGGGCAAAGCTCCTTTTGAAGTTCTCTATGGATGAAGATGTCGAACACCTCTTAATTGATCAGAAACCGGAGAGAGGCAACTCTTTGGCCCGGATATGATCCAGGATGCAGAAGAGCAGGTTCGCATTATTCGTGAAAAGTTGAAAACAGCCCAGTCTCGTCAAAAGAGCCAATATGATCGTCATCATAAGGTTGTGACCTTTGAAGTTGACGAGAAGGCTTACCTTCGGGTTACACCTTTGAAGGGTACCCATCGATTCGGTATCAAGGGAAAGTTGGCTCCTCATTACATTGGTCCTTTTCGCATTCTTGCCAAACGAGGAGAAGTTGCCTACCAGTTGGAACTTCCTCCGCATCTTTCCAAGGTTCATGATGTCTTCCACGTCTCGCAACTCACGCGTTGCTTTTCGGATCATATCCGTGAAGTGGACCATGAAACGCTTGATCTCCAAGATAACCTTTCATACCGAGAATACCCTGTGCGTATTCTTGATCAAGCTGAGCGTACCACTCGACGTCGAAACCTCAAGTTTCTTAAAGTTCAATGGTCAAATCATTCTGAAAAGGAGGCAACATGGGAAAGAGAGGATCGTCTCTGACTTGAGTATCCCGCGTTATTCCCGATGACTTCTCAATCTCGGGACGAGATTCTTTTGAGTGGGGGTGAGTTGTCACATCCCTGGATCCCTAACTAGGTTTTAGCCTTGTGCTCATGTTTACCTTCTTTGCATTCAAGAACTTGAAACAAATTCAAATCAAGTGGTGAAACAAAACCCCCAAAACCCTAGCCACTTCTAATTCAAGGAAATTCAAAACTTGTTAAAATCAATGAACCCAAAATGGCCTCAAGAAAAGTTCAACTTTTCTGATATTTGTTAAAAACAAGATATTAGAAGTGAAACATATTTTCAAAATGCTTTTGGCATTTTAAATTAAGTTAAAAGCTACTGAAATCAATTATATATTTGATTTCAAATATTTCAAAGTTTCCAAAAATGTTGAAAACTTTATATGTGGTTGGAAATATTCCAACTAACACTCCAGTATTATTCAAACTACTTTAGGAATAGTTTGGAGCCAAATATAAATAAATAAAAATGTCAGAAAGTATAAACAGAAACTGAAGAAAGAAAAATGGAAAAAACCCTAAGCTACGCTCACCTGAGGAAGCCCAGCCCACACGGGCAGGGGCGTCTTCTTCCTCGTGTCTTCTGGTAGAGGAGTGAACGCCCACGGTGACTCCTCCACCTGCTGCTTCACCGTGGCATGCTTCGGTGCCCCCCAGGACAGCGTGACACCGGGGATGACTACCCGAGACGTCCATATCCGTCCTCGCTATCCATTCCTCCCCCTCCTCTTGGTTTCTTCCCTCTCGTCGTGCTGCCATTGACAGAAGCTCGAGCTCGAGCTGCCCGGGCCCTCTAGCCACAGGATAGACCCTCCGAGTGCTCCATTCTCTCCGCCTCGTCGAGCTAGTCGTGTACGCCAAAGCATTCAACCTCCCCGAGCTCTGCTGTGCCACATCGCCGTCGTCTTCAACCTCCGGCCGCCGGCAAGCTTCTGTTGATTCGACGTCCACAACACCTCCCCGAGCCATCTGAGCTTCCCATCGCCTCCACCGTGAGCTAGCGCGTGTTTCCCCTCTTCTTCCCCTCATTTCCTACACGCTAGCCACTAGAACGACGAGCCCAAGCTTCGGCTGCCGCCTCAGTTTGTCGCCGGTGACCTCCGGGCATTCCCAGTCCTTCTTGAAGCCTGTAATGGATGAGGCCGAGCCTAGGGATCCTCCCAGTGCTCTCGGCACTCGATCCCAAGCACCACAGCGATCTCTGGCGTCTCTCCGGCGAGGATCCGCCGCGGATCTGGTCGCCGCCGGTCAGTCTCCCCCAGGGGATGACCTGTCCGCGCTAATCCACAAGTTTAAGCGATATACAGACGCTGAAAGTGGGCCCAGTCTCGAGTCAAACTCACTTAGGGGCTGGTCAGCGTGGGATTAGCCCTGTGATGCTGACCAGTGGCCCCCACCTGTCAGGTTTGACCTGACCAGGTAGGCCGACAGCTGACGCCATGCTGACGTGGGCCTGACGCAATAAATAGCTTTTCTGTTATAAAAGAATTCCAGAAAATGCCCAAAACTTCTAAAAATCATAGAAAATAATCTGTAACTCCAAATAAAATAATTTATATATGAAAAAGTATTAGAAAAATCCAAGGAATCTGATTTTGATATTTTAAAACATGTTTGAAAATGTTAACATCACCAAACATATTAAATGATGATTGGGATAACCTTATTAAATAATATAGATTTGGAATTTGAAATTCATTTGAATTCCACTTCAAATACTATGACCAAACAATGCTCAATTACAACCACCAACTCAACATATCATTCCCATGCATGTTAAAAACAAGATGACTTGAGCATCAGGTCGAATCAATTAAAAAGGGTATTCAAAAAAAATACCTGGTTTGAAGTGATATTTGAATCTTGATTCAAATCAACTTCAACCTAATAAATGGTAGCTACATTAGCCTACCACCTTTCATCTTCATGCCATGCTCATGCATCATCTTGTTGCATGTGATTGATATTGATTGATGTCATTTCTATCGGTAGGCTCCACTCCTCTGGATTCCATCGAATATCTGACTGACGGATATTATCCCTCCGCAGAGCAACAAGGCAAGCAACCATTTTGATCATCCCGATAAATCCCATGTTCTCGCTCCTGCACTTACTTATTGCATTACGATCAAATGCTTCAAATGCTTTTGCCACGTTAGTTGAACCCACTTCCTTTGCATGACCTGTCTTTGTCACAGTAAATAGCTGAACCTTGCAACCTAGCATACCGGGTAGATGCTTGAGCCAAGATGTGCCTTATCCTGCTATGCATGCTATGCTTAGGGTTGTGTATGGTCTGTCATCTGGGAGATGAACAGAATTGTGAGAATGTGTTCAGTAAGTAAAGGTTGTGTGTTGAACTTGATTTGGTAAAGGTACCGGTGAAAGGCTATGTAGGAGTACATGGCGGGTTGTTTCATTGGAACCGTCCTTAGGAACTGAGTTCCGTGTATGTAATCCAAGACGAGATACTACCACATGCTGGGCCCTGAAATATGACCCCGCTCGACTTATTAATCGCCTAGTACTCGGTCCAGGAGGTGCAAGTAGTTTCTGGTGTTTATAGTCATGCTGGAGGCCGTGCGTAGCTCTGACCAAGTGGCACCCGGATGGTGGGCTTGGGAACCCTACGCACATCGTTTGGGGCCGTGGCGGAAACCTCGGCCGGACTTCCATGCGGGTTACCCTCAGATAGGCGATAGACCTGGACTAAGTATTAGCGGGGTTAACGGTCGTGGCCGACTCCCTCGCTGGGCTTCCGCTTGAAGGTTGCCGAGGTGCATGACGTGCACATGGAGATAAGTGGCGAGAGCGTGTGTGAAAAAGTACAGCCCTGCAGGTATATGATCTATTCGAATAGCCACGTCCGCGGATATGGACTACTTGGAGACATATGTTGTTCATAGATAACTTTAATGGCTACTCATAAAATTGTCAAGATAAGCGTGAGTGTCGTGGACGGCATTTCCGTATGGAGACGGAATGATTCCACGATGGAGTGTTGTTGTGGTGTTAGTGGACTCGTGTGCGAGAAATCAAGTTGTAGAAGTTATTTAAAAATGCAAGTTGTCTAGCCACGAGTCAAATGCTGGCTTTCCGCATGAAACCCCACAATTCCTTATTGACACATTGCATGAGTAGATAGCTTATCCTAAAGTCTTGCTAAGTACTTTTGTACTCATGTTTGCTTAATAATTGTTGCAGAGGTTGTTAATGACCCTAATGGAGGGTTCTACCTAGACATCGACGACGACGAGTAGCTGGTATCCCAGCTACGGTCTGGCCCTAGGATGGGTCTGTAGATAGTCAGGCCATGTGCCTTTATCTTTCCATCTGTCTGTACTCATATAGCTTTACTCTTCTGCTGGCTTGTAAGAATTGTGTGTATGACTTGTGATGAAGGGTCATGAGACCCCTACTTTGGCATATTATCTGTGTGGCTCTTCCGAGCCTTCTAAATAAAGTTTGTATGTTTATGGTTATGTTGTGATGCCATCGATGTATCTATACATATCGGTATGCCATGCGTACGTGTGTTGTACTTGATATGTATGGGGTTCGATTACCTAGTCGTAGGCTTTAGCAGCATTCCTTACAGGGAAATGCCCCTTTATGATCCAACGAGCCATGGTAGTTCGCTACTGCTCCGGATACATTGGTTGACCGGCATGTGTCCTTCTTAGCTGATGTGTCTGTCCCTTTTGGGGAAATGTCACGCGATGTAATGGAGTCCCTGTAGCTTGCTACGACTCGTCTACATTCGCTGGTGACCGACACCTGCTTTGCTGGGTCATGTATGCCTGTCCCCGTGCGGAACTGCCGCTTTGGTTTATGACTAGACATGTCGATCCGGGTTCTCTGTCACTGGAGTGCTAGCGACACAATTGCATACGTGAGTCAAAAGGCGCAAACGGTCCCGGCTAAGGTAAGGCTGCAGCCGTGGGGATAACCGTGTGTGAGACCGCAAAGAGATGCGATGTGTTACAGGCTGGATTCCTATGGCTTAGGATTGGGGTCCCGACACCACAAGCCCCCTAGGCGCGGCCAGGGGGGAGGCCGTGCCTAGCAGGCTTGTGGCCTCCTGCTGGCGCCCCTCTGGTACTTATTCGGCCGGGTATTTTTTATAAATCCAGAAAAAAATCCTCGGTGATTTTCACGGCTTTTGGAGGTGCGCTGAATAGGTATCTCAAACTTGCTCCTTTTTCAGGCCAGAATTCGAGCTGTCGGCATTCTCCCTCTTCATGTGAACCTTGCAAAATAAGAGATAGAAGGCATAAGGATTGTACCGTGAAGTGTAATAACAGCCCAATAAGCGATAAGTATCAACATGAAAGCATGATGCAAAATGGACGTATCAACTCCCCCAAGCTTAGACCTCGCTTGTCCCCAAGAGAGAGAGAGGTGTCGACAAAACAAGATACGGACATGCAAACATCATGATCATAATCAGAACAGAAATAGCATCAAATCAACTCTTATGCTAAAGTGACAATTCCTTCAAAAAGTAAAGCATGGATCAAGAACCTTACCAAGAATTAGCAACCGATAGCCTTTAGTCATTGAAGTAATTGCAATTTATCACAACATCGGAAAGAGTCAAATAAGAGCTTGTAAAGCAAATCCACATACTCAATCATCTTTTCGTTCTCTACAATTGCTACAACTCACGTGGTACTCATGAGATCAAAGTTTCAGTTGGACACAGAGAAAGATAGGGGCTTATACTTTTGCCTCCCAACCATTTACCTGTAGGGTAATATCAACAATAATTATTCATGAATACTTACTTCCAAGTTGACATATGAATATAGATCTTTCCCTAGCATATGACGTTAGCCAAGATAAAGGCGAAATAAGGAGTGAAGATCACCATGACTCTTTCAAGGGCAAAAAGTAAAGGTACAAGATAGGCCCTTCGCAGAGGGAAGCAGAGGTTGTCATGCGCTTTTGAGGTTTGGATGTGCGTCCTCTTTGCGTGGAGGAACGTCACTTTATATTGCCTCCTATGATAAAGAACTTTATTATGCAGTCTGTGGCTTTTATGTCTTCCTCATCAGAGGTTCGTATAAAGCATATTTTCCACACATTAATAGATCATACATATTTAGGGAGCAGTTTTTATTGCTTGCACCGATGACAACTTACTTGAAGGATCTTATTCAATCCGTAGGTAGGTATGGTGGACTCTCATGGTAAAACTGGGTTGAAGGTTTATGGATGCACAAGTAGTATCTCTACTTGGTGCGGGAGTTTTGGCTAATATGAGGTGGAAGCAATCGTCACATGCTAAGGGATCTCTAGTCATATAACATTGTTGAGAACCAAGAGAACACAATTCCTCATGTTGTCTTCCTTGTCCAACATCTACTTCTAAGCATGCAATAGTTTAGTGAGTGTTCTCAATCATAGATGGTGTCAAAGATGATATATTTATATGTGAACCTCTCCTTCTTTATCACTTCCTATTAATTGCAACAATGACCAAGGTCTATGTTTGTGTACCCTCAACAAGTTCCAATCAACATTCTATTTATATGTGAAGCCATCACTTCCCATAAGATCATTACATGATCTGTCATGCTTTTGTTCTTTTCTCATCCTTTTGATCATGGCATGGGACAAGGCCCTTAACTAAGACGTTGTTTATTATATGGCTCACGAGCTTGAATACATCGGGGGTGACATAAAGCAAAACTCAAGCCTAAAACACTAAGAACTTTATTCTACTAGAGGAAGCGAAAACTGAAAATGAACAAACTAAAACAAAGGTAAAGGCAAAAGATGTGATGATGATACGATACCGGGGCAACTCCCCCAAGCTTGGCACAAGCCAAGGGGATTGCCCATACCCATGCTTAGTTGTCCTCCTTTGGAGGTGATGGTGGTGGAGTTGTTGTAGAGGTCTTGAACTTGTTTAATTTCCTCTTGAGCATAAAATTCGGCTCCTTCAGATCATTAATTTCCTCTTCAAGCCTCAATACCCTTTGGCATAATTCCTGCTTACTCTGCTGCAAAAGACGAGAAGGGATAAACAAAATCTTAGGCTTATTCCTTGAGTCAGGGAGGCTCGACTTCTTGAACTCCACATGTGTGTCTCCAAATTGAGGTAGGGGAGCCTCCTCCTCATCGGAACTTGTTCCTTCCTTCCCCTTGGGATCATAATATTCTTCCTTATCAGTGGTCCAACCATAATGATCCAAGTCCCCATAGACCTTGGGGTTAGCAAGGTAATAGGCCACATAGCTTTCCCCCTCTGAATCTTGAGAAGACATCTTGCCCTAAATCTGCGACAGAAAACAGGCTCGAAACGAAAACAGAAGAAAATTGCATGATACGATGGTGAGACCTTTCGGGAGAATATATAATGATTTTTTTTCAGACCAGAAGGAGTACTCCGCAAGAAAACGGAGTCCGGGAGGCACACGAGGTGGCCACAAGCCCCCCAGGCGCGGCCAGGGTGGTGGTTGATACGTCTCCAACGTATCTATAATTTTTGATGGTTTCATGCTATTATCTTGTCAAACTTTGGATGTTTTGCATGCCTTTTATATATTTTTTGGGACTAACTTATTAACTCAGTGCCAAGTGCCAGTTCCTGTTTTTTCCATGTTTTTTACCCCTTTCAGAGGAGATTTTGAAACGGAGTCCAAACGGAAGAAAGACCCCGAAAAGATTTTTTCCGGAACGGTAGAAGATCGGGAAGCTTGGGAGCCAAGGCAGGGGAGCCTTAGTGGCCCCACAAGCCCCCACCCCGCGGCCAGGGGGGTAGGCCGTGCCACCCAGGCTTGTGGGCCCCCTGAGCGCCCCATGACCTAGGGGTTGCGCCTATGAATTCTCTACAAACCCCAAAAAACCAGGAGATCATCGAAATCACTTTTCCGCCGTCGCAAACTTTTGTCTCTGCAAGATCCCATCTGGGGCACGTTCTGGTGCCCTGCCGGAGGGGCGATTCGGACACGGAGGGCTTCTCCATCAACACCATGACCTCTCCGATGATGCGTGAGTAGTTCACCATAGACCTACGGGTCCATAGCTAGTAACTAGATGGCTTCTTCTCTCTCTTGGATCTTCAATACAAAGTTCTCCATGATCTTCATGGAGATCTATCCGATGTAATCTTCTTTTGCGGTGTGTTTGTCGAGATCTGATGAATTGTGGATTTATGATCAGATTATCTATGAATCTTATTTGAGTTTCTTCTCATCTCTCTTATGCATGATTTCATATCCTTGTAATTCTCTTCGAGTTGTGGGTTTTGTTTGGCCAACTAGATCTATGATTCATGCTGGATAGCGGTCAATGTGTGGAGTAATAGTAGTAGATGCAGAAAGTGTCGTTCTACTTGTCTTTGGACGTGATGCCTATATGTATGATCATTGCCTTAGATATCGTCATGACTTTGCGCGGTTCTGTCAATTGCTCGACAGCAATTTGTTCACCCACCGTGATATTTGCTATTTTGAGAGAAGCCTCTAGTGAACACTATGGCCCCCACGGCCTACTCCACACCATATTTTCAGCCTTACATTTTTTACTACGTTGCACTTTCCGCCTTCAGATCTCACTTTGCAAACAATCTTGAAGGAATTGACAACCCCTTTGAAGCGTTGGGTGTGCTACTGCAGCAAATGACCTTCCAACGACGCCAGAAATAGGAGGGTTGCTTGATACTCCTCAGCAACGGCACCAGGAATCCTTCAGCTGCGGCTACGCCTTAATGGACTTCCTAGGCAAGTATGCAAAGGATTTCCCCCGTGGCCTTGGAGCCTTGCGTTGGTGTTCCCTCGAAGCGGAAAGGGTGATGTAGCGTAGCGGTGGTAAGTACTTCCCTCATTTTGCGAACCAAGGTATCAATCCAGTGGAGGAATATCTCAAGATCCTGCACAAACACAAAAACTTGCTCCCAACGCTATGAAGGGGTTGTCAATCCCTTACAGATTGTATGCCAAGTGAGAACTGAAAGCAACAAAGTAACAAAGCAAAGTAAAAGCGGAGGTGTAAATGATTGATGTGAATAGACCCGGGGGGCGTAGTGTTTACTAGTGGCTTCTCTCATGAAAGCGAATAGACGGTGGGTGAACAAATTACTGTCGAGCAATTGATAGAACTGTGCAAAGTCGTGACGATATCTATGCAATGATTGTTTCTATAGGCATCACGTCTGAAACAAGTAGACCGATACTTTCTGCATCTACTATTACTCCACACGTCGACCGCTATCCAGCATGCATCTAGTGTATTAAGTCCATAAGAACAGCGTAATGCATTAAGCAAGATGACATGATGTAGAGGGATGATCTCAAACCAATGATAAAAACCCCATATTTTTACCCTTGATGGCAACTACTTGATGTGTGCCTTGCTGCCCCTACTGTCACTGGGAAATGTCACCACATGGCAGAACCCAAAACCAAGCACTTCTCCCATTGCAAGAATCATAGATCTAGTTGGCCAAACAAAACCCAAGACTCGGAGAGACTTACAAGGATATCAAATCATGCATATAAGAAATCAGAAAAGACTCGAATATATATCATAGATAATCTGATCACAAATCCACAATTCATAGGATCTCGACAAACACACCGCCAAAGAAGATTACATCGGATAGATCTCCATGAAGATCATGGAGAACTTTTTATTGAAGATCCAAGAGAGAGAAGAAGCCATCTAGCTACTAACTACGGACCCGTAGGTCTGAAGTGAACTACTCACGAGTCATTGGAGGGGCGATGATGATGATGAAGAAGCCCTCCAACTCCAAAGTCCCCTCCGGCAGGGTGCCGGGAAGGGTCTCCAGATGAGATCTCGCGGAAACGAAAGCTTGCGGCAGTGGAAAAGTATTTTCGAGCTCCCCTGATTTTTTGCGGAATATTTGGGAATTTATAGGCCCAAGACCTAGGTCAGGGGCGACCAGGGAGGCCACAAGCCTGGCCACCGCCGCCTCCCCCCTGATGGCGATGTGGGGGCTTGTGGGCTCCCTCGAGCCCACCTGGCTTGGCCCAAAAGCCCCCTGGTCTTCTTCCGTTCAGGAAAAAATTATTTTGGGGTTTTTCTTCCGTTTGGACTCCGTTCCAAAATCTGATCTGAAAAGAGTAAAAAACACGGAAAAAATAGGAACTAGCACTTGGCACTGAATTAATAAGTTAGTCCCAAAAAGATATAAAAAGATACATAAAACAACCAAAGAAGACAAGATAACAGCGTGAAACCATCAAAAATTATAGATACGTTTAAGACGTATCAACCACCCCCAAGCTTAACTCCTGCTCGTCCTCGAGTAGGGAAGTGATAAGAATGAATTTTTGATGCTTTCATGCTACCTAGCATAGGTGTCCTTTGTAATTCGTCTTATGTGACGTGAATGTTCGGATCCATTAGATTCAAAACAATAGTTTGCTATTGATGTGGAAACGATAATAATTCAAGAAAACTAGCATTAACTAGGCAAATCAATGAGCTGTGGAGATGCTCATCAATAGATATTAATGTGAATGAGTAGGGATTGCCATACAATTGATGCACTAGAGCTATGAGTATGTGAAAGCTCTTAAAGAAAACTAGTGGGTGTGCATCGAACTTGCTTGCTCACGAAGACCTAAGGCAATTTTGAGGAAGCCTATCATTGGAATATAAAAGCCAAGCTATATAATGAAAATTTCCCACTAGCTATATGGTGGTGACAAAACGAGAGACTCTCAATCATGAAGATCATGGTGCTTAATACGCACAAGTGTGGAAAAAGTGGTAGCATTGTCCCCTCTCTCTTTTTCTCTCATTTTTTTATTTGGTGGGCTCTTTGGCCTCTTTTTTATGGGCTTGTTTGGCCTCTTTTATTTCCTCACATGGGACAATGCTCCATTAATTATGATCATCACAATTTCAACTCAAAACTTAGAGTAACGATGACTCTATATGGAATGCCTTCGGTAGTGTACCGTGGCAATGATCTAGCATGGCATAGACTTCAATGGAAACATCATGCTAGCTATCTTACGATCGTTCAAAGGCAAGTAGACGTGGTGGCACATGTCATGGTGGTAGTTGCATGGCAATATATCTCGGAATAACTTTGAAAAAGCCATAGTAGGTAGGTATGGTGTCTGTTTTGAGGGAGGCTAATGGTGGGTTTTGTGCACCGGCGAAAGTTGCACGACACTAAGAAGATAGTGATGGTGGAAGGTGAAAGTGCATCTAAACCAGGGACTCAACATTAGTCATGAATAACTCATATACTTGTTGCAAAAGTTTTATTAGTAATCGAAACAAAGCATTCAACGCATACTCCTAGGGCAAGGGTTGGTAGGTATAAACCATCGCGCGATCCTGACCGCCACGCAAAGGATGACAACCAATAGACTAATCATGCTCAGGTTTCATCACATAGCGGTTCACCATACGTGCATGCTACGGGAATCACTAACTTCAACACAAGTATTTCTAGATCCACAACACCTTACTAGCATGACTTCAATATTACCATAACCACAACTCAAAACTAATTGAGATGAATCAAACTTTTCTAACTATTCAATGCACATGAAGGTGGAAGTTTTCGTATTCCTTTGGATAACTACCCCTTTTGAGACTACTTTCAAAGCATAGATCAACTACCAAGGCACGCACCGTTGTGCTCTAAAAGATATAAGTGAAGCACATAGAGCAAAAGTATCTAGCTCAAAAGGTATAAGTGAAGCACATGTGAGCTGAATTGTCTACCAAAAGATATAAGTGAAGCTCGACAAAATCACGGTGTGTGCATGTCTCTCTCTCTAGGTGTGCAGCAAGGATGATTGTGACCCAACAAAAATAAAATACTCCTACGATACAAGACGCTCCAAGCAAAAACACATAACATGTGGTGAATAAAAATATAGCCCCAAGTAACGTTACCGATGGATTGAAGACGAGAGAGGGGATGCCTTCCCGGGGCATCCCCAAGCTTAGGCTTTTACGGCATCCTTGAATCTCTTGGGGTGCCTTGGGAATCCCCAAGCTTGAGCTCTTGCCACTCTTTATCTCTTTGTCCATAAGAACTTCACCCAAAACTTGAAAACTTCACAACACGAAACTTAAACAGAAACTCGTGATAACATTAGTACAAGAAAGCAAACCACCACTTCTTTAGGTACTGTAGCAAACTTAAATTCTACTTGTGCTGATGTTGGGTTACTGTCCTTTCAATCTTCCATGTCTAATACCCCCGATACTATCCATAGTTTCATCAAAATAAGCAACCAACACAACAAAAACAGAATCTGTTAACAGCAGACCAGTCTGTAGCAATCTGTATGTTTCGTATACCTCTGGTACTTCAGAAATTCTGAAAAATTACGAAAGTTTGAATAACTTGAGTAGAAATCAGTAGAAGAAAGAATCAACTCAAAAGCTCTTACAGAAACAAAATGAAAATTCTTTTCGTGAGCGGAAAGTTTCTGTCTTTTCCAGCATGACCAAACGATCATCCCCAAGACTAATCATAACGGTTTTGCTTGGCAAAAACGCAAAAAGAAACACAAAAAACACAATCATAACAGAATTATGAAAGTGTGGAAACCACAAAACAGAAAGAAAAAGGATAGATTCGTTGGGTTGCCTCCCAACAAGCGCTTTTGTTTAACGCCCTTAGCTAGGCATTGAATGATGCTCTCACAAAAGACAAGAATTGAAGCACAACGAGAGCATCCTAAAGCATGTGAAAATCATATCTAAGTATAACATACTACCTATGCATAGGCATTTTATAGGGAAACAAATTGTCAAGACAACCAATAGCTTCCATATGCAAGGAAGAAGAAAGAGACAAGAGCAATCTCAACATCACGAGAGGTGATTTGGTAACATGAAAGTTTCTACCAAAATATTTTCCTCTCTCATAGCAATTATATGTGGGATCATATTCAAATTCAAAAATATAGCTATCCCATAGGATATTCTTTTCATGATCCACATGCATCCAAAGTTTACGCTCTTCAAAAATAGTGGGGTTATCATCAAATAATGTCATGACTTCTCCAATCCCACTCTCAGTATTGTTGCAAATATCATATTCATCATGAAGTTTGAACAAATTTTCAATATCATAAAAAGATCATCACCCCAATCAAGATTAATGCAATAAGTAGTGGTCATAGCAAAACTAGCATCCCCAAGCTTAGGGTTTTGCATATTTTTAGCATGATTGTCAATAATAGGACTTATAGTGAAATCATTGCAATCATGCTTTTTCATCCAAGGAGACCTCGCGAATCACTTCATGAATTTCTTCCTCACAATTTTCAGATTCACGCATCTTACGCAAAACTCCAAAGAAATAGTCAATTTCCCTCAACTCACTAGCAATTTGTTCCACACGAGTGGGTCTCTTAAAGAGACTAGCAAGTGGATGAGGATCCATATCACTAGATTTTTAGCAAGCGAAGATGCAAGCATATTGAGGGCACATGGCACACAAGCGAACAGAAAGCAAGCGAGAGAAAAGGGTGAACGAAAAAGGCAAAGGAGAAAGGCAAATGTGAAGTGGGGGGAGGAAAACGTGAGGCAACTGGCAACAAAAGTAAATGCAAGAGAAGAGTTTGTGAGACCTACTTGGATAGATCTTGATTTCTCCTCCCCGGCAACGGCGCCAGAAATACTTCTGTTATTACAACAAAAGACCTTCCAACGGCGCCAGAAATAGGAGTGTTGCTTGATACTCCTCAGCAACAGCACCAGGAATCCTTCAGCTGCGGCTATGCCTTAATGGACTTCCTAGGCAAGTATGCAAAGGATTTCCCCCGTGGCCTTGGAGCCTTGCGTTGGTGTTCCCTCGAAGCGGAAAGGGTGATGTAGCGTAGCGGTGGTAAGTACTTCCCTCAGTTTGAGAACCAAGGTATCAATCCAGTGGAGGAGTATCTCAAGATCCTGCACAAACACAAAAACTTGCTCCCAACGCTATGAAGGGGTTGTCAATCCCTTATAGATTGTTTGCCAAGTGAGAACTGAAAGCAACAAAGTAACAAAGCAAAGTAAAAGCGGAGGTGTAAACGATGGATGTGAATAGACCTAGGTCCCGTAGTGTTTACTAGTGGCTTCTCTCATGAAAGCAAATAGACGGTGGGTGAACAAATTACTGTCGAGCAATTGATAGAACTGTGCAAAGTCGTGACGATATCTATGCAATGATTGTTTCTATAGGCATCACGTCCGAAACAAGTAGACCGATACTTTCTGCATCTACTACTATTAATCCACACGTCGACCGCTATCCAGCATGCATCTAGTGTATTAAGTCCATAAGAACAGAGTAACACCTTAAGCAAGATAACATGATGTAGAGGGATAATCTCAAACCAATGATAAAAACCCCATCTTTTTACCCTTGATGGCAACTAATTGATGTGTGCCTTGCTGCCCCTACTGTCACTGGAAAGGTCACCACATGGCAGAAACCAAAACCAAGCACTTATCCCATTGCAAGAATCATAGATCTAGTTGGCCAAACAAAACCCAAGACTCGGAGAGACTTACAAGGATATCAAATCATGCATATAAGAAATCAGAAAAGACTCAAATATATATCGTAGATAATCTGATCACAAATCCACAATTCATCGGATCTCGACAAACACACCACCAAAGAAGATTACATCGAATAGATCTCCATGAAGATCATGGAGAACTTTGTATTGAAGATATAAGAGAGAGAAGAACCAATCTAGCTACTAACTACGGACCCGCAGGTTTGAAGTGAACTACTCACGAGTCATTGGAGGGGCGATGATGATGATGAAGACGCCCTCTAACTCCAAAGTCCTCTCCGGCAGGGTGCCGGGAAGGGTCTCCAGATGAGATCTCGCGGAAACGGAAGCTTGCGGCGGCGGAAAAGTATTTTCGAGGCTCCCCTGATTTTTGCGGAATATTTGGGAATTCATAGGCCAAAGACCTAGGTCAGGGGCGGCCAGGGAGGCCACAAGCCTACCCACCGCCGCCTCCCCCTGGTGGCGGAGTGGGGGCTTGTGGGCTCCCTCGAGCCCACCTGGCTTGTCCCAAAAGCCCCTGGTCTTCTTCCGTTCGGGAAAAAAATCATTTCGGGGTTTTTCTTCCGTTTGGACTCCGTTCCAAAATCAGATCTGAAAAGAGTCAAAATCACGAAAAACACAGGAACTGGCACTTGGCACTGAATTAATAAGTTAGTCCCAAAAATATATCAAAAGATACATAAAACAACCAAAGAAGACAAGATAACAACGTGAAACCATCAAAAATTCTAGATACGTTTGGGACGTATCAGGGTGCAAGCTTGTTTGTGTTTGCACAGGTACTTTGGACTTGACGATGCCCTCCTTCTGGAGCGATACCTTGGTTCTCAAACTAAGGGAAATACTTACTGCTCCTGTGCTGCATCACCCTTTCCTCTTCAAGGGAAAAACCAACGCAAACCAGAGAAGTAACAAGAAGAATTTCTAGCGCCAAGGAAGGACTTTTGTTGCCGAAGCAGAAGAATTTCTGGCGCCGTTGCCGGGGAGGAAGATCAAGTCAAGGACTCATCCAAGTAGGTGTCGCAAACTCATCTCTTGCATTTACTTTGTTTGCCAGTTGCCTCTTGTTTTCCTCTCCCCCACTTCACCAATTTGCCTTTTTCGTTCGCCTTTCCGTTCACCCTTTTTCTCGCCTGCTCTTTGTTTGCTCGTGTGCTTGCTTGCTTGCTGAAGTAACCATGAACGAAAACACCAAACTTTGTGACTTCTCGAATACTAATAATAATGATTTTATTAGTACTCCAATTGCTCCCGCCACTAGTGCAGAGTCATACAAAATCAATGCTGCTTTGCTGAATCTTGTTATGAAAGAGCAATTCTCTGGCCTTCCTAGTGAAGATGCCGCATCCCATCTCAATACCTTCATTGAGCTTTGCGATATGCAAAATAAGAAATATGTGGATAATGATGTGATTAAATTGAAGCTTTTTTCCTTTCTCGTTTTGAGATCGCGCAAAAACTTGGTCTTCTTCTTTGCCCAAAAATAGTATCGATTCTTGGGATAAGTGCAAAGATGCTTATATATCCAAGTATTTTCCGCTGGCTAAGATCATCTCTCTCCGTAATGATATCATGAATTTCAAGCAACTTGATCATGAACATGTTGCACAAGCTTGGGAGAGAATGAAATTAATGATTAGGAATTGTCCCGCTCATGGCTTGAGCCTTTGGATGATTATTCAAATCTTTTACGCTGGCTTGAATTTCACTTCTAGAAATATCTTGGAGTCCGCCTCAGGTGTAACGTTCATGGAAATCACGTTAGGAGAAGCCACAAAGCTCTTAGACAACATCATGACGAACTACTCTCAGTGGCACACTGAAAGGTCACCTACTAGTAAGAAGGTACACGCTATAGAGGAAATTAACTCGTTGAGTGCTAAGATGGACGAGTTAATGAATTTGGTTGCTAGTAGAAGTGCTCCTTTGGATCCTAATAATATGCCTTTGTCTTCTTTGATTGAGAGTAGCAACGCTAGCTTGGACGTTAATTTTGTTGGTAGGAATAACTTTGGCAACAATAATGCTTTTAGAGGAAACTATGTTCATAGGCCTTTTCCTGGTAACTCCTCTAAGAACTTTGGCAACTCCTACAACAATACTCATGGATATTACAATAGATTACCCTCTGATCTAGAGAGTAATATCAAAGAGTTCATCAACTCTCAAAAGATTTTCAATGCATCCATAGAGGAAAAGCTACTCAAAATTGACGATTTAGCTAAGAGCGTTGATAGAATGTCTAGCTATGTTGATGCTTTGAAAGTTAGATGTGCTCCTCCCAAAATCAACATGGATGAAACTTTGAAAGCTATGCGTGTTTCCATGATTGAGAGCCAAGAAAGAACCGCCAAAATTCGTGCTAGACATGAATGGCTTAAAAAGGCGTGTTCTCGTGATGAGAATCACGAAGATCTTAAAGTGCTTGGTGTGACTCCCATTGAATCTTTGTTTTCTTGTGTCAAACCTAATGATTATGGGGCTGGATATGAATCCACTTTGGTTGAAAAGTGCCCCAATGATTCAGAGTCCATCTATCTTGATGCTAAAAGCATTGAAAGTGGAGTAGAAGATGTTAAAACTTTGAGTAGTAATGAAATTACTACCATGGATTTCAAGGAATTCAATTATGATAGTTGCTCCTTGATTGAATGCATTTCTTTGATGCAATCCATGTTGAACTCTCCACACGCTTATAGCCAAAACAAGGCCTTTACCGATCATATCGTCAAAGCTATGATAAAATCTCTTGAAAAGAAACTTGAATTGGAAGTCTCTATCCCTAGAAATCTTCATGATGAGTGGGAACCTACCATCAAAATCAAAATAAAAAACTATGAATGCAATGCTTTGTGTGATTTGGGTGCTAGTGTTTCTGCGATTCCAAAGTCTTTATGTGATGTTCTGGGTTTTAATGAGATTGAAGAGTGTTCTCTTAATTTGCATCTTGCTGATTCTACTGGCAAGAAACCCATGAGAAGGATCAATGATGTTCTTATTGTTGCAAATAGGAACTATGTACCCGTGGATTTCATTGTGCTTGACATTGATTGCAATCCTACTTGCCCTATTATTCTTGGTAGACCTTTCCTAAGGACTATCGGTGCTATCATCGATATGAAGGAAGGGAATATTAGATTTCTATTTTCTTGAAGGAAGGGCATGGAACACTTTCCTAGAAATAAATAATATTTCCTTATGAATCCATGATGAGGGCCACTTATGGTTTGAGCACCAAAGACGACGATACGTGATTCTATCGCTTTTATACCTAGCTAAGGGCGTTAAACAATAACGCTTGTTGGGAGGCAACCCAATGAATTTATATTTTTTTCTTCCTGTTTTGTTGCGTCCACACCATCACAATTCTGTTGTGATTGTGTTTTTTGTGTTTCTTTTTGTGTTTGAGCCAAGCAAAACCTTTATGACTAGTCTTGGTAATGGTTGTTTGATCTTGCTGGAAAAAGACAGAAACTTTTCGCTCACGAGATGATTTTTCATTTTTATTCAGAAAGAGCTTTGAGTTGATTCTTTTTATGCTAGTTTATATTATTTTTTCCCAGGCCGTCGTAATTTTTCAAATTTTTTGAGATACTAGAAGTATACGAAGTATACAGATTGCTATAGACTGGTCTGTTTTTGACAGATTCTGTTTTTGTTGAGTTGGTTGCTTGTTTTGATGAAACTGTGGTTAGTATCAGGGGGTACTAGCCATGGAAAAGTGAGAATACAGTAGCCCATCATCAATATAGATGGAATTCAAGTTTTCTACAGTACCAAAAGAAGTGGTAGTTTGTTTTCTTGTACTAACGTAGCACAAGTTTCTGTTTAAGTTTTGTGTTGTGAAGTTTTCAAGTTTTGGGTGATGTTCTCATGGACGATGAGATAAGGAGTGGAAAGAGCTCAATCTTGGGGATGCCCAAGGCATCCAAAGCCAAATTCAAGGACACGAAAAAGCCTAAGCTTGGGGATGCCCCGGGAAGGCATCCCCTCTTTCGTCTTCAATCCATCGGTAACATTACTTGGAGCTATATTTTTATTCACCACATGATATGTGTTTTGCTTGGAGCGTCTTATATCGTAGGAGTCTTTTCCTTTTTTTGTGTCACAATCATCCTTGTTGCACACCTTTTTGAGAGAGAGAGACATGCACTCATCGTGATTTTGCTAGAATGCTCATAGTGCTTCACTTATATCTTTTGAGCTATATACTTTTGCTCTATGTGCTTCACTTATATCTTTTAGAGCACGGCAGTGCGTGATTTGGTAGTTGTCTTATGCTATGTAAGTAGTCCCAAAAGTGATAGATACCTAAAGAGGATGCAAAAAACCTTCATCTTCATGTGCATTGAGTAGAAAGAGAAGTTTCGATTCCTCTCAATTAGTTTCGAGACGTGGATTCGGTAATATTAAGAGCTATGTTAGTAGGGTGTTGTGAATCTAGAGATACTTGTGTTGAAGTTAGTGATTCACGTAGCATGCACGTATGGTGAACCGCTATGTTAGGAAGTCGGAGCATAATTGATCTATTGATTGTCATCCTTTGTGTTGAGGTCGGGATCGCGCGATTGTTAACACCTACCAACCCTTCCCCTCGGAGTATGCGTTTAGCACTTTGTTTTGATTACTAATAAAAACTTTCGCAACAAGTATGTGAGTTCTTCATGACTAATGTGAGCCCATGGTATAGATGCACTTTCACCTTCCACCATTGCTAGCCTCTCTAGTGCAGCGCAATTCTCATCGGTGCACAAACCCACCAAATTCCTTCCTCAAAACAGCCACCATATCTACCTACTATGGCATTTTCATAGCCATTTCGAGATATACTGCCATGCAACTCCCACCGTTCGGTCTCATGACTTGTGTCGTCACTCTCATATTGCCATTGCATGATCATAAGATAGCTAGCGAGATGTTTCAACGTCATACGCCATGCTAGATCGTTGCACATCCCGGTACACTACCGGAGGCATTTCCTATGGAGTCATCATCATTGTGATCTTTGAGCTGTGAGCAAATAAAAGTGTGATGATCATCATTATTAGAGCATTGTCCCATGTGAGGAAATAAAAAAAGAGGCCAAAGAGCCCAAAAATAAAAAAAAGGAGAAAAGAAAAGAAAAGAAAAAAGAGAGGCCTAAGAGCCCAAATGAAAAAAAAGGAGAGAAAAAGAGAGAAGGGACAATGCTACTATCTTTTTCCACACTTGTGCTTCATGATAGCACCATGTTCTTCATGATTGAAAGCTTCTTGCTTTGTCAGTACGATATGCTAGTGGGAATCTTCATTATATAACTTGGCTTGTATATTCCAATGATGGGCTAGCTTCCTCAAAATTGCCCTAGGTCTTCGTGAGCAAGCAAGTTGGATGCACACCCACTAGTCCTCATTTTGAGCTTTCACATACTTATAGCTCTAGTGCATCTCTTGTATGGCAATCCCTACTCATTCACATTGATATCTATTAATGGGCATCTCCATAGCCTATTGATACGCCGAGTCAATGTGACCATCTCCTCCCTTTTTGTCTCACAACCACCACCACACTCTATTCCACCTATAGTGCTATATCCATGGCTCGCGCTCATGTATTGCCTGATAGTTATAAAAGGTTTGAGAAAGTAAGAGTGCGAAAACAATTACTTGGCCAATACCGGGGTTGTGCATGATTTACATTAGTTGTGTGAGGATGATGGATCATAGCCAGACTATATGATTTTGTAGGGATAACTTTCGTTGGCCTTGTTATTTTGAAAGTTCATGATTACTTTGCTAGTTTGCTTGAAGTATTACTGTTTTCATGTCAATAGCAAACTATTGTTTTGAATCTTACGGATCTGAACATTCCTGTCACGTGAAAGAAGTTGCAAAGGACAACTATGCTAGGAAGCATTCCACATCAAAAATTCGTTCTTTATCACTTCCCTACTCGAGGACGAGCAGGAGTTAAGCTTGGGGATGCTTGATACGTCTCCAACGTATCTATAATTTTTGATGGTTTCATGCTATTATATTGTCTAACTTTGGATGTTTTGCATGCCTTTTATATATTTTTGGGACTAACTTATTAACTCAGTTCCAAGTGCCAGTTCCTATTTGTTCCATGTTTTGACCCCTTTTAGAGGAGATTTTGAAACGGAGTCCAAACGGAAGAGAATCCCCGAAAAGATTTTTTCCGGAATGGAAGAAGATCGGGAAGCTTGGGAGCCAAGGCAGGGGAGCCTCATGGGCCCCACAAGCCCCCACCCCGCGGCCAAGGGGGTAGGCCGTGCCACCCAGGCTTGTGGGCCCCCTGAGCGCCCCCTGACCTAGGGGTTGCGCCTATAAATTCCCTAAAAATCCCAAAAAAACCAGGAGATCATCGAAATCACTTTTCTGCCGCCGCAAGCTTCTGTCTCCGCAAGATCCCATCTGGGGCACGTTCTGGTGCCCTGCCGGAGGGGATATTCGGACACGGAGGGCTTCTCCATCAACACCATGACGTCTCCGATGATGCGTGAGTAGTTCACCATAGACCTACCGGGTCCATAGCTAGTAACTAGATGGCTTCTTCTCTCTCTTGGATCTTCAATACAAAGTTCTCCATGATCTTCATGGAGATCTATCCGATGTAATCTTCTGTTGCGGTGTGTTTGTTGAGATCCGATGAATTGTGGATTTATGATTAGATTATCTATGAATCTTATTTGAGTTTCTTCTGATCTCTCTTATGCATGATTTCATATCCTTATAATTCTCTTCGAGTTGTGGGTATTGTTTGGCCAACTAGATATATGATTCTTGCAATGGGAGAAGTGCTTGGTTTTGGGTTCATACCGTGAGGTGACCTCACCCAGTGACATAACGGGTAGCGAGGCACGCATCGTGTTGTTGCCATCAAGGGTAAAAAGATGGGGTTTTCATCATTGGTTTGAGATTATCCCTCTACATCATGTCATCTTGCTTAAGACGTTACTCTGTTCGTCATGAACTCAATACACTAGATGCATGCTGGATAGTGGTTGATGTGTGGAGTAATAGTAGTAGATGCAGAAAGTATCGGTCTACTTGTCTCGGACGTGATGCCTATATGTATGATCATTGCCTTAGATATCGTCATGACTTTGTGCGGTTCTATCAATTGCTCGACAGTAATTTGTTCACCCACCGTGATATTTGCTATTTTGAGAGAAGCCTCTAGTGAACACTATGGCCCCCAGGGTCTACTCCACACCATATTTTCAGCCTTACACTTTTTACTTCGTTGCATTTTCCGCCTTCATATCTCACTTTGCAAACAATCTTGAAGGGATTGACAACCCCTTTGAAGCGTTGGGTGCAATCTTGTTTGTGTTTGCACAGGTACTTTGGACTTGATGAGGCCCTCCTTCTGGACCGATACCTTGGTTCTCAAACTGAGGGAAATACTTACTGCTCCTGTGCTGCATCACCCTTTCCTCTTCAAGGGAAAAAACCGACGCAAACCACATAAGTAACAAGAAGAATTCCTAGCGCCAAGGAAGGACTTTTGTTGCCGCAGTTGTGGCCCGCGCCTGGCAGGCTTGTCGCCTCCTCGTGCGCTTTCCGGACTACTTCAAAATTTTCTGTTTTTTCAAAAATTCCAAAACGGAGAAAAATTCCTACTGGAAAAGTTTTGGAGTCTGTTTACTTACCGAATCACATACCTCTTCGTTTTCGGAGTCTGAAACTGGCTGATAAATATCCCTTAGGTACTCCTCCGGAGTTATGGTATTAATAATATTGCTTTCAACATTTATGGGAGTACCTGAGATATAATGCTTGATTCTCTGCCCATTTACCACTCTCGGACAATTACCTTCCGTGTTGTTGATCTTGATAGCACCGGAACGATATACTTCCTCAACAATGTAAGGACCTTCCCATTTAGAGAGAACCTTGCGTGCAAAAAATCTTAAACGAGATTTATATAGCAAGACGTAATCACCTACATTGAAGTCACGCTTTTGTATCCTTTTATCATGCCACCTTTTAACCTTTTCTTTGAACAACTTGGCATTCTCATATGCCTGAGTTCTCCATTCATCAAGTGAGCTAATATCAAATAACCTCTTCTCACCAGCAAGTTTGAAATCAAAGTTGAGCTCTTTGATTGCCCAATAAGCCTTATGCTATAGCTCAAGAGGTAAATGACATGCTTTGCCGTAAACCATTTTGTACGGGGACATGCCCATGGGATTCTTATAGGAAGTTCTATAAGCCCACAGTGCATCATCGAGCTTCTTAGACCAATTCTTTCTAGACCTGTTGACAGTCTTTTGTAGAATTAGTTTAATCTCTCTATTGCTTAGCTCTACTTGACCACTGGACTGAGGGTGATAGGGGGACGCAATTCTATGGTTGACATCGTACTTAGCAAGTGTTTTACGGAAAGCACCATGAATGAAATGTGAACCACCGTCAATATCTAGGGACTCCAAATCTAGGGAAAATAACTTCTTTAAGCATCATGATAGAGGTGTTGTGATCAGCACTACTAGTTGGGATAACTTCTACCCACTTAGTGACGTAATCAATAGCAACTAGGATATGAGTATACATGTTGGATTTTGAAAAAGGTCCCATATAATCAAAGCCCCAAACATAAAATGGTTCAATGACAAGTGAATAATTCATAGACATTTCCTGACGTTTACTGATATTACCTATTATTTCACATTTGTCACAAGACAAGACAAACTTACGGGCATCCTTGAAGAGAGTGGGCCAATAGAAACCTGATTGCAATACCTTGTGTGCAGTTATATCTCCCGCATGGTGTCCTCCGTAAGCCTCGGAGTGACACTTCTGTAGGATCTGTCCTTGTTCATGTTCAGGTACACAACGTCTAATAACACCATCTACTCCTTCCTTATAAAGGTGATGATCATCCCAGAAGTAATGTCTCAAATCAAAGAAGAATTTCTTCTTTTGCTGGTATGTGAAACTAGGTGGTATATATTTGGCAATGATATAATTTGCATAATCAGCATACCATTCTCCAACCTAGACAGGTTATCTGCTACGGGGTCATCAAGAAAACTATCATCAATAGGTTGTGGGTCATCAAGAACATTCTCCAACCTAGACATGTTATCTGCTACGGGGTTATCAGCACCCTTCTTGTCGACAACATGCAAATCAAATTCTTGTAGCAAGAGAACCCATCTGATAAGTCTAGGTTTAGCGTCTTTCTTCTCCATTAGGTACTTAATAGTAGCGTGATCAGTGTGAATAGTGACTTTGGAATCAACTATGTAAGATCTGTACTTTTCACATGCAAACACGACTCCTAAAAATTCCTTTTCCATAGTAGCATAGTTTGTTTGGGCACTATCTAGAGTTTTACTAGCATAGTGAATAACATTCAACTTCTTATCAACTCTTTGCCCTAGGACAACACCAACAGCATAATCACTAGCTCACACATGATTTCAAAAGGTAAGTTCCAATCAGGTGATTGAACAATTGGTGCAGTTATCGAGGCCTTCTTAAGTATTTCGAAGGCTTCCTCACAATCATCGTCAAAAACAAAAGGAATATCCTTTTGCAAGAGATTGGTAAGAGGCCTAGAAATCTTAGAGAAGTCTTTAATGAACCTTTTACAGAAACCAGCATGACCAAGGAAACTTCTTATACCTTTGATATCTGTGGGGCATGGCATTTTCTCGATTGCATCAACCTTAGCCTTATCGACTTCAATACCTCTTTCAGAAATTTTATGTCCTAAGACGATGCCTTCATTAACCATAAAGTGGAACTTCTCCCAATTCAAGACAAGGTTGGTGTCTTTACATCTCTGCAAGACTAGATCAAGGTTACTGAGGCAATCATCAAAAGAAGACCCGTAAACGGACAAGTCATCCATGAAAACCTCAACAATCTTTTCACAAAAGTCAGAGAATATAGCCATCATGCATCTTTGAAAGGTGGCAGGTGCATTACATAAGCCAAAATGCATACGTCTATAAGCAAAGGTACCGAAAGGGCAGGTGAAAGTGGTTTTCTCCTGATCAGATTGTGCAATAGGTATTTGGGAGAAACCAGAATAACAATCTAGAAAGCAGAAGTGTGTGTGTTTAGACAGTCTTTCTAGCATTTGGTCGATAAAAGGCAAAGGGTAATGATCTTTTCTAGTGGCCTTATTCAATTTCCTAAAGTCGATCACCATCCTATAGACAGTAATAATCCTGTGTGGGATCAATTCATCCTTATCATTAGGGACAACGGTAATACCTCCCTTCTTAGGGACGCAATGCACCGGACTCACCCAATCACTATGAGCAACATGATAGACAATACCTGCTTCCAGAAGCTTTAGTATTTCTTTACTTACTACCTCTTTCATCTTAGGATTTAATATCCTTTGATGATCAGCAACTGGTTTGGAATCAGGATCGGTTTTAATCTTGTGCTGGCATAGAGTGGGACTAATGCCCTTAAGATCATCAAGAGTATATCCAATAGCAGCATGATGCTTCCTCAGAGTTTTTAGTAATTTCTTTTCTTCATGCTCTGAGAGGCTAGCACTAATAATAACGGGATATATCTCTTTTTCATCAAGATAAGCATACTTAAGAGTATCAGGTAGCTGTTTAAGCTCGAACATAGGATCACCCTTTGGTGGGGTGGATCACCAAGCAGTTCAACAGGCAAGTTATTCTTAAGGATAGGATATTGTTCAAAGTCAACTCTATCTATCTCATCCATTTTGTCCATATGCATATCATTTTCATGCTCAAGCAAGTATTGCTCTAAAGGATCAGTAGGAGGCACGACAATAGAAGCTAGGGCAATAGTTTCATCCTTACTAGGCAACTCTCTTTCATGAGGTTGTTTACCAAACTTGGAGAAATTGAACTCATGTGACACACCTTCAAAGCCAACAGTGACAGTTTGCTTCTCACAGTCAATATGAGCATTGACCATATTAAGAAAAGGTCTGCCAAATATGATGGGACAAAATCTATCTTGTGTGGTAGCAAGAACGAGGAAATCAGCAAGATACTTTGTTTTATCACACAAGACTTCAACATCCCTAACAATTCCCACAGGGCAGACAGTATCTCTATTGGCAAGCTGAATAGTGACATCAATGGGCTCTATCTCGACAGGTGCAATTTCGTCTTTAATTTCATCATATAAGGATTGAGGTATTGCACTAACACTAGCACCCACATCACATAAACCATGATAACAATGATCTCCTATCTTTACGGAAACATCAGGTGTAGCGACCCGACTCAAGACGAGTCAAGCCTCTGTGTTTCTGTGCCATCCCTGGATCAGTATGCTGGCACACACAGTACATCAATGATGTATCAAAGTGCAATCACATGTAAATAGCGTAAAACTGATATATACCTTAATTATCTCAGCGGAAGCGGTCAAGGGAGTGGAGTCCCAATAAACGCCAACGGCAAGTTGGGTGTAGACCGTAACCCTGAATCGTACTCTTACTCGTCGAAGAAAAAAATATCTGCAACATAAGACGTTGCAGCGGTGTAGGTCAGCATATTGAATATGTCGGCAAGTCACATATGAGAGGGGGTAAAATATCATCTATACTATATGCATATTTGGCAGGTGGGGCTGTAAGTTTTAGCGAAAAGCAAGTTTTCTCCTACATCAAGAGAGGGCTAAAAGCAAAATGTTACTACATTGTTGGTTGTTAACGAGATGGTTCCACCAACCAATTCTCGTACCCATGTTGTCAATAATACCCACATCAATATTATTATTTGTCTTGAGAATTTCAGATAAGTTCAGTTCCTTTGGCTCAAGTTGTCCATGACCGTGGACACGGCTAATCGATTAGGTTTGAGTACTCTGCAGAGTTTTGCACACGTTCCCCACAAGATTTGATCGCCTCCGTGTATGTCCTCGCACTTCAGGGTGTTTGAAGACCGGATGATCAAAACATGGTCTTTCAACGGGTCCCTCTGAATCCCTGTCGGTGCCCATCATTCCTACCGTTCTTCTACATATGCTAGCACCGCCTGTCCAGAGTCGCCGCATTGCCCAACCAAGCCAGAGCCCATAATGACTTGTGGCTGTGCAGGTAAGCCTTGGGTCTTGAAAATATCCGTCCGTCTCTTTGAGCCTGGGTGAAGCTTTCCGCAGGATGACATGGCCTCTCCAGCATCCCGGGCATCCACTGGGTTCTCCAGGGAACCAATCAACCGTCCTTCACCTAGAGTTGCATTGCGTCCGAGGTCTTGAAAATCTTGTCTTAGCCGGTCTTGATTATTTAATCAACCTCTCATCACTCGTAATATACACTCAACCGATAATCCGTCTACTCAAGCATAGCATTAAGAAATTGTCGTCCCGGGGCCAAGTATCGGGGTTGTTGTGTGCCTACCACATGATACTACAATCTATACTAAAATTTCCAAGTACCTAAGCAGCATGCAATTGGGCATAGGATGGTAGAACTACAATGCATAAAACATAGGTGATAGTATGATCAAAGTGACTTGCCTGGTGATGTTGACGAAGAAGAATTTTCGTTCTCGGGAAATACGTGATAGAACTATTCGTCACTCTCCGATGAAATCTATATAATCAAACATAGTATTCACATAAGCACTCACACTAGCAATCATTCTAGCAATCAATTAGAAAACAGCAATAAAAGTTGATGCAATCAAAAATCAATAAGAGAGAGCGGATGAAAATCCAAAGGAAACTTCAAAGAAGCTAGGAAGCCTTCTACTACATCAAACACTATATAGTTTTTGTTCTAACTGAAAATAAAACACTAAAATAGAAAAGATAACAGAAAACAAAATATAAAATAACTAAGATAACAGAAGTAAAATTTACAAAACAATATTATTTTATAAGTATTGTCAAAATAGGAAATCAAACTAGCAATGCAATCAATTCCCAAGTTAGTATAGAACTAGAATTGATTCCATGCAAACAAATAAGAATAAATAAAATAAAATTTTGTTGTTGTTGAAAAGTTACTGGTAAATATCAGAAAACAAAATATAACTTGTCACAATTACAAAAAAAAACAAATTAAGAACAATTAATACAAAAGAAATAGCAAGAAAACAAAAAAGGCTAAAACAAAATCTGTTTTTCTTAAAACCCTAAGTAAAAATATTTAAAAAAAATTGAAACTTAAAGTACTGAAAGATATGATCAATAGGAAGCAGCAGCAAAAATAATCAAATTAAAAGCTATTTTTAAACTCCCGGAATAAGCAAAACAAGCTTTAATTCAAATCTGATCTAACTCAATTTTTATAATCCAAACATAGACAAATTATATATCTGCGGAAACTGCATAAAATTTGTGATCCAACGCAAAAAGAATCACCTAATTCGAAGTTATAGACTAATAGATATGAATTTTATAAGATTGCAATTTTCTGAAAAAACTGCAATACGGGATTTCGTGAATCTCACCGTGGCTGACACAGAGGAAGAACTCCGGCGAGGTGGCTGCTCCGGCGAGGTGGGGAGGTCGCCGGCGGGGAGGGGGAACGGCAGAGGGGGTCCTGGGCGTTCTTCTGTTCGGCTCCTCGCACGAACAACAATGGTGGGGGCGCCGTGGCTACGGGCAGGGAGAGGGCGAGCTGATGGGGAAAATGGATGGAGGAGAGGAGGGGTGTTCTTATAGGGGTGGTGGGAGGCTCGGGAAGGAAGTGTAGCCCGCGAATCGGGGGAGGGAAGCTTCCTGGGAAGCTTGTGCCATGGCCACAAAAGGAAGCTCGTGAGGAGGAAGAAGAAGGTGGGATTGGGCCAGATTGGTTTCCTAACGTGGCCCAAGTACATTCCTAAAATAAGATATCTCTTTCCCTTTTTATTAAAACAGGAATTAATAGATTAAAAGGAAATAGAATATCCTCGGAATATAGGGGTATAATATATTAAAATTTTCAGAAAAATAAATCCAAAAAGATGGGCATTTTTCCACTATCAAAATAAATACTTCAAAAAAAATGTTTTTTAGAAAATCCCTAAATTGGTTTATTTTCTTTTTGCAAATATTTTTCAAATAAACCTTGGGTTTTATGGTCCAAATATTTCAAAGGAATATCCCTGGTTTGGAGGGTCATGTTCCTCCTCTCTTTCTTGCTTGGCAAGAATTATTTTCGGGGTATTTCTCGGGGAAGAAAAATATAGAAGCAAGGGCAAATATTTGAAAGGATTCAAATGCAAACTCCGTTCAAATTCTTTATAGTTGAAGAAGTCATGTCATCTTCTCTCATTGCTTTTAATTGGATGAATTTGAATTTACCGGAGAAGGGGAAAGTCATTTTATTCCCTCTCATTCAATTTTTTTTGAAAAGTTTCAAATTTCACACAAGTTTCAATCACTCAAGCAAACAAACAAACAATCAATCTAATTATTTTAACATTCCAAAATTTGGGATGTTACAAACCTACCACACTTAAAATGAATCTCGTTCTCGAGATTCGAAGAGGCTAGAAAGAAAGGTTAGGGTTTGGGGGTCTTCTAACAAAGCCAATCTCCGGCAAGGTGGGATGCTACCACACTTAAAATGAGAGATACGGGTCCCTCAAAATGCTTTAACGATTCCTCTGGGGTTTTGGCAACTGTCATCGCACAGTCTTCATATTAAATCCTTTGGTGATGCTCTCCCGTTGATATAAGCTTCTTCCGTCACTGGGTCTTCTTAACTGACAGTCTCGTGGTCAATTCTAAATAACATATCGATGGTTCTCATGGTGGTCTACCATTTGTGGTTATCCTGCAGAGAGAGGGGTCTTGGTTTCATTCTCACCGTAAAATTTCCTACGTGTGACAACAAGTGCCATGTACATGGGGCTTTCCTAGTACCATTCTAAGGCTTAAACAAAAGCTTCAAAGAACGTCGTCTCTCTATATGGGTAAGTCTCTCAGATTTACCATTCCGAATAGCAAGATAAATGATAAGAGTAAGTCGTCATGGTGATCAATCCATTCCGCACCCAAATCATTTCTCTGTATAAGGTTTAGCGAATCTCGCATTCTAACACTTGGGCATCCTCACAAGCGTTGCAGAATTTCTCTTGTCCACGAACAAAGTTCGGATAATCCATTGGTTATGCAAGCTGAACGAAACATCTATCGTATCTTCACAACTCTCAGGTTTTCGTATGCTCCTAAGAAAACGTTTGCTGATCCATCATAGCTTCTTCCATAAATCATATGCATTTCATAATCAATCCTTTGTTACATCCTTAATTTATCCTCAAAAACTCCAATTCAAAAGTACTCTATTACAAATGCTGCCATCCACATTGTTCGGTATGGTCGAGCATTTCTGCCAACTTTATTCATGTGCCTCTCTTGGAGGTACTTTAGTTCCACTCGAATTTTCCGAGGTGCTCCTTGAAATCATCCATCTTTTGCTTCATCATGGTGGTCATGAGATTCATCTCCATCATTTCCGCACGTACTTCACTCAGGTATTCCTGGGTATGACGGAGTCTTGCTTCAAGTATTTCTCCGATCTGACGTATGGCTTCCATGGCAGCTTCACGAACTGCATCAAAGAAGGTTGCTCGTGGTACACGTGAAATGAAAAAGTATTGCCCCATGGTCTTTGGACAAACTCCTTTCACATGGTGGAGGTGTACTTCCACGTACTCCATTTTCCATGAATGGGTAGCCTTTGTAGACTGTATCTCCTTCAAGATGAATGTGCTTCATCATGTCCTTCAGGATTTTCGGGTAATCATGATCACTGGTCAGGGTCATGATCGTTTCTGGGCCCTTGAGGAATGACTCGTAGAGAGTTGTCATCTGCAGGTGTCAGTAAATAGGTACTCAGAGGATTGTATGTGTCTCCTTGGTAATCATGGTACATTCCTACTCAATGGATCCTGTGGGTTTACCGATTACTACCACACTTAAATGAATTATACTCATGCCTGCATAGACCATATTTTCTCATATCCTCATAATGTTCAGAGATCTTTGCTCGTAGAGAAACAACGCATATATTTTCAACATACGCAATCATGAGACAATAAATTCCATTAATTCATGATGTTACTACAATCTTAGGGACTTCTGTTACAGAAATTTCACTCCATGATCTCATGAAAAACAAGAGTGCTTCAGATTACACTTATGGCCATGGTCAAAACTGAACTACTCCATTCTAGCTTTCTTCCTTTGCGGACAATCGTTAGCAAAATGTACTGCTTCCCGGCAACGAAAGCAAATGAGTTCTGACAAGTCTCGAGGCTTCTTAGCTTCTGTTTTTGCTCCTTGGATTCCCGGCTTCCTTCCTGAGCACATGTATTTGTGGTGGCCAAATTTCATACACTTGTAACATCTGACATGACTCAGGTCTTTGTCTGCAGAGATTTGGTTCTTCCGAGGGTACTTTTTCTTCTTTCCAGACTCCTTCATCTTGGCCAGTTCTTCTATTTCAAGTGGATCAAACTCCACTTCTTCCGTCGGGAAGTATCCCAGATACTCTTGGCTTCTCTTCATGCAGTCCTGTGAATAATGTCTTTCTTCTCCACATGAGTAGCATGCATTGGAGAAAAATCTGGTCAGGCCTTGTCCATCAGGGTCTTCAATATTTTCAATCATCAATGGTTCTTCTAGAATCTTCTTCTTGAGGGTTTCCTTCACTGCATCCTTCTGCTGCTTGACAACTTGTTGCACCTTGGGGTAAATGTGACACTGAGCTGGGTAGTGGGTGGTTCCCTCACAAAGGAAACAAGTCACCTGACTACTTGGGCACTCCTCAGCTGGGTGATTTTCTTCACAATGAGTGCATCCATCCGTGTGTTCTTCCTGGGTGTGTCCTATTTCTCCACAGATCTTGCATGCACAAGTCTTCTCCTTCGGATTATCATAGCCCTTCTGAATGAGACGGGATCTTAAGAGGGTCTTCTTGAATTCTTCCCAACTTTCTGCTCCACTAAATCCTTGTATGGCATGATGCATTTTCCACTAGATAGCAGCACTTTGGGTAAAGTACTTGAGAGCGTGTTCCACTTCATACTTCCTTGAGATCAAGTTGCTCCCGAAGTGGTTCTCCATGTTCTGAATCCATATCTCAGCTTCCAGCTGGGTCATTGGTCCTGAGACTACAAGTCCAGCTTCATACTCCATCTGGTAGGGTTGAGGTTTTGGGGATGAGACGGGTAAGAGAGGGAGGGAGATACACGCAATACAAACAATATTTTCGAGAATAGGTTTTATTTGTGGCCATCGGAAAACACACACCAAAGACGGCTCACAATTCATCGTATCTAACGTGGTATATAACAGGGGTTTGGACTTCTAATGGTCATATAATTATTCGGACACTTCAGGGTCTTCGAGTTCTTCGGGTCTTGAGAGTCTACTGTTGGTGTAGCTTCAATTGCATGATGAACTCCTCTTTACTTTGAAGTAGAACTCCGTTGATTCTTCATGAGGTCAAAGGGGTAAGGGGATTGTATAACTATTTGAGGTGAGAGAGAACATTTGATGAAATCAGAAGAGATGAGAAGTGAAAGGTGTTTTCGAAAATAAGATTTTTGAGAGATCCTATCCCAAGAAATTTCCAGTTTCTAGGGGTCACGTCCTATAGTCAACATGTGCTCTGATACCATTTCTGTAGCGACCCGACTCAATATGAGTCAAGCCTCTGTGTTTCTGTGCCATCCCTGGATCAGTATGCTGGCACACACAGTACATCAATGTATATATCAAAGTGCAATAACATGTAAATAGCGTAAAACTGATATATACCTTAATTATCTCAGCGGAAGCGGTCAAGGGAGTGGAGTCCCAATAAACACCAACGTCAAGTTGGGTGTAGACCGTAACCCTGAATCGCACTCTTACTCGTCGAAGAAAAATATCTGCAACATAAGACGTTGCAGCCGTGTAGGTCAGCATATTGAATATGTCGGTAAGTCACATATGAGACGGGGTAAAATATCATCTATACTATATGCATATATGGCAGGTGGGGCTGTAAGTTTTAGCGTAAAGCAAGTTTTCTCCTACATCAAGAGAGGGCTAAAAGCAAAATGTTACTACATTGTTGGTTGTTAACGAGATGGTTCCACCAACCAATTCTCGTACCCATGTTGTCAATAATACCCACATCAATATTATTATTTGTGTTGAGAATTTCAGATAACTTCAGTTCCTTTGGCTCAAGTTGTCCATGACCGTGGACACGGCTAATCGATTAGGTTTGAGTACTCTGCAGAGTTTTGCACACGTTCCCCACAAGATTTGATCGCCTCCGTGTATGTCCTCGCACTTCAGGGTGTTTGAAGACCGGATGATCAAAACATGGTCTTTCAATGGGTCCCTCTGAATCCCTGTCGGTGCCCATCCATTCCTACCGTTCTTCTACATCTGCTAGCACCGCCTGTCTAGAGTCGCCGCGTTGTCTAACCAAGCCAGAGCCCATAATGACTTGTGGTTGTGCAGGTAAGCCTTGCGTCTTGAAAATATTCGTCCGTCTCTTTGAGCCTGGGTGAAGCTTTCCGCAGGATGACATGGCCTCTCCAGCATCCCGCGCATCCACTGGGTTCTCCAGGGAGCCGATCAACCGTCCTTCACCCAGAGTTGCATTGCGTCCGAGGTCTTGAAAATCTTGTCTTAGTCGGTCTTGATTATTTAATCAACCTCGCATCACTCGTGATATACACTCAACCGATAACTCGTCTACTCAAGCATAGCATTAAGAAATTGTCGTCCCGGGGCCAAGTATCGGGGTTGTTGTGTGCCTACCACATGATACTACAATCTATACTAAAATTTCCAAGTACCTAAGCAGCATGCAATTGGGCATAGGATGGTAGAACTACAATGCATAAAACATAGGTGATAGTATGATCAAAGTGACTTGCCTGGTGATGTTGACGAAGAAGAATTTTCGTTCTCGGGAAATACGTGATAGAACTATTCGTCACTCTCCGATGAAATCTGTATAATCAAACATAGTATTCACATAAGCACTCACACTAGCAATCATTCTAGCAACCAATTAACAAACAGCAATAAAAGTTGATGCAATCAAAAATCAATAAGAGGGAGCCGATAAAAATCCAAAGGAAACTTCAAAGAAGCTAGGAAGCCTTCTACTACATCAAACACTATATAGTTTTTGTTCTAACTGAAAATAAAACACTAAAATAGAAAAGATAACAGAAAACAAAATATAAAATAACTAAGATAACAGAAGTAAAATTTACAAAACAATATTATTTTATAAGTATTGTCAAAATAGGAAATCAAACTAGCAATGCAATCAATTCGCAAGTTAGTATAGAACTAGAATTGATTCCATGCAAACAAATAAGAATAAATAAAATAAAATTTTGTTGTTGTTGAAAAGTTACTGGTAAATATCAGAAAACAAAATATAACTTGTCACAATTACAAAAAAAACAAATTAAGAACAATTAATACAAAAGAAATAGCAAGAAAACAAAAAAGGCTAAAACAAAATCTGTTTTGCTTAAAACCCTAAGTAAAATATTTAAAAAAAAATTGAAACTTAAAGTACTGAAAGATATGATCAATAGGACGCAGCAGCAAAAAGAATCAAATTAAAAACTATTTTTAAACTCCCGGAATAAGCAAAACAAGCTTTAATTCAAATCTGATCTAACTCAATTTTTATAAATCCAAACATAGACAATTATATATCTGCGGAAACTTCATAAAATCTGAGATCCAATGCAAAAAGAATCACCTAATTCGGAATTATAGACTAATAGATATGAATTTTATAAGATTGCAATTTTCTGAAAAAACTGCAATACGGGATTTCGTGAATCTCACCGTGGCTGACACAGAGGAAGAACTCCGGCGAGGTGGCTGCTCCGGCGAGGTGGGGAGGTCGCCGGAGGGGAGGGGGAACGGCGGAGGGGGTCCTGGGCGTTCTTCTGTTCGGCTCCTCGCACGAACAACAATGGTGGGGGCGCCGTGGCTACGAGCAGGGAGAGGGCGAGCTGATGGGGAAAATGGAAGGAGGAGAGGAGGGGTGTTCTTATAGGGGTGGTGGGAGGCTCGGGAAGGAAGTGTAGCCCGCGAATCGGGGGTGGGAAGCTTCCTGGGAAGCTTGTGCCATGGCCACAAAAGGAAGCTCGTGAGGAGGAAGAAGAAGGTGGGATTGGGCCAGATTGGTTTCCTAACGTGGCCCAAGTACATTCCTAAAATAAGATATCTCTTTCCCTTTTTATTAAAATAGGAATTAATACGATTAAAAGGAAATAGAATATCCTCGGAATATAGGGGTATAATATATTAAAATTTTCAGAAAATAAATCCAAAAAGATGGGCATTTTTCCACTACCAAAATAAATACTTCAAAAAAAATGTTTTTTAGAAAATCCCTAAATTGGTTTATTTTCTTTTTGCAAATATTTTTCAAATAAACCTTGGGTTTTATGGTCCAAATATTTCAAAGGAATATCCCCGGTTTGGAGGGTCATGTTCCTCCTCTCTTTCTTGCTTGGCAAGAATTATTTTCGGGGTATTTCTCGGGGAACAAAAATATAGAAGCAAGGGAAAATATTTGAAAGGATTCAAATGCAAACTCCGTTCAAATTCTTTATAGTTGAAGAAGTCATGTCATCTTCTCTCATTGCTTTTAATTGGATGAATTTGAATTTACCGAAGAAGGGGAAAGTCATTTTATTCCCTCTCATTCAAATTTTTTTGAAAAGTTTCAAATTTCACACAAGTTTCAATCACTCAAGCAAACAAACAAACAATCAATCTAATTATTTTAACATTCCAAAATTTGGGATGTTACATCAGGCGTGCCAACAACAGGCCTATGTTTGTCTCTAGCGTGTGGTTTAGCAATTCTAGCAGCATCTTCACAGAAGTGAATATCATGGCCATCAACATTGTTGGACTGGAGATCTTTGATAATAGCAATGCTAGGTTCAACTCTAATTTTCTCAAGGGGTGTAGGTGTTCTAATATAGCGCCTACGTATCATAGTTGAAGCTTTAGAATGATCCTTTATCCTAACAGGGAAAGGTGGTTTCTCAATGTAAGCACTAGGAACAATAGGATCATTATAGGCAATGACTCTTTCTTCAACTGGATTGGGTTTAACTGCATTGACTTTTAAGGGAGGATAATAATTAAACCACTTCTCTTTGGGGAGATCAATATGAGCAGCAAATGATTCACACAATGAAGCTAGAGTCAAGTCGATACTTAGCGCTAAAATCACAAAAGTATTAGTTTCGACAAAGGATTTAACTCAATCAAACTTTAAATTCATACCTGACTCCTTACTTTCATCAAGCTCCCAATCTTTAGAGTTCCATTTAATTATTTCCAACAAATTCCATTTGAAGTCAATATCTCTCTTCATAAAAGAACCGGTACAAGAAGTGTCAAGCATGGTGCGATCATCATGAGAAAGCTGAGCATAGAAGTTCTGAATGATAGTTTCTCTCGAGAGCTCATGGTTGGGGCATCAATATAACATTGATTTAAGCCTCCCCCAAGCTTGAGCGATGCTTTCTCTGTCACGAGGCCAAAAATTATAAATACAATTCCGATCACGATGTACTAGATGCATAGGATAAAACTTTTGATGAAATTTCAACCGATTGTAGTTCCATGATCCAGTATCATCACATAGCCTATACCATATCAACGCCTTATCCCTCAAAGAAAAGGGAAAGACCTTCTTCTTGACCTCATCCTCGGGAAAACTTGCAAGCTTAAATAAACCACAAACTTCATCTACATAGATTAGATGCAAGTCTGGATGTGATGTTTCATCTCCTGTAAAAGGATTAGCCAGCAATTTCTCAAGCATACCCGAAGGAAATTCATAGCAAATATTTTCAGTAGGTGCAGCAGGTTGAGGAGCAATTTTCTGTGATTCTGTTCAAGGTGAAGATACCCCGAACAAGCCCCTCAAAGGATTAGTTTCCATAGTGACAAGTGACAATAAACTTCAGCACACTATACAAATGTTTCCTTACCAATTTCCACTTACCAAAGGCGCTTCACTCCCCGGCAACGGCGCCAGAAAAGAGTCTTGATGATCCACAAGTATAGGGGATTTATCGTAGTCCTTTCCATAAGTAAGAGTGTCGAGCCCAATGAGGAGCAAAAGGATCTGACAAGTGGTTTTCAGCAAGGTATTCTCTGCAAGCACTGAAATTATCGGTAACAAGTAGTTGTGTGACAAGATGATTCGTAGCAAGCAGCAAGTAACAAAAGTAACAATGGTGCAGCAAAGTGGCCCAATCCCTTTTGTAGCAAGGGACAAGCCTGGACAAACTCTTATAGGAGGTAAAACGCTCCCGAGGACACATGGGAATTTCTGTCAAGCTAGTTTTCATCATGTTCATATGATTCGCGTTCGCTACTTTGATAGTTTGATATGTGGATGGACCAGCGCTTGGGTACTGCCCTTACTTGGACAAGCATCCCACTTATGATTAACCCCTCTCGCAATCATCCGCAACTACGAGAGAAGAATTAAGACAAAGTCTAACCATAGCATTTAACTAGTGGATCCAATGCAGCCCCTTACGAAGCAACGCATAAACTAGGGTTTAAGCTTCTCTCACTCTAGCAACCCATCATCTACTTACAACTTCCCAATGCCTTCCTCTAGGCCCAAATAATGGTGAAGTGTTATGTAGTCGAAGTTCACATAACACCACTAGAGGAAAAACAACATACAACACATCAAATTATCGAACGAATTCCAAATTCACATGACTACTTATAGCAAGACTTATCCCATGCCCTCAGGAACAAAAGTAACTACTCACAAAGCATAATCATATTCATGACCAGAGAGGTAATGAGTAGCATCAAAGATCTGAACATATAATCTTCCACCAAGTAATCCAGCTGGCATCAACTACAAAGACTAATTAACACTACTAGCAACCTTACAAGTACCAATCGGAGTCGCGAGACGGAGATTGGTGATCCGTCCATTTCAAATCATGTTTTCATGTTGATATTTATCGCTTCTCTGGCTGCTATTTCACTTCACGGTACAATTCTTATGCCTTTTCTCTCTTATTTTGCAAGGTTTACATGAAGAGGGAGAATACCGACAACTCGAATTCTGGCTTGAAAGTGGAGCAAAGTTGAGATACCTATTCTGCGCAACTCCAAACACCGTAAAATCAACGGGATTTTTTTCCCGATTTATCAAAAATACACGGCCGAAGCAGTTCCAAAGGGGCACCAGGGGGTGCCCACAAGCCTGCACGACGCGACCACCCCCAGGCCGCGCCATGGGGGCTTGTGGGCAGCCCACTGGCCCACCTCTTTTGCTATATGGAGGGTTTCGTCCAGGAACAAATCAGGGAGGAGCTTTTTTGTGGTTTCGCCGCCGCCACGAGGCGGAACTTGAGCAGAACTAATCTAGAGCTCCGGCAGGATGATCCTGTCGGGGAAACTTCCCTCCCGGAGGGGGAAATCGTCGTCATCGTCATCACCAACACTCCTCTCATCGGAGGGGACTCGTCACCATCAACATCTTCATCAACACCATCTCATCTCCAAACCCTAGTTCATCACTTGTAACCAATCTCCGTCTCGCGACTCCGATTGGTACTTGTAAGGTTGCTAGTAGTGTTGATTACTCTTTGTAGTTGATGCTAGTTGGATTATTTGGTGGAAGAGTTTATGTTCAGATCCTTGATGCTACTCATTACCTCTCTGATAATGATTATGATTATGCTTTGTGAGTAGTTACTTTTCTTCCTGAGGACATGGGATAAGTCATGCTAATAGTAGTCATGTGAATTAGGTATTCGTTCGGTAATTTGATGTGTTGTATGTTGTTTTTCCTCTAGTGGTGTTATGTGAACGTCGGCTACATAACACTTAGCCATTATTTGGGCCTAGAGGAAGGCATTGGGAAGTAGTAAGTAGATGATGGGTTGCTAGAGTGACAGAAGCTTAAACCCTAGTTCATGTGTTGCTTCGTAAGGGGCTGATTTGGATCCACTAGTTTAAAGCTATGGTTAGACTTTGTATTAATTCTTCTTTCGTAGTTGCGGATGCTTGCGAGAGGGGTTAATCATAAGTGGGATTCTCGTCCAAGTAAGGTCAGTACCCAAGCGCCGGTCCACCCACATATCAAACTATCAAAGTAGCGAACACAAATCATATGAACATGATGAAACTAGCATGACAGAAATTCCCGTGTGTCCTCGGGAGCGTTTTTCCTCCTATAAAACTTTGTCGAGGCTTGTCCCTTGCTACAAAAGGGATTGGGACACTTTTCTGCACCGTTGCTACTTTTGTTACTTGTTGCTTGCTATGAATCATCTCACCACACAATCAGTTGTTACCGATAGTTTCAGTGCTTGCAGATATTTCCTTGCTGAAAACCACTTGTCAGATCCTTCTGCTCCTCGTTGGGTTCGACAATCTTACTTATCGAAAGGACTACGATGGATCCCCTATACTAGTGGGTCATCAAGACTCTTTTCTGGCGCCGTTGCCGGGGAGTGAAGCGCCTTTGGTAAGTGGAACTTGGTAAGGAAACATTCATATAGTATGCTGAAATTTATTGTGACTTGTCACTATGGATACTAATCCTTTGAGGGGCTTGTTCGGGGTATCTTCACCTCGAATGGAAGCACAAAGAGCTGCTCCTCAACCTGCTGCACCTACTGAAAATATTTGCTTCGAATTTCCTTCGGGTATGCTTGAGAAACTGTTGGCTAATCCTTTTACAGGATGGAACATCACATCCAGACTTGCATCTGATCTATGTAGATGAAGTTTGTGGTTTATTTAAGCTTGCAGGTGTGCCCGAGGATGAGGTCAAGAAGAAGTTCTTTCCTTTATCTTTGAAGGATAAGGCGTTGACATGGTATAGGCTATGTGATGATACTAGATCATGGGACTACAATCGGTTGAAATTGGAATTTCATCAAAAGTTTTATCCTATGCATTTAGTACATCGTGATCGGAACTATATTTATAATTTTTGGCCTCGTGACAAAGAAAGCATCGCTCAAGCTTGGGGGAGGCTTAAATCAATGTTATACTCATGCCCCAATCACGAGCTCTCGAGAGAAATTATCATACAGAACTTCTATGCTCGGCTTTCTCATGATGATCGCACCATGCTTGACACTTCTTATACTGGTTCTTTTATGAAGAGAGATATTGACTTCAAATGGAATTTATTGGAGAGTATTAAACGCAACTCTGAAATTGGGAGCTTGAAGAAGGTAAGGAGTCAGGTATGAATTTCACGTTTGATTGCGTTAAATCCTTTGTTGAGACAAATACCTTTAGTGATTTTAGCGCTAAGTATGGACTTGACTCTGAGATAGTAGCTTCATTGTGTGAATCCTTTGCTGCTCATATTGATCTCCCCAAAGAGAAGTGGTTTAAATATCATCCTCCTTTAGAAGTCAATGTACTTAAACCCACTCCAGTTGAAGATAGAGTCATTGCCTATAATGATCATGTTGTTCCCAGTGCTTACATTGAGAAACCACCTTTCCCTGTTAGGATAAAGGATCATTCTAAAGCTTCAACTGTGATACATAGAGGCTACATTAGTACACCTACACCCCTAGAGCAAATTAGAGTTCAACCTAGCATTGCTATTATCAAAGATCTTCTGTCTAAAGAAGTTGAGGGACATAATATTCACTTCTGTGAAGATGCTGCTAGAATTGCTAAACCTCACGCTAGAGACAAACATAGGTCTATTGTTGGCACGCATGTGGTTTCCGTTAAGATAGGAGATCATTGTTATCATGGTTTATGTGACGTGGGTGCTAGTGTTAGTGCAATACCTCAATCCTTATACGATGAAATCAAAGATGAGATTGCACCTGTTGAGATAGAGCCTATTGATGTCACTATTCAGCTTGCCAACAGAGACACCATCCGCCCTATGGGAATTGTTAGGGATGTTGAAGTCTTGTGTGGTAAAACAAAGTATCTTGCTGATTTCCTCATTGTTGCTACCGCACAAGATAGCTTTTGTCCCATCATATTTGGTAGACCTTTTCTCAATACTGTCAATGCTCATATTGATTGTGAGAAGCAAACTGTCACTGTTGGCTTTGAAGGTGTGTCACATGAGTTCAATTTCTCTAAGTTTGGTAGACAACCTCATGACAAAGAGTTGCCTAGTAGGGATGAAACTATTGCCTTAGCTTCTATTGTCGTGCCTCCTACTGATCCCTTAGAGAAATACTTGCTTGAGCATGAAAATGATATGGATATGGATGAAAGGGATGAGATAGATAGAGTTGTCTTAGAACAATATCCTATCCTTAAGAATAATCTGCCTGTTGAACTGCTTGGGGATCCACCCCCACCAAAGGGTGATCCTGTGTTCGAGCTTAAATAGTTGCCTGATACTCTTAAGTATGCCTATCTTGATGAAAAGGAGATATATCCTGTTATAATTAGTGCTAGCCTCTCAGAGCATGAAGAAAAGAAGTTATAAAATACTCTGAGAAAGCATCATGCTGCTATTGGATATACTCTTGATCATATTAAAAGCATTAGTCCTTCCCTATGCCAGCACAAGATTAAAACTGATCCTGATTTCAAACCAGTTGTTGATCATCAAAGGAGATTAAATCCTAAGATGAAAGAAGTAGTGAGAAAAGAAATACTAAAGCTCCTGGAAGCAGGTATCATTTATCTTGTTGCTCATAGCGATTGGGTGAGTCCGGTGCATTGCGTCCCTAAGAAGGGAGGCATTACCGTTGTCCCTAATGATAAGGATGAGTTGATCCCACAGAGGATTATTACTGGATATAGGATGGTGATCGATTTTAGGAAATTGAATAAAGCCACTAGGAAAGATCATTACCCTCTGCCTTTTATCGACCAAATGCTAGAAAGACTGTCTAAACACACACATTTCTGCTTTCTAGACGGTTATTCTGGTTTCTCCCAAATACTAGTTGCACAATCTGATAAGGAGAAAACCACTTTCACCTGCCCTTTCGGTACCTTTGCTTATAGACGTATGCCTTTTGGCTTATGTAATGCACCTTTCACCTTTCAAAGATGTATGATGGCTATATTCTTTGACTTTTGTGAAAATATTGTCGAGATTTTCATGGATGACTTTTCCATTTACGGGGCTTCTTTTGATGATTGCCTCAACAACCTTGATCGAGTCCTACAGAAATGTAAAGACACCAATCTTGTCTTGAATTGGGAGAAGTGCCACTTTATGGTTAATGAAGGCATCGTCTTAGGACACAAAATTTCCGAAAGAGGTATTGAAGTCGATAAGGCTAAGGTTGATGCAATCGAGAAAATGCCATACCCCACAGATACCAAAGGTATAAGAAGTTTCCTTGGTCATGTTGGTTTCTATAGAAGGTTCATTAAAGACTTCTCTAAGATTTCTAGGCCTCTTACCAATCTCTTGCAGAAGGATATTCCTTTTGTTTTTGACGATGATGGTGAGGAAGCCTTCGAAATACTTAAGAGGGCTTTCATAACCGCACCTATTGTTCAACCACCTGATTGGAACTTACCTTTTGAGATCATGTGTGACGCTAGTGATTATGCTGTTGGTGCTGTTCTAGGGCAAAGAGTTGATAAGAAGTTGAATGTTATTCACTACGCTAGTAAAACTCTAGACAGTGTCCACAGAAACTATGCTACTACGGAGAAGGAGTTTTTAGTAGTCGTGTTTGCATGTGGAAAGTTCAAGTCTTACATAGTTGATTCCAAAGTCACTATTCACATTGATCACGCTGTTATTAAGTACCTCATGGAGAAGAAGGACGCTAAACCTAGACTTATCAGATGGGTTCTCTTGCTACAAGAATTTGATTTGCACGTTGTTGACAAGAAGGGTGCTGACAATCCAGTAGCAGATAACTTGTCTAGGTTGGAGAACGTTCTTGATGACCCACAGCCTATTGATGATAGCTTTCCCGATGAGAAATGTAATGTCATCAATGCTTCACGTAGTGCACCGTGGTATGCTGATTATGGGAACTATATCGTTGCCAAATACATACCACCTAGTTTCGCGTACCAGCAAAAGAAGAAATTCTTCTTTGACTTGAGACATTACTTTTGGGATGATCCTCACCTTTATAAGGAAGGAGTAGATGGTGTTATTAGACGTTGTGTACCTGAACATGAATAGGGACAGATCCTACAGAAATGCCACTCCGAGGCCTACGGAGGACACCACACGGGAGATAGAACTGCACACAAGGTATTGCAATCAGGTTTCTATTGGCCCACTCTCTTCAAGGATGCCCGTAAGTTTGTCTTGTCTTGTGACGAATGTCAAAGAATAGGTAATATTGGTAAACGTCAGGAAATGCCTATGAACTATTCACTTGTCATTGAACCATTTGATGTTTGGGGCTTTGATTACATCGGACCTTTTCCAAAATCCAATGGGTATACTCATATTCTAGTTGTTGTTGATTACTTCACTAAGTGGGTAGAATCTATCCCCACTAGTAGTGCTGATCACAACACTTCTATCAGGATGCTGAAAGAAGTTATCTTCCCTAGATTTGGAGTCCCTAGATATCTAATGACCGACGGTGGTTCACACTTCATTCATGGTGCTTTCCGTAAAACGCTTGCTAAGTACGATGTTAACCATAGAATTGTGTCTCCCTATCACCCTTAGTCCAATGGTCAAGTAGAGCTAAATAATAGAGAGATTAAACTAATTCTGCAAAAGACTGTCAACAGGTCTAGAAAGAATTGGTCTAAGAAGATCGATGATGCACTATGGGCTTATAGAACTGCCTATAAGAATCCCATGGGCATGTCTCCGTACAAAATTGTGTATGGGAAAGCATGTCACTTACCTCTTGAGCTAGAGCATAAAGCTTATTGGGCAATCAAAGAGCCGAACTTTGATTTCAAACTTGCCGGTGAGAAGAGGTTATTTGATATTAGCTCGTTGATTAGAGGAGCACTTAGGCATATGAGAATGCCAAGCTGTTCAAAGAGAAGGTTAAGAGGTGGCATGATAAGAGGATATAAAAGCGTGAGTTCAATGTAGGTGATTATGTCTTGCTATATAACTCTCGTTTAAGATTCTTTGCACGCAAGATTCTGTCTAAATGGGAAGGTCCCTATGTCGCTGAGGAAGTATATCGTTCCGGTGCTATCAAGATCAACAACACGGAAGGTAATTGTCCGAGAGTTGTAAATGGGCAGAGAATCAAGCATTATATCTCAGGTACTCCCATAAATGTTGAAAGCAATATCATCAATACTATAACTCCGGAGGAATACCTAAGGGATGTTTATCAGCCTGTTTCAGACTCCGAAAACGAAGAGGTATGTGATTCGGTAAGAAAACACAGTCCAAACCTTTTCCAGTAGGAATTTTTCTCTGTTTTGGAATATTTAAAAAAATGCAAAATTGGAAGTAGTCTGGAAAGTGCGCGAGGAGGCGACAAGCCTGCACGGCGCGGGGCCACCCCCAGGCCGTGCCATGAGGGCTTGTGGCCACCTCGTGCACCTCCCGGACTCCGTTTTCGTGCGGGGTACTCCTTCTGGTCTGAAAAAAATCATTATATATACTTCCGTTTGTTCTAACCCCTGCATCACGCAGATTTCCTCTGTTTTTCCTTTCGAGCATGTTTCAGTTGTAGATCTAGATCGCCATGACTTCCCCAAAAGCTCGGAAGGACAAGATCTTCAAGAAGGTCATCAATCCCTACCTCACGGGAGTGCTGCAACACCCTCAATCTATCGAGATGCGTGAGGGGATGTTGCACATCCGTGATGTTCAGGGGCCTAAGAAGACCGGAAGCGTGGAGACGAGGCTCAAAGCAATGGAGCAACAAGTCTTTAAGTGCCAAGGGATAGTGGAGCGTGAACTCAACGCCAACCACATGATGATCAAGGAGTTCACCAACAAGCACAGGATTGATGCCAATGATATTGGGAAGCATCTCTCCAGGCTCTATGACAGGATTGATCAACTCCAGGGCCAGATCTATGACCTGTAGAACCAAAACTGTGAGTATGAGTGTAGATTTAAATCAATACGGTTGGCTGCAGATTTGAGGATTCCGGAGACTCGTTCATCTTTCCATCATGGAGCACCTATGCCTTGGAAGACAGAGGATCAAACTCATGTTGCAACAACTCCACCATCACCACCAAAGGAAGACAACTGAGCATTGGTATGCGCAATCCCCTTGGCTTGTGCCAAGCTTGGGGGAGTTGCCCCGGTATCGTATCACCATCACATCTTTTGCCTTTACCTTTGTTTTAGTTTTCCTTTTCAGTTTCCTCTTTCTCTAGTAGATTAAAAGTCTTAGTGTTTTAGTCTTGAGTTTTGTTTTGGGTCACCCCTGATGTATTCTTGCTCATGAGCGATATAATAAAGAGTGTCTTAGTTGAAGGGCTTTGCCTCTTGCCATGATCAAAAGAGTGAGAATAGAACAAAAGCATGAAAGATCATGTAATGATCTTATGGGAAGTGATGGCTTCACATATAAAAAGAATGAGGATTGAAACCTGTTGAGGGTAGGCAAACGTAGACCTTGGTCATTGTTGCAATTAATAGGAAGTGATAAATAAGGAGAGGTTCACATACAAATATATCATCTCTGACACCATCTATGATTGTGAACACTCACTAAACTATTACATGCCTAGAAGTAGATGTTGGACAAGGAAGACAACATAATGAATTGTGTTTGCTTGGCTCTGAACAATGTTATATGATTAGAGATCCCTTAGCATGTGACGATTGCTTCCACCTCATATTAGCCAAAACTCCCGCACCAAGTAGAGATACTACTTGTGCATCCATAAACCTTCAAACCGGTTTTGCCATGAGTGTCCACCATACCTACCTATGGATTGAATAAGATCCCTCAAGTAAGTTGTCATCGGTGCAAGAAATAAAAATTGCTCTCTAATATGTATGATCTATTAGTGTGTGGAAAATAAGCTTTATACGAACCTGTGATGAGGAAGACATAAAAGCGACAGACTGCATAATAAAGTTCTTTATCACAGGAGGAAATATAAAGTGTCGTTCCTCCAAACTAAGGGGACACACATCCAAACCTCAAAAGCGCATGACAACCTCTGCTTCCCTCTACGAAGGGCCTATCTTGTACCTTTACTTTTTACCCATGAAAGAATCCTGGTGATCTTCACCAATTCCTTATTTTGCCTTTGTCTTGGCTCCCGTCATATGCTTGGGAAAGATCTATATTCATATTTCAACTTGGAGGTAGGCATTCATGAATTATTATTGTTGACATTACCCTTGAGGTAAGCAGTTGGGAGGCAAAACTATAAGCCCCTATCTTTCTCTGTGTTCAGCTGAAACTTTGATCTCATGAGTACCACGTGAGTTGTAGCAATTGTAGAGAAGGAAAGAATGATTGAGTATGTGGATTTGCTTTACAAGCTCTTATTTGACTCTTTCTGATGTCGTGATAAATTGCAATTGCTTCAATGACTAAAGGCTATCGGTTGTTACTTCTCGGTAACGTTCTTGATCCATGCTTTACTTTGTGAAGAAATTATCACTTTAGCATGAGAGATTATATGTTGGTATTGCTGTTCTCAGCTTGATCATGATGCATGCATGTTCGTATCTTGTTTTGTCGACACCTCTCTCCCTAAACATGTGGACATATTTAGTGATCTAGGCTTTCCCTTGAGGACAAGCGAGGTCTAAGCTTGGGGGAGTTGATACGTCCATTTTGCATCATGTTTTCATGTTGCTATTTATCGCTTCTTTGGCTGTTATTTCACTTCACGGTACAATTCTTATGCCTTTTCTCTCTTATTTTGCCAGGTTTACATGAAGAGGGAGAATACCGGCAACTGGAATTCTGGCCTGAAAGTGGAGAAAAGTTGAGATACCTATTCTGAGCAACTCCAAACGCCGTAAAAATCAACGGGATTTTTTTTCCCGATTTATCAAAAAATACTCGGCTGAAAAAGTGCGAGAGGGGCACCAGTGGGCTGCCCACAAGCCCCCATGGCGCGGCCAGGGTTATAAGAGATGAACTAGGGTTTGGAGATGAGATGGTGCTGATGAAGATGTTGATGGTGATGAGTCCCCTCCGATGAGAGGAGTGTTGGTGATGACGATGGCGACGATTTCCCCCTCCGGGAGGAAAGTTTCCCCGGCAGGATCATCGCGCCGGAGCTCTAGATTGGTTCTGCTCAAGTTCTACCTCGTGGCAGCGGCGATTCCTCCCGAAAGCCTCCTCCTGATTTTTTTTGGAACGAAACCCTTCTTGTAGAAAAAGAGGGGAGCCAGAGGGCCAGCTGGGAGCCCACAAGCCCCCTAGGAGCAGGCAGGGCCGAGGCCACGCCTAGCAGGCTTGTGGCGTCCTGCTGGCGCCCCTCTGGTACTTCTTCGGCCCAATATTTTTTATAAATCCCAAAAAATTCCTCGTTGATTTTCATAGCTTTTGGAGTTGCGCAGAATAGGTATCTCAAACTTGCTCCTTTTTCAGGCCGGAATTCTAGCTGCCGGCATTCTCCCTCTTCATACAAACCTTGCAAAATAAGAGAGAAAAGGCATAAGTATTGTATCGTGAAGTGTAATAACAGCCCAAAAAGCGATAAATATCAACATGAAAGCATGATGCAAAATGGATGTATCAATCATCACCACCACCGGACCGTCGTCACGCTGCCGGAGAACTCATCTACTTCTCCGTCTTGCTTGCTGGATCAAGAAGGCCGAGATCGTCATCGAGCTGTACGTGTGCTGAACGCGGAGGTGCCGTCCGTGCGGCACTAGATCGGAACCGTTCGTGGGATGGATCGTGGGACGACGGTGATTTGAATCACGAAGTTCTACCACTACATCAACCGCGTTTCTTAATGTTTCCCGCTGAGCGATCTACAAGGGTACGTAGATCTAATCTCCTCTCATAGATGGACATCACCATGATAGGTCTTCGTGTGCGTAGGAAAAATTTTTGTTTCCCATGCGACGTTCCCCAACAGCCGCCCACGACGCCATCAGTGCAACCACCTCCAGGATGGCGCCCAAGTCCCAACTATCGCGGCAAGAGCCCTAACTACAGACCGCCTTCAATGCGCTCGTCGCCTCCTCCGACACCACTGTTTCGAAACCCTACGACGGCTCCAACTGCTCCACCTGTGGCTCCGTCCTGGCGTCCTCCATATGATCCATGGACAGGGCTTGTCCAGGCATGGCCCATGCCTTGGTCTGCCCCGTACCCCCTTGGTGGTCCACCTGCCTATACCGGTGCTTGGCAACCCGGCCTTCGTCCGCATACTGGTGCCCCTAGGTTGCTTACCCCTTGACAGCCGGCGAACGCATATCATGTCGTTCCATCATATGCTCCATACAGTGCTTCATCGCCCTCCCCCGCTGACGGAAATCTCTACTACACGCCCTTGTCGGCTCTCCTGCCCTCACCGGCATATCCTCCACCGCTGCTGTCAACACCAACCTCACGTGCAATGCCGATCTGGGATCAAGACGCCTTTCTCCAAGCCATGAACAATTTTGTTGCCCAACTAAACTCGGGTACGAATTGGATTTTTGATTCTGGTGTTTCTAGTCATATGTCTGCATCAAGTACTTTGCTATCTTCTTGCACTCCTTCTATGTTTCCTTCCATTACTCTTGGTGATGGTTCATCTATTCCCATATACTATGTTAATCAGGATCAAATTCCCTCTCGCACTAAACCACTTCTTCTTCGAGATGTTCTTTTTGCACCCGCTCTTATTAAAAACCTAATTTCCGTTCGCTAGTTTACTCGCGACAATCTAGTTTATGTTGAGTTTGACCCTTTCGGTTCGTATATGAAGAATTACCAGACCAAGACCAAGATCGCCCGCCTTAATAGCTCCGGTGAACTCTACTCTCTTCATGGTGTTCGTGCCGTCGCTCCTCCTATATCCAAGGTGGCCTCCGTCAACCTTTGGCATTGTTGTTTTGCTCATCCCAACCCTGCTATTTTAGTTTCTATGCTTAGTGAATTTTCCATACCATGTAATCGAGATTCCCATAACTCTTTTTTTTGCGAGTCTTGTTAGTTAGGCAAACATGTGCATTTTCCCTTTACCTCCTCCAGCTCTTCTAATACTTATCATTTTGAGTTAATACATTGTGATTTATGGACCTCACCCGTTGCAAGTGTTTCTGATTTTAGATACTATCTTGTCATACTAGATGATTTTACTCACTTTGTATGGACCTTTCCCCTCTACAACAAATCCGATGTTTACCCTCTTTTCCTAAATTTTCAGCACAATGTTTTTTCCACTTCTTCCTCCCCATTCTTTTTCTTTAGTGTGCAACGGCCTTGAGTTTGACAACCTTAAAAATTGTAACTTCTTCTTACAACATGACATCCTTCTTTGCTTCTCTTGTCCCTACACTTCTCCTCAAAACGGTAAAGCCGAGAGTTCTCTTCGCACCATCAATGACATTGTTCGTACACTTCTTGTTTAGCCCTCCATGCCATCCAAGTTCTGGGCAGAAGCACTCCACAGGGCCACCTTTCTTCTCAATATTTGCCCTTACAGAACCAATCCAAACATCACTCCCTATTATTTTATTTTCCTTTGCCATCCCAATTACTCCGATGTTCATGTTTTTGGCTGTCTTTGCTTTCCAAATCCTATGCTACCGCTGAAAATAAACTTTCCCCACGATCTATCGCATGTGTCCTTCTTGGTTTTTCCGACGAACACAAAGGTTATCGCTGTTTTGACTTACACAGTGGACGGGTACACGTGTCTCGTCATGTTACATTCGATGAACATATTTTTCCCTTTCCTCAAAGCACCGACACACCATCAATCATCCCTTCCCCAAGCACGACCTCTTCTCCCCGTCCCTTCCAAATCCGCACTCCTATCACGGCAGCCCTACCTGCCGCATCTGCCGTCACGGCAACACCACTCAACCCACTAGCCGCTGTTTCTTCCATCCCAACCAACGACTCATTGTCGCGGCTTGAACACCACCAACACCATGACGCAGCCGAACCCAACCATCACGACAACACCACCATCACCGCAAACTGTTCCCAACCCACCGTCGACCATTTCTTCCTCGTTCACATCTTCTGCTGCACCGGACACCCCTATTCCCATCCTACTAGCGCATGTTGTTCTTACCATCGCCCCTACCAATGATCATGGCATGCGTACTCGTGCCAAATAAGGTTTTCGTCAGCCAAAAGATCGCCTCAACCTGCATGCTACCACATCTTTCTCTTCCATCCCAAGAACTTATAAAACTGCTTTTCTTAATCCGAATTGGGCTGCTGCCATGCAAGAAGAATACGTTGCTTTAATTGAAAACAAGACTTGGCAGTTAGTTCCTTGCCCTTCCAATACAAATATCATTTCTGGCAAATGGGTCTTTTGCCAAAAAAATCACTCTGATGGGAGCCTCTAGCGCTATAAAGCCCATTGGGTCTGTCGTGGTTACTCTCCACAACATGGCATTGAATTCGATGAAGCATTCTCTGTTGTTGTCAAGCCCAGTGCCATTCATACCGTTCTTACAATCGATGTCTCCTCCGCATGGCCCATCCATCAACTAGATGTGAAAAATTCTTTCCTCCATGGTTATCTTCAAGGGACCATCTATTGTTAAGAACCTCTTAGTTTTGAAAATCCTTCCTATCCAAATCATGCATGTCTTCTCAAAAAATCTCTTTATGGTCTCAATCAAGCTCCACGATCCTGGTTTCAACGTTTCCCTTATTTCATACAAACGATAGGTTTCACTTCTTCACTTTCTGACACTTCTCTCTTTGTGTACGACCACAATTCTGAAACATCCTACCTCCTTGCATATGTAAATTATATCATTCTCACAGTATCTTCTCAAACCTTTTTAGATCACATTATTGCTCTTCTTCGTTCTGAATTCTCTATGACTGATCTTGGTCTTCTTCATCACTTTTTGGGCCTTGTTGTGCTTTGTGATTCTTCTTGCTTTTTCTTTCCCAACGTCAGTATACTTTTGATCTTCTTAATCGTGTTGCTATGCTTGACTGTTAGTCCTCTCGCACTCCTGCCGATACCAGTTTCAAACTATCAGCTAACGGTGAACCTTTCCATAATCCTACTCTATATCATAGTTTAACCGGGGCTCTCAAATATCTCACTATCACTCGTCCTGAAATTTCCTTTGTTGTTCAACAAGGATGTCTCTATATGCATGATCCATGGCTTCCACATTATAATCATGTCAAACGTGTTCTTAGGTATTTCAAAGGTACTCTTAATCATGGTCTTCACATCAATAAGTCCAATCCTCATTCTCTCACCGCATACTCTGATGCAGACTGGGCTGGTTGTCTAGATACTCAACGATCCACATACGAATTTCTTATTTTTCTTCTCGGTAACAATTTGATATGTTGGTCCTCAAAAAGACGGGTTACGGGCTCCTGCTCGTCCGCTGAAGCTGAGTACAGTGTTGTGGCACATGTTGTCGCTGATACTATTTGCCTTCGTCAGTTGCTCTCGGAGCTGAAGTGACTGATTGAGCAGGATACTATTGTATATTGTGATAATATCTCAGTCGTTTACATGTTTGGGAATCGTGTTCAACATCGATGGACTGAACACATTGACATTGATATTCAGTTTGTTCGTGAGAAGGTGGCTCTTGGACAGGTTCGGGTGCTTCCTGTTTCTACTACAACTCAGTTTGCTAACATCTTCACCAAAGGACTTGCTATTACACCATTTCAATACATCCCTTTTAGTCTCAACGTCGTCGAGCCTCCTACTGATATTGAGGTCTTTGAAATCAACACATAGCCACCATGATTTGTCCTTCTTTCGGACCATGACCAAATTTGCCAACCACTCGGGGTGTTTGATGTCTTGAATGAATCTTCTTCGAGCAATTTTGCTAGCTTGGTACGCATGGCTTGACGTTTGGGCTTGGAGAAGCGACATAATGTCTATTTGACGGGTTTCAAACCGTCGATTATATTCAAGTTGTGCTTGGCCAGACTTCGTGGGATTCCTGGCATGTATGAAGGGTGCCAGGCGAATATATCCCAATTTTCTCGTAAGAATGTGCGCAATGCTTCATCGACTGCATGGTCGAGTTGTGCTCCAATGGATGCTATTTTATTGGGTTCTGTCGGGTGCACTTCAAATTTGACTATTTCATCAGCGGGCTTGAAGGATGTAGACTTGGGTCTCTTCCTAAGAGTTACAACATCCCTGTCAAACACTGATCTTAGTTCAGTGAGTTCTTCAGCCGCAAGGGCCTCTCAAAGTGCCTCGAGGGCGAGCGTTGCGGTTTTATTCTCAGCCCGCAGAGCCCTGTCCGGGCCGCTTGTGAGGGTACTGCCACCGTTAGGCCCGTGCATTTTGAGTTTCATGTACGTCCAAAAAGAGCGGGATAACCGCTTTTGAAGGGTGCGATACGAAAGATGAGTACTTCGGACCTGTAATTCTCATAGGTGTCGAATACTACATCGAGGGAGACTCGGCATGTGCATCGTGCTTCTCTTTTGGGGATAATTCCTCGAAAGGTTGTGATGCTCCGTTCGACACGAGATCTGTCTAACTACATTTTGTCCAAGGTATCCTCATAAATGAGGTTTAAGCCACTGCCGCCATCCATTAATACCTTGGATAGTTTGAAACCATCTATAATGGGATTGAGGACTAGTGCGGCAGGTGTTCCGTTAGAATGTATTCCAGGTTGGTCGTCCTCCATCAAGGTTATAGGCGTGTTTGTCCAAGAATTTATTGCCACCGGGAATACCTGGTCGATTTCTCGAAGAGCTCTTTTCCTTTGATTATTTGAGGAAAAATCTCGTAAATTGTGAGTACGTCGACACTGTTGTGTGGTAGCTTGGATGAACGCCCTTGCAGTGGTTAGATCCCAAGGATAGCTATCTGCTTTTGGCCACCTGCCTGACGACCCAACAAGCTTGAAGCATGTGATTCGAGACAGTGTTGGGTAATGCGGAAAGTATAGTGCATGGGTTGTCCAGTAGTTTCTCAAGTACAATTTGGGGTCTGACAAGGGGTTTGTTCTTCTTTCCCAAGGGCCCGCAATCAATCAGTCGTTGTTGGGTCGCGCACTTCCTCTGAGATTCTCTACGCTGCTTTGTATGGATTGATTCCACTTGCAATTGTTGAGACTGCCACGTACTTTCCGTTGTGCAGTATTTGTGTATCAATGTGGAGAGCTAGGCGAGGCATTGTACACGGTGGCAAGCAGGGGCATTTAGGATTCGCTCCTCTTGGTAGTTATGCCGGAATATTTCTATAATTTCCTGGTTGCTGCACTTTGGTATCTCGTTTATGGTTAGGAGAAATCTATCCTAGAAGTACTGGAATGTTTCTCCTAGCTTTTGTCGGACGCGATGGAGGTCACGCATGCTAGGCTTTTCTGAGATGCTCAGATGGTGCCTAGATTGGGAGGTGGGTGGGAAAAGATTTGGCGTTTCAACACAACACACATCTTCGGTATCGCCAAATGTGTCCGACACTTTTGAAGAGTCCAAAGCACCAAGTTCAGGGTCCGGACGATCGGCCGGACATGGCCTTTTTCACACCGAATTGAATTCGGGGCAGAACTCAATTGCCACACCACTTGGAGAATCCGGGTTACTGAATATTGGGATATACACAGTTATGAATTCTGATGAGCGGGCGGCGAACTTTCCGTTGGTTTCTCGATGGTTGCAATACAGTGTGTGATAGGTGGGAAGTGAATTTCCCTATCATCGGGTCTGATCCCGATCTGGTCATAGATCGACAGTTGGTGGTGGGATACTCCCATGGCCTGAATTTGACTGAGCAGCTCATTTAATTTCGTAACATTCATGGCGTCCGCTTTATCGGAGCTCGTGGGGCTAACCCAAGGTGCCTTTGTCATCGGAATATTCGGCGTTGTGCCAGATCTGTGTTCACCCGAAGATGATCCGCAGAAGGCATCACGCTCGGGCCTGGAGGTCGGGGCCTGGTCATGAGTCGTCTTGAGGACGAGATGCGCCCCCTCGGATGTCGAGGCATAGAGGGTGAACAGCGTTGTAAGAATAAGGTCTCCCCAGGAATCAGCGATGAACTCTAAGTTCCCAAACCAGATCTCCTGATAGGGGGCAAGGCTTCCAATCCGGTTTAAGTGACAGGTTGGATTCGCATGCAGCACAATGTTGCCGAATGCGAAGATCTGTCCATGGACGAAAACGTCCATAGCACGCATGTCATCGCTGATAACGAGATGGGCCATTAATCCTTTAGTATTTCCACAGCGGGCACTCAGTGAAAGCACCAATGTTGGTGTCAAAACCAGTTGATCTCGAGTAGGGGGTCCGAACTTTGGATCTAGGATCTATGGTAACAAGGTGACAAAGGAGACTATGTTTACCCAGGTTCGGGCCCTCTTAATGGAGGTAAAACCCTATGCCTTGCTCTTGTTGATGTAGTATGGAGTACAGAGTTGATCTATCTCGAGATCGGATGCTGTGGTCTACAACGCTAATCATAATGAACGTAAGTCCCCTATGAACTACATCCCCTGGTTTATATAGATACCAGGGGTGCAAGGGTTTACACAATGACAGTTCCATTAAGGAAAGGAATATGTGCATTAGTACATTGTCCTGGACTGCACACCAAGTCTTCGGAAGAGTCTGCCATGATCTTAGTGTCTTCAACGATGGTCGAACGGCCCACGAGTCCGGCCCACAAGAACAGATGGGTGGCCCGAACACCACCTTAATCCCGGACTCCCTCACTCGACGTCACCGAGTTGATCTATCTACAAACAGTTTTGCATCTCGGAGGAACCGTTATTTCTGTCTTGGTGTCAACGACAGCAAATGGGTACACAAATCTATGGGTCCGCACTTTGAAAATTTCTTCAAACACCATACTCCCACACACCATTTCTTCTATGAGATTGTCTTGCTTGACAAGAACTCGGTTGTCACTGACATGAGATTTTTTGACTAGAAGTACATCAAGGCAAATGAATACTACTTCCCCCATGTCCAGGAGAACTTCAAGATAATAGATGATACATCCATTTTGCATCATGATTCCTTATTTATATTGTTGTTATTCTTGTCCATCATTCCCTATTATCAAGCAATTCTCATGCCCTTTCTGTGTGAATATGCAAGGTAAATCACAAAGAGGGAAATATCTGGAAACTGGAATTCTCGACCGGGACACCGAGAAAAAGGCAAAAAAATCACCAGAGCGCAAATGACCTAAAACTTCAGGGAGAATTTTTGTGGAATATTTAAGAATTATTGGGCAAAATATATACCAGAGGGGGGCACCTGGTAGCCACAAGCCGATAGGGCGCCCTGATGGCTTGTGCCCCCCTGCACGTCTCCCCCCTCTTTTCCTATATGGTGTGTTTTGACCTAAAAAAATCATACGCAACCTTTTGGGATGAAGGGACACCGTCTCGAGGCGGAAACCTGGGCAGAGACCCTTTTGCTTTGTGGTAGAGAGATTCTGCCGGGGGAATTCCCCTCCGGTAGGGAAAACGAAGTCATCGTCATCAGCAACGCTTCCTCCTTTGTGGGAGGACCAATCTGCATAAAATATTCACCAACACCATATCATTTTCAACCCTAGTTCATATCTTGTATTCAATCTTTGTCTCAAAACCTCAGATTGGTACTTGTGGGTTACTAGTTGTGTTGATTACATCTTGTAGTTGATGCTTGTTGGATTACATGGTGAAAGATGTTATTTTCAGATCCTTAATCATTATTATTATACCTCTGATCTTGAACATGTTGAGGAGGTGTGAGTAGTTAGTATTGTTCCTGAGGACATGGGAGAAGTCTTGTCACAAGTAATCATGTAAAGTTGGTGTTCGTTCAATATTTTGATAATATGTATGTAGTTACTTGTCTTAGTGGTGTCATGTGAACGTCGACTACATGAAACTTCACCATGTTATGGACCTAAGGGAAGTCATTGTGGATTAACAAGTAGATGATGGGTTAAGAGAGTGACAGAAGCTTAAACCCCAGTTTATGCCCTACTTCATGAGCGGCTAATTTGGATCCACACGTTTAATGCTATGGTTAGATTTATCTTAATTCTTATTTTATAGTTGTGTATGCTTGTGAGACAGGGTAATCATAAGTTGGTTGTTTGTTAAATTGAGAACATCACCTTAGCACCGGTCCACCAACATATCAAATTATCAAAGTAGCGAACGTGAATCAACTCAACATGATGAACATGACTAGATAGAAATTCTCGTGTGTCCTCGGGAGCGCTTGCTTAATATGAGAGTACTTTCAGGCCTGTCCTTTGCTACAAAAAGGATTGGGTTACCTTGTTGCACCATTGCTACTATTGTTACTCGTCACTTATTATGAACTATCTTGCTACAGAATTATCTATCATTGTTACGTACAACACTTGTAGACAATACCTTGCTTAAATCCGCTTGTCATTTCCTTCTGCTCCTCGTTGGGTTTGACACTCTTACTTATCGGAAGGACTAGATTGATCCCCTATACTTGTCGTTCATAAAGTTTTTTTTGGCGCTGTTGTCAGGGAATTAAGCACTTTTGGTAAGTGGAAATTGGTAAGGAAACATTTTCGATATGTGCTGAAATTTACTATTGCTTGTCATTACGAACGCTCACCCTTTGAGTGGCTTGCTCGGGGCATCTTGGCCTTGAACGTAAGTTGAGAAAGTTGTTCCTCAACCTACTGAACCTATTGAAAATATTTATTATGAGATCCCTTCAGGTATGGTAGAGAAACTGTTGGCTAATCCTTATAACGGTTCAACTCATCCTGATTACCATTTAATATATATGTCGAAGAGATTTGTGGATTGTTTAAGCTTTCAAGTCTACCCGGAGACAGAGTTAAGAGGAAAGTTTTCCATTTATCTTTGGAGGGAAAAGCATTAATGTGGTACAGGCAATTGGATGATAATGGATCATGGGACTGGAATCGCTTGAGGCTGGAATTTCATGAGAAGTTTTATCCTATGCATCTAATTCATCGTGATCGGAACTTTATTTATAATTGTTGGACTTGTTTAGGAGAAAGTATCGCTCAAGCTTGGCGGAGGCTAAAATCTATTATGCACACTTTCCCTAACCATGAGTTCTCAAGAGAAATGATTATACAAAAAATATTGTGCTCGGCTTTGTCATGATGATCAAGCATTACTCGATTCTTGTGCTACTAGTTCCTATATGAAGGAGACTATTGAATTCAAATGGAATCTTCTCGAAAGGATTAAATGCAACTCTGAAGATTGGGAACTTGATGAAGGTAAAGAGTCGGGTATAAAGCTTGATTTTGATTGCATTAAATCTTTTATGGAAACAGCTTCCTTTCATGAGTTTAGCAATAAATATGGTCTTGACTCTTAGATAGTAGCTACTTTCTATGAATCTTTTGTTAACCATGTTGATCTTCCCAAGAGAAGTGCTTTAAATATCACCCTCCCGTTGAAAACTTATATAAGGTACCGGTTAAAATTAAGAAGGAAGAAATAATTGTTAGCCACGTTGACCCAATTGTTCCTACTTCTTACATTGAGAAACCTCCTTTTCCCATTAGGATTAGGGAACATGCTAAGGCTACAGCTGTGGTTAACAATAAATGTTGTGCCTAGTGTTTCTATAGTTAAGGATCGCCTACCTGATAATATTGATGGGTAAGTTATTTACCTCTATGATGGAGCTGCTAGAATTGCAAAACCTGTTAGAAATAAACGAGATGAGCTCGATAAAAATAAACCAATTGTAGGTATGCATGTCGTTTCTGTTAAAATTGGAGATGATTGCTACCATGGCTTGTGTGATGTGCTAGTGTTAGTGCTATACCTTTCACATTATATCAAGAAATTATGCATGATATAGCACCCTCTGAGATTGAAGATATTGAGGTCACTATTAAACTCGCAAACCGTGATACTATTTCACCACTTGGGATTGTTAGAGATGTCAAAGTCTTGTGTGGAAAACTGAAGTACCCCACTGATTTCCTAGTACTTGGTTCCTAACAAGATAACGTTTGTCCCATTATAGTTGGTAGACCTTTCTTGAATATTGTTAATGCTGGAATTAATTGTGCTACTACGAAGGTCAAAGTAATCTTTGGTGATATGTCTCATGAATTTAATTTCTCCAATTTTAGTAGACAACCTCATGAAAAAGAATTTCCTAATAAGGATGATATAATTGGTCTTGCTTCTATTGTCGTACCTCCTACTAATCCGCTAGAACAATATTTGCTAACCATGAAAATGATATGGATATGAATGAAAGGAATGAAATAGATAAGATGTTCTTTGATCAATAACCTATCCTTAAACACAACCTACCAGATGATATTTTAGGGGATCCTCCTCCACCCAAGGGAGATCTCGTGTTTGAGCTTAATACATTACCTCGTACTCTGAAATACGCTTATCTTGATGAAAAGAAGATACATCTTGTTATTATCAGTGCTAATGTTTCAGATCATGAAGAAAAGAGATTACTTAAAACTCTAAAGAAGCCTAGGGATTCGATTGGATATACTCTTGATGATCTTAAGGGCATAAGCCCCACTCTCTGTCAACACAAGATTAATATGGAACCAGGTGCTAAACCTATCACTGATCATCAACGCCTTCTCAATCCTAAGATGAAGAAAGTGGTAAGGACGGAGATACTAAAAGTTTTGGAAGCACGTATAATTTATCCTATTGCTGATAATAGATGGGTAAGTCATGTTCATTGTGTTCCTAAGAAAGTCGGTATAACTCTTGTCCCTAATGATAAAAATGAGCTTATTCCCCAAAGAATAGAAATGGGTTATAGGATGATAATTGGTTTGAGGAAATTAAATAAAGCTACTAGAAAAGATCATTACCCATTGGCTTTTATTGATCAAATGTTAGAAAGATTATCCAAGCACACACACTTTTGTTTTCTTGAATGGATAATCTGGATTCTCTCAAATACCTTTGTCAAAAGAGGACCAAGAGAAAACTACCTTTACTTGCCCTTTTGTAACTTATGCTTATAGGCGTATGCCTTTTGGTCTATGCAATGCACGTGCTACCTTTAAAAGATGTATGATTACTATATTCTATGACTTTTGTGAAAAGATTGTTGAGGTTTTCATGGATGATTTTTCCATTTATGGGACTTCTTTTGATGATTTCCTCGGCAACCTTGATCGAGATTTATAGAGATGTGAAGAAACTAATCTTGTCTTGAATTGGGAGAAGTGCCACTTTGTCACATCCCTAGAACTACTACTTGGTGTTTACCAAGTTTGTGCATCATGTTTTATTTTGCATTAAAAATGAAGTGGAGATTGAATAAACCCTAGCACCTCACTTTAATCAAACCAATTCAAATGATGTGAATTTTCAATGAACCCAAGATGGACTTCAAAAATGTTCATCTTTTCTGTTAAATATCGGAAACAATATTTCACGGGTGATTAATATTTTCCAAACACTTTTGGCATTTAAAATAATCCATGAAAGTCACTGGAAATTGCCAAAATAAATTGCTTTAACTATTTTAGCCTTTATAAAATGTTGAGTTATTTTGTGGAGCTTGGAAATATTCCCACTAAAACCCCACAAGTATATTCGATATTTTAGGGAATAGTTTGGAGCCAAAAATAAATAAATAAAATGTCAGAATTGTAAAACAGAAAAGATAAAAGGGAAATAAGTGGAAAAGCTTATCTGACGGCAGGCCCAACCCATCCCCTCCTTCCTGTCGTCTTCCTCCTTGCCAGTGGGCAAGCAGGAGCTGGCACCGCTCCCTCCGATGGTAGCACGCAGCTGCGTGCCTGCCTGGCCACCTCGTGGTGCTGGCGTAGGGCATAAGCACCTCAGGGAGTCTTCCCCATCGCTCTCTCCTCGCCATTTGCTCTTCCTCTCCTTCTTCCCCCTCTGTTGCCATTGCTGCCGAGGCGAGCTCGTCGTCGACAGCGTGCTCTGGCCACGCAAGCTCGCATCCAAGACCGAGAATCATTCCGCCTCGACGTCCTGCAGCTCCACGTGCGAAGAAACAACGCTAAGAGCCCCTGCAACGCAAGATCGCCGTTGCATTCCTCCTCGGGTCGCCGACGATCGCTGCCGTTGTTCTCCGTCTCTAGGTCGTCCCTGAGCCCACTCTCGTCGTGTGTGCACTCCCTGTGAGCTCAGGGACCCATTCCCATCGTTTTCCCCTTCTCCCCCAAGTTTTAGACCCGATTCCACCGTAGACCGACGAGATCCGCCGCGGGAGCTCATTGTCGGTGAGGCTCCAGTGATCGGCTGGTCCATCTGGGACCACCACCAGCTTCAGCGTGTCGAGTAGGTCGTGTAGGCGCTTAGCCGCAGCCGTTTCGTGCCCTGCTTCGATGACCTCGACGAGGCCCGAGCTCCGACAGTCGCCAAGCTCATCGCCGGCATCAATTCCGACCATCCCAGCCCCTAGGGCTTGCTCCATCGTGCTCACGGGCGAACGGTCATTCCTTTGATGCATTCGGTCGTGTGTTTGGTCTCCGGAAGGGCATTTCCGATGCCCTCCGCCGTCCCTGGAGCCACCGGCGGCTCATCGCCGATGGGTTTGACCCCAGCGTCGGTGGGTTGACTCCCGTGAGTCTATGACAAGTGGGGCCAGCCCTGGATAATTAGTTAGGTTCAACAAAAAATAATTAATTAATTATTCTCTAAAAAGACACTAGCATGTGGGTCCAGGTCTGTTAATCAACCAATTAACCTAAATCTTAATTGTTTTAACCAGGGTCACTGACTAGTGGGTCCCACTGGTCAGGTTTGACCAGCAATGGCCACTTTGACGTGCTGATGTCATGTTGATGCAGTAATTACAATTCTGGTTTTAAAACAATTCCAGATTTAGTTCAAAACTTTAAAAATTCATAGAAATTAATCTGTAACTCAGATTAAAATAATTTATATATGAAAAATGATCAGAAAAATCCAAAGAATCTAATGGTGCTATTTTCATGCATGATAAAATAAGTTATATGTGGGATTATAAGTTGTATATGGAAATAACTATTTGAAGTGGCTTTTGAAACTATGTTTCAAACCAGCTTCAAACCAAATCATTATAGATGCATTAGCTCATCCACCATATTATTGTCATGTCATGATCATGCATCATATTGCTGCACTTGCTGTGTATTGATTGAGATTGTTTGATTCGGTAGGCTCCGCTCCACAGGATACTCAGGAGTATCCGACTGAAGGAGTGTATCATTCCGCCGATCTTCAAGGCAAGCACCATTTTTGATCATCCCGATAAAATGCCATGTTCTCGCTCCTGCTCTCACTTATTGCATTAGGACAAAATGCTTCAAATGCTTTTACTTCGGTAGTTGAACCCATTCCTTTGCATGACATGTCTTTGTCACAGTAAATAGCTAAACCTTGCAACCTAGCATGCCTGGTAGTTGCTTGAGCCATGATATGCCTTATCCTTGCTATGCTTGCTATGCTTAGAGTTGTGTTTGGTCTGTTTCATCTCGGTGATGAATAGGAATGAATGGATGTGTTCTGGTGACAAAAGGGTAACTGTTGAACCTGTTTTGGTATAGGTACCGATGAAAGGCTGTGTAGGAGTACATGGCGGGTTGTTTCATTGGAACCGTCCTTAGGAACTGAGTTCTGTGTATGTAATCCAAGACTAGCTACTACCACATGTTGGGCCCTGAAATATGACCTCGCTCGTCTTATTAATCGCCTAGTACTCGGTCCAGGAGTTGCAAGTAGTTTCTGGTGTTTGTAGTCATGCTGGAGGTCGTGCATAGTGCTGGCCTTAGAGGTGGGCTATGACGCGGTAGGCAGTGGCACGGTGCACCAAGTGGCAGCCGGGTGGTGGGCTAGGGAACCCTGCGCACATCGTTTGGGGCCGTAGAGGAAACTTCAGCCGGACTTCCGTACGGGTTCACTCTCAAATAGGCGATAAACCTAGACTAGGTATTAGCGTGGTTAGCGGTCGTGGCCGACTCCCTTGCTGGGTTTCCGCTTGAAGGTTGCCGAGGTGCGTAAAGTGCACATGGCGATAAGTGGCGAGAGCGTGTGTGAAGAAGTACACCCCTGCAGGGTTATGATCTATTCGAATAGCCGCGTCCGCGGATATGGACTACTTGGAGAAATATGTTGTTCATAGATAACTTTAATGGCTACTCATAAAAGTATCAAGATAAGTGTGAGTATCATGTATGGCATTCCCGTAGGGAAACGGGAATGAATCCATGATGGTGTATTGTTGTGGTGGTAGTGGACTCGTGTACGACTTATCAAAGTTGTTCAAAATTAATTTAAGTTGTAGTATAGGCTAGCCAAGAGTCAAAGCTGGCTTGCTGCATGAAACCCCACAACCCCCTTTATTGATACATGTGCATGAGTAGATAGATCTGTTCTAAAGTCTTGCTGAGTACCTTTGTACTCATGTTTGCTTAATAAATGTTGCAGAAGACACCCACGAGCCATCAGGTGGGTTCTACCTAGACGTCGATGATGACGAGTAGTTGGTGTCCCAGCTACGATCTGGCCCCTTTCGGAAGGGATGTGTAGATAGTCAAGCTTTATGCCTTTTCCTTTCATCTGTCTGTACTCAGACAACTTTAATGCTTGTGCATGGCTTGTATGATATTGCTTGTATGACTTGAGTGTCGGGTCATGTGACCCTTACCTGTATGAATTTATTATAAAAGGCTCTTCCGAGTCTTCTAAATATATGTTGTGATGTTGTATGGTTATGTTGTGATGCCATTGTTGTATCTATGCATATTGTGTATGTCATGCATATGTGTGATGTGCTGCGATATGTATGGGGTTCGACACCTAGTCGTATGCCTTTAGTAGCTCTCTTTACAGAGAAATGCCCCTCTGTGCTTCCATCGAGCCTTGGTAGCTCGCTACTGCTCCGGACACATTGGTTGACCGGCATGTATCCTTCTTAGTTGTTGCGTTTGTCTCTACAGGGAAATGTCACGCGACGTAATGGAGTCCTTGTAGCTTGCTACGACTCGTCTACACACGCTGATGACTGACACCTGCTTTGCTGGGTTATGTGTGCATGTCTCTGTACAGTTGAGCCACTTGAGTTTATGACTAGTTATGTCGACCCGAGTTCTTTGACATTGGAATTCTAGCGACACAATTGCATACATGAGTCAAAAGGCGCAAACGGTCCCGGCTAAGGTAAGGTGGCAGCCGTGGGGTTAACCGTGTGTGAGACCGCAAAGTGATGCGATGTGTTACTCGCTAGATTCCTATGGCTTAGGATCGGGGTCCCGACACACTTTATGGTGAATGAAGGTATATTACTTGTTCATAAAAAATTTGAACAAGGTATTGAGGTGGATAAAGCCAAAGTTGATGCAATAAAGAAAATGCCATGCCCAAAAGATATCAAAGGTATAAGAAGTTTCCTGAGTCATGTTGGTTTCTATAGGCGTTTCATTAAAGATTTCTCAAAGATTTCTAGGCCATTAACTAATCTCATTCAAAAATATATTCCTTTTGTTTTGATGATGATTGTGTAGAATACTTTGAAATACTTAAGAAAGCCTTAATTTCTGTACCTATTGTTCAACCCCCTGATCAGAACTTACCATTTGAAATCTTGTGTGATGCTAGTTATTATGATGTCGGTGCTCTTCTAGGACAAAGAGTATACAATAAATGAATGTTATTCCTTATGCTACTAGTAGGACCCTAGATAGTGCCCAAAAAAATATGCTACTATTGAAAAAGAATTTTTAGCAGTTGTGTTTGCATGTGATAAGTTTGGACCTTGCATCATTGATTCTAAAGTAACTATTCACACCGACCATGCTGCTTTTAAATACCTTATGGAAAAGAAAGATGCTAAACCTAGACTTATTAGGTGGGTGCTTTTACTGCAGGAATTTGACTTGCATATCGTCGATACGATGGGAGCTGAAAACCCTATAGCAGATAAGTTGTCTAGGATGGAAAATTTTCTTGATGACCCACTTCCTGTTGATGATAATTTTCCTGATGAGCAACTTGTTGTTATAAATACTTCACGTATTACTCCTTGGTGTGTGTATTATGCTCATTACATTGTTGTTATATATATTCTGCCAAGATTCACCTATCAACAAAATAAAAAAATTCTTTTATGATTTACGACATTACTTTTTTCGATGAGCCACCTCTTCATAAAGAAGGAGTAGATCGTGTTATTAGACGTTGTGTACCTGAGCATGAATAGGAATACATCCTAAGGAAGTGTCACTCCGAGGCCTACAAAGGACACCATGTTGGTGACAGAAGTGCACACAAGTTATTACAATCCGGTTTCTGTTGGCCTACTCTTTTTAAATATGCTCGTAAGTATGTCCTTTCATGTGATGAATGTCAAAGAGTTGGTAACTTTGGTAAACGCCATGAAATACCTATGAATTATTCACTTGCTGTTGAACCATTTGTTGTTTGGGGCTTTGATTTTATGGGACATTTTCCTTCCTCTAATGGGTATACTCATATTTTAGTTGTTGTTGATTATGTTATTAAGTGGGTAGAAGCTATTTCAACTAGTAGTGTTGATCATGGCACCTCTATTAAAATGCTTAAAGACATCATTTTCCCGAGGTTTGGAGTCCCTATATATTTAATGACTCATGGTGGTTCAAATTTTATTCATGATTCTTTCCGTAAACTTCTAGCTAAATATGACATTAACCGTAGAATTGCATCCCCTTATCATCCTCGGTCTAGTGGCCAAGTTGAAATGAGCAACCGAGAAATAAAATTATTCTTGCAAAAGACTGTCAATAGGTCTAGAAAGAATTGGTCTAAGAAACTAGATGATGTTTTATGGTCTTATGGAACTGCTTATAAAAATCCCATGGGGATGTCCCCATATAAAATGGTATGTAGAAAAGCTTGTCATTTACCTCTTGAGTTAGAACATAAAGTTTATTGGGCAATCAAAGAACCTAATTGTGACTTTAAGCTTGCCGATGAAAAGAGATAATTTGATATTAGCTCATTAGATGAATGGAGGACACAAGCCTATGAACATGCCAAGTTATTTAAAGAAAAATTTAAAATATGGCAATTGATAAGAGAATCCAAAAACCAGAATTCAATGTATGAGATCTAGTGCTTTTTTACCATTCTCGTTTCAGATTCTTTGCAAGTAATATCCTCTCCAAATGGGAAGGCCCATATGTTGTCAAGGAGGTATATCGCTCCGGTGCTATAAAGATCAATAATTTCGAAGGAAAAAATACGAGACTGGTAAATGGCAAAGAATTAAGCATTTCATCTCAGTTAAACCCATTAATGTGGAAACTAATATTATTCAAGTAATAACACCACATGAGTGTTGGAAATATGCCCTAGAGTAAATAATAAAATAGTTTTAATGATATTGCCGTGTTCAAGATAATCGTTTATTATCTATGCTGGAATTGTATTGAATGGAAACTCAGATACATGTGTGCATACATAGACAACACACTGTCCCTACTAAGCCTCTAGTTGGCTAGCCAATTGATCAAAGATGGTTAAGGTTTCCTAGACATAGGCAAGTGTTGTCACTTGATAACAGGATCACATCATTAGGAGAATGATGTGCTGGACAAGACCCAAACTATGAACTTAGCATGTGATCGTGTCATTTTATTGCTACTGTTTTTCTGCACGTCAACTATATGTTCCTATGACCATGAGATCATGTAACCCACTGACACCGAAGGAATACCTTGTTTGTATCAAATGTCGCAACGTAACTGGGTTACTATAAAGGTGTTCTACACGTATCTCCAAAGGTGTCCGTTGCGTTAGCATGGATCAAGACTAGGATTTGTCACTCCGTATGACGGTGAGGTATCTCGGGGCCCGCTCAGCAATACAACATCACAATAAGCCTTGCAAGCACTGTGACTAAAGAGTTAGCCACGGGATTTTGTATTACGGAACAAGTAAAGAGACTTGCCGGTAACGGGATTCAAATAGGTATAAAGATGCCAACGATCAAATCTCGGGTAAGTAACATACCGAAGGACAAAGGGAATGTTATACGGGATTAACTGAATCCTTGACATAGAGGTTCAACCGATAAAGATTTTCGTAGAATATGTAGAAGCCAATATGGATATCCAGGTCTCGCTATTTGTTATTGATAGGAGAGTGTCTCGATCATGTCGACATAGTTCTCGAACCCCCAGGGTCTGCACACTTAAGGTTCGGTGATGTTTCGGTATTATTGAGTTATGTATGTTGGTGACTCAAGTTGTTTGGAGTCTCGGATGAGATCCCGGACGTCACGAGGAGCTCCAAAATGGTCCGGAGGTAAATATTAGTATATAGGAAAGTTTCATTTGGCTTTCGGAAAGATTTCGGGCATTATCGGTAAAGTACCGGGAATGACGAATGGGTTATGGGGTTTCACCGGGAGGGGCCACCCACCCAGGAGGGGACCTAGTAGGCCTAAAGGTGGCACACCAGACCCTAGTGGGCTGGTGCGGCCTGCCCAATAAGACCTATTTTGGCCAAGTGTAAAAAGAAAGGAAAAAAGGAAGCAGGAGACCAACTAGGAAGGGAGTCCTCCACAAAACCGAATTGGAGGAAGACTCTCCTCCCTAGCTCGGTCGAACCTCTCCTCCTTGGAGGAGGAGGCAAGGCAGCCCTCCCACCTCTTCCTCCTATATATAGTGGAGGTTTTGAGGGCAACACACACGTGAAAAGCCACGTGTTGCCCTCTCCTCCATAGATTGTCTCCTTCATTTAGATTAGTCCCGCATAGCTTGGCAAAGCCCTGCTGGTTTAGTTCACCACCAACACCACCACGTTGTCGTGTTGCCAGAGAACTCATCTATCTCTCCTCCCCTCTTGCTGGATCAAGAAGCCAGAGATCGTCATCGAGTTGTTGTGCTGAACACGGAGGTGTCGTGTGTTCGGCACTAGATCGGGATGGATCGTGATGGGATCGCGGGACGGACTCCGATTTGGATTACGAAGATCTTGGACTACATCAACGCGTTATATACGCTTCCGCTTAGCAATCTACAAGGGTATGTGGATCCGCAATCCCCCTCTCGTAGTTGGTCATCACCATGGATAGATCTTATGTGCATGTAGGAAATTTTGTATTTCCGTGCGACGTTCCCCAGCAAGGAGCACATAAGAGAGACCTTCTGGAACGCTCCACAAACGTGAAAAAAGAGTAGGTATGTGAATCGGTAAGAAAACCGACTCCAAAAATTCCAAAAAATATGTTCTGTTATTTTTGGTATTTTAGAAAAAACAAAAATAAAAACGAGTCATGGGACCCACGAGGGAGGCACAAGCCATCAGGGAGCGCCCACCCCTGGGCGCGCCCTGATGGCTTGTGAGGCCCTCGTGTGCGTCCCGGACTCCATTTTCTTCTCGAGCATGTATTTTGACCTAGAAGAAATCATTATATATACTCCCGACTTTTTTGAACACCACATCGTGAGTTTCTCCTTCGTTCTTGTTTCGGGCTATTTTTTTGACAGATCTAGATCGCCATGACAACATCAAGCTCCTCCAATGACAAGTTATTTGAGAAGGTCATCAACCCTTACCTCTGAGAGGTGATGGAGCACCATCGGACCATTGAGATGCACGAGGGGGTGCTCGACATCCGTGAAGTGCAAAGACCAAAAAAGGAGGGGAGCGAGAAGGCCAGGCTTGCAGCAGTCGAGCACGAGATCTTCAAGTTCCAAAGGATGGTTGAACATGGTTTGAGCGCTAATCACTCTACGATCATAGACTTCATCCGAGAGAACAAGCTAGACACTAGGAACGTGGGAGAGGCCCTCTTCAAGCTTCAAGAGCGGATTGAATATCTCCAAGCTCAAACCTTTCACATGCAAAACCAAAATTGTGAGTATGAATCGAGGTTTAAGAGGATGAGCATCGTTGCCGATTTCAGGATTCCGGAGACAAGATTCTCTTTCTATGATGGTGAGCCAATGCCTTGGAAGGCGGAAGACCCACCTGCCGCAACATCACCTGTTGGAAATATGCCCTAGAGGCAATACTAAATTAGTTATTATTATATTTCTTTGTTCATGATAATCGTTTATTATCCATGATATAATTGTATTGATTGGAACACAATACTTGTGTGGATACATAGACAAAACACTGTCCCTAGTAAGCCTCTAGTTGACTAGCTCGTTGATCAAAGATGGTCAAGGTTTCCTGACCATAGGCAAGTGTTGTCACTTGATAACGGGATCACATCATTAGGACAATCATGTGATGGACTAGACCCAAACTAATGAACGTAGCATGTTGATCGTGTCATTTTGTTGCTACTGTTTTTCTGCGTGTCAAGTATTTATTCCTATGACCACGAGATCATATAACTCACTGACACCGGAGGAATGCCTTGTGTGTATCAAACGTCACAACGTAACTGGGTGACTATAAAGGTGCTCTACAGGTATCTCCGAAGGTGTCCGTTGAGTTAGTATGGATCAGGACTGGGATTTGTCACTCCATGTGACGGAGAGGTATCTCGAGGCCCACTCGGTAATACAACATCACACACAAGCCTTGCAAGCAATGTGACTAAGTGTAAGCCACGGGATCTTGTATTACAGAACAAGTAAAGAGACTTGTCGGTAACGAGATTTAAATAGGTATGCGGATACCACGATCAAATCTCGGGCAAGTAACATACCGAAGGCCAAAGGGAATGACATACGGGATTATATGAATCCTTGACACTGAGGTCCAACCGATAAGATCTTCGGAGAATATGTAGGATCCAATATGGGCATCCAGGTCCCGATGTTGGATATTGACCGAGGAGTACCTCGGGGCATGTCTACATAGTTCTCGAACCCGTAGGGTCTGCATACTTAAGGTTCGGCGATGTTTCGGTATGATTGAGTTATAGGTGTTGGTAACCAAAAGTTGTTCGGAGTCCCAGATGAGATCCATGACATCATGAGGAGCTCCGGAATGGTCTGGAGGTAAAGATTGATATATAGGAAGCCCTGTTTTGGTCACCGGAAAAGTTTCGGGCTCATCTGTAGTGTACCGGGAGTGCCGGGAGGGGTGCCGGGGACCATCGGGAGGGGTGTCACGCCCCAAGGGGTCTCATGGGCTATGGGAAGAGATAAACCAGCCCCTAGTGGGCTGGAATACGTTCCCACTAAGGCCCATAAGGTTTGAGAAGGAAAAAACAGAATGTGGAAAGAGTTTCCAAGTGGGAAGGTGGAATCCTACACCAAGTAGGATTGGAATAGGACTCCTCCACCTCCAATTTCGGCCAAACCTTAAGGGTTTGAGGCTGCCTCCTCCCCTCCCTCCCTCCTATATATACTAGAGGTATTGAGCGTTTTTAGACACAACTTTGCCACGGCAGCCCCACCACAAACCTCCACGGTCTTTCCTCTAGATCGCGTTTCTGCGGAGCTCGGGCGGAGCCCTGCTGAGATAAGATCACCACCAACCTCCGGAGCGCCATCACGCTGCCGGAGAACTCATCTACCTCTCCGTCTCTCTTGCTGTATCAAGAAGGCCGAGATCATCGTCCAGTTGTACGTGTGTTGAACGCGGAGGTGCCGTCCGTTCGGCACTAGATCGGAGCGGATCATGGGACGGATCGCGGGACGGTTCGTGGGGCGGTTCGTGGGGCGGTTCGAGGGACATGAAGACGTTCCACTACATCAACCGCGTTTCTTAACACTTCCTGCGATGCAATCTACAAGGGTACGTAGATCGGAAATCCTCTCTCATAGATGGACATCACCATGATAGGTCTTCGTGCGCGCAGGAAATTTTTTGTTTCCCATGCGACGTTCCCCAAAAGTGGCATCATGAGCTAGGTTCATGCGTAGATGTTATATCGAGTAGAACACAAAGGGTTTTGTGTACGGTGATGTTCGATTAGCTGCCCTCCTTAGTCTTTTCTCAATTCGATGGTATTGTTGGATTGAAGCGGCCCGGACCGACATTATTCGTACGCTTACGAAAGACTGGTTTCTTCGCTTAACATGCAACCTCGTTGCATAAAGATGACTGGCGGGTGTCTGTTTCTTCAACTTTAGTTGAATTGGTATTGACTGAGGCGGTCCTTGGAGAGGTTAAATAGCAATTTTCACATCTCCGTTGTGGTTTTTGCGTAAGTAAGATGCGATCTACTAGATACCCATAGCAACCAAGTAAAACATGCAACAACAATTAGAGGACGTCTAACTTGTTTTTGCACGGTATGCTTGTGGTTTGATATGGCCAATGATGTGATGTGATATATTGGATGTATGAGATGATCATGTTGTATTAGTTAATATCGACTTGCACGTCGATGGTACGGCAACCGGCAGGAGCCATAGGGTTGTCTTTAAACTAACGTTTGTGCTTGCAGATGCGTTTACTATATTTCTAGGACATAGCTTTAGTAGTAATAGCATGAGTAGCACGACAACCCCGATGGCGACACGTTGATGGAGATCATGGTGTGGCGCCGGTGACAAGAAGATCGTGCTGGTGCTTTGGTGATGGAGATGAAGAAGCACATGATGATGGCCATATCATGTCACTTATGAATTGCATGTGATGTTAATCCTTTTATGCACCTTATTTTGCTTAGAACGACGGTAGCATTATGAGGTGATCTCTAACTAAAACTTCAAGATGAAATTGTGTTCTCCCCGACTGTGCACCATTGCGACACTTCGTCATTTCGAGACACCACGTGATGATCGGGTGTGATAGTCTCAACGTTCACATACAACGGGTGCAAAACAGTTGCACACGCGGAACACTCGGTTTAAACTTGACGACCCTAGCATGTGCAGACATGGCCTCGGAACACAAAAGACCGAAAGGTCGAGCATGAATCGTACAGTTGATATGATTAGCATACAGATGCTTACCACTGAAACTATTCTCGACTCACGTGATGATCGCACTTGAGATAGTGGATTTGGATCATGTACCACTCAAATGACTAGAGAGATGTACTTTTTGAGTGGGAGTTCTTAAGTAATATGATTAATTGAACTAATTATCATGAACATAGTCTAATGGTCCTTGCGAATTACGATGTAGCTTGCGCTATAGCTCTACTGTTTTTATATGTTCCTAGAGAAAATTTAGTTGAAAGTTGATAGTAGCAACTTTGCGGACCGAGTCCGTAAAACTGAGGATTGTCCTCATTACTGTGCAGAAGGCTTATGTCCTTAATGCACCACTCGGTGTGCTGCACCTCGAGCGTCGTCTGTGGATGTTGCGAACATCTAACATACACGTATTTGATGACTACGTGATAGTTCAGTACGCAATACTTAAAAGCTTAGAAGCAAGGCGCCAAAGACGTTTTGAGACATCGCTGAACATAAGAGATGTTCTAAGAGATGAAATTGAGGTTTCATCCTCGTGCCCTTGTTGAGAGGTATAAGACCTCCGATAAGATTCTTTGCCTACAAAGTAAAGGAGAAAAGCTCAAATCGTTGAGCATCTTCTCAGATTGTCTGAGTACAACAATTGCTTGAATCAAGTGGGAGTTAATCTTCCAGATGAGATAGTGATGGTTCTCCAAAGTCACTGCCACTAAGCTGCTAGATCTTAGTGATGAACTATAAACAAATCAAGGATAGATATGATGATCCTTGAGTGATTCGCAATGTTTCACACTGCGAAAGTAGAAATCAAGAAGGAGCATCAATTGTTGATGGTTAGTAAAACCACTAGTTTTGAGAAGGGCAAGGGCTGGAAGGGATACTTCATGAAACGGCAAACCAGTTGCTGCTCTAATGAAGAAACCCAAAATTGAACCCAAACCCGAGACTAAGTGCTTCTGTTATGAGGGGAACGGTCACTGAGGCGGAGCTACCCTAGATACTTGGTAGATAAGAAGGCTGGCAAAGTCGACAAAAGTATATTTGATATACATGATATTAATGTGTACTTTACTAGTACTCCTAGTAGCACGAGGGTATTGGATACCGGTTCGGTTGCTAAGTGATTAGCTCAAAATGAAATCTAAGGTATAAACGGAGACTAGCTAAAGGTGAGGTGACGATACGTGTTGGAAGTGTTTCCAAGGTTGATGTGATCAAACATCGCACGCTCCCTCTATCATCGGGATTGGTGGTAAAACCTAAATAATTGTTATTTGGTGTTTGCGTTGAGCATGAACATGATTGGATCGTGTTTATTGAAATACGATTATTCATTTAAAGAGAATAATAGTTATTCTATTTTCTTGAATAATTACCCTCAATGGTTTATTGAATCTCGATCGTAGTGTTACACATGTTCATAATATTGGTGCCAAAAGATACGAAGTAATAATGATAGTACCACTTAGTTGTGGCACTGCCACTTGAGTCATGTTGGTATAAAATGAATGAAGAAGCTCCATAGAGATGGATCATTCGGACTCACTTGATTTTGAATCACTTGAGACATACAAAACATGCCACATGAAACAAGAGAGTAACTTGTTGAGAGTAATGCATTTTTTATGTGTGCAGTCCAATGAGTGCTAAGGCACGCAGTGGATATCGTTATGTTCTTACTTCACCGACGATTTGAGTAGATACACGAGTATTTACTTGATGAATCACAAGTCTGAAATATTGAAAATTTCAAAGTAATTTCAGTGAGAAGATCGTCGTGACAAGAGGATAAACTGTCTACGATATGATCATAGAGATGAATATCTGAGTTACGAGTTTTTGGTACACAGTTAGGACAAAATAAAAATCGTTTTGCAATTCATGCCACCTAGAACACCATAGTGTGATGGTGTGTCCGAACGTCATAGCTACGCCCTATTTTGATATGGTACATACTATGATGTCTCTTATCGAATTACCACTATCGTTTATGGGTTATGCTTTAGAGACAACCGCATTCACTTTAAATAGGGCACCGCGTATTTCCGTTGAGATGACACTGTATATATTATGGTTTGGAGAAACCTGACTTGTCGTTTCTTAAAAGTTTGGGGCTGCGACGCTTATGTGAAAAAGTTTCAGTGTGATAAGCTCGAACCCAAAGCGGATAAATGCATCTTCATAGGATATCCAAAACAGTTGGATACATCTCCTATCTCAGATCCGGAAGCAAAGTATTTGTTTCTCGAAACGGGTCCTTTCTCTAGGAAATGTTTCTATCGAAAGAATTGAGTGGGAGGGTGGTGGAACTTGATGAGCTTAGTGAACCGTCACTTCAACCAGTGTGTAGCAGGGTGCAGAAAAATGTTCCTGTGGCACCTACACCAATTGAAGTAGAAACTAATAATGGTGATCATTGAGCTTCGGATCAAGTTACTACAAACCTCGTAGGTCGACAAGGTCGAATACTACTGCAGAGTGGTACGGTAACCCTGTCTTGGAGGTCATGTTGTTGAACAACAATGAACCTACGAGCTATGGAGAAGCGATGGTGGGCCCGGATTCTGACAAATGGCTGGAGGCCATGAAATTCGAGAGAGGATCCATGTATGAAAACAAAGTGTAGACTTTGGAAGAACTACTTGATGGTAGTAAGACTATTAAGTAAAGATGGATCTTTAAAAGGAAGACAGACGATGATGGTGATAAGTCACTATTAAGAAAGGCTCGACTTGTCGCAAAGATGTTTTCGACAAGATCAAAGAGTTGACTATGATGTGACTTTCTCACTCGTAGCGATGCTAAAAGTCTATTAGAATTATGTTAGTAGTTGCTACATTATTTTTGAAATATTGCACATAGGAGGTCAAAACATTGTTTCCTTGACGGTTTCCTTGAGGAAAGATTGTATGTGATACAACGAGAAGGTTTTGTCGATCCTAAAGATACTAACAAGTATGCAAGCTCCAGCGATCCTTCAATGGACTGGTGCAAGCATCTCGGAGTTGGAATATACACTTTGATGAGATGATCAAAGATTTTGGGTTTGTACAAGGTTTATGAGAAACTTGTATTTCCAAAGAAGTGAGTGGGAGCACTATAGAAATTCTGATAAGTATATGTGGTTGACATATTGTGGTTCAGAAGTAATGTAGAATTTCTGTAAAGCATAAAAGGTTGTTTGAAAGGAGTTTTTCAAAGGAATACCTGGAATGCGCTACTTGAACGTTGAGCATCAAGATCTATGGAGATAAATCGAAACGCTTAATAGAAGTTTCAACAAGATGCATGCCTTGACAAGTTTTTGAAGGAGTTCAAAATAGATCAGCAAAGAAGGAGTTCTTGGTTGTGTTGTAAGGTGTGAATTTGAGTAAGACTCAAAACACGACCACGACAGAACAAAGAGAATAGATGAAGGTCGTCTTCTATGCCTTGGCCGTAGAATCTGAAGTATGCCATGCTGAGTACCGCACCTGATGTGTGCCTTGCCTCAAAGTCTGTTGAGAGGTACAAAGAGTGATCCATGATTGAATCACTAGCAGCGTTCAAAATTATCCTTGGTAACTAAATGTACTAAGGATTTTTTTCTCGATTATGGAGGTGGTTAAAGAGTTTGTCGTAAAGAGTTACGTCGATGCAAGCTTTGACACTAATCCGAATAACTATGAGTAGTGAAACGGATTTGTATAGTAGAGTAGATATTTGGAGTATTTCCGAATAGCACGTAGTAGCAGCATCTATAAAGATGACATAAATATTTGTAAAGAACACACGGATCTGAAAGTTTCAGAACCGTTGACTAAAACCTCTCTCACAAGCAAGACATTATCAGACCCCAGAACTATATGGGTGTTGGATTCGTTGAAATCACATGGTGATGTGAACTAGATTATTCACTCTAGTGCAAGTGGGAGACTGTTGGAAATATGCCCTAGAGGCAATAATAAATTAGTTATTATTATATTTCTTTGTTCATGATAATCGTTTATTATCCATGCTATAATTGTATTGATTGGAAACACAATACTTGTGTGGATACATAGACAAAACACTGTCCCTAGTAAGCCTCTAGTTGACTAGCTCGTTGATCAAAGATGGTCAAGGTTTCCTGACCATAGGCAAGTGTTGTCACTTGATAACGGTATCACATCATTAGGAGAATCATGTGATGGACTAGACCCAAACTAATGAACGTAGCATGTTGATCGTGTCATTTTGTTGCTACTGTTTTTCTGCGTGTCAACTATTTATTCCTATGACCATGAGATCATATGACTCACTAACACCGGAGGAATGCCTTGTGTGTATCAAACGTCACAACGTAACTGGGTGACTATAAAGGTGCTTTACAGGTATCTCCGAAGGTGTCCGTTGAGTTAGTATGGATCAAGACTGGGATTTTTCACTCCATGTGACGGAGAGGTATCTCGGGGCCCACTCGGTAATACAACATCACACACAAGCCTTGCAAGCAATGTTACTAAGTGTAATTCACATGATCTTGTATTACAGAATGAGTAAAGAGACTTGCCGGTAACGAGATTGAAATAGGTATGCGGATACCGACGATCAAATCTCGGGCAAGTAACATACCGAAGGACAAAGGGAATGACATACGGGATTACATGAATCCTTGACACTGAGGTTCAACCGATAAGATCTTCGGAGAATATGTAGGATCCAATATGGGCATCCAGGTCCCGTTGTTGGATATTGACCGAGGAGTACCTCGGGGCATGTCTACATAGTTCTCGAACCCGCAGGGTCTGCACACTTAAGGTTCGACGATGTTTCGGTATAGTTGAGTTATAGGTGTTGGTAACCGAAATTTTTCGGAGTCCCAGATGAGATCCATGACATCACGAGGACCTCCGGAATTGTTTGGAGGTAAAGATTGATATATAGGAAGTCCTGTTTTGGTCACCGGAAAAGTTCCGAGCTCATCGGTAGTGTACTAGGAGTGCCGGGAGGGGTGCCGGTGACCATCGAGAGGGGTGTCACGCCCCAAGGGGTCTCATGGGCTATGGTAAGAGATAAACCAGCCCCTAGTGGGCTGGAATAAGTTCCCACTAAGGCCCATAAGGTTTGAGAAGGAAAAAACACAAGGTGGAAAGAGTTTCCAAGTGGGAAGGTGGAATCCTACTCCAAGTAGGATTGGAGTAGGACTCCTCCACCTCCAATTTCGGCCAAACCTTGAGGGTTTGAGGCTGCCTCCTCCCCTCCCTCCCTCCTATACATACTAGAGGTATTGAGCATTTTTGAGACACAACTTTGCCACGGCAGCCCGACCACATACCTCCACGGTTTTTCCTCTAGATCGCGTTTCTGCGGAGCTCGGGCGGAGCCCTGCTGAGATAAGATCACCACCAACCTCCGGAGCGCCGTCACGCTGCCGGAGAACTCATCTACCTCTCCGTCTCTCTTGCTGGATCAAGAAGGCTGAGATCATCGTCGAGCTGTGCGTGTGCTGAACGCGGAGGTGTCGTCCGTTCGTCACTAGATCGGAACGGTTCGTGGGACGGATCGCGGGACGATTCGTGGGGCGGTTCGTGGGCGGTTCGAGGGACGTGAAGACGTTCCACTACATCAACCAAGTTTCTTAACGCTTCCTGCTGTGCGATCTACAAGGGTACGTAGATCGGAAATCCCCTCTCGTAGATGGACATCACCATGATAGCTCTTCGTGCGCGTAGGAATTTTTTTGTTTCCCATGCGACGTTCCCCAACATCACCACCATCACACAAGAAGGACGCTCGAGTACATGGGTATGGGCACCACCCTTAGCTTGTCCCAAGCTTGGGAGAGGTGCACAAGTATCGTATCACCATCACTTCTACCACTACCATCTATCTTCGTTCGATTCTTAGTTATTTCGTGATTTAGAGAAATAAAATTTCAGATTTGCTTTGCTTAGAATTTTTGCTTTGAGTTCTACCTATCATTGTAATCAAGTATGAGAGTTATGTAATAAAGATTAGTTGAGTTTGTGTGCTTTACTTGTGTGCACCCATCATCATAGCATGGCAATACAAGAAATGGAAAGGTCACTTTTGAGCTTAGGGAGCAACAATGGAGCTTAGGAGGGTCAAAGGTAGGGTTCTTGAGCAAGAAGAACCCTTTATATAGTGGAGGGGGGGAATCCAACCGTTTTCCCACTCACAGCTCGAGCCCAGCGGTACTACCGCTGGCTGCAGCGGTACTACCGCTCGTTGCAGCGATACTACCGCTGCACCCATGGTAGCGCAAAGACACTACCGGGCCAACCACCGCCAAGAAAGTCTTCGCAAAAACTCCGACGAAGTACAGCCGCAAGGATGGCGGTACTACAGTCCTGGAGCAGTACTACTGCTGACCAGGGGCGGTACTACCGCTAGGCCAGCGGTACTACCCCCAGCTCTACCGGTACTACCGCAAGCTCTAGTGTTACTACCGGTAGGATACCTTTTTGCAAGATGAGAGAAACCAGAGATGGGAACAGCTCCAAAGTTGCAGGGAAAGGGGATGGAGATAAAGTGTGTGCGTGCAAGATTGATTCCACCCAGACCTTTCCAATACGGATCGTCTCTTAATAGTATGGCGTTCCTACGACCTCAAAAACCACCAAAGAGAATCGTAGAGGACACAGGCTTCTATTCCATGGAGGGTGCCGAATCGTCTTGTGCCTTTGTCATGTATTATCTGAAAGCTTAATGCACACGATTAGTCCTTTAAGGTACTGACATCAATCACCAAAATTACTTAGGCATAAATATGCCTAACAATCTCCCCCTTTTTGGTGGATTGATGACAATACCGGATTTGCACACTACAAAGCATGTGATCATAAAGATAAATTAATAGAGATAATTGAAGAGCATATGACTCACAGCATATGATAAAAATAGGTCTCACAATAAAACCAAGTCTCACATCACATGTAGCAAAGATAGCAAATACGATCAAACCAAGTTCAAAGCAAACACGATAAAGATAAAGCAAAGCTAGCAAAGCAAATCCAGCTCCTAGACTCTCTCCCCCTTTGGCACAAGACACCAAAAAGGGGCACAACTAAGACACACGTGGTCACTCCTCATCCTCCTCATCCCCAGACGCATCCAAGGCATCCGGATCCTGCTCGTCCTGCTCCTCCTCAATGTCCTCCTCAGAAGCTTCCTCCTCAACATCAGACCCAGTCCACTGGTAACCTTGAGCCTTCATCCAGTCAGTCTCGAAGTGATGTCGTCCTCTGAGCCACTTGAGATAGCCACATCAAGGGTCCTTAAGAGATGCTTGTGCCTATGACCGTTCTCCTTCTGGGCCACATGAGACTGATATTGTCCCTTGGCCTGCATACAGAAGAGAGTCTTCATCTGGTCCTTCAGCTTCACGTCCCAAGATGGCATAGCAGAAGAGCGGGTATGCGAAGCAGGTCCTCCTCCAATAGCAGTCTCTATGTCCGTATACATGGGTTGAGAAGAAGTTGATGGGTTGGCCCATTTGTCCTTTATACGGAGCTTGATAGGATCATGCACAAAATAGTCAGCCTGAATAGGGAAGGGATCTATCAGATAGATATCGTGCCACCTCTTTTGAATATAGGCAAATAGATAAGGCCCGTAGATGGGAACCTTACGGTTCATGATGCAATTCCAGAGCTCATGGAACATCACATGAGCTATGTCGAGAGGCGCAGTTTCCTTAGTCCTTGCCTCCTCACACAGCAAAAGCATCTCAGCCAGATGACCATGCACCTCGTCCTTGTTGCCAATACGAGGGAATAGAGAGTTGCGGAAGACCCGATGCATGACATCTAGATGCATGGGGAGCACACCTTTCTTGATGTAATGTTGTTGCAGCCTGTCCTTGAGGGTGGCAGTAGACGAAGAAGGAGCATGAGGACGCATCCCAAGAGCATTTTCTTCCCCCTGAAAGTCGACTTTGAGGAACTGCATGAACTCCCTCCAGGAACCAGTCAGCTTCTGATTACCGGTCATCCAGGTCATGGTGCGCACATCATCAGGTTGAAAGTGAACAGTGACATAGAACTGGGCCACAATATCTGGATCAAAGTCCTATCTGAAGGTAATGATATCTGTAAGGCCAAGCTTTTCAATCAAGGAGAGAGCCTCACCAAAGTAGTCCGGATTACGCCGAGGTGAGTGATGACCCACAAGTATAGGGGATCAATCGTAGTCCTTTCCATAATAAGAGTGTCAAACCCAACGAGGAGCAGAAGGCTCTGATAAGCAGTTTTCAGCAAGGTAATAATTGCAAGCACTGAAAGTAGCGGTAACAAGTGATGGTGTAGTGATGTGAAACATAGCAAGCGAAGAGTAACAAGTAACAAGTAGTAGCAACAGTGCAGCAAGTGGCCCAATCCCTTTTGTAGCAAGGGACAAGCCTGAACAAAGTCTTATAGGAGGAAAAACGCTCCCGAGGACACACGGGAATTTCTGTCATGCTAGTTTCATCATGTTCATGTGATTCGCGTTCGTTACTTTGATATTTTGATATGTGGGTGGACCGGCACTTGGGTACTGCCCTTACTTGGACAAGCATCCCACTTATGATTAACCCCTCTCGCAAGCATCCGCAACTACAAAAGAAGAATTAAGACAACGTCTAACCATAGCATTAAACTAGTGGATCCAAATCAGCCCCTTACGAAGCAACGCATAGACTGGGGTTTAAGCTTCTGTCACTCTAGCAACCCATCATCTACTTACTACTCCCCAATGCCTTCCTCTAGGCCCAAACATGGTGAACTGTTATATAGTCGACGTTCACATAACACCACTAGAGGAAAAGACAACATACATCATATCAAAATACCAAACGAATACCAAATTCACGTGACTATTATTAGCATGACTTATCCCATGTCCTCAGGAACAAAAGTAACTACTCACAAAGCAAAATCGTAATCATGATCAGAGGTGTAATGAATAGCATCAAGGATCTGAACATAAACTCTTCCACCAAGTAATCCAACTAGCATCAACTACAAAGAGTAATCAACACTACTAGCAACCTTACAAGTACCAATCGGAGTCACGAGATGGAAATTGGTTAGAAGAGATGAACTAGGGATTGGAGAGGAGATGGTGCTGATGAAGATGTTGATGGAGATGTCTCCCCTCCGACGAGAGGAGTGTTGGTGATGACGATGGCGATGATTTCTTCTCCGGGAGGGAAGTTTCCCCGACAGGATCGTCCTGTCGGAGCTCTAGATTGGATCTGCTCAAGTTCCGCCTCGTGGCGGCGGTGAAACCATGAAAAAGCTCCTCCTTGATTTTTCTGGAACGAAACCCTTCATATAGCAAAAGAAGGGGGCCAGTGGGTCGTCAGGGATCCCACAAGCCCTGTAGCCGCCACCAGGGGGTGGCGGCTACCAGGCTTGTGGGGCCCTGGTAGCTCCCCTCTGGTACTTCTTTCGCCCAGTATTTTTTATATATTCCCAAAAAATTCCACATTGATTTTTAGGGCATTTGGAGTTGTGCAGAATAGAGGACTCAGACTTGCTCCTTTTCCAGTCCAGAATTCCAGTTGTCGGTATTCTCCCTCTTCAAATAAACCTTGCAAAATAAGAGAGAAAAGGCATAAGTATGGTACCACAAGGTAATACAACAGCACATAAAGCGATAAAGATTAACATGAAAGCATGATGCAAAATGGACGTATCAACTCCCCCAAGCTTAGACCTCGCTTGTCCTCAAGCGAAAACCAAGTTCCATAAACATGTCCACATGTTCAGGGATGAAGGTGTCGATAAAACAAAATATGGACATGAGGGCATCATGATCACACATAAAACAACAATACATCATAAAGATTCTTATGGGAAAGTAACAATTCCTTCACAAAGCAAAGTATGAAGCAAAAACCTTACCGAGAAGTAGCCAACAATCAGTCCATATTCATTGAAGCAATTGTAATTTATCATAACATCAGAAAGAGTCAAATAAGAGCTTGTAAAGCAAACCCACATACTCAATCATCTCTTTTGTTTTCCACAATTGTTACAACTCACGTGGTACTCAAGGGATCAAAGTTTCAGCTGGACACACAGGAAGATAGGGGCTTATAGTTTTGCATCCCAACCATTTACCTCAATGGTAAAGTCAACAATAATAAAGCATAAGTACTCATCTCCAAGTTGATATATGAATATAGATCTTTCCCAAGCATGTGACGGTAGCCAAGACAAAGGCAAAATGGGGAATTGGTGAAGATCACCATGACTCTTACAAGGGCAAAAAGTAAAGGTACAAGATAGGCCCTTCGCAGAGGGAAGCAGAGGTTGTCATGCGCTTTTGAGGTCTGGATGCGTGTCCTCTTAGTGCGGAGGAACGTCACTTTATATTGCCTCCTCTGATAAAGAACTTTATTATGCAGTATGTCGATTTTATGTCTTCCTCATCACAGGTTCGTATAAAGCTTATTTTCCGCACACTAATAGATCATACATATTAGATTGCAATTTTTATTGCTTGCACCGATGACAACTTACTTGAGGGATCTTATTAAATCCATAGGTAGGTATGGTGGACTCTCATGGAAAAACTGGGTTGGAGCTTTATGGATGCACAAGTAGTATCTCTACTTGGTGCGGGAGTTTTGGCTAATATGAGGTGGAAGCAATCGTCACATGCTAAGGGGTCTCTAATCATATAACATTGTTTGGAACCAAGCAAACACAATTCATTATGTTGTCTTCCTTGTCCAACATCTACTTCTAAGCATGTAATAGTTTGGTGAGTGTTCACAATTATAGAAAGTGCTAAGATGATATATTTATATGTGAACCTCTCTTTCCTTATTACTTCTTATTAATTGCAACAATGACCGAGGTCTATGTTGGTCTATTCTCAACAAGTTTCAATCATCATACTTGTCATATGTGAAGCTATCACTTCCCATAGGACCATCTCATGATCTCTCATGCTATCGTTCTTTTCATGATCTTGATCACGGCACAAAATAGAGCCCTTGACTAAGATACTCTTTATTATATAGCTCGCAAGCTCGAATACATAGGGGGAGAGACAAAGCAAAAGAGTCAAACTAAACACTAAAGACTTATTCCACTAAGAAAATAAATAAAAACTGAAAAGGAAAGAACTAAAACAAAGGTAAAAGCAAAAGATATAAAGGTGATACGATACTAGGGCAACTCCCCCAAGCTTGTTAAAAGCCAAGGGGATTGACCATACCAGTGCTTAGTTGTCTTCCTTTGGTGGTGATGGTGGTGGAGTTGTTGGAGTAGTGTGATCCTCCGTCTTCCAAGCCATAGGTGCTCCATCATGGCCGGATGAACGAGTCGCCGGAATCCTCAAATCTGCAGCCTACCGTATTGATTTAAATCTATACTCATACTCACAGTTTTGGTTCTGCAGGTCATAGATCTGGCCCTGAAGTTGATCAACCCTGTCATAAAGCCTGGAGAGGTGCTTCCCAATATCAATGGCATCCATCTTGTGATTGCTGGTGAACTCCGTGATCATCATGTGGTTGGCATTGAGTCCACGCTCCACCATCCCTTGGCACTTGAATACTTGTTTCTCCATTGCTTCGAGCCTCGTCTCCACGCTTCCGGTCTTTTTAGGCCCCTCAATATCACGGATGTGCAACATCCCCTCGCTCATCTTGATAGATTGAGAGTGTTTCAGCACTTCCGTGAGATAGGGATTGATGACCTTCTCGAAGATCTTGTCCTTAGGAGCGTTTGGGGAAGTCATGACGATCTAGATCTGCAACAGAAACAGGCTCGAAACGAAAACAGAGGAAAATTGCGCGATACGGAGATCAAAACCCTCGGGCGTATATATAATGATTTTTTCTGGACCAGAAGGAGTGTTTCGCAAGAAAACGGAGTCTGGGAGGCACACGAGGTCCCACAAGCCCTGTATCCGCCGCCAGGGGGTGGCGGCTACCAAGCTTGTGGCCGCCTCGTGCGCTCTCCGGACTGCTTTTTATTTTTCTAATTTTCCAAAAATTCTAAAACGCAGGAAATTTCCTATTGGAAAAGCTTCGGAGTCCAATTACTTACCGAAACAGATACCTCTTCGTTATCAGGGTCAGAAACAGTCTGATAAACATCCCTAATGTACTCCTCTGGAGTTATGATATTGATGATATTGGTCTCAACATTTATGGGGGTACCGGAGATATAATGCTTGATTCTTTCCCCATTTACCACTCTAGGAAAATTTCCTTCCGTGTTATTGATTTTGATGGCACCGGAACGATATACTTCCTCGACAACGTAAGGACCTTCCCATTTAGAGAGAAGCTTGCCTGCGAAGAATCTTAAGCGAGAATTGTATAGCAGGACATAATCACCTACATTGAACTCTCGCTTTTGTATTCTTTTATCGTGCCATCTCTTAACCTTTTCCTTGAACAACTTGGCATTCTCATATGCCTAGGCCCTCCATTCATCTAATGAGCTGATATGAAACAATCGCTTCTCACCGGCAAGTTTGAAATCGAAGTTGAGCTCTTTGATTGCCCAATAAGCTTTGTGTTCCAGCTCAAGAGGTAAATGACAGGCCTTACCGTAAAACATTTTATACGGCGACATGCCCATGGGATTCTTATAAGCAGTCCTATAAGCCCATAGTGCATCGTCAAGTTTACTAAACCAATTCTTCCGAGATCTATTGACAGTCTTTTGTAAGATCAATTTGATCTCCCTATTACTCAACTCCACTTGACCACTAGACTGAGGATGATAAGAAGATGCAACTCTATGGTTGACATCATACTTAGCAAGCATCTTGCGGAAAACACCATGAATGAAGTGTGAACCGCCATCAGTCATCAGATATCTAGGGACTCCAAATATTGGGAAAATGACATCTTTAAGCATCTTAATAGAGATGTGGTGATCAACATTTCTAGTGGGGATAGCTTCTACCCACTTAGTCACGTAATCCACAGCAACTAAGATGTGAGTGTACCCATTGGAACTCGGGAAGGATCCCATATAATCAAAGCCCCAGACATCAAACGGTTCAATGACAAGTGAATAGTTCATAGGCATTTCCTGACGCTTACTGATGTTCCCTATTCTTTGGCATTCGTCACAAGACAAGACAAACTTACGGGCATCCTTGAAGAGAGTGGGCCAATAGAAACCTGATTGCAACACCTTATGAGAAGTTCTATCTCGAGCATGGTGTCCTCTGTAGGCTTCGGAATGACACTTTTGCAGGATCTATCCATGTCCATGTTCAGGCACACAACGTCTAATAACACCATCTACTCCTTCCTTATAAAGGTGAGGATCATCCCAAAAGTAGTGTCTCAAATCAAAGAATAATTTCTTCTTTTGCTGGTAGGTGAAACTGGGTGGTATGTATTTGGCTACGATATAATTTGCGTAATCAGCATACCATGGTGCACTCTGTGAAGTGCGGATGACATTAATTGCTCATCAGGAAAGCTGTCATCAATAGGTCGTGGGTCATCAAGGACATTCTCTAGCCTGGACAAGTTATCTGCTACATGGTTATCAGCACCCTTTCGGTCAACAACGTGCAAATCAAATTCTTGTAGCAGGAGAACCCATCTGATTAGCCTAGGCTTAGCGTCCTTCTTCTCCATAAGGTACTTAATAGCAGCATGATCAGAGTGAATAGTGATTTTGGAGTCAACTATATAAGATCTGAACTTTTCACATGCAAACACGACTTCTAAAAACTCCTTTTCCGTAGTGGCATAGTTTCTTCGGGCACTGTCTAGAGTTTTACTAGCGTAGTGAATAACATTCAACTTCTTGTCAACTCTTTGTCCTAGAACAGCACCAACAACATAGTCACTAGCGTCGCACATGATTTCAAAGGGTAAGTTCTAGTCAGGTGGTTGAACAATAGGTGCGATTATCAAGGCCTTCTTAAGTATTTCGAAAGCTTCCTCCCAATCCTCATCAAAAACAAAAGGAACATCCTTCTGCAAGAGGTTGGTAAGAGGCCTGGAAATCTTAGAGAAGTCTTTAATGAACCTTCTATCGAAACCAGCATGACCTAGGAAACTTCGTATACCTCTGATATCTGTGGGGCAAGGCATTTTCTCAATTGCATCAACCTTAGCCTTATCAACTTCAATGCCTCTTTCAGAATTTTTTTGTCCTAAGACGATGCCTTCATTAACCATAAAGTGGCACTTCTCCCAATTCAAGACGAGGTTGGTATCTTTGCATCTCTGTAAGACTCGATCAAGGTTGTTGAGGCAATCATCAAAGGAAGACCCGTAAACGGAGAAGTCATCCATGAAAACCTCGACAATCTTTTCACAAAAGTCAGAGAATATAGCCATCATACATATTTGAAAGGTGGCAGGTGCATTGCATAAGCCAAAAGGCATACATCTATAAGCAAAGGTACCGAAGGGGCATGTGAAAGTGGTTTTCTCCTGATCAGATTGTGCAACAGGTATTTGCAAGAAACCTGAATAACCGTCTAGAAAGCAGAAGTGTGTGTGTTTAGATAGCCTTTCTAGCATTTGGTCGATAAACCACAAAGGTTAATGGTCTTTCCTGGTTGCCTTGTTCAGTTTCCAGAATTCTATCACCATCCTATAGCCAGTAATAATCCTTTGTGGGATTAATTCATTCTTATCATTAGGAACGACGGTGATACCTCCCTTCTTTGAATTGGCAACAGGCTTGCCGCTCTTCTTTGAATTACCCTTCTTTCCTTTGTCGTTTCTCTTGAAACTAGTGGTCTTATTCACCATCAACACTTGATGCTCTTTACGGAGTTCTGACTCTGTGACTTTCAGCATCACGAATAACTCGCCGGGTGACTTGTTCATCCCTTGCATGTTATAGTTCAACATAAAGCCCTTATAGCTTGGTGGCAATGATTGAAGAATTCTGTCAGTGATAGCCTCTTGCGGGAGTTCAATCCCCAGCTCAGCTAGACGGTTTGAGTACCCAGACATTTTGAGCACATGTTCACTGACAGACGAATTCTCCTCCATCTTGCAAGCATAGAATTTATCAGAGGTCTCATACCTCTCGATTTGGGCGTTCTTCTGAAAGATAAACTTCAACTCCTGGAACATCTCATATGCTCCATGATGCTCAAAGTGACGTTGATGTCCCGGCTCTAAGCCATACAAGACTGCACATTGAACTACTAAGTAGTCCTCCTTGCGTGCTAACCAAGCGTTCTTAGCTTCTTGGTCAGCCGCGGCGGGTGGTTCATCTCCTAGCGCAGCATTAAGGACATAATCCTTCTTCCCAGCTTGCAGGAGCAACTTAAGATTATGAGCCTAATCTACAAAGTTGCTTCCATCATCTTTCAACTTAGCTTTCTCTAGGAACGTATTAAAATACGGGGTGACTGTTCCGTGAGCCATTGATCTACAACACAAATATTTTCAAAGTGGACTTAGACTATGTTCAAGATAATTAGAGTTTAACTAATCAAATTACTTGCTAAACTCCCACTCAAAAACTACATCTCTCTAGTCATTTGAGTGGTTCATGATCCAATTCCACTAGCTCAAGTCTGATCAGCACGTGAGTTGAGGATAGTTTCAGTGGTAAGCATCCCTATGCTAATAATATCAACTATATGAATCATGATCGACCTTTCGGTCTCATGTGTTCCAAGGCCATGTCTGCACATGCTAGGCTCGTCAAGCTTTACCTGAGTGTTCCGCATGTGCAACTGTTTTGCACCCATTGTATGTGAACGTTGATTCTATCACACCCGATCATCACGTGGTGTCTCGAAACGACGAACTGTAGCAACGGTGCACAATCGGGGAGAACACAATTTCGTCTTGAAATTTTAGTGAGAGATCACCTCATAATGCTACCGTCGTTCGAAGCAAAATAATGTGCATAAAAGGATTAACATCACACGAAATTCATAAGTGGCATGATATGGCCATCATCATGTGCTTCTTGATCTCCATCACCAAAGCACCGGCACGATCTTCTTGTCACCGGTGCCACAGCATGATCTCCATCAACATGTCGCCATCGGGGTTGTCGTGCTACTCATGCTATTACTACTAAAGCTACATCCTAGCAATATAGTAAACGCATCTGCAAGCACAAACATTAGTTTATAGACAACCCTATGGCTCCTGTCGGTTGCCGTACCATCGACGTGCAAGTCGATATTAACTATTACAACCTGATCATCTCATACATCCAATATATCACATCACATCGTCAGCCATATCACATCACAAGCATACCTTGCAAAAACAAGTTAGACGTCCTCTAGTTGTTGTTGCATGTTTTACGTGGTTGCCATGGGTATCTAGTAGGATCCCATCTTACTTACGCAAACACCACAACGGGGATGTATGAATTTCTATTTAACCTCTCTCCAAGGACCTCCTCGGTCAAATCCGATTGAACTAAAGTTGGAGAAACCGACACTCGCCAGTCATCTTTGAGCAACGGGGTTGCTTGTAGCGATGAAACCAGTCTCTCGTAAGCGTACGAGTAATGTCGGTCCGAGCCGTTTCGATCCAACAATACTGCGGAATCAAGAAAATACTAAGGAGGGCAGCAAATCGAACATCACCGCCCACAAAAACTTTTGTGTTCTACTTGAGATGACATCTACGCATGAACCTAGCTCATGATGCCACTGTTGGGTAACGTCGCATGGGAAACAAAAAATTTCCTACGCGCACGAAGACCTATCATGGTGATGTCCATCTACGAGAGGGCATTTCCGATCTATGTACCCTTGTAGATCGGACATCAGGAAGCGTTAAGAAACGCGGTTGATGTAGTGGAACGTCCTCACGTCCCTTGATCCTCCCCGCGAACCGTCCCACGAACCGTCCCGCGATCCATCCCACGAAACGTCCCGTGATCCGTCCCACGATCCGCTCCGATCTAGTGCCGAACGGACGGCACCTCCGCGTTCAGCACACATACAGCTCGACGATGACCTCGGCCTTCTTGATCCAGCAAGAGAGACAGAGAGGTAGATGAGTTCTCCGGCAGCGTGACGGTGCTCTGGAGGTTGGTGATGATCTATCTCAGCAGAGCTCCGCCCGAGCTCCGCAGAAATACGATCTAGAGGAAAAACCGTGGAGGTATGTGGTCGGGCTGCCGTGGCAAAGTTGTCTCGAATCAGCCCTAATACCTCATTATATATAGGAGGGAGGGGAGGGACCTTGCCTTGAGGCTCAAGGGAGCCCCAAGGGGTCGGCCGAAGGGGGGAGGAGGAATCCTCCTCGAATCCTAGTCCAACTAGGATTGGAAGGTGGAGTCCTTCCCTTCCTTCCCACTTCCCTTTTTTTCTTTTCTCTTTGATTTCTTTATCTCCTGCGCAAGGGCCCTCTTGGGCTTTCCCACCAGCCCACTAAGGGCTGGTGTGCCCCCACAAAGCCTTTGGGCTTCTTCCCGGGTGGGCTGGCCCCTCCCGGTAGAACTCCGGTACCCATTCGTCATTCCCGGTACATTCCCGGTAATGCCCGAAAACCTTCCGGTAACCAAATGAGACAAACCTACATATCAATCTTTGTTTCCGGACCATTCCGAAAACCCTCATGATGTCCGTGATCTCATCCGGGACTTTGAAAAACATTCGGTAACCAACCATATAACTCAAATACGCATAAAAAATCGCCGAACCTTAAGCATGCAGACCCTGCGGGTTCGAGAACTATGTAGACATGACTCGAGGGACTCCTCGGTCAATATCCAATAGCGGGACCTGGATGCCCATATTGGATACTACATATTCTACGAAGATCTTATCGATTGAACCTCAGTGCCAAGGATTCATATAATCCCGTATGTCATTCCCTTTGTCCTTCAGTATGTTACTTGCCCGAGATTCGATCGTCAGTAACCGCATACCTATTTCAATCTCGTTTACTGGCAAGTCTCTTTACTCGTTCCGTAATACAAGATCCCGTGGCTTACACTAAGTCACATTGCTTGCAAGGCTTGGGTGTGATGTTGTATTGACGAGTGGGCCCCGAGATACCTCTCTGTCACACGGAGTGACAAATCCCAGTCTTGATCCATACTAACTCAAGGGACACCTTCGGAGATACCTGTAGAGCATCTTTATAGTCACCCAGTTACGTTGTGACGTTTGATACACACAAAGCATTCCTCCGGTGGCAGTGAGTTATATGATCTCATGGTCATAGCAATAAATACTTGACACGCAGAAAACAGTAGCAACAAAATGACACGATCAACATGCTACGTTCATTAGTTTGGGTCTAGTCCATCACATGATTCACCCAATAATGTGATCCACTTATCAAGCGACAACACCTTGTACATAGTCACAAGACCTTGACTATCCTTGATCAATTGGCTAGCCAACTAGAGGCTTGCTAGGGACAGTGTTTTGTCTATGTATCCACACATGTATCTAAGTCTTCATTCAACACGATTATAGCATGGATAATAAACATTATCTTGATATAGGAATTATAATAATAACTTATTTATCATTGCCTCTAGGGCATTATTCCAACACGCAGGCCCCACGGTGTGCGCCAACTATTGTGGTTTTGTCACGACAGATGTCCTCGTGAAAGGTCTTAGAGATGGAGCCATCGCACCTTGGTGGCGACTCGAAGGGGGTGAGCAAAAGCGAGACTCACATTTACCCAGGTTCGACCCCTCGTGAGGAGGTAAAAGCCTACGTCCTGCTTGGTATGGATTAATGGTGGTTTTGATTACAAGGAGGGTGTTACTCGCCTGACCTAGCTCTCGATTCTCTCTAACTCACTTGGCCTTTTCCTGGGACTCACCTTTATATACAGGTCGAGGCCCTAGGGTTTACAAAGTCATGCCATCCTACTCTTGGTAGCTTACCTTATCTCTAAGTCATCGTGTTCCCCATGATCAGGAGCTTCCTTGACGTTCCATCATCCGCATGATCCTTTTGAACCGCCCTACAGCTCCTCAGCCATAGAATGTATAACCAATGGTGAGTTGCCCCTTTGGTGACCCGGCCCATTAACGGCGGGTTACCCACAGGTAATATCCCCAACACCGGTAAAGCTCCTCCCCTTCTTCTCTTGGTTGGTGTGTTTGGTTCTAGGGTTAGGAGCTTGGTGATTTGGATCCATGGATATGATTTGTGCTTAGTTTTTGGATGGAACGAGTGAGATATCTTAGGGGATTTTAGGTCTTATGTTCTTCATTGCAACTATTTTGACATGCCCTAGTTCTCTATGTTTTAGATCTAGTAGCTCTTATCATACATCTCATGGATTTGATCTAGAAACTTGGATCCCATTGACTAGGCTTGTCTCCATCTAGATGATCTCGAGTTCCACAAGTGTTAGGGCTATGGAGATTCTTGTAATAAGTTTATTGATTAGCCGTGGATCTCTTGAAACGAATCTAGTAGTTTTTGTGGGTTCAAATATATCCAGATCTGAAAGTCAACCCACTAGCGGTACTACCGCCAGGACCCCCAGCGGTACTACCGCCACGGCCCCAGCGGTACTATCGCCAGGAGGATATTTTTTTTATATTTTATTCACTTTTCTTTGAGTTCTCTTGGCAATATGTGTTTTTTCTTATGATTTTTTGACCATTGCCATGACTCCTTCTGTCGCTCTTTTTGGTGTGTGTGTCTTTTGTGTCACAGGTGGTTCTCGTCGCTCGAATCCTGCACGCAACACCCAACCTAAGCAGTATCGCACTCCAGAGGCTCCAGAAGGTTCTGCCACTTCCAGTCTGAATCCTAAGAAGAGGTCCTTCAAGAAGACTGCTACCAAGAACAAAGGGGTCAACGTTCGCACTATGGCCCATAAGGATTTTCTGACACTCCGCACCCGAAATCCCTATGTTGATGACAAGGCTCAGCTTAAGAACGTCGATCATGTGTGGTCACGGGAACATGCCATGATCTATCCTGACATCATCAAGCCCTTCAAGAAGATCTTTGTCCCAATGCAGTGGATCGACCTCGCTCACTGATACGTCCATTTTGCATCATGCTTTCATGTTGATCTTTATCGCTTTAAGGGCTGTTATATTACCTTGTGGTACCATACTTATGCCTTTTCTCTCTTATTTTAAAAGGTTTATTTGAAGAGGAAGAATACCGGCAGCTGGAATTCTAGACTGGAAAAGGAGCAAGTCTGAGTCCTCTATTCTGCAAAACTCCAAATGCCCTGAAAATCAACGTGGAATTTTTCGGGAATATATAAAAAATACTGGGCGAAAGAAGTACCAGAGGGGAGCTACCAGGGCCCCACAAGCCTGGTAGCCGCCACCCCCTGGTGGCGGCTATAGGTCTTGTGGGCTCCCTGACGGCCCACTGCCCCCCTCTTTTGCTATATGAAGGGTTTCATTCCAGAAAAAAATCAAGGAGGAGCTTTTTCGTTGTTTCGCCGCCGCCACGAGGTGGAACTTGAGCACCGTTGAGTACCAACACTACTAGCAACCTTACAAGTACCAATCGGAGTCGCAAGACGGAGATTGGTTACAAGAGATGAACTAGGGATTGGAGAGGAGATGGTGCTGATGAAGATGTTGATGAAGATGCCTCCCCTCCGACGAGAGGAGTGTTGGTGATGACGATGGCAACGATTTCCCCCCTCCGGGAGGGAATTTTCCCCGGCAGGATCGTCCTGTCGGAGCTCTAGATTGGATCTTCTCAAGTTCCGCCTCGTGGCGGCGAATAAACCACGAAAAAGCTCCACCTTGATTTTTTCCGGACGAAACCCTTCATATAGCAAAAGAGGGGGGCAGTGGGCCGCCAGGGTGCCCACAAGCCCTGTTGCCGCGGCCATGGGGTAGGCCGCGGCAACCAGGCTTGTGGGCCCCTGGTTGCTCCCCTCTGACACTTCTTTCGCCAGTATTTTTTATAAAATCCAAGAAAAATCCACGTTGATTTTTAGGGCATTTGGAGTTGCACAGAATAGAGCACTCAGACTTGCTCCTTTTCCAGTCCAGAATTCCAGCTCCCGGTATTCTCCCTCTTCAAATAAACCTTGCAAACTAAGAGAGAAAAGGCATAAGTAAGGTTCCACAAAGTGTCATAACAGTCCATAAAGCGATAAATATCAACATGAAAGCATGATGCAAAATGGACGTATCAGTTACTCGTTTAAGTCAGAGAATAATGGTTGTTCTATTTCTATGAGTAATATCTTTTATGGTCATGCACCCAATGTGAGAGGATTGTTCATATTGAATCTTGATAGTGATAATACACATATACATAACATTGAGACCAAAAGAGTTAGAGTTAACAATGATAGCGCCATGTTTTTATGGCACTGCCGCTTAGGTCATATTGGTGTAAAGCGTATGAAGAAACTCCATAGCGATGGACTTTTGGAGTCACTTGACTTTGATTCACTTGACACGTGCAAACCATGCCTCATGGGCAAGATGACTAAAACTTCGTTCTTCGGAACAATGGAGCGTGCAAGTGACTTGTTGGAAATCATACATATCGATGTGTGTGGTCCGATGAGTGTGGAGGCACGCGGCGGATATCGTTATTTTCTCACCTTCACTGACGATTTGAGTAGATATGGTTATGTCTACTTAATGAAGCACAAGTCTGAAACATTTGAAAAGTTCAAGCAATTTCAGAGTGAAGTTGAAAATCATCGTAACAAGAAGATCAAGTTCCTACGGTCTGATCGTGGGGGTGAATATCTGAGTTTCGAGTTTGGTGCTCACTTAAGACAATGTGGAATTGTTTCACAGTTGACACCGCCTGGAACACCACAGCGTAATGGTGTGTCCGAACGTCGTAATCGTACTTTATTAGAGATGGTGCAGTCTATGATGTCTCTTACCGATTTGTCGTTATCGTTTTGGGGGTTATGCATTAGAAACAACTGCATTCACTTTAAATAGGGCACCATCAGAATTCGTTGAGACGACAGCATACGAACTCTGGTATGGCAAAAGACCAAAGTTGTCGTTTCTTAAAGTTTGGGGATGTGATGCTTATGTCAAAAAGCTACGGCCTGAAAAGCTGGAACCCAAAGCGGAAAAGTGCGTCTTCATAGGTTATCCAAAAGAGACAGTTGGGTATACCTTCTATCTCAAATTCGAGGGAAAGTGTTTGTTGCTAAGAATGGAGCTTTTCTCGAGAAGGAGTTTCTCTCGAGAGAATTGAGTGGCAGGAAGATAGAACTTGATGAGGTTGTCGAACCTCTCATCCCTCTGGATGGTGGCGCAGGGCAAGGGGAAACCCCTGTCGTTGCGGCACCGGTTGAGGAGGAAGTTAATGATGATGATCATGAAACTCCGGATCAAGTTCCTGTCGAACCTCGCAGGTCGACGAGACCGCGTACTACTCCAGAGTGGTACGGTAATCCCGTCTTATCAATTATGTTGTTGGACAACAATGAGCCTGCGAATTATGAAGAAGCAATGGTGGGACCGGATTCCAAAAATGGCTGGAGGCCATGAAGTCCGAGATAGGATCTATGTATAAAAACAAAGTGTGGACTTTGGAAGTACTACCTGAAGGCCGCAAGGCTATTCAAAACAAATGGATCTTTAAGAAGAAGACGGACGCTGACGGTAATGTGACCGTTTATAAAGCTCGACTTGTGGCAAAGGGTTTTTCACAAGTTCAAGGAATTAACTACGATGAGACATTCTCACCCGTAGCGATGCTTAAGTCCGTCAGAATCATGTTAGCAATAGCTGCATTTTTCGATTATGAAATCTGGTAGATGGATGTCAAAACGGCGTTCCTTAACGGTTTCCTTAAGGAAGAGTTGTATATGATGCAACCCGAAGGTTTTGTCGATCCTAAAAATGCTAACAAAGTGTGCAAGCTCCAGCGATCCATTTATGGACTGGTGCAAGCATCTCGGAGTTAGAATAAACATTTTGATGAGGTGATCAAAGCATTTGGGTTTATATAGGTGGTTGGAGAATCCTGTATTTACAAGAAAGTAGGTGGGAGCTCTGTGGCATTTCGAATATTGTATGTGGATGACATATTGCTGATTGGAAACAACGTGGAGCTTTTGGAAAGCATAAAAGGTTACTTGAATAAAAGTTTCTCTATGAAGGACCTAGAAGAAGCTACTTAAATTCTAGGCATTAAGATCTATAGGGATAGATCAAAACGCCTGATAGGACTTTCACAAAGCACATACCTTGATAAAGTTTTGAAGAAGTTCAAAATGCATCAGTCCAAGAAAGGGTTCTTGCCAGTATTACAAGGTATAAAATTGAGTAAGACTCAGTGCCCAGCAACTGAGGAAGATAGAAAGACAATGAGTTTCGTCCCATATGCTTCAGCCATAGGTTCTATCATGTATGCAATGTTGTGCACTAGACCGGGCGTTAGCCTGGCCATAATTATGGCAGGCAGGTTCCAGAGTAATCCAGGAGTGGATCACTAGACTGTGGTCAAGAATATCCTGAAGTACCTGAAAAGGACTAAGGAGATGTTTCTCGTATATGGAGGTGACAAAGAGCTCGCCGTAAAAGGTTACGTTGATGCATGCGTTGACACAGATCCGGACGACTCTAAGTCACAGATCGGATACGTATTTATTCTTAATGGGGTGCGGTAAGCTAGTGCAGTTCCAAGCAAAGCGTCGTAGCTGATTCTACATGTGAAGCGGAGTACATGGCTACCTCGGAGGCGGCTAAGGAGGGTGTCTGGATGAAGCAGTTCATGACGGATCTTGGAGTGGTGACGAGCGCAATGAATCCAATAAACCTGTTTTGTGACAACATGGGTGCCATTGCCTTAGCAAAGGAACCACAGTTTCACAAGAAGACCAGACACATCAAACGACGCTTCAACCTCATCCGCGACTACGTCGAGGAGGAGGACGTGAATATCTGCAAAGTGCACACGGATCTGAATGTGGCAGACCCGCTGACTAAACCTCTTCCACGGGCAAAGCATGGTCAACACCAGAACTGTATGGGTGTTAGATTTATTACAATGTAATTCACTTGACGATGTGAGGGCTAGATTATTGACTCTAGCGCAAGTGGGGCACTGTTGGAATTATGCCCTAGAGGCAATGATAAATAAGTTATTGTTATAATTCTTGTATCAAGATAATCGTTTACTATCCATGCTATAATTGTGTTGAAGACTAAGATACATGTGTGGATACATAGACAAAGCACTGTCCCTAGCAAGCCTCTAGTTGGCTAGCCAGTTGATCAAGGATAGTCAAGGTCTTCTCACTATGTACAAGGTGTTGTCGCTTGATAACTGGATCACATTATTCGGTGAATCATGTGATGGACTAGACCCAAACTAATGAACGTAGCATGTTGATCGTGTCATTTTGTTGCTACTGTTTTCTGCGTGTCAAGTATTTATTCCTATGATCATGTGATCATATAACTCACTGGCACCGGAGGAATGCTTTGTGTGTATCAAACATCACAACATAATTGGGTGACTATAAAGATGCTCTACAGGTATCTCCGAAGGTCTCCGTTGAGTTAGTGTGGATCAAGACTGGGATTTGTCACTCCGTGTGACGGAGAGGTATCTCGGGGCCCACTCGGTATTACAGAACGAGTAAAGAGACTTGCCGGTAAACGAGATTTAAATAGGTATGCGGATACTGACGATCGAATCTCGGGCAAGTAACATACTGAAGGACAAAGGGAATGACATACGGGATTATATGAATCCTTGGCACTAAGGTTTAATCGATAAGACCTTTGTAGAATATGTAGGATCCAATATGGGCATCCAGGTCCCGTTATTGGATATTGACCGAGGAGTCCCTCGGGTCATGTCTACATAGTTCTCGAACCCGCAGGGTCTGCACGCTTAAGGTTCGGCGATGTTTTATGCGTATTTGAGTTATATGGTTGGTTACCGGATGTTGTTCGGAGTCCCGGATGAGATCACGGACGTCACAAGGGTTTCCATAATGGTCCGGAAATGAAGATTGATATATAGGTTTGTCTCATTTGGTTACGGGAAGGTTTTCGGGCATTATCGGGAATGTACCGGGAATGACGAATGGGTTCCGGAGTTCTACCGGGAGGGGCCAGCCCACCCGGGAAGAAACCCAAACGCTTTGTGGGGGCACACCAGCCCTTAGTGGGCTGGTGGGCAAGCCCAAGAGGGCCCTTGCGCAGGAGATAAAGAAATCAAAGAGAAAAGAAAAAAGGGAAGTGGGAAGGAAGGGAAGGACTCCACCTTCCAATCCTAGTTGGACTAGGATTGGAGGAGGATTCCTCCTCCCCCCTTCGGCCGACCCCTTGGGGCTCCCTTGAGCCTCAAGGCAAGGTCCCTCCCCTCCCTCCTATATATACTCAGGTATTAGGCTGATTTGAGACAACTTTTCCACGGCAGCCCGACCACATACCTCCACAGTTTTTCCTCTAGATCGTATTTCTGCGGAGCTCGGGCGGAGCCCTGCTGAGATAGATCATCACCAACCTCCGGAGCACCGTCACGCTGCCGGAGAACTCATCTACCTCTCCGTCTCTCTTGCTGGATCAAGAAGGCTGAGATCATCGTCGAGCTGTACGTGTGCTGAACGCGGAGGTGCCGTCCGTTCGGCACTAGATCGGAGCGGATCGTGGGACGGATCGCGGGACGGTTCGTGGGACGGTTCGCGGGACGGATCGAGGGATGTGAGGACGTTCCACTACATCAACCGAGTTTCTTAACGCTTCCTGTTGTGCGATCTACAAGGGTACGTAGATCAGAAATCCCCTCTCGTAGATGGACATCACCATGATAGGTCTTCGTACGCGTAAGAAAAATTTTGTTTCCCATGCGACGTTTCCCAACACTGCGCACGATGGAGTTGAGTTCTCGAAGGGAGCCCTATCAGGATTAGAAAGATATGCGGTCGGCATCCTGACTAAGATCCGCCGCGGGAAGTACTACATCGACAACTCGCTATGGGAATCGGAGGCCGATTCCATCGAATTCGGCTACCGAGTCCACTTCGGCAAGATCAACATCTTCATCGGCATGATCGGAACGCCTGGTCCTGAGCCGAACACCTGCACCGACATCGTTGAGCCGGCCAGGTACGTCCTCCCCATTACACGGCAGAACAAGAGTCGCTAGGTTTTCATCGGTTTTACGCAGGGAGGCGACGCGCAAGACGAAAAGGTGGGCCAAGAGATCACCCCCGTCAATTCCGATGGCGAGTCATCCATGGGCGAACAGAGTCGATCCACCCCCTTGAGGAAGGACAGCTCGGGGGGTTGTTGTTGGCAATGGATCCCAAAGTCCTCGAGAGGTCTGGCCGTCAAATCGCCATCTACATGGCGGGGTCAGCCCAGCCTCATCAAAATCCGACTGGCAACAACGAGACCGGGGGGACATCCAAGACCCCAGCGCAAACCATGAAGGAACTAGCAACGGAGATAGCCAACCTTATGGCAACCCCGATAAGAACCAGGAATTGGTCAATGCCGAGCTAACCAAACTGCGGGAGGCGATGGCCAAGGCACAGCGCGACATGGAAGCAGAAGCCGCCAGGATCAAGACGCAGCGAGCTGCGGTCGCCGCAGAGATCGAGCGGCTGAACACCGAAGGCTGGCGGCTCGAGATACAACAGCGCGCGTCTGACGCCGTCCATCAAAAGAGACACAATGGGCGCGTCCCTTCCGACTTACACCCAACTCACCTTTTTGACACTCCGCGCACCCCCGGGGCGGGTCCTGATCAGCCTTTACAAACCGCCCCGAGGGGAGGAACGGTTCCACCGCTCAATCCGCCGCCGGCTCAGCCCATGGACGCCCATGCGACTCGATTCCAGATGTCGCGGGGTCACTTCTCAAACTCCGTCGACAATGGGTTGGTAGCAACCCGCCACCTGGAGTCCCTTCCGATTTACGGAAACACCACAGCCGAGATAGAAGCTAGAAACGCTATCGAGATACTGAAAACGGCCGTGGTTCAGCACGTGCAGTATTCCCATAGCCTCGATCGGCTCCACTCCACGCCTCAGGCGAGTCACACCAGAAGTCGCCACGAGGATTTCCCTGCAGTGACCAGTGGGCCGCGACGGCTCCCCCAACATGATCCACTTGGGATGCCCGACACACGAGCCCAGGATATTGTGGATGTAGCGCGGGCCGCGCGGCACATGGAGCCAACGGCCGTGGTGTGTCAGGCCTACCCGGCTTATATACCGTCGCCGCCCACGCCCCTGGACGGCGGGGGCAAACACATTGGAGTATCATGCCTCGCGCCGGCTTTGCACAACAAGCGCATGCCGAAGGACTTCAAAGGGCATAGGAAGGTTCCCAACTACTCGCCGGATCTCGAGCCCGGGTCATGGATCGAGAGCTATGAACTCGCGATGGATATGCTTGACGTAAGCGAGGCGGTCTGCGCTAAATACTTCACTATGATGCTCGAAGGGACGGCACGCACTTGGCTGAAAAACTTGCTGCCCAACTCCATCAACACTTGGGCAGAACTGAAGGAGCGCTTCATCAAGAACTTCAGAGGAACCTGCAAGCGCCCAATCACTATCATCGACTTACAGCATTGCATCCAACAGCCGGATGAGTTGGCCCACCATTTGACCTGGCGGGTTGCGGAAGTCATCCATTCATTGGAAGGCATTTCGGCGGCTCATGTGGTATTGATCCTGGAGAAAAAATGCCATTACGAGCCTCTGGTACTGAAGCTAGGGAGACTTAAGCGAAAGGTACAGGACATGGGCAAGCTAATGGACGCCCTTACCAGGTACGCTGAGTCGGATGACACCAAATATCTTGGAGAGGGCGACGATAAAATTGGTGCCGCCCGCAAGGGCGAGTTACAAAAGGGCCAATCCCAGTTTCAGAACCGGGGCAATAACCACCATGGCGGGCATTGCAAGAAGCGGCAACAGGAGGGTCCTACGGAATTCGTCGCTAATACTAATACCGGCAACGCAAACCTGCGGCAGGAGAAGCGGGGCTTTAGTGGGAAGAAACCACGTAACTACCATGAAATTCTTAAAGGCCCGTGCCCGCAGCACACCACGTCTGAAGGACCGACGACTCACTCATGGGAGTATTGCTACGTGATGCAAGAGTTTCGGGCTGAGGGGCTCAAAAGAAGTCAAGGCGGCGAGCAGGGCCAGCGGCAGGAGCAACCCGGCGCATCCGGGTCACGACAGGTTACGTTCGGAGGTTTCCCTAACCAGGGACCACAGGGCGGGTCGCAGCACAATGCCGGCCAATACCAAGTTCATAACCAGCAGTACCACCCACCGGGAATGTTCCAACACCCCCCCCTCCCCCTGCACGGAGACCCCCAACGGCAGGAGGATCGGGGCGGGTTCCAAAATAACACCAAACAGTTGAACAGCGGGCAGTACCACGTGTTCACCACCAACACGTGTAAGCGGGATCGTAAGGTGAAGCATAGAACCTTCATAGCCGAGCTAGCGCTCCCTTGGTACCTTCACTGGTCAGAGCTACCCATAATGTGGAGCCGAGAAGACCACCCACCCCGAGTTGACAAACCTAGTGACTTAGCCCTGGTCGTGGCTCCCCAAGTCGGGGGGATACACCCTCTCCAAGTCCTCATGGACGGGGGCAGGAGCATCAACATCCTGTACTTCGACACTTTCTGGCAGATGAACCTCCTAGAGAAGGACCTGATGCCGTCATGCACGGTCTTCCACGATATTGTCCCCGGTAAGTCGACGTACCCAATTGGGCGGGTTAAGCTTAATGTGGCTTTTGGCACGAAGTCGAACTACACGAGCGAGTCCCTCTTGTTCGAGGTAGTAAAGACCAAGAGCCCCTATCATGCGCTGTTTGGACGGTCGGCTTACGCCAAGTTCATGGCCCGCCCATGCTATGTTTATCTCAAGCTCAAGATGCCTGGACCCAAGGGTCCCATCACCGTCCACGGCGACAGGAAGATAGCCCAAGAGTGTGAAGAAGGAGATGCGGCTTATGCCGAGTCAGCTTGCACGGCCGAGGAGCTCAAGTTTCACCAATCCCATGTCGACCCGACAGACATGACGCCGCTCAAAAGGCCGACTATCGATTCTGAGCCGCCCCTAAAGTTCAAACCAACGGACGACACCAAGGTTATCGATTTTACGCCGGGCGACTCCACCAAGCAGTTCACTATTGGGGCGGGTCTCGACCCCAAATAGGAAAGCGCGCTCATCGAATTCATCCGTGAGAATCGGGACATCTTTGCATGGAAACCTTCTGACATGCCAAGTGTACCGAGAGAATTCGTTGAGCACCATCTTAATACTGACCCTAAAGTTAAGCCGGTACGGCAGTACCTTCGTAGGTTTAATGAAGAGCGCCGTAAGGCGATTGCAGAAGAAGTAGCCCAGCTCCTTACCGCTGGGTTCATCATCGAGGTTTTCCACCCAGAATGGATGGCTAACCCGGTCCTGGTGCTCAAGAAGAACGGCACTATCCGCATGTCCATTGATTACACTGATCTTATCAGAGCCTGGCCAAAGGATCTGTTCGCCCTTCCCCGCATTGATCAAATTATTGATTCGACGGCGGGTTGCGAACGCCTGTGTTTCCTGGACGCTTATTCGGGATACCACGAGTTAAAGATGGCGGTGGCGGATGAGGAGAATACATCCTTCTTAACCCCGTTCGAAGCTTTCTGTTACGTGTCCATGCCGTTTGGGCTCAAGAGCGCGGGGGCGACCTACCAGCGCTGCATCCAAAACTGTTTACACAGCCAGATAGGCCGTAACGTCCACGCTTACGTGTACGACATCGTGGTCAGATCTCACCGCAAGGAGTCGCTCTTGGAGGATCTTAAAGAAACCTTCGACAACCTGTGTGTTTACCAGATGAAGCTTAACCCCACCAAGTGTGTTTTTGGTGTCCCTGCGGGGAAGTTATTGGGTTTCTTGGTATCAGAACGTGGCATCGAGGCCAACCCGGAGAAGATTAAGGTGATTACTTCACTTGGGAAACCGGCCAACGTTAACCAAGTACAGCACATGGCGGGTCGAATCGCGGCCTTGAGCCGTTTCATAAGTCGCCTTGGGGAAAAGGCCATCCCTCTCTACCAGCTGCTCAAGAAAACCAATCGTTTCGTATGGACGGACGAGGCCAATGAAGCCTTCGAAACCTTGAAGCGGCAATTAGCTAACCCGCCAGTGTTGGCGGCTCCGGCAGACAAGGAACCTATGCTCCTGTACATTGCGGCCAATTCCAAAGCAGTCAGCATGGCGGTAGTTGTCGAGCGAAAGGAAGAAGGAAAAGAATACCCCGTCTACCGACCAGTGTATTTCATCAGCGAGGTCCTTACCCTCTCCAAACAACACTACCCACATTGGCAAAAGTTGGTTTTCGGAGTATTCATGGCGAGTCGAAAGTTGAAACATTACTTCCAGGAACACCCGATCATGGTCGTCAGCTCTGCCCCACTGGGCGACATCATACAGAACCGAGAGGCTACTGGGCGAATTGCCAAATGGGCCATCGAGCTTGGACCCCATCCGGTGCGGTATACGCCTCAGATAGCTATCAAATCTCAAGCACTCGTGGACTTCATCAATGATTGGACCGAGTTACAAATCCCCGAGGAAAAACCGAACCTTACATATTGGACCATCTATTTTGATGGCTCCAGATAGCTGGAAGGCTCGGGGGCTGGCGTGGTGATAACTTCGCCTCAAGGGGACAAGTTTTGCTATGTCCTCCGCCTCATGTTCCCATGTACCAATAATGCAGCCAAATACAAAACTTTGCTCCATGGTTTGCGACTCGCCAAGGAGATGAACCTCACACGGGTGAGATGTTTGGGTGATTCAGATCCGATGGCGCAGTAGGTTTCTGGCACCTGGGATTCACGAGACCCTCTGATGGCGGCTTACAGACGAGCTGTGTCACATGTGGCGGGTCATTTCAATGGCTATGAAGTGGATCACATCGACCGACGGCTTAACAAAGCAGCGGACGCTCTTTCCCGCCTTGGTTCACAGCGTAAGCCGGTTCCTCCCAATGTCTTTTTGGATATATTACATAACCCTTCAGTAAAACTGCCTTCGGAGGAAGATCTAGCGGTACCAGACCCCGAATCTCAACTCGTGGCAGCTCTTCACGCTACTCCAGACTGGGCGATTCCCTACATGGCGTATCTAACCAGAGGCGAGTTACCTACCTAGGAGTTGCTAGCTCGCCAAATTGTCCGTCGATGCAAATCCATGGTCATTCACAATGGCGAGTTACACAAACGAAGCACCTCACGGGTATTTCAAATATGCGTTTCTTCTGAAGAAGGACGTATGATTCTCAATGAGATTCATGCGGGCGACTGTGGTCATCATGCTGGATCCCGATCCTTGGTTTCTAAAGCCTTCAGACATGGGTTTTATTGGTTGACGGCTCACGCGTACACAGAGGAGATCGTTCACCGATGTGATGGCTGCCAAAAGTTTGGACGCCAGATGCATGTACCGGCTCAGGAACTGCGAATGATACCAATCACTTGGCCGTTTGCATTCTGGGGGCTCGATATGGTCGGTCCCTTCAAAATGTCTTCCAACAAAAATACTCATATGTTGGTGGCGGTTGACAAATTTACCAAATGGGTGGAGGTAGAACCTGTTAGCAGTTGTGACGTTTTACAGCCGTCAAATTCTTGAAGAAGCTAATTTTCAGGTTCGGATATCCACATAGTATCATTACTGACAATGGTACTAACCTATCCAAAGGCGCAATGCAAGAGTTTTGTTCACGAGAGCATATCCGGCTTAATGTTTTTCCGGTTGCACATCCCCAGTCCAATGGACAGGCAGAGAGGGCGAATCAGGAAATATTGCGGGGGATTAAACCTTGGCTCATGGTACCTTTGGAAAGCACACCGGGATGTTGGGTCGAGGAGTTGCCATCAGTACTATGGAGTATCAGGACGACTCCAAACCGCTCCACAGGTTTTACCCCTTTCTTTCTGGTCTATGGGGCAGAGGCGGTGTTACCAAGTGACATCAAGCATGATTCCCCACGAGTCGCTGCCTACGTGGGGCAGGATAACGAGTTGGCGCGACAAGACTCGCTAGATGCTTTGGAGGAGGAACGTGATTTGGCCGCGTCACGGTCGGCGATTTACCAACAGGACTTGTGACGCTACCATAGTCGCGGGGTCAAGAGCCGAGCTTTCCAAGAGGGCGACTTAGTGCTTCGTTTGATTCAAGATCATACTGGAATGCACAAGTTATCACCGCCATGGGAAGGACCGTTTGTCGTCAGCAAGAATCTTCGGAACGGCTCATACTATTTGGTGGATCTTCGCCCAGATCGGCCAACTACGGAGGTTGAGACAACTCGCCCCTGGAACATAGCCCATCTGCGGCCTTACTACACTTAGAGTCATGCGCTCCCTCTTTTTCTTTATCAGTTTTTAGCAAATTGTAATCTATGAATTATGAAAGCAATAAATCCGGCACCGGTGAACTTCGGGGTCCTTTGACGTTTCAGCTTTTGAAATCATGACTCTTTATTGTTCTATAAGTCGCCCAAACATGGACGCTATTAAAGTCAAAGTGCATAAGCCGCCATGCTGCACTTGCTTCAAAACTGGGCTTTGATAAACCACCAATGAGGACCAATGTTGCCAAGTTGCACGGTTCAAACATAGGCGCCTTATATGGTTTTGAGAATTAAACCGGCTTACTTGGGGGCTACTAGTCCCCAAGTCGTTTTGCAGTACGAGCGTATACACTTTTGTAATCCTATGCCTGGTTTCTTCCTAAACCATAGGTCACTTGGGGGCTTCCACTCATTGAGTTCAGCCTGAATACCCTCTTGGCTAGCGAAAAATTACCGAATTACAAATGGTTATACTGGACTATGTGTTGAACAAGTCGCCACACGGACCTATGTACTCCAGACGAGTCAATCCGCTATTTGGACCCTGAACTCGCCTTGGTTAAAACATAAAAGGTACCGGCCAGAGTCACACATGGAAAATAGAGAAACCATTAGTTCATTGAACCTGCTTCACGGAAGCTTGACTCGCGCTTGATCAGCCGGTCTAAAAACAACAAGGCTTTCTTGCAAAGGCTTCCTAAGGGTAACACTAGAGTTTTGCAAACTCGTCTTATCCTATCGAAACTCATTGAGTCGATAATTTTTTTTACTTTAAGTCGGCTTTTGATTATAACTCGCCACGGCTCATATTCCTCGCCATAACCCGGGGGCTGATTTATTTCTTGCCATGTCCCGGGGGCTAACTTATCTCTTGCCATGATCCAGTGGGTTGGTTTATTCCTTGCCATGCCTTTGCTGACTCGGCTGCTGTTGTTTTCAAACATATCAAGACAAATTTTGAGACATTCCTTGGTGTACCAAAATCTTGCACGCGAGTCATGCATAAGATTCAAGGACTACAAAGGGTTCCATCCACAAACAATATGGCATGTTTTGTGTTACACACACTAGCAAGAATATTACATGGCCAGAATGGGTATCATCCCCCAGAAAAGGAAGGATCCATGGGCGAGTCAGGCCGCCACCGAGTCGCCTTGTCTTGAGCTCTCCCCGCCTTCAATTCGTAAGTCGCCCAGCTTCCAGTTACACTTGGACAAGGCAATGAACTCGTCTTCATCATCAAGGAAGAGAGATAGGTCCAAGTCAAGATCAAAAGGATTCTTGGGACGACTAGGAACCAGGCTAGTAGTTTCATATGCAGGAGGCGTCACCTTCTTTTTGTTCTCATCATAGGCGGCTTGGTACTTGTGCAATTCCAAACTGGCTGCCGGTTGAGTCGCCGCGTAGCGAGATTCTACGATGGTTCGGTGATAATCCATATCGGTGAATTCTGACCCATCATCTTTCAGCTCGGGGTAGCCAGCGACTATTTCTTTGGTTTTGAGCTCCGGGGCGTAAGCTAAGCACCGACTCAAGGTGTTCAACACTCCTTTCGGGCGTCTGATCTTTTTAACTCCTCTATTTGAGGAGGCAGCGTAGACAAGAAGCCAAGCATCTGCTTGATGGTCATTATTGGTCCCTTGTTGCCCATCACTGCCTTGATCGATAGCAAGCCTCCGGTGTATAGCTGCTCAGCAAAGGTGTATATGGCTCTCAACTTAAGCAGGCAGTCGTCCGGAAGGTTGACAGCTCGTGCGCCTGCAAAGGAGAAATCAGTATTTGATAGTTATTTATCCCATATTGGTTAGTCAAACGAGTTCAAAGATAAAGCTTACCAAACATGGCGACTGTCATATTGGACACATGCTTTTTTAAGCCGGTCAGCTCTTGTTGGGCGGCTTCCAATTTCTCCTCTGCCTGCTCAGCACGCTTCAAGATGGCGGCTTGATCGGCCTTGGCTTTCTTCTCAAAAAAATTCTGGTCGGCCTTCATTTTTTCTAGATCAGCCTGCAGCAAGCGGAATTTCGTCTCCAACTTGGAGTAAGCATCCTGTTGTCCATCTAGGTTTTTCTTTAAATCGTCTACCACCGACTCAGTCTGTGCCATAGACTCCTGCACATCATATTTGGGGAGACAAGTCTCAGAATTTCTGCAAGCAATACTCCTGACACTTGGGGGCTAATGTATGATTTTTTATCAAAAAGTCATACCACATGCAAGACCCGGCTCATCTTCCAAAAGATGACCCGGCCCTTGGGGGCTATAGGTTGAAGTTTTTTTCATACAAGACCCGGCTCATCTTCCAAAAGATGACCCGGCCCTTGGGGGCTACAGGTTGAAGTTTTTCTAATACAAGACCCGGCTCATCTTCCAAAAGATGACCCGGCCCTTGGGGGCTACAGGTTGAAGTTTTTCTAATACAACACCCGGCTCATCTTCCAAAAGATGACCCGGCCCTTGGGGGCTACAGAATGAAGTTTTTCTAAATACAAGACCCGGCTCATCTTCCAAAAGACGAGCCGGCCCTTGGAAGGCTAATCCGTATAGGAAAATACATCAACATACCTCGTGTTTGGTCCTCATAAGGCGGAGCAAGCTTTTGTTCAGTTCAAAATCCCTCTCCAGATGACTTGTGAAGCCGGAGCAAAGATGGTCAAATTCCAGCTTCTCGTATTGGGGGAGTTTGAGGGGTTCTACATCGCCATCTGGGGAAAGGTGACCCGCCTTAGAAGTATGTTTGGAAAGCACGGCAGTTGGGGGAGTGGAGTAGCCAATGCCAGTAACTACGACGTCTGGATCGGCAGTCGCCTTGAGAGGGTTTGGCGGGTTACTCTGACGAGCGGTCTCCTTCAAAATGACGGGCGAGTCATCCCGGGCGTCGGGAATATCGCCCGCAGGAATGTCACAAGCCGTCGTTTGCTCCTCTTCGGCCTCAGGAACAGAGGTGCCCGTGCCTAAGGCATCAGATGTTCGGTGAGCAGAAGGAGAGTCGCCGGTTTTTCTTCTCTTCGCTTGTGCCCTGCGACAAAAGCACCAAGGTTAAAAGCACATGTCATTGTTTAGAAAAACTGGGTTAACAAAGAAGACTTACCCTTGCACGCGAATCATCGGCGGGAGAGCAGAGATGGCCGAGTCGCCAGATGTGGGAGGAGAAGTCTGACAGAACAAAGACTTGAAATTCACAAAGTGGCGAGTCATATTTCACACGGCAAAAGATATAATAAAACAAGAATATACCTCGTTGGTGTGTTTTCGATCGGTTGTCTTCTCGGGTTGTCCAGTGATCAAGTCGCCAAAGCGACTACGGGTCTTGCGTGAGGGGGTAAATCTTGCTTTCTTCAAAAGGAAATCAGGGTCCATATAAGCACGAGGGTGAGACATGGGCACTTTTCTGCACATCCGCCTGGCTGGTCTAGGGGAAGGAGAAGGTGAGTCGGAAGAAATGGAAATTACCTCGACTGCATCATTCTTGCTCTCATCATCGTCGCCCTACACGTAAGGATGTATGGTGTAAACTTAAGTCGGAACACATAGATAAGGAGCAAGGGAAAACCCTTACCTCTGAATGTGCCTCGTCTGCGTGTGAGTCGCCAACAAAAGATGAATCCTTTGTGGTGGTTTTCTTTTCGCTCACCGTCTTTTTCTTCTTGGTTGGCACCTTGGTGGACTTTGGGGCGACAGTTTTGGGGCCCCTCCACCAAAACACATCGGTTTTCTGATGGATGGAGGCAAATCTTAAGCCACGAAAGTTGTTAAACATAGACAAGACAAAGGGCGGCTTGGATTCTTACTGGTGGCACCGGGTTGGCGCGGCAGAAGGCTTTAAGACCAATTTTGGCGCATTCTTCCAGAGACTTGCCAGTCAGTTTCTTAATGACTCCGACGATTTCACTCTCTGAAAGCTCGCGGCGACTGACGCGCTGTGGATGGTCTACTGTGCCGTCGTAATCATACATCAGCCCATCGCGTCGACTCAAGGGAAGGATGTTCCATTCTATGCAGCAGCGGAACAAGTCCATCGCGTCAAATCGGAGAAGAGTGGGATAAACTCTGACTCTTCTTCTTCTGTGAGCTTGTCAGGAAATTTGAAGTCCAGAGGCAGGCGGTCTGCTCTGTAGCCCGGGAGAGGATTCTCGCCTGGTGGAGAAGTGTCTCGGTAGTAGAACCATGACTCGGCCCAGTCTTTGGGATGGCTAGGCAAAAGAACTATCAGGAATCCACATTCACGGCATCTCTGGATGTTAACTCCTCCAAGCTCGTGGTTGGGACTGTTGGGGAACTCGGTCTGGCGGTTTAGATGGAAGAAATTCTAGAATAAGGGGATCATGGGTTCTCTCTACAAATATACTTCATAGAAGACCTGGAACTGGCATAAGTTGCTGATGGAGTTGGGTCCCAGATCTTGAGGATGGAGATTGAGGAAATGCAGGACGTCCTGGAAAAACTTTGATCCAGGCGCTTAAACCCACGCTCAAGGTACTCGGTGAAGATCACTACTTCTCCTGGAGCGGGGTTGGGGGTCAACTCGCCTAGTGCGGTTCTGCAACCAATGGTTTCCTTACTGTCGAGGAGACCCGCCTTAATGAATTTTTCAACTGTGGCATCGTCGACCTTGGTTGGCAACCAATCACACCTCGTAATGGCCATGACTACAAAAAAATGGAGTACGAGGCGACTCAGTAACAGACTGGGAGATGTTCTAACCCGCCAGTATGAGCCTACGGCGTTCGTACAAGAATCGGTAACCCGCCGAAGATTGATGTATGACATGGCCCGCTATTTGGGCGATCTACACGTGTATCTTCAAAAAAGTATTCTAACCCGCCCTTCTGACTGGAAGAGAAGGCATCATGGCTACAGTAATGAAACTAAGTCACTATGAAGACTGAAGCTAAATGGCCACTCTCAGAAGTGTTATTTTCCTTAGGGATATTCTCAACATGTGAATAAACATGTTTCTACAGGCAGGCGGTAAATTATGGATCTACGGACGGATTAAAATAGAAAGATATCGCCTGAGTAATGGTGATGAACTACACATATAACGCAACTAAAGTGTTGGTCAGCAGTACATGGGTTTAAACCGGCACGAGGACATGATTAAATGGCCGAAGCCTGTTACCACCTAAAGCCAATCACTGGAGCGGGGAACGGATTAAAGCAGTTCAAGGTGTTCATCGCGTTATGAAGCTAGCTCGCAAAGAGGCTACGGTCATGGTGTTCTTGGCCTAACCCTAAGTGGGGGAAGATATGTACCTGTAAACAGGAGATCGCCGCCGGGGACGAATGCTCGGAGCTTCGTGTTCCTTGGCGCGCGGAGTGTCGCGGTCGGTGGAGAAAACTCCAGGAGCCGGAGACGACCTCGGGGCGCTGGAACTTGGAGACGACGTCGGGGCGCTGGAGCTTGGAGACGACGCCGAGGTTGGCGCTCGGAGACGAAGTGCACGGGGAAGACGAAGATGAGATGGAGGTTGGTGACGAGGTTTCTTTCCCCCCGTTGCTCTTGTTATTTAAAGGGAAGGAACGGAAACGAGGCTGTCGAGGCAGAGATCGAGGCGACAAGTCAGAGATCGCGATGATGACGCCTAGATTTTCGGGATAAGCAATTATGGGCAAAAGATCTGTTGACGGTTAAAGTGTTGGGAGCCCTGGAATCGGGGGGATGAGGTGACACCATTTAATACTATATGGCGACTCAGGTTAAGTACAACGGATGGCGACTTAACATTCACCGAATGCCAGAAATGAGGAGAGGCGCCCCAAGTTGATGGGAGTTATTGGCACGAATGAATTCACGACAATCTGGGGCCTAATGTTGGGGATATTACCTGTGGGTAACCCGCCGTTAATGGGTCAGGTCACCAAAGGGGCGACTCACCATTGGTTATACGTTCTATGGCCCAGGAGCTGTAGGGTGGTTCAAAAGGATCGTGCAGATGATGGAACGTCAAGGAAGCTCCTGATCGTGGGGAACACGGCGACTTAGAGATAAGGAAGGCTACCAAGAGTAGGATGGCAAGACTTTGTAAACCCTAGGGCCTCGACCTATATATAAAGGCGAGTCTCAGGAAAAGGTCAGGCGAGTTAGAGAGAATCGAGAGCTAGGTCAGGCGAGTCACGCCCTCCATGTAATCGAAACCACCATTAATCCACACCAAGCAGGACGTAGGCATTTACACAAGGGGCCGAACCTGGGTAACTCTGAGTGTCGCTTTCGCTCACCCCCTTCGAGTCACCACAAAGGTGTGATGGCTCCATCTCTAAGTCCTTTCACGAGGACATCTGCCATGACAAAACCACAACAACCGGCGTCCATGGCACTTGACGGAGGAAGGGGGAGGGGAGCAAACCCTCCAACTGAAAGGAGAGGAGGGGCTCCGCAGAGAAAGATCTAAACGGGGGGAGTTCGATGTAGAGGGAGAGAGAGCCACGAGGAAGAAGAAGCAGAGCAAGAAAAACGGGCTCCCCCTCCTTTATATAGTCCAAGGGGTATGGGCTCAGCGGTAGTACCGATGGGTCATAGCGGTAGTACCGCTACCCTGGCGGTAGTACCGCTCCCCCTCGCGGTAGTACCGTTGGGGTCCTAGCGGTAGTACCACCGTCCTGGCGGTAGTATCGCTCCCCCTTGAGACACCCCTAAAAAGCACTAGTCAAGCCTCGATAGGCTGGGGTCCTGGCGGTAGTACCGCTACCCCTGGCGGTAGTACCGCTGGGGTCCTGGCGGTAGTACCGCTCAAAAAGGCACAACGAGACATAGGACTTTGTGGAAATGGTGTGGGCAACGACTAGTCAGTGTAACAAAAAGATAATACCAGCAAGATATATTGACTAGTCATTTTGTATCCTTTCTTCAACACGAGAGAAAGGTGGGGGTGGTGGCCGAAGCCACCTATGTTTGAGACAAAGGTATGGCACCGCGAAGAATTATCCTTGGGTTCATGACCAACGCTCGTCTTTGAAGAACAAGTGCCATTTAATAATGGCCAAAGTGAAAGACTTGATCGATTTATGCATAATGGGGGGAGGGAAGTTCATTAAAAGAACAACACTCCCCCTATTTCCATGCCTACACCTAGAACAAGATGTAATGCAGAGTGAGGTGCAAAGTGCCTAGTTTCAATCCACATTACTTGAATCAATGATATTTAGCTCATCCCTTAACTCCCGGAACCTTGCTTCATCTAGGGGCTTAGTGAAAATATATGCAAGTTGCTCTTCAGTGTTGATGAAGTGAACCTCAATATCACCTTGCTTGATATGTTCACGAATGAAGTGATGGCGAATATCAATATGCTTGGTTTTGCTATGTTGCACCGGATTGAGGGAAATCTTGATAGCACTTTGATTGTCACATAGAAGAGGCACTTTTTCACATGTGACACCATAATCCTTTAAAGTTTGCCTCATCCATAGCAACTATGCACAACAACTTGCAGCTGCCACATACTCAGCTTCGGTGGAAGATAGTGAGACACAATTCTGCTTCTTTGAAGACCAACTTACCAGTGAACGACCAAGGAATTGGCATCCTCCAGAAGTTGACTTCCTCTCCACATAGTCTCCTGCCCAATATGAGTCAGAATAGCCCACTAGGTTGAAGTTTGCTCCTTTGGGATACCATAGACCAAACTTTGGGGTATGAGCCAAATATCGAAAGATTCGCTTAACAGCCATAAAATGGCTTTCTTTTGGTGCAGATTGAAACCGTGCACAAATCCCTACACTCAACATGATATCTGGTCTAGATGCACAAAGGTAAAGAAGGGATCCAATCATGGAGGGATATACCTTTTGATCCACTGCTTTACCATTGGGATCACTGTCAAGCTTGCATCTTGTTGGCATGGGAAACTTGACCGGCTTGACATCCTCTAGCTCGAACCTCTTGAGCATGTATTGAGTGTACTTGGCTTGTTTGATGAAGGTCCCTTCTAAGCCTTGTTTAATCTCGAACCCGAGGAAGAACTTCAACTCACCCATCATAGACATCTCAAATTTCTCGGTCATTAGTGCAGCAAATTCTTCATTGAAAGATTCGTTAGGGGAACCAAAAATGATATCATCAACATATAGTTGGCATATGAACAAATCCCCTTTGACCCTCTTAGTAAAAAGAGTGGGATCTATCTTCCCAATTTCAAACCCACGATCTTGTAACAACTCAGTAAGGTACTCATACCACGCACGTGGGGCTTGTTTAAGGCCATAGAGTGCCTTATTAAGTTTGTACACATGATTGGGGAGCTTGGGATGTTCGAACCCCGGGGGTTGTTTGACATAGACCAACTCATTTAAAGGATCATTATGAAAAGAACTTTTCACATCCATTTGTTGTAATCTGAAATTATGATGAGAAGAAAATGCAAGCAGCATGCGAATAGATTCTAGACGAGCAACAGGGGCAAAGGTTTCACCGTAGTCGATACCCTCGACTTGGGAGTAGCCTTGAGCCACCAATCTTTCCTTGTTTTGAATCACAATCCCATTGGCATCTTGCTTGTTTTTGAAGATCCATTTGGTCCCGATGACATTATGTTCCTCCTTTGGTCTTGGCACTAAATTCCAGACTTGATTACGCTCGAAGTTGTTGAGTTCTTCATGCATGGCCATAAGCCAATCCTCATCATCGAGCGCTTCATGCACCTGTTGAGGTTCACAATACGAAACAAGCGCGTGATGCTCACAATAATCCCAAATTTGTTGACGAGTGGATACTCCCCTTTTCAAATTGCCAAGCACATTCTTCATAAGATGTGACTTGACTCTCAGCTTGTTCGCAATCTTGGCTGCGCGACGCTCCAAGAGTTCTGCATTGGATAACTCGGGAGCATCGACTTGATTACTTTGATCGCCCTTGCGTTTGATCCTCCCTTGGCACCAGTAGCCCTCTTAGGCGTCGCAGAAGGGAATTGAGAAACAGTATCCTGATCAACTTGATTTTCGACTTGAGCAGGTTCACTGGTTTGTCCTTGTTCTTGTGGTTGCTCTTGATCTTGATCTTGTGCTTCTATTTGGTCTGGATCTTGTAGTTGCACTTGATCTTGATCTTGAGCAGATTCAGAACCTTGTATAAGCACTTCTACATCATGGGATAGATCACCATCTTTGAGCAATTGATCTTGTCCTTAAGCTTGTTCAACTGGTTGAGGGTCTTCTCTTTGTTCATCGGAAGCGTGTGGGGCTTGTGAGGATGATGGCTCCACTTGAGTAGAGCATTGTCCTTCTCCTTCGGCCACAAGGGGTTCCTCAATGGGGAGTATTTGACCAATCCCCATTCTTCTTATGGCTTGGGGAGGAATTTCATCACCTACATCACATAGACCACTTTGCTCCACTTGGGAGCCATTATTTTCATCAAACTCCACGTTACACATTTCCTCAACGAGCCCGATGGACTTGTTGAGGACATGGTAAGCATGAGAGTTTGTAGCATAACCAACAAAGATGCCCTCTTGTGCTCTAGAATCAAATTTAGCTAAACGTGCACCTTTCTTGAGAATGAAAAACTTACACCCGAATACCCGGAAGTACTTGAGATTGGGTTTGTTTCCGGTGAGAATCTCATATGGGGTCTTGTTCAAGCCTTTGCGGATATAGAGCCGATTGGACGCATGACATGTTGTGTTGATGGCTTCGGCCCAAAAGTTATACGGAGATTTGAATTCCGCCATCATTGTTCTTACAGCGTCCATCAACGTCCGGTTCTTCCTTTCCGCCACACCATTTTGTTGAGGGGTATATGGTGCTGAATATTGATGTTGTATTCCCTCATCACCTAGAAACTCATCCAAGGTGTAGTTCTTGAACTCGGTGCCGTTGTGACTTCTAATCATCAAAGTCTTTGCTTCATGTTGACGTTGAGCTTCATTAGCAAAGTTGATGACAATTTTTGAGTCTCGCTCTTCCTCTTGAAGAAATATACCCATGTGTATCTTGAGTAGTCATCAACAATCACCAAGCAGTACTTTCTGCCCCCAAGAATATCAAATGATGGAGGACCAAAGAGATCCATATGAAGGAGCTCCAACGGCCTCTTAGTGTAAATGAGAGTCGTTGGACGATGAGCAGTTTCATGAATCTTTCCTTCAATGCAGGCACTGCAAGCACGATCTCTGGCAAAACTCACATTCGTTAATCCACGAATATGGTCCCCTTTGAGGAGACTTTGCAAAGATCTCATATTGACATGAGCTAGTCGGCGATGCCAAAGCCAGCCCACATCAACTTTAGCCATTAGACAAGTCGCAGTCTTAGTGGGTCGGTTTGAAAAGTTCACCACATAAAGACCATTTTCGACATATCCAACATAGGCTACTTTAAGAGTCTTGCTCCACAAAAGGACCACAGTATCAAGATTAAGGAATGTGGAAAAGCCCATAATTGCAAGTTGACGAACCGGAAGTAAATTGTAAGCAAGGGACTCAACGAGCATGACCTTATGAGTAGATAACTCCTGAGAGATGACCACCTTACCAAATCCCAATACCTTTGACGATGATGCATCGGCAAATTGTACATGGGTGGGCATAGATGGGGAAGGATGCACATCGACCACTAAGTCCTTGCTTCCGGTCATATGATTTGTTGCTCCACTATCGAGCAACCATGACACCCCACCGGAAGCAAACTCCTGCAATAGATCAAGGCTTGGTTTTAGGTACCCATTTTTGAATGGGTCCTTTAATGTTAGAGACAAGGGTCTTAGGAACCCAAATAGCCCATTCAATGAACTCACAGTAAGAACCAACAAATGTGGCATAAACATGCCCATCACCAGCACGACATAAAACATAGGAAGGTTTGAGTTTGCCGACTGTGTTGGTACGAATGGTTTTGCCTTTCTTGACGCTACCATTCCCCACCTTGTTCCTGTTCACCTCCTGAGTCCCTTCGCCCTTTTTGACAAAGATGTCCATGAGGGTAGGGGGTCGTTTGTTCCTGTTCTTCCTTTTTCTTTTTGACTTGGATGTAAGTCCAAGTCCCTCCTTTCCTACCACACCCTTTTGATTTCTCAAGAGGTCGTTCAGGTTCTTCTCGCCTTGGATGCATGACACAAGGCCCTTCTCAAGTTTATCCTTCAACTTGGTATTTTCCTCCACAAGATGTACATGCTCACAACAAGGTTTAGTTGTACAAGCATTATCAATCAAAACGAAAGGAGGACAAGTAGATATCTCCTTGGTAAGCTTTGCTTGGCGTTGATCATGAGACTCTTTCAGGGAGAAATGAGAACATTTCAAGACCTTGTGAGCCTTGTCAAGTGTGTCAAACTCCACTTTGAGTCTCTCATGGACAACCCCAAGAGCATCCTTTTTAGACTTAAGCATATGAGTTAGAACAGTAGCATGATCTAGTTCAGTGGTGACCCCAACTAGCAAGTCGAGTTCGCCGTGCCCAGTGACCCCAAGGATCAATGTTCACTGAACACAGATACTGAATAGTAGAGTCTTACATTCAAGTACCAAATTATTACATCAAACGACCAGAAGGTCGGGTTCAAGAGCAAGGCCTAAAGCCAAATAAAAGGGATACATCGAGTAGCGAAAACTCCTAAGGGCTAAGCGGTGCCCATGCCATCAAGCCTACACCGACAGGCATTCTGACTTGGAAGCGTCCTAGATCGCAGGTCCGTCTTCGACGGCGTACTCATCGCCAAACTCCGTTCCTTCCATGTCTGGTCAATAACATAACCAGTGGCAAGCCAATGAGTACTTTGAATGTACTCGCAAACAGTCCATGATACGAACAATGAAAGTGAAGTATAACAGTATCATGCATCTTTAGTGTAACTCAACTGGGTAGAATGATCATGTATATGCATCAGGTTAAAGAATTACGTTTGAAGAACAGGTTACAGATATCGACATATCTGACAAGGGTTGAACACACCGTGTTCACCCTGTATGCCAAGTCATCGGACTTGTCATAACCTCAAGGTATTAATGAGGGCTAAACCATCCGGGTTTACCCTATATGCCAAGTCATCGGACTTGATCATATTATTGTGATTAGCATGATTGTAGAAAACACCTTTTTAACACCACACACACACACACACTTGGTTTATGCGGAAACTCAGGACGTAGTTTAAGCAGCACCACCCAACTGTCCTTGACCGTGGACACGGCTATTCGAATAGTTTACACTCTGCAGAGGTAGTACGCTGGACCCACGAGAAACGGAATACTTCCGTGTCATCCATGACTCGCGGTATATCACATATACCCGAGGTAAGTATCCGATCATCATCTTTCCCCTGACGATACTAGACAAAGAGATCCACTCGATTGGTACCCAGCCCACATGTTGTACGTCTTACGAGCACCGACTCTGGACTTTATCAACCATGCAGGGACCAACGGTGTGCCTAGAACTCATAATAATGGCATAGTCGTCCTACCTGGCACGACCCCATCACGAGAGTGACACCGATCACTCCCGCCACTAGTAATGTGGCTCTTTGCTAGCACCGACCAGAGTAATCAACAAAGCCCCGTCCCATAAAGGGGTATCGTGGTCGTACTGGGTAAGGTTGGGACGGTCGACACATCATAAATCTAATCCATTTCCGAAACCATACTCACACCAAAATCACCGGTGCATCACTTCACCAAAAGTGATCACCAACTCATCATCACCCTCGGGCATTAGTGGCACCCGACGGGGTTTTCGTAAACTCTTTATTTAACTCATCATTATGCTCATGATAAAATGCTCTTATTATGACTTGTCAACATGATAATATCATGACCCTCACGGGGTCAAGCTCAATGCAGTGATTAACTCTACTAGTCAACATGACAGTAGCATAATCCTCGTAGATGGTAGGATCAAGCTCATCATGTTTGTGCTCCGAGGAGCCATGTGAATATCACTACTATAAATGCAAGTGCTTCGAAGAATCCTTCGGTACCATCACATCAATGATGAACCGGCATCGTGATCACATGCAACGGAAAAATACTTGATATTCTAGCATGCATCATTTTATTTACTTAGGTCATGGCAAAAGGGCATGCTTGCATCATCATTTTATTTACTTAAGTCATGGCAAAAGGGCTTGCTTGCATCATCATTTTATTTACTTAAGTCATGGCAAAAGGGCATGCTTGCCTTGGTCAGCTAGGTATCCGGGGTCTTCGAGGTCTTCCGCTCCGGATCCTCCGTCACTCGGTAACTCTACCATCGAGAAAGGAATAAATAAATACTAGCTCTCACTAAAACAGATCACAAAGTGCTTTTAAAAATGTTGCAAGGCTTGAATAAATTCAGGTTATTATTTTGAAAAATGTTTCCTATTGTTTTATTAGCTAATCATATTTATTTAAAAGCAAACAGAAGCAAACAAGTGCTTTTTAATACCATTTTATTATACCAAAATAGTTTCTGTTATTGATAAATGACAACTATAACAGAATCAAATACTACTCATTTTTAGAAAAATACTGGTGGAAGAATTATATTTTTCTATTGGCTAAATCTTTTTATAAAAATCATTTAGTTTGCGGGAATAAAACAAAAGAAAAAGGCCAAGGAAACAAATCCAGCCGGCCCAGCCAGCAGGCCTGGCCACCAGGCGCGCGCGGGCCAGGTTCAAACCTGACCTGCGGGCCCCTGGGGTCAGCGTCAGTGGCTGCGCGCGCTGGCTGCCCCGGGACACCGACAGGTGGGCTCCACCTGTCGGGTCCTTCTCCTACCTCTGGCCAGAGAGGTGGAGATGGACGCCGGCGAGGCTGCCGTTGTCCTTAGGCCTAGCTAGGAACGGAAACGGGTTCCTCGTGCCTCCGCCTACCTGCTCGTGGTCGGGACGTCACCTGAGGTGGTCTGGGTCGCCGGCGACGAGGTGCTCGTGGCGGAGGAGTTTCGGGTCCGGGTTGAACTAGGGGCTAGGGGTATGGATTTGCTCGGGAGAGTTAGGGGAAACGTTCCTGGTGTCGAGGGGAGTGTAATGGGAGGTCGGGCAGCGCAGGAGCCGACGTGTAGCCGGAGATCGACCGGAGCTCCGAGGCGGAGGGGCCTCGGTCGATCTCGGGCACCGGGGCTCTGTGGGCTCGATTGGGCAGCTAGGGAGTGTCTACTGGTGGTGCTGAAGCTGCTTGGAGAGTGCTGGAGTGCCGGGGGGGTCTATTTATAGGCCAACGACGGTGACCCGACTCGGGCACGTCGGTGGCTCACCGGAGCACGCGTGCAAGCACAGTGAGGTGCTGGCCGCGAAACCACGGGTTCGGGACGTGGTTTAGGGCCTCCTGATGCAACGGCTACAGAGGGAAAGGGAGTGGGGACAAACTGCAGCGACCGTGCATGCTCGGCCGCGTCGGGCGCGCACGGGCACGCGTCGCCTGAGCTCTTGCGCGAGGGGGAGAGGGTCCCTGGGGTAGCTGTGCACTGAGGGGCTGCCGGGGAAGGGTTTGGACACTACTGGGGAGGCTAGGACCGGCCGGAGCGTCGGTCCCCTTGCGGTGGCTCTCTACAGCACACCCAGAGCGTAGTTTTGGCATGCCACGGAATGCTGGCTCGCTCTGGGGCACTAGGGACGTGTCCACCATGTCCTGAGGGTTGCTGGGAGTGTGCCTACCTGTTTTGTTTTAGTGGGAGCTCGAGCTGGTCAAGGGAGCAAGGAACACTAGTGTAGCGAGCACTCTCCTGCAGCTTAGAAGGGAGTCCTTGTCTCTTGTGCTAGGAATTGGGGAGGGGCTGGTTGACTGGGTGCTCAGGGTGTTCTGGTGCTCTAACCCACCAAGTTTGGAGCCTTGACATTGGGTAAAACAGTGGCTAGGAAGGGTTTTACCTTCCTGTCAGTAGGTGTTCGACAGTGACTTGGGGTGCTTCCACCCCACCACTGTAGATGAAACTTAACAGGTTTGGCCTTGGGGTAAAAACATGGGGTTCTACCAAATATGAGCTCCATTGGACAAGTTTGGCTTTGCAAACTTGAAAAAGTCTCAAAGTGACCAGTACTGTCCCTTACAAAGGAAGTGTGGTCAAACAGAGTCTTACAAATCCCATTTTTGGTGTCGAGTCCTTATTTGGGGTGTCAAACACTTCTGCAAAGTTTTAGCTCCATTGGATAAACTTTGCAATGTAGAGTTGTTCCAACTCTACTCTGGACAAAGAGGGTTTTGGGCTCTCTAAGTGCACTTTCCCACCTTGGATCAAGGTGAGATTTTAGGTGAGCACCTAATATGGTTTGGGAGGGCTCCTGTAATTTAATGGGAATTTATTGAGATACTTTCCTTTGGAAACATCTCCAAAAGCCAAAACAGAGAGAAATGGTTTTCAGGATTTTACTCAAATAATATTAATATAAAATAGGGTTGAAAATCTAATGTATGGAAAATATATGTCCCTCTGAGCTTCCATGAATTTACTTAGAATTTTCTAAGGCGGGAAGGTAATTTTCCTTGTGGAAATATCATTACTCGCCTTAGAAATAGACATAGATATAAAATAGAAAAATAACATTTTAAATCACCTAATAGTGTTTTTAATGCATGAAAATGACAATAGGATCAGATCACCAACTTTAGTTGGAAGTGACACTTGGCTTCATGAGCTAGTAGTGTATCCCAACATGATGAAGATGATCTTGATGCAATAGAAAAAAAGGGTTTTTGGATGAGAGCAAAATAATAGGTTTTTCATGGGTTTGAGTCATCACACAAGCAAGCATATACTCAAACAAGGGTTGACATTGCACTCACAACATTATTTGAAAAAGTTTTAACAAGCTCTGATTTTTGCAACACAGAAAACTAGGAATGAAAAACAGGGTGTGACAGACCTATCCCCCTTACAAGAATCTCGTCCCCGAGATTCCTAAGCTAAGCGCTGAACAGCTCGGGAAATTCTGATCCGAGATAGTCTTCACGCTGCCACGTGGCTTCTGCTTCAGTATGGTTGCTCCACTGAACCTTGAAAAACTTGATGGTGCGGCTTCGGGTGCAACGCTCTGCTTCGTCCAAAATGTGGATCGGTCTCTCGCGGTAGGTGAGATCTGGTTGAAGGTCAATAACTTGATGATCAATGTCCTTGTAAAGATCGGGACGGTTCGGCACTTGCAAACACTTCCTGAGCTATGACACGTGAAACACGTTGTGCACACCCGAAAGTTCAGGAGGTAGCTCCAGCTGATAAGCTACTTCCCCGCGCCTTGCCGTGATCTTGAAGGGTCCAATGAACCTTGGAGCTAGTTTCCCCTTGACATGGAAACGCTTGGTCCCCTTGAGAGGCGTGACTCGCAAGTACACTTTGTCTCCGGGAACAAACTCCACGTTCCGGTGGCGAGGGTCTGCATAGCTCTTCTGCCTTGACTTAGCTGCCTCCAAGTTTTCTCGGACAAGTTGAACCTTGTCCCCGGCTTCCTGCAGTGCTTCTGGCCCGAAAACGAGCCCTTCACCGGTTTCAGACCAATTGAGCGGGGTGCGGCATTTCCGCCCATATAATGCTTCGAATGGGGCCATCTGAAGACTGGACTGGTAGCTGTTGTTGTAAGAGAACTCAGCAAATGGTAGGCAGTCTTCCCACTTGGCACCATGGGCCAAAACACAAGCGCGGAGCATATCCTCAAGTATCTGATTTACCCTCTCGGTTTGTCCGCCCGTCTGCGGGTGGAAAGCCGTACTGAAGGAGAGTTTCGTTCCAAGGGCTTCCTGAAACTTCTTCCAGAATCTTGAGGTGAACTGCGTGCCGCGGTCGGACACAGTCTCTTTGGGGACTCCATGGAGACTCACCACTCGATGAATGTACAGACTAGCCAGCTGGCTGCCATCGTAAGTGGTGTTAACGAGAATGAAATGAGCCACCTTGGTCAAATGATCAACTATGACCCAAATGGAGTTATGACCCTTATTAGATCGGGGCAAACCGGTGATAAAGTCCATGCCGACTTTGTCCCACTTCCATTCTGGCACTTGAAGAGGTTGTAGCAATCCTGCGGGTCGTTGGTGTTCAGCCTTGACTCGCTGACATACATCGCATTTAGCGACATAGGAGCCAATTTCCCTCTTCATGCCATGCCACCAAAATCGCTCTCGGATGTCTTGGTACATCTTGGTACCACCGGGATGTATAGAGTACGGTGTGTCATGTGCCTCTTGCAGGATCAAGTACTTAAGTTCGGCCTTATTAGGTATGCATAAGCGTTTCCCATACCACAGTACTCCTTGCTCATCAATCGAGAATCCTGGGGCTTTGCCTTCTCGTACCTTCCTCTTGAGGCCTTCGATATTCTTGTGCCCCTTCTGGGCTTCCTTGATGTCGTCTGCCAGAGTAGGCTTGACTTCGAGGTCGGCCAGGTACCCTGGTTCGACTATCTCAAGTCCAAAGCCCTCCATTTCTTCATACAAGGCGGGTAATCTTTCCTTGAACGCGACGTTCAAGGAGCCTGCCTTCCGGCTCAGGGCATCGGCTACCACATTCGCCTTGCCGGGATGGTACTGAATGCTGAGGTCGTAATCCTTGATTAACTCAAGCCATCTCCGCTGTCTCATGTTCAGCTCTCTCTGGGTGAAGATATACTTCAGACTTTTGTGGTCTGTATATATCTCACATCGCTTCCCCAGAAGGTAATGTCGCCACGTCTTCAGAGCATGCACTACCGCTGCTAACTCGAGATCATGGGTGGCGTAGTTCTCCTCATGCGGTCGCAGTTGCCGTGACAAGTATGCCACGACCCTGCCATCTTGCATCAGGACTCCACCGAGCCCGGTTCCCGAGGCATCACAATATATCACGAATTCCTTAGTGATATCTGGGGTAGCCAATACCGGAGCGGTAGTTAGCCTCTTCTTCAACTCCTAGAAGCTTGCTTCACACGCAGGTGTCCACTCGAACTTCCGGCCTTTCTTCAAGAGTTGAGTCATAGGTCGAGCGATGCTCGAGAATCCTTCGACAAACTTGCGGTAGTATCCCGCGAGCCCGAGGAAACTCCTAACATCCTTCACGTCCTTAGGTGATTCCTAGTTGGTCACTGTAGAAATCTTAGACTAATCCACGGCTAAACCGCGTGCCGTCAGGGTATGACCCAGAAATCCAACTTCGTTCAGCCAGAACTGACACTTGCTGAACTTGGCGTAAAGTTGGTACTCTCGAAGCTTTCCCAGAACTAGCCTCAGGTGTTGCTCATGCTCTTCATCGGACTTGGAGAAGATTAGTATGTCATCGGTTAACACGACGACAAACTTGTCCAAATACTCCATGAAGACCTTGTTCATGAGGTACATGAAGTAGGCTGGGGCATTTGTCAAACCGAAGGGCATGACCGTGCATTCATACAGACCGTACCTGGTCACGAATGCAGTCTTGGGTATATCTTCTGGTCGGATCTTCAACTGATAGTATCCTGACCGGAGATCGATCTTCGAAAATACCCTGGCCCCGTTTAACTGGTCAAACAGGTCTTCGATCTTGGGAAGCGGGTACTTGTTCTTAATTGTTACTTCATTAAGGAAACGGTAGTCGACGCAGAGTCGAATGGTACCATCCTTTTTTGAAGCAAACAGAACAGGTGATCCCCAAGGTGACGCACTCGGACGAATGAACCCTTTCCTGAGTTGCTCATCCAGCTGTTTCTTCAGCTCTGCCAACTCCTCGGAACCCATCCTGTAAGGCTTTTTATAAATAGGCTTCGATCCGGGCATAAGCTCAATGATGAACTCAATGTCTCGGTCAGGAGGCATTCCGGGTAACTCATCAGGAAGGACGTCCACGTATTCACAGACTATAGGCACTCGATCAAGCTCTACCTCGGAGAGACTGTTGATTCGAGGTTCGTGAGCTGGTACTGGTTTGGAGACGAACTTGACCTTGACCCCTAGGTTGCTTATCATGGTGATGGCTCTATTGGCACAGTCCAAAAGACTCTGGTGTTTGGCCAACCAATCCATACCGAGGATTACTTCCACACCTTGTGATTTAAGCACAATGAGGTCTGCCAAGAAACTCGTTCAATGATAACTATCTCGACCCTTCTACACCCTAGGTTGGTCCTTAATACCGCTCCTGGGGTTTGAATTGCCATCCGTTCGCGGAGTAAAGTGGGTTTTAAACCGCATTTCTCCGCAAACCCTTGAGTAACAAAAGAATGCGAAGCACCACAATCAAACAACACTGTTGCTGGAGTTGAGTTGACGAGGAACGTACCCAGAATGCAGTTCGGATCTTCCTGTGCTTCTTCTGCAGTGATGTGATTGATCCGGCCCCTACCATTGAACTGCTGGTTGCGGGGGGCCTGGTTCCTCCCAGGTGCACCTTGACCGGGGTTGGGTGCATTGGGACGCGGTGCGTCGGGCTTCTTGTTGGGGCACTGCCTAGAATAGTGCCCAGTCTGACCACACCCAAAGCAGGTGACTTGCCCTGGAGGGTTGGGCTTGACTCCACCGCTGTTTGGCGGTTTGACTACTGGCTTGACTTGCTGCTGAGGCTGAAAATTCTGACGGAACACCGGGTACTTGTACTGTTGCTGCTGAAAGCTGGGTCTGGCAGGTGCTGACTGCCATGGTCTTGGTCTTGCATTACCGGTTCCTCCGCTGCCTATCAGCTTGCGCTTGCGGATGTCGTCCATTGCACGACGCTTATCTTCCAGCATAAGCGCTTTGTTAACCAACTCGCTAAAAGTCTGGCAATCGCAAACCACCAGCTGGTATTGAAGAGACTGCTACAACCCTTCCATGAAGCGTTCCACCTTAGCGGCCTCAGTGTTAACATCTTCAGGTGCGTACCTTGACAAGAGATTAAACTTCTGCAGGTACTCCTTGACAGTTCCACTGCCCTGCCTTAAGGCTCGGAATTCTCGCTTCTTAATGGTCATCAGTCCAGGCGGAATGTGAGCCGCGCGAAATCCTCCCTTGAACATCTCCCACGTGGCGACTTGTCCTGACCGCATGATGTGGAATCCATCCCACCATGCCCTGGCGGTGCCTCCGAGACAGTGAGAAGCATAAAGGACCTTCTCATGATCATCGGTGCACTTGACCAGCGCAAGGAGGTCTTCAATGGTGTGAATCCAGTCATCGGCGTCTAGGGGTTCAGTCAACTCCGTGAATATAGGGGGCGTAGTCCGCATGAACTCAGAAAGAGTAGAGCGACCACTGCCATACTCATTCCGCGGCTGGTTGTCCACCAGTACTTGGGTCAGCTGCTGGATAGCAGCATTGCTGGCTTGACGCTCCTCTCGAAGAGCTTGAAGGAACTGAGCCATCGTCAAGTTCTCAGGAGGAGGTGGTGGCGGAGGGTCTCTAGGTTGCTCGTGGTGACCTCCAGCGTGAGCTTCCCCTTCGGTTCCCTGCGGCGTCCTGAGGAGCCGGCACCGGGGTTGCCGAAGGTGCTGTTGCGGCTTGCGTTCACCATCCTTTCACAGAAACAGACAGGTCAATATGCCACCTTGCTTGGGAGTACAAGGATCTGCTCCTAGTAAGAGGGGGTCCAATACGTGCATGTGCCAAGTTTTTAAAACCAAAGTTTTTGACAAACCGGAAATTGCATTCATGACAACTAGGTGACGTAGTCACTTACAGACTGTCCAAGGCAATAGGTGACTTACATCAAACACACGTACGCAAATAAAACTGGTACAAGGATACCCTGTACTCGGGTACTCCGATTGCCTACGCTAAGCCTACGCGGCGGACTGCTCGGTTTCAAAGGAGGACTCAACAGGATCCTCGTCTTCATCATCTTCCTCCTTTATAGGAGTGGAAGATAGAATCCGCATGTCTCGGCGTCTCTTGGGCGAGGCGGCGAAGATCTCAGTGTATTCTTCCGCTGTCAAGCGACGACTCTAAAGAGGGACTGCCTAGATGGGTAACACACCACCCCTAGTGGCAACAGCTGTCCTCCCTTCAGGTGCGCTTGCCTTCTTCACTTTGCGGTTCTGCATCTTCTCTGCGTGGAGCAGGCCTTTGACTAGATGCAGCTCTTGGCGAAGCTTGACTGATTCCTTAACCAGGAAGTGTGTCAGGGTGTCTGACGGGAGACTGAAGTAGGTCCGAAACCTCAGTGGCATCCCATCCTCCGTGGCTGGGGTGAGTGTCCAGCTCCCATCCAGTCCTTCCTTTATGAAAGGTAGATGACGAGTGACAGGCTCATTAGCCATCTCAGGGAGGATGCTGCGGAGTTGCACGAGCGCCTCTCGTGCAGCCATCTCTACTGCCATCATCAGCTCTCCCATCTGTGGTCCTTCAAAGAACCAACTAGACGGGGAGTCATTAGCCTTCACTATCACGTCCACGTGATATTCCTTGGTGTCGGCGTTGACCCAATGCTCGTGGTAGAGGAAGATGGGCGTGCGTCGTACGTGGCACTTCTCTAGACAATCCACCAGAAGTAATGGAAAACCAGTCTCCAGAAACGTCTCAGGTACAGCAGCCATCTACAAGGCATAGGAGAGAAGTCAGAAGGTTGTATGTGCTAAGTCTTGTGCAAGGCTGGCGTCCTAACGTTCTCGGTTAACGTCCAAGCTATCTAAGGCTTCCTACAGTCAAGATGGCTCTGATACTAGTTCTGTGGTGACCCCGACTAGCAAGTCGAGTTCGCCGTGCCTAGTGACCCCAAGGGCTAAGCGGTGCCCATGCCATCAAGCCTACACCGACAGGCATTCTGACTTGGAAGCGTCCTAGATCGCAGGTCCGTCTTCGACGGCGTACTCATCGCCAAACTCCGTTCCTTCCATGTCTGGTCAATAACATAACCAGTGGCAAGCCAATGAGTACTTTGAATGTACTCGCAAACAGTCCATGATACGAACAATGAAAGTGAAGTATAACAGTATCATGCATCTTTAGTGTAACTCAACTGGGTGGAATGATCATGTATATGCATCAGGTTAAAGAATTACGTTTGAAGAACAGGTTACAGATATCGACATATCTGACAAGGGTTGAACACACCGTGTTCACCCTGTATGCCAAGTCATCGGACTTGTCATAACCTCAAGGTATTAATGAGGGCTAAACCATCCGGGTTTACCCTATATGCCAAGTCATCGGACTTGATCATATTATTGTGATTAGCATGATTGTAGAAAACACCTTTTTAACACCACACACACACACACACACTTGGTTTATGCGGAAACTCAGGACGTAGTTTAAGCAGCACCACCCAACTGTCCTTGACCGTGGACACGGCTATTCGAATAGTTTACACTCTGCAGAGGTAGTACGCTGGACCCACGAGAAACGGAATACTTCCGTGTCATCCATGACTCGCGGTATATCACATATACCCGAGGTAAGTATCCGATCATCATCTTTCCCCTGACGATACTAGACAAAGAGATCCACTCGATTGGTACCCAGCCCACATGTTGTACGTCTTACGAGCACCGACTCTGGACTTTATCAACCATGCAGGGACCAACGGTGTGCCTGGAACTCATAATAATGGCATAGTCGTCCTACCTGGCACGACCCCATCACGAGAGTGACACCGATCACTCCCGCCACTAGTAATGTGGCTCTTTGCTAGCACCGACCAGAGTAATCAACAAAGCCCCGTCCCATAAAGGGGTATCGTGGTCGTACTGGGTAAGGTTGGGACGGTCGACACATCATAAATCTAATCCATTTCCGAAACCATACTCACACCAAAATCACCGGTGCATCACTTCACCAAAAGTGATCACCAACTCATCATCACCCTCGGGCATTAGTGGCACCCGACGGGGTTTTCGTAAACTCTTTATTTAACTCATCATTATGCTCATGATAAAATGCTCTTATTATGACTTGTCAACATGATAATATCATGACCCTCACGGGGTCAAGCTCAATGCAGTGATTAACTCTACTAGTCAACATGACAGTAGCATAATCCTCGTAGATGGTAGGATCAAGCTCATCATGTTTGTGCTCCGAGGAGCCATGTGAATATCACTACTATAAATGCAAGTGCTTCGAAGAAGCCTTCGGTACCATCACATCAATGATGAACCGGCATCGTGATCACATGCAACGGAAAAATACTTGATATTCTAGCATGCATCATTTTATTTACTTAAGTCATGGCAAAAGGGCATGCTTGCATCATCATTTTATTTACTGAAGTCATGGCAAAAGGGCTTGCTTGCATCATCATTTTATTTACTTAAGTCATGGCAAAAGGGCATGCTTGCCTTGGTCAGCTAGGTATCCGGGGTCTTCGAGGTCTTCCGCTCCGGATCCTCCGTCACTCGGTAACTCTACCGTCGAGAAAGGAATAAATAAATACTAGCTCTCACTAAAACAGATCACAAAGTGCTTTTAAAAATGTTGCAAGGCTTGAATAAATTCAGGTTATTATTTTGAAAAATGTTTCCTATTGTTTTATTAGCTAATCATATTTATTTAAAAGCAAACAGAAGCAAACAAGTGCTTTTTAATACCATTTTATTATACCAAAATAGTTTCTGTTATTGATAAATGTCAACTATAACAGAATCAAATACTACTCATTTTTAGAAAAATACTGGTGGGAGAATTATATTTTTCTATTGGCTAAATCTTTTTATAAAAATCATTTAGTTTGCTGGAATAAAACAAAAGAAAAAGGCCAGGGAAACAAATCCAGCCGGCCCAGCCAGCAGGCCTGGCCACCAGGCGCGCGCGGGCCAGGTTCAAACCTGACCTGCGGGCCCCTGGGGTCAGCGTCAGTGGCTGCGCGCGCTGGCTGCCCCGGGACACCGACAGGTGGGCTCCACCTGTCGGGTCCTTCTCCTACCTCTGGCCAGAGAGGTGGAGATGGACGCCGGCGAGGCTGCCGTTGTCCTCAGGCCTAGCTAGGAACGGAAACGGGTTCCTCGTGCCTCCGCCTACCTGCTCATGGTCGGGACGTCACCGGAGGTGGTCTGGGTCGCCGGCGACGAGGTGCTCGTGGCGGAGGAGTTTCGGGTCCGGGTTGAACTAGGGGCTAGGGTATGGATTTGCTCGGGAGAGTTAGGGGAAACGTTCCTGGTGTCGAGGGGAGTGTAATGGGAGGTCGGGCAGCGCAGGAGCCGACGTGTAGCCGGAGATCGACCGGAGCTCCGAGGCGGAGGGGCCTCGGTCGATCTCGGGCACCGGGGCTCTGCGGGCTCGATTGGGCGGCTAGGGAGTGTCTACTGGTGGTGCTGAAGCTGCTTGGAGGGTGCTGGAGTGCCGGGGGGTCTATTTACAGGCCAACGACGGTGACCCGACTCGGGCACGCCGGTGGCTCACCGGGGCACGCGTGCAAGCACAGTGAGGTGCTGGCCGCGAAACCACGGGTTCGGGACGTGGTTTAGGGCCTCCTGATGCAACGGCTATAGAGGGAAAGGGAGTGGGGACGAACTGCAGCGACCGTGCATGCTCGGCCGCGTCGGGCGCGCACGGGCACGCGTCGCCTGAGCTCTTGCGTGAGCGGGAGAGGGTCCCTGGGGTAGCTGTGCACTGAGGAGCTGTCGGGGAAGGGTTTGGACACTACTCGGGAGGCTGGGACCGGCCGGAGCGTCGGTCCCCTTGCGGTGGCTCTCTGCAGCACGCCCAGAGCGCAGTTTTGGCATGCCACGACATGCTGGCTCGCTCTGGGGCACTAGGGACGTGTCCACCATGTCCTGAGGGTTGCTGGGAGTGTGCCTAGCTGTTTTGTTTTAGTGGGAGCTCGAGCTGGTCAAGGGAGCAAGGAACACTAGTGTAGCGAGCACTGTCCTGCAGCTTAGAAGGGAGTCCTTGTCTCTTGTGCTTGGAATTGGGGAGGGGCTGGTTGACTGGGTGCTCAGGGTGTTCTGGTGCTCTAACCCACCAAGTTTGGAGCCTTGACATTGGGTAAAACAGTGGCTAGGAAGGTTTTTACCTTCTTGTCAGTAGGTGTTCGACAGTGACTTGGGGTGCTTCCACCCCACCACTGTAGATGAAACTTAACAGGTTTGGCCTTGGGGTAAAAACATGGGGTTCTACCAAATATGAGCTCCATTGGACAAGTTTGGCTTTGCAAACTTGAAAAAGTCTCAAAGTGACCAGTACTGTCCCTTACAAAGGAAGTGTGGTCAAACAGAGTCTCACAAATCCCATTTTTGGTGTGGAGTCCTTATTTGGGGTGTCAAACACTTCTGCAAAGTTTCAGCTCCATTGGAGAAACTTTGCAATGTAGAGTTGTTCCAACTCTACTCTGGACAGAGAGGGTTTTGGGCTCTCTAAGTGCACTTTCCCACCTTGGATCAAGGTGAGATTTTAGGTGAGCACCTAATATGGTTTGGGAGGGCTCCTGTAATTTAATGGGAATTTATTGAGATACTTTCCTTTGGAAACATCTCAAAAAGCCAAAACAGACAGAAATGGTTTTCAGGATTTTACTCAAATAATATTAATATAAAATAGGGTTGAAAATCTAATGTATGGAAAATATATGTCCTTCTGAGCTTCCATGAATTTACTCAGAATTATCTAAGGCAGGAAGGTAATTTTCCTTGTGGAAATATCATTACTGGCCTTAGAAATAGACATAGATATAAAATAGAAAAATAACATTTTAAATCACCTAATAGTGTTTTTAATGCATGAAAATGACAATAGGATCAGATCACCAACTTTAGTTGGAAGTGACACTTGGCTTCATGAGCTAGTAGTGTATCCCAACATGATGAAGATGATCTTGATGCAATAGAAAAAAGGGTTTTTGGATGAGAGCAAAATAATAGGTTTTTCATGGGTTTGAGTCATCACACAAGCAAGCATATACTCAAACAAGGGTTGACATTGCACTCACAACATTATTTGAAAAAGTTTTAACAAGCTCTGATTTTTGCAACACAGAAAACTGGGAATGAAAAACAGGGTGTGACAAGTTCCTTTTGCAATTTAGCGCAGTCATCATTGTATGACTCCTCAAGAGCCAAACGAAGAGTGCGCTCCTTTTCTAGTGCAATAGATAGTTCAGCAATCTCATCAGCATAGTCACGACTATGTCCTTGCAGCTCGGAGATAGTCTCCTCATGAGACTCAATGAGGTCATTAGCCTCACCCAGTTGTTCCAAAAGAGCGACAAAGTGCTTCTTGGGTTCTCCTTTGATCGTACACAGAAATTTGTCAAGATCATGCTCATTAAGTTCCACAACATCACTATCATCAACACAATTCAACAATGAAGGAGCAGTAGTGATGTTGGTTTTTATGATGGGTGTTACCTGATCGATACTTTTGGCCATGAGGCACTTGGCGATGTGGTTATCGTTGGGGGCGTTGAACAGAGACACATTCTTGGGAGAAGGGGTGGCAATGGCGACAGTCGCAGTTGCCACCATATCGTCATCGTCATCATCATCGGAGGGGTACTCTTCAAGTGCCACCATACCCTTTGGGTGGGGTTTCTTCACAAAGTTGTTCTTGTTTGGGAATGACTTGGTTTTGTCTTTGCGAATGAGCTTGCCCCCATTGTCTTCCCTCTTCTCATAGGGACATTCTGCCACGAAGTGACTCACATTACCGCAGTTATAGCATGCCCTCACTCGTTGCTTGGATTTGAACCCACTTGAGTTGTTCTTGGTGAAGTTGGGTCTTGAGTTCCTCTTGTTGCCCCAGAATTGCCTTGACGCAAGAACCATGTGCTCGTGATAAGCATACTTAGTGTCTTCAGGGCAGCTCTCCTCTTCCTCATCCTCTTCTTCTTCTTCAGAAGCAGCCTTTGCCTTTAAAGCAAGGTTGGGTGAAGTTGTCTTTGACCGAACGCGAGAAAGTGCATTGTCAGCGGTCTCGTTCATGATTGACATTGCAATGAATTCATCCAACACCTCACTGGAAGACAAGGAGTGGAAATCTGGTCGTTGATGAATGACTGATGACATGGCTTTGTTTAAAGGCATGATGGCCTTGAGAAACTTGCACTTGATCCATGTGTCATCCACATCCTTTCTCCCATGATCCTTGAGAGCAACAACAATAGCAGTCACCCTTCGATAGAGATCACGAGGGTCCTCATCTTCCTTCATCACAAGCTCATCGGCCTTATCAAGTACCACTTCATAGTTGGACCGTTGAATGCTTGAGCTTCCCTTGTACAGCACCATAATGTGCTCCCAACAGTCCTTAGCCAGAGTGAAGGGGCGCAAGTGAGGAAGATCTTCAGGACGTACTACGGACTGTAGAATAAACAATGTGGAGTGATTATATTGATTGTCCGCTTCTTCTCTTGGAGTGAGGTTGCTTGGGTCATGAGGATAGTAGCCTTGCTCGATGATTCTCCATAAATTTGTTGAGCTGTGATTCAAATGAGACTTAATAGAAAATACCCAGTTAGCAAAATCACCCTTAACAAGCTTAGGAGGAGGACCAGCAGGGTTAAGACGCGGTGTGGGAATAGGTCATCCATAGACCATGGGAGGTGGAACTAAGGCATAGGTTCCAGTCCCATCATTTTAGAGAGGGGAAGAAGGTCGCATACCGTTAGCCACTTCCTTAGAGGAATTGGCCTCCGAAACTGTGTTGGCGAGTTTAACCACCAACGCCAGTTCGGGTGAACCTTTAATTCCCTCAATTAAGTCTTTAAGCATGGTTTTGACTTTGTTCGTCAAGGACGTCTTGAGGGCGGCCATAGCCATATCCAAGTCGTCCCTTGTGACCGAAGTCAAGGCCATGGCCTCGGGTTGCCCATGGAGAACTCCCTCATCATCTTCCATACTCTTCGGGTGGTGAAACCCTTAATGAAGAGACATGGCTCTGATACCAATTGAAAGGATCGATATGGTTGACTAGAGGGGGTGAATAGGCAACGACCACTTTTTAATTAATCTTAACAAGTTCGGGTTAGCAACATAAAGGTTCTCTAAAATGACAACAAGGTGGTGAACCTATATGATGCTACCAACTATAAACACTAAGACAAGTAAGAGATAGTCAACAACAAAAGCATACACAATGTAAAGATTAGAGATAACCGCAAGTGGAACCAATGAAGACGAGGATGTGTTACCGAAGTTCCTTCCCTTTGACACGAAGTACGTCTTCGTTGGAGCGGTGTAGAGGCACAATGCTCCCCAATAAGACACTAGGGCTACCGTATTCTCCTCACGCCTGTTGGGTAACGTAGCATAAATTCAAAAAAATTCCTACGCATATTTAGATCTTCCTATGGAGAGACCAGCTACGAGATATGGGTGAGTGCATCTTCATACCTTCGAAGATCGCCAAGCGGGAGCGTTGCTGGAACGCGGTTGATGGAGTCATACTCGCGGCGATTCAGATCACGGTGTGATTCCGATCTAGTGCCAAACCATGGCACCTCCGCGTTCAACACACATGCAACCCGGTGACGTCTCCCGCACCTTGATCCAGCGAGGAGGGAGAGGTTGGGGAAGATCTCCGGCAGCACGACGGCGTGGTGTCGATGGAGAGATGAGGTCTCCCGGCAGGGCTTCGCCAAGAACCGTGGGAGGAGGACGAAGGAGGGGAGCAGGGCTGCGCCGAAGGAGAGAGGAAACGGTGTGTAAAACAGCCCCAAACCCCTCTCTATTTATGGGAGGAGGGGAGGGGGTGCCACCCCTAGGGTTTCCCCCCTAGGTGGTGCGGCAGCCCCCCCACATGGGAGGTGCGGCGGCCAGGGCAGGGGGAGGGGGTGGCGCACCCCTAGGTTGGCCTTAGGCCCACTAGCGCCTAGGGTTCCCCCCCCCCTCTCCACCTCCTGCGGTATGGGCCCATTTGTGGGAGGCGCACCAGCCCACTTTTGGGCTGGTTTCCCTCCACCTTTTGGCCCATGCTACCTCTTGGGCCTGGTGGCCCCTCCCGGTGGACCCGCGGGACCATTTCCGGTGGTCCCGGTACGCTACCGGTGACGCCCGAAACATTTCCGGTGTCCAAAACCATCCATCCTATATGTTAATCTTTACCTCCGGAGCATCCCGAAGCTCCACGTGACATCCAGGATCTCATCCGGGACTCCGAACAACTTTCGGTAACCTCATATGACATTTCCCTATAACCCTAGCGTCATTGAACCTTAAGTGTGTAGACCCTACAGGTTCGGGAAACATGCAGACATGACCGAGACGCTCTCCGGCCAATAACCATCAGCGGGATCTGGATACCCATGGTGGCTCCCACATGTTCCACGATATACCTATACCTATACCTTGTCTGTCGGTATAGAACTTGCCCGAGATTCGATCGTCGGTATACCTATACCTTGTTCAATCTCGTTACCGGTAAGTCTATTTACTCGTTCCGTAGCACGTCATCCTATGACTGACTCCTTAGTCACATTGAGCTCATGATGATGTTCTACCGAGTGGGCCTAGAGATACCTCTCCGTCACACGGAGTGACAAATCCGGACCTCGATTCGTGCCAACCCAACAGACACTTTCAGAGGTACCTGTAGTGCACCTTTATAGTCACCCAGTTACGTTGTGACGTTTGATACACCCAAAGCACTCCTATGGTATCCGGGAGTTGCACAATCTCACGGTCGAAGGAAAAGACACTTGACATTAGAAAAGCTTTAGCATACGAACAACACGATCTAGTGCTATGCTTAGGATTGAGTCTTGTCCATCACATCATTCTCCCAATGATGTGATCCCGTTATCAATGACATCTAATGCCCATGATCAGGAAACCATGATCATCTATTGATCAACGAGCTAGCCAACTAGAGGCTTGCTAGGGACACATTGTGATATATTTATTCACACATGTATTATTGTTTCCTCTTAATACAATTATAGCATGAACAATAGACGATTATCATGAACAAGGAAATATGACAATAAACATTTTATTATTGCTTCTAGGGCATATTTCCAACAGTCTCCCACTTGCACTAGAGTCAATAATCTAGTTACATTGTGATGTATCGAACACCTATAGCATTATGGTGTTGATCATGTTTTGCTCGAGGAAGAGGTTTAGTCAATGGTTTTGCAACATTCAGATCCGTGTGTACTTTACAAATATCTATTACTCCACTCTGGACATGGTCCTGGATGGAGTTGTAGCGGCGTTTGATGTGCTTGGTCTTCCGGTGAAACCTGGGCTCCTTGGCTATGGCAATGGCCCCAGTATATCACAGAAGAGTGTCATTGGACCCGGCGAGCTTGGAACCACTCCAAGGTCGGTGATGAGCTCCTTCATCCAAATTCCTTCATGAGCCGCTTCTGAAGCAGCTATGTACTCCGCTTCACATGTAGATGCTACCACGACTTCTTGATTGCTGCTGCACCAGCTCACTGCCCCACCATTCAAAACATACACGTATCCGGTCTGTGACTTAGAGTCATACGGATCTGTATCGAAGCTAGCATCGACGTAACCCTTTACGACGAGCTCTTCGTCACCTCCATAAACGAGAAACATCTCCTTAGTCCTCTTCAGGTACTTAAGGATATTCTTGACCATTGTCCAGTGTTCCATACCGGGATCATTTTGGTACCTCCCTACCAAACTTATGGCAAGGTTTATATCAGGTATGGTACACAGCATGGCATACATTAGAGAGCCTACGACTGAAGCGTAGGGGACAGTACTCATCTTCTCTCTATCTGCTGCCGTGGTCGGTGACTGAGTCTTACTCAATCTCATACCTTGCAAAACTGGCAAGAACCCCTTCTTTGAGTTTTCCATATTGAACTTCTTCAATATCTTGTCAAGGTATGCACTTTGCAAAAGACCTATGAGGCGTCTCGATCTATCTCTATAGATCTTGATGCCTAATATGTATGCAGCTTCTCCAAGGTCCTTCATTGAAAAACTTTTGTTCAAATAGGCCTTTATGTTCTCCAACATCTCTATATTATTCCCCATCAATAATATGTCATCCACATACAGTACGAGGAAACCTACAGAGCTCCCACTCACTTTCTTGTACAGACAGGCTTCTCCATAAACCCGTATGAACCCAAACGCTTTAATCACCTCATTAAAGTGAATGTTCCAACTCCGAGATGCTTGCACCAGCCCATAGATGGAGCGCTCGAACTCGCACACTTTGTTAGCACCCTTAGGTTCGACGAAACCTTTTGGTTGCATCATATACAACTCTTCCTTAAGATTCCCATTAAGGAACGTTGTTTTGACGTCCATTTGTCAAATTTCATAATCATAAAAGGCGGCAATTGCTAACATGATTCGGACTAATTTCTGCTTCGCTACCGGAGAGAAAGTCTCTTCATAGTCAACTCCTTGAATTTATTGAAAACCCTTTGCGACAAGTCGAGCTTTATAAATGGTCACATTACCGTTTGCATCAATCTTCTTCTTGAAGATCCATTTATTTTCTATGGCTCGCCGATCATCGGGCAAGTCCACCAAAGTCCATACTTTGTTCTCATACATGGATCCTATCTCGGATTTCATACCCTCAAGCCATTTGTTGGAATCCGGGCCCTTCATTACTTCTTCATAGTTTGAAGGTTCACCGTTGTCTAAAAACATGATTTCCATCACAGGGTTGCCGTACCACTCTGGTGTGGAGGGTGCCCTTGTGGACATTTCAGTAGTAACTTGATCCGAAGCTTCATGATCATTATCATTAACTTCCTCTTCAGTTGGTGTAGGTGCCACAGGAACAATTTCCCGCGCTGCGCTACTTTCCGGTTCAAGAGGGGTGTAATTACCTCATCAAGTTCTACTTTCCTCCCACTTACTTCTTTCGAGAGAAACTCTTTCTCTAGAAAGGAACTGTTCTTGGCAAGAAAGGTTTTACCTTCGGATCTAAGATAGAAGGTATACCCAATAGTTCCCTTAGGGTATCCTATGAATACGCATTTCTCTGCTTTGGGTTCGAGCTTCTCTAGTTGAAGTTTCTTCACATAAGCATCGCAGCCCCAAACTCTAAGAAACGACAACTTAGGTTTCTTGCTAAACCATAGTTCATACGGTGTCGTCTCAACAGATTTAGACGGTGCCCTATTTAAAGTGAATGCTGCAGTTTCTAATGCGTATCCCCAAAATGATAGCGGTAAGTCGGTAAGAGACATCATAGATCGTACCATATCTAATAAAGTGTGATTACGACGTTCAGACACTCCGTTGCGTTGCGGTGTCCTAGGCGGCATTAGTTGTGAAACGATTCCACACTTCCTTAGGTGTGTGCCAAACTCGTGACTCAAATATTCTCCTCCACGATCAGATCGTAGACACTTAATTTTTCTGTCACGTTGATTCTCAACCTCACTCTGAAATTCCTTGAAATTTTCAAACGTCTCAGATTTGTGCTTCATCAAGTAGATATACCCATACCTACTCAAATCATCGGTGAGAGTGAGAACATAACGGTAGCCACCGTGAGCTTCAACGTTCATTGGACCACACACATCACTATGTATTATTTCCAATAAGTCGGTCGCTCTCTCCATTATTCCTGAGAATGGAGTCTTAGTCATCTTGCCCATGAGGCACGGTTCGCATGTGTTAAATGATTCAAAGTCAAGAGACTCTAATAGTACATCAGTATGGAGCTTCTTCATGTGCTTAACACCGATATGACCAAGGCGGCAGTGCCACAAGTATGTGGGACTATCATTATCAACTTTACATCTTTTGGTACTCACACTATGAATATGTGTAACATCACGATCGAGATCCATCAAGAATAAACCATTCACCAGCGGAGCATGACCATAAAACATATCACTCATATTAATAGAACAACCATTATTCTCTGACTTAAATGAGTAGCCGACTCGCATTAAGCAAGACCCTGATACAATATTAATGCTCAAAGCTGGTACTAAATAATAATTATTAAGGTTTAAAACTAATCCTGACGGTAGATGTAGAGGTAGCGTGCCGACGGCGATCACATCGACCTTGGAGCCATTCCCGATACGCATCGTCACCTCGTCCTTGGCCAGTCTCCGCTTATTCCGCAGTTCCTGCTTTGAGTTGCAAATGTGAGCAACAACACCGGTATCAAATACCCAGGAGCTACTACGAGCGCTGGTAAGGTAAACATCAATAACATGTATATCACATATACCTTTAACGTTGCCGGCCTTCTTGTCCGCTAAGTACTTGGGGCAGTTCTGCTTCAAGTGACCTTTTCCCTTGCAATAGAAGCACTCGGTCTCAGGCTTGGGTCCATTCTTTTTCTTCTTCCCGGCATCTGGTTTACCGGGCGCGGCAACGGCTTTGCCGTCTTTCTTGAAGTTCTTCTTACCCTTGCCCTTCTTGAAACTGGTGGTCTTGTTGACCATCAACACTTGATGCTCTTTCTTGATTTCTACTTCTACAGATTTGAGCATCGAGTACAACTCGGGAATGGTCTTCTCCATCCCTTGCATGTTGTAGTTCACCACAAAACCTTTGTAGCTTGGTGGGAGAGACTGGAGGATTCTGTCAATTATAGCATCATCCGCAAGTTCGACTCCAAGTGAAGTCAGACGACCGTGTAACCCAGACATTTTGAGTATGTGCTCACTGACAGAACTGTTCACCTCCATCTTACAGCTAAAGAACTTGTCGGAGACTTCATATCTCTCGACATGGGCATGAGCTCGAAAAACCAGTTTCAGCTCTTGGAACATCTCATATGCACCGTGTTGCTCAAAACACCTTTGGAGCCCCGTTTCCAAACTTTATAACATGCCACACCTAACCAGAGAGTAGTCATCACTCCACGTTTGCCAGACGTTCAGAATTTCCTGGGCTGCTGCGGGAGCGGGAGGGTCACCTAACGGCGTATCAAGGACATAAGCCTTTTAGCTGCTTCAAGGATGAGCTTCAAGTTGCGGACCCAGTCCGCATAGTTGCTACCATCATCTTTCAGCTTGTTTTTCTCTAGGAATGCGTTGAAATTGAGGTTGACGTTGGCCATCTACAATATTTATAAAGACAACTTTTAGACTAAGTTCATGACAATTAAGTTCATTTAATCAAATTAGGTATGAACTCCCACTTAAATCGACATCCCTCCAGTCATCTAAGTGATACATGATCCATGTTGACTAACCCGTGTCCGATCATCACGTGAGATGGACTAGTCATCATGGTGAGCAACTTCATGTTGATCGTATTCAACCATACGACTCATGTTCGACCTTTCGGTCTCTTGTAATCGAGGTCATGTCTGTACATGCTAAGCTCATCGAGTCAACCTAGGTGTTTCGCGTGTGTAAATGTGGCTTACACCCGTTGTATGCGAACGTTAGAATCTATCACACCCGATCATCACATGGTGCTTCGAGACAACGATCCTTCGCAACGGTGCACACTTAGGGAATACGTTCTCGAAATTTTTAAGAGGGATCATCGTATTATGCTACCGTCGTTCTAAGCAATAAGATGAAAAACATGATACACATCACAATGCAATCATATAGTGACATGATATGGCCATTATCATCTTTGCTCTTTCGATCTCCATCTTCAGGCATTGCATGATCATCATTGTCACCGGCGTGACACCATGATCTCCATCATCATGATCTCCATCATCGTGTCTCCGTGAAGTCGTCATGCCAACTACTACTATCGCTACTACTATAGCTAACCGTTAGCAATGAAGTAAAAGTAGTAAGCACATGGCGTTGCATCTCATACAATAAATTAAGACAACTCCTATGGCTCCTGCCGGTTGTCATACTCATCGACATGTAAGTCATGAAACCTATTACAATAACATGATCATCTCATACATCATACATACAACATCACAACTTTGGCCATATTACATCACATGTCAAACCTTGCACAAACAAGTTAGACGTCCTCTATTTGTTGTTGCAAGTTTTACGTGGCTGATTTGGGTTTCTAGCAAGAACGCCTTCTTACCTACGTGACAGCCACAACGATGATATGCCAAAGCTATTTACCCTTCATAAGGACCCTTTTCATCAAATCCAATCCGACTAGAGTGGGAGAGACAAACACCCGCTAGCCACCTTTATGCATAGTGTGCATGTCGTCGGTGGAACCAGTCTCACGTAATTGTACGTGTAAGGTCGGTCCGGGCTGCTTCATCCCACAATGCCGCCGGAAAAGAATAAGACTAGTAGCGGCAAGCAATTGACAAATCATCGCCCACAACCTTTTGTGTTCTACTCGTGCATAGAATCTACGCATAGAAAACCTGGCTCTGATACCACTGTTGGGTAACGTAGCATAAATTCAAAAAAATTCCTACGCATAAACAGATCTTCCTATGGAGAGACCAGCAACGAGAGAGGGGTGAGTGCATCTTCATACCTTTGAAGATCGCTAAGCAAAAGCGTTGCTGGAACGCGGTTAATGGAGTCGTACTCACGACGATTCAGATCGTGGTGTGATTCCGATCTAGTGCCGAACCACGGCACCTCCGTGTTCAACACACGTGCAGCCCAGTGACGTCTCCCGCACCTTGATCCAACAAGGAGGAGGGACAGTTTGGAGAAGATCTCCGGCAGCACGACGGCGTGGTGTCCATAGAGAGACGAGGTCTCCCAGCAGAGCTTCGCCAAGCACCGTGGGAGGAGGAGGAAGGAGGGGAGCAGGGCTGCGCCGAAGGAGAGAGGAAACAGTGTGCAAAACAGCCCCAAACCCCTCTCTATTTATGGGAGGAGGGGAGGGGGTTTCACCCCTAGGGTTTCCCCCCTAGGTGGTGTGGCAGCCCCCCCTCAGATGGGAGGTGCGGCGGCCAGGGCAAGGGGAGGGGGTGGCGCACCCCTAGGTGGGCCTTAGGCCCTCCAGCGCCTAGGGTTCCCCCCTATCCACCTCGTGCGCTATGGGCCCCTTTGTGGGAGGCGCACCATCCCACTTTTGGGTTGGTTTCCCTCCACCTTTTGGCCCATGCTACCTCTTGGGCCTGGTGGCCCCTCCCGGTGGACCCCCGGGACCATTTCCGGTGGTTCCGGTACGCTACCGGTGAAGCCCGAAACATTTCCGGTGTCCAAAACCATCCATACTATATATCAATCTTTACCTTCGGACCATTCCGGAGCTCCTCGTGACGTCCAGGATCTCATCCGGAACTCCGAACAACTTTTGGTAACCTCGTATAACATTTCCCTATAACCCTAGTGTCATCGAACCTTAAGTGTGTAGACCCTACGGGTTCGGGAAACATGCACACATGACCGAGACGCTCTCCGGCCAATAACCATGAGCAGGATCTGGATACCCATGGTGGCTCCCACATGTTCCACGATGATCTCATCGGATGAACCACGATGTCAAGGATTCAATCAATCCCGTATACAATTCCCTTTGTTTGTCGGTATAGAACTTGCCCAAGATTCGATCGTCGGTATACCTATACCTTGTTCAATCTCGTTACCGGTAAGTCTCTTTACTCGTTTCGTAGCACGTCATCCTATGACTAAGTCCTTAGTCACATTGAGCTCATGATGATGTTCTACCGAGTGGGCCCAGAGATACCTCTCCGTCACACGGAGTGACAAATCCCGATCTTGATTCGTGCCAACCCAACAGACACTTTCAAAGGTATCCGTAGTGCACCATTATATTCACCCACTTACGTTGTGACGTTTGATACACCCAAAACACTCCTACGGTGTCCGGGAGTTGCACAATCTCACGGTCGAAGGAAAAGACACTTGACATTAGAAAAGCTTTAGCATACGAACAACACGATCTAGTGCTATGCTTAGGATTGGGTCTTGTCCATCACATCATTCTCCTAATGATGTGATCCCGTTATTAGTGAAATCTAATGCCCATGATCAGGAAACCATGATCACCTATTGATCAACGAGCTAGCCAACTAGAGGCTTGCTAGGGACACATTGTGATCTATTTATTCACACATGTATTATTGTTTCCTGTTAATACAATTATGGCATGAACAATAGACGATTATCATGAACAAGGAAATATGATAATAACCATTCTATTATAGCCTCTAGGGCATATTTCCAACAACGCCCTCACACAATGCAAGGTGTCGTGATTCCGCTATAGGTGCCCTTGAAGGCGGCGACCGAACCTTTACAAACAAGGTTGGGGCAAGCTCCACACAAAGCTTGGAGGCTCCCGACAAGACCACGGAGCTTCACCCCAATGGAATGTGGCTCCGAGGTGACCTCAACCGTCTAGGGTTCTCAAACACCCAAGAGTAACAAGATCCGCCAGGGATTAGTGGGGGGAATCATTTTTCTCTTGGTGGAAGTGTAGATCTAGGCCTTCTCAACCAATCCCTAGGAAATCAACAAGTTTGATTGGCTAGGGAGAGAGATCGGGCACTTTTGAGCTTAGGGAGCAACAATGGAGCTTAGGAGGGTCAAAGGTAGGGTTCTTGAGCAAGAAGAACCCTTTATATAGTGGGGGGGGAATCCAACCGTTTTCCCACTCACAGCACGAGCCCAGTGGTACTACCGCTGGCTGCAGCAGTACTACCGCTCGCACTCCAGCGTTACTACCGCTGGCTGCAGCGGTACTACCGCTGCGCCCATGGTAGCGCAAAGACACTACCGGGCCAACCACCGCCAAGAAAGTCTTCGCAAAAAGTCCGACGAAGTACAGCCGCAAGGATGGCGGTACTGAAGTCCTGGAGCGGTACTACCGCTGACCAGGGGCGGTACTACCGCTAGGCCAGTGGTACTACCGCCAGCTCTCTAGCTCTAGCGGTACTACCGCTAGGGCCAGCGGTACTACCGCTAAGAGACCTTTTTACAAGATGAGAGAAACCAGAGATGGGAACAGCTCCAAAGTTGCAGGGAAAGGGGATGGAGATAAAGTGTGTGCGTGCAAGATTGATTCCACCCAAACCTTTCCAATACGGATCCCCTCTTAATAGTACGGCGTTCCTACAACTCAAATACCACCAAAGAGAATCGTAGAGGACACCGTGCTTCTGTTCCACGGAGGGTGCCGAATCGTCTTGTGCCTTTGTCATGTATTATCTGAAAGCTTAATGCACACGATTAGTCCTTTAAGGTACTGTCATCAATCACCAAAATTACTTAGGCATAAATATGCCCTAACAGCAAGGCCGTGAGAAGGAGATGCATCAAATCAAACACATTGCGGGTGATAAGTGATACTTACTATAATGCATCTTTGGCGGAAAAAAGCTTGCATTGCTTTCCCGAGTATGGCATTCTCCGGGCGTGTTTGCGGACCTCCCCAAGAGTGTTGCAGAAGCTTCAAGTCACTATGCATCCCAAGGAGGAGATGTCGAGCTGAGGTTGTTCTGGGAGCAGTTCCAAGCCCCTGACCAGCCCCTCCTCGTCTCCGATCAGCTGAAACAACCGACGGAACTACATCGGATGGTGCAGCCAGCCATGAAGGATCTCTGCATCAGGCTATGGCCTACAGAGCCGCTGCCCAGCAGCTACATCGGTCTCATGCAAAAACTAATCGCTGTTGCGCCCCGAATTGACGTCCTCAAGTGCTTTTTCTCTATTGTGTGATGTCTCTATTAAGGGAGCTCGGATGGCATTCACGAGGACCATGGTGCACTGGACGAAGTTGAAGCCCATCGAGATGGCCACCGCACCTCTGTCGCATGGAAAGGAGCATAGGCGCTCCGAGCTATATTCCCCAAATGTAATGGAGGGTGCTCGGGCGATAGAAACCGAGTGCTCCAAGGATGTAATCTTTGAATAAAAATGAGATCTTGTATTAACGGTTGAACCTTTATGCAATACAATGCTTTTTGCTCTACATGGTATACCATATCTTACTTTGTTTAATTTTTACTCCTGCGCGGTCGTTTTAACTTGAAAGTTTCCAGTCGTCGGCTTTAACCCCCTGGTAGACGCTATCAAGGTGTTTCCGGCTTCCATATTGTTACCCTTAGCCAACGTCTTGGTGCCGGAGGAGGCAGTGCGGAAGGAAATAAGGCAATCATACTAGCGGCTTTGATGCTTTCACTTAATCATAGAAGCTTGACTATAGGGACTGATGTGAAGCATTTGCACCCGAAGTTTTAAAGAAAATACATCCACTGCATCCTCCGAGAACTCAACCCCAACTAAACATGTTCATATGTCGGGACGGGCTTTTCGAACCCCAAATTCTAAGCCCAAGCCTAGCCCGAATCCCAAAAGTGCGCACTTTCTCAAGCCCGAGCCCAGCCCGAATATAGGCATGTAGCCTAAAATCCTGACCCGAATGATGTTTATCAGTGTTGTGAACTCGGCATGAAGCCCGAAAGTCTGGTCCAAAAAATGCAAAAATGAAAGCCCGAGCCCGGCCTGGCCCGGGTTTTCGGGCCGGGCTGTCCATTTAACAGGTTTACTCTCCGGTCCTAGCATCTAGCGCACACGTGCCCCTCCTCTAGCTAATAGTTGATTGTTGTGAGGCAGAAAATAGTTTGAAAGAAGTATCAACTATTCTTTTTACCCAGCAAAGAAATGAGCGACACATCCGTTATGGGGCAGAGAGAGCCGACGACTGGGATCTTGGCCGTAGCCCCTGGTTTTCTCGGCTGTCAGTCTTGGGATCCCTCCTGTCCGTCCTCCCGTCGCCACCGTTTTTGAATCCCTCGAGAGCACATACGCACCAAACACCAATGAAACAGTAGCCCGGCCATCACGCAGCGGTAACCGCGCCGCGCTACGGCTGCCCGCGCCAATAAACATTTGGTGCTTTGTCAGGCCAGTTGCACTGCACCACGGCATAGCAGCAGCAGCAGCAGCAGCTCGTTTTCAACGGTTGGTAAACCGTAAACAAAGCGAGTGAGAGCAGCCGAGCCACGGGAAAGCGGCCCAGCAAAGCAAGCGCCCCCTCCTCTGTCCTGCGCGTGGTGCGCGCAGTGTGTACGCTGTCCCTGCTGCAGCTGCACCCGCTGTCTGGACTCTGGAGTGGAGGAGCTCGAGCTAGCAGCCGAGCGCGTCCCCCAGTAGGAGCTAGCACCACCACTGCCTGGTGCCTGCTGCTCCTGCTACCACCACTACCACCTACAGGCCTACTCATTCAAGAATCTCCTAGCTTTCCCCAAACTCCCACACGGCCCCTGAATCCGGAGATCGCAGCCAATCCATTTGCTTTCTTCACCCGGCAACAGCGGAATCCAATCTTTTCCTCACCTCCGCTGGGCCTGGAGAAATGGGAGCAAGATACGCTTCTTGAGCCGGATGCTGCTTCCATGCAAGGTCAGCTCCGCCATCCCGTACTGGATTGGATGCTTCCTTTTTCCTGATTAAGTTACGTTGTTTTCCTCCTTTTGCGTGTTCTGCCTGTCTATGGATGCGTTTCAATCTGAGATTTGATGGGGATATTTGCTGCTTCAACTTCTTGATTCCTATCCTACGGATCTCATTCCAACACTGAGATACTGATTATTATTATTATTATTATTATTATTTTGGTGGAAATGATGTGCTGGTACTTCAATCCAACCACAGATTAAATCGCAAGTTATTGGCCCATTTTTCTTGCAGATTTCTAGATCAAGGTTTTAGCACCGAAAAATCTTGCTTCCAACAAGTAACCCAGGCGAGCTTCAAGTTTTTCCGGTAATAGTTTCTCAATACATCTATAGAGAAAGCACTGCTCGATTCAAGCAATGGGTAGGGGAAGAGGCAGAGGAAGGAAGCCCATCGCCAACGGCAGGAGCCATGAAGACAAGGTGAGCAGCGGCGAAGAGGTCGTGCCTGCAAGGAAGAGGAGAGGGAGGCCCCAAAAGCAGCGCGTCCCCGACAAAGTCGATCTACCACCAGAACCCAAGAGCTCGGCAGCGGGCGTTCATGGCGATGCAGAAGGAGGTAACGCAGAGCTCAAGGAGAACGACCCTGAAGGCAACGGCAACAAGAGGAACAGGGCACCCAAGGAAGAGAGCTCGAACCTCGACATGGAGGAGAACAGCTCGAGCACCCGGTCCAGCAACGACGAGTCCACGACGACGACCCGGTCCAGCGGCTTCCGGCAGAACGGGAGCCGCCGGAAGAGCACGCCCCGGCGAGCCGCGGAGGCGGGCCTGTAGTAGCTGGAGGAATTAATGGAGCGGCGGCCGGCAACACGCGCTCTTGGATGGATATGTGTTAGGCAGCTGCATGCTCTTCAGTTTTGTCAACTTTATGGTTTAGTAGCAACCTTCGTCTTCATCATGTTTACATGGCTCTAGCTACATGGATGGATGTAAACATATACAGTGCTCATTGCAAACTATGGATGCTTTGCTTATGGTGATGAGAAGAGTCACTTGAAATTCATGGTTAGCTGCTCTAGGCTACTGTTTTACTACATCACATCAGTTGATATGATATGCTGTTCCATCACATCAGCATCAGCTCTTGCCAATTTTAGTCTATCTTTTGCACATTTTTTGTTTGCCTATTCATCACAGCTAATCATCTTTGGTGGTATTGCCATGTAATCATGGTTCCTACTAAACCACTCCACTTGTTTCCAAACGGAGGGAGTGTACTTCCGTGCGGTGCGATAAGAATTGTAAGATAAATTAAATCACCCAAGTTCATTCGACCCATTGGTGAAATACAGAGATATACTGGATTTCAGATGATCACGTGACATGTGCTTGCTTGGGATACATACACTTGGATGCGCGACATTGCAAGAAAATTGCAAGAGTATCAATTCAGCACTGATGACCTTGTCCAAGAATGTGACATTCTACACTCGGGGCATCTCTCCCCTATCCAAACCGTAGGTAGGGTTTTTTTTCTAGTTAAAAGAAAGGGGAAGAATGTGACATCCCATTCAGTTTGATCATTGCTCCTCGAGCTAAAACAACACCATTACCGTCCCATCTGAATCAACTCAACACAGTCGAGGCAACCAGCAAAAACGATCCAGACACCATCATTCATGTCCTTGTCCACGGAGCCGTGCGTGGCCTTCATCATTCAGCGTGAATGCGTCCCGGCTCGACTTTAACCTGTCATTTCGACTCCGAATTGCAGCGCACCATCACCATGGCCTGATTTGGCAAGTAGCATGGGCCTGGAGCCCGTCCGGATCGTGGAAATTCGGGGGGCTCAGGAAGGTGATTTCCGTCGATGGAATGTATGAGGCGAGGTGAGCTCACTCGCTTGCTCTGCTCCGGCAAGCCGTGGTGCCGGTGCCCTACCCTAGAGCAAAAAATAAGGATTTAGATCGTGGGTGCCGGTACTGTTTAGGATTTGGATAGGCGTGATTATTGATCTGTGGGAGGAGATCGTGGTTGGGTGCTGCTGATATAGGAAGGTGGCACTTTCTGCCTCCCCTAGATCGGTGACTCCGGTGCCTGGGAATGGCAGGCTGGTCGTGCATGGGACCAGGAATATGATGCACTTTGTTGTTTCTTTAACGCTCAAGACTTTTAATCAAACATACTCCCTCCGTCTCAGTTTATAAGTCATACAAAAATCAAAAAATTTCAAAATATTTAGGCATGGTGCATTTAACTTTCACCTCGTTTCTTGTTTTTTAACATGAATAAAGGAATCGACCAATAAAAGATGTGGGGTGTGTATATTTTTAGTAACTTGAGACTAACTACCACGATATGCAGTGATCAATTCATTGCATGCAATGATATTAATTAATAAATTAACATTAATTTTTCGTGTTTTCTTCTTCATCTTAGTCACGGTACACATCTTAAGATGATATATACACCGAGACGGAGGTAGTATATAATGTTTTCATCCGCAAAAAAATATAATATTTTTTGCACGAGAAGTCATCTATATATATATATATATATATATATATATATATATATATATATATATATATATATATATAGTTATACACACACATAAGAAACACGCATATGAAAAATATAGCACTTTCTTTGATTAATATTATTAACGCTGTTTTAATACAATTTGTTATGGCACACAGGGAGTGTAATCTTTACAACAATCAAATAAGACCTGGGGAGTACCTGAACCATCGAAAACTTGAAGAGTCCACGACTATTAGAGCATCTCCAGCCGTTCGGCCCCCCAGTGGTCTGAAATAGCATCGCCTGGGGGTGCGTCGTCGCAAAAAAAAGGCGTGGGGGTTCGGGTTCCCATCCGCTCACCCAAGGGTGTCCCCCAGCTGTCGCTTTTGATCCATTTTCGGCACAAAATTGATCCATTTTTGACCCATATTCGACATTCTTCAACATAAATTAAAAAACAATATTTATTTTTTTATCACATAGTTCATCACAGAAATCAATACAAATCAAAAAATAGTTTAACAAGTCAATACAAATCAAAAATCGAGCTAAGCGTTGCCCTTCAGCCTCCATAGGTGCTCCACCAAATCGTGTTGTAGTTGGTGATGCACCTGTGGATCTTGGATCTCGTGACGCATGTTGCGGAAGGTAGTCCAGCTTGCCAGTAGCTGGTGATCAACTTGGGCAAGAGAACCTTACGTGTAATGTGGTTCAGTGTCAAACACTCGCTCCTCCTGCTCGCTGTCAATGATCATGTTGTGCAAGACGACACAGCAAGTCATGACTTCCAACATTTGATCTTTCGACCAGGTCTGAGCAGGGTACCGGACAACATCAAAACGGGATTGAAGCACACCAAATGCCCACTCGACATCCTTCCTACAAGTTTCTTAACGCTTGGCAAAATAGGAGTGCTTGCCTCCTAGTGCGGGATTTGAGATAGTCTTCACAAATGTGGACCATCTAGGATAGATGGCATCTACTAGGTGTGGTATCCCTTGTTGTAATGGTGTCCATTGACCGGAGGAGCATGACCTTCAACAAGCTTGGTAAAGACATTCGAGCACTACAGTACGTTGATGTCATTGTGAGTTCCTGGCATACTAAAGAAGGAGTGTTAAATCCAGAGGTCATGTGTGGCCACTGCCTCAAGTACCACGCTGCAACCTCCTTTGGCGTCTTTGTACATTCCTTATCAAGCAAATGGACAGTTTTTTCATTTCCAATGCATGCAGTCGATACTTCCAAGCATCCTAGGAAACCCTCTTTTTACATTTTGTGCTAGGATTCGAGCAATGTTTTCAATATTAGGTGATCGCAAATATTGAGGTCTAAAAACTGCCACCACTGCCCTGCAGAACTTGTAGAAACACTCAATGATGGTGGACTCGGCCATGCGTCCTGGAGCGAGGTGAATCCAAGTATGCTGGAGCAATCATTTTTGTACTTGAAGTAGTTGTCGAACTCCCTGATGGAATTCACAATCCCGAGGAAGAGCTTCTGGCTCATACGATAACGTCGCCGGAATACTTTGTCGCCGTTCAGAGGAGTGTCTGCGAAGTAGTCGGCGTAGAGCGAGTAATAGCCTTCCAGTCTATGCCTCTGCTTTGCCTTCAGCCAACCCGACGTCGAGCCACCTCACCGTGGCTCTGCATTGCTCGCGAACAGGCCGCCTCCTCCAGTAGCGTCGCGAACATCACCTCATTGTCGGAGTCCATCGCCCACGCAAATCGCCGAACACCTGACACGCGCGGCCGTATACGTGTCCGGAGCGCCGGGAAAACTCGCCAAGAAGTGGGGGGCGAGGGCAGGGGCGAACCCTACGTCCATCGACGGGGAGATGACCTTTGTAGCAGCGGTAGGCAGGTGGACGGCGCCAAAATCAACACGGTAACGAAAGGTGTGGTGCGCAACGGACGGTTTCGGAGAAGAAAATGCCTTTTTCGCCTCCCAGGGCCCGGCCCGTCGTTTTTCCTTCCGCAAGCGTCCGTGGGCGTCACCGGCGCGTTGGAACCGTCGGGGCTAATTTCGGTCCTAACTGGCGAAAAAACGGCTCCTAAAGGCGCGGCTGGACCGTTTTTCACTCGTCGACGAAAAAATAGCCTAGAAAGAACATGTTGGGGCCGCGGCTGGAGATGCTCTTATGGGCTCCATCAGCGATTCAAGGCGGCACAGATCTCGCTGGTGACTGCTCGCTCGGTGGCAACGATTTGTAAAGCAGCCGGGCACAATGATTTCCGCTTCTTCCACCACCCAGCTGCTCTCCCTCCAGAAACAGGAGCACACTATATATAAGCTAGCCCCGGTGAGCACATTAGCACACGGAGAGAAGGAAACAAGAGGAGCACGCACGCACAGCCATGTCCCTGCTGCTCATGATCCTCTTGCTTTCCTCCACAGCTGCGGCGGCGGCGCAGGCCGGCACGAACCCAGGCAAGATCGCGAGGAGTCAGTTCCCCGGGGACTTCCTCTTCGGCACGGCCTCTTCAGCCTACCAGGTAAGTTGCTGAACAATCAATCTGGAGATTACTGGAACGGAGGAGTTAGAAGCTCTGACGCGCCCTGTGTGACGCTGATGCAGTATGAAGGTGCTGTGAGGGAAGGCGGCAGAGGACCCAGCATCTGGGACGCCTTCACTCACGATCACCCAGGTCCTTGTCTCTGCTCAGGCACAAGATCACACTGCGTTTCGTTTTTTTTTTAGATGTTCTTGTATAATTTGTCCTAAACAAGCTAATGCGTCCCATTGTCAAGTAAAGGCAAGCCAAGGCATTCCTTTTCTTGAACATAACATGTCAATAACCTTAAACGAAAAAAAAACTTTTGATATAACATGCAGGCTTCGTTTATATAATTTGACAGTACTATTCATACAAAAGCACATCTGATTAGGACCTGCCTCTCAAAAAAAATATGATTAGGACTTAAAAGTGGTCTTCAGCCACCTGGTCAACTGATCTGTGAGGAACCAAAGGTAATTCATTATTCAGAAAGAGCTTGTAAAGGGACACCAATCTTCATATGCACCAACCAACAAGCACAGCAAAAGACAAAAGCAAGCGCAAAGGAAAATCAATCACTCTTCTTACGCCATACTTCAGTCACCTCATGTGAAAATAGCAACAAACAAAAACTTTTTAATTTGGCTTTGGCTCACTGCTGTACCCCTAAGAGAGCGGCTGCATCCTTAGCAGCCAACTTTGGACGCTAAGATAAGACACATCAGTTTTCTATCTCCAATTACATTTTAAGCTTCATTTGTCATATCTCTTAGCACCACCTGTAGGTGTTAAGAACCTAAAAAAACCATTTACACTAAAAAGGATATACATAAACTGATTTAAAATAACTTTTAGCTCTGTACTAAATGCTAAGCTTAGCGCCTACCCTCATATCCCTTGGCACTGATGCTGACCAATGTCTCACCTTTAGCATCTGCTCCATAACTCAAGACTGTTTACCTATGCATGAAAGAAATGCTTCCGTAATCTCAATGTCAATTCATTCATGTTTAGAGTTTCAGACTAGCTATGGTGATTTGTAATCAAAGTTCCTCTAATTTCTAAATTCAGAAAAGATAGCAAATGAAAGCAATGGAGATGTAGCAATAGACTCCTACCACCGGTACAAGGTAGTGCTTATACTGATTATGCTAACTAGTGACCACTAATATATATTCACCCCAATGCCTAATACTATCAAGTGTCATCCACCTTGTGCAGGACGACGTCAACATCATGAAGGATTTGGGCTTTAAGGCCTATAGATTTTCTCTTTCTTGGTCACGAATTCTGCCTAGTAAGTATTCTCATAAGCTTTATTCTTCCTAGTAAGTATTCTCATAACCTTTTCCAGTTTTCTAATACATGTAGGGCTTATATCCTTGGCTAATGGTAAAAGAATCTTGATGGCCTTTATAGTTAAATACACTCCAGATGTGAAGTGCACAACTAACCCCACACGTTTTGAACAAAGCCCAGCTAACCCCTCGTTGTTACTTGTTACAGCTAAAACTTGCAAATCTTTCCCACTGATATGCACCAAAACACTGACACACTTCTAACTGAGAATCAATCTAGATTAACAAGAAACAGATATCGATCACAATCAACTAGCTCATGCAATGGTACCATGGGTACAGGTGGGAAATTGTGTGGAGGGGTCAACATGGAAGGAATCAATTACTACAACAATCTCATCGATAAACTCATTTCGGAAGGTAAAAGTTATCTAGTTTCTGGTATTACCATGTGTTTGCATCCTGATGTCTAACCAACAATGCAGGTATTAAACCATTTGTTACCCTTTTTCACTGGGACTCCCCGCAAGTATTAGAACAGCAGTACAGTGGTTTCTTAAGCCAGCTTATTGTGTAAGTAAAATGTGACCTGTCAGCTCATGACTCCAAACTCATTACTCTGATGAACATGAAACATGATGACATTATAAGAAAAGAAAAACTGAACTTATTCAAGCTGTGCCAACATTATCAGGGAAGATTTCAAGGACTATGCTAGCATCTGCTTCAGGGAGTTTGGTGACAGGGTAAAGTACTGGATAACATTCAATGAGCCTTGGAGTTTCAGTATTGGTGGCTATTCTAGTGGTACATACGCACCTGGTAGATGCTCGTCTTCGGCAAAGGCAGGGTGTAGCACGGGAGACTCGGGAAGGGAACCTTATATAGTAGCTCATAATCAACTTCTGGCTCATGCAGCAGCGGTTCAAGTGTACAGAGACAAATACCAGGTACGACTTAAATTTCTTCATTGTGGTTAGTTTTAGTAATAAAATACAGGTTTTTTTTACCAAACATCCATACATTTTGCCAGCTTGTGTATTTTACAGTGATAAATCAATTAATCATTAATCACACAGATAGAGCAAAAAGGGAAGATCGGCATTACAATAGTTAGTAATTGGATAATTCCCTACTCAAATTCCAAAGAAGATAAGGATGCTACCAAGCGTGCATTGGACTTCATGTATGGATGGTGAGTATCCAACATGTGGTTCAGGTTCATCCATGAAGTTTCAAGCCACTGGAATTGGCAAATTATTGTACTTTTCCTATTTAGTTAGCTCAACAACAAATTGAACAGGTTCATGGATCCCTTAACCAAGGGACACTATCCACTAAGCATGGAAACACTAGTTGGTAACAGATTACCGAAATTCACAAAAGAGCAGGCAAGAGCTGTAAAAGGATCATTTGATTTCATTGGCCTCAATTACTATTCGGCAAGATATGCACAGAATACCAAACACAGTAGCAATAGTAAAGAAAGCTACAGTACTGATTCACGAACTGATCAAAGAGGTATGTAAACTATCTGATCTTTGTTTTGCATTTGAATATATTAGGTGAGCTAATAGTTTTCTCTGCATGCAACAATAGTGGAAAGAAATGGAACATACATTGGGCCAAAGGTATGACTCATCTTATTTTATGTTTGGAAATTTGTAACCTGGTCTAACTTTATAATTAACTGAAATATATTTGTCCCCAGGCTGGCTCTTCTTGGCTCTACATCTATCCAAGAGGAATAGAAGAGCTCTTGCTATATACCAAGAAGACATACAACAACCCTACTATCTACATCACGGAAAATGGTAGAACAGCATAACTGCAAACAATAACAATCTGTTCCATTGCTAACTTGAAGAAACACTCCTATTGCAGGTGTTGATGAAATTAACAATGAAAACTTACCTCTTCAAGAAGCCTTAATTGACAATAATAGAATAGAATTCTACCGGCAACACATATTCTTTGTTCAAAGAGCCCTAAGGTAAGTTAGATGGTTGACTGGATGTAGATAATTGGATTCATTAATAACTAATATCACAATGCTTTAACTCAATTTATGTCAAAAAATAAGTATCTACATGACTGTCAGGCAAGGAGTTGACGTACGAGGATACTTTGCATGGTCGCTATTTGACAACTTCGAGTGGATTGATGGTTATAGTGTCCGGTTCGGTCTTAACTACATCAACTACAAGGATGGTCTGAAACGATATCCAAAGCGATCCAGCCAATGGTTTCAGAAGTTTCTTCGTCACTAAAATTTGCATTGTTGAAGCCCGACGTTTTTATGTGGTAACAGTGTCAGCGTAATGGATACATTCTACCGGGATAGCTAACAGTCTGAGTGGCTCACTTGTATCTAATGTAGTATGGGTAACTTGATTGTAATTGTCGGAACATACTAGTATTTCCAATGTAACATTAGTAAGGGATAACAGATGTTGTATGTCTTATTCGCTTACTAATTTCAAAACTTACTTGTTGCCTTGTTGGAATGACAACATGGCATTTGTAAGCACTAAGAAAGCAATAGATCTTCCAGTTGCTTCAGGTAAATCACAGCGTAACAAATAGAAACTACTTTAGATAACTGAAATCAAGGTTCTAAAAACCAAACTGGACTTATCATTTGCTAGGTTGGTCATACAAATACTTACGTTAGGTGAATGATCAAATGCCAACTAACACTTTTCAGGAACTTGATTGAAATCATCAATAAAACTGAACATTCTGAAACCACATGACTTCTTTCCAGTCTTTTTCACTGCATTCTATACTGTACTCATTTTGTGTTTCTAGTGGCCTATAATGTAGAGTGTAGAGCATCTTCATAAGGCTGAGCCTGGCATTCCACATGCAATTAAAGCCATACATTTCTAGTTTAAGATTTGTGGCGGCAAAAACATAGCAAGAACAAGGACCATATAGGTTGGAAAAGTATATACTGTAAGATAATCAACCTGCTTTACATATCATTTATTTTGGTTCAGGGACGAAGGTACAGTCAATCAATCATCCAGCTAATTGACTACCACTTGAACTCAGTAAATTATTAATCTCTCCAATTATATGCACTGGCCTGCTATCGAACATAGATGAAAGTGTTGCCTCACAGAGCTTCTTTAGTTCCCTCGTTTTTGTAATCGCTGCCTCCTAACATTAGAAAAGTAAAATTGTCAACATACAGATTGACTACAGAAAGCACAAGGAAATCACACAGTTTCTTCAGGCTAGATAAGGAAAGCAATAGTGTTTGGATTCATGAGCCCATTACGGATCAAAAACTAGTCCTTGAGAAAATTAAATTAAAAGTAAGAATGTACTTGTTCATAACACCATTTTGGATCACAGCTTTTACGGTATCAAAGATCACAAGCCAAGTAAGCGCAGTCCACTGAGAACAAGAATATACATGTAATCAAACGCTATGATAGAAAAATATATTATCACTTACTTGCTTCGGCCAGGATGACGATAGTGCATTCTGCAGCTCCATGCGCTTCACTGACAAATCACCTAAGCCTTCTCGTAGCTTCACCTCATGATGTTTCTTTTCTTCTAAGGTTGACACCAATCTGTCCAAAAATCTTTGACAGGGAAGGAAGCAAATGTTTGTTTAAAGAAATATTAGAAGGAACGTGTATTTCAAGGGAAAACTGCTGTGTCAAATGAAGTCTTCGAGATGATGCTATAAGGAAGACACAAGTTGGTATAATAATTTTAGGTACTCTGTTCCAAGATAATTGAAGTTGTAGGTTTGTCCTAAGTCAAATTTGCTTAAGTTTGACCAACTTTATAGAAAAATGTGTTAAGATGTACAATACCAATTACCCACAGTATGAATATATTTGATAAAGAATCTCATGATGCTGATTTGATGTTGTAGATGTTAATATATTTTTCCATAGACTTGGTCAAACTTGTTTAAGTTTGACATGGGACAAACATAGAACTTCGATTACTTTGGAATGAAGGGAGTACTTAGGATAAGCAAGAGCACGAACTTCCAGAATAAACCTACTTACCTTTTAGAGTTGAGGATCATTATAAGGTCAAGAGTTTTCTGGTTAGTGAGCAGAGAGATTGCTGAGGAAACCTCTACAAGCATATTCTCCAAACGATCAGGAGCATACTGTTGGAGAACGAAAGGTGAGACGGCTTGGACCTGATGCTGTAGAGATGATGTATCAGCATTTCTCATCTCCGCTAGGCGTAGGGTCAAAAATGATTTCACCTGTTTCAAGGGTCAGAAACTCATGAGCTAACCGCGGACAAAAGGAAGCTAAAATATTGGTTATTTTGCTTATTACTACTAAAGAGGGACAAGTTGGTAAAGCAGACATGTACAGGTGCAATAACAAAACTATCATCGTGATTACTTAAAGAGACCCCTGATACAAAAACCATAAGACCTTAGCATTCATAATTGTTGTAATTATATGACACGCCTCCAAAGTATTTGCAATTATAAGATCTAGAAGGGGGCATTAAATATGTCAAAATACCTCAAGTAAATCATCCAGAATATTATTTCTATATTCCTTCTCCAGCAACTGACTTCTTTCTTCAGTTGAACATTCATATTGTCCTGATTCAGTTGGAGCATTCTCAATTGTAGCACTTTCTTCGGGATTATCAGTAGAGATGTCCCAGCAAATCTGATTCTCGGATGTATCACACGTAAGGCCTTCTTTGTCTGCAGATGGATAGGCTGAAGCACCAACACCATAATTTTCAGAGCCTGCCAACTCTATATTGGCATCAATAATTTCATAAGACCCAAAACCATTGCCAGATTCTTCCACAGGTTGTTCCACCGCACCAATGTCCCAGTCAATACCATTATTATCCACTGAAATGTCCCAATCAATATCATCTGCAGGAACATTAGAGTCGATGGGTTCTCCTCCGTCCATACAAGACCCATGAGCTTTTGATGTATCTCCAAGTGAATTCTGCACCTCTTTACATACTGACACATTCAGGGAAGGAGGATTAGCTTGCAACTGTTTCAGATTGTGTACCACAGACTTGTAGTTCTCCTAAATAAATAGACAAAGGGTTAAAATTCACAGGAGTTGTACAGCGATTTCCAGAACCAATATCTGTTATTGTCCTCGTAGTACTGGGCTACTGGCTATACCTTATCCTCCGTATGACAGTCCCTGACAAATGTTGTATAGTACTCCATGGCCTGTGAGACAGTATCACTGTTAAGAACTTCCAAGATTTTGCTAAATGTTGATGGAAGTGTTTTTGCAGACTCTATCAGTTCTTGCCGCACATCTATTCCCTACAGATGAAAGTCAAAGCAAACAGCACATCAATATAACACAGTAAGAAACATAATCAACACCCATAAACCCAAAAGAGTGTCTCTCAGAGAAAGAAGCTAACCTGCAAACCGAGCTCCTGGCAAGCTTCAGCATACCTAGTTGCTGAAAGAGCAGCAAGCCGCTTAATGTCAGCCTCCCTGCGGTCTAGTTCTGCAAGCTGCTGCTGAGTCTTCTGCATCTGTTTCCTCTGATATGGTCTTGAGGTAGCCAAAGAACAGAATTAAATTACACACGAAGATGGTAGATTAAGCACAAATATAGCCAAAATGATCAAGGATTAGACTTAGTACATGTCATAGTTCACATTCTGGACCATGATCTGAGCTGCCTCTCCAAGGAAAACATGGTCCTTCTCATAAGCTTTAACTATCGACTCCCATTCGCCCTAAACATGGCCAACATAGCATATGCATCAGACCATATGTCAATCCCCACAATCGCAGGTACATTTATCTAAACAACAAAGTAGTAAATCGTACCGCAGAGCCTGTCAGGCGGCCAAAAATATTCCTGCTATCCGTATTGGATTCCAGGAGTATGCTGCATATCTTCTTGGCTTCAAGGTACCCAATTTCTACAGGACGAAAGGAGAACACAAATACAGAATTAGACTCCACGCTCACAGATTTATTATTGGACCACGGAACTTACGAAGCTCGTACAAGTGGCTGGGCGAGGGTTTTGCCGTTGGGATTTCGCCAGACTTATACAGAGACGCCGCGCAACCGAGAGCTAAGCCTGAGAAGGAGGAGGAGTTACCTTCGAGCTCGAGGGTTTGGAGGTAGGGGTGGAGGTCCCGCGGGAGGGAGGAGAAGGCGGCGGCGAGCCGGGCGCGGATGGCGGCGAGGCGCTTCCTCCAGTCCTGCGGCACCCGCTTGCGGTCGACCAGCCACTCCTGCAGGCGGGCGAAGGCGATGTCGATGGGGAGGCTGCGGATCTCCGACGGGTCGCGCATGACGGCCACCGGGTCCGCGGATCGACGGCGGCGAAGGGGTGGGACGCCGGCCGGAGCTTCTCGGGAAGATGGGGACGAAAGTATGGACTGTTTTTTCTCGGCGAGTCTGTTTTGCAGCGTCGCAGACTTTGGGGCCTTGGGGGTACGGGAAGCTAGTGGGCCAGATTAGTGGTCCTGGGTCTCTTCTGGGCTGCTCCTGGGCCGGGCGGAGGACCAGATTCCGGTTCGCGTACACGGCACGCGGGGGAGAGGTGTGGGTCCTAGCCGTCAGTGAGACAGAGGTAAAGGAGGATCCGAAGAGATAAATATTCAGGGCACGCCATCCCGTAGAGCGCGGGTAATAAAGACACCGGCCGTCTTCTTCCCTCGGACTCCTCCCCTCCAAGCTTTCCAATCTCCCATACGCCCTCGCCTCTCGCTGCCGAGATGACGGTGGAGAAGGTGGACGCGACGGTGGCCGACTTCGACGGCCACTTCGAGAGGCTCTTCGCCGGCGACGACGGCGGCAAGCTGAAGCTGCTGCTCTTCCTCGCCGACCGCGAGCCCTCCTCCTCCCTCACCTGGTGCCCCGGTAACCAATCTATCCCCTGAGTATCAAATTACTGGACCCAACCCCCTGCTGGCTGATCCAAGGCGGATTTGGGCCGCGCCGTGCAGACTGCAACGTGGCGGAGCCGGTGATCTACGGGAAGCTGGAGTCGCTGGGCAGGGACGTGGTGCTCCTGCGCGCGTTCGTCGGCGACAAGCCCACGTGGAGGGACCCGGCCCACCCGTGGAGGGTGGACCCGCGGTTCGCGCTCAAGGGCGTGCCGACGCTGCTGCGCTGGGAGAAGGGCGCCGCCGCGGGCCGCCTCGAGGACGACGAGGCCAACGTCGGGGACAAGATTGATGCCTTGCTCAATTGACTAGTTGGGTTTAATCCAAGCGTGTGCTCGCCGTGATCTTGTCTGCTCAATCCAAGTGCCGAGAAAATGCTTTTGAAAATGCTTTGGCAGATGCTTAGCTATGAAATCGTGCTGTTCTTGTAACCAGTCATGAATGAACCAAATAAAACAGGATCGTATTGGTGATGATGAAAGTTAGTACTCTGTTTGCATGTGTTGCAGTTATGCTCCCCGATGTGCAGAGTGCACCCAACATGTGACCGGTGAATTTGGGGCTAGGGGCTGTCTGGGATCAACCAATTCGCTGTTTATTTTAACTCCTTTTTGCATTGGCCTACTCAAACGAAATTTGCATTGGTTTGTTTCAAAAATCAAGTGAAGAATTGACAGGGGTTAGCAATGAGAATTTTGAGGAAACTAAAAGGAAACCATTTTGATAATTAGCGTCTTGATATCCAGTATATTTATTTGTACAAACCCCTACAAGTTTTAAGAAACGAGGCTACAACACTCTTCAATTTTACTCTCCTTTTCTCACATCGGAGTTACGGAGTATGCAGTCCATGGTGTTCATCGGAGTTACGGAGCATCCTTTTTCTCCGACATTGTGTGCCAGAGACCTATGACAGCCCCAAAGAACAGTTTGAGCCAACACACAGTCAGATCAAGAGAAGGAAATTCCTCAAGAGAATGACAGCCCCAAAGAACAGTTTGAGCCAACACATCAAGAGAATAAATGGTTAGGCAAATAGTAGTATACCCAACTCATCAGGTTAGTTCTGGAGCTCGCGTTATTTTTGAATTTATTTCAGTATTTTCGATGATATGTTTTCATTGAAAGTAGATGTATATGACGAGGTGCATACGATGAATTCGTAATGCCTGTGTAATTTTATAATAAACGTGGAAGCAAAGTAGGAAATACTAAAAAAAAGGTAAAGAAGAGACTAAAGAGAAATCACTTTTATAATAAGCACCATAGACCTTGATATTCGTTTTCATTTATATACTAGTAGAACGCTCGTGTGTTGTTATGGGCTACGATGCATAGAAAAATATCAAAGTAACTAAAGTTGTCTCCAAGGTTGAAGATCATTTCTCCCTCATACATCTTAGCGTGTTTGGACCCAAATGGACGCTCAACAGTCTCCTCAAAATTCAGCCCAAAGGAATGTTCGGGCACCCCTAAATCTAAACCATAGGGGGGAGGGAATATGGTTGTCCTAACTATATAAGTCATGTTATCTTCAACATGCGGTCCCAACATAAGAGCATCTCTAATAGATGATGTATATTTTGGTGCTTCAAACCGGTGATGTAAAAATTTGGAGCACCAAAAAGTGTTTTTTACATCTGTGAAAAAGGCTCAACTCCAACAGATGGTCCAAAATTGAGATGTAAAACAACAACTCCAACAGATGGTCCAAAACGAAGATGTAAAACCGACCGGCAATCGCGCGGCTGGTGTTCAGCCACTGTACAGCTGCATATCTTCTTCTTCTCCGCGACTACTGTTCTTCGGCGCCATCTGGTGGCGGCGGTGGCCGGAGCAAGTCGGGGCGGCGGCGGGTGGAGAGAGGTCGGAGCGACGGTCAAGCGGGGAGCGGGCAGTGGCGTGCGGCGCGGGCGGAGGCGGACGGAGATGGACGGTGGCATGCAGTGTGGGCGGTGGCGTGCGGTGCGGGCGGCGGCGGGTGGACGGGGCCGGGGCGAAGATGGATCTTCGGCAGGGCGGAGTCAGGGAGTTGCGAAGGGCGATAGCGGGGCGGCCCGGAGATGCCCTCCACGGGGGAGGCGACGCGGGCGAGGGCGGCGGCGGAGATTTGGGGCGATGGCGGCAACAGCGACAGCGATTTGGGCGGCGGCGGCGGTGATTTTCGGCGAGTGGTGCTCAGGCGGGCATGCGGTCGCGAGCGGGAAATGAAATGAACTAGCGGTTGGTCGTTTTGCGGGCAGCCGCGGTTTTACATCAGATGTATCTCGTGATGTAAATTTGCATCACGAAGTGTTGTATTTTACATCTCCGGGAGAGGGTGGTCCTATTTTTTATTACATATGGACCATCTGTTGGAGCAACGTTTTTTGCTCTCGGAGATCCAAAAGTTAGGTATTTTTACATATGGACCGTCTATCGGAGATGCTCTAAGAACCCCACCTAACAACGCACCCTTCACTTTTCATGGGGGCCCTCAACTTCTCGCTCGGTTTCCCGCCGTAGGAGGACATTTCTCGATGGAGCCCTCTCCTTCAAAAACGAATGAGCCCACCTAAACTCTCCATGGCGCCCTCTATCCTTGCACCTCGTCCTCTTGAGCTAGATGACGATGATCTTGGCTTCCTCAAGATGGATCCCCTTTTTTGATTGTGTTGGATTGATGAGGACTAGTTGATTGCTCCCCCACACACACTATGGGTGAGCCGTTCTTCAGCATATCTTCACAAGTCCATTGCCACCACAATGGATGGCAAGCTTCAAGCATGATATCTTCGTGATGATCCACTTGAACTTGCACACCGCAATCTTGATGACGATCACCACTTGACGTCATCCTCCATGGGTTGCATGAGATCTTCCTCTTGACGCAAGCCCATGGAAACACACCTAACCCCACATAGAACTCTCACGAAGACCATGGGTTAGTACACAAACACGTAATGGACAATGCTTACCATACCATGGGACCACTTGATCCCTCTCGGTACATCTTGTACGCTTTGTGTGTTGATCATCTTGATTTACTCTTTGTCTGACGATCTTGATCAACCTTGTGTCTCTATGACCATTCTTTGGATAATACCTTGAATACCACCTTGGTCATCATACAAACTCCTTGAACCCAACAGATGGACTTCAAGAAGTGCGTATGGACAAATCCTATAAATATAACTTAAGGCAACCATTAGTCCATAGGAATTGTCATCAATTACCAAAACAACATATGGAAAGATATGCTCTAACAATCTCCCCCATTTTGGTAATTGATGACAACCACTTCAAGAGAGTTTATATAAGGAAATAAGCATAACCAAGCGCACACATACAAAGCAATAATGCGTGCGTGCAAGATGTAAATGCTTACGCAATAAAAGCAAAACCCTCTAAACATATCCAAAGTAAACTCTCTAAACTTCTCCCCCATTGGCATCGATTGCCAAAATGGACGAAAAGTTTAGAAAGCCAATATAGCAGGTGGTCCTCCAAAAGGTGTGTACTTCTGAGCAAATGAGTGCAAAGAAATACACAAATACAATGATAAGTAGTTGAAGGAAAACGAACTATATTGAGGACCCAAAGATTGCAAAAAAGAAGGATCGTATGGCACAAAGACATACAAAATAGAAGCAAGCAATCAAAAGATACCATATGGAACAAACAATCACATGGTCCTTCGAACCACATGAATAAAAGATATTATGATAAAGTCAAAGGAGTGTTTTATCAAAACTAGAGAAGCTCCCCATGATTTGTGCACTAATAAGAGATTTTTGTATTTGATGCAAGTGCACAAAATAGGATCGTTGCTCCCCCAAAATTAATAAAAACAAACAACGAGTGCAAGAAGATAGATGAGACAATAAGCATATCACTTGCAGAAAACAAATGGTTGAGCAACATGTAAAAGAAGCAACTTATGATAGGCTCCACCAAAATAATGTGTGTGAGTCATGGCAAAGCACTTGAGAAGACTAAGATAAGGACGAGCATTACTCATCAACATAGTCTTGATGAAATGAGAAACAAAGTGCAAGACATATCCTTCCCACACACACACACTACTAGAAAATGGGTTCACAAGCTTACTAAAAAATAAATTGAGAACCAACGCTTGTGACAGCCCACGGTGAAGATAGGAAATAATAACCTTGTCAAGAGGAGGGATACCAATTGAAATGGCAAAACCCTCATCAAGACAAGCATGCGGAAAAATAATCTTCACCGCCAAAGAGTGCATCAAGATGCAAGAATATAAGATAAGCACTCAAGACAAATCCTTTCATGAAGCCACCAAAAACTGAAAAAGGAAATGCAATGGTAGACGTGAAAGAAAAGAGGATATCAATTAGAGATGTAACTTCTATCATGTGTAAAATATTCTAGGTAGAAGACAATCATGATGATATATATCCACAAAGAAGGATGTACACACGAAATGGTTACAAGATGGAAGAAACAAGATATCCAAAAGGAAGTCATAAATATATCAATAAGGTCTTTGCTTGGAAGCATATCACATGGCCTAATATTTTCTTATGTACAATATGAACTTCCAACATACGGATATCAAAGACATCCCAACTAGCAATAAGACATCATCGTTTGGATGCTTTGAGAAAGGAAACAAGTACCACAAGAACGAATCAAGAGATTCATGACAAGATGCAACCTGGAGAGAGAGTCAGAACCACGAGAGGAGGGTATAACCCCTCGCGGTCCCGATGGCGTGGTAGTACCACACGTCATCACGGTAGTACCGCCTGGCGAGCGGTTGTAAAATTTTACTCCCGCTCGCTGGGCGGTAGTATCGTTCGTCCAGCGGCAGCAGGAAAATAATGTCGTGTTGGATGCGGTAGTACCGTGTCGGTGCTGCTAGTGCATGAGTACAACAGTAACACATCTCCAGCCGTGGCTACCCACGGTAGTACCGCTCAGCCAAGAGAAGACATGTTCGGGCCTTGCAAGGAATGTATGCATGAAGTAGATACTTGTTACCGAGACATCATTGGATTGATGTAGTAGATGGTTGTTGGTTGATCATCCTAACTTGGCTCCATTAAGCACACGGTGTCAACACCTTCCTTTAGGTGAGCCGAGCATCCAATGCATCTCCAATTGTTCCTAGAACAACAAACAAACAAAATGGTGCCCAAACTCATTGGGGCCAAAGAGTTAGAAAACCAACAATACATAGGACAAACTTCACATAAATATGTGCATATAGATATGAAATTGAATTTCATGCACACTTTAGCCAATTTATGACAAGGTGGAGTTTCCCCTATATATCGGGTCAAGGAAAGAAAGCATGCAAAAGAAGCTATATATAGTAAATATGCATGCTCAAGGCTTTCAAGAATCAACTCAACACAAAGTTGATAAGTCACCAAAAGACAAGGTATCAAGTGATAATAAGATCCCAAACGAAAAAATATCACTTGAAGGATATCAATTAAAAGATACCTCAAGGAATGAGATATCCATTGACACATGCCAAATAAAAGGAAACAAGATATCAATTGAAGGAAAACAAAGACGGGGTATCTAGTTTCCAAAAGAGAGCTAGGTTCCAAACAAACCAAACCCTCGACAAATTTTAATGATGGCACAAAGCATCATAAAGATCAAGACTTGCCTCCCATCAACACACTTGATGGGGATCAAAAGATTTTATGATGGATGAATAAAGAGTGTTCTAAAGAAAATAGGATAGCTCCCCCAAGGGATGTGCATTATACAGAATTTGCATTTAAATACAAAATGCACACGATGGGATCATCACTTCCTATATATCTATAAAAACACTATACATGTTAAAATAGATCCACAAGAGCCAAGGAAGACAAACGAAACACAAAATCCAATGTAAAAACGATTAGCAATTTCTACCACATGATGGGAATACCAATTGTGAAGGACAAGAAGTATTTTGGAAATAATACTCATTGGTAGATCGCAAATATATCCAACATCATCTTTTACCCCTAAAACACAAGCAAATGACACTTGTAGAGATAACATGCCACCTAGGAACAAGATAATTTACAATATCAACACTAAGTGGCAATACCTCAAATGTACACATTTTCTAGGCTTGTAATATGCACATAGCATATTACTCCCCCATAATGTGACAACCCAACAATATTAACAAGTGGCAAATTAAAACCAACAAGAGGTAATTAATGGACCATGTAGAATTTGAATTTCTCATGAGTAAGACATACCACATAGAAACTAGATAATCTTGAAATATCAATACTAAGTGGTACTCCCCATGTATACACATTTATAGGATTGTGAGGTGTGCAACGCACATCACTCACCCACAATGGGATAATCCATTAATCTCTCACAAGAGCCAACAAAGATACAAACAAGATGCAAAAAGGCTCAATACAAGACTCACATGTACATGATGTGCAAACCAACATACACATACTCGATTACTCAAGATAAGCAAGTCGGAAGCACAACATATACAAACACATGCAAGGTACAAAACCACAACATGCAAAGGGGCAAGTAACTAACAATGTAAACAATTTAAGTACAAGTTACTGTAAGGAGGCACATTGGATATAAGATAGAAACTCGATAATCCAAATGACTGATGGGGAACGTCGCATGGGAAACAAAAATTTTCCTACGCGCACGAAGACCTATCATGGTGATGTCCATCTACGAGAGGGGATGTGTGATCTACGTACCCTTGTAGACCGTACAGCAGAAGCGTTAGTGAACGCGGTTGATGTAGTGGAACGTCCTCACGTCCCTCGATCCGCCCCGCGAACTATCCCGCGATCAGTCCCACGATCTAGTGCCGAACGGACGGCACCTCCGCGTTCAGCACACGTACAGCTCGACGATGATCTCGGCCTTCTTGATCCAGCAAGAGAGACGGAGAGGTAGAAGAGTTCTCCGGCAGCGTGACGGCGCTCCGGAGGTTGGTGATGATCTCGTCTCAGCAGGGCTCCGCCCGAGCTCCGCAGAAACGCGATCTAGAGGTAAAACCGTGGAGATATGTGGTCGGGCTGTTGTGGCAAAGTTGTCTCAAATCAGCCCTAAAACCCCACTATATATAGGAGGGAGAGGGGGGAGCCTTGCCTTGGGGTCCAAGAACCCCCAAGGGGTCGGCCGAGCCAAGGGGGGAAGGATTCCCCTCCCAAACCGAGTCCTACTTGGTTTGGAAGGTGGAGTCCTTCTTCCCTTTCCCACCTCCTCCTTTTTTTTTCTTTTTCTCTTTGATTTTCTTCCCAATGCGCATAGGCCCCTCTTGGGCTGTCCCACCAGCCCACTAAGGGCTGGTGCGTCACCCCAACACCTATGGGCTTCCCCGGGGTGGGTGCCCCCCCGGTGAACTCCCGGAACCCATTCGTCATTCCCGGTACATTCCCGGTAACTCCGAAAACCTTCCGGTAATCAAATGAGGTCATCCTATATATCAATCTTCGTTTCCGGACCATTCCGGAAACCCTCGTGATGTCCATGATCTCATCCGGGACTCCGAACAACATTCGGTAACCAACCATATAACTCAAATACGCATAAAACAACGTCGAACCTTAAGTGTGCAGACCCTGCGGGTTCGAGAACTATGTAGACATGACCCGAGAGACTCCTCGGTCAATATCTGATAGCGGGACCTGGATGCCCATATTGGATCCTACATATTCTACGAAGATCTTATCGTTTGAACCTCAGTGCCAAGGATTCATATAATCCCGTATGTCATTCCCTTTGTCCTTCGGTATGTTACTTGCCCGAGATTTGATCGTCAGTATCCGCATACCTATTTCAATCTCGTTTACCGGCAAGTCTCTTTACTCGTTCCGTAATACAAGATCCCGCAACTTACACTAAGTCACATTGCTTGCAAGGCTTGTGTGTGATGTTGTATTACCGAGTGGGCCCCGAGATACCTCTCCGTCACACGGAGTGACAAATCCCAGTCTTGATCCATACTAACTCAACGAACACCTTCGGAGATACCTGTAGAGCATCTTTATAGTCACCCAGTTACGTTGCGACGTTTGATACACACAAAGTATTCCTCCGGTGTTAGTGAGTTATATGATCTCATGGTCATAGGAACAAATACTTGACACGCAGAAAACAGTAGCAATAAAATGACACGATCAACATGCTACGTCTATTAGTTTGGGTCTAGTCCATCACGTGATTCTCCTAATGACGTGATCCAGTTATCAAGCAACAACACTTTGTTCATAATCAGAAGACACTGACTATCGTTGATCAACTGGCTAGCCAACTAGAGGCTTGCTAGGGACAGTGTTTTGTCTATGTATCCACACATGTATATAAGTCTTCATTCAATACAATTATAGCATGGATAATAAACGATTATCTTGATACAGGAATTATAATAATAACTATATTTATTATTGCCTCTAGGGCATAATTCCAACAGTCTCCAACTTGCACTACAGTCAATAATCTAGCCCTCACATCATCATGCGAATTACATTGTAATAAATCTAACACCCATACAGTTCTGGTGTTGATCATGCTTTGCCCGTGGAAGAGGTTTAGTCAGCGGGTCTGCTACATTCAGATCCGTGTGCACTTTGCATATATTTACGTCCTCCCCTTCGACGTAGTCGCGGATGAGGTTGAAGCGTCGTTTGATGTGTCTGGACTTCTTGTGAAACCGTGGTTCCTTTGCTAGGGCAATGGCACCCGTGTTATCACAGAACAAGGTTATTGGATTCAGTGCGCTTGGCACCACTCCAAGATCCGGCATGAATTGCTTCATCCAAACACCCTCCTTAGCTGCCTCCGAGGCTGCCATGTACTCCGCTTCACATGTAGAATCTGCTACGACGCTCTGCTTGGAACTGCACCAGCTTACCGCACCCCATTAAGAATAAATACGTATCCGGTTTGTGACTTAGAGTCGTCCGGATCAGTGTCAAAGCTTGCATCGACGTAACCTTTTACGGCGAGCTCTTCGTCACCTCCATACACGAGAAACATCTCCTTAGTCCTTTTCAGGTACTTCAGGATATTCTTGACCGCCGTCCAGTGATCCACTCCTGGATTACTCTGGAACCTACCTGCCATACTTATGGCTAGGCTAACGTCCGGTCTAGTGCACAACATTGCATACATGATAGAACCTATGGCTGAAGCATAGGGGACGGAGCGCATGTGCTCTCTATCTTCATCAGTTGCTGGGCACTGAGTCTTACTCAATCTCGTACCTTGTAAAACTGGCAAGAACCCTTTCTTGGACTGTTCCATTTTGAACCTCTTCAAAACTTTATCAAGGTATGTGCTTTGTGAAAGTCCTATCAGGCGTTTTGATCTATCCCTGTAGATCTTAATGCCTAGAATGTAAGCAGCTTCTCCTAGGTCCTTCATAGAGAAACTTTTATTCAAGTAATCCTTTATGCTCTCCAAGAACTCCACGTTGTTTCCAATCAGCAATATGTCATCCACATATAATATTAGAAACGCCACAGAGCTCCCACTCACTTTCTTGTAAATACAGGATTCTCCAACCACTTGTATAAACCCAAATGCTTTGATCACCTCATCAAAGCGCTTGTTCCAACTCCGAGATGCTTGCACCAGTCCATAAATGGATCGCTGGAGCTTGCACACCTTGTTAGCATTCTTAGGATCGACAAAACCTTCGGGTTGCATCATATACAACTCTTCCTTAAGGAAACCGTTAAGGAACGCCGTTTTGACATCCATATGCCAGATTTCATAATCGAAAAATGCAGCTATTGCTAACATGATTCTAACGGACTTAAGCATCGCTACGGGTGAGAATGTCTCATCGTAGTCAACTCCTTGAACTTGTGAAAAACCCGTTGCCACAAGTCGAGCTTTATAAACGGTCACATTGCCGTCAGCGTCCGTCTTCCTCTTAAAGATCCATTTGTTCTGAATAGCCTTGTGGCCCTCAGGTAATACTTCCAAAGTCCACACTTTGTTCTCATACATGGATCCTATCTCGGACTTCATGTCTTCTAGCCATTTGTTGGAATCTGGGCCCACCATTGCTTCTTCATAATTTGCAGGTTCATTGTTGTCTAACAACATGATTGACAAGACGGGATTACCGTACCACTCTGGAGCAACACGTGGTCTCGTCGACCTGCGTGGTTCGACAGAAACTTGAACCGGAGTTTCATGATCATCATCATTAACTTCCTCCTCAACCGGCGTCGCAACGACAGAGGTTTCCCCTTGCCCTGCGCCACCATCCAGAGGGATGAGAGGTTCGACAACCTCGTCAAGTTCTATCTTCCTCCCACTCAATTCTCTCGAGAGAAACTCCTTCTCGAGAAAAGCTCCGTTTTTAGCAACAAACACTTTGCCCTCCGATTTGAGATAGAAGGTGTACCCAACTGTCTCTTTTGGGTAACCTATGAAGATGCACTTTTCCGCTTTGGGTTCCAGCTTTTCAGGCTGAAGCTTTTTGACATAAGCATCACATCCCCAAACTTTAAGAAACGACAACTTTGGCCTTTTGCCATACCACAATTCGTATGGTGTCGTCTCAACGGATTTTGATGGTGCCCTATTTAAAGTGAATGCAGCTGTTTCTCATGCATAACCCCAAAATGATAATGGCAAATCGGTAAGAGACATCATAGATCGCACCATCTCTAATAAAGTACGATTACGATGTTCGGACACACCATTACGCTGTGGTGTTCCAGGCGGTGTCAATTGTGAAACAATTCCACATTGTCTTAAGTGAGCACCAAACTCGAAACTCAGATATTCACCCCCACGATCAGACCGTAGGAACTTGATCTTCTTGTTACGATGATTTTCAACTTCACTCTGAAATTGCTTGAACATTTCAAATGTTTCAGACTTGTGCTTCATTAAGTAGACATAACCATATCTACTCAAATCGTCAGTGAAGGTGAGAAAATAACGATATCCGACGCGTGCCTCTACGCTCATCGGACCACACACATCGGTATGTATGATTTCCAACAAGTCACTTGCACGCTCCATTGTTCCGGAGAACGGAGTTTTAGTCATCTTGCCCATGAGGCATGGTTCGCACGTGTCAAGTGAATCAAAGTCAAGTGACTCCAAAAGTCCATCGGCATGGAGTTTCTTCATGCGCTTTACACCAATATGACCTAAGCGGCAGTGCCACAAAAATATGGCGCTATCATTGTTAACTCTAACTCTTTTGGTCTCAGTGTTATGTATGTGTGTATCACTATCAAGATTCAATATGAACAATCCTCTCACATTGGGTGCATGACCATAAAAGATGTTACTCATAGAAATAGAACAACCATTATTCTCCGACTTAAAAGAGTAACCGTCTCTTAATAAACAAGATCCAGATATAATGTTCATGCTCAACGCATGCACTAAATAACAATGATTCAAGTTCATAACTAATCCTGATGGTAACTGAAGTGAAACTGTGCCGACGGCAATTGCATCAACCTTGGAACCATTTCCTACGCGCATCGTCACTTCATCTTTCGCCAGCCTTCGTCTATTCCGCAGTTCCTGTTTCGAGTTGCAAATATGAGCAACAGAACCGGTATCGAATACCCAGGCACTACTACGAGAGCCGGTTAAGTACACATCAATAACATGTATATCAAATATACCTTATTTTTCTTTGGCCGCCTTCTTATCAGCCAGATACTTGGGGCAATTGCGCTTCCAGTGACCCATACCCTTGCAATAGTAACACTCTGTTTCAGGCTTAGGTCCAGCTTTGGGTTTCTTCGTTGGATTGGCAACAGGCTTGCCGCTCTTCTTTGAATTATCCTTCTTGCCTTTGCCGTTTCTCTTGAAACTAGTGGTCTTATTCACCATCAACACTTGATGTTCTTTACGGAGTTCAGACTCTGCGACTTTCAGCATCGCAAACAACTCGCCGGGAGACTTGTTCATCCCTTGCATGTTGTAGTTCAACACAAAGCCTTTATAGCTTGGCGACAGTGATTGAAGGATTCTGTCAGTGATAGCTTCTTGCGGGAGTTCAATCCCCAGCTCAGCTAGACGGTTTGAGTACCCAGACATTTTGAGCACATGTTCACTGACAGACGAATTCTCCTCCATCTTGCAAGCATAGAATTTATCGGAGGTCTCATACCTCTCGATCCGGGCGTTCTTCTGAAAGATAAACTTCAACTCCTAGAACATCTCAAATGCTCCATGACGCTCAAAGCGACGTTGAAGTCCCGGTTCTAAGCCATACAATACTGCACATTGAACTATTGAGTAGTCCTTCTTACGTGCTAACCAAGCGTTCTTAACATCCTGATCAGCCGTAGCGGGTGGTTCATCTCCTAGCGCAGCATTAAGGACATAATCCTTCTTCCCAGCTTGTAAAATTAGCTTAAGATTACGAGCCCAGTCTACAAAGTTGCTTCCATCATCTTTCAACTTAGCTTTCTCTAGGAACGTATTAAAATTCAGGGTGACTGTCGCGTGAGCCATGATCTACAACACAAATATATTCAAAGTGGACTTAGACTATGTTCAAGATAATTAGAGTTTAACTTAATCAAATTACTCGCTAAACTCCCACTCAAAAAGTACATCTCTCTAGTCATTTGAGTGGTTCATGATCCACTTACACTATCTCAAGTCCGATCATCACGTGAGTTGAGTATAGTTTCAGTGGTAAGCATCCCTATGCTAATCATATCATCTATATGATTCATGATCGACCTTTCGGTCTCATGTGTTCCGAGGCCATGTCTGCACATGCTAGGCTCGTCAAGCTTAACCCGAGTGTTCCGCGTGCGCAACTGTTTTGCACCCGTTGTATGTGAACGTTGAGTCTATCACACCCGATCATCACGTGGTGTCTCGAAATGACGAACTGTAGCAACGGTGCACAGTCGGGGAGAACACAATTTCGTCTTGAAATTTTAGTGAGAGATCACCTCATAATGCTACCGTCGTTCTAAGCAAAATAAGGTGCATAAAAGGATTAACATCACATGCAATTCATAAGTGACATGATATGGCCATCATCATGTGCTTCTTGATCTCCATCACCAAAGCACCGGCACGATCTTCTTGTCACCGGCGCCACACCATGATCTCCATCAACGTGTCGCCATCGGGGTTGTCGTGCTACTCATGCTATTACTACTAAAGCTACATCCTAGCAAAATAGTTAACGCATCTGCGAGCACAAACGTTAGTTATAAAGACAACCCAATGGCTCCTGCCGGTTGCCGTACCATCGACGTGCAAGTCGATATTAACTATTACAACATGATCATCTCATACATCCAATATATCACATCACATCGTCATCCATATCACATCACAAGCATACCTTGCAAAAACAAGTTAGACGTCCTCTAATTGTTGTTGCATGTTTTACGTGGTTGCCATGGGTATCTAGTAGGATCCCATCTTACTTACGCAAACACCACAACGGGGATGTATGAATTGCTATTTAACCTCTCTCCAAGGACCTCCTCGGTCAAATCCGATTCAACTAAAGTTGGAGAAACCGACACTCGCCAGCCATCTTTGAGCAACGGGGTTGCTCGTAGCGATGAAACCAGTCTCTCGTAAGCGTACGAGTAATGTCGGTCCGAGCCGCTTCGATCCAACAATACCGCGGAATCAAGAAAAGACTAAGGAGGGCAGCAAAACGCACATATCCGCCCACAAAAAATTTTATGTTCTACTCGAGAAGACATCTACGCATGAACCTAGCTCATGATGCCACTGATGGGGAACGTCACATGGGAAACAAAAAATTTCCTACGCGCACGAAGACCAATCATGGTGATGTCCATCTACGAGAGGGGATGTGTGATCTACGTACCCTTGTAGACCGTACAGCAGAAGCGTTAGTGAACGCGGTTGATGTAGTGGAACGTCCTCACGTCCCTCGATCCGCCCCGCGAACTATCCCGCGATCAGTCCCATGATCTAGTGCCGAACGGACGACACCTCCGCGTTCAGCACACGTACAACTCGACGATGATCTCGGCCTTCTTGATCCAGCAAGAGAGACGGAGAGGTAGAAGAGTTCTCCGGCAGCGTGATGGCGCTCCGGAGGTTGGTGATGATCTCGTCTCAGCAGGGCTCCGCCCGAGCTCCGCAGAAACGCGATCTAGAGGTAAAACCGTGGAGATATGTGGTCGGGCTGCCGTGGCAAAGTTGTCTCAAATCAGCCCTAAAACCCCACTATATATAGGAGGGAGAGGGGGGAGCCTTGCCTTGGGGTCCAAGAACCCCCAAGGGGTCGGCCGAGCCAAGGGGGGAAGGATTCCCCTCCCAAACCGAGTCCTACTTGGTTTGGAAGGTGGAGTCCTTCTTCCCTTTCCCACCTCCTCTTTTTTTTTCTTTTTCTCTTTGATTTTCTTCCCAATGCGCATAGGCCCCTCTTGGGCTGTCCCACCAGCCCACTAAGGGCTGGTGCGACACCCCCAACACCTATGGGCTTCCCCGGGGTGGGTGGCCCCCCCGGTGAACTCCCGGAACCCATTCGTCATTCCCGGTACATTCCGGGTAACTCCGAAAACCTTCCGGTAATCAAATGAGGTCATCCTATATATCAATCTTCGTTTCCGGACCATTCCGGAAACCCTCATGACGTCCGTGATCTCATCCGGGACTCCGAACAACATTCGGTAACCAACCATATAACTCAAATACGCATAAAACAACGTCGAACCTTAAGTGTGCAGACCCTGCGGGTTCGAGAACTATGTAGACATGACCCGAGAGACTCCTCGGTCAATATCCAATAGCGGGACCTGGATGCCCATATTGGATCCTACATATTCTACGAAGATCTTATCGTTTGAACCTCAGTGCCAAGGATTCATATAATCCCGTATGTCATTCCCTTTGTCCTTCGGTATGTTACTTGCCCGAGATTTGATCGTCAGTATCCGCATACCTATTTCAATCTCGTTTACCGGCAAGTCTCTTTACTCGTTCCGTAATACAAGATCCCGCAACTTACACTAAGTCACATTGCTTGCAAGGCTTGTGTGTGATGTTGTATTACCGAGTGGGCCCCGAGATACCTCTCCGTCACACGGAGTGACAAATCCCAGTCTTGATCCATACTAACTCAACGAACACCTTCGGAGATACCTGTAGAGCATCTTTATAGTCACCCAGTTACGTTGCGACGTTTGATACACACAAAGTATTCCTCCGGTGTTAGTGAGTTATATGATCTCATGGTCATAGGAACAAATACTTGACACGCAGAAAACAGTAGCAATAAAATGACACGATCAACATGCTACGTCTATTAGTTTGGGTCTAGTCCATCACGTGATTCTCCTAATGACGTGATCCAGTTATCAAGCAACAACACTTTGTTCATAATCAGAAGACACTGACTATCGTTGATCAACTGGCTAGCCAACTAGAGGCTTGCTAGGGACAGTGTTTTGTCTATGTATCCACACATGTATATAAGTCTTCATTCAATACAATTATAGCATGGATAATAAACGATTATCTTGATACAGGAATTATAATAATAACTATATTTATTATTGCCTCTAGGGCATAATTCCAACAATGACTTGGCTTGAGATAATATGAATGATAAAGGCCTCTTAATTGTTCATTATGTATCCAAGTCTCCAATGTCCTCCACAATCACCTATTGATCAAGTTTGAGCTTGTTGGTCCCCAACCATGTTGGGTCCTAAGAGGTTAGTCACAATAGGCTTGGCAACCCAAATGGTACTTTTCTTGACACCACTTTGAGTACCAACAAACTTGGCAAACACATTGCCAACCTTATCCTTCCCAAGAGAATAGATATCATCAATAATGATTGGGTTGGATAAATTACCTCTTGTGCAAGAAGAAGCGAAGTGACCCTTCTCACGACATAAGTAGCAACATCTACCCTTTAATTTCTTCCCTATTGATTTCTCAACATGAGGAGTGTTGGCTTGGGTCTTCTTGGGAATAGGCCTTTCTTCAACTTGTAGTTGAGTATGTGATTGGACTTGTGGACGCTTCCCTTGTTGCTTGTGACTTTGGGGCTTCTTCTTTAGTGGGCAAGATCTAACACGGTGCCCTTCAATTTTGCACTAGAAGCAAATAATCTTGGCAGAATTCTTGACTTGTTCTTGGCCCTTCTTCTTGAAGTTTTTGGACTTATTATTCTTGTTGGAGTTGAATCCAAGTCCATATTTGTCATTCGGGGATTTTTGCCCACACAAGACATTGTTGAGTATGGACATCCCTTCATGACTCTTTTCCAAGTCTTTCTTCAAAGAAGTGACTTGGGCCTTGAGCTCTTCGATTTCCTCTACATGGTTAGTATCAACACAAGTACTAGAGGAAGTATAAGCTTCATTGTTAGAGCAACAAGGCAAGGAAAGTAATTCATCATAAGAGGTAGCAACATTATGAGTAGAAGAATTACGAGGACTAGCACATGGCAATATAGCATTTTGACTAGAAGTAGTGCCTTTGTCCACATGAGGCTCACTTAATGTTACCTTGGTAGTAATAGCCTCCTCAGCTAATTTTAGCACATTATGGGATGCTAGAAGATCATCATGAGAGCTTGTGAGCAGTACATGACTTTCTTGCAATTTCCCATAATTGCTAGATAGCAACTCAAGTTGAGCCCTTAGTTGAACATTCTCCTTCAAAATGGATGATTCACAAGAAGTAGGGTTAGTAGCACAAGCATCATCATTAGCAATAAGAGGGTAAGAAAACTTGGCAAGATCTTTAGCATATGAAGCTTCAAGTTGAGCATGAGACTCGGTGAGTTCGATGAGCGAACTCTTAATAGCCCTTGAGCCCTTTTCGAGGTGCTCATAGTCCTCACGGAGTTTAGCATGTGCAACTTCAAGCTTATCATTTTTAGTTCTAAAATCATTAGGCACCTCGAGAGCTCTATCATGAGATTCCTTTAATATAGATAATTCGAGAGCAAAGGTCTCCTCAGGAGATTCCTTGGCGGTTTGTTCATTTTCAAGAGCTTGAGATAGCTCCGCGGTCTCATTAGCGTAATCACGCTCATGACCTTCCATTCTCTCAGTGGTGGCCTCATGCAAATCAAGATGAGCTTCCAACTCCTAAATATATTTCTTGCCCTCAGTGGCAATAGACATGATTTCCATGAAGTTGGAACAAGCAAGTTTATTCTTATGAAGAGATTTAAAAATCATTTCACCCTTAATTTTTAAGGATGCAACATCATCACTCCCTTCATGTTTATCCTCATACTAATTACCATCAACATCATCATCATGAGACTTACTGGGATTCAAAGTAGGAGATACCTTTGAAGCCTTAGCCATAAGGCAAAAGTGAGAAACAATAGATGATGATGTGGGTGTTGAGGAACGTTGCATGGGAAACAAAAAATTTCCTACGCACACGAAGACCTATCATGGTGATGTTCATCTACGAGAGGGAGATCGGATCCACATACCCTTGTAGCTTGCTAAGCGGGAAGCATTAAGAAATGCGGTTGATGTAGTGGAACAACTTCATGATTCAAATCACCATCGTCCCATGATCCGTCCCGGTCTAGCACCGAACGGACGGCACCTCCGCGTTCAGCACACGTACAGCTTGAAGACGATCTCCGCCTTCTTGATCCAGCAAGAGAGACGGGGAAGTAGATGAGTTCTCCGGCAGCGTGACGGTGCGCCGGTGATGGTGATGATCTATTCCTGCAGGGCTCCGCTCGAGCTCCACAGAAAACCGATCTAGAGGAAGAACTACGAAGTAGAGGTTTAGGGTTGCACGTGGCAAAGTTGTGTCTCAAAAACCCTAAAACCTCTAGTATATATAGGAGGAGGGGAGGGGCTATCCTTGGGGCTCAAGAGAGCCCCTAGGGTGTCGGCCGAGTGGAGGAGGAGGGACTCCCACTCCAATTCGGTTTGGGAAGGAGGAGTCCCTTCCTTCCTTCCCACCTCCCTCTTTTTTTTCTTTTCTCCTTTGATTTTTCCTCTTGGCCGAAATAGCCCTATTGGGCTGGCCTCTCTAGCCCACCAAGAGCTGGTGCGCCACCCATGGGCTATTAGGTTCTCTCCCGGGTGGGTGGCCCCCTCCCGGTAAAAACCCGGAACCCATTCGTCACTCCCGGTACACTGTCGGCAATGCCCAAAATCTTTCCGGAGGCCAAATGAAACAATCCTATATATCAATCTTTGTTTTCGAACCATTCCGGAAACCCTCGTGACATCCGTAATCTCATCCGGGACTCCGAATAAACCTTCAGTCACCAACACCTATAACTCAACTATACCGAAACGTCACCGAACCTTAAGTGTGCAAACCCTGCGGTTCGAGAACTATGCAGACATGACCTGAGACACTCCCCGGTCAATATCCAACAGCGGGACCTAGATGTCCATGTTGGATCCTACATATTCTACGAAGATCTTATCGGTTGAACCTCTGTGCCAAGGATTCATATAATCCCGTATACCATTCCCTTTGTCCTTCGGTATGTTACTTGCCTGAGATTTGATCGTCGGTATCCCTATACCTATTTCAATCTCGTTACTAGCAAGTCTCTTTACTCGTTCTGTAATACAAGATCCCATGACTAACACTTTAGCCACATTGCTTGCAAGGCTTATATGCGATGTTGTATTACCGAGTGGGCCCCGAGATACCTCTCTGTCACACGAAGTGACAAATCCCAGTCTTGATCCATGCTAACTCAACGGACACCTTCGGAGATACCTGTAGAGCACCTTTATAGTCACCCAGTAACGTTGCGACGTTTGATACACACAAGGTATTCCTCCGGTGTCAGTGATTTACATGATCTCATGGTCATAGGAATGAATACTTGACACGCAGAAAACAATAGCAACAAAATGACACGATCACATGCTACGTTTATAGTTTGGGTCTTGTCCATCACATCATTCTCCCAACGATGTGATGCGGTCATCAAGTGACAACACTTGCATATGGTCAGAAAACCTTAACCATCCTTGATCAACTATCTAGTCAACTAGAGGCTTACTAGGGACATAGTTTTGTCTATATATCCACACATGCATTTATGTTTTCATTCAATACAATTATAACATGGATAATAAACGATTATCTTGAAAGAGGAAATATAATAATAACTACTTTATCATTGCCTCTAGGGCATATTTCCAACGGTCTCCCACTTGCACTAGAGTCAATAATCTAGTCTCACATCGCTATGCGATTTACATTGGAATGAATCTAACACCCATACAGTTCTGATGTTGATCATGCTTCACTCGTGGAAGAGGTTTAGTCAGTGGATCTGCAACATTTAGATCCGTGTGCACTTTGCAAATATTTACGTGCGCTCCTTCGACATAGTCATGGATGAGGTTCAAGCGTCGTTTGATGTGTGTGGTCTTGTTGTGAAACCTTGGTTCCTTGGCTAGAGCAATGGCACCAGTATTGTCACAAAATAGAGTTATTGGATTTAGTGCGCTCGGCACAACTCCAAGATCCGTCATGAACTTCTTCATACAGACACCCTCCTTAGCCGCCTCCGAGGCAGCCATATACTATGCTTCACATGTAGAATCTGCTACGACGCTTTGCTTGGAACTGCACCAGCTTACCGCACCCCCATTAAGAATAAATACGTATCCGGTTGTGACTTAAAGTCATCCGGATCAGTGTCAAAGCTTGCATCGACGTAACCCTTTACGACGAGATCTTTGTCACCTCCATAAACGAGAAACATTTCCTTAGTCCTTTTCAGGTACTTTAGAATATTCTTAACCGCTGCCCAGTGTTCCACTCCTAGATCACTTTGAAACCTGCCTGCCATACTTATGGCCAGGCTGACGTCCGGTCTTGTACACAGCATTGCATACATGATAGACCCTATGGCTGAAGCATAGGGGATGATACTCATCTTTTCTCTATCTTTTGCAGTCACTGGACACTGAGTCTTACTCAACTTTATACATTGTAACACTCGCAAGAACCCCTTCTTGGATTGCTCCATTTTGAACTTCTTAAAAACTTTATCAAGGTATGTGCTTTGTGAAAGTCCTATTAGGCGCCTCGATCTATCTCTAGAGATCTTAATGCCTGATATGTAAGCAGCTTCTCCTAGGTCTTTCATTGAAAAACATTTGTTCAAGTAATCCTTTACGCTCTCTAAAAACTCCACATTGTTTCCAATCAGCAATATGTCATCCACATATAATATTAGAAACGCTACAGAGCTCCCACTCGCTTTCTTGTATATACAAGATTCTCCAACAACTTGTATAAACCCAAACGCCTTGATCACCTCATCAAAGCGCTTATTCCAACTCCGAGATGCTTGCACCAGTCCATAAATGGATCGCTGGAGCTTGCATATTTTGTCAGCATTCTTTGGATCGACAAAATCTTCGGGTTGCATCATATACAACTCTTTCTTAATAAAACAATTAAGGAACACCGTTTTGACATCCATCTGCCAGATTTCATAATCGAAAAATGCAGCTATTGCTAACATGATTCGGACGGACTTAAGCATCGCTATCGGTGAGAGTGTCTCATCGTAGTCAACTCCTTGAACTTGTGAAAAACCTTTTGCCACAAGTCGAGCTTTATAAACGATCACATTACCGTCCGCGTTCGTCTTCTTCTTAAAGATCCATTTGTTCTGAATAGCCTTGCGACCTTCAGGTAATACTTCCAAAGTCCACACTTTGTTTTCATACATAGATCCTATCTCGGATTTCATGGCCTCTAACAATTTGTTGGAATCCGGGCCCACCATTGCTTCTTCATAATTCGCAGGCTCATTGTTGTCTAACAACATGATAGATAAGATAGGATTCCCGTACCACTCAGGAGCAGTACGTGATCTTGTCGACCTGCGAGGTCCGATAGTCACTTGATCCGAAGCTTCATGATCATCATTATTAGCTTCCTCCTCAACTGGTGTTGCCTCGACAGAGATTTCTCTCTGCCCTGCGCCACCATCCTGTTGGAGCAGAGGTTCCACAACCTCATCAACTTCTATCTTCCTCCCACTCAATTCTTTCGAGAGAAACTCTTTCTCAAGAAAAGCTCAGTTCTTAGTAACAAACACTTTGCCCTCGGATCTGAGATAGAAGGTGTACCCAACTTTCTCTTTTGGGTAACCTATGAAGACACACTTTTCCGCTTTGGGTTCCAGCTTTTCAGGCTGAAGCTTTTTGACATAAGCATCACATCGCCAAACTTTAAGAACTGACAACTTTGGCCTCTTGCCATGCCATAGCTCATATGGTGTCGTCTCAATGGATTTTGATGGTGCTCTATTTAAAGTGAATGCAGCTGTCTCTAATGCATAACCCCAAAACAATAATGGAAAATCGGTAAGAGACATCATAGATCGCACCATATCTAACAAAGTACAATTAGGACGCTCGGACACACCATTACGCCATGGTGTTCCAGGCGGTGTCAACTGTGAAACGATTCCACATTGTCTTAAGTGAGCATGAAACTCGAAACTCAGATATTCGCCCCCTCGATCAGATCGTAGGAACTTGATCTTCTTGCTACGATGATTTTCAACTTCACTCTGAAATTGTTTGAACTTTTAAATGTTTCAGACTTGTGCTTCATCAAGTAGATATATCCATACCTACTCAAATCATCAGTGAAGGTGAGAAAATAATGATATCCGCCGCGTGCCTCCACACTCATCGGCCCGCACACATCAGTATGTATGATTTCCAACAAGTCACTTGCACGCTCCATTGTTCCAGAGAACAGAGTCTTAGTCATCTTGCCCATGATGCATGGTTCGCACGTGTCAAGTGATTCAAAATCAAGTGACTCCAAAAGCCCATCAGCATGGAGTTTCTTCATGCGCTTTACACCAATATGACCTAAGCGGCAATGCCACAAAAAGGTGGTGCTATTATTGTTAACTCTACATCTTTTTGTCTTAAAGTTATGGATATGTGTGTCATCACAATCAAGATTCAATATGAACAAACCCCTCACATTGGGTGCATGACCATAAAAGATATTACTCATAAAAATAGAACAACCACTATTCTCTAACTTAAATGAGTAACCGTCTCGCAATAAACAAGATCAAGATATAATGTTCATGCTTAACGCAGGCACTAAATAATAGTTATTTAAGTTCATAACTAATCTTGATGGTAACTGAAGTGAGACCGTGCCGACGGCGATTGCATCAACCTTGGAACCATTTCCCACGCACATCGTCACCTCATCCTTCGCGAGCCTTCGTTTATTCCATAGTTCCTACTTTGAGTTGCAAATGTGAGCAACAGAACCAATATCAAATACCCAGGCACTACTATGGGAGTTGGTTAGGTACACATCAATAACATGTATATCACATATCCCTAGTTTGGCGTTGGCTGCCTTCTTATCAGCCAAATACTTGGGGCAGTTGCGCTTCCAGTGACCCATCCCCTTGCAATTATAGCACTCAGTTTCCGGCTTAGGTCCAGCCTTAGGTTTCTTCGTCGGAGGTGCAACAGTTTTGCCGCTCTTCTTGGAGTTACCCTTCTTGACTTTGTCGTTTCTCCTGAAACCAGTGGTCTTATTGACCATCAACACTTGATGTTCTTTCCGGAGTTCTGACTGTGCGACTTTTAGCATCGCAAATAACTCGTCGGGTGACTTATTCATCCCTTGCATGTTATAGTTCAACACAACGCTCTTGTAGCTAGGTGGCAGTGATTGAAGAATTCTGTCAGTGATAGCCTTTTGCGGGAATTCAACTCCTAGCTCAGCTAGACGGTTTGAGTACCCAGACATTTTGAGCACATGTTCACTGAGAGACGAATTCTCCTCCATTTTGCAAGCATAGAATTTATCGGAGGTCTCATACCTCTCGATCCGGGCATTCTTCTGAAAGATAAACTCCAACTCCTGGAACATCTCATATGCTCCACGACGTTTAAAGCGTCGTTGAAGTCCCGGTTCTAAGCCATACAATACTGCACATTGAACTACTGAGTAGTCCTCCTTACGTGCTTGCCAAGCATTCAAAACATCTTGTTCAGACGTAGCGGGTGGTTCATCTCCGCTGCATCAGGGACATAATTATTTTTCCCAACTTGTAGGATAAGCCTCAGATTACGAGCCCAGACTACAAAGTTGCTACCATCATATTTCAGCTTAGCTTTCTCCAGGAACGTATTGAAATTCAGGGTTGCTACTGCGTGAGCCATTGATCTACAACATAAAATATTGCAAACTATACTTTATACTATGTTCAAGACAATTAGAGTACAACTAATCATATTACTAAAAACTCCCACTCAAATAGACATCCCTCGTTATTTGAGTGTGGCATGATCCAAATTCACTAACTCAAGTTCGATCATCACGTGAGTTGAGTGTAGTTTCAATGGTAAACATCTCTATGTTAATCATATCAACCATACGATTCATGCTCGACCCCTTTAGGTCTCTTGTGTTCCGAGGCCATGTCTCTACATGCCAGGCTTGTCAAGTTTAACCCGAGTGTTCCGCGTGTGCAACTTTTTTGCACCCGTTGTATGTGAACGTTGAGTCTATCACACCCGATCATCACGTGGTGTCTCGAAACAACGAACTGTCGCAACGGTGCACAGTCGGGGAGAACACAATTTTATCTTGAAATTTAGTAAGGGATCACCTTATAATGCTACCGTCGTTCTAAGCAAGATAAGGTGCATAAAAGGATTAACATCACATGCAATGTATAAGTGACATGATATGGACATGATCTTGTGCTTCTTGATCTCCATCACCAAAGCACCGGCATGATCTTCATCCTCACCGGTGCCACACCATGATCTCCATCATCATGCCGCCATCGAGGTTGTCGTGCTATCTATGCTATCTCTACTAAAGCTACAACCTAGCAATATAGTAAACGCATCTGCAAACACAAACGTTAGTTTAAAGACAACCCTATGGCTCCTGCCGATTGCCGTAGCATCGACGTGCAAGTCGATATTTAACTATTACAACATGATCATATCATACATCCAATATATCACATCATGTCTTTGGCCATATCACATCACATGCATACCCTGCAAAAACAAGTTAGATGTCCTCTAATTTGTTGTTGCATGTTTTACGTGGCTGCTATGGGTATCTAGTATGATCGCATCTTACTTATGCAAAACCACAACGGTGATGTGCAAATTGCTAATTAACCTCTCTCCAAGGACAACCTCGGTCAAATACGATTCAATTAAAGTTGAAGAAACAGACACCGCCAGTCATCTTTATGCAACAAGTTGCATGTTAGTCGATGAAACCGGTCTCTCGTAAGCGTACGAGTAAGGTTGGACCGGGCCGCTTCAATCCAACAATACCGCCGAATCGAGAAAAGACTAAGGAGGGCAGCAAATCGAACATCAACACCCACAAAAACTTTTGTGTTCTACTCGAGATTACATCTACGCATGAACCTAGCCCTGATACCATTGTTGGCGAACGTTGCATGGGAAACAAAAATTTCCTACGCACACGAAGACCTATCATGGTGATGTTCATCTACGAGAGGGAGATCGGATCCACATACCCTTGTAGCTTGCTAAGCGGGAAGCATTAAGAAATGCGGTTGATGTAGTGGAACAGCTTCGTGATTCAAATCACCGTCGTCCCATGATCCGTCCCGGTCTAGCACCGAACAGACGACACCTCCGCGTTCAGCACACGTACAGCTTGAAGACGATCTCTGCCTTCTTGATCCAGCAAGAGAGACGGGGAAGTAGATGAGTTCTCCGGCAGCGTGACGGTGTGCGGGTGATGGTGATGATCTATTCCTGCAGGGCTCCGCTCGAGCTCCACAGAAAACCGATCTAGAGGAAGAACTACGAAGTAGAGGTTTAGGGTTGCACGTGGCAAAGTTGTGTCTCAAAAACCCTAAAACCTCTAGTATATATAGGAGGACGGGAGGGGCTAGCCTTGGGGCTCAAGAGATCCCCTAGGGCGTTGGCCGAGTGGAGGAGTAGGGACTCCCACTCCAATTCGGTTTGGGAAGGAGGAGTCCCTTCCTTCCTTCCCACCTCCCTCTTTTTTTCTCTTTTAATTTTTCCTCTTGGCAGAAATAGTCCTATTGGGCTCGCCTCTCCAGCCCACCAAGGGCTGGTGCGCCACCCATGGGCTATTAGGTTCTCTCTCGGGTGGGTGGCCCCCTCCCGGTAAAAACCCGGAACCCATTCGTCACTCTCGGTACACTGCCGGCAATGCCCGAAATCTTTTCGGAGGCCAAATGAAACAATCCTATATATCAATCTTTGTTTCCAGACCATTCCGGAAACCCTCATGATGTCCGTGATCTCATCCGGGACTCCGAACAAACCTTCGGTCACCAACACCTATTAGTCAACTATACCGAAACGTCACCGAACCTTAAGTGTGCAGACCCTGCAGGTTCGAGAACTATGCAGACATGACCTGAGACACTCCCCGGTCAATATCCAACAGCAGGACCTAGATGTCCATGTTGGATCCTACATATTCTACAAAGATCTTATCGGTTGAACCTCTGTGCCAAGGGTTCATATAATCCCGTATACCATTCCCTTTGTCCTTCGGTATGTTACTTGCCCGAGATTGATCGTCGGTATCCCTATACCTATTTCAATCTCGTTACCGGCAAGTCTGTTTACTCATTCCGTAATACAAGATCCCGTGACTAACACTTTAGCCACATTGCTTGCAAGGCTTATATGTGATGTTGTATTACCGAGTGGGCCCCGAGATACCTCTCCGTCACACGGAGTGACAAATCCCAGTCTTGATCCATGCTAACTCAACGGACACCTTCGGAGATACCTGTAGAGCACCTTTATAGTCACCTGATATGTCTCCAACTTATCTATAATTTTTGATGGTTTCATGTTATTGTCTTGTCAAACTTTGGATGTTTTGTATGCCTTTTATATCTTTTGTGGGACTAACTTATTAACTCAGTGCCAAGTGTCAGTTCCTGTTTTTTCCGTGTTTTTGACCCCTTTCAGAGGAGAATTTTAAACGGAGTCCAAACGGAATGAAACTGTCAAAAAGATTTTTTCCGAAACAGAAGAAGATCGGGAAGCGTGAGAATTAGGGCAGGGGGCCACCAGGGACCCCACAAGCCGCCTAGCCGCGGCCAGGGGGGCCCGCGCCTCCCAGGCTTGTGGGCTCCCTGGGCCACCTCTGCCCTAGGTCTTTCGCCTATAAATTCCCTAAAATCCCAGAAAAAATCAGGAGATCATCGAAAGTACTTTTCCGCTGCCGCAAGCTTCTGTCTCCGCAAGATCCCATCTGGGGCACGTTCTGGTGCCCTGCCGGAGGAGGGATTGGGATACGGAGGGCTTCTTCATCAACACCATGACCTCTCCGATGATACGTGAGTAGTTCACCATAGACCTACGGGTCCATATCTAGTAGCTAGATGGCTTCTTCTCTCTCTTGGATCTTCAATACAAAGTTCTCCTTGATCTTCATGGAGATCTATAGGATGTAATCTTCTTTTGCGGTGTGTTTGTCGACATCCGATGAATTGTGGATTTATGATCATATTATCTATGAAACTTATTTGAGTTTCTTCTGATCTCTCTTATGCATGATTTCACATCCTTGTAATTCTCTTCGAGTCGTGGGATTTGTTTGGCCAACTAGATCTATGATTCTTGCAATGGGAGAAGTGCTTGGTTTTGGGTTCATACCGTGCACTAACCTCACCCAATGACAGAAGGGGTAGCGAGGCACGCATCGTGTTGTTGCCATCAAGGGTAAAAAGATGGGGTTTTCATCATTGGTTTGAGATTATCCCTCTACATCATGTCATCTTGCTTAAGGCGTTACTCTGTTCGTCATGAACTCAATACACTAGATGCATGCTAGATAGCGGTCGATGTGTGGAGTAATAGTAGTAGATGCAGAAAGTATCGATCTACTTGTCTCGGACGTGATGCCTATATGTATGATCATTGCCTTAGATATCGTCATGACTTTGCGTGGTTCCATCAATTGCTCAACACTAATTTTTTCACCCACCGTAATATTTGCTATTTTGAGAGAAGCCTCTACTGAACACTATGGCCCCCGGGTCTACTCCACACCATATTTTCAGCCTTACACTTTTACTTCGTTGCACTTTCCGCCTTCAAATCTCACTTTGCAATCAATCTTGAAGGGATTGACAACCCCTTTATAGCGTTGGGTGCAAGCTCTTTGTGTTTGTGCATGTACTCTGGATTTGACGAGATTCTTCTACTGGATTGATACCTTGGTTCTCAAACTGAGGGAAATACTTACTGCTCCTGTGCTGCATCACCATTTCCTCTTCAAGGGAAAACCAACGCAAGCTCGAGAGACGACAGAAGGTTTCTATCGACGTAGCATCACCCAGTAACGTTGCAACGTTTGATACACACAAGGTATTCCTCCGGTGTCAGTAAGTTACATGATTTCATGGTCCTAGGAATGAATACTTGTCACGCAGAAAACAATAGCAACAAAATGACACGATCACATGCTACGTTTATAGTTTGGGTCTTGTCCATCACATCATTCTCCCAATGATGTGATCAAGTCATCAAGTGACAACACTTGCATATGGTCAGAAAACCTTAACCATCCTTGATCAACTAGCTAGTCAACTAGAGGCTTATTAGGGACATAGTTTTGTCTATATATCCACACATGCATTTATGTTTTCATTCAATACAATTATAGCATGGATAATAAACGATTATCTTGAAAAAGGAAATATAATAATAACTACTTTATCATTACCTCTAGGGCCTATTTCCTACAGTGGGATCGCTTGAAGCATCATTTAAGGCCACATCTTGTTCCATGGAGTGATGTATTTCCTCTACATTGTTAGCACAACAACTCGAGGAAGTAGATTCATTTTTATCATGGCAACAAGATATGGAAAGCACATCATCATGAGATTTAGTCAAGCAGTTTTTACATGATATGCACGGACTATCAACACAAGCACGTAAAACATTTAGAGTGCTCAAAGTGTTAACGCCCAAAGATGAAGCATTGCAATAATATAGCGATGAAGGATCATCAACAATAAGCTCACTATCATCATTGCAATGATCTCCACTACTCACCATATCATTACCTTGTGGCAATCCACATGTAGGTGAAGTAGATGAAGTTGAGAAGACCACACGACCGGAGGTGGAGGGAGAACAATCATTCCCACAAATCTTGGACGTACCATATTTATCTTGAAGCTTTGTCCACAACTCATGAGCATCCCGGAATGGCATGAGTTGAAATATAACTACATTGCTCAAAGCATCAAAAATCACATTAGAAGCTTGAGCATCGAGATAAGAGTTTTTCTCATCCTCTAAAGATATATTTTGAGAATCCTTTGGAGGAGAAAAACCCATATCTACAATTCGTTCTAAATTTGGATCCAAGACCCGAAACTGATTAAGCATGTGAATTACCCAAACATCAAAATTTGTGCCATCGAAATTAAGAGTGTTAGTGAATCTTAAACCCCTAGTCGACATCCTTACTCTCTAGGTGGTTAAACCTAATAAAGAGAGACCTAGCTGTGATACCAATTGAAAGGACATGGATGTCGCCTAGAGGGGGGGGTTGAATAGGCATTTTAAAATAATTACGGTTTAGGCTTGAACAAATGCGGAATAAAACTAACGTTTAATTTGTCAAGCACAAAACCTAAAACAACTAGGGTCACCTATGTGCACCAACAACTTATGCTAAGTGAAATAAACAACTAAGTGATAGCATGATATATGACAATAAACAATATGGCTATCACAAAGTAAAGTGCATAAGTAAAGGGTTCGCGTAAGAGATAACCGAGGCACGCAGTGTTGGGTAACGTAGCATAAATTCAAAAAATTTCCTACGCATGTTCAGATCTTCCAATGGAGAGACCAGCAACGAGAGAGGGGTAAGAGCATCTTCATACCTTTGAAGATCGCTAAGCGGAAGCGTTGCTAGAACGCGGTTGATGGAGTCGTACTCGCGGCGATTCCGATCCAGTGCCGAACAACGGCACCTCCGCGTTCAACACACGTGCAGCCCGGTGACGTCTCCCGCACCTTGATCCAGCAAGGAGGAGGGAGAGGTTCGGGAAGATGTCCAGCAACACGATGGCTTGGTGTCGGTGGAGAGACGAGGTCTCCCGGCAGGGCTTCGCCAAGCGCCGGCAGAGAGGAGGAGGGAGAGGAGCAGGGCTGCGCCGAGAGAGAGATGAAACGGTGTCTCAAACAGCCCCGAACCCTCATCTATATATAGGGGGAGAGAGAGGGGGCGCAGCCCTTAGGGTTCCCACCCCCAAGGGTTGCGGCAGCCCCAGATGGGAGAGGGGGCGCCGGCCAGGGCAGGGAGGAGGGGTGGCGCACCCCTCTGGTGGGCCTTAGGCCCACCTATGCTAGGGTTCCCCCTTCCCCACTTTCTCTGGTGCGCATGGGCTGGGTGGGGGGCGCACCAGCCCACCTAGGGGCTGGTTCCCTTCCCCACTTAGCCCATCTAGCCTCCCGGGGTCGTTTCCCCCCTTCGGTGGTCCCCCGGGACCACCTCCGATGGTCCCGGTACATTACCGGTGACGCCCGAAACACTTCCGGTGTCCAAAACCATCCGTCCTATATATCAATCTTTACCTCCGGACCATTCCGGAGCTCCTCGTGACGTCCGGGATCTCATACGGGACTCCGAACAACTTTCGGTAACCTCGTACAATAATTCCCTATAACCCTAGCGTCATCGAACCTTAAGTGTGTAGACCCTACGGGTTCGGGAGACAGGCAGACATGACGGAGACACCTCTCTGTCCAATAACCATCAGCGGGGTCTGGATACCCATGGTGGCCCCCACTAGATCCACGATGATCTCATCGGATGAACCAGGATGTCAAGGATTCAATCAATCCCGTATACGATTCCCTTTGTTTGTCGGTATAGAACTTGCCCGAGATTCGATCGTCGGTATACCTATACCTTGTTCAATCTCGTTACCGGTAAGTCTCTTTACTCGTTCCGTAGCACGTCATCGTGTGACTAACTCCTTAGTCACATTGAGCTCATGATGATGTTCTACCGAGTGGGCCCAGAGATACCTCTCCGTCACACGGAGTGACAAATCCCGATCTCGATTCGTGCCAACCCAACAGACACTTTCGAAGGTACCCGTAGTGCACCTTTATAGTCACCCAGTTACGTTGTGACATTTGATACACCCAAAGCACTCCTACGGTATCCGGGAGTTGCAAAATCTCACGGTCAAAGGAAAAGATACTTGACATTAGAAAAGCATTAGCATACGAACAATACGATCTAGTGCTAGGCTTAGGATTGGGTCTTGTCCATCACAACATTCTCCCAATGATGTGATCCCGTTATCAATGACATCTAATGCCCATGATCAGGAAACCATGATCATCTATTGACTAACGAGCTAGCCAACTAGAGGCTTTCTAGGGACACATTGTGATCTATTCATTCACACATGTATTACTGTTTCCTGTTAATACAATTATAGCATGAACGATAGACGATTACCATGAACAAGGAAATATGATAATAACCATTTTATTATTGCCTCTAGGGCATATTTCCAACAGTCTCCCACTTGCACTAGAGCCAATAATCTAGTTACATTGTGATGTATCGAACACCCATAGCATTATGGTGTTGATCATGTTTTGCTCGTGGAAGAGGTTTAGTCAACGGGTCTGCAATATTCAGATCCGTGTGTACTTTACAAATATCTATCACTCCACTCTGGACATGGTCCTGGATGGAGTTGTAGCGGCGCTTGATGTGCTTCGTCTTCCGGTGAAACCTGGGCTCCTTGGCTATGGCAATGGCTCCAGTGTTATCACAGAAGAGTGTCATAGGACCCGACGCGCTTGGAACCACTCCAAGGTCGGTGATGAGCTCCTTCATCCAAATTCCTTCATGAGCCGCTTCTGAAGCAGCTATGTACTCCGCTTCACATGTAGATGCTGCCACGACTTCTTGCTTGCTGCTGCACCAGCTCACTGCCCCACCATTCAACACATATACGTATCCAGTCTGAGACTTAGAGTCATCCGGATCTGTGTCGAAGCTAGCATCGACGTAACCCTTTACGACGAGCTCTTCGTCACCTCCATAAACGAGAAACATTTCCTTAGTCCTTTTCAGGTACTTAAGGATATTCTGGACCGCTGTCCAGTGTTCCGTACCGGGATCACTTTGGTACCTCCCTACCAAACTTATGGCAAGGTTTATATCAGGTCTGGTACACAGCATGGCATACATTAGAGAGCCCACGGTTGAAGCGTAGGGGACAAAACTCATCTTCTCTCTATCTGCTGTCGTGGTCGGCGACTGAGTCTTACTCAATCTCATACCTTGCAAAACTGGCAAGAACCCTTTCTTTGAGTTTTCCATATTGAACTTCTTCAATATCTTGTCAAGGTATGTACTTTGCGAAAGACCTATGAGGCGTCTCGATCTATCTCTATAGATCTTGATGCCTAATATGTATGCGGCTTCTCCAAGGTCCTTCATTGAAAAACTCTTGTTCAAATAGGCCTTTATGCTCTCCAGCATCTCTATATTATTCCCCATCAATAATATGTCATCTACATATAGTACGAGGAAAGCTACAGAGCTCCCACTCACTTTCATGTACAGACAGGCTTCTCCATAAACCTGTATGAACCCAAATGCTTTAATCACCTCATTAAAGCGAATGTTCCAACTCCGAGATGCTTGCACCAGCCCATAGATGGAGCGCTGGAGCTTGCACACTTTGTTAGCACCCTTAGGGTCGACAAAACCTTCTGGTTGCATCATATACAACTCTTCCTTAAGGTTCCCGTTAAGGAACGCTGTTTTGACGTCCATTTGCCAAATTTCATAATCATAAAAGGCGGCAATTGCTAACATGATTCGGACTGATTTCAGCTTCGCTACGGGAGAGAAAGTCTCTTCGTAGTCAACTCCTTGAATTTGTCGAAAACCCTTTGCGACAAGTCGAGCTTTGTAAACGATTACATTACCGTTTGCATCAGTCTTCTTGTTGAAGATCCATTTATTTTCTATGGCTCGCCGGTCATCGGGCAAGTCCACCAAAGTACATACTTTGTTCTCATACATGGATCCCATCTCGGATTTCATGGCCTCAAGCCATTTGTTGGAATCTGGGCCCGCCATCGCTTCTTCATAGTTCGAAAGTTCACCATTGTCTAATAACATGATTTCCATCACAGGGTTGCCGTACCACTCTGGTGCGGAGCGTACCTTTGTGGACCTTCACGGTTCAGTAGTAACTTGATCCGAAGCTTCATGATCATTATCATTAACTTCCTCTTTAGTTGGTGTAGGCGCCACAGGAACAACTTCTTGCGCTGCGCTACTTTCCTGTTCGAGAGGGGGTGTAATTACCTCATCAAGTTCTACCTTCCTCCCACTTACTTCTTTCGAGAGAAACTCTTTCGCTAGAAAGGATGCGTTCTTGGCAACAAAGGTTTTACCTTCGGATCTAAGATAGAAGGTATACCCAGTAGTTTCCTTAGGGTATCCTATGAATACGCATTTCTCCGCTTTGGGTTCGAGCTTTTCTGGTTGAAGTTTCTTCACATAAGCATCGCAGCCCCAAACTTTAAGAAACGACAACTTAGGTTTCTTGCCAAACCATAGTTCATACGGTGTCGTCTCAACGGATTTAGACGGTGCCCTATTTAAAGTGAATGCTGCAGTTTCTAATGCGTATCCCCAAAATGATAGCGGTAAGTCGGTGAGAGACATCATAGATCGTACCATATCTAATAAAGTGCGATTACGACGTTCAGACACTCCGTTGCGCTGCGGTGTGCCAGGCGGCGTCAGTTGTGAAACGATTCCACACTTTCTTAGGTGTGTGCCAAGCTCGTGACTCAAATATTCTCCTCCACGATCAGATCATAGACATTTAATTTTTCTGTCACGTTGATTCTCAACCTCACTCTGAAATTCCTTGAACTTTTCAAACGTCTCAGATTTGTGCTTCATCAAGTAGATATACCCATACCTACTCAAATCATCGGTGAGAGTGAGAACATAACAATAACCACCGCGAGCTTCAACATTCATTGGACCACACACATCAGTATGTATTATTTCCAATAAGTCGATTGCTCTCTCCATTATTCCTGAGAATGGAGTCTTAGTCATGTTGCCCATGAGGCACGGTTCGCATGTGTCAAATGATTCAAAGTCAAGAGACTCTAATAGTCCATCAATATGGAGCTTCTTCATGCGCTTAACGCCGATATGACCAAGGCGGCAGTGCCACAAGTATGTGGGACTATCATTATGAACTTTGCATCTTTTGGTACTCACACTATGAATATGTGTAACATCACGATCGAGATTCATCAAGAATAAACCATTCACCAGCGGAGCATGACCATAAAACATATCACTCATATAAATAGAACAACCATTATTCTCTGACTTAAATCAGTAGCCGTCTCGCATTAAGCAAGACCCTGATACAATGTTCATGCTTAAAGCTGGTACTAAATAACAATTATTAAGGTTTAAAACTAATCCCGACGGTAGATGTAGAGGTAGCGTGCCGACGGCGATCACATCGACCTTTGAACCATTCCCGACGCGCATTGTCACCTCGTCCTTGGCCAGTCTCCGCTTATTCCGCAGTTCTTGCTTTGAGTTGCAAATGTGAGCAAAAGCACCGGTATCAAATACCCAGGAGCTACTACGAGCGCTGGTAAGGTACACATCAATAACATGTATATCACATATACCTTTAACGTTGCCGGCCTTCTTGTCCGCTAAGTATTTGGGGCAGTTCCGCTTCCAATGACCCTTTCCCTTGCAATAGAAGCACTCAGTCTCAGGCTTGGGTTTGTTCTTTTTCTTCTTCCCGGCATCTGGCTTACCGGGCGCGGCAACAGCTTTGCCGTCTTTCTTGAAGTTCTTCTTACCCCTGCCTTTCTGGAAACTAGTGGTCTTGTTGACCATCAACACTTGATGCTCCTTCTTGATTTCTACTTCTGCAGACTTGAGCATCGAGTACAACTCGGGAATGGTTTTCTCCATCCCTTGCATGTTGTAGTTAAGCACAAAGCCTTTGTAGCTTGGTGGGAGAGACTGGAGGATTCTGTCAATGATAGCATCATCCGGAAGTTCGACTCCAAGTGAAGTCAGACGACCGTGTAACCCAGACATTTTGAGTATGTGCTCACTGACAAAACTGTTCTCCTCCATCTTACAGCTGAAGAACTTGTCGGAGACTTCATATCTCTCGACACGGGCATGAGCTTGAAAAACTAGCTTCAGCTCTTGGAACATCTCATATGCCCCGTGTTGCTCAAAACGTCTTTGGAGCCCCGTTTCTAAACTGTATAACATGCCACACCTAACCAGAGAGTAGTCATCACTCCGCGCTTGCCAGACGTTCAGAATGTCCTGGGCTGCTGCGGGAGCGGGAGGGTCACCTAGCGGCGCATTAAGGACATAAGCCTTTTTAGCTGCTTCAAGGATGAGCTTCAGGTTGCGAACCCAGTCCGCATAGTTGCTACCATCATCTTTCAGCTTGTTTTTCTCTAGGAATGCGTTGAAGTTGAGGTTGACGTTGGACATCTACAATATTTGTAAAGACAACTTTTAGACTAAGTTCATGACAATTAGGTTCATTTAATCAAATTAAGTATGAACTCCCACTTAAATCGACATCCCTCTAGTCATCTAAGTGATACATGATCCATGTTGACTAACCCGTGTCCGATCATCACGTGAGACGGACTAGTCACCATGGTGAGCAACTTCATGCTGATCGTATTCAACCATACGACTCATGTTTGACCTTTTGGTCTCTTGTATTCGAGGTCATGTCTGTACATGCTAAGCTCGTCGAGTCAACCTAGGTGTTTCGCGTGTGTAAATCTGGCTTACACCCGTTGTATGCGAACGTTAGAATCTATCACACCCGATCATCACGTGGTGCTTCGAGACAACGAACCTTCGCAACGGTGCACACTTAGGGGAATACGTTCTCGAAATTTTAAGAGGGATCATCTTATTATGCTACCGTCGTTTTAAGCAATAAGATGTAAAACATGATAAACATCACAATGCAATCATATAGTGACATGATATGGCCATTATCATCTTTGCTCTTTCGATCTCCATCTTCAGGCATCGCATGATCATCATTGTCACCGGCGTGACACCATGATCTCCATCATCATGATCTCCATCATCGTGTCTCCGTGAAGTCATCACGCCAACTACTACTATCACTACTACTATGGCTAACCGTTAGCAATGAAGTAAAAGTAGTAAGCACATGGCGTTGCATCTCATACAATAAATTAAGACAACTCCTATGGCTCCTGCCGGTTGTCATACTCATCGACATGCAAGTCATGAAACCTATTACAATAACATGATCATCTCATACATCATACATGCAACATCACAACTTTGGCCATATCACATCACATGTCAAACCCTGCAAAAACAAGTTAGACGTCCTCTAATTGTTGTTGCAAGTTTTACGTGGCTGATTTGGGTTTCTAGCAAGAACGCATTCTTACCTACGTGACAGCCACAACGATGATATGCCAAAGCTATTTACCATTCATAAGGACCCTTTTCATCAAATCCAATCCGACTAGAGTAGGAGAGACAAACACCCGCTAGCCACCTTTATGCACGATGTGCATGTCTGTCGGTGGAACCAGTCTCACGTAAGCGTACGTCTAAGGTCGGTCCGGGCCGCTTCATCCCACAATACCGCCGGAAAAGAATAAGACTAGTAACGGCAAGCAAATTGACAAACCATCGCCCACAACTTTTGTGTTCTACTCGTGCATAGAATCTACGCATAGAAAACCTGGCTCGGATGGCACTGTTGGGTAACGTAGCATAAATTCAAAATTTTTCCTACGGATGTTCAGATCTTCCTATGGAGAGACCAGCAACGAGAGAGGGGTAAGAGCATCTTCATACCTTTGAAGATCGCTAAGCAGAAGCGTTGCTAGAATGCGGTTGATGGAGTCGTACTCGCGGCGATTCCGATCCAGTGCCGAACAACGGCACCTCCGCGTTCAACACACGTGCAGCCCGGTGACGTCTCCCGCACCTTGATCCAGCAAGGAGGAGGGAGAGGTTGGGGAATATGTCCAGCAACACGACGGCGTGGTGTCGGTGGAGAGACGAGGTCTCTCGGCAGGGCTTCGCCAAGCGCCTGCAGAGAGGAGGAGGGAGAGGAGCAGGGCTGCGCCGAGAGAGAGATGAAACGGTGTCTCAAACAGCCCCGAACCCTCATCTATATATAGGGGGTGAGGGAGGGGGCGCAGCCCTTAGGGTTCCCACCCCCAAGGGGTGCGGCAGCCCCAGATGGGAGAGGGGGCGGCGGCCAGGGCAGGGAGGAGGGGTGGCGCACCCCTCTGGTGGGCCTTAGGCCCACCTATGCTAGGGTTCCCCCTTCCCCCCTTTCTCTGGTGCGCATGGGCTGGGTGGGGGGGCGCACCAGCCCACCTAGGGGCTGGTTCCCTTCCCCACTTAGCCCATCTAGCCTCCCGGGGTCGTTGCCCCCCTTCGGTGGTCCCCCGGGACCACCTCCGGTGGTCCCGGTGGTCCCGGTACATTACCGGTGACGCCCGAAACACTTCCGGTGTCCAAAACCATCCGTCCTATATATCAATCTTTACCTCCGGACCATTCCGGACCTCCTCGTGACGTCCGGGATCTCATCCGAGACTCCGAACAACTTTCGGTAACCTCGTACAATAATTCCCTATAACCCTAGCGTCATCGAACCTTAAGTGTGTAGACCCTACGGGTTCGGGAGACAGGCAGACATGACCGAGACACTTCTCTGGCCAATAACCATTAGCGGGGTCTGGATACCCGTGGTGGCTCCCACTAGCTCCACGATGATCTCATCGGATGAACCACGATGTCAAGGATTCAATCAATCCCGTATACGATTCCCTTTGTCTGTCGGTATAGAACTTGCCCGAGATTCGATCGTCGGTATACCTATACCTTGTTCAATCTCGTTACCGGTAAGTCTCTTTACTCGTTCGGTAGCACGTCATCGTGTGACTAACTCCTTAGTCACATTGAGCTCATGATGATGTTCTACCGAGTGGGCCCAGAGATACCACTCCGTCACACGGAGTGACAAATCCTGATCTCGATTCGTGCCAACCCAACAGACACTTTCGGAGGTACCCGTAGTGCACCTTTATAGTCACCCAGTTACGTTGTGACGTTTGATACACCCAAAGCACTCCTACGGTATCCGGGAGTTGCAAAATCTCACGGTCGAAGGAAAAGATACTTGACATTAGAAAAGCATTAGCATACGAACAATACGATCTAGTGCTAGGCTTAGGATTGGGTCTTGTCCATCACATCATTCTTCCAATGATGTGATCCCGTTTCAATGACATCTAATGCCCATGATCAGGAAACCATGATCATCTATTGACTAACGAGCTAGCCAACTAGAGGCTTGCTAGGGACACATTGTGATCTATTCATTCACACATGTATTACTGTTTCCTGTTAATACAATTATAACATGAACGATAGACGATTATCATGAACAAGGAAATATGATAATAACCATTTTATTATTGCCTCTAGGGCATATTTCCAACACGCAGAGACGATGATGTATCCCGAAGTTCACACCCTTGCAGATGCTAATCTCCGTTGGAGCGGTGTGGAGGCACAATGCTCCCCAAGATGCCACTAAGGCCACCGTAATCTCCTCACGCCCTTGCCAATGCAAGATGTCGTGATTCCACTAAGGGACCCTTGAGGGCGGTCACCGAACCGTACAAATGGCAACCCTTGGGGCCAGTCACTCGTACCCGTACAAATTGCTCGGGGCAATCTCCAGAACCTAATTGGAGACCCCAACGCTTGCGCGGAGCTTTACACCTCAATGATTGAGCTCCGAGACACCACCAAGCTTCTGGGACGCCAAAGCATCCACGAAGAACAATCTCTAGGGTACTAAGTACCAAAAGGTAATAAGCTTCTCAAACTTCACTTCCATGTATCATCGTGGAGAACTCAAACCTATGCACCAAATGCAATGGCAAGAACACACAAAGTGGACGAGTCCCTCATACTCAAACCCCCCACAACAACAAAAGCTATGGAGAAATATGAGAGGAAGAACAAGGAGCTCACAAAGAACTCCAAGATCAAGATCCAAGGGGTTCCCCTCACATAGAGGAGAAAGAGATTGGTGGAGATGTGGATCTAGATCTCCTCTCTCTTTTCCCTCAAGAACTAGCAAGAATCATTGGAGGGATTGAGAGTTAGCAAGCTCGAAGAAGTCAACAATGGGGGAAGAACATGAGCTAAAGAGATAAGGTTAAATTGGGGAAGAAGATCCCCTTCTATAGGTGGGGAAAAACCAACTGTTATGCTTCACATCCCGTACAGAGTGGTACTACCGCTCATGGGAGCGGTACTACGGCTCGGTAGGTTCACCAGCCATGCTGAGGCAAAAAGGATGCACAAATACAGTCCGACGGAGCGGTACTACCGCTCGTGGGAGCGGTACTACCACTCGGTAGGTTCACCAGCCATGCCGAGGCAAAAAGGATGCGCAAATAAAGTTCGACGGAGCAGTACTACCGCTCGGCACAAGCGGTAGTATTGTTCGCCACACAAACTGCCTTAACATTCGCATACGGACTCTGAATTCAACGAAACCAAGTTTGTTGGAAAGCTAACGACATGGGCTAACACAATATTGATAGAAATATCAATAAGAAGAAAGTGAGAAAAGGCCCGTAAGAAAATGGTGAGAACCCTTCCTCGAATAAGACCGGTAAAAACTCCCAACATCGAAAACATCATAGAAGATGCATATGGACTCCGTTTTCGATGAACTCGAACTTGTCATGAAGATGAAAATAAGCTCTAAAACTCACAAAGAGAAACAACAAACAATAACCAAGAAGTATGATGCAAGGATGCAAATGGTTTGAGCTCTCAACGAACTATACGATCAAGCTACTCACTTAAGAGCCCCCCTTGTCAGTACGACAATCTATCCTAAAACAGAAAACCTATCAAGGGCAAACCTATACCTTGCACCTCGTCCTCTTGAGCTAGATGACGATGATCTTGCCTTCCTCAAGATGGACCAACTTTCTTGATTGCGTTGGCTTGATGAAGACTAGTTGATTGCTCCCCCATACACACTATGGGTGGAGCCACTCTTCAGCATATCTTCACAAGTCCATTGCCACCACAATGGACGGCAAGCTTCAAGCATGATATCTTCGTGATGATCCACTTGAACTTGCACACCGCAATCTTGATGACGATCACCACTTGACGTCATCCTCCATGGGTTGTATGAGATCTTATTCTTGACGCAAGCCCATGGAAACACACCTAACCCCACATAGAACTCTCACGAAGACCATGGGTTAGTACACAAACACGTAATGGACAATGCTTATCATACCATGGGGTCACTTGATCCCTCTCGGTACATCTTGTACGCTTTGTGTGTTGATCATCTTGATTTACTCTTTGTCTAACGATCTTGATCAACCTTGTGTCTCTATGACCATTCTTTGGATAATACCTTGAATACCACCTTGGTCATCATATAAACTCCTTGAATCCAACAGATGGACTTCAAGAAGTGCCTATTGACAAATCCTATAAATATAACTTAAGGCGCCATTAGTCCATAGGAATTGTCATCAATTACCAAAAACCACATATGGAGAGATATGCTCTAATAGAGCTGTTGGTGGTAGTCGGAGGAAGGAGGCAGCAACCATGACCGAACCGCCACCGACTCTACTAAAGGAGGCCACTGACCGCGTTCTCAATGCCAGCAGCCTTCCCAGCTCTTGGTCACCACTCACGACACGGTTAGGCTCCAGCCCTCCACCATCACTATGTCGACGCCCCTCTCGTGCTCCAAACATGCCACCACACACATTCGTCACCCCAACAGTGTCGCTCCAAATCAACCGCTCTATATCTTAATTTCGATATCTCCATTTCGATATTGTGAAAGAAAAAGAATGATAGATGAATGATCCCATGGGATAGAGTCATAGAGTCATCCGACTACCTGCGTCTTGCCGTTGTTGTCGCCCATTGCTGCTACGCATGGATCTCCCCCGCTGCCGCTGCTATTAGGAGAAGGGAAGGGAGAGTAGGGTTGGGGCAGCGGTGGAATCGATCACATGTGTTCTCTTTTACCTAACAGATTGTCCATGGGGCTCCGTACGAAAGGGGGAGGAACGGGTGGGGTGACTGATTTTTTAGGAGCTCATTTTGGCAAAAAATTGTAGGAAAGATAAAAAAGGAAGGCAGGCTATCTTTTGAAACTATTGGTTGAGATCCATCGTTAGGTTGAACAAAACAAACGAAACAAAACCAAATGAATGACGTACCAACGTACCATTAATGCCGCAAAATCTTCCTTTAGGAGTAGAGATTGTTTACTTAAACAAATTGCATTAATTAGAGAGATCAGTGGAATTGTATAAGTTAAGAAAGCTAGATCTGTGTTCTTTTGTATGTTAGTAGTAGAGATCCCTATAACACATTCAAACTTTCAAAGAAACTCGGCTACAACACTTCTTCAGTTTCATCTTCTTCTTGCATCAGAGTATGTTTCAAGTCCGTCCGATCATTGGCTTGTAACAGCCCCCACTCCATGTTTCTCGTCCCTCCAGCGTCACCCTCCTAGCGGGCAACCCGGGAGCACGACGTCGCCACCTTGGGTTCCCTCCCATACCACCACTTCCCTCGTCACCGCCAAGGAGAGCCATTGGGCAAAGCCCTTGTGGTGTTGGTGGAGGCGGGAATCTCCTCTCCACGTGTGAGGGTTAGGGTGCGGAGCCTCCTCTTTCATGGTTGGGCATCGCAGTGTCCTCCTCCCTCGGCCCCTCCACGAAGTTCTTTCCGATAGGTCCCCATGGCGTGGTGGCTCTGTGAGTCCCCAGTGTGGGTGTTGGCCTTCGTGCCAGGAATGCCCAGATCTGATCTGAGTTGGTGGCGGTTGGGTCAGGGGTCGCTGACAGCCCCACGGGACAATGGTGGTGGTGTACCTCCCGATTGTGCAGTGGCCAAGGTGTGGAGGCGCTTGGTGATTTGACGGTTTGGCCCTAGCAATCTTCGGCCGCTATGCCATCTACTGTTGTACTTTGACCTCTTCGATCTGGTCGCTGGCGAGTTTTGGCTTCACCGTGAGAGGTCTATACGGATTGGCGTACATTGCCCGTGAATATCTAGATCAGAAAGGCTACGGTGTCGCATGCTCATATTATCATCCAGCATGGCTTCAAGAGGTGTGGGTGAAGCTTCTCTTTCTTATCCGAGTAAAGGGACATGTTTAAGTGAATATTCTCATGGCATCGCTAGAGGTGGACAAAGTCATGGCAGATGTGATTGGAGGTTTTCAAGCGTTGGCGGAAAGATGTATTGGATGCTGATACTTGTGATATGCGTTAGGGTTTTCCCTCAATAGGAGGGGGTGATGCAATACAATATAGATAAGTATTTCCCTCAGTGAGAACCAAGGCTATCGAACCAATGGGAGGACCACGCAATTTCTCGTCTTTAGCGTCTACACACAAATGAGCAAAGACTTGCACTCAACACGGACAAGAGGGTTGTCAATCCCTTGAACTCGTTACTTGCAAGCAATACGTAGTGTAGTTGGATAATTTGATAAATATAAAAGGAAAATAAATAGAAAGTAAATAAGAACATCAAGGTATTTTGTATTTTTATATTTATGTTTGTGAATAGACCTGGGACCATAGTTTTCGCTAGAGGCTTCTCTCTCGTACAAAGAATACAGTGGGTAAACAAATTATTGTTGGACAATTGATAGAAAACCGCATAGTTATTCAATATGTACATATAGGCATCACGTCCATAAACAAGTAGATCGACTCGTGCCTGCATCTACTACTATTACTCCATCCATCGACCGCTATCCTGCATGCATCTAGAGTATTAAATGAAACAAAGTAGTGCTCATGGGCTGAGACAGGGAGGGGCGAGTAGGGGCTAGACCCCTGCCAATTGCTCGCCCCCTCAACGATTTGTAGCAGGTATTTTATATGTGCTAATTGGTTGGAGATAATTGCATAATTAGCCCATATATAAATTACTAATTGAACTGGCTACACTAAAAATGAAGTCAAAGCCAATAGACCATGTATGCACGTACATTCTGGCCTGGCTAACTTGATTATCTGAACGTGCATATATGTGTGTTCTTCACTAGGGCGTCTTTTTACATTGTCGTCGCCGCCGGATCACCGCTCGTGCGTGTGTGTTTACCATTGCTACTGCCCACTCATAGTCGCTCAATACGATGACACAATCAATTGATTTTCTGTCAAACGCACGCTATATGTCATAACACGGCTAAACTCCAAAAGATCTAATACATGAAGAAGGTACCACTGCATGCTAGTCCTTAGGATTTTTGTTATGAATAAAACAATCTTAGTTTGATCAACTGGTATTATGTATAAAACAATGCATTATATATTAATGAAGTTTCAATATGTGGGGATATAACCTCACGGTCTGACCCGGCCAGGAGGAATGACCCGACCCTCGTTTTTGGCGGCTCATGTATCATCTCATTTACCGGGTTAAGCTCGATGACAAGGCCCAACATCAAGCCGACGTAAGGCGGCTCATGGAGAGTCCTAGAGGGCGGCTCACAGAGAAGGCCCAAAAAAGATTGATTTCCCTCCACAAGGAAAGTGAGACCCGGATTAGGATTCAAGAGAAGCTAGTCCAAGTCCTAGTAGTACTCTATGTAAGCCTACCCTTCAACAAAGGAGGGGCAGGGCATCCCAAAAGGGACAAGTTAAGTCTAGACAAGACAAGTCATTAGAGACAGACAGATTAAACACCCTCGAGATTAGAGGTAGCAAGTTTGCACCCTTGTAATTGAGGTCTTCATCAATGAAACACAAACAGGACGAAGGTTTTTACCTCCAACGAAGGGGCTGAACCTGGGTAAACTCGCGCCTCTGGATTTCCACCACCCCGCTCAAGCCGCCACATAATTCCAATGGCCTCACACCTAAGTTCTCTCACGAGGACATCTGCCATGACAATACCACGATAGTTGACGGTTACAGTGAGGCCGATCGCACGATGATAATGTGTTTTGAAGAAGATCGAGAACCTCATCATGAATCGGATAAAGAAGAGTCAGCATAGAACAATCGCGCAGGATACAAGATTGAGATCAATAAAAGAATAGGGTTACGTCTGTGCGCTGCCGCGCATGACCAAGTGACCCATAGAAAGCCAGATCAGTTTCTACTGCATCGTATCCGAGGGCGAGTGGAGTTCAGGAGAATTTTAGCGATACGTCCGACCACAGATTTCACTGTATGTTGCTACAGTACCGATGGAGACAAAGCTAACTACTGCTTGATAAATATCTGAGACTGGATAGATGAGTCACTCATGGTCAAAATACACAGTACTGCAAACTCACGTGAAGGTTGGATCAAGAAATAAACTGCGACCAAACAGAAGAATTGCTAATATCAAACGACCATCATCCGTCCACGACAACCATCCAGAAACAGATCGGGACCTTGGTAATATCTGGATTCCTGCAAGTGCTACTATCCAAGCCGGCCACCATTCGGAATTGTTAGATAAAAAGAGAAGGAGCAGAGGAAAAAGGTCATGCATCCATCCATCCACGCACCCGAGGCATACACACACCCGTTGCTCCGCCAAGCCTGCCAACTCGGAGGCGTATATGACGGCGGCCTTGCTCTGAGTCCGTCAAGCTTGCCGCTGCTGAGAGCATCTCCAACAGCCGCGCTTCGTACCGTGCTTAAAAAATGTTTTTACAGCACGCGCCGGCTGGTTTAGCGCAGGGATAGGCGCTGGCTCCAACAGCCGCGCTATAATGTAGCACGCGCGCCGCGCTCCAGCAGTGCCTAAAAATGCAGCACACGCAGCAGGCACAAACCACATATACATTTCAAAAAATAGTGAGAAAAACGATCAAACAAACAAAATAAATCAACAATAAATAGTTATTACAACTCAAACAAATAGTTTCTCGTTCAGTACAACAAATAATGCAATAAACATAATCAATAGTTCATGAACAATACAATACAAATAATGCAATCAAATCATGCTCTTTGTCGTCCATGCCATGCCCACCACTCTTCAATCAGATCCTTCTGAAGATCATTGTATGTTGCGGGACGCCGAATGGCATGATACGAGGCAACAAAATGGGCAACCCTTTCAGCCCTCCGTCGCACTCGCACAGGATGTCCCAAGAGCTCATACTGTGAGTAGTCTACATCTTGGCCACGCTCATTCTCGATGATCATGGTGTGCATGATCACACGAGCGTGCATGATGTACCAAAGCATTTTTTGATCCCAAAATCTAGCCGGTCCTCTCACAATAGCAAATTGGGCTTGTAAAATCCCAAATGCTCTCTCCACATCTTTTCTAGCAGCCGCCTGAGCATTGTGAAAATCAAGATTTTTCTTACCTTCTGGCTTTTTCAACGGCTTCACGAAGGTTTGCCACTTTGGATAGATGCCATCCGCTAGATAATAGCCATAGTTGTACGTATGGCCATTTGGTACAAACTGCACCGGTGGCAACTCACCATTCGCAATCTTATTCATCAGTGGTGACCGGTTGACAACATTGATGTCATTCAAAGATCCAGGCATTCCAAAGAATGCATGCCAAATCCAAGTCTCATGATCGGCCACCGCTTCAAGGATTATAGTGGAACCCTTTTTTTGGCCGTGGAATTGCCCATGCCATGCCTTTGGACAATTTTTCCAACTCCAATGCATGCAATCTATTGAGCCAAGCATGCCAGAAAAGCCGCGAGATTTGTTCATCGCCAATAGCCTTGCGGCGTCTTCAGCAGTGGGAGATCTCAAATACTCCTCGCCAAACACTTGCACAATTCCCACTGCAAAGCGCTTGACACACATGATGGCTTGGCTCTCACCCATAGCCAAGTGATCATCAATTAAATCATCCGGGATACCGTATGCCAACATACGCAAAGCGGCTGTCACCTTCAGAAAGGTGCTATGCCCGAGCTCTCCGGCGGCATTCCTCCTTTGCTGGAAAAACAGGTCATGGCTCGCAAGTTTCTCTGCAATGCGCTTGAACAAGTCTGTGCTCATCCTAAACCGGCGACGAAAATACGACTCCGGGTATGTGGGATTCTCCACGAAATAGTTCTTCATCAATCTGTTATGGGCATCAATCCTATCTCTCCAAATTTTTTCCTGACCCACAACCGAACCACCGTGCTTCGGTTTTTTATTGATATGCATAGCTATGATCATTGCAAGATCCTCCTCCTCTTCCATATCAAATTCTTCTTCAAAAGAATCATACGACGAACTCATCTACAATGTTCAATACTATACTATAAAAAACTACAATTCAAAACATGCACCAAATTCATAAATTTGAAGCAATACATACCTTGTAGGCATTTTGTCGAACACCTTGCGGGCGCGGCGCGACAGCGAGCGGTGGGGCGCTGTTCCTCGGACGTCGGAGGCGCGCGAGGGCCGGCCGGACTAGGAGGGGTGGGGCGGAAGCGCGGCGGCGCGGGGAGGCCGGGGAAGCGCCTGAACAAGGGGCGCGGGCGGCGGCCGCAGCGGAGACAGGCCGGGGAAGCGCCGGCGGGCGCGGGCGGCGACTGCGACTCGGGGATAGGCCGGGGCAGCACCGAACGGTGGCGTGAGCGGCGGCGGCGGCGCGGTCGGATGGGGGCGGTCGCGAGAGTGCAGAGCGAGCGCAGAGAGTGCACAGCCAGCGCAGGAGAGGGCAGGAGAGAGCGCAGAAGAAAGAAGGAGCGAGCGCGGGAGCCGGCGCAGCAAATAATGGGCATGGGATTGCGTTTCGGCGAGCGCGCTCAATCGGAAATGGCGTGCGCGCCGTTTTTGCGCGCCCGCTGGAGCTACCGCCGCGTCGTGCGCGCGCTAAATACAACCTTTTTTACGGCGCGACGCTTGTATAGCGCGGCTGTTGGAGATGCTCTGACTCGTGTCGATCGCCCCGAGACGCCACGCCGGATCCGCATGCCTTGCCTTCGCTCTTCCGCTCCACCCTCCTTGCTCCGAGTCTGCCTCACTCGAGCTGCGCCGCGCGTGCCTCAGTTGCCCAAGCTGCCTCGGTGGCCTTGCCTCAAGTCACCTCGTTTCACCATAGATTCACTCCGAGCCGGACCCAGCCCCGCCGCGCGCTGCTCCACATGCCGGCTTGGTCCCGCAGCTCCGTCGTGGCCCACCTTGCCCTTTGCCCCGGCCCCGACGCGCACTGCTCCGCCCGCTGGCTCGCCGCACACCGCCGCTTTGCACCGGCCGCCCCGCCAGCTCGCTACTTAGCTTGTCCCACCAGCGCCACCCTTGACCAGCTCTATCCGTGCCTCCCCGACCGGCTCAGTTGCCGCCCCGCGTTCACCGCACCTCGCCCGTCTCAAACCCGTCCTCGCCCCAAGCCTCCGCCGCGCTGCAGCCGCCGCACCGTCACCAACTCCGTATTGCGACAGACACGCCACGTCATACTCCACCGTTTCGAGTCCAAGCCGGCCTCGACTCGCCACAAGTCAGTTTTCTCCGCCGTCGTCATGGTCCGCTTCACCTAGAGCTGCCATGGCATCGACCTCCACCTCATCCGGCTCCACTCCGTCCTTGCAATCGCCGCGTGATGTGTACTATGCAACTTTAATTTTATAAACTTTTGTTGGACCTTCAAATATAGAGTTTCACACAACTGTAATAATTTGTCCTCAAGTGTATAACCTAAGGTTTATCAATCTGTGGAAGATGTAGCATGAAGATAATATCTCTCAAACAACCCCGCAACTAAATAATGAAAAGTCTCTTGTGTCCCCAACACACCAAATACAAATGTTAATTTGTATAGGTAGACTAGTTCGGCGAAGAGATGGTGATACAAGTGTAGTAATGATAGTAGATATTGATTTTTATAATAGAAGCAATAAAAAATAGCAAGGTAGCAAGTAACAAAAGTGAGCACAAACGGTATTGCAATGCTTGAAAATGAGGCCTAGGGTCCATACTTTCGCTAGTGCAATTTCTCAACAATGCTAATATAATTGGATCACATAACAATCCCTCAACGTGCGAGGAAGAATCACTCCAAAGTTCCTATCTAGCGGATAACATCACAATAAATTCTTTGTAGGATACGAAGCCACCTCAAAGTTATTCTTCCTGATCAATCTATCCAACAGTTCATACTAAAATAACAGAAGCTATCCTTTCTGATCGATCTATCTAAGAGTTCATACTAAAATAACACCAAAACAAATTCAGATTCAGAATACTCAATCCAACACAAAGAACCTCAAAGAGTGCCCCAAGATTTCTAGTGTAAAAATCAAGACGAGAACATGCATCAATCCCTATGCATAGATTACCCCAATGTCACCTCGGGAATCCCTAGTTGAGTGCTAAAACATATATCAAGTGAATCAATATGATACCCCATTATCACCACGAGTATTCATAGCAAGACATAAATCAAGTGCTCTCAAATCCATAAAAGTATTCTATCCGATAAAACGAAATCTCCAAGGGAAATTGAATTCATCACAACAAGATAGAGAGGGAGAAACACCATATGATCCAACTATGTTAACGAAGCCCGTGATGTATCAAGATCGTGTCATATCAAGAACACGAGAGAGAGAGATTAAACACATAGCTACTGGTACAAACCCTCAGCCCCGAGGGTGGACTACTCCCTCCTCACCATGATGGTCATAGGGATGATGAAGATGGCCTCTGATGATGATCTGCTCCTCCGCCAGGATGCCGGAACGGGCTCCCGATTTTTTTTCCATGGCTATGAAGGCTTGCGGTGGTGGAACTTCTCATCTAAGGTTATTTCAAGGGTTTCTATATTTATAAGAATTTTTGGCATAGGTCAAAGGTTAAGATAGGCCACGAGGTGCCCACTACCCACCAGCTAACGGGCAAGGCCTCTGGCGTGCCCTGGTGGGTAGTGGCCACCTCCTTCACCTTCTGGTCCTCCCATTAAGCTTCTAGTGCCTCTGTTGTTCCAAAAAACTCCCATTGCATTTGGAGAACTGTTATTTATGCATAGAAAACAACAACACGATAGTTCTGCTGAAAACATCGTCAGTCCGGGTTAGTTCCATTCAAATCGTACCAAAACCATATAGAATTGTTATAAACATGGCATGAATACTTCATAAATTATAGATATATTGGAGACGTATCACCGCGCCCAGCGCCACAAAAATGTCGTTGTGGTTATGGCTCCCCCATGCAGTAATCACGCCTCACTCAGCCTCCGCTTCACATCCGAGCCTGCTTCGCCACCGCAACCTCCAATCTGAGTTGCCCTCCTCCCTTCACGCCCGCGCAAGACGCCGATGACGAGATGATGTATATACTTCTCACACCTTCTTGGTTACCCCAAGTGGAAGGTTGAGATGTAGTCAGCAGCAAGTTTTCCCTCACACAAAGACTGTAAGGTTTATCGAACCAAGAGGACTCCTAGGATCAACAAGTAGGTGTCTCCCACCCTGGCGCTAGCAAAAGACGTGGACCTGCACACACAACAAATAACTTTGCTCCCAACGAGTACGGAGAGGTTGTCAATCTCTCCGGCCTTCTAGTTTGCAAAGGATCAAAACACAAGCGGGAAGGTAATAGTGATTACAATGGAAAATAAATGAAAACAGTAAATGATGGAGGTGTAAACAATGATGGTGATATGGACCGGAGTCACATGATGTTCACTAGTGATGTCTCTCTCCCAAAATACGATAGACAACTATGCTTGGGTAAACAAATCATAATTGGGCAATTGACAGAATTATGAACGCACCGCAATGCTAATTATGCTACTTGATAGTTAGAGGTTCAATAGTAATGGGTAGTACGCCAGGACAAGTAGACGTTTATTCATCAGCATCTACTTACTAATCATCCACCTTGAGATATCTATCCAGAACATCTCGCTGGTATTAAGTTGCGAGCCCCACCCAAAGTGTAAACTCAAAGCAACGGACAACTGCATTAACGAACTATGCGTAAGGTAAACAATCCTTGCAACCGTGGTCACAAGCACCGTTGTTTTCTCCCTGGTGGCAACAACACACCCCCTAGTCTCATGTTTCTGTCACTCCAGATAGACATCGAGGGGCATGAACCCACAATCATGCATAACGCTCCCTCTTGGAGTTACAATCTACGGCCAAAGCAATAAATAGCAACGGAGAACATGCATGAATCACTAAGGAACATAATATAAAAGGATAATCAAATATATAACTCATAACAATCTGAACATAATCTCATAATCCATCGGATCCCAACAAACCGAGCATAGCAATAGCAAGATAATTACATAGATGCCTTCATCATGTAGGGCAGCTCACAAGGACTAACCATTGAAGCACAAGATTGGAAAGAAGACATCACATAGCTACTGGTCATGGACCCATGGTCCAAGGAGGACTACTCGCGGTACATTCGGGAAGCGTCCATGGCGGTGGAGAAGCTCCCGGAGGTCAATCCTCCCTCCGGCATGGTACCGGGAAGAGGTCTCCTGACGCTCCCGATCTCGAAAGCGTTGCAGCGGCGGAACGATGGAGAAATTCACGATTCTGGAAGTTGTGGAAGGGTTTCCTCTCGGGACTCTAAATATAGGCCAAAGGAGGGCACCAGAGGAGGTGGGGCACACCCAGGCAGCCTCTTGGCGCGGCCTAGGGCCTGGCCACGCCACCAGGTCTCCTGGGAAGCCCCTGGCCCCCCTCTGACCCATCTTCGATGATCCGGAAGCTTCTGTTTCATTGATTTTTTATATATTTTTCCCGGAATTTTTCGGGCTTAAGAAAATTGGGTAAAAGCCCCTGCAAAATAGACATCAGCAGACAGAAACTGGCATTGGGTGCACTATGTTAGTAGGTTAGTCCAAATATGTGTAAAATGATATAAAACTGTAGCAAAACATATAACAATGTCACCCAAAAGATCATGGAACAAGCAGAAATTATAGATACGTTTGGGACGTATCAACATCCCCAAGCTTAATTTTTGCTCGTCCTCGAGTAGATAAATGATAACACAATAATTTTTGTGGTGACATGCTAACACACATATAAGAACTCCAAAGTAAAGCAAGTAAGATATGCAATTCAAGTCAATACAATAACAAGCAAGAGTCTATATTTAGTATTGAATTTAGCAAAGTAAGAACATAAAGGTGCAAGAGCTCTCGCTGTCCGTGACTCGAATGTCTCCAAATGGTGTGTGCGTGCAAGAAGTGGGAGATGGGTTGAGATCATAAAATATTTTTTAATTGAGAACTCAATCTACTAAAATTTCAGACTTGGTCTCCTTCGAAATCTTATTTTGACTCATCCCCAGACCACTAATCAGGCACAAGTCAAAATGATCCTCTCCCTTTCGACTGTGAGCACTCATGTAATGGATGAGCGTAAGAAAGATATGTTGGCACTTAGGATGGCAAATAGAATAATGACGGGGAAGGAAGACAAAAAGGTGTGTTAGGCTCACATCAATGAGAACAACCATAGGCGAGAGAAAGCCAAATGATAGATATGATGTGAGGAGTAGGGATTGCCATGTAACACATGCACATATGAGCTAAGGTAAGCTCTCCAATGGAACTAGTGGGGGTGCATCCAACTTGTTTGCTCATGAAGACCTAGAGCTCATTTGAGGATGCTCATCATTGGAATATGCAAACTAAGTTCTATAGTGTAAGGGTCCCCACATAGTTATGCATGAATGATAATCTCTATGTAGTACCAATATAGTAATGGAGTACGAGTGTGGATCTTCAAAAGGAATAGTAGTGTTGCCCCCTTCTCTCTTTTTATTTCTTTTATTTCTTTTTCTTTTCTTTTTCTCTTTTTTATTTTATTTTTGTGGCCTCTTTGGCTCTTTCTTTTATTTCTCATTTGTCCTCTTTGGGATCTTTTCCTCACTTGAGGGCAACACTCTATGTTTTACATGAATAAAAAGAAGATCATCACACTTTATAGGAAGTACTCAACATAAAGATAAGTGAAAACTATCATGATGTATGCAAATGTATGCCTCTGCCAGTGTAGCAGGATATGCAATGATACTAGCGTGTCATGTAGCAATAATTGGGGTAAGGCCCAACTATCATGCGGCTCTACGATCAAGCAAAAGCATGTATGACATGAAGATCAAGTCATGAGATGGTGGATGTTGCATGGCAATGTATCTCGGAAACGCTATGGAAATGCCTTAATAGGTAGGTGTGGTGGCTGTTTTGAGGAAAGATATAATGAGGCTTATGTATGACACAACGTATCATGTCATGGGTTTGGATGCACCAGCGAAGTTTGCACCAACTCTCAATGTGAGAGATGGCAATTCATGATACCGAAGAGGCTAGCAAAATATGGATGGTGGAAGTGCCAACAATCGAATACTCACATTAGTCCGAAGAACTCATACACTTATTATCGGCAACTCTCTATCTAGTTAGGAAATTCACAAAGAGACAAGTACCCCGAGGAGGAGTGTTTGGGGGTTTGGTTATCCTTGCACATCCTCGACTCGTGGTAACGTGAGGGTACTCTATATATTCCAACCCTTCCACAGGTTAGCAATCAATTTAGTAGCTAGAGTTCTCAACTAATTTTTAGTTTTTAAAAAACACATGGATTTCCCAAAATACGACACCTGTCACTAATAAGCTCAAGCTCTTGGCACCAATAGTCCAAACATTATTCAAATCAATACCTCAAAACTATTGCAAGTTACTACTATACTTAAATAGCAACCTCAATTACCTACTCATGCAAGACACACAACTCAGTGCAACGAGCCAACTCTCTAAACAAGATAAGCTTGATAACTCAAGAGAGTTCCAAAAGCAACCTAAATAAAAGCTCTTAAAAAGATAAGCATGAAAACTAAGAGCTAAGCATGAGAGTAGCTATGGAAAGATATAGAACACACATAAAAGATAAGCATGAAAACCTATGTTGTGTTCTAGAGTGGAATGGAGCATGTCTCTCTCCCAAACAAGGTAGGCTAGGTTCCGACTTGTTATGAACAACAATCAAAACTAAAACAAACTAAAAAGTAAAGAGCGGGACGCTCCAAGCATAGTACATAACATATGAAGTGGTAAAAATATAGCATGGAGATGGACGAACTGATGATTGTTGATAGAGAAGGGGATGCATGGGGCATCCCCAAGCTTGAGCGCTTGACACTCCTGTAACTTCTTTCATCATCTCCCATCGCATACTTGAAAACTCCCTTCATACGAAACTCATCATAAGCTGATTAGAGTGGTTAGTACCCTTACTAAAATAATTCATTACCTGCTCAAAGTAAAGATTTTCATGAAAATCTACTGCTTCTCATGATTGCCAAAAGTTTTTTGCAAATAAAAAGTAAGCTTAGGATTTGCAAAACGATGAAAACGCAAAACATGGTAGAATCTGTGAAAAACAGAACATCGGGTAGTAAATAATTTATTCAGGGCACTTCTGCAACTCAAATAAAAAAACTCAGAATAGATGACGGAAAGGAAATTATATAGAGTATGCTGTCAAACAAAATAAAATCAAAAAGATGATCTGGTGATTTTTGGTGAATTTTTCTGTCAAGCAGACATAATCTGTTTATGGACAACATGTCACAACTTTTGAACTTTCTTGCAATCGGAGGTTATAACTTGGCACAATGCTTAAAAATAAAGATACAATGATGTTGCTACAGTAGTAACAAGCATCAAGAGCACTAAAACAGAATGTAAAAACAAATTGGGTTGCCTCCCAACAAGCGCTTTCTTTTATGCCTTTGAGCTAGGCATAATTTAAGAAGATCAAGCATTATCAACTCCAAAATAATAACTTGCCCGAGTAACGGACACATAAGGTAACTTAATCTTCTTTCGAGGGAAGTGTTCCATTCCCTTTTTAAAAGGAAATTGGAATTTAATGATTCCCTCTTTCATGTCAATGATAGCACCAACGGTGCGGAGAAAAGGACGTCCCAAAATAATTGGACATGAAGGATCACATTCAATGTCCATAATAAGAAAATGAACGGGCACGTAATTATCATTGACAATAATAAGCACATCATCAATTCTCCCTAAAGGTTTCTTTATGGAAGAATCAAAAATACGAACACCAAAAGAACATGGATCATAAGGTTACCAATCAAGCATATCATACATTCAGTTTAATCTTGACCATAGGATCCCAACCATCTTCTAGTTTTCTAGGAATAGAAGTCTCTAGCTTGAGCTTCTCCTCCCTAGCTTTGATAAGAGCATTCGTAATATGCTCGGTGAAGGCAATATTGAGTGTACTGGTGTGGGGGTCTTTATCCATTCTTTGCAAAAAGGTGATGACTTCGGAAAGACTACAATTGTCAAAATCAAGGTTACTACCATTAATTAAAGTGGTAGTAATGTCATCTAAGATCATTCTTTTGGTAGTCTCTAAATTCAAAAGACTTTCTTATCCTATAGTTGAGGTGTTAGCATCACCATTAATAGGTCCATTGGGACTAGGAGTGCGATGGGTGCTAAAAGTTTTGAGGTCCTCAACAACTTTTATAGTAGCAATGGTAGTGTGTGTAGGAAGGCTCTTAATTCTCTCTTCCTCTTCTTTTTCTCTAGCCCATCTCTCTTTAAGTTTGGCTATCATTCTTATGTTCTCATTAATTTGGACATGGATAACATTCATGGGTGTGGTGTTCTTGTCCTCAAGGGGGAAGTTCTAATTTTAAGCATCTCTACATCACGAGCTATGGATTCCACCTTCAAAGAGAGACTATCTAATTTTTCTAGTTTCTCTTCTACACTCTTGTTGAAGGCTTTTTGAGAAGTGATAAAATCCTTAATCATGCTCTCTAATTCAGAAGTGGAGTTTTTGGTGCTAGGATAATTGTTGTTGTTCCCACAGTTGTTGGATGGAAACGGTATAGGATTGCTACCAAAATACTCTTATAAGCATTGTTATTAAAGTTGTTTCTGGAGATAAAATTAACATCAACTTTCTCTATTTCTTGAGCAACCCAAAGAATTTAAAGGAACATCATGAGGATCAATAGGAGCTTGCTTAGTAAGTAGAGTCATGATCATGTCAACCTTATCATTAAGGGAGGAGATCTCCTCAACAGAGTTTACCTTCCTACCTGTTGGAGCTCTCTCGGTGTGCCATTGAGAATAATTTGTCATCATATCATCCAATAGCTTTGTGGAAGCACCAAGTGTAGTTGACATAAAGGTTCCTTCCGCGGCCGAGTCTAACAGATTCCGTGAGGTAAATTTCAATCCTGCATAGAAAGTTTGGATAACCATCCAAGTAGTCAAACCATGTGTAGGGCAATTCTTAACAAGAGATTTCATACGTTCCCAAGCTTGAGAAACGTGTTCATTATCCAATTGTCTAAAATTTATAATGTTACTCCTCAACTCTATAATCCTAGCAGGCATGTAATACTTCCAATAAAAGCATCTTTGCACTTATCCTAAGAATCTATGCTATTCCTAGGCAAAGATTGATGCCACACTTTAGCTCCTCCTCTCAAGGAGAAAGGAAAAAAGCTTAAGTTTAATAATATCACCATCTACTTCTTTATATTTTTGCATATCACATAGCTCAACAAAATTGTTCATGTGCAAGGGAACATCATCTCCAGCACCGGAGAATTGATCTTTCATAACTAGGTTCAGTAAAGCAGGTTTAATCTCATAGAAAGTGGCTCTAGTGGCGGGAGCAGCAACAGGAGTGCAGATATAGTCATTGTTGTTGTGACTAGTGAAGTCACACAACTTGGTGTTCTTAGTGGCACCCATAGCAGCGGCAACAAGCAAGAACCAATCAACTAATTGTTTTGTGGTTTTTGGTATAAGACTCTAAAGCAAAAACTAAAAAGCAAACTAACAAGACTAAAAAGCAAAGCTAAAGGATAGCGCGCAACTCCCCTATCTTCAAGACTAGAGTCCCCGGCAACGGCGCCAGAAAACTTTGCTTGATGATGAGATGATGTATATACTTCTCGCACCTCATTTGTTACCCCAAGTGGAAGGTTGAGATGTAGTCAGCAGCAAGTTTTCCCTCACACAAAGACTGTAAGGTTTATCGAACCAAGAGGACTCCTAGGATCAACTAGTAGGTGTCTCCCACCCTGGCGATAGCAGAAGACGTGGACCTGCACACACAACAAATAACTTTGCTCCCAACGAGTACAGAGAGGTTGTCAATCTCTCCGGCCTTGTAGTTTGCAAAGGATCAAAACACAAGCGGGAAGGTAATAGTGATTGCAACGGGAAAGTAAATGAAAACGGTAAATGATGGAGGTGTAAACAATGATGGTGATATGGACCGGAGTCACATGATGTTCACTAGTGATGTCTCTCTCCCAAAACACGATAAACAACTATGCTTGGGTAAACGAATCACAGTTGGGAAATTGACAGAATTATGAATGCACTGAAATGCTAATTATGCTACTTGATAGTTAGAGGTTCAATAGTAATTGTCAGTATGCCAAGACAAGTAGACCGTTTATTCATCAACATCTACCTTGAGATATCTATCCAGAACAATTCGCCGGTATTAAGTTGCGAGCCCCACCCAAAGTGTAAACTCAAAGCAACGGACAACTGCATTAATGAACTATGCGTAAGGTAAACAATCCTTGCAACCATGGTCACAAGCACCGTTGTTTTATCCATGGTGGCAATAGCACATCCCCTAGTCTCATGTTTCTGTCACTCAAGCTAGACATCGAGGGGCATGAACCCACAATCATGCATAACGCTCCCTCTTGGAGTTACAATCTAGTACTCGGCCAAAGCAATAAATAGCAACGGAGAACATGCATGAATCACTAAGGAACATAATATAAAAGGATAATCAAATATATAACTCATAACAATCTGAGCATAATCTCATAATCCATCGGATCCCAACAAACCGAGCATAGCAATAGCAAGAGAATTACATAGATGCCTTGATCATGTAGGGCAGCTCATAAGGACTAACCATTGAAGCATAAGATTGGAGAGAAGAAATCACATAGCTACTGGTCATGGACCCATGGTCCAAGGAGGACTACTTATGGCACGTCCGGGAAGCGTCCATGACTGTGGAGAAGCTGTTGGGGAACATAGCTTGGGAAACAAAAAAATTCCTACGCACACGCAATACCTATCCATGGTGATGATCATCTACGAGAGGGGAGAGTGAATCTACATACCCTTGTAGATTGCTAAGCGGAAGCTTATATAATGTGGTTGATGTAGTGGAACATCTTCACGATTCAAATTGCAGCCCGTCCCGCGATCTCATCACGATCCGTCCCACAATCCCATTATGATTCATCCCGACACCTTCGCATTCAACACACGTACAGCTCGATGACGACCCCCGCCTTCTCGATCCAGAAAGAGAGACTGGGAAGTAGATGAGTTCTCCAGCAGCGTGACGGCGCGCCGGTGATGGTGGTGATCTATTTCTGCAGGGCTTTGCCTAAGCACCGCAAAACTCCGATCTAGACAAAGCACTACAAACTAGAGGAGAGGGTAGCACTTGGCTGAAGTTGTATGTCTCAAAAACCCTCAATACCTCTAGTATATATAGGAGGGAGGGAGGGAAGGAGGCAGCCTCAAACCCTCAAGGTTTGGCCGAAATTGGAGGTGGAGGAGTCCTACTCCAATCCTACTAGGAGTAGGATTCCTCCTTTCCACTTGGTAACCATTTCCACCTTTTCCACCTTTGGGTTTTTGCCTCTCAAACCTCTTGGGCCTTAGTGAGAGCTTATGTCAGCTCAATAGGGGCTGGTTTTATCCCCCCACAGCCCATAAGGCCCCTCAGGGCGTGACACCCCTCCTGATGGTCCCCGGTACCCTCCCGACACTCCCGGTACACTACCGATGAGCCCAAAACTTTTCCGGTGACCAAAACAGGACTTCCTATATATCAATATTTACCCCGTGACCATTCCGGAGCTCTTCTTGACATCCGGGATCTCATCCAGGACTCTGAACAACTTTCAGTTACCAACACCTATAACTCAACTATACCGAAACGTCACCGAACCTTAAGTGTGTAGACCCTGTGGGTTCGAGAACTATGCAGACATGACGTGAGACATTCTCCGGTCAATAACCAATAGCGGGAACTAGATGTCCATATTGTCTCCTATATATTCTACCAAGATCTCTATCAGTTGAACCTCTATGTCAAGGATTCAGTTAATCCCGTCTGCCGTTTCCTTTGTCCTTCGGTATGTTACTTGCCCGAGATTCAATCTGTTGGAATTATGCCCTAGAGGCAATAATAAACATAGTTATTATTATAATTCCTGTATCAAGATAATCCTTTATTATCCATGCTATAATTGTATTGGATGAAGACTTATATGTGTGGATACATAGACAAAACACTGTCCCTAGCAAGCCTCTAGTTGGCTAGCCAGTTGATCAAAGATAGTCAGTGTCTTCTGATTATGAACAAGGTGTTGTTGCTTGATAACTGGATCACGTCATTAGGAGAATCACGTGATGGACTAGACCCAAACTAATAGACGTAGCATGTTGATCGTGTCATTTTATTGCTACTGTTTTCTACGTGTCAAGTATTTGTTCCTATGACCATGAGATCATATAATTCACTAACACCGGAGGAATACTTTGTGTGTATCAAACGTCGCAACGTAACTGGGTGACTATAAAGATGCTCTACAGGTATCTCCGAAGGTGTTCGTTGAGTTAGTATGGATCGAGACTGGGATTTGTCACTCCGTGTGACGGAGAGGTATCTCGGGGCCCACTCGGTAATACAACATCACACACAAGCCTTGCAAGCAATGTGACTTAGTGTAAGTTGCGGGATCTTGTATTACGGTACGCGTAAAGAGACTTGCCGGTAAACGAGATTGAAATAGGTATACGGATACTGACGATCGAATCTCGGGCAAGTAACATACCGAAGGACAAAGGGAATGACATACGGGATTATATGAATCCTTGGCACTAAGGTTCAAACGATAAGATCTTCGTAGAATATGTAGGATCCAATATGGGCATCCAGGTCCCGCTATTGGATATTGACCGAGGAGTCTCTCGGGTCATGTCTACATAGTTCTGGAACCCGCAGGGTCTGCACACTTAAGGTTCGACGTTGTTTTATGCGTATTTGAGTTATATGGTTGGTTACGGAATGTTGTTCGGAGTCCCGGATGAGATCACGGACGTCACGAGGGTTTCCAGAATGGTCCGGAAACGAAGATTGATATATAGGATGACCTCATTTGATTACCGGAAGGTTTTCGGAGTTACCGGGAATGACGAATGGGTTCCGGGACTTCACCGCGCGGCGGGGGGGGGGGGGGGGGGCAACCCACCCCGGGGAAGCCCATAGGCCTTGGGGGTGGCGCACCAACCCTTAGTGGGCTGGTGGGACAGCCCAAGAAGGCCCTATGCGCCATAGGAAGAAAATCAAAGAGAAAAAAAGAGGAGATGGGAAAAGGGGGAAGGATTCCTCCTTCCAAACCTAGTTGGACTCGGTTTGGAAGGGGAGAACTCCCCCCCTTGGCTTGGCCGAAGTCCTTAGGGGTCCTTGGACCCCAAGGCAAGGCTCCCCCTCTTCCTCCTATATATACGGAGGTTTTAGGGCTGATTTGAGACAACTTTGCCACGACATCCCGACCACATATCTCCACGGTTTTACCTCTAGATCGCGTTTCTGCGGAGCTCGGGCGGAGCCCTGCTGAGACGAGATCATCACCAACTTCCGGAGCGCCGTCACGCTGCCGGAGAACTCTTCTACCTCTCCGTCTCTCTTGCTGGATCAAGAAGGCCGAGATCATCGTCGAGCTGTACGTGTGCTGAACGCGGAGGTGCCGTCCGTTCGGCACTAGATCGTGGGACTGATCGCGGGACGGTTCGCGGGGCGGATCGAGGGACGTGAGGACGTTCCACTACATCAACCGCGTTCACTAACGCTTCTTCTGTACAGTCTACAAGGGTACGTAGATCACACATCCCCTCTCGTAGATGGACATCACCATGATAGGTCTTCGTGCGCGTAGGAAATTTTTTGTTTCCCATGCGACGTTCACCAACAGTGGCATCATGAGCTAGGTTCATGCGTAGATGTCTTCTCGAGTAGAACACAAAAGTTTTTGTGGGCGGTGATGTGCGTTTTGCTGCCCTCCTTAGTCTTTTCTTGATTCCGCGGTATTGTTGGATCGAAGCGGCTCGGACCGACATTACTCGTACGCTTACGAGAGGTTGGTTTCATCGCTACGAGTAACTCCGTTGCTCAAAGATGACTGGCGGGTGTCAGTTTCTCCAACTTTAATTGAATCGGATTTGACCGAGGAGGTCCTTGGATGAGGTTAAATAGCAACTCATATATCTCCGTTGTGGTGTTTGCGTAAGTAAGATGCGATCCTACTAGATACCCATGGTCACCACGTAAAACATGCAACAACAAAATTAGAGGACGTCTAACTTGTTTTTGCAGGGTATGCTTGTGATGTGATATGGCCAACGATGTGATGTGATATATTGGATATATGAGATGATCATGTTGTAATAGATAGTATCGACTTGCACGTCGATGGTACGGCAACCGACAAGAGCCATAGGGTTGTCTTTATAACTAACGTTTGTGCTTGCAGATGCGTTTACTATTTTGCTAGGATGTAGCTTTAGTAGTAATAGCATGAGTAGCACGACAACCCCGATGGCGACACGTTGATGGAGATCATGGTGTGGCGCCGGTGACAAGAAGATCGTGCCGGTGCTTTGTTGATGGAGATCAAGGAACACATGATGATGGCCATATCATGTCACTTATGAATTGCATGTGATGTTAATCCTTTTATGCACCTTATTTTGCTTAGAACGCCGGTAGCATTATGAGGTGATCTCTCACCAAAATTTCAAGACGAAATTGTGTTCTCCCCGACTGTGCACCGTTGCTACAGTTCGTCGTTTCGAAACAACACGTGATGATCGGGTGTGACAGACTCAACGTTCACATACAACGGGTGCAAAACAGTTGCGCACGCGGAACACTCGGGTTAAGCTTGACGAGCCTAGCATGTGCAGACATGGCCTCGGAACACATGAGACCGAAAGGTCGATCATGAATCATATAGATGATATGATTAGCATGGGGATGCTTACCACTGAAACTATGCTCAACTCACGTTATGATCGGACTTGAGCTAGTGTAAGTGGATCATGAACCACTCAAATGACTAGAGAGATGTAATTTTTGAGTGGGAGTTTAGCGAATAATTTGATTAAGTTAAACTCTAATTATCTTGAACATAGTCTAAGTCCACTTTGAATATATTTGTGTTGTAGATCATGGCTCACGCGACAGTCACCCTGAATTTTAATACGTTCCTAGAGAAAGCTAAATTGAAAGATGATGGAAGCAACTTTGTAGACTGGGCTCGTAATCTTAAGCTAATCTTACAAGCTGGGAAGAAGGATTATGTCCTTAATGCTGCGCTAGGAGATGAACCACCCGCTACGGCTGATCAGTATATTAAGAACGCTTGGTTAGCACGTAAGGAGGACTACTCAGTAGTTCAATGTGCAGTCTTGTATGGCTTAGAACCGGGACTTCAACGTCGCTTTGAGCGTCATGGAACATTTGAGATGTTCCAAGAGTTGAAGTTTATCTTTCAGAAGAACGCCCGGATCGAGAGGTATGAGACCTCCGATAAATTCTATGCTTGCAAGATGGAGGAGAACTCGTCTGTCAGTGAACATGTGCTCAAAATGTCTGGGTACTCAAACCGTCTAGCTGAGCTGGGGATTGAACTCCCACAAGAAGCTATCACTGACAGAATCCTTCAATCACTGCCGCCAAGCTATAAAGGCTTTGTGTTGAATTACAACATGCAAGGGATGAACAAGTCTCCCGGCGAGTTGTTTGAGATGCTGAAAGTCGCAGAGTCTGAACTCCGTAAAGAGCATGAAGTGTTGATGGTGAATAAGACCACTAGTTTCAAGAGAAACGGAGAAGGCAAGAAGGGTAACTCAAAGAAGAGCTGCAAGCCTGTTGCCAATCCAATGAAGAAACCCAAAGCTGGACCTAAGCCTGAAACAGAGTGTTACTATTACAAGGGTATGGGTCATTGGAAGCTCAATTGCCCCAAGTATCTGGCTGATAAGAAGGCGGCCAAAGAAAAATCAGGTATATTTGATATACATGTTATTGATGTGTACTTAACCGGCTCTCGTAGTAGTGCCTGGGTATTCGATACCGGTTCTGTTGCTCATATTTGCAACTCGAAACAGGAACTGCGGAATAGACGAAGGCTGGCGAAAGATGAAGTGACGATGCACGTAGGAAATGGTTCCAAGGTTGATGCAATCGTCGTCGCCACAGTTTCACTTCAGTTACCATCAGGATTAGTTACGAACTTGAATCATTGTTATTTAGTGCCTGCGTTGAGCATGAACATTATATTTGGATCTTGTTTATTGCGAGACGGTTACTCTTTTAAGTCAGAGAATAATGGTTGTTCTATTTCTATGAGTAACATCTTTTATGGTCATGCACCTAATGTGAGAGGATTGTTCATATTGAATCTTGATAGTGATACACACATACATAACATTGAGACCAAAAGAGTTAGAGTTAACAATGATAGCGCCATATTTTTGTGGCACCGCCGCTTAGGTCATATTGGTGTAAAGCGCATGAAGAAACTCCATGCCGATGGACTTTTGGAGTCACTTGACTTTGATTCACTTGACACGTGCGAACCATGCCTCATGGGCAAGATGACTAAAACTCCGTTCTCCGAAACTATGGAGCGTGCAAGTGACTTGTTGGAAATCATACATACCGATGTGTGTGGTCCGATGATCGTAGAGGCACGCAGCGGATATCGTTATTTTCTCACCTTCACTGACGATTTGAGTAGATATGGTTATGTCTACTTAATGAAGCACAAGTCTGAAACATTTGAAAAGTTCAAGCAATTTCAGAGTGAAGTTGAAAATCATCGTAACAAGAAGATCAAGTTCCTACGGTCTGATCGTGGGGGTGAATATCTGAGTTTCGAGTTTGGTGCTCACTTAAGACAATGTGGAATTGTTTCACAGTTGACACCGCCTGGAACACCACAGTGTAATGGTGTGTCCGAACATCGTAATCGTACTTTATTAGAGATGGTGCGATCTATGATGTCTCTTACCGATTTGCCATTATCATTTTGGGGTTATGCATTAGAAACAGCTGCATTCACTTTAAATAGGGCACCATCAAAATCCGTTGAGACGACACCATACGAACTGTGGTATGGCAAAAGGCCAAAGTTGTAATTTCTTAAAGTTTGGGGATGTGATGGTTATGTCAAAAAGCTTCAGCCTGAAAAGCTGGAACCCAAAGCGGAAAAGTGCATCTTCATAGGTTACCCAAAAGAGACAGTTGGGTACACCTTCTATCTCAAATCTGAGGGCAAAGTGTTTGTTGCTAAAAACGGAGCTTTTCTCGAGAAGCAGTTTCTCTCGAGAGAATTGAGTGGGAGGAAGATAGAACTTGATGAGGTTGTCGAACCTCTCATCCCTCTGGATGGTGGCGCAGGGCAAGGGGAAACCTCTGTCGTTGCGACGCCGGTTGAGGAGGAAGTTAATGATGATGATCATGAAACTCCGGTTCAAGTTTCTATCGAACCACGCAGGTCGACGAGACCACGTGCTGGTCCAGAGTGGTACGGTAATCCCGTCTTATCAATCATGTTGTTAGACAACAATGAACCTGCAGATTATGAAGAAGCAATGGTGGGCCCAGATTCCAACAAATGTCTAGAAGCCATGAAGTCCGAGATAGGATCCATGTATGAGAACAAAGTGTGGACTTTGGAAGTACTGCCTGAGGGCCGCAAGGCTATTCAGAACAAATGGATCTTTAAGAGGAAGACGGACGCTGACGGCAATGTGACCGTTTATAAAGCTCGACTTGTGGCAAAGGGTTTTTCACAAGTTCAAGTAGTTGACTATGATGAGACATTCTCACCCGTAGCGATGCTTAAGTCCGTCAGAATCATGTTAGCAATAGCTGCATTTTTCGATTATGAAATCTGGCAGATGGATGTCAAAACGGCGTTCCTTAACGGTTTCCTTAAGGAAGAGTTGTATATGATGCAACCCGAAGGTTTTGTCGATCCTAAGAATGCTAACAAGGTGTGCAAGCTCCAGCGATCCATTTATGGACTGGTGCAAGCGTCTCGGAGTTGGAACAAACGCTTTGATGAGGTGATCAAAGCATTTGGGTTTATACAAGTGGTTGGAGAATCTTGTATTTACAAGAAAGTGAGTGGGAGCTCTGTGGCGTTTCTAATATTATATGTGGATGACATATTGCTGATTGGAAACAACATAGAGTTTTTGGAGAGCATAAAGGATTACTTGAATAAAAGTTTCTCTATGAAGGACCTAGGAGAAGCTGCTTACATTCTAGGCATTAAGATCTACAGGGATAGATCAAAACGCCTGATAGGACTTTCACAAAGCACATACCTTGATAAAGTTTTGAAGAGGTTCAAAATGGAACAGTCCAAGAAAGGGTTCTTGCCAGTTTTACAAGGTACGAGATTGAGTAAGACTCAGTGCCCAGCAACTGATGAGGATATAGAGCATATGCGCTCCGTCCCCTATGCTTCAGCCATAGGTTCTATCATGTATGCAATGCTGTGCACTAGACCGGACGTTAGCCTGGCCATAAGTATGGCAGGTAGGTTCGAGAGTAATCCAGGAGTGGATCACTGGACGGCGGTCAAGAATATCCTCAAGTACCTAAAAAGGACAAAGGAGATGTTTCTCGTGTCTGGAGGTGACGAAGAGCTCGCCGTAAAAGGTTACGTCGATGCAAGCTTTGACACTGATCCGGACGACTCTAAGTCGCAAACCGGATACGTACTTATTCTTAATGGGGGTGCGGTAAGCTGGTGCAGTTCCAAGCAGAGCGTCGTAGCAGATTCTACATGTGAAGCGGAGTACATGGCTGCCTCGGAGGCGGCTAAGGAGGTGTCTGGATGAAGCAGTTCATGACGGATCTTGGAGTGGTGCCAAGCGCAATGAATCCAATAACCTTGTTCTGTGACAACACGGGTGCCATTGCCCTAGCAAAGGAACCACGGTTTCACAAGAAGTCCAGACACATCAAACGACGCTTCAACCTCATCCGCGACTACGTCAAAGGGGAGGACGTAAATATATGCAAAGTGCACACGGATCTGAATGTAGCAGACCCGCTGACTAAACCTCTTCCACGGGCAAAGCATGATCAACACTAGAACTGTATTCTGCCCTAGATTCACTCTAGTGCAAGTGGGAGACTATTGGAATTATGCCCTAGAGGCAATAATAAATATAGTTATTATTATAATTCCTGTATCAAGATAATCGTTTATTATCCATGTTATAATTGTATTGAATGAAGACTTATATTTGTGGATAGATAGACAAAACACTGTCCCTAGCAAGCCTCTAGTTGGCTAGCCAGTTGATCAAAGATAGTCAGTGTCTTCTGATTATGAACAAGGTGTTGTTGCTTGGTAACTGGATCACGTCATTAGGAGAATCACGTGATGGACTAGACCCAAACTAATAGACGTAGCATGTTGATCGTGTCATTTTATTGCTACTGTTTTCTGCGTGTCAAGTATTTATTCCTATGACCATGAGATCATATAACTCACTAACACCGGAGGAATACTTTGTGTGTATCAAACGTCGCAACCTAACTGGGTGACTATAAAGATGCTCTACAGGTATCTCCGAAGGTGTTCGTTGAGTTAGTATGGATCGAGACTGGGATTTGTCACTCCGTGTGACGGAGAGGTATCTCGGGGCCCACTCGGTAATACAACATCACACACAAGCCTTGCAAGCAATGTGACTTCGTGTAAGTTGCGGGATCTTGTATTACGGTACGAGTAAAGAGACTTGCCGGTAAACGAGATTGAAATAGGTATACGGATACTGACGATCGAATCTCAGGCAAGTAACATACCGAAGGACAAAGGGAATGACATACGGGATTATATGAATCCTTGGCACTGAGGTTCAAACGATAAGATCTTCATAGAATATGTAGGATCCAATATGGGCATCCAGGTCCCGCTATTGGATATTGACCGAGGAGTCTCTCGGATCATGTCTACATAGTTCTCGAACCCGCAGGTCTGCACACTTAAGGTTTGACGTTGTTTTATGCGTATTTGAGTTATATGGTTGGTTACCAAATGTTGTTCGGAGTCCCGGATGAGATCACGGACGTCACGAGGGTTTCCGGAATGGTCCGGAAACGAAGATTGATATATAGGATGACCTCATTTGATTACCGGAAGGTTTTCGGAGTTACCGGGAATGTACCGGGAATGACGAATGGGTTCCGGGAGTTCACCGGGGGGGGGGGGGCAACCCACCCCGGGGAAGCCCATAGGCCTTGGGGGTGGCGCACCAGCCCTTAGTGGGCTGTTGGGACAGCCCAAGAAGGCCCTATGCACCATAGGAAGAAAATCAAAGAGAAAAAAAGAGGAGGTGGGAAAAGGGGGAAGGACTCCTCCTTCCAAACCTAGTTGGACTCGGTTTGGAAGGGGAGAACTCCCCCCCTTGGCTCGGCCGAAGTCCTTAGGGGTCCTTGGACCCCAAGGCAAGGCTTCCCCTCTTCCCCCTATATATACGGAGGTTTTAGGGCTGATTTGAGACAACTTTGCCACGGCAGCCCGACCACATATCTCCACGGTTTTACCTCTAGATCGCGTTTCTGCGGAGCTCGGGCGGAGCCCTGCTGAGACGAGATCATCACCAACCTCCGGAGCGCCGTCACGCTGCCGGAGAACTCTTCTACCTCTCTGTCTCTCTTGCTGGATCAAGAAGGCCGAGATCATCGTCGAGCTGTATGTGTGCTGAACGCGGAGGTGCCGTCCGTTCGGCACTAGATCGTGGGACTGATCGCGGGACGGTTCGCGGGGCGGATCGAGGGATGTGAGGACATTCCACTACATCAACCGCGTTCACTAACGCTTCTGCTGTACGGTCTACAAGGGTACGTAGATCACACATCCCCTCTCGTAGATGGACATCACCATGATAGGTCTTCGTGCGCGTAGGAATTTTTTTGTTTCCCATGCGACGTTCCCCAACACGATCGTCGGTATCTCCATACCTAGTTCAATCTCATTACCGACAGGTCTCTTTACTCGTTCCGTAATACAAGATCCCGTAACTAATTCCTGAGTCACATTGCTTGCAAGGCTTGTTTTGACGTTGTATTACCGAGTGGGCCCCGAGATACCTCTCCGTCACACGGAGTGACAAATCCTGGTCTTGATCCATGGCAACCCAACAGACACCTTTGGAGATACCTGTAGATAACCTTTATAGTCACCCAGTAACGTTGCGACGTTTGATACACACAAGGTATTCCTCCGGTGTTCGGGAGTTGCATGATCTCATGGTCATAGGAACAGATACATTGACATGCAGAAAAACAGTAGCAATAAACTGACACGATCATATGCTACGTATATAGGTTGGGTCTTGTCCATCACATCATTCTCCTAATGATGTGATCCCGTTATCAAGTGACAACACCTGCCTATGGCCAGGAAACCTTGACCATCTTTCATCAATGAGCTAGTCAACTAGAGGCTCACTAGGGACAGTGTGTTGTCTATGTATCCACACATGTATTTGAGTTTCCAATCAATACAATTCTATCATGGATACTAAATAATTATCATGAACAAGGAAATATAATAATAACCAACTTATTATTGCCTCTAGGGCATATTTCCAACAGTCGCCCACTTGCACTAGAGTCAATAATCTAGTTCACATCACTATGTGATTGTAATGAATCTAACACCCATACAGTTCTGGGTTCAAGCATGTCTTGCTTGTGAGAGAGGTTTTTAGTCAACGGATCTGAACCTTTCAGATTTGTGTGTGCTTTACAAATCTCTATGTCATCCTATAGATGCTGCTACTACGTGCCATTTGGAACTATTCCAAATGACTGCTCGACTATACGAATCCGGTTTACTACTCAGAGTTATTCGATTAGTGTCAAAGCTTGCATCGACGTAACCCTTTACGACGAACTCTTTAATCACCTCTATAACCGAGAAAAATTCCTTAGTCCACTAGTTACTAAGGATAACTTTGATCGCTGCTCAGTGATTTAATCCTGGATCACTCTTTGTACCCCTTGACAGACTCATGGCAAGGCACACATCAGTTGCGGTACACAACATGGCATACTTTAGAGCCTACGGCTAAGGCATAGGGGACGACCTTCATCCTTTCTCTTTCTTCTATCATGGTCGGGCTTTAAGTCTTACTCAAATTTACACCTTACAACACAGCCAAGAACTCATTCTTTGCTGATCTATTTTTTACCCATTCAAAAACTTGTCAAGGCATGCATTTCATTGAAAGTTCTATTTAGCGTTTTGATGTATCTCTAAAGATCTTGATGCTCAATGTTCAAGTAGCTCTATCCAGGTTTTCCTTTGAAAAACTCCTTTCAAACAACCCTTTATCCTTTCCAGAAATTCTACATTACTTCCGATCAACAATATGTCAACCACATATACTTATCAGAAATTCTATAGTGCTCCCACTCACTTCTTTGGAAATAAAAGTTTCTCATAAACCTTGTATAAACCCAAAAGCTTTGGTCATCTCATCAAAGCATATATTCCAACTCCGAGATGCCTGCACGAGTCCATAGAAGGATCGTTGGAGCTTGCATACTTGTTAGCATCCTTAGGATCGACAGAACCTTCTGGTTGTATTACATACAACCTTTCCTCAAGGAAATCGTCGAGGAAACAATGTTTTGACATCCTATGTGCAATATTTCATAAATAATGCAGCAACTGCTAACATAATTCCAATAGACTTTTAGCATTGCTATGAGTGAGAAAGTCTCATCATAGTCAACTCTTTGAACTTGTTAGAAACATCTTTGCGACAAGTCGAGCTTTTTTTAATGGTGACTTTTCACCATCATCGTGTGTCTTCCTTTTAAAGATCCATATGTACTTAATAGTCTTATGACCATCAAGTAGTTCTTACAAAGTCTACACTTTGTTTTTATACACAGATCCTCTCTCGGATTTCATGGCCTCTAGCCATTTGCCGAAATTCGGGCCCACTATCGCTTCTCCATAGCTCGCAGGTTCATTGTTGTTCAACAACATGACCTCCAAGACAGGGTTACCTTACCACTCTGTAGCAGTACGCGACCTTGTCGATCTACGAGGTTTATAGTAACTTGATCCGAAGCTTAATGATCACTATCATCATTTTTCACTTCAATTGGCATAGGTGCCAGAGGAACAACTTCCTGCGCCCTGCTACACACTGGTTGAAGTGACGGTTCAATAACCTCATCAAGTTCCACCACCCTCCCACTCAATTCTTTCAAGTGAAACTTTTCCTCGAGAAAGGACCCGATTCTAGAAACAAACACTTTGCTTCCGGATCTGAGATGGGAGGTATACCCAACTGTTTTGGGTGTCCTATGAAGATGCATTTATCCGCTTTGGGTTCGAGCTTATCATGCTGAAACTTTTCCACATAAACATCACAACCCCAAACTTTTAAGAAACGACAGCTTAGGTTTCTCCAAACCATAGTTCATATGGTGTCATCTCAACGGAAATACATGGTGCCCTATTTAAAGTGAATGCGGTTGTCTCTAATGCGTAACCCATAAACGATAGTGGTAATTCAATAAGAGACATCATAGTATGCACCATATCAAATAGGGCGCGGCTATGACGTTCGGACACACCATCACACTATGGTGTTCTAGGTGGCATGAGATGCAATTTTTTTCACATTTGTCTTAATTGTGTACCAAACTTGCAACTCAGATATTCATCTCTATGATCATATCGTAGACATGTTAACCTCTTGTCACGACGATCTTCAACTTCACTCTAAAACTACTCGAGCCTTTCAATAATTCAGACGTGTGTTTCATCAAGAAAATACACCAGTATCTATTCAAATCATGTGTGAAGTAAGAACATAGCGATATCCACTGCGTGCCTCAACACTCATTGGACTGCATACATCCAAATGTCTTACTTCCAATAAGTTACTTTCTAGTTCCATCTCACTTGAAAACGAGGCCTTCATTCATCTTGCCCAGGTGGTATGATTTGCATGTCTCAAGTGATTCAAAATCAAGTGAGTCCAAACGATCCATCTGCATGGAGTTTCTTCATGCGTTTATACCAATACGTATGGTTTGCATGTCTCAAACATTTCAAAAATGAGTGAGTACAACGATCCATCAACATGGAGCTTCTTCATGCATTTTATACCAACATGACTCAAGCGGTAGTGCCACAAGTAAGTGGTACTATCATTACTACTTTGTATCTTTTGGCATCAATATTATGAACATGTGTAGCACTACGACCAAGATTCAATAAACCACTAAAGGTATTTATTCAAGCAAATAGAATAACCACTATTTTCTTTAAATGAATAATCGTATTGCAATAAACACGATCTAATCATGTTCATGCTCAACGCAAACACCAAATAACAATTATTTAGGTTTAACACTAATCCCGATGGTAGAGGGATCGTGCGATGTTTGATCACATCAACCTTAGAATTACTTCCAACACACATTGTCACCTCAGCCTTGCCAGTATCCATTTAATTCGTAGCTATAATTTCGAGTTACTAACACTTAGCAACTGAACCGGTATCTAATACCCTGGTGCTACTAGGAGTACTAGTAAGGTACACATCAATATGAGGTATATCCAATATACTTTTGTCGACTTTGTGAGCCTTATCATCTACCAAGTATCTAGGGTAGTTCCGCCTCAATGACCGTTCCGCTTATAACAGAAGCACTTAGTCTCGGGTCTGGGTTCAACCTTGGGTTACTTCACTAGAGCAACAACTGGTTTGCCGTTTCATGAAGTATCCCTTCTTGCCCTTTCCCTTCTTGAAACTAGTGGTTTTACTAACCATCAACAATTGATGCTCCTATTTGATTTCTACTTTCGTGATCTCAAACATCATGAATAGCTTAAGGATCATCATATCTGTCCTTGATATGTTATAGTTCATCACGAAGCTCTAGTTGCTTGGTGGCAGTGACTCTGGAGAACCATCACCATCTCATCTGGAAGATTAACTTCCACTCGGTTCAAGCGATTGTAGCACTCAGACAATCTGAGCACATGCTCAACGATTGAGCTTTTCTCCCTTACTCTGTAGACAAAGAATCTTGTCGGAGGTCTCATACCTCTCAACAAGGGCACGAGCATGAAATCCCAATTTCATATCTTGGAACATCTCATATGTTCCGTGACGTTCAAAACGTCTTTGGCGCCTCAATTCTAAGCCGTTAAGCATTACGCACTGAGCTATCACGTAGTCATAAAAAATGTGTATGTCAGATGTTCGCAACATCTAGAAATGACGGTCGAGGTTCAACACACTGAGCGGTGCATTAAGGACATAAGCCTTCTGCGCAGCAATGAGGACAATCCTGAGTTTACGGACGCAGTCCGCATAATTGCTACTATCATCTTTCAACTAAATTTTCTCTAGGAACATATCAAAAACAGTAGAGCTACAACGCAAGCTACAACAAAATTTGCAAAGACCTTCTGATTATGTTCATGATAATTGAGTTTAGGTAATCATATTACTAATAACTCCCACTCAAAATAGGCATCCCTCTAGTCACTTGAGTGGCGCATGATCCAAATCCACTAACTCAAGTCCGATCATCACGTGAGTTGAGTATAGTTTCAGTGGTGAACATCTCCATGTTGATCATATCAACTATATGATTTCATGCTCGACCTTTCGGTCTCTTGTGTTATGAGGCCATGTCTGTACATGCTAGGCTTGTCAAGTTTAACCCGAGTTTTCCACGCGTGCAACTGTTTTGCACCCGTTGTATGTGAATGTTGAGTCTATCACACCCGATCATCATGTGGTGTCTCGAAACGACGAACTGTCGCAACGGTGCACAGTCGGGGTGAACACAATTTTATCTTGAAATTTTAGTGAGGGATCACCTTATAATGCTACCGTCGTTCTAAGAAAAATAAGGTGCATAAAAGGATTAACATCACATGCAAACAATAAGTGACATGATATGGCCATGATCTTGTGCTTCTTGATCTCCATCACCAAAGCACCGGCATGATCTTCATCGTCACCGGCGCCACACCATGATCTCCATCATCATGATCTCCATCATTGTGCCGCCATCGAGGTTGTCGTGCTATCTGTGCTATTTAGGATAGTAAATCCGAGCCTAAAGCGAGCTCTCTCAGTGTTTTGCGTTTCTGACCATCCTTTTTCATGATCTGAACATTTTCGGCCTTCAGATCTTGTGCTGGCCCAGCTGTCCTATGAGGTGCTATTCGAGAGGCCGAAACGAAAGCCTGTCATAAATTGGGCCATCAGCCAGCCCATTACAACACTCCACTAAAGAGGCACATTGCTACGCTTGGGATCCATCGATGAGGAGTACATACAAGCGACCACGTCCATCCAGCGTCGAGCAAACTGGTTGCTGCTAGAGAAAAAAGGGGATCGATGTGATACAGACAGAGGAGGGGATCGATGCATCCACTCTGGGTGATGCGGTGATCGCAGATCCAGCCGACGTAGGCGATCGATCTACGAAGGACGAAGGGGGAGGATCCAACCGACGCAGGTGCTTCAAGCCGACGCCTCGTCTAAGCGAAACTGCTCCACCGAGATTTCAAGGAGGCAATTATTCTTCAGTTTTTGTCCATAGTTCATGGCGGGGGTGATGTGCATGTCCTTCCCACTACCTTGGGATACAGATCTGTGCATATATATATATATATATATATATATACCCTACCACTCCTCTCTCACCTTTTCCACTCCCGCAGGAGAGCATGAACCATGATGCTCGTCTAGATCTCTCTATATTTCTGTTCAGTTCATGTAATGATTTTTTGCTAAGCAATTACAATATCATAATGCCCTCTCATTCCAAAAATTGAACATACAGATTCCTTGTTGTCCTTCCACGTAATCAGCTACATGATTCTTTTCCCTACTACATGTAGCTTCAAGTGTCAGCTGCAAGTAATCTTCTTTTCATAAATATTTAGATGGAGATTGCTTTCTTTCTTAGGGTTATCCCTTCATTTTTCATAGAGAACAAATCGTTATTTTTATCCGGAGCTACCAAGTTACAAGTATTCAGATATCATTGTGTTTCGTTCACGGAAATGGTAGTGTGAATCTAAATTGATGTTTGTTTCACTAATGCAGGTGCATACATTCCTCAAGCATATTGGCTGGTCAACCAAGCCTTATTGAGAAATTAGTTAGCCTCTCCATGGATCAGGCGGAATATTCGATTCATATATGTTTGTGGTGTGCTTTCATACTTCAACTATGTGATCTAGAAACTATACTCTCACTATTGGCAAATTCAGGCACTCTGGTAAGACACCCTGGTATACTCACTTATTATTATTCTAGCTAAGCTTGTACGTCACAGCAATAGAACACTTGCATGCTTTAAGATGTTAGTATTTTGCAGAGTTCTTGTATTGTGAAGATTAGTTATGATATTCTAGGTTCCACACTATTGTTTGGTAATTTTTTAACGCCTTTAATTTGATGAATGGGACATCTTGTGTTATTATAAAAAAAAACATGAGTTCATTGGTGTATGAGAGCATGCCATTTCATTTTAACAAAATCGGGAGCAGCATGCTCCTTAACTTGAAAAACATAGGTGTACAAGAAAAATAAATCAAAATGTGTTGATGACACGGAAACCCATCATTGTATGTCTCCATCTCCGGCCTATGGATATCCTCCGAGTAAAAGACGTTTTGCATCCCATGGTTATAATTCTGGTTTTAGTACTTATCTTTCTCTCCATTTATACTATTGGTTATTTACTGGGTCATGTGAAATCTACTCATAATTAGACACCAACTACTATTTAGCATAATTCATAGAACCACACCGTATTGTAGCTATGTTATCAATGCCTCGCTGAAGTTTGCCAAAATCATATCCTTACTTTCTGAATTTCGTTCCTTTTTTGGTTCATAACTATGTGAATTGTGTGAAACTGCAATCACATTCATGCATGTCTGCTCTTCTGTATTATGAACACTGCAATGACTCTTCTAAGGTGTTCACATTGCTTGCTATTTTCATTTGTTATTGTGATGATAGTTGTGCTAATAATAAGCAGCTCAACTCTTGCTTAAATCATTGTTAATTACTCTTTCCTTTATAAGAAAGTTTCACCAACTAATCTATATAATATGCACTCATAGGTTATATGTTGGACTGAATGGACCTTTCCTTCTTGTGATACTAGAAAGAGAGTGTAGCCATTTAATTAAAGGAAACATGATTTAACTTCTGAAGCTGAGCACCCAGCAACATAAAACAATGGGACAAATATAAAAGCAACATGTAGTGAACTATTGTCAGAATGGTACAATTAGTACCACTCACTGTAAGTGAGTCTAAAGGGCCAACTTTTCATTAACCAATGGTTGTGATGTGTCTTTAAATGTGAACGTTCAGAATTTGAGTTATTTATTTCACTAATACAAATTCGTTGTGTTTACTAAGGACATGTGTTTAAATTAAAAGAAAATGTCCTTCTTTATGTTGAGTAATTTCGTACAAAGGAACATATTTTATACTTGTATAAGTCTTGTGAATAAGATGACACACCGATAATATGAGCTTTCAGTGTAATTTTTAGATTTCTCAGAAAGCAACACGTAACATGTAACTGATAGCATCACAAGCATTACTTATTTCCTTACCAATAGAGGTACCATGTCAGACACTATCTACAACTGCTAAGATATGATTGCATCCTGATGTTATTCTCACTTCAGTTCTTTGCTTTGAAATCAGAAGTTTGAGAACCTCATAACCCTAAGAGGTGATCTTTATCAAAACAAACAAACTAAAAAGGTTACAAATTGACTAAGTGTTGAATTATACTCCATAGATATATTTTGTTTACTCTTTATGGTCCCCAAAGAGACGATATCGTATTTCGGAACACCATTGCATAAAGGAGTGGGTGGTGGTCAACTCTAGCATGGAAGAACACTGAGTATGGATGGCACAGTGCAGTAGAACATGTTTTTGGAATATCAGTTTAATGCTACTAGATGAAGAAGTGTAAAGCACTCATACAACTATTGATGCATTTTTTGTATCCTTTTCACTGATATTGATTTAGGTTTTGATCTATTTCATAGTGTCTTGTTTTCTATTCTCATAGTGTTAATTATATTTAAATCAGACAGCTTAAATTACATTGTATGTTGCTAGCATTTTAGATTCCTCAGTTATTATTTGTTATTTCCTCAAGGTGGGCCTAAAGTTAACCGGGCAGGCTTCTCACACCTCCATGTTTTTACCAAGAATTCTGTGAGCATTATTCTGTCGTGCGAAAAATCATCTTACATTCATGTTCCGTGCCTATTCTTTTATGAAATTTCCTATCATTCAATTGACAAAATTGATGGGCGCGACAACTCTTTTATGCAATTTCCTATCATTCAATTGACAAAATTGCCGGGCGCGTCAACGCGCGCCATCAATGATCTAGTTACTACTAAAGCTACTACCTAGCAATATAGTAAACGCATTTGCAAGCACAATCGTTAGTTTAAAGACAACCCTATGGCTCCTGCCAGTTGCCGTAGCATCGACATGCAAGTCGATATTTAACTATTACAACATGATCATCTCATACATCCAATATATCAGATCATGTCTTTGGCCATATCACTTCACATGCATACCCTGCAAAAACAAGTTAGACTTCCTCTAATTCGATGTTGCATGTTTTACGTGGCTGCTATGGGTATCTAGTATGATCGCATCTTACTTACGCAAAGCTACAACGGTGATATGTAGTTTGCTATTTAACCTTATCCAAGGACCGCCTCGGTCAAATCCGATTCAATTAAAGTTGAAGAAACAGACACCCGCCAATCATATTTATGCAACAAGTTGCATGCTAGTCGATGAAACCGGTCTCTCGTAACCGTACGAGTAAGGTTGGTCCGGGCTGCTTCAATCCAGCAATACCGCCGAATCGAGAAAAGACTAAGGAGGGTAGTAAATCCAACATAAACGCCCACAAACTCTTTTATGTTCTACTCGAGATATCATCTACGCATGAACCTAGCTCATGATGCCACTGTTGGGGAACGTAGCATGGGAAACAAAATTTTTCCTACGCACACGCAATACCTATCCATGGCGATGATCATCTACGAGAGGGGAGAGTGAATCTACATACCCTTGTAGATTACTAAGCAGAAGCGTATATAACGTAGTTGATGTAGTGGAACATCTTCATGATTCAAATCGCAGCCCGTTCCGCGATCTCATCACAATCCGTCCCACAACCCCATCACGATCCATCCCGATCTAGAGCCGAACGGAAAACACCTCCGCGTTCAGCACACGTACAACTCGATGACGACCCCCGCCTTCTCGATCCAGAAAGAGAGACTCGTAAGTAGATGAGTTCTCGGGCAGCGTGACGGCGCGCCGGTGATGGTGGTGTTCTATTTCTGCAGGGTTTTGCCTAAGCACCACATAAATCCGATCTAGAGGAAGAACTACAAACTAGAGGAGATGGTAGCACGTGGCTGAAATTGCGTGTCTCAAAAACCCTCAATATCTCTAGTATATATAGGAGGGATGGAGGGGAGGAGGCAGTCTCAAACCCTCAAGGTTTGGCCGAAATTGGAGGTGGAGGAGTCCTACTCCAATCCTACTAGGAGTAGCATTCCTCCTTTCCACTTGGAAACCCTTTCCACATTTTCCACCTTTGGGTTTTGCCTCTCAAACCTCATGGCCCTTAGTGGAAGCTTATGTTAGACCACTAGGGGCTGGTTTGTATCCTCCCACAGCCCATAAGGCCCCTCGGTGCGTGACACCCCTCCCGATGGTCCCCGGTACCCTCCCGGCACTCCCGGTACACTACCGATGAAACCAAAACTTTTCCGGTCACCAAAACAGGACTTCTTATATATCAACCTTTACCCCCAAACCATTCTAGAGCTCTTCGGGACGTCAAGGATCTCATCTGGGACTTCGATCGACTTTTGGTTAACAACACCTATAACTCAACTATATTGAAACGTCACCGAACCTTAAGTGTGCAGACACTGTGGGTTCGAGAACTATGCAGACATGACCTGAGACACTCTCCGGTCAATAACCAATAGCGGGACCTGGATTTCCATAATGGCTCCTACATATTCTACGAAGATCTCTATCGGTTCAACCTCTATGTCAAGGATTCAGTTAATCCCGTATGCTGTTCCCTTTGTCCTTCGGTATGTTACTTGCCCGAGATTCGATCGTCGGTATCTCCATACCTAGTTCAATCTCATTACCGGCAATTCTCTGTAACATCCCAAAATTATAAATTTTTGAATGTTAATATAATTATTAGATTGATTGTTTGTTTGTTTACTGAGTGACTGAAACTTGTGTGAAATTTGAAACTTTTCGAAACTTTTGATTGAGAGGGAATAAAATGACTTTCCCCTTCTCCGGTGAATTCAAATTCAAGCTTTTAAAAGCAAAGAGAGAAGATGACATGACTTCTTCAACTATAAATAATTTGAACGGAGATATTTGCATTTGAATTCTCTTGCATTTCTATTCGTTTTCTTCGTGCAAGAAATGCTGGGAAATACATTCTAAAGAGCGGAGGAACATGACCCTCAAATACCCGGGCATTTTGAATGTTATTTGCACCCTCAAACTTAGAGGATCATTTGAAAATTATTTGCAAAAAGAAATAATGCTTTTAGGGATTTTTGGAAAAACATTTTTTTTGAAGTTTTATTTTTGCCGTGGAAAAATGCCCATCATCTATATTTTATTTTTCTGATAATTTTAGTATATGAAAACTCTTTATTCTGAATTGATTTGATTTCCTTTTTAACGTTTTAGTTTCCTAGTTTTGAAAATAGGAAGGAGATCACTTTTATTAGGAAATAGGAGCTAGCCCATTAAGAGCTTTCCAAATTTGGCCCAACACAGGATCATCTTCTTCCTCCTCTCTCCCTCACGTCACACGAAGTTTCCTTCCATGGAGAAGAGAATCCCCACCTCCGGGATTCGCGAAGCCCTTTCCTTCCCGGCGCCTCCCACCACCCCTATAAGAACGCCCCTCCTCTCCTCGTTCCATTTTCCCCATCACCTCGCCTTCTCCCTGCTCGTAGCCACGGTGCCACCATCCTCATCTTCCTGTCAAGAACGGAGTACAGTATGTCTCGTGGCGCTTCCCCATCACCCCTGCCGAGCCTCTCCAGCGCCCCACCCCCTGCCGTGCTACTCCTCCGCCGATTCCCCACCCCGCCGGCGACCTCCCCACCTCGCCGGAGCAGCTACCTCGCCGGAGTTCTTCCTCTGTGTCACCCATGGTGAGATTCACGAAATCCCGTATTGCAGTTTTTTCAGAAAATTGCAATCTTAGAAAATTCATATCTATTACTCTATAACTCCAAATTAGGTGATTCTTTTTGCGTTGGATCACAAATTTTATGCAGTTTCGGAAGATATATAATTTGTCTATGTTTCGATTTATAAAAAGTGAGTTAGATCAGATTTGAATTAAAGCTTGTTTTGCTTATTCCGGGAGTTTAAAAATAGCTTTTAATTTGATTCTTTTTGCTGCTGCTTCCTATTGATCATATCTTTCAGTAGTTTCAGTTTCAGTTTTTTTACATATTTTTACTTGAGGTTTTTACCAAAACAGATTCTGTTTTAGTTCTTTTAGGATTATGGCTATTTTTTTTTTCTATAATTGTTTTTAAATTAATTTCTTTTATATTTCAGAAAGTTTATGTTTAGTTTCTGTTAGTTAAACAGTAGGTTCTCAACAAGTTTTTATTTTTATTTTATTTGTTATCATGAAATCAATTCTAGTTCCCTGATAACTTGCAATTGGTTTCCGCATCGTTTCAAATCCCGTTTGGGAAAACTTTCAAATAGTTTTGTGGAAAATACTTTATTTTACCTTAGTTAAACTTATATCTTAGTTCCTTGTTATTATTTTTCTGTTAAACAAAATACTATTTAGTGTTTGACGTAGTAGAAGACTCCCTAGTCTTATTTGAAGTTTCTTTCGGTTTCCTATTCGCTCTCTCTTTTGTTTTGATTGCTAGAATCATTGCTAGTATGAGTGCTTATGTGAATGATATGTTTGCTATATAGATTTCATCGGAGAGTGACGAGTAGTCTATCAAGTTATTTTCACGAGGAAAATTCTTCTTCGTCAACATCACAGGCAAGTCATCTTTGATCATGTTATTTTATCTATGTTTTCGATGCATGGTAGATCACCTTCTTTGCCCAATTGCATGCTGCCTAGGTACTTGGAAACTTTAGTGTAAGAGTAGTATCATGTGGTAGGAACACAACACCCCGACACTTGGCCCCGGGACGACAATTTCTTAATGCTATGCTTGAGTAGACGGGTTATCGGTTGAGTGTATACCACGAGTGATGCGAGATTGATATGGACGCAAACTCTGGGTGAAGGACGGTTGATCGGCTCCCTGGAAAACCCAGTGGATGCCCGGGATGCTGGAGAGGCCATGTCATCCTGCGGAAAGCTTCACCCAGGCTCAAAGAGACGGACGGATATTTTCAAGACCCAAGGCTTACCTGCACAGCCACAAGTCATTATGGGCTCTGGCTTGGTTGGACAACGCGGCGACTCTGGACAGGCGGTGCTAGCAGATGTAGACGAACGGTAGGAATGGATGGGCACCGATGGGGATTCAGAGGGACCCGTTGAAAGACCATGGTTTGATCATCCGGTCTTCAAACACCCTGAAGTGCGAGGACATACGCGGAGGTGATCAAATCTTGTGGGGAACGTGTGCAAAACTCTGCAGAGTACTCAAACCTAATCGATTAGCCGTGTCCACGGTCATGGACAACTTGAGCCAAAGGAACTGAAGTTATCTGAAATTCTCAACACAAATAATAATATTGATGTGGGAATTATTGACAACTCGGGTACGAGAACTGGTTGGCGGAACCATCTCGTTAACAACCAACAATGTAGTAACATTTTGCTTTTAGCCCTCTCTTGATGTAGGAGAAAACTTGCTTTTCGCTAAAAACTTATAGCCCCACCTGCCATATATGCATATAGTATAGATGATTACATTTCACCCCTCTGTTATGTGACTTGCCGGCATATTCAATATGCTGACCTACACGGCTGCAACATCTTATGTTGGAGATATTTTTCTTCGACGAGTAAGAGTACGATTCAGGGTTACGGTCTACACTCAACTTGCTGTTGGTGTTTATTGGGACTCCACTCCCTTGACTGCTTCCGCTGAGATATTTAAGGTATATATCAGTTTTACGCTATTTACATGTGATTGCACTTTGATATATACATTGATGTACTGTGTGTGCCAGCATACTGATCCAGGGATGGCACAGAAACATAGAGGCTTGACTCGTTTTGAGTCGGGTCGCTACAGAGATGGTATCAGAGCACATGTTGACTGTAGGACGTGACCCTTGAAACTGGAAACTTCTTAAGATAGGATCTCTCAAAAATTTCTATTTTTCAAGAACATCCTTTACTTCTCATCCCTTCTGATTTCATCAAATGTTTTCCCTCTCACCTCAAATAGTTATACTATCCCCTTACCCCTTCGATCTCATGAAAAATCAACGGAGTTCTACTTCAAAGTAAAGAGGATTTCACCACGCGTTTGAAGAATTGAAGCTACACCAACAGTAGACTCTCAAGACCCGAAGAACTCGAAGACCCTGAAGCGTTTGAATAATTATATGACCATTAGAAGTCCAAATCCCTGTTACATACCCGTTAGTTACGATGATTTGTGAGCCATCATTGGTGTGTGTTTTTCCGACAACCACAAATAAAACCTATTCTCAAAAATATTGTTTGTATTGTGTATCTCCCTCCCTCTCTTACCCGTCTCATCCCCAAAACCTCAACCCTACCAGATGGAGTATGAAGCTGGACTTGTAGTCTCTGGACCAATGACCCAACTACAAGGTTGAAATAGGAATTCAGAACATGGAGAACCACTTCGGGAGCAACTTGATCTCAAGGAAGTATGAAGTGGAACACGCTGTTCAGTACTATACACGAAGTGCTGCAATCTGGTGGAAAATGCACCATGCCATACAAGGATTTAGTGGAGCAAAAACATGGGACGAATTCAAGAAGACTTTGTTAAGATCCCGACTTATTCAGAAGTGCTATGAAAATCTGAAGGAGAAGACTTGTGCATGCAAGATCTGTGGAGAAATAGGACACACCCAGGAAGAACACAAGGATGGATGCACTCATTGTGAAGAAAATCACCCAGCTGAGGAGTGCCCAAGTAGTCAGGTGACTTGTTTCCTTTGTGAAGGAACCAACCACTACCCAGCTCAGTGTCACATTTACCCCAAGGTGCAACAAGTTGTCAAGCAGCAGAAAGATGCAGTGAAGGAAACCCTCAAGAAGAAGATTCTAGAAGAACCGGTGATGAACGAATATATTGAAGACCCTGATGGATAAGGTCTGACTAGATTTTTCTCCAATGCATGCTACTCATGCGGAGAAGAAGGACATTATTCACAGGACTGCACGAAGAGAAGCCAAGAGTATTTGGGAAACTTCCCGACGGAAGAAGTGGAGTTTGATCCACTTGAAATAGAAGAACTGGCCAAAATAAAGGAGTCCGAAAAGAAGAAAAAGTACCCTCGGAAGAACCAAATCTCTGCAGATATAGACCTGAGTCATGTCAGATGTTACAAGTGTATGAAGTTTGGCCACCACAAATACATGTGCTCAGGAAGGAAGCCGGGAACCCAAGGAGCAAAGGCAACCACTAAGACGCCTCGAGACTTGTCAGAAATCATTTGCTTTTGTTGCAAGGAAGCAGGACATTTTGCCAGCGATTGTCCACAAAGGAAGAAAGCTAAGAAGGAGTAGTTAAGTTTTGACCGTGGCAATTAGTGTAATCTGAAGCACTCTTGTTTTTCATGAGATCATGGAGTGAAATTTTTGTAACAGAAGTCCCTGAGATTGTAATAACATCATGAATAAATGGAATTTATTGTCTAATGATTGCCTATGTTGAAACTGTATGCGTTGTTTCTCATCGAACAAAGATCTCTGAACATTATGAGGATATGAGAAAATATGGTCTATGCAGGCATGAGTATAATTCATATTAAGTGTGGTAGTAATCGGTAAACCCACATGATCCATTGAGTAGGGGTGTACCATGATTACCAAGGAGACACATACATTCCTCTGAGTACCTATTTACTGACACCTGCAGATGACAACTCGCTACGAGTCATTCCTCAAGGGCCCAGAAACGATCATGACCCTGACCAGTGATCACGATTACCCGAAAATCCTGAAGGACATGATGAAGCACATTCACCTTGAAGGAGATGCAGTCTACAAAGGCTACCCATTCATGGAAAATGGAGTGGAACTTTGGTACGTGGAATTACACCTCCACCATGTGAAAGGAGTTTGTCCAAAGACTATGGGGCAATACTTCTTCATTTCACGTGTACCACAAGCAACCTTCTTTGATGCTGTTCGTGAAGCTGCCATGGAAGCCATACGTCAAATTGGAGAGATACTTGAAGCAAGACTCCGTCATACCCAGGAATACCTGAGTGAAGTACGTGCGGAGATGATGGAGATGAAGCTCATGACTACCATGATGAAGCAAAAGATGGATGATTTCAAGGAGCACATCGGAAAGTTCCAGTGGAACTAAAGTACCTCCAAGAGAGGCAGATGAATAAAGTTCGCAGAAATGCTCGACCATACCGAACCATGTGGATGGCAACATTTGTAATAAATTAATTTTGAGTTAGAATTTTGAAGGAAGCAAGGATGTAATAAAGGATTGTTTATGAAATGAATATGATTTATGCAAGAAGCTATGATGGATCAGCACACGTTTTCTTAGGAGCATACGAAAACCTGAGAGTTGTGAAGATACGATAGATGTTTCGTTCAGCTTGCAGAACCAATGGATTATCCGAACTTCGTTCGTCGACAAGAGAAATTCCGCAACGCTTGTGAGGATGCCCAAGTGTTAGAATGCGAGATTCGCTAAACCTTATACAAAGAAATGATTTGGGTGCGGAATGGGTTGATCACCATGACGACTTACTCTTATCATTTATCTTGCTATTCGGAATGGTAAATCTGAGAGACTTACCCATATAGAGAGACGACGTTCTTTGAAGCTTTTGTTTAAGCCTTAGAATGGTATAAGAAAATCCCATGTACATGGCACTTGTTGTTACGCGTAGGAAATTTTACGGTGAGGATGAAGCCAAGACCCTTCTCTCTGCAGGATAACCACAAATGGTAGACCACCATGAGAACCATCGATATGTTATTTAGAATTGACCGCGAGACTGTCAGTTAAGAAGACGCAGTGACGGAAGAAGCTTATGTCAACAGGAGAGCATCACCAAAGGATTTAATATGAAGACTGTGCGATGTCAGTTGCCAAAAACCCCAGAGGATCGTTAAAACATTTTGAGGGACCAGTATCTCTCATTTTAAGTGTGGTAGCATCCCACCTTGCCAGAGATTGGAATTGTTAGAAGACCCCCAAACCCTAACCTTTCTTTCTAGCCTCTTCGAATCTCGAGGACGAGATTCATTTTAAGTGTGGTAGTTTGTAACATCCCAAAATTATAAATTTTGGAATGTTAATATAATTATTAGACTGATTGTTTGTTTGTTTACTGAGTGACTGAAACTTGTGTGAAATTTGAAAGTTTTCGAAACTTTTGAATGAGAGGGAATAAAATGACTTTCCCCTTCTCCGGTGAATTCAAATTCAAGCTTTTAAAAGCAAAGAGAGAAGACGACATGACTTCTTCAACTATAAATAATTTGAACGGAGATATTTGCATTTGAATTCTCTTGCATTTCTATCCGGTTTCTTCGTGCAAGAAATGCCGGGAAATACATTCTAAAGAGCGGAGGAACATGACCCTCAAATACCCGGGCATTTTGAATGTTATTTGCACCCTCAAACTTAGAGGATCATTTGAAAATTATTTGCAAAAAGAAATAATGCTTTGAGGGATTTTTGGAAAAACATTTTTTTTGAAGTTTTATTTTTGCCGTGGAAAAATGCCCATCATCTATATTTTATTTTTCTGATAATTTTAGTATATAAAAACTCTTTATTCCGAATTGATTTGATTTCCTTTTTAACGTTTTAGTTTCCTAGTTTTGAAAATAGGAAGGAGATCACTTTTATTAGGAAATAGGAGCTAGCCCATTAAGAGCTTTCCAAATTTGGCCCAACACAGGATCATCTTCTTCCTCCTCTCTCCCTCACGTCACACGAAGTTTCCTTCCATGGAGAAGAGAATCCCCACCTCCGGGATTCGCGAAGCCCTTTCCTTCCCAGCGCCTCCCACCACCCCCATAAGAACGCCCCTCCTCTCCTCGTTCCATTTTCCCCATCACCTCGCCTTCTCCCTGCTCGTAGCCACGGTGCCACCATCCTCATCTTCCTGTCAAGAACGGAGTACAGTAGGTCTCGTGGCGCTTCCCCATCACCCGTGCCGAGCCTCTTCAGCGCCCCACCCCCTACCGTGCTACTCCTCCGCCGATTCCCCACCCCGCCGGCGACCTCCCCACCTCGCCGGAGCAGCTACCTCGCCGGAGTTCTTCCTCTGTGTCACCCATGGTGAGATTCACGAAATCCCGTATTGCAGTTTTTTCAGAAAATTGCAATCTTAGAAAATTCATATCTATTACTCTATAACTCTGAATTAGGTGATTCTTTTTGCGTTGGATCACAAATGTTATGCAGTTTCTGAAGATATATAATTTGTCTATGTTTGGATTTATAAAAAGTGAGTTAGATCAGATTTGAATTAAAGCTTGTTTTGCTTATTCCGGGAGTTTAAAAATAGCTTTTAATTTGATTCTTTTTGCTGCTGCTTCCTATTGATCATATCTTTCAGTAGTTTCAGTTTCAGTTTTTTTTACATATTTTTACTTGGGGTTTTTACCAAAACAGATTCTGTTTTAGTTCTTTTAGGATTATGGCTATTTTTTTCTATAATTGTTTTTAAATTAATTTCTTTTATATTTCAGAAAGTTTATGTTTAGTTTCTGTTAGTCAAACAGTAGGTTCTCAACAAGTTTTTATTTTTATTTTATTTGTTATCATGAAATCAATTCTAGTTCCCTGATAACTTGCAATTGGTTTCCGCATCGTTTCAAATCCCGTTTGGGAATACTTTCAAATAGTTTTGTGGAAAATACTTTATTTTACCTTAGTTAAACTTATATCTTAGTTCCTTGTTATTATTTTTCTGTTAAACAAAATACTATTTAGTGTTTGACGTAGTAGAAGACTCCCTAGTCTTATTTGAAGTTTCTTTCGGTTTCCTATTCGCTCTCTCTTTTGTTTTGATTGCTAGAATCATTGCTAGTATGAGTGCTTATGTGAATGATATGTTTGCTATATAGATTTCATCGGAGAGTGACGAGTAGTCTATCAAGTTATTTTCATGAGGAAAATTCTTCTTCGTCAACATCACAGGCAAGTCATCTTTGATCATGTTATTTTATCTATGTTTTCGATGCATGGTAGATCACCTTCTTTGCCCAATTGCATGCTGCCTAGGTACTTGGAAACTTTAGTGTAAGAGTAGTATCATGTGGTAGGAACACAACACCCCGACACTTGGCCCCGGGACGACAATTTCTTAATGCTATGCTTGAGTAGACGGGTTATCGGTTGAGTGTATACCACGAGTGATGCGAGATTGATATAATAATCAAGACCGGACTAAGACAAGATTTTCAAGACCTCGGACGCAATGCAACTCTGGGTGAAGGACGGTTGATCGGCTCCCTGGAAAACCCAGTGGATGCCCGGGATGCTGGAGAGGCCATGTCATCCTGCGGAAAGCTTCACCCAGGCTCAAAGAGACGGACGGATATTTTCAAGACCCAAGGCTTACCTGCACAGCCACAAGTCATTATGGGCTCTGGCTTGGTTGGACAACGCGGCGACTCTGGACAGGCGGTGCTAGCAGATGTAGACGAACGGTAGGAATGGATGGGAACCGACGGGGATTCAGAGGGACCCGTTGAAAGACCATGTTTTGATCATCCGGTCTTCAAACACCCTGAAGTGCGAGGACATACGCGGAGGCGATCAAATCTTGTGGGGAACGTGTGCAAAACTCTGCAGAGTACTCAAACCTAATCGATTAGCCGTGTCCACGGTCATGGACAACTTGAGCCAAAGGAACTGAAGTTATCTGAAATTCTCAACACAAATAATAATATTGATGTGGGAATTATTGACAACTCGGGTACGAGAACTGGTTGGCGGAACCATCTCGTTAACAACCAACAATGTAGTAACATTTTGCTTTTAGCCCTCTCTTGATGTAGGAGAAAACTTGCTTTTCGCTAAAAACTAAAAGCCCCACCTGCCATATATGCATATAGTATAGATGATTACATTTCACCCCTCTCTTATGTGACTTGCCGGCATATTCAATATGCTGACCTACACGGCTGCAACATCTTATGTTGGAGATATTTTTCTTCGACGAGTAAGAGTACGATTCAGGGTTACGGTCTACACTCAACTTGCCGTTGGTGTTTATTGGGACTCCACTCCCTTGACTGCTTCCGCTGAGATATTTAAGGTATATATCAGTTTTACGCTATTTACATGTGATTGCACTTTGATATATACATTGATGTACTGTGTGTGCCAGCATACTGATCCAGGGATGGCACAAAAACACAGAGGCTTGACTCGTTTTGAGTCGGGTCGCTACATTCTCTTTACTCATTCCGTAATACAAGACCCCGTAACTAACTCCGTAATCACATTGCTTGCAAGGCTTGTTGTGATGTTGTATTACCGAGTGGGCCCCGAGATACCTCTCCGTCACACGGAGTGACAAATCCCAGTCTTGATCCATGCCAACCCAACAGACACCTTTGGAGATACTTGTAGAGCACCTATATAGTCATCCAGTAATGTTGAGACGTTTGATACACACAAGGTATTCCTCCGGTATCCAGGAGTTGCATGATCTCATGGTCATAGGAACAGATACATTGACATGCAGAAAAACAGTAGCAATAAACTGACACGATCATATGCTACGTATATAGTTTGGGTCTTGTCCATCACATCATTCTCCTAATGATGTGATCCCGTTATCAAGTGACAACACTTGCCTATGACCAGGAAACCTTGACCATCTTTCATCAACGAGCTAGTCAACTAGAGGCTCACTAGGGACAGTGTGTTGTCTATGTATCCACACATGTATTTGAGTTTCCAATCAATACAATTCTAGCATGGATAATAAACGATTATCATGAACAAGGAAATATAATAATAACCAATTTATTATTGCCTCTGGGCATATTTCCAATTGAAGCTCCCGGAGGTCAATCCTCCCTCCGGCAGGGTGCCGGGAAGAGGTCTCGTGACGCTCCCAATCTCGGAAGCGCTGCAGCAGTGGAACGATGGAGAAATTTGCGATTCTAGAAGTTGTGGAAGGGTTCCCTCTCGGGACTCTAAATATAGGCCAAAGGAGAGCACCAGAGGAGGTGGGCCCGAGTGAGGCGGCCTCCTGGTGCGGCCTACGGTCTGGCCGCGCCAGCAGGTCGCCTCGGACGCCCTGGCCCCCCTCTGGCCCATCTTCGGTGATCCGGAAGCTTCTATTTCACTGATTTTTTATATATTTTTCCTTGAATTTTTCAGGCTTTGGAAAATTGGGTAAAAGCCCGTGCAAAATAGACATCAGCAGATAGAAACTGGCACTCGGTGCACTGAGTTAGTTGGTTAGTCCAAATATGTGTAAAATGATATAAAAGTGTAGCAAAACATATAACAATGTCACCCAAAAGATCATGGAACAAGCAGAAATTATAGATACGTTCGGGATGTATCAGAGCGAGCCTCCCTTCGCCCCACCTATTGCGTTGCAGCCAACTCTGCTCCGCTTCGCCCTATGTGTCACCGCCGGCTCTGCTCCCGCCTTGCCTACTCGTAGCGCGCGAGCCGCCAGCCATACCGCCTTCACTCCATCATAGCCACACCTTGTGTGGATCTGGTTCACTACCACCTTCTTCGGCATCGCCGACACGCTCACCCAGCTTCATCTCGCCTGCTGGAGATCCCCTGACACCCCTCACACCGCCTCCTTCCCCAATCTCTGGAGCTCGTGCTCTGTCGCGCTCGAGATGCTCCATCTGGGTTTGGTGCTTGACAGGAGCCCTATGTTGGAGACCCTGTAGGGGAGGTTGGATGGTGAATAAAAAAGAAGGGGAGGTTTAGATGGGGACAAGGTATTTGCTGGTACCGAGCGGTGACTAGTACATCCTGAGAGTCTACATCTAGCTCGAACCTATCACGTGCTACTATTTTAATTCTTCGCTCCGTGCAAATTAAATTATTCCAAGAATTTATATACTGTTTTGCACTACTTTGTGTACGCAGGTTTATCAACTCATGGCATCCATGATGTACGATCAATCAACGATTGTATAGACATTGAGCAATCTACCGAATGTGAAGGAAGATATGTGCTCGACGGACACGCGTACAAGGCATCGTCCCCATTGGTCTATGCTACATCAAAGCGCCACGGTTGACTCACATGGTTGCATCGGTTTTCAACAACATGGCCAATTCGCTGTCCCTACCGGCTTACAAATAATGCATGCGACTCACCGTCCGCGCCAGCTTACAACACTTCGGCCAACTCTTGCATCCGCGCTATCATGCCAGTTTTGAAACATCGTGGGTGACTTCCACATGTACATCAACACGCTGGTGTCGTGCCTGCTCGCTCGAGCCGTTGTATGGACGGACGCAAGCCGCCCCCGTGGCCCGTCTCGTTCAAGCAACATTGGAGCATCACGAAGATCAACAACTCGCCATTATCTCCAGCTGCAATAAAATTCATCATTGAGCTGTCAACTTTACACCGGCTTATGCTACAACCACGTATGACGACTCTCAAGCCGCCTCCTCGATTTGATTTAAGACTCGAGGGCTACACAGACATGGCTCGACAAATTTGGTCATTTTTGTAAAATACAAGAACCAAGAGTTATTGCAAAGAAGATAACCCAGTCCTCGAGGGCTGCTGATACGTCTCCAACGCATCAATAGTTTATGAAGTATTCATGCCATGTTTTCCTATATTTAAAGTACTTTTATATGATTTTGCTGCACTTCATATGATTTATTTAGAACTAACCCGGACTAACGCTGTTTTTAGCACAACTACCGTGGTATTGTTTTTTGCGCAGAAATAAAAGTTCTCGGAATTGGACGGAAATTTTGACGATTTGTTGGAAGAAAAAGAGAAATACTGGAGGAAAGAACCACCAGAGGCGGCCCCCTGGTGCCCACTAGGCACCAGGGCGCGCCACCCCTGGCTCGCCGTGGTATGTAGTGGGCTACTCATGGCCCATCTTGGCGTGATTCCTGATACGTCTCCAACGTATCTATAATTTTTGATGGTTTCATGTTATTATCTTGTCAAACTTTGGATGTTTTGTATGCCTTTTATATATTTTTTGGGACTAACTTATTAACTGAGTGCCAAGTGCCAGTTCCTGTTTTTTGCATGTTTTTGACCCATTTCAGGGGAGGATTTTAAACGGAGTCCAAACGGAATGAAACTGCCAAAAAGATTTTTTCCGAAACAGAAAAAGATCGGGAAGCCCGAGAATCAGGGTACGGGGCCACCAGGGACCCCACCAGACCCCTAGCCGCGGCCAGGGGCGCGCCTCCTAGGATTGTGGGCTCCCTGGGCCTCCTCTACCCTAGGTCTTTCGCCAATAAATTCCCTAAAATCCCAGAAAAATCAAGAGATCATCGAAAGTACTTTTCCGTCGCCGCAAGCCTCTGTCTCCGCAAGATCCCATCTGGGGCACATTCTGGTGCCCTGTCGGAGGGGGGATTCGGATACATAGGGCTTCTTCATCAACACCATGACCTCTCCGATGATGCGTGAGTAGTTCACCATAGACCTACGGGTCCATAGCTAGTAGCTAGATGGCTTCTTCTCTCTCTTGGATCTTCAATACAAAGTTCTCCATGATCTTCATGGAGATCTATCCGATGTAATCTTCTTTTGCGGTGTGTTTGTCGAGATCCAATGAATTGTGGATTTATGATCAGATTATCTATGAATCTTATTTGAGTTTCTTCTGATCTCTATTATGCATGATTTCATATCCTTGTAATTCTCTTCGAGTTGTGGGTTTTGTTTGGCCAACTAGATCTATGATTATTGCAATGGGAGAAGTGCTTGGTTTTGGGTTCATACCGTGCGGTGATCTCACCCAGTGACAGAAGGGGTAGCGAGGCACGCATCGTGTTGTTGCCATCAAGGGTAAAAAGATGGTTTTTCATCATTGGTTTGAGTTTATCCCTCTACATCATGTCATCTTGCTTAAGGCGTTACTCTGTTCGTCATGAACTCAATACACTAGATGCATGCTGGATAGCGGTCGATGTGTGGAGTAATAGTAGTAGATGCAGAAAGTATCGGTCTACTTGTCTCAGATGTGATGCCTATATGTATGATCATTGCCTTAGATATCGTCATGACTTTGAGCGGTTCTATCAATTGCTCGACAGTAATTTGTTCACCCACCGAAATATTTGCTATTTTGAGAGAAGCCTCTAGTGAACACTATGTCCCCCAGGTCTACTCCACACCATATTTTCAGCCTTACACTTTTTCTTCGTTTCACTTTCCGCCTTCAGATCTCACTTTGCAATCAATCTTGAAGGGATTGACAACCCCTTTATAGCGTTGGGTGCAAGCTCTTTGTGTTTGTGCACGTACTCTGGACTTGACGAGATTCTCCTACTGGATTGATACCTTGGTTCTCAAATGGAGGGAAATACTTACTGCTCCTGTGCTGCATCACCCATTCCTCTTCAAGGGAAAACCAACGCAATCCCAAGAGACGACAGAAGGTTTCTGTCGATGTAGCAGAAAGATTTCTGGCGCCGTTGCCGGGGAGGATCAAGTCAAGAGCTCATCCAAGTAAGTGTCACAAACTCATCTCTTGCATTTATTTTTTTTGCCTCTCGTTTTCCTCTCCCCCACTTCAGAAAAACAAAAATTTACAAAAAAAATCTTTGCCTATTTCGTTTGCCCGCATGGCCCAACCAAGGGATTTTGATGCTCACTATGCAAGGTTGGAAGAGATTGAAACTAGTGTTAAAGGCTTCATGTATACACCGTTTGAATACAACAGTTACTTTCGTAGAGAACTGAAGGAGCAAATTTATTTTCTGGCTTTTATGAGTAGAGAAGTTGATGATATGGCCAAAGAATTCCTTGCGCTAAATTCTCAGTTTGCTCGTCTTGAAAAGTTGGTAGGCCAGATCTCTGATAAGCAGGCTACCTTAGTCAATAAAATGGCTGCTAAACCTGAAACTCGTGATGAGAATCACGAAGATATTAAATTCCCTGGTGTGATTCCCATTGAATCTTTGTTTTATTGTGTCAAACCCAATGATGATGGGGCTGGATATGTATCCACTTTGGTTTAAAAACGCCCCAATGATTTGGAGTCCATCTATCTTGAAGCTAAAAGCATTGAAAGTGGAGTAGAAGATATTAAAACTTTGAGTAGTAATGAAATTACTACTTTGGATTTCAAGGAATTCAATTATGATAGTTGCTCCTTGATTGAATGCATTTCCTTGATGCAATCCATGCTAAACTCTCCACACGCTTATAACCAAAACAAGGCCTTTACCGATCATATCGTCGAAGCCATGATAAAATCTCTTGAAGAGAAACTTGAATTGGAAGTCTCTATCCCTAGAAAGCTTCATGATGAGTGGGAACCTACTATCAAAATCAAAATCCAAAGCTATGAATGCAATGCTTTGTGTGATTTGGGTGCTAGTGTTTCCGTGATTCCAAAGTATTTATGTTATGTTTTGGGTTTTAATGAGATTGAAGAGTGTTCTCTTAATTTGCATCTTGCGGATTCTACTATCAAGAAACCCATGGGAAGGATCAATGATGTTCTTATTATTGCAAATAGGAACTATGTACCCATGGATTTCATTGTGCTTGACATTGATTGCAATCCTACATGCCCTATTATTCTTGGTAGACCTTTCCTAAGGACTATCGGTGCCATCATCGATATGAAGGAAGGGAATATTAGATTTCAATTTCCTTTAAATAAGGGCATGGAGCACTTTCCTAGAAAGAAAATAAGATTGCCTTATGAATCGATGATGAGGGCCGCTTATGGTTTGAGCACCAAAGACGACGATACGTGATTCTATCGCCTTATGCCTAACTAAGGGCATTAAACAATAGCGCTTCTTGGGAGGCAACCCAATGAATTTATTTCTTTTTCTTTCTGTTTTGTTGCGTCCACACTATCATAATTCTGTTATGATTGTGCCTTTTGTGTTTCTTTTTGTGTTTGAGCCAAGCAAAACCTTTATGACTAGTCTTAGTGATGGTTGTTTGATCCTGCTGGAAAAAGACACAAACTTTTCTCTCACGAGATGATTTTTCATTTTTATTCAGAAATAAATTTTGAGTTGATTCTTTTTGCTACTGGTTGATATGCCTTTTGCCGAGGTAGTCATTATTTTTCAGAATTTTTGAGGTACCAGAAGTATACGAAGTATACAGATTGCTACAGACTGGTCTGTTTTTGACAGATTCTGTTTTTGTTGAGTTGGTTGCTTGATTCGATGAAACTATGGTTAGTATCGGGGGGGGGGGGGGTACTAGCCATGAAAAAGTGAGAATACAGTAGCCCAACACCAATATAAATAGAAATCAAGATTGCTACAGTACCTAAAGAGGTGGTAGTTTGTTTTCTTGTGCTAATGATATCATGAGTTTCTGTTTTAGTTTTGTGTTGTGAAGTTTTCAAGTTTTGGGTGATGTTCTCATGGACAAAGAGATAAGGAGTGGAAAGAGATCAAGCTTGGGGATGCCCAAGGCATCCCAAGACAAATTCAAGGACACCAAAAATCCTAAGCTTGGGGATGCCCCGGGAAGGCATCCCCTCTTTTGTCTTCAATCCATCGGTAATGTTACTTGGAGCTATATTTTTATTCACCACATGATATGTGTTTTTCTTGGAGCGTCTTGTATCTTAGGAGTCTTTTCTTTTTGTTGTGTTACAATCATCCTTGCTGCACACCTTTAGAGAGGGACATGCACTCATCGTGATTTTGCTAGAATGCTCATAGTGCTTCACTTATATCTTTTGAGCTAGATAGTTTTGCTCTTTGTGCTTCACTTAGATCTTTTAGAGCACGGAGGTGCGTGACTTGGTAGTTGGTTTATGCTATGAAAGTAGTCCCAAAGGTGATAGGTACCCAAAGAGGATACAAAAACCTCCATCTTCATATGCATTGAGTAGAAAGAGAAGTCTTGATTCCTCTCAATTAGTTTTGAGACGTGGATTTGGTAATATTAAGAGCTATGTTAGTAGGGTGTTGTGAATCTAGAAATACTTGTGTTGAAGTTAGTGATTCCCGTAGCATGCACATATGGTGAACCGCTATGTTAGGAAGTCGGAGCATAATTGATCTATTGATTCTCATCCTTTGTGTTGAGGTCGGGATCGCGCGATGGTTAACACCTACCAACCCTTCCCCTCGGAGTATGCGTTTAGCACTTTGTTTCGAGTACTAATAAAAACTTCCGCAACAAGTATGTGAGTTCTTCATGACTAATGTGAGTCGATGGTATAGATGCACTTTCACCTTCCACCATTGCTAGCCTCTCTAGTACCGCGCAATTTTCGCCGGTACATAAACCCACCATATGCCTTCCTCAAAACAGCCACCATACCTACCTACTATGGTATTTTCATAGCCATTCTGAGATATATTGCCATGCAACTCCCACCGTTCCGTCTCATGACTTGTGACGTCACTCTCATATTGCCATTTCATGATCATAAGATAGCTAGCGAGATGTTTCAACGACATACGCCAAGCTAGATCTTTGCACATCCCGATACACTACCGGGGGCATTTCCTATAGAGTCATTTCTAAGCTTTGAGCTGTGAATAAATAAAAGTGTGATGATCATCATTATTAGAGCATTGTCCCATGTGAGGAAATAAAAACAAAGAGGCCAAAGATCCCAAATAAAAAAAGAGAGAAAGAAAAGAGGCCTGAGAGCCCAAATAACAAAAAAAGAGAAAAAGAGAGAAGGGACAATGCTACTATCTTTTTCCACACTTGTGCTTCGTAATAGCACCATGTTCTTCATGTTTGAGAGCCTCTCGTTTCGTCATCACCATATGCTAGTGGGAATCTTCATTATATAACTTGGATTGTATATTCCAATGATGGGCTTCCTCAAAATTGCCCTAGGTCTTCGTGAGCAAGCAAGTTGGATGCACACCCACTAGTTCTCCTTTTGAGCTTTCACATACTTATAGCTCTAGTTCATCCTTTGTATGGCAATCCCTACTCATTCACATTGATATCTATTAATGGGCATCTCCATAGCCCTTTGATACGCCGAGTCAATGTGACCATCTCCTCTTTTTTGTCTCACAACCACCACCACACTCTATTCCACATATACTGCTATATCCATGGCTCACGCTCATGTATTGCGTGATAGTTATAAAAAGTTTGAGAAAGTAAGAGTGCGAAAACAATTAGTTGGCCAATACCGGGGTTGTGCATGATTTACATTAGTTGTGTGAGGATGATGGAGCATAGCCAGGCTATATGATTTTGTAGGGATAACTTTCTTTGGCCTTGTTATTTGGAAATTTCATGATTACCTTGCTAGTTTGCTTGAAGTATTATTGTTTTCATGTTAATAGCAAACTATTGTTTGGAATCTTACGGACCTGAACATTCATGTCCCACAAAAGAAGTTGCAAAGGACAACTATGCTAGGTAGCATTCCACATCAAAAATTCAGTCTTTATCACTTCCCTACTCGAGGACGAGCAGGAGTTAAGATTGGGGATGCTAGATACGTCTCCAACGTATCTATAATTTTTGATGGTTTCATGCTATTATCTTATCAAACTTTGGATGTTTTGTATGCCTTTTATATATTTTTTGGGACTAACTTATTAACTCAGTGCCAAGTGCCAGTCCCTGTTTCCCATGTTTTTGACCCCTTTCAGAGGATGATTTTAAACGGAGTCCAAACGGAACGAAACTGCCAAAAAGATTTCTTCCGAAACAGAAAAAGATCGGGAAGCGTGAGAATCAGGGCAAGGGGCCACCAGGGATCCCACAAGCCCCCTAGCCGCGGCCAGGGGGCCCGCGCCTCCCAGGCTTGTGGGCTTCGTGGGCCTCCTCTGCCCTAGGTCTTTCGCCTATATATTCCCTAAAATCCCAGAAAAAATCAGGAGATCATCGAAAGTACTTTTCCGCCGCCGCAAGCTTCTGTCTCTGCAAGATCCCATCTGGGGCACGTTCTGGTGCCCTGCCGGAGGGGGGATTCGGATACATAGGGCTTCTTCATCAACACCATGACCTCTCCGATGATGCGTGAGTAGTTCACCATAGACCTACGGGTCCATAGCTAGTAGCTAGATGGCTTCTTCTCTCTCTTGGATCTTCAATACAAAGTTCTCCATGATCTTCATGGAGATCTATCCAATGTAATCTTCTTTTGCGGTGTGTTTGTCGAGATCCAATGAATTGTGGATTTATGATCAGATTATCTATGAATCTTATTTGAGTTTCTTCGGATCTCTCTTATGCATGATTTCATATCCTTGTAATTCTCTTCGAGTTGTAAGTTTTGTTTGGCCAACTAGATCTATGATTCTTGCAATGGGAGAAGTGCTTGGTTTTGGGTTCATACCGTGCGGTGACCTCACCTAGTGACAGAAGGGGTAGCGAGGCACGCATCGTGTTGTTGCCATCAAGGGTAAAAAGATGGGTTTTCATCATTGGTTTGAGTTTATCCCTCTACATCATGTCATCTTTCTTAAGGCGTTACTCTGTTCATCATGAACTCAATACACTAGATGCATGCTGGATAGCGGTCGATGTGTGGAGTAATAGTAGTAGATGCAGAAAGTATCGGTCTACTTGTCTGAGACGTGATTCCTATATGTATGATCATTGGCTTAGATATCATCATGACTTTGCGCGGTTCTATCAATTGCTCGACAGTAATTTGTTCACCCACCGTAATATTTGCTATTTTGAGAGAAGCCTCTAGTGAACACTATGGCCCCCGGGTCTACTCCACACCATATTTTCAGCCTTACACTTTTTCTTCGTTTCACTTTCCGCCTTCAGATCTCACTTTGCAATCAATCTTGAAGGGATTGACAACTCCTTTATAGCGTTGGGTGCAAGATCTTTGTGTTTGTGCAGGTGCTCTGGACTTGACGAGATTCTCCTACTGGATTGATACCTTGGTTCTCAAACTGAGGGAAATACTTACTGCTCCTGTGCTGCATCACCCTTTCCTCTTCAAGGGAAAACCAACGCAAGCTCAAAAGACGACAGAAGGTTTCTGTCGACGTAGCAATTCCAACGCCCAAAAATCCTATAAATATTGAAACCCCCCAAAATAACCCTAGACTAGAAGTTCCACCACCGCAAGCCTCTATATGTTGGGGAACGTTGCATGGGAAACAAAAAATTTCCTATGCACACGAAGACCTATCATGGTGATGTCCATCTACGAGAAGAGATTTGGATCTACGTACCCTTGTAGATCGCACAGCAGGAAGCGTTTAAGAAACGCGGTTGATGTAGTGGAACGTCTTCACGTCCCTCGATGAGCCCCACGAACCGTCCCATGAACCGTCCCACGATCCGTCCCACGAACCGTCTCACGATCCGTCCTTCGATCCATCCCACGAACCACTCGCGATCCGTCGCACGAACCGTCTTGCGATCCTTCTCACGATCCGTTCCGATCTAGTGCCGAACGGACGGCACCTCCGCGTTCAGCACACGTACAGCTCGATGACGATCTCCACCTTCTTGATCCAGCAAGAGGGGGCGGAAAGGTAGAAGATTTCTCCGACAACGTGACGGCGCGCCGGTGGTGGTGATGATCTACTCCGACAAGGCTTCGCCTAAGCTCCACAGAAATACGACCTAGAGGAAAAACTACATGGTATAGGGTCGAGCAGCACGTGGAAAAGTTGTGCCTCAAAAACCATCAATACCTCTAGTATATATAGGAGGGAGGGAGGGGAGGAGGCAGCCTCAAACCCTCAAGGTTTGGCCGAAATTGGAGGTGGGGGAGTCCTACCCCAATCCTACTTGGAGTAGGATTCCACCTTCCCACTTGGAAACTCTTTCCACCTTGTGTTTTTTCCTTCTAAAACCTTACGGGCCTTAGTGGGAACTTATTCCAGCCCACTATGGGCTGGTTTATCTCTTCCCATAGCCCATGAGACCCCTTGGGGCGTGACACCCCTCCCGATGGTCCCCGGCACCCCTCTCGGCACTCTCGGTACACTACCGATGAGCCCGAAACTTTTCCGCTGACCAAAACAAGACTTCCTATATATCAATCTTTACCTCCGGACCATTCTGGAGCTTCTCGTGATGTCCTGGATCACATCTAGGATTCCGAACAACTTTTGATTACCAACACCTATAACTCAACTATACCGAAATGTCACCGAACCTTAAGTGTGCAGACCCTGCGGGTTCGAGAACTATGTAGACATGACCCGAGACACTCCTCGGTCAATATCCAATAGCAGGACCTGGATGCCCTTATTGGATCCTACATATTCTCCGAATATCTTATCGGTTGAACCTCAGTGTCAAGGATTCATATAATCTCGTATGTCATTCCCTTTGTCCTTCGGTATATTACTTGCCCGAGATTTGATTCCTAACATAAGCACTTAGTCTCGGGTTTGGGTTCAATCTTGGGTTTCTTCATTAGAGCAGCAACTGGTTTGCCGTTTCATGAAGTATCCTTTCTATCCCTTGCCCTTTTAGAAACTAGTGGTTTTACTAACCATCAACAATTGATGCTCCTTCTTGATTTCTACTTTCGCAGTGTAAAACATTATGAATCACTCAAGGATCATCATATCTATCCTTGATATGTTGTAGTTCATCACGAAGCTTTTGCAGCTTAGTGGTAGTGACTTTGGAGAACCATCACTATCTCATCTGGAAGATCAACTCCCACTTGATTCAAGCGATTGTTGTACTCACACAATATGAGAACTTGCTCAACTATTGAGTTTTTCTCCTTTACTTTGGAGACAAAGAATCTTGTCGGAGGTCTCACACCTCTCAAGAAGGGCACGAGCATGAAATCTCAATTTCATCTCCTAGAACATCTCTTATGTTCCCCGACGTTTCAAAACATCTTCGACGCCTTGCTTCTAAGCAATTAAGTATTACGCACTGAACTATCACGCAGTCATCAAAACGTGTATGTCACATGTTCGCAACATCCACAGACGACGCTCGAGGTGCAGCATACCGAGTGGTGCATTAAGGACATAAGCCTTCTGCGTAGCAAGGAGGACAATCCTCAGTTTTACGGACTCAGTCCGCAAAGTTGCTACTATCAACTTTCAATTAAATTTTCTCTAGGAACATATAAAATTAGTAGATCTATAGCGCAAGCTACATCATAATTTGCAAAGACCATTAGACTATGTTCATGATAATTAGTTCAATTAACCATATTACTTAAGAACTCCCACTCAAAAAGTACATCTCTCTAGTCATTTGAGTGGTACATGATCCAAATCCACTAACTCAAGTCCGATCATCACGTGAGTTGAGAATAGTTTCAGTGGTAAGCATCTCTATGCTAATCATATCAACTATACGATTCATGCTCGACCTTTCGGTCTCTTGTGTTCCGAGGCCATGTCTGCACATGCTAGGCTCGTCAAGTTTAACCCGAGTGTTCCGCGTGTGCAACTGTTTTGCACCCGTTGTATGTGAACGTTGAGTCTATCACACCCGATCATCACGTGGTGTCTCGAAACGACGAACTGTCGCAACGGTGCACAGTCGGGGAGAACACAATTTCGTCTTGAAATTTTAGTGAGAGATCACCTCATAATGTTACCGTCATTCTAAGCAAAACAAGGTGCATAAAAGGATTAACATCACATGCAATTCACAAGTGACATGATATGGCCATCATCATGTGCTTCTTGATCTCCATCACCAAAGCACCGGCACGATCTTCTTGTCACTCGCGCCACACCATGATCTCCATCAATGTGTCGCCATCGGGGTTGTCGTGCTACTTATGCTATTACTACTAAAGCTACATCCTAGCAATATAGTAAACGCATCTGCAAACACAAACGTTAGTTTAAAGACAATCCTATGGCTTCTGCTGGTTGCCGTACCATGGACGTGCAAGTCGATTTCAACTATTACAACATGATCATCTCATACATCCAATATATCACATCACGTCATTGGCCATATCATATCACAAGCATACGCTGCAAAAACAAGTTATACGTCCTCTAATTTGTTTTTGCATGTTTTACGTGGCTGCTATGGGTATCTAGTAGATCACATCTTACTTATGCAAAAACCACAATGGAGATGTGCAAATTGCTATTTAACCTCTCCAAGGACCGCCTCGGTCAAAACTAATTCAACTAAAGTTGAAGAAACCGACACACGCCAGTCATCTTTATGCAACGAGGTTGCATGTCAAGCGATGAAACCAGTCTTTCGTAAGCGTACGAATAATGTCGGTCGGGGCGGCTTCAATCCAACAAAACCGCCGAATCGAGAAAAGACTAAGGAGGGAAGCAAATCGAACATCACCATCCACAAAACCCTTTGTGTTCTACTCGATATAACATCTACGCATGAACCTAGCTCATGATGCTACTGTTGGGGAACGTTGCATGGGAAACAAAAATATTCCTACGCACACGAAGACCTATCATGGTGATGCCCATCTACGAGAGGAGATTTGGATCTACGTACCCTTGTAGATCGCACACCAGGAAGCGTTTAAGAAACGTGGTTGATGTAGTGGCACGTCTTCACGTCCCTCTATCAGCCCCACGAACCGTCCCGCGATCCGTCCCATGAACCATCCCGCGATCCATCCCACAAACCGTTCCGCAATCCATCCCACGAACCTCTCGCGATCCGTCGCACGAACCGTCTTGCGATCCTTCTCACGATCTGTTTCGATCTAGTGCCGAACGGATGGCACCTCTGCATTCAGCACACGTACAGCTCGATGACGATCTCCACCTTCTTGATCCAGCAAGAGGGGGCGGAGAGGTAGAATATTTCTCCGGCAGCGTGACAGCGCGCCGGTGGTGGTGATGATCTACTCCGGCAGGGCTTCGCCTAAGCTCCGCAGAAATACGATCTAGAGGAAAAACTGCGTGGTATAGGGTCGAGCAACACGTGGCAAAGTTGTGTCTCAAAAACCCTCAATACGTCTAGTATATATAGGAGGGAGGGAGGGGAGGAGGCAGCCTCAAACCCTCAAGGTTTGGCCGAAATTGAAGGTGGAGGAGTCCTACTCCAATCCTACTTGGAGTAGGATTCCACCTTCCCACTTGGAAACTCTTTCCACCTTGTGTTTTTTCCTTCTCAAACCTTATGGGCCTTAGTGGGAACTGATTCCAGCCCACTAGGGGCTGGTTTATCTCTTCCCATAGCCCATGAGACCCCTTGGGGCGTGACACCCCTCCTGATGGTCCTCGGCACCCCTCCCGGCACTCCTCGTACACTACCGATGAGCCCAAAACTTTTCCAGTGACCAAAACAGGACTTCCTATATATCAATATTTACCTCCGGACTAGTCCGGAGCTCCTCGTGACGTCCGGGATCTCATCTGGGACTCCGAACAACTTTCGGTTACAAACACCTATAACTCAACTATACCGAAACGTCACTGAACCTTAAGTGTGCAGACCCTGCGGGTTCGAGAACTATGTAGACATGACCCGAGACACTCCTCGGTCAATATCCAACAGCGGGACCTGGATGCCCATATTGGATCCTACATATTCTCCGAAGATCTAATTGGTTGAACCTCAGTGTCAAGGATTCATATAATCCCGTATGTCATTCCCTTTGTCCTTCGGTATGTTGCTTGCTCGAGATTCGATCGTCGGTATCCGCATACCTATTTCAATCTCATTACCGGCAAGTCTCTTTACTCGTTCCGTAATACAAGATCCCGTGACTTACACTTAGTCACATTGCTTGCTAGGCTTGTGTGTGATGTTGTATTACCGAGTGGGCCCCGAGATACCTCTCCGTCACATGGAGTGACAAATCCCAGTCTTGATCCATACTAACTCAACGGACACCTTCGGAGATACGTGTAGAGCACCTTTATAGTCACCCAATTACGTTGCAACGTTCGATGCACACGAGGTATTCCTCCGGTGCCAGTGAGTTATATGATCTCATGGTCATAGGAACAAATACTTGCCACACAGAAAACAATAGTAATAAAACGACATGATCAATATGCTACATTCATAGTTTGGGTCTTGTCCATCACATGATTCTCCTAATGATGTGATCCCGTTATCAAGTGACAGCACTTGCCTATGGCCAGGAAACCTTGACCATCTTTGATCAACGAACTAGTCAACTAGAGGGTCACTAGGGACAATGTGTTGTCTTTGTATCCACATATGTATTTGAGTTTCCAATCAATAAAATTCTAGCATGGATAATAAACGTTTATTATGAACAAGGAAATATAATAATAACTAATTTATTATTGCCTCTAGGGCATATTTCCAACACTATAGCCACGAAAAATCAATTGGTAGCCCGTTCCGGCATCCTGTCGGAGGGGGAGATCATCTCCAGTGGCCATCTTCGTCATCCCGGCGGATGCCATGATGAGTTGGGAGTAGTCCATCCTCGGGGCCGAGGGTTTGTACCAGTAGCTATATGTTTAATATCTCTCTCTCGTGTTCTTGAGATGTCATGATCTTGATATATCACGGGCCTTGTTAATATAGTTGGATCATATGGTGTTTGTCCCATGCTATTGTTGTGATGAATTGAATCTTTCACTTTAAAATATCATTATGTTGGATTGAATATTCAGGTATGAGAGCACATGATATATGTCTTACATGCGAATCCCCATAGTGACATTGGGGTATTCAAGTGATTCCCTTGATATATGTTGAGGCATCAACCCGCGGATTCCCAGGTGACATTGGGTAATAAAGACATAGGGGTTGATTGCATGTTTTCATACTATGTTCTTCGATAGAAATCTTGGTGTGCACCTTGAAGTTCTTTGTGCTAGTTTGTGTATTATGAATCTTAATTTGTTATGGTGTTAGTTTAGTATGAACTCTTGATAGATCGATCAGAAAGGATAACCTTTTATTTTAGTGCAAACTCTTAGAAAGATTGATCGAAAAGAATAACTTTGAGGTGGTTTCGTACCCGACAAACAATTTACTCTTATGTTCTTCGCTAGATAGGAACTTTGAAGTGATTCTTTATCGCACGTTGAGGGCTTGTTATGTGATCCAATTATATTAGCATTGTTGAGAGATTGCACTAGCGAAAGTACGGACCCTAGGCCCCATTTTCAAGCATTGCAATACCTTTTATGCTCACTTTTGTTTCTTGCTACCTTTTTGTTTTTTTATTGTTCCTATTACAAAAATCAATATCTACTATCATTACTACACTTGTATCACCATCTCTTCGCCGAACTAGTGAACCTATACAATTTACCATTGAATTTGGTGTGTTGGGGACACAAGAGACTTATTATTATTTGGTTGCAGGGTTGATTGAGAGAGACCATCTTCATCCTACATCTGCCACAGATTGATAAACCTTAGGTCATTCACTTGAGGGGAATTTGCTACTATCCTACAAAACTCTGCGCTTGGAGGCCCAACACGAGTCCACAAGAACAAGTTGTGTAGTAGACATCAAGCTCTTTTTCTAGCGCCATTGTCGGGGAGGTGAGTGCTTGAAGGTATATCTTTCGATCTTGCAATTAAATCTTTTAGTTTCTTGTTTTATCACTAGTGTGGTTTATAAAAACAAAATTACAAAAAAATGGAATTGATGTGGTCCCATATTGTTCATCTTGATAATGTTTTTCTTGAAAATGATGGAAATGAAAAATGTGCTCAATTGATAGAAGAAGAATTCAATAAAATGTTTGGCATAAAATCCTTGAATACTGAGCATGATTGCAATGTTGTTAGTGTGAATTATCTGAATATCCATGATGCTAATGATATGCAAAGCCCCAAGCTTGGGGATGCTATGTTTGATGAAGATACTATTTTTAGTCCCCCAAGTTTCGATGAGAAAATTTGTTATGATGAAATCATGCCTCCTATCTATGATGATTATTTTTATGTTATTTATGCTATAAATAATAAGGATAACCATGAAACTAGTCATCATGATTTTAATTTTCACATGGATTATATCAATCAAGTATCTCATAATAGTTATTTTGTTGAGTTTGCTCCCGCTACTATGAATGATAAGAATTTTGCTTGTGTGGGTAGTAATAAAATTTTATAATTGTGCATCATGAAAAGAACGATGTATGTGATAGTTATATTGGTGAATTCCTTCATTATTCTACTGAAAATTATTGTGAGGGAGGAACATATGATTGTAGGAATTGCAATAATATCAAGTTCCCCCCTATGTGCTCAAAGTTTCAAAGTCATTCTTGTTTTGCCTTCCTATCATAGTTGATTCTTGCTCCCATAAATTATTTTCTCACAAAATTCCTATGCATAGGAAGTGGGTTAGACTTAAATGTGCTTTTCATATGCTTTATGATGCTCTCATTGTGTTTCAATTCATTACTTTTATGCGAATATCATTGAAATCATCATGCCTAGCTGAAAGGCATTGAAGAAAAGCGCTTGTTGGGAGACAACCCAACACTTTTACTTTATTTTTGTGTGTGTTCACATGATTAAGCTATTATGGTAATCATGTTTTATAGATTTTATTTCAATAAAGTGCCAAGTAAAGCCTTTGGGATAGTGTGGATACTTGCTTGTTTGATTCTGTGCAAAAAACAGAAACTTTTACGTCTAGTGCAGAATTTCTCTGATTTTACTGGAGCATCAGAAAGTTCTGAAATTTTACACAGTTTTGGTATGCAAATTATTTGCGTTGTCCTATTTTTTCAGAACTTTTAGTATCAGGGAAGTATGATTTTCATTCATATCTTCACAGACTGTTCTGTTTTTGACAGATTCCGTTTTGCATGCATAGTTTGCTTGTCTTAGTGTTTCCATACCTTATATTGAGTGATATAAATTATGGGAATGATAAAATACAGTAGGAATCATATGAGAACAATTATGATTCTTGTATTGGCATTACCTAAGTGAATCATCTATATTTATCATACTAACCCATCTCACGAAGTTCCGTTAAGTGTTGTGTGATTGAAGTTTTCAAGTTTTGGGTGAGATACCAATATGAGGAGAATATGGAGCAGCAAGAAACTAAGCTTGGGGATTCCCAAGGCACCCCAAATGTAGTATCCAAGGAAGACTCAAGCGTCTAAGCTTGGGGATGCCCAGGAAGGCATCCCCTCTTTCATCTCCACCATTATCAATATATATCTTACTTGGAGATATATTTTTATTCATCACATGATATGTGTTTTTCTTGGAGCATCATTTTATTTTCTTGTTATCTTTTAGACGTTATTTATAATCTTGTTTTTCAATAAAAAGTTCCAAGAATTGCCTTTTGAATGCTTGCATTGTATGTGCGATGTGTGCTGTACAAAAACAGAAACTTATGCTGTAGTATTTGAATTATTATATTTTACTGGAACGTGGAAAGTATATGAAACTTTTACACAATACGTTAATAAAAATTATTTATCTTTTCCTAAATTTTAAGAATTGTTTGATATAGAAAAGTATAAGTTTTAAGTAGATTGCTACAGGCTGTTATGTTTGGACAGATTGCTGTTATAGTTTTATTATCTACTTATCCTATAGTTTCCATAGCTTATATTGGTAGATATAAATTGTGGAAATGATAGTATACAGTACCTAATGTTTTAAAATTATTATGAAACTTTTCATGGCAGTACATAAAGAGTTGATTTATGCTTATGTGCACTAACCTATCTCACGAGTTCTTTTCAAGTATTGTGTGGATGAAGTTTTTGAGACTTAGGTGAAACCAGGATATGAGAGGATTGAACGAGATAGGAAAGCTCAAGTTTGGGGATGCCCAAGGCAGCCAAGTAAATATTTCAAGAAGTCTCAAGTATCTAAGCTTGGGTATGCTACGCATCCCACGTCTCTTCATCAATCAAATATCGATTAGCCTATGTTGAGCCTAAATTTTTATTTGTCCACATGATATGTGCTATTCTTAGAGTGTATTTTGTTTTATTTGATGTTCGAAATAAAATATCAGATCTGAAAATATTTATTGAGAGAGACTCCTCACATAGCTACTTAATTGTTTGACTACTCATTGATCTTTACTTATATATTTTGAGTGTAGTTTGATTGAATTGCTCTGGTACTTCACTTATATCTTTTTGAGCACGGTGGTGCTGTTATTTTGAAGAAATATAATCTCATGATTCACTTAGATTATTTTGGGAGTTATTAGAAACTTTGAAAAATCCTCTCTTGCTTCATTTATATTATTTTGAGAGTTGAAATTTTGAACAAACTTGTGTTCTCGTTCTTCACTTATATTTGTTTGAGAGCTTCTTATTAGCAATGGAAATTTTCTTTAAATGAAATTGGTTCCAAAGTGATAGATATACAGGGAAGATATAATAAAAACTTTCATCAATATCATTGGGTGTTAAACTTGATACTTTGCAATAGTTTTGCGATATGAAGATAGTGATATGTGAGTTGTGTTGATGAGTAATTATGATTTAGTAAGAAATTGGCGTTAGAGTTTGTGATTCTCTATGCATGCACATGAAGTCAATAATAATGCTATGAAATTACATCCTACTTGTGTTGCATTATTCGGTGTTAATTATGTTTAATGTTCGCTTATGATGGTTTTTGTTCCTTGGTTGGGCGCTTCTCAATCTATTTGCTAGCCTTTACTTGTACTAAGCAGGAATGCTGCTTGTGCATCCAAATCCTAAACCCAAAGTTGTGCCAAATGAGTCCACCATACCTACCTATATGCGGTATTTGAGTGCTGTTCTAAGTAAATTTGTATGTGCCAACTGTAATGTTCAAAACAAGTTTCTGTTTTTTCTGCCGTACCACTCATGAAGCGGCGAGGGGTGGCCGGTATCTTCCATGTTAAATAGGTTATTGTCAAGATCAGTGTTTATTCACTTGTCATTGCACGAGAGTATGGCGGTAATAGGGATGTCTAGTCCCGAAATGCAAAGAAAATTTATTTTATGTTGTCAAATAATAAATTCTTTGGAAAGTGTTGGTATGGACGGTACCCATAGATACGACTAGCAGTGGAGTGTGAATGAATGGTGGAAAAAGGAATAAACTTTACTTTTCAGTTTGGGAACCGCCTATTATTTGTTTAGCATGGAAGATATTGTAAACTCTTAGTCGTTTTCGTTGATAGGAAAAGCACGCCACCCAAAATAATTTTATCTCTCAATTTAAGCTTTAAGCTCTGACACCCTTACAAATCTCTGCTTCCCTTTGTGAAGGGCCTATCTATTTACTTTATACAATTTTTATTTTGAATTTTAGTCTCCATCTTGTAACACCCTCGATTTTGCCCTTTTCTTTTTCTTTTGATTTTGGTCTGGATTTGCTTTTCTGTGGTTTGGTAGTTTTGGAACCTAAAGGGATCACCCTTGATTTCTCTTCCCTACTGGCTTGCCAACTTCCAAACCATCCCAAGACCTTTTCATTTCCATCTTGAGCGAATCCCAATAATCTTTTCCCTGGGAATATTCCTTTTTCTATTAAAGGAATAACCCTGTTGCCCTGGGTTGTGAAGCAACCAACATTTCTATCATTCCAAACATTCCCAAATAATTCTTATAAACATCTTGGGTCATATCTTCCCCAGATATGACAAAATCCTTCCTTTTCATGTTCAAAAATATTCCTCAAATATTCCTTTTCTGATTCTTCCCTAGCTGTCAAGTTGTGAGGCAAGTAATATTTTTATCTGCTTGCTTGCTCTCAAAATTTGTGGTCGCTCTTTCCTATCCATATCATTGCCTCATGCCAAAATTCAACCTCTTTGGCTAGTAAATATTTCTTGGCAAATTTCCAAAGTTTCTGATCCAAAGGAAGCTTTGTGAAGCAAGTGCTAGCTAAGAGTATGCAAATGCGTTGGAATTTTGCCATCATCTCAATATACTCAAATCATGCCTCGCCACCAAATTTGAGCATCACCCCATCAACTGTGTGACCACATCATCAAATCTTTGTCTATGATCATTATTTTGGATTGTGAAGCAAGTGTACTTTATGTTGCTCCATAATTTTTGAAATTTTACCAGGACATTCTCCTACCTATAAAACAGCTCTCCACCAAATTTGGGTTTATTCTATCTAACCATTTCCCCTCAGTAATTTTCCTAAGATTCTGTCCAGTGGGATGCTGTGTGAAGGAAGTACCACTTTGGTTTATCCAGATGGTATGAAATTTATACAGTATGTTCATATGCCTAAATAATTAATTTCCTCCAAATTTCAGCTCCATCTCAATTGTTAGGTGAGTGCCACATCAAGATTTGCATTCTGGACCAGATTGGTCAGTTGCAAAGCAACTATATTGGATCTTGGTCCTTTGCTTCTAAAACTTCCGAGGATTGTAGTCCTTCCTAACCCAAACCTCCCAGACATTAGCTTTGATTCCTATCACCTCTCTGTTAATCATAATAGTGTAGCCAAGTTTGCTACAGCAAACTTGCAGTGATCCTTACCATCACACCAGTTACCCATTTGCTGATATCTCACCTCCGGGATGCCTTGGGGAACAAGGACTACACCCCAGAAAAGGTGTGCCAGCCTCTCTTGTCCCCTCCGAGCAAGTAAACTCGGTGACCACGCGGCCGGCATGCCATGTGCCCGCTCTATGCATTGGGACCGTTGGGGTCATCGATTTCTTCTCTTCCTCGACACCTAGCAATGTCTAGGGGCTTCCCCGCGTCGTCTTCCTTCTCCCTGGACCCCTCCCCCCTCTCTCGTGCCCTCATACGCGGTGCGTCAGCCAAGCCCGCGACCTGCATCCACCGTCACCGTCGTGTCCTGGTGCCCGAGCTCTCCTGAGCTTTCTCGACCTCGCTTGAGCCATCTCCATCCCTCCTCGGAGCTGCTCGACACCACTACCGGCCAACCACGTCGCCCGGGAGATCCAGTGCGTGGCTAAGCTCTCCATCGCGGTTGAGTCTATCTGGCAAGCTCGTCGCGGCTATATAAGGCCCCCCGAGCCCCTCTCGTCTTCACCTCAAGCCTCACCTCACTCCACTAGTCCTCCCCAGCCTCTCCATCTCTCTCGAGGAGCTCCCTGCCCCTCCATTGCGCGCCACGGCCGCATCTTGGTTCTGGTTAAATCCCGGTGAGCCCCGCCTCTTCTCTCTCTCCCACCACCCCAAAGACCACCACCTCCGTCCCAGGGCCTCCCGGCCTTCGCCTACTACTCCGGTGGCCTCTGGCCGCGAGCACGCCGGTGCCCGACACCGCCTTCCGCCTCGGCCGATGGGGCTCTCGCTCCAGTCCTCCCTCAGGTCTCTTAGAGTATGCCCATGGCCGGAGCGCCACGAGTGGTGGCCCGTGCCATTGGGGACCATCGTCGGAGCACGCCGGCCGGCCTCCCATCTGGCTCCAGTCGAGGGAAGAAGAAGGAGGATGAGGAGAAGTGATAGATGATCTGACGGGTGGGCCCGACCCCACCTGTCAGTGAGAGGGGCATTACCAACAAGGATAAGTGGAAACGTATTTCCACGCATACGCTTTCACTTCCAGGAAAGCGTATTCTGAGATCATGCGCCAGCCGTAGTGCTGATAGGGACCTATGTGCAATTATTTGTTTTGCAGATTGGTCCGTGACAGTCAGCTCTTCGTATATTTTTACCCATAACTCCAATCGAGGTGATTCCAAAGCCCACGTCTTTGTCTCGTAGAGACTATAATGATGGTATCATTTTCACTATGTGTTCACACAGTGAAAATAACCATTTTTCCCTTGCCCATAAATATCCCCGTCCGAGAGAGAACTGTTTCCGGCAATCCATTCCGTGGACTCTCCGCACTTCTTTCCGATGGTTCCTTCACTCCTGGACAAGCCACCACCCCCATTTACATAATTGCATTGCAATATCAAAGTTTAACCAATTACATTGATCGCAAGTATAATTGTTTGTAGTATGGATTAGATTATGCAATGTTTGAATAAATTCTTGAATAGGTGACTACCATGTTGAGTACGGAATTGTTAGTAACTAGTATTTTACCCACTAGTTGATGCCATGACGTTGTAGATTACTATCTATGATTATTTTGGGTTTCATCCGGTAGTAGGTGGATATGAATCAATAGCAGTGGCTTGATCTTATTGGTTATTGGATTAATATGATATCAGAGTGTCAGCTATGAGAGAAATATTATTCGGGGATAAGATAATTAGTTGGTTGATCGAGAGTCACCTGTCCGGGCTTATCCGTGCAGCCACATTTGCCGGTATGGGATGACCTTGACTTGGTCCGATCGCGTGCTCTTTTATCGGTACCACCAAAGAGGGAAGGTTATGCGCGCGCGTTGCCCTGGTCCGGTAGGCGGCGATAACCTTGTGAGCCCAGTTGAGTTGTATGGGCCCGTCCCCATTTGGGACAGTTTAGTTTGGCCACGACGGTGGCAGGTGTCATGAGGACACAGGGGCCACCCAGGGTAGGACTCCGGGGTAGGATGAATGCTGGTGGTACGATGGGCGAGTCATGGGTCAGGCATGTTTTCTTGGAGCAACGCTGGTCCACCCGAATGGGATCATGAGGCCACATGCTCCATGGTGTGGGTAAAGTGCGCAACCTGTGGAGAGTGAGAAATCTATCCGAATAGCCGTGTCCACGGTATTGGACAACCCGTCCAGACCTCACTAGGTGGTCAGCCGTAGCAGTGATAATAATTGTGGAAGAACTCGTGTGAGTATGGTAGCACTTGGGCATCATGCCGGTGACAAGTCTTGGTGTCCGTCTTGAGGATATTCACTGAAGGTTTTTGGTGCCATCACGAGTTGGTCACCAGAGTACGGTGAGAGTAGTCTGGTATAGTTATTTTCAACTATCCTTCGGTGATGATAAATCTTTACCTAATCTTGATTGCTATGATGTTGTCTTGCCTTAATGCTGATGTTTGTTGTGAGCTTGCGAGTACATTCAAAGTACTCACCTGGCGTGTCATGCTAGTTTGCAGGTCATGCCATGATTGCTTTCTTGTCGAGGATCTCGAGTTGCGAGCTAGGATACGTGTTCCAGCCAGAGTCCCTGCGGAGTGGAGTCCATCACCACCGTCGTTGTTCCATTTCTAGCATAGAATTACCCTAGGAAGCCCTAGTATCGCCGTGGCGATATAATCCAAGTACCCTTGTAACCTTTTCCATAGTAATAAAGAGCTGATTTGTTCTATGCCAACAGTGCCATATTCCAGTAGACTTGTCCCTGGGCTAGAATACGGGGCGTTCCGGTTTCCTCTAAACCGGGGTGCCACTAGCATTGTTATCAGAGCAGGTCTGGCTGTAGGACGCCTTAGACCGCGAGAGCGTTAGTAACCGGTAGTATAGGATCTAGTTGGATTGTTGCACTTGTTTGTTGCATTTGTTTGTGCATAGCATGCATATAGACTAGATATTTCATCACTAATGATTGATCTGATGAGTGCAGGTGGCATGGGTCTCAATGCACAACATGTACCCACCAGTTGCATATTTGCTCCTTGGTGTGGTGTTATCTTCGCCCCAGTGGAGTGATGCCAAGGTGCCTGGTTGTGTCGATCCTTTGTCGGATTAATGCACCGGTACCACACCAATGTATTCTCTTCAGCCACCCTGTTGTCTCGGTGATAGATATGCTTCTATCCCGGATCTTTCCCATCCCTCTAGCCGTGTTGGCAACCCTTACTGATCTGCTTATCAAAAAAGGGTAATGCCCGCAAGCCTTATTTTCATCATTATCCCACCCTTCCCTCCATCCGCTGGACGAGTATGGTTTTTCTCCGTACGCTTGATGATGATGCGGTCGTGACCCCCGTGTTCCGACCCACGATCATCAAGTTTGTCCTCATCAGCTTTCTTCGACACATTGATTCATTTCCGTGCACACCGCCATAGCACGTTAGATCGTAGTACCTGAGTTCTTGCCAGATTTGTGTGCTTAAGTAGGAATGCATATTATTGATGTGAATAGCTATAGAGTATGTGCTATTGCTGGTGATCTTGCTGCTTTGTGTGTGAGTACGTTAGTCTTTTCTCTTGCTTCTTTCTTTCGGCCCTTGGTGTTACCTTATTTTTCCCTTATGGAAGTTGCTCACCGACACTAGACTCAAAGAATTAGTGAAGAGACAGTCATTTGGAAGCTCAATTCAGCAATATAGAATTTTCAGCAGATTGCATTATATCGGGAATATCAGGCCTGAATATAAATGATATCATGGCTGGATGGCTTATCGGCATCAAGTATACATGAGTGCAACCTTCGCAGCGGCAATCAACAAATCAGCAAGAAGGCAAGGATGTGTACAATTCCAGTCAAAGGTATGATTCATATACGCGGTTGAGTCTGTTATGAGTACAGTTTGAAACCTGCTATATTTTGGAAGCAAGTCCGAATGTGCTATGAACTTGATGTTCAACAAGAAGAATAGATGAATACCCTGTTGCATACAACAAGTAACCGACATCAGGAACATTAAGGAGATATATATGCAGTTAGCTTGCATATGGCAAAAATAAAGCTTCACGTATAAGCAACCCAATCTTTCTCCGCAAGCTAGTAGAACAACTTACGACACAAGGTTCTTGTGACTTCCTCAATACGGCACACGGATATTTGCCCATACAAGACATCCATGCTTCTCCAGTAAGTTATCACAACAAGCTTCCAACATAAGGTATCGATTCTTACCCATCAATTCTTTAAGGGGTAAGCATTTGAGATACGGTACCCAATCTTCTTTAGGAAGCTACCTCGGTAGAAGCTTCGAGCACAAGCTATCCAGTCTTCCTTGACATGATACTCTTGATGACTTACAACACAAGCTAAGTAACGTTTATCGAGAAGGCATCACATTCTCACTAGTACAAGCTATTTCACAAACAACTGGCATCATATGACCATGCATCTCAAAGGTCCGCTCCACAACACTTGGTCAGAAGGCAAAAAGTCAGTCAAGACACAAGCCTGCTTTTGGAATCAAGCGTTCAGCCGCATAGACCCAATATATATGATGGACAGGTTGCCAAGGCCATATGACTTAATCATACAATGATGCCAGCTTGGTGAGAATCCGACTATTGCATGAGCTATATAAGAAGAAGAACGCCAGTTATACACTTCAGTGAGAGGACCAAACAATCTATGGATAAGCTGTATGGGACACGGATGAACCCTTGCCCGTCTTTCTTTGGTGACGGCACCACGCCTGTGTTCTGAGCTGTTTTTGGCCGTCCGGGGTGGATGCCGACTTTTATTTCTTTTGTCAGCAAGTGGCCCGTGTTCTGAGCTGCTTTTCGGCCGTCTCGGGCAGTTGTTGAATTTCTTTCCGTAGCAGCGACCCTATGCTCTAAGCTGTTTCTCGGCCGTCCTAGGGAACTACTAGTTTCTTCTTATCGACATCGTCTCATGCTCTGAGCTGCTTTTTAGCCGTCTTGATTCGGGGTTGAGTTACTCCAGTAATGTCCCAGATCTGAGTTATAAAGACCGTTCTGGTGGCTACTGGTTTATTTGCCGGTTTCATCCAAGGGTTCAGACGGTCATTACCCTACAACTAAAACTTGTTAAGTAATATGCTTGCCGGAGTATTGTACCTGGAAGCACCCATGGTCATCTGAAGAATCAGAAACACATCAGGCCAAGCTCTTTCAGCTAAGGATCAAGGCAAAAAAACCCTAATGAAGGAGCAAGATTACCATACAAGTATGATAATGGTTGCAAGCTCAACATGGTACAGATACTCAAAACAATCTGGTTCGATACCAATCACCGTGGGTACACACCCATGGGTTCAATTCCATTTGCAAGAACCCTATATTGAGTCAACCCGCTCAGCCCAACCAAATATGCTCAGATTCGTCAGAAGGGAATACTCAGCAGTTCGATTGCAACAATAGTGTTAAAGCATTACACGACCTACTATTCATTTAAAGGTGTCGATAGACGGAACGACCAGAATGTTGGACGACAACCTCGGAGCATGTGTCCTCACATATGGGAATCAGTTAAAGGATAACCTGTTAGTGAAGTCAGCATACATAAACGGATGGAAGTGAGAGTAACATATGAGGATCTAGTGAAACAAACCACCTCGAAGCCACGCAGTGAGTCAGTTAACCGAGCAGGAGCATCATACCAAGGCAAAAAGGAAACCCGAGATGGAAACGGTTCCCTCAAGTAGGGACATTCATGCTTGAACCCTGAGCAACCAAATCTCAAGGACGAGATTTCTTTAAGGGGGGTAGGTTTGTAACACCCTGGATTTTGCCCATTTCTTTTTCATTTGATTTTGGTCTGGATTTGCTTTTCTGTGGCTTGGTTGTTTTGGAACCTAAAGAGATCACCCTTGATTTCTCTTCCCTAGTGGCTTTCCAACCTCCAAACCATCCCAAGACCTTGTCATTTCCATCTTGAGCCAATTCCAATAATCTTTTCCCTGGGAATATTCCTTTTTCTATTAAAGGAATAACCCTGTTGCTGTGGTTGTGAAGCAGCCCACATTTCTATCATTCCAAAAATTCCAAAATAATTCTTATAAATCTCTTGGGTCATATCTTCCTCACATATGAAAAATCCTTCCTTGTCATGTTCAAAAATATTCCTTTTCTGATTCTGCTCTAGCTGTCAAGTTGTGAAGCAAGTATTCTTTTTATCTGCTTGCTTGCTCTCAAAATTTGTGTTCACTCTTTCCTATCCATATCATTACCTCATGCCAAAATTCAACATCATTTGGTTAGTACATATTTCTTGGCAAATTTCCAAAGTTTCTGATCCAGAGGAAGCTTTGTGAAGCAAGTGCTAGCTAAGAGTATGCAAATGAGTTGAAATTTTTCCATCATCTTAATATGCTAAAATCATGCCTCTCCAACAAATTTGAGCATCACCCCATCAACTGTGTGACCACAACATCAAATATTTGTATGTGGTCATTATTTTGGATTGTGAAGCAACTGTACTTTATGTTCCTCCATAATTTCTGAAATTTTACCAGGACATTCTCCTACCTATAAAACATCTCTCCACCAAATTTGGGCTCATACTATCTAACAATTTCCCCTCAGTTAGTTTCCTAAGATTCTGTCTAGTGGGATGTTGTGTGAAGGAAGTACCACTTTGGTTTATCCAGATGGTATGAAATTTATACAGTATCTTCATATGCCTAAATAATTCATATCCTCCAAATTTCAGCTCCATATCAGTTGTTAGGTGAGTGCCACATCAAGATTTGCATTCTGGACCAGATTGGTCAGTTGCAAAGCAACTATATTGAATCTTTGTCCTTTGCTTCTCAAACTTCCCAGGGTTATAGTCCTTCTTAACCCAAACCTCCCAGACATTAGCTTTGATTCCTATCACCTCTCTGTTCATCATAATAGTGTAGCCAAGTTTGCTAATGCAAACTTGCAGTGATCCTTACCATCACACGAGTTTAGCCAAGTCTCGCGACTCCGATTGGTACTTGTAAGGTTGCTAGTAGTGTTGATTACTCTTTGTAGTTGATGCTAGTTGGATTTCTTGGTGGAAGAGTTTATGTTCAGATCCTTGATGCTATTCATTACACCTCTGATCATGATTATGATTATGCTTTGTGAGTAGTTACTTTTGTTCCTGAGGACATGGGATAAGTCATGCTAATAATAGTCATGTGAATTTGGTATTCGTTCGGTATTTTGATATGTTGTATGTTGTTTTTCCTCTAGTGGTGTTATGTGAACGTCGACTACATAGCACTTCACCATATTTGGGCCTAGAGGAAGGCATTGGGGAGTAGTAAGTAGATGATGGGTTGCTGGAGTGACAGAAGCTTAAACCCCAGTCTATGCGTTGCTTCATAAGGGGCTGATTTGGATCCACTAGTTTAATGCTATGGTTAGACGTTGTCTTAATTCTTCTTTCGTAGTTGCGGATGCTTGCGAGAGGGGTTAATCATAAGTGGGATACTTGTCCAAGTAAGGGCAGTACCCAAGCGCCGGTCCACCCACATAATAAACTATCAAAGTAACGAACGCGCATCATATGAACATGATGAAACTAGCATGACAGAAATTCCCGCGTGTCCTTGGGAGCGTTTTTCCTCTTATAAGACTTTTTCACGCTTATCCCTTGCTACAAAAGGGATTGGGCCACTTGCTGCACCGTTGCTACTACCTGTTACTTGTTACTTTTCGCTTGCTACGTTTCACCTCACTACACCATCACTTGTTACCGCTACTTTCAGTGCTTGCAGTTATTACCTTACTGAAAACCGTTTATCAGAGACTTCTCCTCCTCGTTGGGTTTGACACTCTTACTTATCGAAAGGACTATGATTGATCCCCTATACTTGTGGGTCATCAAGCCCCGCCTCTTGTCTCTCTCCCACCACCACTAGAGACGTCCACCGCCGTCCCAAGACCTCCCGACCTTCGCTTGCTACTCCGGTGGCCTCTGGCTGCGGGCACATCGGCGCCGACGTCGCCTTTCGCCTGGGCCGATGGGGCTCTCGTTTTGGTCCTCCCTGAGGTCTCTTAGAGGCATGGTTGGATGCGCCCGACCGCCTTGAGTACGCCCATGGCCGGAGCGCCGCGAGTGGTGGCCCCTGCCTCCGAGGACCATCGCCGGAGCACGCGGGCCGGCCTCCCGTGTAGCTCTAGTTTAGGGAAGAAGAAGGAGGATCAGGAGAAGGGAGAGAGGACCTGACGGGTGGGTCCCGACCCCACCTGTTAGTGAGAGGGGTATTGCCAGCAAGGATAAGTGGAAACGTATTTCCACGCATAAGCTTTTGCTTCTAGGAAAGCGTATTCTCAGATCAGGCGTCGGCCGTAGTGCTGACAGGGACCTATGTGCAATTATTTGTTTTGCAGATTGGTCCCTCACAGTCAGCTCTTCATATCCATTTACCCCTAACTCCAATCGAGGTGATTCCAAAGCCCACGTATTTGTATCGTCGAGCCCGTCATGATGGTATCATGTTCACTATGTGTTCCCATAGTGAAAACAACTATTTTCCCTTGCCCATAAACAGCCCCCTCCGAGAGAGAACTATTTCCGGCAATCAATTCCGCGGACTCTCCGCACTTCTTTCCGATGGTTCCTTCACCCCTAGGCAAGCCACAATCCCCATTTGCATAATTGCATTGCAATATCATAGTTTAACCAATTACTTTAATCACAAGTATAATCGTTTGTAGTATGGATTATATTATGCAATGTTTGAATAAATTCTTGAATAGGTGACTACCATGTTGAGTACGGGATTGTTAGTAACTAGTATTTTACCTACTAGTTGATGCCATGACGTTCTAGATTACTGTCTATGATTATTTTGGGTTTCATCCGGTAGTTGGTGGATATGAATCAATAGCAGTGGCTTGAGCTTATTGGTTATTGGATTACTATGATATGGAAGTGTCAGCTATGAGAGAAATATTATTCTGGGGTTAGATAATTAGTTGGTTGATCGAGATTCACCTGTCCGAGCTTATCCATGCAGCCACATTTGCCAGTATGGGACGACCTTGACTTGGTCCGATCGCGTGCTCTTTTATTGGTACCACCAAAGAGGGAAGGTTATGCGTGCACGTTGCCCTGGCCCGGTAGGCGGCAATAACCGTGTGAGCCCAGTTGAGTTGTATGGGCCCATCCCCGTTTGGGACAGTTTAGTTTCGCCACGGCGGTGGCAGGTGTCATGAGGACACACAGGCCACCCAGAGCAGGACTCCGGGGGAGGATGAATGCCGGTGGTACTATGGGAGAGTCACGGGTGAGGCAGGTTTCGTTGGAGCAACCCTGGTCCACCCAAATGGGATCACGAGGCCAGATGCTCCATGGTGTGGGTAAAGTGCGCAACCTCTGCAGAGTGAAAAATCTATTCGAATAGCCGCGTCCACGGTATTGGACAACCCGTGCAGACCTCACTAGGTGGTCAATCGCATCAGTGATAATAATGATGGAAGAACTTGTCTGAGTATGGTAGCACTTGGGCATCATGCCTGTGACAAGTCTTGGTGTCCGTCTTGAGGATATTCACTGAAGGTTTTTGGTGAGATCACGAGTTGGTCACCAGAGTACGGTGAGAGTAGCCTGGTATAGTTATTTTCAACTATCCTTCGATGATGATAAATCTTTACCTAATCTTGATTGATATAATGTTGTCTTGCCTTAATGCTGATGTTTTTTGTGAGCTTGCGAGTATATTCAAAGTACTCACGTGGCGTGTCATGCTAGTTTGCAGGTCATGCCATGATTGCTTGCTTGTCGAGGATCCCGAGTTGCGAGCTAGGATACACATTCCAGCCAGAGTCCTTGCGGAGTGGAGTCCATCACCACCGTCGTTGTTCCCTTGCTAGCGTAGAATTACCCTAGGTAGGCGTAGTATCGTCGTGGCGATGTAATCCAAGTACCCTTGTAACCTTTTCCATAAAGAGCTGATTTGTTCTATGCCAACGGTGCCGTATTCCAGAAGACTTGTCCCTGGGCTGGAATACGGGGCGTTCCGGTTTCCTCTGATCCGGGGTGCGACACATCTTCTCTTATAAAGCACCAACTAAGGAACACTATTATCATACTTGATCATTGGATGTAGCTAATATTTGAGTGTGTTGCATCAATAAACCAATGATTGAGCATGATGGGTTAGGGATAGCGTTCTTTAGTGTTGATATTTTGTAACATCCCAATTTTCGTAAATTCGGATGTTAATAGATCATTCATTTGCATCCCACATTTTATGCATCATTGCGTTCCTCTGAAATTTTTTATCGTTATGTGACTGCGGGCAATTTATCGGAGTGGAGATAATATGACTTCTCCCCTGTGAGTTAAAGTCACCATTTTGGTTTTGCAAATTTTCTAAACTCCGAAGTAATTTTTTTGTTGAGTTTTTCGATTGAGTTGTGTGACCTATTGCATAAAACTTTTTTTTTAAAAGTTGCATTAGGTGGAACTAGGATTCCTATATATATATTATATATATATTAGTTGTATATGTTATTTTGTTTTCTCCTAAGTTCTAGTGCATATATGTATATTAGTTCCTACTTTTTGTTAGCTAGGAATATATATATATATATATATTTTACTGTTTTGGTTTTATTTCTTTTCTTTTTTTGCTGCTGTTAGTTTGTTTTAAAAAATAAATAAATATAGAACTGCCAGGCCGAGCCACAAGGGCTCAGCCCAGCCCCCATGCATGCACGCATGCAATTTCCATGCATGCACTCCCTCCCCACGTGAGTCCTCCCTCCCCGTTCCTTATTTCTCTCCTTCCTTCTTTCTCTCCCTCCTTTTCCTTTTACTCCCCACGTTCACCTCTCCCTCTCTTTCCTATTTCTACTCCCTCCTTTTCCTTTTGTCTCCACCGCCACCTCTCCCTCTCTTTCCTATTTTCTCTCCCATGATCTCCTTCCCAAAGTTCTCCCTCTCCTTCCTTTTACTCTCCTCCCCTAAGCCTATATAAACCCCCCCACCGTCACCTCTCCCCAACCCTAGCCGCCGTCGTCTCCACCGCCGCCTCCACAAGCCGCCGCCGGCGCCTCACCCCAACGCCGCCCTAGCCGCCGCCGCGAGCAGCGGCAGCAGCCCGAAAGCTGCTGCACCTTGGCCTCGCCGCGGAGGAGGAGCCCTCCCCGAACTCTCTCTCCACCGCCGCCTCTTCCCTGCGGAGGAGGAACCTCACAGCCGCCGCCCGACGCCCCACCGCCCGGAGCTACTCCCTCCTTCCTCGCCGGTCATCTCCTTTCTTGCCGGTGCAAGCTACAGCCAGCAGGTAGCTATCCATCTCTCTCTCTCTATATATTTCATGCACTCCATCTCAGCCCTTAGATCCCATGCAATCCCATGCAATGGCTAGGATTAGATCACCTATACCCCTTCGGTTTATTCCGGAAAACCAATGGTTCTTTTGTTCACTTAAGATTTAGCCAGTGGTTTTGCTAGCCATGGGACGTTTGCTCCAAACCAAGAAACACACAGCCACTACAGCCAATAGAACTTGCCACGTGTGCCTCTCTTTAGCACTAGCAGTTTTGTAATTTTCTGTCCAGATTTCGAAAACAGAAACTTTCAATTTTGTTTTGATCACAACGTTTTATCCCTACGTCCAATGACATTGATTCTTTTAACAGTAGCTCACAAATTTCCTGTAGTTTTTAAAAATATATAAGTTTTCTGTGTTTCGAATTTTTAAATATAAGTTAGAGCAGATTTAGTTTAAACACTGTTTTGCCTATTCCAGGAGTTTGAAAAATGATATTGAGTTGATTCTTTTTGATACTGTTTTCTAGTGATAAAACCTTACAGTAGTAGAAATTTCAGAATTTGTCAAGTAGTTTTACTGATGTTTTCAACAGAAACAATTTTCTGTCCTACCGGCACGCGATAAATTCTTTTGCGTAGTCTTTTGCAAATCATTGCATGTGATGTTATTTTTACTTGTGGCGTGATGGAATTGCTTATGGTGTGCTTTGTGTTTGTATCGGTAGATCATCCGGAGTGCGAAGCGTGTTACTTAGAGACGCTCGAGCAGGACAACTATCATCAAGGCAAGTCATCTTTGATCATGTTATTTTACCTATGTTTTCAATGCATAGTAGATCACCTTCTTTGCCCTATTTGCATGCTGCCTAGGTACTTGGAAACTTTAGTCATAGTTGTAGTATCATGTGGTAGGAACACAACAACCCCGACACTTGGCCCCGGGACGACAATGTTATTTTTGCTATGCGCTAGTAGACGGGTTATCGGTTGAGTGTATTCCACGAGTGATGCGAGGTTGATATAATAACCAAGACCGGACTAAGACAAGATTTTCAAGACCTCGGACGCAATGCAACACTGGGTGAAGGACGGTTGATCGGCTCCCTGGAAAACCCAGTGGATGCCCGGGATGCTGGAGAGGCCATGTCATCCTGCGGAAAGCTTCACCCAGGCTCAAAGGGACGGACGGAGACTTCAAGACTCAAGGCTTACCTGCACAGCCACAAGTCATTATGGGCTCTAGCTTGGTTGGACAACGCGGCGACTCTGGACAGGCGGTGCTAGCAGATGTAGACGAACGGTAGGAATGGATGGGCACCGACAGGGATTCAGAGGGACCCGTTGAAAGACCATGTTTTGATCATCCGGTCTTCAAACACCCTGAAGTGCGAGGACAAACCCGGAGGTGATCAAATCTTGTGGGGAACGTGTGCAAAACTCTGCAGAGTACTCAAACCTAATCGATTAGCCGTGTCCACGGTCATGGACAACTTGAGCCGAAGGCATTGAATTTCCCCTGAACTCTCGACACAACGTAATAATGATGTGGGTGTTAACAACTATTCGGGTACGAGAATTGGTTGGCGGAACCATCTCGTTAACAACAAACTATGTAGTAATATTTTGCTTTCAAACCCTTTTGTTGTAGGATAAAACTAGCTTTATGCAAAAACTTAGCTCCACCGGCCAAATATGCATGTAGAGATAGTGATTATTATTTTACTCCCTCTCTTGATGATTTGCCAGCATATTCAATATGCTGACCTACACGGCTGCAACGTATCATGTTGCAGAGTACTTTTCTGACCAGGAGTGAGGCTACGGTTCTACGCTCAGCGACATGCCCTTGGAGTCGGATGGACTCGTCTACCTGATGCTTCCGCTTAGTCTTCGTTAGATAATCTCATGAGTTTGGCCTTCAGCCACTTTATGGTACTCCAATATTGTAATAAAGTACTCTTTATGAGATTTCGATTAATAAAGCTGTGTGATTGCACTCTTGAATATATACATTATGTACTGTGTGTGTACCAGCATGATCTTGGGATGGTACAGAAACACCAGAGGCTTGACTCGTTGAGTCGGGTCGCTACAGAAATGGTATCAGAGCACACGCTGACCTTAGGACGTAACCTCTAGGATTGGAAAAGCCTTAGGAAGAAAACTATTTTCTCTTATATCTTCTATTTCCCCCTCTGATCATTTCTGACTTCTCTCCAATTTTCCAATGTTTAGATGGCCACCTTCGTCCCTGTTAAGTTCACGGAGTTTTGCCAGCCCGACACCACTATGCTGTTCGGAAAAGAGCTGGTGCAGATCACCAAGGATTTGAGGATTGCTCTGCCGACTATCACAGGGAAGCCAACTTCGTCTTACCCGGAGGATTCACGCTACAGGATCGAGGTGCATATTCCCGGAAGGACATTCGAGCCGCGCACTGAGCCGAAGGATTTCAAGTTCATCGCACCCAACTGGATTCTCGGAAGGGACATGGCGATTCATTGTGCACTCGGACGTATCAAGGATTTATACAAAGGCTGCCCTATGTGTCCAGACCTATTCGTTGTATCCCGGAGAAATGAAGACGGAGACATCATCTCAAACAAGACCAATGACGCTCTCTTGTCTTATGCCCAGACCTTGGAGAAGCACAGCGGAACTCTGGAGTATCACGCGATCAAGGACGCCAGGAAGATCAAGCAACTGTCACTCCGCGATCTTGAACTTGAAGATGCAGCCCGGGAAGCCCACTATGAGCATGAGCTGGAAGTGAAGGATTTTCTGGAGCGGATCAAGAAGCTGAAGACTCGAGTTGCAAACCTCGAGGAGGAACTGGACATGGGCGAGAACCTTCATCCCGAAGGAGACGTAGCCCCCGTGATCAGCAACGACGAGGACTATGAAGAAAGCTCCACCGAAGGACCCGACACTATGCTATTTTGAGGAGGACACTTAGACTAGACCACCAATTTTACTTTATCATTTTACGTTTTAGGCCGATGTTTAGGATTATCGATTTTGTATCCCCGTGTGAACCTTGTGTGATTGAATAAAATGTGTGGTGTGATACTTGTGTGTTGCATTCATATGGGTAGTGTAATTCCTCTAGACCATTGTTCTATGCTAATCTCACCCCTCTACAAACATCAGATGCCTCCAAGACGCGCCCCTGAGTCCAACTTTCCGTCGGAACTCACCTAGTTGATCCAGCAACAAAACACCCTGATGCAGCTGATCATCCAGAACCAGAACAACAACAACCATCATCCACCCCAGGCCGACAACCTTACCCGTTTTCTGAGGTTGAACCCTCCAACTTTCTCCAGCAACATTGAGCCCATTGTGGCAGATGATTGGCTTCGCAAGATGGAGCGTGAGCTCATCACCGCTGGTTGTTCTGAAGCTGAGAAGGTGCGTTTTGCCGCGCATCAACTTGAAGGCCCTGCAGCTGCTTGGTGGGAGAACTACACCACCACTTATCCCATTGCTGGAGTCACTTGGGAGCAATTCAAGCAAGCCTTTCGCACCGAACATGTCTCAGCTGGTGCAATGAGTCTGAAGAAGCGTGAGTTTCGCAACTTACGCCAGGGGAGTCGCACTGTGGCCCAGTACGTTGATGACTTCAGCATGCTCGCCTGTTATGCACCTGGAGATGTGGCCGATGATGCGGCCAAGCAGGAAAAGTTCTTGGAAGGACTGAATGATGAGCTGAGCATTCAGTTGACGGTAGCCACCTTCAACAACTATCAGGAGCTGGTTGATAAGGCCCTCATCTTGGAGGGGAAACATCAGCAAATGGAGAACCGCAAGCGAAAGTATGGGGTTGGAAAGTTCAACTCCGGCACTCAGCAGAAGCCTCGCTACACCCCCTACTCAGGGAATACCGGGACTGGATCCGGTAAGTTTGGTGGACATGTTCAGCATAACCACCCTGTGCACAACCATGGAGGCCACAACCATGGAGGAAATGGGAATCACCGCAACAACAACAACTTCAAGAATGGCGGTACTAGCACTCAGCAGCAGTCAGCTCCAGCTCAGAAGGATCTGACTCACATCACTTGCTTCAAGTGTCAGAAGAAGGGACACTATGCCACTGATTGTCCCCAGAACAAGCAGGGAAATGGAAACGGCAACGGAAACTCTGCAGCAAAGAAGCCCAATCTTTTTCCTCGAGCTCAGGTGAACCACATTGATGTGGAAGAGGTCTATGATCACCCCGATACTGTGGTTGGTAAGTTTTTGCTAAATTCACATCCAGTATTGGTACTTTTTGATTTTGGTGCAACGCATTCATTCATATCAAGGGTAGTTGTGGAAAAGTATAGTTTGCCAACTAGAACCCTCAGCCAACCCATTAAGGTCAGTTCCCCAGGAGGCATGATGACAGCCGGGATAGGATGCCATGCTTTGAGTCTCAACATCGGGAACCATAATTTCCCCACCGACCTCATCGTATTAGAGTCCCACGGATTGGATGTAATCCTAGGCATGGATTGGATGGCCAAGTATGAAGGGAATATTGATTGTGCCCTTAAGTCTATTTTGCTCACCACCCCCGAGCAGAAGCGGATTAAGTACGTGTCACAGCGCCCGACACGGAGTAAGCGAGTAAACTCTCTCAGGGGAGTAGTCCAGGAGGAAGTACCGATTGTACAGGAGTACCCAGATGTATTTCCGAAAGAATTGCCGGGCATGCCACCCGATAGAGAGATTGAGTTCTTGATTGAGCTATTACCCGGAACAGCCCCAATATCCAAGAGACCCTATCGGATGCCCGCAAATGACTTGATAGAAATCAAGAAGCAAATTAAGGAGTTATTGGACAAAGGGTATATTCGCCCAAGTTCTTCACCTTGGGGAGCCCCAGTGCTCTTAGTTGAAAAGAAGGACAAGTCCCTGAGAATGGTTGTCGATTATCGTGCATTGAACGATGTGACCATCAAGAACAAGTACCCCTTGCCGATGATCAACGATCTGTTTGATCAGTTAGTTGGAGCTCGCATATTCTCAAAGATCGATCTTCGATCCGGGTATCATCAGTTGAAGATTCGTGAACAGGATATACCCAAGACAACCTTTACCACTCGGTACGGCTTGTATGAGTACACGGTCATGTCATTTGGACTGACTAATGCTCCGGCATATTTTATGAATCTGATGAACAAGGTATTTATGGAGTACTTGGACAAGTTTGTCGTGGTGTTCATCGATGACATACTGATATTCTCCAAGAACGAAGAGGAACACAAGGAACATCTGCATTTAGTTCTGGAGAAGCTTCGAGAGCATAAGCTATATGCAAAGTTCAGCAAATGTGAGTTTTGGTTGAAGGAAGTCGGATTTCTCGGACACGTCATCTCAGGAGAAGGAATAGCAGTGGACCCTGCCAAGGTCGCAGCAGTCACCGAATGGGTAGCACCCACTTCAGTCAAGGAGATCCGCAGTTTCCTCGGACTTGCCGGATATTACCGGAGGTTCATTGAGAATTTCTCAAAGATTGCCAAGCCCATGACAGAGTTATTGAAGAAGGAATCCAAGTATGTTTGGACTGAGGAATGTGAAACCAGTTTTCAAGAGTTGAAGAAACGTCTTGTTACAGCCCCAGTGCTGATATTGCCGAACATTCGGAAGGATTTCCAGGTTTACTATGACGCTTCTCGTCAAGGACTTGGAGGAGTGCTCATGCAAGAAGGCAAAGTTGTAGCCTATGCATCCAGACAGCTCAGACCTCATGAGTTGAATTATGCCACACATGACTTGGAACTAGCTGCCGTAGTGCATGCACTCAAGACCTGGAGACATTTCCTGATCGGAAATAGTTGTGATGTTTACACTGATCACAAGAGCCTGAAATATATCTTCACGCAGAAGGAGTTGAACCTCAGACAGAGGCGATGGCTAGAGTTGATCAAGGACTATGACATGAGATTGCATTATCACCCAGGCAAGGCAAATGTTGTAGCCGATGCGTTGAGCCGCAAGAGTTATGTGAACACGCTCACAGCGGGAGGATTACCCCAGGAGTTAGTCGATGATCTCCGAGAGCTCAAATTGGAGATAGTTCCAAGAGGATTTGTTGCCACTTTGGAAATTCAGTCTACTTTGACGGAAAAGATCCGTGAAGCACAGAAAGCTGACAAAGAGATAGCTGAGATTAAGCAGAAAATGGAAGACGGGAAAGCTAAAGGTTTTCGTGAGGACGAACACGGAACTTTATGGTTTGAGGATCGCATCTATGTGCCCAATGATCCCGAACTCAGGAAGTTGATACTTCAGGAGGCTCATGATTCCCCGTACTCGATACACCCCGGTAACACCAAGATGTATCTGGATCTGAAAGAAAGTTTCTGGTGGACAGGATTGAAGAAAGACATTGCCGAGTTCGTAGCTATATGCGATGTTTGTCAGCGAGTAAAAGCCGAGCATCAGAAGCCAGCAGGTTTGCTCCAACCTCTGCCGATACCCGAATGGAAATGGGAAAAGCTTGGTATGGACTTCATCACAGGATTACCTCGGACCCGTTCTGGCTATGATTCTATTTGGGTTGTGGTCGATCGTTTGACCAAGGTAGCTCACTTCATTCCGGTGAAGACTACCTACACGAGTGCCAAGCTGGCCAAGATTTATATGACGAGGATCGTATGTCTGCACGGAGTACCGAAGAGCATTGTGTCCGATAGAGGGACTCAGTTCACATCAAAATTTTGGCACCAACTGCATGAAACCTTGGGAACGAGATTGGAGTTCAGCACAACATTTCACCCGCAGACAGATGGACAGACCGAGAGAGTTAATCAGATTCTGGAGGACATGTTGAGAGCTTGCGCACTAGACTATGGGTCTAGTTGGGATGACAATTTACCGTATGCCGAGTTCTCATACAACAACAGCTACCAGACCAGTCTGAAGATGGCCCCTTTCGAAGCTCTATACGGAAGGAGGTGCAGAACACCGTTGATGTGGGATGGAGTTGGAGACCGACAACTTTTTGGTCCCGACCTCATCCGAGATTCTGAAGAGAAGGTCAATCTTATTCGTGACCGACTCAAGATAGCTCAGTCCAGGCAGAAGAGTTATGCCGACAGCAAACGCAAGGAAGTAACGTACGAAGTGGGAGACCGAGCATATCTTCGGGTGTCTCCACTTCGAGGAATCAAGAGATTCGGTGTGAAAGGAAAACTAGCACCACGTTTCATTGGCCCCTACAAAATTCTTGAACGTAGAGGCGAAGTTGCATACAAACTGGAACTACCGGAAGGATTGTCCGGAGTTCATGATGTCTTCCATGTTTCTCAGTTGAAGAAATGCCATGCTGAGATGGCCGATGTTCCGTTGAGAGATACAGTGCCCCTAGAGGCCATACAGCTTGACAGCGATCTGACGTATGAGGAGAAACCCGTCCGGATTCTCGAGACCGCCAACAGAGTTACCCGCAGCAAGATCATCAAGTTCTGCAAGGTGTTGTGGAGCCACCACACCGAGGAAGAAGCCACCTGGGAACGAGAAGAGGACCTTCGTCGAGACCACCCGCACCTATTTTCTAGCCACCCCGAATCTCGAGGGCGAGATTCATCTTAAGGTGGGTAGGTTTGTAACATCCCAATTTTCGTAAATTCGGATGTTAATAGATCATTCATTTGCATCCCACATTTTATGCATCATTGCGTTCCTCTGAAAATTTTTGTCGTTATGTGACTGCGGGCAATTTATCGGAGTGGAGATAATATGACTTCTCCCCTGTGAGTTAAAGTCACCATTTTGGTTTTGCAAATTTTCTAAACTCCGAAGTATTTTTTTTGTTGAGTTGTGTGACCTATTGCATAAAACTTTTTTTTTAAAAGTTGCATTAGGTGGAACTAGGATTCCTATATATATTATATATATATATTAGTTGTATATGTTATTTTGTTTTCTCCTAAGTTCTAGTGCATATATGTATATTAGTTCCTACTTTCTGTTAGCTAGGAATATATATATATTTTTTTACTCTCCTCCCCTAAGCCTATATAAACCCCCCCCCCCTACCGTCACCTCTCCCCAACCCTAGCCGCCGTCGTCTCCACCGCCGCCTCCACAAGCCGCCGCCGCCGCCGGCACCTCACCCCACCGCCGCCCTAGCCGCCGCCGCGAGCAGCGGCAGCAGCCCGAAAGCTGCTGCACCTCGGCCTCGCCGCGGAGGAGGAGCCCTCCCCGAACTCTCTCTCCACCGCCGCCTCTTCCCCGCGGAGGAGGAACCTCACAGCCGCCGCCCGACGCCCCACCGCCCGGAGCTACTCCCTCCTTCCTCGCCGGTCATCTACTTTCATGCTGGTGCAAGCTACAGCCAGCAGGTAGCTATCCATCTCTCTCTCTATATATATTTCATGCACTCCATCTCAGCCCTTAGATCCCATGCAATCCCATGCAATGGCTAGGATTAGATCACCTATACCCCTTCGGTTTATTCCGGAAAACCAACGGTTCTTTTGTTCACTTAAGATTTAGCCAGTGGTTTTGCTAGCCATGGGACGTTTGCTCCAAACCAAGAAACACACAGCCACTACAGCCAATAGAACTTGCCACGTGTGCCTCTCTTTAGCACTAGCAGTTTTGTAATTTTCTGTCCAGATTTCGAAAACAGAAACTTTCAATCTTGTTTTGATCACAACTTTCTATCCCTACGTACAATGACATTGATTCTTTTTCCAGTAGCTCACAAATTTCCTGTAGTTTTCAAAAATATATAATTTTTCTGTATTTCGAATTTTTAAATATAAGTTAGAGCAGATTTAGTTTAAACACTGTTTTGCCTATTCCAGGAGTTTGAAAAATGATATTGAGTTGCTTCTTTTTGCTACTGTTTTCTAGTAATAAAACCTTACTGTAGTAAAAATTTCAGAATTTTCCAAGTATTTTTACTGATGTTTTCAACAGAAACAAGTTTCTGTCCTACCGGCGCGCGATAAATTCTTTTGCGTAGTCTTTTGCAAATCATTGCATGTGATGTTATTTTTACTTGTGGCGTGATGGAATTGCTTATGGTGTGCTTTGTGTTTGTATCGGTAGATCATCCGGAGTGCGAAGCGTGTTACTTAGAGACGCTCGAGCAGGACAACTATCATCAAGGCAAGTCATCTTTGATCATGTTATTTTACCTATGTTTTCAATGCATAGTAGATCACCTTCTTTGCCCTATTTGCATGCTGCCTAGGTACTTGGAAACTTTAGTCATAGTTGTAGTATCATGTGGTAGGAACACAACAACCCCAACACTTGGCCCCGGGACGACAATGTTATTTTTGCTATGCGCTAGTAGACGGGTTATCGGTTGAGTGTATTCCACGAGTGATGCGAGGTTGATATAATAACCAAGACCGGACTAAGACAAGATTTTCAAGACCTCGGACGCAATGCAACACTGGGTGAAGGACGGTTGATCGGCTCCCTGGAAAACCCAGTGGATGCCCGGGATGCTGGAGAGGCCATGTCATCCTGCGGAAAGCTTCACCCAGGCTCAAAGGGACGGACGGAGACTTCAAGACTCAAGGCTTACCTGCACAGCCACAAGTCATTATGGGCTCTGGCTTGGTTGGACAACGCGGCGACTCTGGACAGGCGGTGCTAGCAGATGTAGACGAACGGTAGGAATGGATGGGCACCGACAGGGATTCAGAGGGACCCGTTGAAAGACCATGTTTTGATCATCCGGTCTTCAAACACCCTGAAGTGCGAGGACAAACCCGGAGGCGATCAAACCTTGTGGGGAACGTGTGCAAAACTCTGTAGAGTACTTAAACCTAATCGATTAGCCGTGTCCACGGTCATGGACAATTTGAGCCGAAGGCATTGAATTTCCCCTGAACTCTCGACACAACGTAATAATGATGTGGGTGTTAACAACTATTCGGGTACGAGAATTGGTTGGCGGAACCATCTCGTTAACAACAAACTATGTAGTAATATTTTGCTTTCAAACCCTTTTGTTGTAGGATAAAACTAGCTTTATGCAAAAACTTAGCTCCACCGGCCAAATATGCATGTAGAGATAGTGATTATTATTTTACTCCCTCTCTTGATGATTTGCCAGCATATTCAATATGCTGACCTACACGGCTGCAACGTATCATGTTGCAGAGTACTTTTCCGACCAGGAGTGAGGCTACGGTTCTACGCTCAGCGACATGCCCTTGGAGTCGGATGGACTCGTCTACCTGATGCTTCCGCTTAGTCTTCGTTAGATAATCTCATGAGTTTGGCCTTCAGCCACTTTATGGTACTCCGATATTGTAATAAAGTACTCTTTATGAGATTTCGATTAATAAAGCTGTGTGATTGCACTCTTGAATATATACATTATGTACTGTGTGTGTACCAGCATGATCTTGGGATGGTACAGAAACACCAGAGGCTTGACTCGTTGAGTCGGGTCGTTACATATTTTGAAAGACTTAGTTGCTTGTTGATATGCTTGGGTATTAAAGTTTTCATGTCAAATTATAGACTATTGCTTTGAATCATTTGTAAGTCCATATATCCATGCTATAAAGAAAAGAGTATACGATGAATCATCTATAAGTCCATATGTACACATGAAAAGTTCCATTTCAATTGCTACTTTATCATGATGAGTTTTATAAAATTATCATTGATCGAACTTATGCACTATGCTAGCATCCACACTTCATAAATTATTTCTTTTATCATTTACCTACTCGAGTACGTGTAGGAATTAAGCTTGGGGATGCTAATACGTATCCAACGTATCAATAATTTATGAAGTATTAATGCCATGTTTGCCTATGTTTACAATAATTTTATATGGTTTTGCTACACTTCATATGATTTATTAAGAACTAACCCGTACTGACGATGTTTTGAACAGAACTACCTGGTGTTGTTTTTTGTGCACAAATAAAAGGTGTCAGAATTGTATGAAAGTTTTTGATGATTTTTTAGAAGAAAAGAGAAATAATGGAGCAAAGAACCACCAGAGGGGCCCGTGCATCAGGGCACGCCAGCCCCCTAGCTCGCCGTGGTACCTAGTGGGCCACTCGTGGCCCATCTCAGCGTGATTCCAATGTCCAAAAATCCTATAAATATAGAAACCCCTCAAAGTTACCGTAGACGAGAAGTTTCGCACCGCAAGTCTGTGTAGCCACGAAAAACAAATCGGGAGCCTGTTCCGGCACCTTGCCGGAGGGGGAGTGTTCGTGAACGTTGCATGGGAAACAAAAATTTTCCTACGCACATGAAAGACCTATCATGGTGATGATCATCTATGAGAGGGGAGATCGGATCCACATACCCTTGTAGATTGCTAAGAGGGAAGCGTTAAGAAACGCGGTTGATGTAGTCGAACGTCTTCGCGATCCGAATCGCAAGCGTCCCACGAACTCCGTCCCGGTCTAGTACCGAACGGACGACACCTCCGCGTTCAGCACACATACAACTCGATGAAAATCTCCGCCTTATTGATTCAGCAAGAGAGACGAAGAGGTAGCGGAATTCTCCGACAGCACGACGGCATGGTGGTGATGGTGGTGGAGCTATTCTGGCAGGGCTTCGCCGTGCCGTACCGAACTAGCTACGGCGTGTCACGAAGTGGTGGAGGGAGAGAGGGCTGCACAATGGCTTGGGGGTGCAAAAAAGCCTCTCAAACTACCACTATATATAGGAGGAGTAAGAGGGAGGGTTGTCTTGGCTCCTACTCCAAGGAGGAGCTTCAGCCGAGCAAAGAGGGAGGAGTCCTCCGCCAATTTGGTTTGGTGGAGGACTCCTTCCCACTTGTCTACCTCCTTCCTTTTATCTTTTTTCCTTTTTTTTGCTTTGGCCGAAATAGGTTATTGGGCTGGCCTCACCAGCCCACCAAGGGCTGGTGCGCCACCCATAGGCCTATTAGGTCCTCTCCCGGGTGAGTGGCCCTCCCGGCAAAACCCCAAAACCCGTTCGTCACTCCCGGTACTTTACCGGTAATTCCCGAAATCTTTCCGAAAGCCAAATGCAACATTCCTATATATCAATCTTTGTTTCCAAACCATTCCGGAAACCCTCGTGACGTCCGGGATCTCATCCAGGACTCTGAACAACATTAGGTTAGCAGCATCAATAATTCAAATATACCGAAACGTTACCGAACCATAAGTGTGTAGACCCTGTGGGTTCGAGAAATATGTAGACATGACCGAGGCATTCTCCGGTCAATATCGAATAGCAGGACCTAGATGCCCATATTGGATCCTACATATTCTACGAAGATCTTATCAGTTGAACCTCTATGTCAAGGACTGAGTTAATCCCGTATAATGTTCCCTTTGTCATTCGGTATGTCACTTGCCCGAGATTCGATCGTCGGTATCTTGCTACTGCAACAAAAGACCTTCCAACGGCGCGAGAAACAAGTAGGCTGACGGGAGACTATTCTTGTCTTCATACTCCTCAGCAACGGCACCAGGAATCCTTCTGCTACGGCTACGCCTTTAGGGACTTCCTTGCAAAATACGCAAAGGATTCCCCCGTGGCCTTGGAGCCTTGCGTTGGTGTTCCCTCGAAGCGGAAAGGGTGATGTAGCACAGTAGCGGTAAGTATTTCCCTCAGTTTTGAGAACCAAGGTATCGATCCAGTGAAGGATTATCACAAGTACCTGCACAAACACAAAGAGCTTGCACCCAACGCTATGAAGGGGTTGTCAATCCCTTATAGATTGTTTGCCAAGTGAGAACTGAAAGCAACAAAGTAACAAAGCAAAGTAAAAGCAAAAGTGGAAACGATAGGTGTGAATAGACCCGAGGGCTATCGTGTTCACTAGTGGCTTCTCTCATGAAAGCAAGTAGACGGTGGGTGAATGAATTACTGTCAAGCAATTGATAGAACCGCGCAAAGTCGTGACGTTATCTATGGCAATGATTATATCTATAGGCATCACGTCCAAAACAAGTAGACCGATACTTTATGCATCTACTACTATTACTCCACACGTCGATCGTTATCCAACATGCATCTAGTGTATTAAGTTCATGAGAACAGAGTAACGCCTTAAGCAAGATGACATGATGTAGATGGACAATCTCATATCTACAATAAAAGCCCATCTTGTTACCCTTGATGGAAACAACATGATGCGTGCCTTGCTGCCCCTTCTGTCACTGGGAAAGGTCACCACACGGTATGATCCCAAAACCAAGCACTTCTCCGATTGCAAGAATCATTGATCTAGTTGGCCAAACAAAACCCAAGACTCGGAGAGACTTACAAGGATATCAAATCATGCATATAAGAAATCAGCAAAGACTCAAATATATATCATAGATAATCTGATCACAAATCCACAATTCATCGGATCTCGACAAACACACCGCCAAAGAGGATTACATCGCATAGATCTCCATGAAGATCATGGAGAACTTTGTATTGAAGATCCAAGAGAGAGAAGAAGCCATCTAGCTACTAACTACGGATCCTTAGGTCTGAAGTGAACTACTCACGAGTCATTGGAGGGGCGACGATGTTGATGAAGAAGCCCTCCAACTCCAAAATCCCCTCCGGCAGGGCACCGGGAAGGGTCTCCAGATGAGATCTCGTGGAAACGGAAGCTTGCGGCGATGAAAAAGTGTTTTCGTGGATGCCCTAATTTTTTATGGATTTTTAGGGAATTTATAGGCCAAAGACCTAGGGCAGGGGAGCGCCAGGGGGGCCACAAGCTTGGTTGCCGCGGCCTCCCCCCTGGCCGCGGCAACAGGGCTTGTGGGCCCCCTGTGGGCCCACTTGGTTGGCCCTCAAGCCTCCCGATTTTCTTCCGTTCTGGAAAAAATTATTTTGGGGATTTTATTCCATTTGGACTCTGTTCCAAAATCAGATCAGAAAGAGTCAAATACACAGAAAAAACAGGAACTCGCACTTGGCACTGGATTAATAAGTTAGTCCCAAAAAAGATATAAAAGGTAAACAAAACATCCAAAGTTGACAAGATAACAGCGTGAAACCATCAAAAAATATAGATACGTTTGAGACGTATCAAGCATCCCCAAGCTTAACTCCTGCTCGTCCTCGAGTAGGGAAGTGATAAAGAATGAATTTTTGATGCTTTCATGCTACCTAGCATAGATGTCCTTTGTAACTCCTCTTATGTGACGTGAGTGTTCAGATCCATTAGATTCAAAACAATAGCTTTCTATTGACGTGGAGACAATAATAATTCAAACAAACTAGCAAGGTAATCATGAACTTTCAAAATAACAAGGCCAAAAGAAAGTTATCCCTACAAAATCATATAGTCTGGCTATGCTCTATCATCATTGCACAACGAATTTAAATCATGCACAACCCCGTATTGGCCAAGTAATTGTTTTCACACCTTTGCTTTCTCAAACTTTTCAACTCTCACGCAATACATGAGCGTGAGCCATGGTTTTAGCACTATAAGTGGTGTGGAGTGTGGTGGAGGTTCCAAGACAAACAAGGAGAAGATGGTCACATTGACTAGGCATATCAATGAGCTATGGAGATGCTCATCAATAGATATCAATGTGAATGAGTAGGGATTTCCATACAAATGATGCACTAGAGCTAAGAGTATGTGAAAGCTCTTAAAGAAAACAAGTGGGTGTGCATCCAACTTGCTTGCTCACGAAGACCTAAGGAAAATTTGAGGAAGCCTATCATTGGAATATACAAGCCAAGTTATATAATGAAAATTTCCCACTAGCTATATGGTGGTGACAAAACGAGAGACTCTCAATCATGAAGATCATGGTGCTTAATATGCACAAGTGTGGAAAAGTGGTAGCATTGTTCCTTCTCTCTTTTTCTCTCATTTTTTTGGATGGGCTCTTTGGCCTCTTTTTTTTTGGTGGGCATCTTTGGTCTCTTTTATTTCCTCACATGGGACAATGCTCCATCAATGATGATCATCACACTTACAACTCAAAACTTAGAGCAATGATGACTCTATATGGAATGCCTTCGGTAGTGTACCGTGACAACGATCTAGCATGGCATAGACATTAATGGAAACATCATGCTAGCTATCTTACGATCATGCAATGGCAATGTAGACATGGTGGCACATGTCATGGTGGTAGTGGCATGGCAATATATCTCGGAATGACTTTGAAAAATCCATAGTAGGTAGGTATGGTGGCTGTTTTGAGGGAGGCTAATGGTGGGTTTTGTGCACCGGCGAAAGTTGCACGTCACTAAAGAAGATAGTGATGGTGGAAGGTGAAAGTGCATCTAAACCATGGACTCAACATTAGTCATGAAGAACTCGTATACTTGTTGCAAAAGTTTTATTAGTAGTCGAAACAAAGCATTCAACGCATACACCTATGGGAAGGGTTGGTAGGTATAAACCATCGCGCGATCCCGACCGCCACACAAAGTATGACAATCAATAGACTAATCATGCTCAGACTTCATCACATAGCGGTTCACCATACGTGCATGCTACGTGAATCACTAAATTCAACACAAGTATTTCTAGATCCACAACATCTTACTAATATAACTTCAATATTACCATAACCACAACTCAAAACTAGTTGAGATGAATGAAATTTCTCTAACTATTCAATGCACATGAAGGTGGAAGTTTTCGTATCCCTTTGGATAACTACCCCTTTTGAGACTACTTTCATAGCATAGATCAACTACCAAGCCACGCACCGCCGTGCTCTAAAATATATAAGTTAAGCACATAGAGCAAAAGCAACTAGCTCAAAAGATATAAGTGAAGCACATGTGAGCTGAATTGTCTACCAAAGGATATAAGTGAAGCTCGACAAAATCACGCCGAGTGCATGTCTCTCTCTAGGTGTGCAGCAAGGATGATTGTGACACAACAAAATTAAAAGACGCCTACGATACAAGCCGCTCCAAGCAAAACACATAACATCTGGTGAATAAAAATATAGCCCCAAGTAACGTTACCGATGGATTGAAGACGAAAGAGGGGATGCCTTCCCGGGGCATCCCCAAGCTTAGGCTTTTATAGCATCCTTGAATCATCTTGGGGTGCCTTGGGAATCCCCAATCTTGAGCTCTTGCCACTATTTATCTTTTTGTCCATAAGAACTTCACCCAAAACTTGAAAACTTCACAACACGAAACTTAAACAGAAACTCGTGATAACTTTAGTATAAGAAAGCAAACCACCACTTCCTTAGGTACTGTAGAAAACTTAAATTCGACTTATGTTGATGTTGGGTTACTGTATTTTCAATCTTCCATGGCTAATACCCCCCGATACTATCCATAGTTTCATCAAAATAAGCAACCAGCACAACAAAAACAGAATCTGTTAACAGCAGACCAGTCTGTAGAAATTTGTATACTTCGTATACTTCTGGTACTTCACAAATGCTGATAAATTACGAAAGTCTGAAGAATTTGCATACAAATAATCAGCAAAAAGAATCAAATCAAAAGCTCTTACGGAAAAAAAATGAAAATTCTTTTCGTGAGCAGAAAGTTTCTGTCTTTTCCAGCATGACCAAATGATCATCCCCAAGACTAATCATAACGGTTTTGCTTGGCACAAACGCAAAAAGAAACACAAAAAACACAATCATAACAGAATTATGGAAGTGTGGAAAACACAAAACAGAAAGAAAAATGATAGATTCGTTGGGTTGCCTCCCAACAAGCGCTATTGTTTAATGCCCTTAGCTAGGCAAAAGGTGATGGAATCACATATAGTCATCTTTGGTGCTCAAACCATAAGTATCCCTCATCATAGATTCATAAGGCAATCTTATTTTCTTTCTAGGAAAGTGCTCCATGCCCTTCTTTAGAGGAAATTGAAATCTAATATTCCCTTCCTTAATATCGATGATAGCACCAATAGTCCTTAGGAAAGGTCTACCAAGAATAATGGGACATGAAGGATTGCAATCTATGTCAAGTACAATGAAATCCACGGGTACATAGTTCTTATTTGCAACAATAAGAACATCATCGATCCTTCCCATGGGTTTCTTGACAATAGAATCCGCAAGATGCAAATTAAGAGAACACTCTTCAATCTCATGAAATCCAAGAATATCACATAAAGACTTTGGAATCACGGAAACACTAGCACCCAAATCACACAAAGCATTGCACTCATAGTTTTTGATCTTGATTTTGATAGTAGGTTCCCACTCATCATGAAGTTTTCTAGGTATAGAGACCTCTAGTTCAAGCTTCTCTTCAAGAGATTTCATCATAGCATCTCCGATATGCGCGGTAAAGGCTTTGCTTTGGCTATAAGCATGTGGACTCCACTGTCCACACCTTTATCATTACTACCCAAAATTTGGATTTCTTCTACTCCACTGTCCACACCTTTATCATCAAGATAGGTGGACTCCGAATCATTGGGGCATTTTTCAACCAAAGTGGATTCATATCCAGCCCCTTCATCAATAGGTTTGACACGCGAAAACAAAGATTCAAGAGGAGTCACACCAAGCATTTTAAGATCTTCGTGATTTGCATCACTAGAACGCACCCTTTTAAACCATTCATGCCTAGCGCGAATTTGGGCGATTCTTTCTTTGCTCTCATTCATGCAGACACGCATAGCTTTCAAAGTTTCATCCTAGTTGACCTTGGGAGGAGCACATCTAACTTTCAAAGCATCAATATCACAAGACATCCTATCAACGCTCTTAGCGAAATCGTCAATTTTGAGTAGTTTTTCCTCTATGGACGCATTGAAAATCTTTTGAGAGTTGATGAACTCTTTGATATTACTCTCTAAATCAGAGGGTAATTTGTTGTGATTTCCATAAGTGTTGTTGTAGGAATTGTCATAATTGTTAGAGGAGTTACTAGGAAAAGGCCTAGGAACATAGTTTCCTCTAAAAGCATTGTTGTTGCCAAAATTGTTCCTACCAACAAAATTAACGTCCAAACTAGCGTTGATACTCTCAATCAAGGAAGATAGTGGCATGTCATTAGGATCTAAAGGAGCATTTCTACTAGCAACCAAATTCATCAACTCATCCATCTTAGCACTAAGCGAGTTAATTTCTTCTATAGCGTGTACCTTTTTGCTAGCAGGTGACCTTGCAGTGTGCCACTGAGAGTAGTTGGTCATGATATTGTCTAGGAGTTTTGTAGCGTCTCCTAACGTGATTTCCATGAACGTTCCACCTGAGGCGGAGTCCAAGATATTGCGGGAGGCAAAATTCAAACCAGCATAAAAGATTTGTATAATCATCCACAAACTCAAGCCATGAGCGGGACAATTTCTAATCATTAACTTCATCCTCTCCCAAGATTGTGCAACGTGTTCATGATGAAGTTGCTTGAAATTCATGATATCGTTATGTAAGGAGATAATATTAGCCGGCGGAAATTACTTGGATATGTAAGCATCTTTGCACTTATCCCAAGAATTGATACTATTTTTAGGCAAAGAAGAAAACCAAGTTTTTGCGCAATCTCACAACGAGAAAGGAAAAAGCTTCAACTTAATCACGTCATTATCCACATCTCTTTTCTTTTGCATATCGCAAAGCTCAATGAAGGTATTGAGATGGGATGCGGCATCTTCACTAGGAAGGCCAGAGAATTGCTCTTTCATAACAAGATTCAGCAAAGCTGCGTTGATTTCATACGATTCCGCACTAGTGGCGTGAGCAATCGGAGTACTAATAAAATCATTATTATTAGTACTCAAGAAGTCGCAAAGTTTGGTGTTTTCAGCCATGATGACTTCAACAAACAAACAAGCACACAAGCAATCAAGAAAACTGGCAAAGGAAAACGACAAAAAGGCAAAAGGCAAAAGAAAACAGCAAAGGAGAAAGGCAAATAAAAACGGCAAATGTGAAGTGGGGGAGAGGAAAACGAGAGGCAACTCATAAATGCAAGAGATGAGTTTGTGAGACCTACTTGGATAGATCTCTCCTTCCCCGGCAATGACGGTAGAAATACTTCTGCTACTGCAACAAAAGACCTTCCAACGGCTCCAGAAACAAGCGTGCTGACGGGAGACTATTCTTGTCTTGATACTCCTCACCAACGGCACTAGGAATCCTTCTACTACGGCTACGCCTTTAGGGACTTCCTTGGCAAATATGCAAAGAATTCCCCCGTGGCCTTGGAGCCTTGCATTGGTGTTCCCTCGAAGAGGAAAGGGTGATGTAGCACATCGGCGGTAAGTATTTCCCTCAGTTTTGAGAATGCAGGTATCAATCCAGTGAAGGATTAGCACAAGTACGTGCGCAAACACAAAGAGTTTGCACCCAACGCGATGAAGGGGTTGTCAATCCCTTATATATTGTTTGCCAAGTGAGAACTGAAAGCAACAAAGTAACAAAGCAAAGTAAAAGCGAAAGTGGAAATGATAGGTGTGAATAGACCCGGGGGCCGTAGTGTTCACTAGTGGCTTCTCTCATGAAATCAAGTAGACGGTGGGTGAATGAATTACTGTCGAGCAATTATTAGAACCGCGCAAAGTCATGACGTTATCTATGGCAATGATTATATCTATAGGCATCACGTCCAAAACAAGTAGACCGATACTTTCTTCATCTACTACTATTACTCTACACGTCGACCGCTATCCAGCATGCATCTAGTGTATTAAGTTCATGAGAACAGAGTAACGCCTTAAGCAAGATGACATGATGTATATGGACAATCTCATATCTACGATAAAAGCCCATCTTGTTACCCTTTATGGCAACAACACGATGCGTGCCTTGCTGCCCCTTATGTCACTGGGAAAGGTCACCACACGGTAGGAAACCAAAACCAAGCACTTCTCCCATTGCAAGAATCATAGATCTAGTTGGCCAAACAAAACCCAAGACTCGGAGAGACTTACAAGGATATCAAATCCTGCATATAAGAAATCAGCAAAGACTCAAATATATATCATAGATAATCTGATCACAAATCCACAATTCATCGGATCTCGACAAACACACCGCCAAAGAGGATTACATCGGATATATCTCCATGAAGATCATGGAGAACTTTGTATTGAAGATCCAAGAGAGAGAAGAAGCCATCTAGCTACTAACTACGGGCCCGTAGGTCTGAAGTGAACTACCCACGAGTCATTGGAGGGGCGATGATGTTGATGAAGAAGCCCTCCAACTCCAAAGTCCCCTCCGGCAGGGCACGGGGAAGGGTCTCGAGATGAGATCTCGCAGAAATGGAAGCTTGCGGCGGCGGAATAGTGTTTTCGTGGATGCCCTGATTTTTTCTAGATTTTTAGGGAATTTATAGGCCAAAGACCTAGGGCAGGGGAGCGCCAGGGGGGCCACAAGCTTGGTTGCTGCGGCCTCCCCCCTGGCCGCAGCAACAGGGCTTGTGGGCCCCCTGTGGGCCAATTTGCTTGGCCCTCAAGCCTACCGATCTTCTTCCGTTCTGGAAAAAATTATTTCGGGGATTTTATTCCGTTTGGACTCCGCTCCAAAATCAGATCTGAAAAGAGTCAAAAACATAGAAAAAACAGGAACTGCACTTGGCAATGGATTAATAAGTTAGTCCCAAAAAAGATATAAAAGGTAAACAAAACATCCAAAGTTGACAAGATAACATCGTGAAACCATCAAAAATTATAGATACGTTTGAGACTTATCATATCTCTATACCTATTTCAATCTCGTTACTCGCAAGTCTCTTTACTCGTTCTGTAAAACAAGATCCCATGGTTAACTCTTGAGACACATTACTTGCAAGGCTTGTTTGTGATGTTGTATTGCCGAGTGGGCCCCAAGATACCTCTCCGTCATACAGAGTGACAAATCCCAGTCTTGATCCATGCTAGCTCAACGTACACCTTCGTAGATACCTGTAGAGCACCTTTATAGTCACCCAGTAATGTTGCGACGTTTGATACACACAAGGCGTTCCTCCGGTGTTAGTGAGTTACATGATCTCATGGTCATAGGAACGTATACTTGACATGTAGAAAACAATATCAACAAAATGACACGATCACATGCTACGTTTATAGTTTGGGTCTTGTCCATCACATCATTCCCCTAACGATTTGATCCTATTATCAACTGACAACACTTGTCTATTGATAGGAAACCTTAACCATCTTTGATCAACGAGCTAGTCAACTAGAGGCTCACTAGGTACATTGTTTTGTCTATATATACACACATGCATTTGTGTTTCCATTCAATAAAATTATAGCATGGATAATAAATGATTATCTTGAAACAGGAAATATAATAATAACTATTTTATTGTTGCCTCTAGGCCATATTTCCAATAGTCTCCCACTTGCACTAGAGTCAATATTCTAGCTCCACATCTCTATGTGATTTAAAATGTAATGAATCTAACACCCATACAGTTCTGGTGTTGATCATATTTTGCTCGTGGAAGAGGCTTAGTCAGCGCAAGTGCAACGTTCAGATCTGTGTGCACTTTGCAAATATTGATGTCCTCCTCCTTGATGTAATCGCGGATGGCATTGAAGTGTCGCTTTCTGTGTCTGGTCCTCTTGTGAAACATTGGTTCCTTGGCTAGAGCAATGGCACTAGTGTTGTCAAAGAACGGATTGACTGGGTCCAGTGCACTTGGCACTACTCCAAGATCTGACATGAACTGCTTCATCCACACACCCTCCTTATCCGCCTCCGAGGCAGCTATGTATTCCGCTTCGCAGGTAGAATCAGCTAGGATGCTTTGCTTGGAACTACACCAGCTTACCGCGCCCCCATTAAGAATAAATATGTATCCGGTTGTGACTTTGAGACATCCGGATCAGTGTCGAAGCTTGCATCGACGTAACCCTTTATGATGAGCTCTTCGTCACCTCCATAAACGAGAAACATTTCCTTAGTCCTTTTCAGGTACTTCAGAATATTCTTGACCGCTATCTAGTGCTCCACTCCTGGATTACTTTGAAACCTGCCTGCCATACTTATGGCAAGGCTAAGATCCGGTATTGTGCACAATATTGCATACATGATAGACCCTATGATTGAAGCATAGGGGATGACACTCGCCGTTTCTCTATCTTTTGCAGTTACTGGGCATTGAGTCTTACTCAACTTTATACCTTGTAACACAGGCAAGAACCCCTTCTTGGATTGTTCCAATTTGAACTTCTTCAAAATCTTATCAAGGTATGTGCTTTGTGAAAGTCCTATCAGGCGCCTTGATCTATCTCTATATATCTTAATGCCCAATATGTAAGCAGCTTCTCCCTGAAAAACTTTTATTCAAGCAATCCTTTACGCTTTCCAAAAGTTCTACATTGTTTCCAATCAGCAATATGTCATCCACATATAATATTAGAAACACTATAGAGCTCCCACTCACTTTCTTGTAAATACAAGCTTCTCCAAAAACTTGTATAAACCCAAACGCCTTGATCACCTCATCAAAGCGCTGATTCCAACTCCGAGATGCTTGCACCAGCCCATAAATGGATCGCTCGAGCTTGCACACTTTGTCAGCATTTTCTGGATCGACAAAACCTTCCGGTTGTATCATATACAACTCTTCCTTAAGAGACCCGTTAAGGAACACTGTTTTCACATCCATGTGCCAAATTTCGTAATCGAAAAATGCAGCTATTGCTAACATGATTCTGACGGACTTAAGCATCACTACGGGTGAGGAAGTCTCAATCCTAGTCAACTCCTTGAACTTGTGAAAAACCCTTTGCCACAAGTCGAGCTTTATAGATAGTCACATTACCGTCGGCGTCCGTCTTCTTCTTAAAGATCCATTTGTTCTGAATGGCCTTTCGGCCTTCGGGTAATACTTCCAAATTCCATACTTTGTTTTCATACATAGATCCTATCTCGGACTTCATGTCCTCCAACCATTTGTTGGAATCCGGGCCCACCATTGCTTCTCCATAGCTCGTAGGCTCATTGTTGCCCAACAACAAAATCGATAAGACAAGATTCCCGTACCACTCTAGAGCAGTACGTGCCCTTTCGACCCACGAGGCCCGATAGCAAGTTGATCTCATGATCATCATCATTAATTTCATCTTCAACTAGTGTAGCTTCGATAGAAACTTCTTTCTATCATGCGCCACCATCTGGTTGAAACAAAGGTTCTACAACCTCATCAAGTTCTATTTTCCTCCCACTCAAATATTTTGAGAGACACTCTTTCTCAAGAAAAGCTCCGTTTTTAGCGAGAAACACTTTGCCCTCGGTTCTGAGATAGAAGGTATACCCAACTGTCTCTTTTGGGTAACCTATGAGGACGCACTTTTCCGCTTTGGTTTCCAGCTTTCCAGGCTGAAGCTTTTTGACATAAGCATCACATCCCAAAACTTTAAGAAATGACAACTTTGGCTTCTTGCCATACCACAGTTTATATGGTGTCATCTCAACGGATTTTGATGGTGCCCTATTTAAAGTGAATGCAGTTGTCTCCAATGCATTGCCCCAAAACGATAACGGCAAATCGGTAAGAGACATCATAAAACACACCATATCTAATAAAGTACGATTATGACGTTCGGGCACACCATTGCGCCGTGGTGTTCCAGGCGGTGTCAACTGTGAAACAATTCCACATTGTCTTAAGTGAGCACCAAACTCGTAACTCAGATACTCACCTCCTTGATTAGATCGTAGTAATTTGATCTTCTTGTTACGATGATTTTCAACTTCACTCTGAAATTGTATGAATTTTCAAACATTTCATACTTGTGCTTCATCAAGTAAATATAACCATACATACTCAAATCATCACCGAAGGTGAGAAAATAACGATATCCACCACGCGCCTCTATGCTCATCGGTCCGGACACATCTGTATGTATGATCTCCAAGAAGTCACTTGCACGCTTCATTGTTCCGAAGAATGGAGTCTTAGTCATCTTGCCCATGAGAAATGGTTCGCATGTGTCAAGTGATTCAAAAGTAACTCCAAAAGTCCATCAACATGGAGTTTCTTCATGCGTTTTACACCAATATGACCTAAGCGGCAGTGCCACAAGAAAGTGGCGCTATCATTATTAACTGTTCATCTTTTGGTCTCAATGTTATGGACATGAGTGTCATCACTATTGGGATTCCATATGAACAAACCCCTCACATTGGGTGCATGACCATAAAAGATATTACTCATATAAATAGAACAACCATTATTCTATGACTTGAATGGGTAACCATCTTGCAATAAACAATATCCAGATATGTAGCGACCCGAGCTGAAACAGCCAAGTCTCCGGTGTTTCTGTACCATCCCAAGATCATGCTGGTACACACACAATACATCTATGTATATATCGAGAGTTCAATCACACTGCTTTATTAATCGAAATATCATATCGAGTCCTTTGTTACAATAAAGATTACAATAAAGTGGCTGAAGGCCAACTCATGAGATGAAACTAAATGAAAACTAGCACAAGCTTCAAAGGTAATTGAGTCCATCTGACTCGAGGGCATATCACCGAGCGTAGATCGTGTCCTCACTCCTGGTGGGAAAAGTACTCTACAACATGATACGTTGCAGCCGTGTAGGTGAGCATATTGAATATGCCGGGAAGTCACAAAAGAGAGGGGTAAAAAGTATCATCTATACTATATGCATATATGGCAGGTGGGGCTGTAAGTTTTAGTGGAAAGCAAAATTTTCCTACAACAAGAGGGGTCTAAAAGCAAAATTTACTATATAGTTGGTTGTTAATGAGATGGTTCCACCAACCATATCTCATACCCAAGTTATTAATAATACCCACATCATTAATATTATTTGTGTTGAGAATTCCTGATACTTTCTGTTCCTTTGGCTCAAGTTGCCCATGACCGTGGACACGACTAATCGATTAGGTTTGTGTACGCTATAGAGTTTTGCACACGTTCCCCACAAGATTTGATCGCCTCCGTTGAAGTCCTTGCACTTCAGGGTGTTTGAGAACCGGATGATCAAAACATGGTCTTCCAAAGGGTTCCTCTGAGACACTGTCGATGCCCATCCAATCCTACCTTTCTTCTACATTTCTTAGCACCGCTCGTCCAGAGTCACCATGATATCCAACCAAGCCAGAGCCCATAATGACTTGTGGCTGTGCAGGTAAGCCTCGGGTCTTGAAATATCCATCCATGTCTTCGTGCGTGGGTGAAGCTTTCAGCAAGATGTCATGGCGCTTCCCCATGCATCCCGGGTCATCCACTGGTTACTCCAGGGTGCCCATTTAGTCCATCCTTCACGCAGAGGTATATTGCATCATGCGGTCTTGAAAATCTTGAATTCTTCAGGTCTTGATTATTAAGTTCTCACAACACTCGTGATAAACACTCAACCAAACCCCGTCTACTAAGAGCATAGCAAAATAAAAATAGCATCCTGGACAGAAGTAACAAGGGTTGATGGGTGCCTACCACATGATACTACATCAAGAACCAAATTTCCAAGTACCTACTTTGCATGCAATGGGTGGAGAAGGTTGAACTAATGCAATAAAACCATAGGTAAAAACATGATCAACATGAACTTGCCTTGTTGACGATTCTCGAACTCGAGCGCCTCCAGATAACAAGCCTCGCACTCCGGATGATCTAATGAGACAAGCAATTCACACAATAAGCATCACAACAACAAGTATAAAATAAAACAAAAATCAAAAAATATCTAGATCAAAAGAGAACAAATAACCTAAAAGAACTAAAACAAATTCTGTTTTGTTGAAAACCCTAATTTAAAATATACTAAAAATCACCAAACTGAATAGGGTGATAAAACTAGCTAATAAGAATGAGTAGCAAAAAGAATCACTCGAAAATATGTTTTTAAACTCAAGTTATTCAAATTCTAGTAATTTGAGCAAATTCAAAAGAATTCAATCTTAAACAGTTCAAATGTGAAAACAAAATCTACAGGCAGAAACTACATAATTTTTATGAGCAAAAAGAAACACTCAAAAACACTTAAAAACCTAAAAGCTATACAAGTTCTAAGATTAGGTTCTATTCTGTTTTCAGAAACAAAATAGAAAAAATAAAAGAAAACCTATCCTATAAACAGGCTATGTGGCAGACTCCTACTGGCTAGAGGTGTGCGCGTGCGGGGCTATAGACCGAATGCTATCTAAATAGAACAAAATGGTTCGCAGTTAAGTAGTCTAATCTGGATCACTACAGTTGTGGAGGGGGTGGGGTGCTCACCGTGGGGTTGGTGAAACTCCAGCGAGAACAACGGTGGCCAAAGCTTGGAGGCGGTCGGGGAGAGGCTCCGATGGTCGGGGACGACAGCGGAGGCGACCAGGAGACGGCGGCGATGCTCCGGCATCGTTTGGCGGTGTCGACGGGACTCGGGTGTGACAGTGTGGAGCGGCACGAGCTCGTGGAGCTTCGGTTGGAGGCGGAGCTCCGACGAGGTGGGTAGGCGGCGCTCTGGTGAGGGGCTCTCGAGGGTTTGGGGTGGAACGGAGAGCGGGGAGCGGGGGTATTTATAGGGGCCCTCGGGGTTGAAGAAACGGCAGGGGATCGAAGAGATCGACGCGGATTCCGGTCGGCTCTGGCGAGGAAGGAAAGACAAGGAGATAAGGAAGGAGATGACCGCGTGGGGGTGGCTGTCGGGCGGTGGGGCCGGGGAGTCAGCGGGAGAGGAGAAGCGGCAGGGTCGGTGGCCGATCCGAAAGGAATTCGGATCTGGTGAGGCAGTTCTTCGGGCCGGACCTGCCTTGTGGGCCGGTACTATTCCAAGTGGGGCGGTGCTACATTTTCTAATAAACGGAGTTTTCCAATTTATGTAAAAATAGGAAAGGAAAACAAAGAAAAGGAAATAAAATATACTCCGAACATGGGAGTATTAGATATCAAAATTATCAGATAAATAATTCCCACAACGTGAACATTTTTTCACACACAAAATAAAAACTTTATAAAAATTTATTTTTTTAAATTCCAAATAAAATCAAGTTTGACCTTTAAATAAATTGGCACTATTTTTCTTCTGACTTTTGGGGTGTCATGTTACCTCCTCTCATACTTGTTTGGTAAGATATTTTGTCAGGGATTTGTGAATGAAATTCACGTGCGAAAAGAGATGAACTTAAAATACCAAATGAAAATTCAAATGCCACATCCATTTCAATCAAAATGCATAGATCCTTAGCTATAATTGTAAACCATCGCAAATGGAAAATTTGGGATGTTACAAGTTATAATGTTCATGCTCAAAGGAGGCACTAAATAACAATTATTTAAGCTCATCACTAATCCCGATGGTAACTGAAGTGAGATCATGCCGACGGTGATCGCATCAACCTTGGAACCATTTCCCACGCGCATCATCACTTCATCCTTCGCCAGCCTTCGTTTATTCTGCAATTCCTGTTTCGAGTTGCAAATGTGAGCAACACAACCGGTATCAAATACCCATGCACTACTACGAGAGCTCGGGAGGTACACATCAATAACATGTATATCAAATATACCTTGTTTGGCGTTGGCCGCCTTCTTATCCGCCAGATACTTGGGGTAGTTTCGCTTCGAGTGACCAGTTCCCTTGCAATAATAACACTCAGTTTCCGGCTTAGGTCTAGCCTTAGGTTTCTTCGTCGGAGGGGAAACATATTTGCCACTCTTCTTGGAGTTACCCTTCTTTCCTTTGTCGTTTTTCTTGAAACTAGTGGTCTTATTGACCATCAACACTTGATGCTCTTTCTGGATTTCTGACTCAGCGACTTTCAGCATCGCAAACAGCTCGACGAGCGACTTATTCATCCCATGCATGTTATAGTTCAACACGAAGCTCTTATAGCTAGGTGGCAGTGACTGAACAACTTTGTCAGTGATAGCCTCTTGCGTGAGATTAATCCCCAGAGCAGCAAGACGGTTACACTATCCAGACATTCTGAGTATGTGTTCACTGACAGACCCGTTCTCCTCATTTTTGCAAGCATATAACTTATCGGAGGTTTCATACCTCTCGATCCGGGCATTCTTGTCAAAGATAAACTTCAACTCTTGGAACATCTCATATGCTCCATGACGTTCAAAACGTCTTTTAAGTCCCGGTTCTAAGCCATACAAAATTGCACATTGAACTAATGAGTAGTCATCCTTACACGACCGCCAATCGTTCAAAACGTCTTGGGTCACCATATCGGGTGGTGCATCACCTACCGCTGCATCACGGACATATTCCTTTTGGCCAGCCGTGAGGATAAGCCTCAGATTACGAGACCAGTCAAAAACGTTGCTTCCATCATCTTTCATCTTAGCTTTCTCTATGAACATATTAAAATTCAGGGTTGCTACTGCACGAGCCACTGATCTACAACATAAAATTTTCCAAAGATTACTTATACTACGTTCAAGATAATTGAGTTTATCTAATCATAGTACTAATAAACTCCCACTCAAATTGACATCCCTCTAGACATTCGAGTGTCGCATGAACCAAATTCACTAACTCAAGTCCGATCATCATGTGATTTGAGTATAGTTTCAACGGTGAACATCTCCATGTTGATCATATCAATTATATGATTCATGCTCGACCTTTCGGTCTCTTGTGTTCTGAGTCCATGTCTGTACATGCTAGGCTCATCAAGTTTAACCCGAGTATTCCGCGTGAGCAACTATTTTACACCCGTTGTATGTGAACGTTGAGTCTATCACACCCGATCATCATGTGGTGTCTCGAAACGACGAACTGTCGCAACGGTGAACAGTCGAGGAGAACACAACTTTATCTTGAAATTTTAGTGAGAGATCACCTTAGAATGCCACCGTCGTTCTAATTAAAATAAGGTGCATAAAAGGATTAACCATCACATGCAAATAATAAGTGACATGATATGGCCATGAACTTGTGCTTCTTGATCTCCATCACCAAAGCATCAACATGATCTCCATCGTCACTAGCGCCACACCATGATCTCCCTCATCGTGCTGCCATTGAGGTTGTCGCGCTAACTATGATGTTACTACTAAAGCTACTACTAGCGATAAAGCAAAGCATCACCAAGAACAAAAATAATTAAAGACAACCCTATGGCTCCTGACGGTTGTCGTAGCATCGACGTGCAAGTCGATATTTAACTATTACAACATGATCATCTCATACATCCAATATATCATATCATGTCTTTGGCCATATCACATCACATGCATACCCTGGAGACACAAGTTAGACGTCCTCTAATTTTTTGTTGCATGTTTTACGTGGCTGCTATGGGTATCTTGTATGATCACATCTTACTTACGCATACCCACAACGGTGATATGCAAATTGCTATTTAACCTTCTCCAAGGACCGGCTCAGTCAAATCCGATTCAACCAAAGTTGAAGAAACACACACCCGCGAGTCATCTTTATGCAACAAGTTGCATCTTAGTCGATGAAATCGGTCTCTCGTAAGTGTACGAGTAATGTTGGTCCGGGCCACTTCAACCCAAAAGTACCGCTGAATCAAGAAAATACCAAGGAGGGCAGCAAATTGAACATTAACGCCTACAAACTCTTTTGTGTTCTACTCGAGATATCATCTACGCATGAACCTAGCTCATGATGCCACTGTTGGTGAACGATCCATGGGAAACACAAATTTTCCTACGCACACGAAAGACATATCATGGGGATGATTATCTCTGATAGGGGAGATCGGATCCACATACCATTGTAGATCACTAAGCGGGAAGCGTTAAGAAACGCGGTTGATGTAGTCGAACGTATTTACGATCCGAATCGCAAGCGTCCCACGAACTCCGTCCCGATCTAGTACCGAACGGACGACACCTCCGCGTTTAGCACACGTACAGATCGATAACGATGTCCGCTTTCTTTATCCAGCAAGAGAGACGAAGAGGTAGCTGAATTTTGTGGCAACATGACGGCGTGGCGGTGATGGTGGTGGAGCTACTGTGGCAGGGCTTCGCCGTGCCATACCGAACTAGCTATAGGGTGTCAGGAAGTGGTGGAGGGAGAGAGGGTTGCACAATGGCTTGGGGTGCAAAAAGCCTCTCAAACCTCCACTATATATAGGAGGAACAAGAGGGAGGGTTGCATTGGCTTCTACTGCAAGGAGGAGCTTCGACCGAGCTAAGAGGGAGTCCTCCTCCTCCAATTCGGTTTGGTGGAGGACTCCTTCCCCACTTGTCCACATCCTTCTGTTTTTTTTGCTTTGGTCAAAATAGGTTATTGGGATGGCCTCACCAGCCCACCAAGGGCTGGTGCGCCACCCATAGGCCTATTAGGTCCTCTCCCGGGTGAGTGGCCCCTCCCGGCAAAACCCCGGAACCCGTTCGTCACTCCCGGTACTTTATCGGTAATGCCCGAAATATTTCCAGAAGCCAAATGCAACATTCCTATATATCAATCTTTGTTTCCGAACCATTCCAGAAACTCTCGTGACGTTCGTGATCTCATAAGGGACTCCGAACAACATCCGATTACCAACATCAATAATTCAAATATACCGAAACGTCACCGAACCTTAAGCGTGCTGACCCCGCGGGATCTAGAACTATGTAGACATGATCGAGACACTCTCCAGTCAATATCCAACAGCGGGACCTGGATGCCCATATCGAATCCTACATATTCTTCGAAGATCTTATCAGTTGGACCTCTATGTCAAAGGTTCAGTTAATCCCGTATAATGTTCCCTTTATCCTGTTGTATGTTACTTGCCCAAGATTCAATCATCAGTATCTCTATACCTATTTCAATCTCGGTACCGGCAATTCTCTTTACTCGTTCCGTATTACAAGATCCCGTGGTTACCTCTTTAGACACATTGCTTGCAAGGCTTGTTTGTGATATTGTACCGAGTGGGCTCCGAGATACCTCTCCGTCATACGGAGTGACAAATCCGAGTCTTGATCCATGCTACATCAACATACACCTTCGAAGATACCTATAGAGCACGTTTAGATTCACTCAATAACATTGCGACGTTTGATACACACAAGGCATCTTCCGGTGTCAGTGAGTTACATGATCTCATGGTCATAGGAATGTATACTTGACATGCAGAAAACAGTAGCAACAAAATGACATGATCACATGCTACGTTTATAGTTTGGGTCTTGTCCATCACATCATTCCCCTAATGATGTGATCCCGTTATCAACTAACAACACTTGTCTATTGCTAGGAAACCTTAACCATCTTTGATCAATGAGCTAGTCAACTAGCGGCTCACTAGGGACATTGTTTCGTATATATATCCACACATGCATTTGTGGTTCTATTCAATACAATTATAGCATGGATAATAAACTATTATCTTGAAACATAAAATATAATAATAACTATTTTATTATTGCTCTAGGGCATATTTCCAACAGTGAGATCATCTCCGGCGGCCATCTTTATCATCTCGGCGGAGGCCATGACGAGGAGGGAGTACTCCACCCTCGGGGTTGAGGGTTTGTACAAGTAGCTATGGGTTTAATCTCTCTCTCATGTTCTTGACATGGCATGATCTTGATATATCATGGGGCTTGTTAATATTGCTGGATCATATGGTGTTTGTCCCATGCTATTGTTGTGATGAATTCAGTCCTTCCCTTTAAAATCTCGTTATGTTGGATTGAATATTTAGGTTTGAGAGCGCATGATATACTTGCATGCGGATACCCGTGGTGACATTGGAGTATTCAAGTGATTCACTTGACATATGTTGTGGCATCAACTCACGGATTCCCGAGGTGACATTGGGTAATCTAGGCATAGGGGTTGATTGCACATTTTCATACTATGTTCTCCGATAGAAATTTTGGTGTGCTCCTTGAAGTTCTTTGTGTTGGATTGAGTATTATGAATATGAATTTCTTATGGTGTTATTTTAATATGAACTCTTGATAGATCAATCGGAAATAATAACTTGTTATTTTAGTACGAACTCTTGGAAAGATTGATCGGAAAGAATAACTTTGAGGTGGATTCGTACCCGACAAGCAATTTCTTCTTATGTTTCCGCTATATAAGAACTTTGGAGTGATTCTTTATCGCACGTTGAGGGATTTTTATGTGATCCAATTATATTAGCATTTTTAAGAGATTGCACTAGCGAAAGTACGGACCCTAGGCCTCATTTCCAAGCATTGCAATAGTATTTATGCTCACTTTTGTTACTTGCTACCTTGCTATTTTTTTATTGTTCCTATTACAAAAATCAATATCTACTATAATTACTACACTTGTATCACCATCTCTTCGCTGAACTAGTGCACCTATACAATTTACCATTGTATTTGGTGTGTTGGGGGCACAAGAGACTTTTGATTGTTTGGTTGCAGGGTTGTTTGAGAGAGACCATATTCATCCTATGCCTCCCATGGGTTGATTAACCTTAGGTTATGCACTTGAGGGAAATTTGCTACTGCCCTATAGAACTCTGTGCTTGAAGGCCCAACACGAGTCTACAAGAACAAGTTGCATACTAGACATCAGCTCCTGCCTTAATGGCGAAACATTAAAGGTTGCCAAAGGGAACTTGATGCCATGATGCACAGTTCAAGCATTGGTATCCTGCCTTTTGGGTGAAAAGTAAGGTTGCCAAAGAAGACTAGTCGCCATGATGCATAGTCTAAACATGGGTATCTTGTTCAATCTTGATCATGGGTCAATTGGGGGCTTCCAACTCATCGAGTTTAGCTTTCTTACCCTCTTTACCCGGCTCAAGGACACAAAGCATTGGTCACTTGGGGGCTTCCAACTCATCGATTTTAGATTTCTTACCCTCTTGACCTCACGCAATGCCACAATTATGCTTAAACCTGCTTGTTTGCAAGATGCTTCTCCAAATAAGGTGACCCCGTGTACTCTCGATAAGTCAACCCTTAGGGACCCTGAACTTATCCAGGTTAAAACATGCTTGTGTCACATGAGAGCCGACAAATCAGATGGCGAGGATACTCCATGGCCTCATGAGTCAGCTTCTTTGAAACTTGGTTAAACCTGCCTGTTTGCAAGCAGCTACTCCGACCTTATGTACTCTCGATAAGTCGTGTCTGAACTTATTAGGTTAAAACATTGATTGTGTCATGTGAGGGTCGGCTTACAATAAGCAAGGATAAACCAGTGGCTATCACGCTAGTTTCATTGAAGTAAGATTCGAGCCTTGAAGACTTGCACTTTTTTATTCTATTATCATATGCATGCATCATCTTGCATTGCATCATGCATTATACATACATATCATGCTGGTCTTCAAAACCGGGTTACAACTTAAACTTCTGCAGGAGCAAATAAATCTCTGATAGCCAAAGTGGCTGAATTTTCATCATGGTTTGTCATAACCAATATTAAATGATTGGGGGTTTTCAAGCCAACTCGGGAGAAATAAATATTCTCGAAGAGCCAGTCTATCACATATTGCTGAACTGGTATATTACATATTGCTGAGCTGACCTATCACTTATAATGCTGGGTTACCTAATTGATCGTCACTTGGATTTCTTCAACTTGTGCTCTATAATAAGCTACGACAATTATGGATTTCTCATACATTATCCGGGTTGCACTGCAACCACGAGGAGGGATTTCATTTCAAGCACAACGACATTATTCCAAGACATTCATACATACAATAGATCACTAAGTTACATTACAACCACGGTCAAGGATTCTTTCAAATTCACGAGAACTTCTAAAGTACAGTATGATGAGTTATATTATTCTGACTATCCCAAGTCTCTCTAATCAAGCGACCCGACACTTGGGCTACATCATATGATATTTTTCTTTTCAAAGGAGAAGTACATATAAGTCCCAAATCACTACACACATGCGACCCAACACTTGGGGGCTATAGTTTTTAGTTTTTTTTAACATATTATGAAGGTCCAAATTGAAGACCCAATCCATCACATACTGATGAGCTGGCCCTTGGGGGCTACACATGTGAAAAGGAGGAAATTCAGCTTATCACTGGTGACTTAGATGTATAACATGGATTTCTTGAACTTGTTCTTCTCCAACACATACCAAGGGAGTGCCTGACAAGGATTGAGTTTTTAGGCCTTGATTTGATGTAAAAAGGATCTAATTTTTCTTCCAGCTTCTGTTCTGGGGTTCATCTTTTATCCTTTCTTTGATTTTACTCATACACGACTCCTGACTTGCTGCATGTGGCTACTGAATCTTCGTACTATAGGCGTAGCAACAAGGACGGATGGCCAGCTTCGTAGCTTAAGCTCCGTACTGTAATTTGCATTAGGTTATGTGAAGTAATAATGTCATATTTGTCAGTGGACATGATTGACTGCTTCTACACAAAAGGAGTTTCTCGAAAATAAGAGCAATCCCATTGTTGCTAAAAAGCGTGAAGATTCTTTGCCTTTCTCAAAACGGTTTCATATTGTTCTTTCATATGGGCTATAATTATTTGTTTGGTCCATGTAGATTTAGGCAACATGAGATGAGTCGATAATATATATTGAAATACACAATGCTCTATTGCTACAAGTGTTGATGTCTTGCTGATGGCAGGTTTTGTAAGTAACTGAAACACATTTTGAGTAGAAGATAATTAGAGAGATAAAGTTCTACCTCAGATCTTGGGGTATGTGAAAGTGAACTCGGTGATTTCGAGTAATTTTAAGAGCATATATCTCATCTACGAGGTATCCTTTTTTGAGTAATGATAAGGGAATACATCTCACCTGTCAGTAATTAATCCAACCCTTTTTCTCTGTATTCACCTTGTTCTGTAAATGGCTAACTAGATAATGATTATTGATAGCTGATGACATGAGGGAGAGGGGGACAATCCCCTTTAGCTACTGCAATAAGGTTGTGCATACAAATGGGCTACTCATATTCCATTGTTAGATGAGCTATCCATGAGAAGCAGGTTTAGAATTTAGCTCCATTTGATTTACATTTAGATCATCTTGCTGCAACACCATCACTTTTCTCGATAGAAAACAACAATTTTTAGTAATAATATATAGCTTTTCTTTGGTTTTTTATTCTATTATACCATAGATATCATGAGAAAGTGTTAATCGCTTATCTGTTCACTCAGAATCGAGTGCCAAATGTGCTGATTAATTTATGTATGTGAAAATTTCTTTTAATAATTACAGTTGCAATTCCCAGTCAAGGCATGTGTTCTTATGTACATTTATAGTGAGTTTACAATAGGTTGAATAGATCCATTTATATTTCCTTTCATCATCATTGGCTGCTTAGGTGGTAAAGGGAGCCAAAAAGGGGAGGGAAGTGACCACAACGACAGTGGCCTTGGGGTGCCAAAGAAGAGTGCACTAGAGGATGGAAAGGGGCTCATATACGACAGATGGAAGAGGTAACCTAGGATTTCGTGGTTCTCTACTCTATAGCTCATGTTTGGATGATTGTACTATCTGTTTTGACTGGTCAATTGGGTCTAACTCTGTATGAGTTGGGTAGCAACTTGAGCTCAAAAGGTTCTCTACTCTATCCAAATATTCTGCTAGATTTGATTACAATTTGTGTTGATTAAAACATGCAACGAGAGGATCTAGGCCAAACAATGGCATTCTTTCCGTAGGGTGTAGACAAATTATGCAACTACACCTAAAGACCTTAGTACCACAAGATAGTCATTATGGAACTACATAGCTTCAGCCCACTCGTCACTGGTTGTCGTAATTTGTAATGTGGCGATTTTTGGATGTGCTTAGATAGATTATATGCCTACATGTACATGGTACTTTTTGGGTATGTGTATAGATGAATCCCTCATGTATTTAGATTGTTTACTTAACTATTACTCTTCTCTAATTTCTGACTTTGTGGTAACTTACTATAGATTACATTATGTTTTGAAATAAAAAGATATGTCAAAAATTTATGATGGTTATTGTGTGATTTCTACAAAAAAAACTATGGTCTCCTAAACCTGAATGAGCCAGAAGTGGCAAGACATAGCTGGCAGTCAATTATTCTTCTGTTTCTGTTGTGATGTTTCAATGGGAGTTCAGAGCGTTAATTATTTGGTAATGCGAGGAGGTGAAGTTGTATGCTACCAGAGTGCAGATATTTCTTGGTATGTATGCTTTCAAGAAAAGATGGATGTGTGTTGTGACTGTGATAGATGGTTCTACTGGATGTGTTGCTGGTATATAACAAGAAACGTTGTTAAGGATATCAAAACAATAGAGAATGCTGCAACGACCAATGTGCCATATATATTGAAGGTGCTCGCAAACTTCCTGGTACTGGTTCTTACACAAGTGCTTCTGAATGTCATCTCAGTTATATGGTATTTGTTAATATCTTTTTTATGCACAAATACGTAAGCTCTTTCAACATGTACCTCATTGTAACGAGATAATAGAAGTTTGCAATACAATTATCCTGCATCTGCGTGAGTCTGAAATTACTGTATGTTTCATGGGAAGAAGCCATGCTCTCCGAAGTTTACATATAAGACATACCAGTACATCCCAATTGCCAGTGCCCTTCCATTGATAACCTGGATATCCTTTTAATAAGTGGCTCAGGAGAGAACAAATTGTTAGATTTTATCATATTTTACATTTTAACATGTCAAAGAACGGAGAGGAGACACCAGCAAATGACAAGAGGATGAAAAGTTGGACCGTGTTAGCCTTAATTACCACATTCCTACTAAAGTGTAAAACTTTGTTCTGAGCATGAAGGGTAGAATGATGATTTCCATGAAAATGTGATTGAGCAAGACGATGAACACATTGGTACAGTAAGATTTTACTAATCTCACTCTTGCATGCAATGACATTGGTGATATCATATCGTAGGGCCCATAGAAGGTTTCTCACGATGAAGCAGCAATAAATGAAGGCTATGCCCATATTCTAAATATTGGCAACACATATTATGCAAACAATGTTTTGCAATATTTTCTATGTTTCTCGCAGCTTAGAGCAATCTTAATAATTTGTGAACAGTCCTGACGTATGAATGCTTGGGGCTAATGTTCTGTGGTTGATTTGGGGATGTGTAAGAGCAGGGCGACAACCACTATATGATACTCTCTTGATTGGGATGAGCTTAGCTTTTGAAGAAAAATGATAAAAGAATAATTGTGATTTCTGTTGCTATCATGATATGCTTTTTTGCTATTCTTTGCTGCCACTATTTGATGTAATAATTATCTGTTGTGTGAACCATCTCACGGGGTCGAGTTCAGGTGCTTCAGATAGGATAGAATGGGTGTCGGAAATCGCCCATGACATTCTAGGTGAATTCTAGCCATTTCTAGAAAGGCCTTTTGTAATTTCATTCAAAAGTTATCCAACATCAGTTTTCTCTTTTATACGTTACCGGACTCCATCCTAAATAGATGCATCATGAGAAATAAACAATTTAATTGGACCTGAACAAATTTTTGTGTGTTTGGATCAGGGGAAGGGAACTAGAATAAGATCAGAACGGGGTTTATGTTCCAGCAAAGAGTGGGACTCACTGGGAGACTCACTCCCACTAGCAACTTGAGCGGCCACCACCGAGGCGAAGGCCCCCCGCTGTCGGCAAGACACCCCTGCCATCTAACCGCGTGTACTTTATTCCTGTTGCAATGCACGGGCATTTTTTCTAGTAAGTATAAGACAATTACAAGTCCCACGTTGCTGCAGGCAAGACAACCCGACACTTGGGGGCTACATAGTCAAGATATTTTTCTACCCGAAAGCGCCAAGTCATCATGAACTGATAAACTCGGAGCTTGGGAGCTACAGATAAAATGGAGATAAAAAAGAGAGGAAGAACATCTTCAAACGATCATTTTTTGAGTGATCCAAATATCATTTCTTGGTGGAGCCAAAGCAAGGGAAGCTGGCTCAACTTCATATGATTTTCTTATCTCCAATATTATTCCCAATATCTTATTGTAAAGGATACACACCTGCAAGATGATTGTGAAAATGGCTCGAAGAACCCGAATTTTCGAGGAGCCAATTCATTGAAATAAAGCGGCCAAGGAGCAAGCTCGTCCCTTAACATATTTATTATTCTTATTTCACGAGCTTACCATGAATAAATTCAAGCTAACCCAGGGGCAAATGATGGGGATATAACCCCACGGTCTGACTCGACCAGGAAGAATGACCCGACCCACATTTTTGGTGGCTCATGTGTCACCTCATTTACCGGGTAAACGTAGACGACAATGCCCAGCGTGCAAGCCGACATAATGTGGCTCATGGAGAGGCCTAGATGGAGGCTCACACAGAAGGCCCAAGAAGAGGCTGATTTCCCTCCACAAGGGAAGCGAGACCCGGATTAGGATTCAAGAGAAGCTAGTCCAAGTCCTAGTAGGACTCTATGTAAGCCTACCCCTTCAACTTATATAAGGAGGGGCAGGGCACGCCAAGATGGACAGGTTATGTCTGGACAAGACAAGTCATTAGAGATAGACATATTAAATACCCTCGAGATTAGAGGTAGCGATTCCGCATCCTTGTAACGGAGATCTTCATCAATGAAATGCAAGAAAGACATATGTTTTTACCTCCATCAGAGTGGTCGAACCTGGGTAAACTTGCACCTCTCAATTCCGACCAACCCCGCTCAAGCCGCCACATAATTGCAATGGCCTCACACCTAAGTTCTCCCACGAGGACATCTGCCGTGACAATACCGCGACAACGAGCAACCTATTGCAGATAACAATACTGATGAACAAAATGTTGTGGCATCAGTAGAAGTCGTGAAACAATGTAGAATTGGAAGCACAAGGTACGAAAGGGGCCCGTAAGCGCCAACAATTTTGAGAACTACCTCGTGACAAGAAAGAAGAAGCAAGACGATTTTTTTATTTTAGAGGATGTTTATCCACCACACATGAGAATATCCATACATGATCATTTTATATTTTGGAGAATAGTTGTGCAAACATCTACAAAAATGGTTGCAGAAGAAAGATTAAAGATTAATCTTACAATTGATTTCATCAAGTAAGGAGAACGACGCCATTATGTAAGAGAATGACAACATTATATAATACACATCGGTAATGTAACAATTATTTTTTTCTTGGTGATTTCAAGAGGTGGTTAACATTTCAAGATTGTGCCTATAGAGATACCGATGAATGTCCATAATCTACAAATTATGGTAATTTTCTTTAACTTTTTAAGTTGTTGACTTATTAATTTTCTTGAACTGTTGAAGTTGTGGCCTTATGGTAGTAAATAAACCATGTTGTCTTGGAAAGTGCACAAAAATGAGAACCATACCTACCATATATATATCGTGCCATAAGAAATTTTCAAGTTACTTTCTCTAAAAGTTCATACACAACTTAAAGAAGAATAATGGTACTAATAAGTTATGTATAATGATAGACAAAGCACAACATGAATTAAAAACATGAGAAATGGCTTTGTTTTTTTGCCCCCCTCATGTCCAAATCCTGGCTCCGCCCGTGGTAATGGTTGGAGAATAATGACATGATGTAGATAAAGTAAATCCAATTAATATGAATCAACCCCATTGTTTTACCCTTAGTGGCAACAATACAATGCGTGTCATGTCCCTTTCTATCACTCAGATTGAGCACCGCAATATTGAACCCCCTACAACGCACCTCTCTCGTTGGAGATAAATCTATCTAGTTGGCCAAAGAAAAATCAATAGAGCGGAGAGAATTACGAAGCTATTGTAATCATGCATATAAATGAAAGACCAACAAGAAAGTCAAAATAACCTCATCAATAATCTTAACATAAACCCACAATACATAGGATCCCAACAAATGCACCGCACAAGAGTGATTACATGAGATAGATCACCGCGAGAATCGCGGTGATCATGGCAACGAAGAATATAGAGAGAGATAGCCATCTAGGTACTAACTACGGACCCATAGGTATGTGGTTAACTGCTCACACATCACCATGGGAGCGACAAGGATGATGTAGAGGCCCTTCGTGATCGACCCCCTCAGGCATGACATTGAAACAGAGCTCCGGATGGGAACATGACGGAACAAAAAACTTGCGGCGGTGAAAAAATTGTTTCGGGAGTCTCCTTAGGGTTTTTGGAGAATATTTGAATTTATAGGATAGAGAGGAGGGACAGAGGCCAAGGGAGGTGGCCCCAAGCCATCAGGGCGCGTCTACCCCCTTGGGCGCGCTATATTGGCATGGCGCCACCCCGTGGGGCCTCCGGTCTCCCTCCGAAGCTTCCAGGTCTTTATTTGGTCCAGAAACAAATCATCAAAAAGTTTCGGGGTATTTGGACTTCGTTTGGTACAGTATTCCTGAAAACCCAAAAACATGTAGAAAACAACAACTAGCACTTGGCACTGACTTAATAGGTTAGTGCTCAAAATTAGTATATATCAGCAAGTAAATGCCAAAAAAGCATCCTTGAATTATAATATAATATCATGGAATATTAAAAAATTATAGATACGTTGGAGATGTATCAGCATTCCCAAGCTTAATTCCTCCTCGTCCTTGAGTAGGTAAATGATAAAAAAGATTTTTTGATGTGACATGCTACCCAACATGTAATCTCTTGTAGGTATGATCATTGAGAAACTATGAATTAACAAACATTAACATAGTAATATCCATGAACACTAGTAATATAATCATCAATTTTCAAAATATACAATCCTTCATGAATGTTTACCACCCATTCATTTTATCATATTAGCATGGCATGTCTCCGTCTTTCATCACATAAATACAAATGTCAAGCACCACTGTGTTAAGCCAGGTAATTGGATCGTACTTACTAACGTGCTTTAGCTTTTATTAATTACTCAATACATGAGCATAAACCATGGACATAACATATAGGTGGAATAGAATATGGTTGTAGGTTTCAAAGGGATAAAAGTGGAGAAGAAAGTATCGCATTAACTAGGTGGATCAATGGGCTTTGGAGATGCCCATCATTCGATATCAATGCGAGGAGTAGGGATTGCCATGCAACCGATGCACTAGAGCTATAAGTATATGAATGCTCAACTGAAGCTAAGTGGGTGTGCATCCAACTTGCTTGATCATGAAGACCTCGGGCATTTGAGGAAGCCCGTCATCGAAATGTACAAGACAAGTCCTATAATGAAAAATTATCACTAGCATATGAAAGTGACAAAACATGAGACTCTCTATATGAAAAACATGGTGCTGCTTTGAAGCACAAGTGTGGAAAAGAGGTAGTACCACTGCCCCTTTTCTCTTTTCTCTTTTCTCTTTTTCTTATTTCTTTCTTTCTCTTTTTTATTTCCCCCCTTTTTTCTTTCTTTCTATTTTTTCCTCTATTTCTTTTTATTTTATTTTTTTGTCCGAAGTCTCATCTCGACTTGTGGGGGAATCATAGTCTCCATCACCTTTTCCTCACCAAGACAGTGCCCTAATAATGAAAAGCAACACATGTCTATTTACTTACAACTCGATATGAAAAACTACTAAACAATATGACTCTATATCATGTGTGTAAGAAAGGATACCCACTCCTGCCTGCATCTACTACTATTACTCCACCCATCAACCGCTATCCAACATGCATCTAGATTATTAAATGAAATAGAGTAATGCTTGGAAAAAATGACATGATCTAGACAAAGTAAATCCAATTAATATGAATCAGCCCCATTGTTTTACCCTTATTAGCAGCAATACAATACATGTCATGTTCCTTCTGTCACTCGGATTGAGGACCACACGATTGAACCCACTACAACACACCTCTCTCGCTGAAGACAAATCAATCTAGTTGGCCAAACAAAATCAATAGATTGGAGAGAATTACGAAGCTATCATCATCATGCATATATATGAAAGACCAACAAGGATATCAATCTCATGAATAATCTGAACATAAACCCAGTATTAACCGGATCCCAACAAACGCAGCGCACAAAATCGATTACATAAGATAGATCAATGTGGTAATCGCGGTGATCATGCCAAACGAATAACACACACACACACACACACACACACACACACACACACACACACACACACACAGAGAGAGAGAGAGAGAGAGCCATCTAGGGACTAACTACGGACCCATAGGTATGTGGTTAACTACTCACACATCACCATGTGAGCAGAAGGATGATGTAGAGGCCCTCTGTGATCGATCCTCCCTCCGACAGGGCACCGATACAAGGCTCCAGATGGGCACATGGCGGAACATAAGCTTGCGACAGCGAAAAAAGTGTTTCAGGAGGCTCATTAGGGTTTTTGGAGAATATGTGAATTTATAGGACACATAGGAGGGCGAGGGGCCAAGGGAGGTGGCCCTAAGCCATTAGGGCGCGATCATCCCCCCGGGCATGCCCTGTTGGCTTGGCCCTACCCCATGAGGCCTCTCGTCTCCCTCCGAAGCTTCCAGGTCTTTGTTTGGTCCAGAAAAAATCATCAAAAAGTTTTGGGGTATTTGGACTTCATTTGGTACAGTATTTCTGAAAAGCCAAAAACATGCAGAAAACAACAACTGACACTTGGCAGTGGCTTAATAGGTTGGTGCTAAAAAATAGTATAAATCAAGAAGTAAATTCTTAAAAAGCATCCTAGAACAATAATATAATAACATGGAACAATAAAAAATTATAGATACGTTGGAGACGTATCATATGCGATGAAGACTGTGTGCTAGGTGTTTGGTGACTTGCAACAGCGGCCTCGGCAAGCGGGGGGCCGTAGCAGTGGAGGTCTACAATTTTGGTGGTGCTCCTCGAGTACCAAGTCTCATTTCCTAGGGTGAAAACCCAAGGTCTAGCCTTCATTGGTTGTACCTGGCAATGTCCTTATTGTAGGTATTGTTTTCTGGGTGAACTCGGATTTTCTCCAGATCTTTGATCGGGCAACGATAACACTTGTGCATTGTTTCTTTCTTGGAGGCGTTGCTTTTGAAGAACCTTTTAGTATGTCGGGTATTGTCTTTGGTGGTGGTTAGAGGTGGTGGTTAGAGTGTTGTTGTTGCTAGTGACTGATCACCGTGGCGTTTTTTCCTGTTCTTTTTTATTTTATTTTTTGGTTATGTGTATACTTGATGTTTTTGGACATCTTATTGATCTAAAGGTCGGGTGTAACTGATATCTTCATGATATTAATATATTCTCTTTATCAAAAAGTGTTTCAAATACGTGATGCTACATTGCAAGCCCGAGATCCATGATCATCAAAGAGATTGGGTTTGAGCCACGCTAACGATGGTTGTGCAAATACACCGATTCAAAGAGATTCTAGCCATAAACGCGTTAAATAATGACCAAGGATTGATAGTACTAAAAATAACTATTTTAAAAAGTTAGGAATAAGAATTGTGGCTAATTTTAAAATCCGATACTAAATCAGCTCGCACTAGCCTATTTTAGTCACCTCATTCCTGGGTAATTTTAATATACATAATTATACCCATGATACGTATATTTACTCTCTTAATTTGATTTAGTAGGTGCGTGTGGCCAACGGAAATTGCCTAGCTGTATTTTGATGAGTGGGACTATATTTGTAATGCGTTAACCAACCACTTAATTACTAGTTTTGCATATAAATACATGATTGTATCCGTCCGTCATCTTCCACAGAATAGAAGAAAATATAGCAACCATGTCATACCATGTTGAAGGGACTTGCAGCTCCCCTTTCACTGGCCAATGCCGTAAGAGTTCTTGTGTTCATGCTTCAACTTTCGCATACCTCCATCTCTTCTAGAAAAATTTAGTCTTATATAACCGTATTGTTTTAGTTCATATGTTAAAAACACATTAATATTTCATTCTTATTGTGCATGCACAACAGCGGGCAAGTTGATCTGGCCAGAGTTAGTCGGCAGGAAGGGCAAGGAAGCAAAAGATGTGATCGAGAAAGAGAGACCTTCCACCGATGTGATTTACGTTCCCCAAGATGCCATTATTACCAACGACTACTGTTGCAACCGCGTTAGGATCTTCGTGGATGCTAAGCCCAATGGTGACTATGCAAACGCCAAGGTGATTGTGGTTCCAAGAGTTGGGTGATTCAGATGTTATATGATCAGGGGATGCATCAACTGATGGCATGAAGTATATCTTAACAGTTTCATGTTATGAGAAGTAAAAGTAATTTACTTATATTAATAAAACATTCTCTCTTTTGCTATGATCTTATAAGCAGATATTTCTTTCTTTTATGCTCTATAAGATTTAACATAAAGGTGATAAGTAGAACAACCGAGCCACGCATGGAGGGACATGTTAAAACGCCTACGGACACCACCTTTGTCCCTTCACCTTGGAACAAAAGAAGAATTCTTCAAAACATCACCTAACTATAGCGTTTTCACGCATGAAAAACATATTTGCAATTCTGTGATCTGACCACACTACTAGTTGTCCTGAAACACGCAACTATCCTATTTTTGTAATTGATGTCATGTTTGTGTGATCGATCACAAATTTGCAATCCACACACATGATAATTGGGTTGGTACTAAGATCACTTGGGGAGTTGGAAATAACATCATTCTTTGAACACCATATTCAAAGTGCTCCCAGAATACGCATTCCGCATTGTTTAAAACAATCTATGTCTAGATGCAACATATCCTCCCGAATATACTCCGTCTATTTTTTAACACTCTTGATCATCCTATTTTTGCTTAGTTGTCGGGATTTCTAAGGAAGAAGGACAAAGATAATGCAGGGGAAATATGGTTCCGCATAAAAAAAGGAATTGAAAATGGCATTCATGTCATCATGTGCGGGTCTATAATTTGGACATAAAAAACATGTAAGATCCACAGCCCTAAAATTTTGGTTTTGGAATTCATCTTGGAAAAATATTTTATTTGTATTTAGGAAAATATAAAATTAACTTAGTTGGGTAAAAGACTATAAAAAGAGTTGTGTAATAACAACAGTTTGACTATCCTTGTAGTTAGAAGGGTTGTTTTTGCTCTTCGGAGCATATGCTCCGGAATGAACAGTAAATTCAAAACAAGCAGTAAATAAATTTTAAAATTTCCGATGTTCTTGTAGATGGTCATGTTAGTATGACAAGCGTGCTTAACAATTTTCATGTGAAGTGGAATAACAGTGCTTAGTTGGTGAAAAAAAAATAAACCAAATAAAATTGCAAATAGCATTTGGATGTGACGAGGAACATATCTATTAATTTACTAGATTTATTCCTTAGTCGAATTGGATCTCCGTAGTCATATGTCTTTATTGTCCCATTTTTTTTTGCCATAGTGATATATCCTTATCGTCTGAAAGTGAAACTAATGCCCTGTATAGTTTTGGTAATTCATAAAAACATATATATCACCGAACTAATACCTAGTCAAAGAACATTTCAGGTAAATTTCAATATAGCTATGGCAATGGAATGGAGATGTGGACCCCTCTAAATGCAAAGTATAAAAGTTAGCAAAGCTTCAAGACTTTACATTTTTGGTTAAGTGATCCAAGATCACATCGAGTCCGTAGGAAAGCCAATACTATTAAAGAGGATGATATTTTGATAACGGACTAACTGCTAAAATGCTTAGAGATATAAGACGTTGCTCCAAAACCCTTAGCCACATTCTCATTTTGACCTATGTCCAAAACTCAAAAGTCAATATCGATCCCACCAAAATGATCCCATCTCTAGCCACTGAGAAACACTTGACATAACCACTGCCTTAACCATAACACATTGGTCTCACCGAGATGACCCTTCGTCCCACCGAAGAGCACCTGCCAACCTTCTATTACCTATGGATTTCACTTTAGAATTTTTGAGTGGTTTCCATCGGTCTCATCGAAGTGTGAAAAGTGATTAGGTCATCATCCATCGGTCCCGCCGATCTATTTCAGTGGGATCGGGTGAAATGGGTGGGGTATATATAGGCCAGTGTGAAAAGTGATGATGTCAGCGGTGCTAGTTTCACTCGGTCTCACCAAAAATGTAACGACTAGATTTTTTGTGCTGCCTATATAAACCCCACCCATTCCACCAACTCCCAAAGAGCAATCAGGATGAAATTACCACTTCTTCATATCCATTTTTGAGAGAGAACCACACATGCTTGTGTTGCGATCAAGAGGATTCCACTCCAACCATTAATCCTTGATCTCTAGTCTCCCCAAGTTGTTTTCACTTGAATACTTCTCCTACCACATAGCCAAATCAATGAGAGAGTGATTGAGTGTTGAGGAGACAGCCTCTAAAGCACGATAATAACAAGGTCATCATCGTCAACAAGGAAAACGTGACACCATGGCCCTGTTGTCTATGTAGACGACATTGAGTTTAGTCGTGCCATGTGTGAGAACATCTCCGTAGCGAGTGATTGGATCATTCATGATGGAAGAAGATAGGGGAAGAAGAGAGAGCGAGAGAGGAGACGAACAGAGAGCGAGAGAGGAGACGAACAGAGAAGAGAGAATGCTCTGCCCTCGTTGTACGAATCTGTTTTTAATCGCGTGAAACGACGCGGGATTCGAATGGTTTGGACCTTTAGTGCCGGGTTAAGACACCAACCGGGACTAAAGGGGCTAGCACCAGCAGGCGAACGGTCGCCACGACCCCTTAAGTCCCGGTTTGACACACTAACCGGTACTAAAGGGTCTCGCATCAGGAGAACGGTTGCCACCAAACATTTAGTCCCGGTTCGGGGCTCAACCCGGGACTAAAGGCCCTTAACGAACCGGAACAAAAGCCTAGCTTCTCGAACCGGGACTAATGCCGGGCCAAAACCAAACCGGGACTAAAGGGCCGAACATATGACCAGTTTTCTACTAGTGAACATATATTACCTTTTGGAGAGTGGTGTCTCCTAAATTGTTAGGTGTCACCTGAGAGCCCCCAAAACTAGTGGGGTTGAATCAAGGAGTTTGTAAGGGCAAAGATATTGCCTACTTCAAGAAGATCTACCCTGAATGAGGCTAGTCCTCCATGGACGTCACCCATGATAGCATAAACAAAGTTACATTTTCATGGACCCTTCGTGCTTGGAGCCATTCGTGGACTTGCGCAGCTATTACCCTTCGTGGGTTGAAGTCTACATAAATGTAGACATATGATAGCACCACCTTTCGGAACCACGTAAAAATCACCATGTCTTCATTATATTTGATTATCACCGACCCTCCTTTACGTTAATATGCAAAGTCTTTAATTTCCGCTGTCTACTATCTTAGACTTGTATATGTAGGGGGTTACTAGATTTGTTAAAATTGCTAAAGTCCACCAAGAATTAAAATTTAAAAAACTATGTTTTAATTGGTCAATTAGTCTAATTACCCCACTCGAAACCTACTTACGGTGCTAATCCCATTTGGATGATGTGGCATGGGACCAACATGTCAAATTAAGATCAGTATAAGGAAGAATGATAATTTAATGTTATTTAGCATCCAAAATTTGAACGACACCAATTTTATGTGAATAACTGACCGGACTTTTGATTGTTTCATATATTGTCGTTTCCTCTTATAAATCATCGGCCAAACACTAAAATTATGCATGGCGCTCGGTTGGGACATGCCATTTTAGCTATGGGGATCATTTGCTCCGAGGCGAACAGTAAATTCCAAATAAACAATATTGTTTTGGAAAAACTGATTTTTTTCTTCTAAATGTTCAGATTAATGTTCACAGCATGCTTGAAAATTCTCAGGCAAAACGGAATAGTTATCATGTCTAAAGATTGGCTTCCAATCTTTTTCCCCACATGTCAGAAATGCTTATGTTTCGCTTCTAAAAATCACACATAACATTGGACATGAACATGATCATGTCTAATACCTTTTATATTTACGCAAGATATATTTTGCGTGCAAGAGCAAATGCTCCTCCGCGCCAAAATGAATAACCCGCTTGGTGAAGCTAATCATGACTTAATTTGTTGCAATATTTTTTTTTCTTTTGCGAGATTTGTTGCATTCAGTTTGCCTGTAGACATCTCCTAACCGTCTGATATACTCCAGTATGGGCGTATTAATTATATAAGAAAAACATGGGGCGTGGAGGAATCATTTATCAATATATATGTATATATACCGTGAAATTTTATTGCGTCGGAATGGTCAAAAATAAAAAAATGTGTTTAGTTGGTTAAATTTAAAAGTTTAATCAAAAAGTTATTACCTAAATAAGGATATTTATCAATAAAAAAAGTTGAATCATTTCTCTTTATTCCTTTTTATTTCTGTACATTAATTTCTAAATCTCATACCCAAAATCTCCCATCGTTTACTATAGTATAAAATTAGAGATCAATTCACGACGGTAAGGAAAGGCAATCAAATGAACGAAGAGTAGTGGAAATTTCCATTAACGAAATGAATGGATCAATCAACATGGTCAAGTAATCCAGTTTCAAACCAAAATCAAAGGTACATGTATCACAAAAACGAAAACCAACACACATCAAATTAACGAAATACAGGAAGCACCATTTGTCCTCTTCATCCTCCTCCAGGTGCACGTATCTTCCTCCGCTTACTGCATGTAGTAAGCAAAGAAGGAGAGTACGGAGGCGCCAAGCACCGCGCCGACGGCCGGGAAGGCGCCAGTTGCTGCAGAGGCGGAGGCGCCCGCCGGGGAAGGGGCCGGACCATCGGCGGCGAGGGCAACGGTCGCCGATGCGGCGATGAGGACGGCGCAGGCAATCTTCTTCATCTCCATGATCTCTTCTTCGGAGAAAGTCGAAACACGGAGATGAGGAAGAACAAGGGCTTATTAGCAAAGATGGGATTGCTTATTTGTGCCCTTGATGCTTGCGTGGGGAAGAAGGGGTAAATGGAGAGGGAGTCTTATAGCCCGGATTAGCAGGCTATAGCTAAACTGGGGGATCAGAGGTTGAAGAAGAGTTGGTGGTGGGCGGCATGTCGAGGCCTCTGTCGACGTGCGTGCATGTACGTGATATGAGTGGGCGGCAAGGTTGTTGGAGATGAACGAGTCTCTTGGCTAACTTTGAACACACCGTTTAATCGGTGACCTTATTTTTAGGGAGGTGCTAGTTTTTAGCAATTGCTGGTGGTTTGAACGGTCCTGAAGATGGCTATTCTCATTGGTGAATTACTAGCAAAAAGGCCGTACGTTGCAAGGGGAGAAAAAAATATCATAATCTTTAATTATGATAATCACATTATGTTCTTAAAATTTTAAAACATTTTTTGAAATGCATGAACATTATTTGAATTATGATGAAAATGGCAAAGTATGTTTTCTTAATTGATGATAGCATATGCATAAGAACATTATTTTTATCTTGCTGATATATGTGTTTGCGTTTGTAATCTAAGTGAAGTCTTAATTTGGTTGCAAACATATTAGACAACCCCATCAAAAACAATCAATTTGTAAGTATATGCATACCAAATGTTCCAGGTTGCGTATCAATATCAATATTCTTAAAAAAATAATTAGCAAATCAGTTTATATATATGAAAAATTAAAGCTAAGCCATTTGTTTACGTAAAGCTTGTATAAACAACATTGTATATTTTTCATACATTAGAAATATTTTTTTGCGTGTGACATCAGAAACATTATTAAGTTTTGATGTCTAATATTTTTAATACACATTTTACATATTTTGTATGCATCATGAACATTTTTTATATACATGTTATACATTATTCAAATACACGATTAACATTTTTGAAAAGTTCTATTTTTTATGTCTACTTTGTTCCATACACATTATATATTTTTGTATATGTTTTCTTATACACCGGAAACATTTTTCTATGCACATTTAAAGTTTTTTAAATACACGACCAATATTTTTCAAAATAAAAGAAAAATATTACGCACTGTACATTTTTTTTGTATATATGGAACTTTTTTGTCTACAAATTTAACATTTCTTTAATCCATGATTAACATTTGTGCAAAGTTTATCGAAATACACGCAAAAGAGAAAAAAAAATAGAAAAGTGCGAAATAGAAGAACAAAAGGGGTTGTAGGTCTCGATCGGGATCAAACCTGGGTCTCCAGGGTGGGACAGGGCACACCCAACCGGTTGGGCTACCTTGTGCTTGTGATAAAATACGGAAACCGCAGTCTTTACAATTGGAAATAAAGAGCCGAATCGAAGTTCAAAAAACGAATCGTTTTTGTCACTTATGGGTGGCATTGGTGGATAATTTTGGCGAACTATAGGGGTAAATTTAACGACGTACCACAGAAGCAATAGGTGCTTTATTAGTAGGTATATATATATGGTTACTTGTGTGGAACCCAAATTAATTTAGTAAATGGAAAATCTACTCTTCGAATGTTCGCTCCTTCGTACTTTGGAGAGAACGTACACATGGGCGACCGATCACCCTTGAGGGCTCATCATAAAAACATCTACACCCGGGCCCCTCATACCCGTCTTAAACGCACGGACAAGCTGTCTGATTACAGACCGGTCACGAAATTTCGACTCAACCGGGCACCTCAAACGGGTCTCAAACGTCTGGGCTGACCAACACCCCTCATATCCAGCCCAAATATAGGCACTGATATGGGGAGCCCGGGCACGCCCGCCACGTCGGCCTGGTCTGCGCTTGCATCGACCACACATATATTCGTCCCCATCCGCTCGTCGGATCAAACCCTAAACACTTCACTCCACTCCCCTCCACTCCCATCCGACACCCAAGCTCACCTCCAGCGATCTCCAGCCTTCTCCGGCATGGCGGGCAGCGGATCCGACTCCTTCACCTCTAGATCCGTCGACCACGAGCTCATCCTATGCGGCCCTGGGCCGCCCGGCTTGCGCTCCGCCGCTCCCGGGAGGTGACCGCTCTCCATCATCACTCCGACTTGCAGTGTCGGGAATCCATTGTGTCGGCACACACGGTGCTTGGATCCTGCATTGCTGCCTCACTAGAGGCGGTGCGGTCCGTCTGGCGTCCAAACGTTGTGGCGGATGAGCAACCCCTCCGTTGGTGCACCGGAGACGCACCATGGGCGTCGTTGGACGCTAACATGGCACGGCGTGCTCACCGCGCCAAGGAGCGGGCACGGGAGGCGACGAAGGCCCTCACGGCGGTGGACGTTGGAGAGGCGAAGTCACACTCTTAGAGGCCCCATATAATGCACGGGTGTGGGTGTTGGGGAATGTTTCATGGGAAACAAAATGTTTCCTACGCACACGAAGTCCTATCATGGTGATGGTCATCTATGAGAGGGAGATTAGATCTACATACCCTTGTAGATCGCTAAGCGGGAAGCGTTAATAAACGCGGTTGATGTAGTGGAACGTCTTCCGCGATTCAAATCGTCGTCGTACCACGATCCGTCCCGATCTAGAGCCGAACGGACGGCACCTCCGCATTCAGCACACGTACAACTCGATGACGATCTCCGCCTTCTTGATCTAGCAAGAGAGACGAAGAGGTAGCTGAATTCTTCGGCAGCACGACGGCGTGGCGGTGATGATGGCGGAGCTACTCCGACAGGGCTTCGCCGTGCTGTACCGATCTAGCTACGAGGTGTCACGAAGTAGTGGAGGGAGAGAGGGCTGCACAAAGGCTTGAGATGCAAAAACCCTAAAACCTTTCACTATATATAGGAGGAACCAAGGGGTGGGTGGCTTGCCTCCTACTCCAAGGAGGAGCCTTCAGCCGAGGCAAGGAGGGAGGAGTCCTCCTCCAATTCGGTTTGGTGGAGGACTCCTTCCTATCTTGTCCCCCTACTTCTTTTTTTTCATTTCCTTCTTTATTATTGGCTTGGCCGAAATAGCCTTATTGGGCTGGCCTCACCAGCCCACTAAGGGCTGGTGCGCCACCCATGGGACTATTTGATTCTCTCCCGGGTGGGTGGCCCCTCCCGATAAAACCCCGGAAAGCATTTGTCACTCCCGATACTTTACCGGTAATGCCCGAAATCTCTCCGGAAGCCAAGTGCAACAATCCTATATATCAATCTTCATTTCTGGACCATTCGAGAGACCTTCGTGACGTCCAGGATATCATCCGGGACTCCGAACAACATTCGGTTACCAACATCAATAATTTAACTATACCTAAAATGTCACAGATCCTTAAGTGTGCGGACCTTGCGGGTTCGAGAACTATTTAGACATGACCGAGACACTCTCCGATCAATATCCAATAGCGGGACCTGGATATCCATATTGGATCCTACATATTCTACCAAGATCTTATCTGTTGAACCTCTGTGTCAAGGATTCACATAATCATGTATATCATTCCCTTTGTCCTTCGGTATGTTACTTGCCCGATATTCGATCGTCGGCATCGACATACCTATTTCAATCTCGTCACTGGCAAGTCTCTTTACTCGTTCCTTAATACAAGATCACGTGGCTAACTCTTTAGTCACATTGCTTCCAAGGCTTGTTTGTGATGTTGTATTATAGAGTGGGCCCCGAGATACCTCTCCGTCACACGGAGTGACAAATCCCAGTCTTGATCCATACTAACTCAACGGATACCTTCGGAGATACCTGAAGAGCACCTTTATAGTCACCTAGTATCGTTGCGACGTTTGATACACACAAGGCATTCCTCTGGTGTCTATGAGTTATATCTCATGGTCATAGGAATGTATACTTGACATGCAGAAAACAATAGCAACAAAATGTCACGATGATATGCAACATTTACAGTTTGGGTCTTTGTCCATCACATCATTCCCCTAATGATGTGATCCCGTTATCAAGTTACAACACTTCGTCTATGGCTAGGAAACGTTAAGCATCCTTGACCAACAAGCTAGTCAACTAGAGGCTCACTAGGGACATTGTTTTGTCTATATATCCACACATGCATTTATGTTTCCATTCAATACAATTATAGCATGGATAATAAACAATTATCTTAAAACATGAAATATAATAATAACTATTTTATTATTGCCTCTAGGGCATATTTCCAACAGTCTCCCACTTGCACTAGAGTCAATAATCTAGCTTCACATCTCTATGTGATTTACAATGTAATGAATCTAACACCCATACAGTTCTAGTGTTGATCATGCTTTGCTCGTGGAAGAGGTTTAGTCAGCGGATCTGCAACATTCAGATCCGTGTGCACTTTGCAAATGTTTATGTCCTCCTCCTAGATTTAATCGCGGATGGCATTGAAGCGTCGCTTTATGTGTCTGGTCCTCTTGGAAAACCTTGGTTCCTTGGCTAGAGCAATGGCACTAGTGTTGTCACAGAATAGATTGATTGGGTCCAGTGCACTTGGCACTACTCCAAGATCTGACATGAACTGCTTCATCCAGACACCCTCCTTAGCCGCCTTCGAGGCAGCTATGTACTCTGCTTCACATATAGAATCAGCTACGACGCCTTGCTTGGAAGTGCACCAGCTTACCGCACCCCCGTTAAGAATGAATACGTATCCGGTTTGAGACATAGAGTCGTCCGGATAAGTGCCAAAGCTTGCATCGACGTAACCCTTTACAACGAGCTCTTCGTCACCTCCATAAACGATAAACATTTCCTTAGTCCTTTTCAGGTACTTCAGAATATTCTTGACCGGCGCCCAGTGTTCCCCTCCTGGATCACTTCGAAAGCTGCCTGCCATATTTGTGGCCAGGCTGACATCCGGTCTTATGCACAACATTGCATACATGATACACCTGTTGGAAATATTCCCTAGAGGCAATAATAAATTGGTTATTATTATATTTCCTTGTTCATGATATTTGTCTATTATTCATGCTATAATGTATTAACCGGTAACCATAATACATGTGTAAATACATAGACCACAACACGTCCCTAGTGAGCCTCTAGTTGGCTAGCTTGTTGATCAATAGATGGTCATGGTTTCCTAATCATGGACATTGGATGTCATTGATAACGGGATCACATAATTAGGAGAATGATGTGATGGACAAGACACAATTCTAAACATAGCACATGATCGTGTAGTTCGTCTGCTAAAGCTTTTGTAATGTCAAGTATCATTTCCTTAGACCATGAGATTGTGCATCTCCCGGATACTGTAGGAGTGCTTTGGGTGTATCAAACGTCACAACATAATTGGGTGATTATAAAGGTGCACTACAGGTATCTTCGAAAGTTTCTGTTGGGTTGTACGAATCGAGAATGGGATTTGTCACTCCGTGTGACGAAGAGGTATATCTGGGCCCACTCGGTAATGCATCATCAAAATGAGCTCAATGTGACTAAGGAGTTAGCCACGGTATGATGTGTTACGAAACAAGTAAAGAGACTTGCCGGTAACGAGATTGAACAAGGTATAGGGATACCGACGATCGAATCTCGGGCAAGTGTCATACCGGTATACAAAGGGAACTGTATATGAGATTGAGTGAATCCTTGACATCGTGGTTCATCCGATGAGATCATCGTGGAACATGTGGGAGCCAACATAGATATCCAGACCCCGCTGTTGGTTATTGGCCAGAGAGATGGCGCGGTCATGTCTGCATGTTTCCCGAACCCGTAGGGTCTACCCACTTAAGGTTCAGTGACGCTACAGTTGTTACGGGAATCGTATATGTGGTTACCGAAGGTTGTTCGGAGTCCCGGATGAGATCCCGGACGTCATGAGGTTTCTCCATGATGCCCTTTCACGACTCGGTTCACAACGTAAGCCAGTTCCCCCTAATGTTGTTTTGGATATATTGCATAACCCATCAGTAAGGCTGCCTTCAGAAGAAGACTTGGCGGTCCCAGATCCTGAGTCTCAACTTGTGGCAGCTCTCCGTGCTACCCCGGATTTGGCAGTTCCCTACATAGCGCATCTAGCACGAGGCAAGTTACCTACTGATGAGTTGTTAGCTCGCCAAATCGTTCGTCGATGCAAGTCCATGGTCATTCATAACGGCGAGTTACATAAGCGAAGTACTTCTGGGGTATTTCAAAGGTGTGTCTTTTCCGAAGAAGGATGTGCGATTCTTAATGAGATTCATGCAGGCGACTATGGTCATCATGCCGGGTCACGCTCCGTGGTATCCAAAGCCTTTAGGCATGGGTTTTATTGGTTGATAGCTCATGCAGATGCCGAGGATATAGTTCGCCGATGTGATGGTTGCCAAAAATTTGGGCGTCAGATGCATGTGCCGGCTCAGGAATTATGGACGATCCCAATCACGTGGCCGTTTGCGGTCTGGGGGCTGGACATGGTTGGTCCTTTCAAGAAGTCGTCCAACAAAAAGACTCACCTATTGGTGGCGGTTGACAAGTTTACCAAGTGGGTTGAAGCAGAGCCGGTTAGTAGTTGTGATGCTGACACGGCTGTCAAGTTCCTGAAAAAGTTGATTTTTTGCTTCGGGTATCCTCATAGTATCATCACTGATAATGGTACTAATTTATCAAAAGGCGCAATGCAAGAGTTTTGCGGAAGGGAACACATCCGGCTTGACGTTTCTGCGGTGGCACGCCCTTAGTCTAATGGACAGGCAGAGAGGGCGAATCAAGAAATACTGCGAGGAATAAAGCCCCGGCTTATGGTACGTCTCGAATGTACCCCGGGGTGTTGGGTTGAAGAATTGCCCTCAGTTTTATGGAGCATCAGAACCACGCCAAATCGTTCTACGGGTTTTACTCCCTTTTTCTGGTCTACGGGGCAGAGGCAGTATTACCAAGCGATATCAGACATGATTCACCACGGGTCGCTGCTTATGTGGAACAAGATAACGAGTTTGCACGTCAAAATTCGTTGGATGCCTTGGAGGAGGAACGTGATTTGGCTGCATCACGTTCGGCGATTTATCAACAAGACTTGCGACGTTATCACAGCCGCCGAGTAAAGAGCCGAGCCTTTCAAGAGGGCGACTTAGTGCTTCGACGGATTCAAGACCACACTGGTATGCATAAGTTATCCCCCCATGGGAAGGACCTTTTATTATCAGCAAGAATCTCCACAATGGTTCATATTACTTCGTGGATCTTCGCCCGGATAGGCCAACAACAGATGCCGAGTCAACCCGCCCCTGGAGCATCGCCCACTTGCGGCCGTACTACACTTAGAGCCATTGTATCCTTATTTATGTTTACAATTTCGAGTTTGTAATCTTTTCTATATAAAGAAATAAAGCCGACGCCCACAAACTTCGGGGTCCTTTGCCGTTTCAGCTTCTTGAAAGCATGACTCTTTATTGTTCTAATAAGTTGTCCAAGCATGGATGCTATCAGTATCAAAGAGCATAGGTCGCCATGCTGCACTTATTTCAAAACTGGATACTCGTAAGCCAAAGAGGACCAAAGTTGCCACGTTGCACGGTTCAAACATGGGCGCCTTATATGATTCTGAGAATTAAACCGGCTTACTTGGGGGCTACTAGCTCCCAAGTCGTTTTCCAGTAAGAGCGTATACGCTTCTGCAATCCTATGTTTGGTTTTTTCCCTAATCATAGGTCACTTGGGGGCTTCCTCTCACTGATATCAGCCTGAATATCTTCTTGGCTAGCGAAAAATAAACGCATTACAAATGGTTATACTGGACTGTGTGTTGGAAAAATCGCCCTATGGTCCCATGTACTCTTGGCGAGTCAATCCATTTCTGGACCTTGAACTTGCCTTGGTTAAAACATGAAAGGTACCGGCAAGAGCCCACGCATGGAAAATAGACAAACCATTGGTTCACTGAACCTACTTCACTAAAGCTTTACTCGCGCGTGATCAGCCGGTCTAAATAATCCGGGCTGTTGCAAAAGCCTTCTTGGGGCAACACTAGAGTTTTGCAAACTCGTCTTATCCTGTGGCGACTCATCGAGCCGACGAATTTTATGATTATCTTTGTGGCACTCCCATAAAGTTTTCATAAAAAGTTTTATAACTCACCGCGACTCACTGAGCTGGCTCTTTGTTTATTATCTACGATGACCCACTGGGCCTGCTTGTAACCCGCCGCGACTCACTGAGCCAACTCTTTGTTTATTATCTGCTGCGACCCACTAGGTCGGCTTGTACCCTGCCGCTACTCACTGAGCTAGCTCTTTGCTTATTACCCGCTGTGACCCACCGGGCCGGCTTATTACCTGCTGCGACCCACTGGGCCGGCTTATTACCTACTGCGACTCATTGAGTCAGCTTATCATATTTTCCCTGAAAAATAGGTTGATGAATTTCTTCAAAATATGACATAGGTTTGGAAAAGGTGATTCATGATTCACAAAAGGACGAAACTTCCAAACTATCAAGCATAAGTTATGGTTGTGATACTGTTTCCCTGAAACCTAAGATTATTACATGGCTCACTAGGCCATACCGAGCATCATTTCCCGGTCAGAAAGAGATCAAAGTGTTTTTGGAGAACCAATTTCAGGCCGAGTCAGTTCAAGACGCCTCCGGGTCACCCTGCTTCGAGCTTTCGCCATCTTCGATCTGTAAGTCGCCCAGTTTCCAATTGGAATTGGTCAAGGCGGCGACAAACACGTCTTCATCGCTCAAGATGACAGATAGATCATCATCAAAATCGAAGGGATTCTTACGCTGTCGTGGAGTCAGGATGGTAACTTCGTACGAAGCAGGAGTCACCTTTTTATTGCTATCATCATAAGTCGCCTCGTATTTGTTTAAGTCCGGCTGGCTGCTAGCTGAGTCGCCACGGAGCGAGGCTCTTTCACACAATGGTGGTAGTCCTCTTCGGTGAACTCCGACTCATCATCTTTCAATTCTTCGGAAACTAGCAGCTACCTCCTCTCGCTTAAGTTCGGGAGCATAGGCCAGACACCGGCTTAGGGTGGTCAGTGCTCCTTTGCGGGCGGCTGATCTTTTGAGTTCTTCTATTTGAGGCAGCAATGTCGACAGGCAACCCAGCATGTGCTTGATGGATTTTATTGGCTCTTTGTTGCCCATCATAGCCTTCATCGCCATCATGCCTCTCGTATATAACTGCTCTGTAAAAGTATAAATCGCCTTCAGCTTCAGAATGCAGTCATTTTGGAGAATGGCGGCTCGCGGACCTACGAAGGACAAAATGTGACAATTAGCATTTGCAAAATGTTTCGCAGCTCTTTTCTGATGAAGGGAATTGATCCTTACCGAAGATAGCTTGGGTCATGTTGGAGATATGCTTTTTTAAGCCGGACAGTTCTTGCAGAGTGGCTTCTAGCTTCTCTTCGGCTTGTTCCGCCCGCTTCATGATGGCGGCTTGATCAGCATGGGTTTTGTTCTCAAATTTCTGATGTTCAGCCTTCATCTTCTCCATGTCAGCAAGGGCCAGGCGATATTTCTCTTCAGACTTAGCCCGAGCATCCTGCTGTTCGGCTAAGTTTTCTTTCAAACCAGCCAAGGTTGAGTCGGCCCGAGTCAAGGATTCCTGCAAATAAAATTTGGGGAAGCATGTGTTCAGAACTGTTACAAGCAACATCCCTGACACTTGTGGGCTAATGTATGATTCTTTTCAAGTCATACCAAATTCAAGACCTGGTTCATCTTTTAAGAGATGACCCGGCCCTTGGGGGCTACAGGTTGAAGTTGTTTACTAAATTCAAGACCCGGTTCATCTTTTAAGAGATGACCCAGCCCTTGGGGGCTACAGGTTGAAGTTCTTTACTAAATTCAAGACCCGGTTCATCTTTGAAAAGATGACTTGGCACTTGGGGGCTACAGGTTGAAGTTCTTTACTAAATTGAAGACCCGGTTCATCTTTTAAGAGATGACCCGGCCCTTGGGGGTTATAGGTTGAAGTTCTTTACTAAATTCAAGCCCCGGTTCATCTTTCAAAAGATGACCCTACCCTTGGGGGCTACAACTTGAAGTTCTTTACTAAATTTATGACCCGACTCATCTTTCAAAAGATGACCCAACCCTTGGGGGATACAGGTTGAAGTTATATCATATCTAAGACCTGGCTCATCTTTCAAAAGATGACCCGACCCTTGGGGACTACAAGCTAATACAGGTCTCACAGATAACGCAAAAACACCCAATTCATCAATCGGAACTAGTCTTTTGGAAGGCTAATGGGTGGAATTGCAAATGACAAGGAAGGCCATACCTCATATCTAATCCGCATCATGTTGGCCAAGCTCTTTTCCATTTCATTGCTAGTTTCTAGGAGATTCATAAAGCCAGAATAGAGTTCTTCAAATCCAAGTTTCTCGTAATTGGGAAGCTTCAGTTTGGTAATGTCCTGTTCTGCAAAAGAGTGGGTCTCTTTGGACGCATGTTTTGTTAACACCGCGGCTACAGGCTTCGAATAGCCAGTACCAGTAATGACTACTGTATCTGGGTCTTCAGACGCCTTGGAAGAGCTTGGGGATACGTCTCAAACGTATCTATAATTTTTGATGGTTTCATGCTGTTATCTTGTCACCTTTGGATTTTTTATGTACCTTTTATATCTTTTTTGGGACTAACTTATTAATTTAGTGCCAAGTGCGAGTTCCTGTTTTTACTGTGTTTTTGGCTCTTTTCAGATCTGATTTTGGAACGGAGTACAAACGGAATAAAATCCCTGAAATAAATTTTTCCCGAACGGAAGAAGATCAGGGGATTGAGGGCCAAGCCAGGAGGGCTACAGGGGGCCCACAAGCCCCCTATCCGCCACCAGGGGGGCGGCGGCCAGCAGGCTTGTGGCCTCCCTGGCGCCCCCTGACCTAGATCCTTCGCCTATATATTCCCTAAAATACCAAAAAAAATCAGGGGATCCACGAAAATACTTTTCCGCCGCCGCAAGGTTCCGTTTCCGAGAGATCTCATGTGGAGACCCTTCCTGGTGCCGTGCCGGAGGGGACTTTGGAGTTGGAGGGCTTCTACATCAACATCATCGCCCCTCCAATGACTCGTGAGTAGTTCACTTCAGACCTACGGGTCCGTAGTTAGTAGCTAGATGGCTTCTTCTCTCTCTTGGATCTTCAATACAAAGTTCTCCATGATCTTCATGGAGATCTATCCGATGTAATCCTCTTTGCCGGTGTGTTTGTTGAGATCCGGTGAATTGTGGATTTGTGATCAGATTATCTATGATATATATTTGAGTCTTTGCTGATTTCTTTTATGCATGATTTGATATCCTTGTAAGTCTCTCCGAGTCTTGGGTTTTGTTTGGCCAACTAGATCTATGATTCTTGCAATGGGAGAAGTGCTTGGTTTTGGGTTCTTACCATGTGGTGACCTTTCCTAGTGACAGTAGGGACAACAAGGCACACATCGTGTAGTTGCCATCAAGGGTAACAAGGTGGGCTTTGTCGTATATATGAGATTTTCCATCTACATCATGTCATCTATCTTAAGACGTTACTCTGTTCTTTTGGACTTAATACACTAGATGCAAGTTGGATAGCGGTCGACGTGTGGAGTAATAGTAGTAGATGCAGAAAGTATCGGTCTATTTGTTTTGGACGTGATGCCTATAGATATAATCATTGCCATAGATGACGTCACGACTTTGCGCGGTTCTATCAATTGCTCGAAAGTAATTTGTTCACCCACCGTCTACTTGCTTTCACGAGAAGCCACTAGTAAACACTACGGCCCTCGTCTCTATTCACAACTATCTTTTCCACTTTTGCATTTACTTTGCTTTGTTACTTTTTTTCTTTCAGTTCTCACTTGGCGAACAATCTATAAGGGTTTGACAACCCCTTCATAGCGTTGGGAGCAAGCTTTTTGTGATTGTGCAGTCACTTGTGATACTCCTTCACTGGATCGATACCTTGGTTCTCAAACTAAGGGAAATACTTACCACCGCTGCGCTACATCACCATTTCCGCTTCGAGGGAACACCAACGCAAGGCTCCAAGGCCACAGGGGAAATCCTTTGCATATTTGCCTAGGAAGTCCCTTAAGGCGTAGCCGTAGCAGAAGGATTCCTGGTGCCGTAGCACGTTTCTGGCGCCGTTGGAAGGTCTTTTGGTGCAGTAGCAGAAGTATTTCTGGCGCCGTTGCCGGGGAAGGAGAGATCTATCCTAGTAGGTGTTGGAATTATGCCCTAGAGGCAATAATAAATATAGTTATTATTATAATTCCTGTATCAAGATAATAGTTTATTATCCATGCTATAATTGTATTGAATGAAGACTCATTTACATGTGTGGATACATAGACAAAACACCGTCCCTAGCATGCCTCTAGTTGGCTAGCCAGTTGATCGATGATAGTCAGTGTCTTCTGATTATGAACAAGGTGTTGTTGCTTGATAACTGGATCACGTCATTGGGAGAATCACGTGATGGACAAGACCCAAACTTATAGACGTAGCATGTTGATCGTGTCATTTTGTTGCTACTGTTTTCTGCGTGTCAAGTATTTGTTCCTATGACCATGAGATCATATAACTCACTGACACCGGAGGAATGCTTTGTGTGTATCAAACGTCGCAACGTAACTGGGTGACTATAAAGATGCTCTACAGGTATCTCCGAAGGTGTTAGTTGAGTTAGTATGGATCAAGACTGGGATTTGTCACTCCGTGTGACGAAGAGGTATCTCGGGGCCCACTCGGTAATACAACATCACACACAAGCCTTGCAAGCAATGTAACTTAGTGTAAGTTACGGGATCTTGTATTACGGAACGAGTAAAGAGACTTGCCGGTAAACGAGATTGAAATAGGTATGCGGATACTGACGATCGAATCTCGGGCAAGTAACATACCGAAGGACAAAGGGAATGACATACGGGATTATATGAATCCTTGGCACTGAGGTTCAAACGATAAGATCTTCGTAGAATATGTAGGATCCAATATGGGCATCCAGGTCCCGCTATTGGATATTGACCGAGGAGTCTCTCGGGTCATGTCTACATAGTTCTCGAACCCGAAGGGTCTGCACACTTAAGGTTCGACGTTGTTTTATGCGTATTTGAGTTATATGGTTGGTTACCGAATGTTGTTCGGAGTCCCGGATGAGATCACGGACGTCACGAGGGTTTCCGGAATGGTCCGGAAACGAAGATTGATATATAGGATGACCTCATTTGATTACCGGAAGGTTTTCGGAGTTACCGGGAATGTACCGGGAATGACGAATGGGTTCCGGGAGTTCACCGGGGGGGGCAACCCACCCCTGGGAAGCCCATAGGCCTTGGGGGAGCCACACCAGCCCTTAGTGGGCTGGTGGGACAGCCCACAAGTGCCCTATGCGCCAAGGAGAAGAAAATCAAGAGAGAAAGAAAAAAAAAGGAGGAGGTGGGAAGGAAGGGGGACTCCCTCCCACCAAACTGTTGGAATTATGCCCTAGAGGCAATAATAAATGTATAGTTATTATTATAATTCCTGTATCAAGATAATAGTTTATTATCCATGCTATAATTGTATTGAATGAAGACTCATTTACATGTGTGGATACATAGACAAAACACCGTCCCTAGCATGCCTCTAGTTGGCTAGCCAGTTGATCGATGATAGTCAGTGTCTTCTGATTATGAACAAGGTGTTGTTGCTTGATAACTGGATCACGTCATTGGGAGAATCACGTGATGGACTAGACCCAAACTAAATAGACGTAGCATGTTGATCGTGTCATTTTGTTGCTACTGTTTTCTGCGTGTCAAGTATTTATTCCTATGACCATGAGATCATATAACTCACTGACACCGGAGGAATGCTTTGTGTGTATCAAACGTCGCAACGTAACTGGGTGACTATAAAGATGCTCTACAAGTATCTCCGAAGGTGTTAGTTGAGTTAGTATGGATCAAGACTGGGATTTGTCACTCCGTGTGACGGAGAGGTATCTCGGGGCCCACTCAGTAATACAACATCACACACAAGCCTTGCAAGCAATGTAACTTAGTGTAAGTTACGGGATCTTGTATTACGGAACGAGTAAAGAGACTTGCCGGTAAACGAGATTGAAATAGGTATGCGGATACTGACGATCGAATCTCGGGCAAGTAACATACCGAAGGACAAAGGGACTGACATACGGGATTATACGAATCCTTGGCACTGAGGTTCAAACGATAAGATCTTCGTAGAATATGTAGGATCCAATATGGGCATCCAGGTCCCGCTGTTGGATATTGACCGAGGAGTCTCTCGGGTCATGTCTACATAGTTCTCGAACCCGCAGGGTCTGCACACTTAAGGTTCGACGTTGTTTTATGCGTATTTGAGTTATATGGTTGGTTACCGAATGTTGTTCGGAGTCCCGGATGAGATCACGGACGTCACGAGGGTTTCCGGAATGGTCCGGAAACGAAGATTGATATATAGGATGACCTCATTTGATTACCGGAAGGTTTTCGGAGTTACCGGGAATGTACCGGTAATGACGAATGGGTTCCGGGAGTTCACCGGAGGGGGGCAACCCACTCCGGGGAAGCCCATAGGTATTTGTGGGGGTCACACCAGCCCTTAGTGGGCTGGTGGGACAGCCCACCAAATCCTATGCGCCAAGGAAGAAAAATCAAAGGAAGAAAAAAAAAGAGGAAGAAGTGGGAAGGGGGAAGGACTCCCTCCCACCAAACCAAGTAGGACTCGGTTTGGGGGGGGAGAGTCCTCCCCCCTGGCTCGGCCGACCCCTTGGGGTTCCCTTGGACCCCAAGGCAAGGTCCCCCTCCCTCCTCCTATATATATGGGGCTTTTAGGGCAGACTTGAGACGACTTTCTCACGGCTGCCCGACCACATACCTCCATAGTTTTTCCTCTAGATCGTGTTTCTGCGGAGCTCGGGCGGAGCCCTGCTGAGACAAGATCATAACCAACCTCCGGAGCGCCGTCACGCTGCCGGAGAACTCTTCTACCTCTCCGTCTCTCTTGCTGGATCAAGAAGGCCGAGATCATCGTCGAGCTGTACGTGTGCTGAACGCGGAGGTGCCGTCCGTTCGGTACTAGATCGTGGGACTGATCGCGGGATTGTTCGCGGGGCGGATCGAGGGACGTGAGGACGTTCCACTACATCAACCGCGTTCTCTAAACGCTTCTGCTGTACGATCTACAAGGGTACGTAGATCACTCATCCCCTCTCGTAGATGGACATCACCATGATAGGTCTTCGTGCGCGTAGGAAAATTTTTGTTTCCCATGCGACGTTCCCCAACAGTGGCATCATGAGCTAGGTTCATGCGTAGATGTCTTCTCGAGTAGAACACAAAAGGTTTTGTGGGCGGTGATGTGCGTTTTGCTGCCCTCCTTAGTCTTTTCTTGATTCTGCGGTATTGTTGGATTGAAGTGGCTTGGACCGACATTACTCGTACGCTTACGAGAGACTGGTTTCATCGTTACGAGTAACCCCTTTTGCTCAAAGATGACTGGCAAGTGACAGTTTCTCCAACTTTAGTTGAATCGGACTTGACCGAGGAGGTCCTTGGATGAGGTTAAATAGCAACTCATATATCTCCGTTGTGGTGTTTGCGTAAGTAAGATGCGATCCTACTAGATACCCTTGGTCACCACGTAAAACATGCAACAACAAAATTAGAGGACGTCTAACTTGTTTTTGCAGGGTATGATTGTGATGTGATATGGCCAACGATGTGATGTGATATATTGGATGTATGAGATGATCATGTTGCAATAGAAATATCGACTTGCACGTCGATGGTACGGCAACCGGCAGGAGCCATAGGGTTGTCTTTATACTAACACATGTGCTTGCAGATGCGTTTACTATTTTGCTAGGATGTAGCTTTAGTAGTAATAGCATAAGTAGCACGACAACCCCGATGGCGACGCGTTGATGGATGATCATGGTGTGGCGCCGGTGACAAGAAGATCGTGCCGGTGCTTTGGTGATGGAGATCAAGAAGCACGTGATGATGGCCATATCATGTCACTTATGAATTGCATGTGATGTTAATCCTTTTATGCACCTTATTTTGCTTAGAACGACGGTAGCATTATGAGGTGATCTCTCACTAAAATTTCAAGACGAAATTGTGTTCTCCCCGACTGTGCACCGTTGCTACAGTTCGTCGTTTCGAGACACCACGTGATGATCGGGTGTGATAGACTCAACGTTCACATACAACGGGTGCAAAACAGTTGCGCACGCGGAACACTCGGGTTAAGCTTGACGAGCCTAGCATGTGCAGACATGGCCTCGGAACACATGAGACCGAAAGGTCGATCATGAATCATATAGATGATATGATTAGCATAGGGATGCTTACCACTGAAACTACTCCCGACTCATGTGATGATCGGACTTGGGATAGTGTAGGTGGATCATGAACCACTCAAATGACTAGAGAGATGTACTTTTTGAGTGGGAGTTTAGCATGTAATTTGATTAAGTTGAACTCTAATTATCTTGAACATAGTCTAAAGTCCACTTTGAATATATTTGTGTTGTAGATCATGGCTCACGCAAGTGTCATCCTCAATTTTAATACGTTCCTAGAGAAAGCTAAGTTGAAAGATGATGGAAGCAACTTTGTAGACTGGGCTCGTAATCTTAAGCTAATCTTACAAGCTGGAAAGAAGGATTATGTCCTTAATGCTGCGCTAGGAGATGAACCACCCGCTACGGCTGATCAGGATGTTAAGAACGCTTGGTTAGCGCGTAAGGAGGACTACTCAATAGTTCAATGTGCAGTCTTGTATGGCTTAGAACCGGGACTTCAACGTCGCTTTGAGCGTCATGGAGCATTTGAGATGTTCCAGGAGTTGAAGTTCATCTTTCAGAAGAACGCCCGGATCGAGAGGTATGAGACCTCCGATAAATTCTATGCTTGCAAGATGGAGGAAAACTCGTCTGTCAGTGAACATGTGCTCAAAATGTCTGGGTACTCAAACCGTCTACGTGAACTAGGGATTGAACTCCCGCAAGAAGCTATCACTGACAGAATCCTTCAATCACTGCCGCCAAGCTATAAAGGCTTTGTGTTGAACTACAACATGCAAGGGATGAACAAGTCTCCCGGCGAGTTGTTTGCGATGCTGAAAGTCGCAGAGTCTGAACTCCGTAAAGAACATCAAGTGTTGATGGTCAGCAAGACCACTAGTTTCAAGAGAAACGGCAAAGGCAAGAAGGGCAATTCGAAGAAGAGCGGCAAGCCTGTTGCCAATCCACCGAAGAAACCCAAGGCTGGACCTAAGCCTGAAACAGAGTGCTTCAATTGCAAGGGTATGGGTCACTGGAAGCGCAATTGCCCCAAGTATCTGGCAGATAAGAAGGCGGGCAAAGAAAAATCAGGTATATTTGATATACATGTTATTGATGTGTACTTAACCAGCTCTCGTAGTAGTGCCTGGGTATTCGATACCGGTTCTGTTGCTCACATTTGCAACTCGAAGCAGGAACTGCGGAATAGACGAAGGCTGGCGAAAGACGAAGTGACGATGCGCGTAGGAAACGGTTCCAAGGTTGATGCAATCGTCGTCGGCACAGTGTCACTTCAACTACCATCGGGATTAGTGATGAACTTAAATCATTGTTATTTAGTGCCTGCGTTGAGCATGAACATTATATCTGGATCTTGTTTATTGCGAGACGGTTACTCTTTTAAGTCTGAGAATAATGGTTGTTCTATTTCTATGAGTAACATCTTTTATGGTCATGCACCGAATGTGAGAGGATTGTTCATATTGAATCTTGATAGAGATACGCATATACATAACATTGAGACCAAAAGAGTTAGAGTAAACAATGATAGCGCCATATTTTTGTGGCACTGCCGCTTGGGTCATATTGGTGTAAAGCGCATGAAGAAACTCCATGCTGATGGACTTTTGGAGTCACTTGACTTTGATTCACTTGACACGTGCGAACCATGCCTCATGGGCAAGATGACTAAAACTCCGTTCTCCGGAACAATGGAGCGTGCAAGTGACTTGTTGGAAATCATACATACCGATGTGTGTGGTCCGATGAGCGTGGAGGCACGCGGCGGATATCGTTATTTTCTCACCTTCACTGACGATTTAAGTAGATATGGTTATGTCTACTTGATGAAGCACAAGTCTGAAACATTTGAAAAGTTCAAGCAATTTCAGAGTGAAGTGGAAAATCATCGTAACAAGAAGATCAAGTTCCTACGGTCTGATCGTGGGGGTGAATATCTGAGTTTCGAGTTTGGTACTCACTGAAGACAATGTGGAATTGTTTCGCAGTTAACACCGCCTGGAACACCACAGCGTAATGGTGTGTCCGAACGTCGTAATCGTACTTTGTTAGAAATGGTGCGATCTATGATGTCTCTTACTGATTTGCCGTTATCGTTTTGGGGTTATGCATTAGAAACAGCTGCATTCACTTTAAATAGGGCACCATCGAAATCCGTTGAGACGACACCATACGAACTGTGGTATGGCAAAAGGCCAAAATTGTCGTTTCTTAAAGTTTGGGGATGTGATGCTTATGTCAAAAAGCTTCAGCCTGAAAAGCTGGAACCCAAAGCGGAAAAGTGCGTCTTCATAGGTTACCCAAAAGAGACAGTTGGGTACACCTTCTATCTCAAATCCGAGGGCAAAGTGTTTGTTGCTAAGAACGGAACTTTTCTCGAGAAGGAGTTTCTCTCGAGAGAATTGAGTGGGAGGAAGATAGAACTTGACGAGGTTGTCGAACCTCTCATCCCTCTGGATGGTGGCGCAGGGCAAGAGGAAACCTCTGTCATTGCGACGCCAGTTGAGGAGGAAGTTAATGATGATGATCATGAAACTCCAGTTCAAGTTTCTGTTGAACCACGCAGGTCGACGAGATCACGCGCTGCTCCAGAGTGGTACGGTAATCCCGTCTTATCAATCATGTTGTTAGACAACAATGAACCTGCAAAATATGAAGAAGCAATGGTGGGCCCAGATTCCAACAAATGGCTAGAAGCCATGAAATCCGAGATAGGATCCATGTATGAGAACAAAGTGTGGACTTTGGAGATACTGCCTGAGGGCCGCAAGGCTATTCAGAACAAATGGATCTTTAAGAAGAAGACGGACGCTGACGGTAATGTGACCGTTTATAAAGCTCGACTTGTGGCAAAGGGTTTTTCACAAGTTCCAGGAATTGACTACGATGAGACTTTCTCTCCCGTAGCGATGCTTAAGTCCGTCAGAATCATGTTAGCAATAGCTGCATTTTTCGATTATGAAATTTGGTAGATGGATGTCAAAACGGCGTTCCTTAACGGTTTCCTTAAGGAAGAGTTGTATATGATGCAACCCGAAGGTTTTGTCGATCCTAAAAATGCTGACAAGGTGTGCAAGCTCCAGCGATCCATTTATGGACTGGTGCAAGCATCTCGGAGTTGGAACAAACGCTTTGATGAGGTGATCAAAGCATTTGGGTTTATACAAGTGGTTGGAGAATCTTGTATTTACAAGAAAGTGAGTGGGAGCTCTGTGGCATTTCTAATATTATATGTGGATGACATATTACTGATTGGAAACAATGTAGAGCTTTTGGAGAGCATAAAAGGTTACTTGAATAAAAGTTTCTCTATGAAGGACCTAGGAGAAGCTGCTTACATTCTAGGCATTAAGATCTATAGGGATAGATCAAAATGCCTGATAGGACTTTCACAAAGCACATACCTTGATAAAGTTTTGAAGAGGTTCAAAATGGAACAGTCCAAGAAAGGGTTCTTGCCAGTGTTACAAGGTACGAGATTGAGTAAGACTCAGTGCCCAGCAACTGATGAAGATAGAGAGCATATGCGCTCCGTCCCCTATGCTTCAGCCATAGGCTCTATCATGTATGCGATGCTGTGCACTAGACCGGATGTTAGCCTGGCCATAAGTATGGCATGTAGGTTCCAGAGTAATCCAGGAGTGGATCACTGGACGGCGGTCAAGAATATCCTGAAGTACCTGAAAAGGACTAAGGAGATGTTTCTCGTGTATGGAGGTGACGAAGAGCTCGCCGTAAAAGGTTACGTCGATGCAAGCTTTGACACAGATCCGGACGACTCTAAGTCGCAAACCGGATACGTATTTATTCTTAATGGGGGTGCAGTAAGCTGGTGCAGTTCCAAGCAAAGCGTCGTAGCAGATTCTACATGTGAAGCAGAGTACATGGCTGCCTCGGAGGCGGCTAAGGAGGGTGTCTGGATGAAGCAGTTCATGACAGATCTTGGAGTGGTGCCGAGTGCACTGGATCCAATAACCTTGTTCTGTGACAACACTGGTGCCATTGCCTTAGCAAAGGAACCAAGGTTTCACAAGAAAACCAGACACATCAAACGACGCTTCAACCTCATCCGCGACTACGTCGAGGAGGAGGACGTAAATATATGCAAAGTGCACACGGATCTGAATGTAGCAGACCCGCTGACTAAACCTCTTCCACGGCCAAAACATGATCGACACTAGAACTGTATGGGTGTTAGATTTATTACAATGTAATTCACATGGTGATGTGAGGGCTAGATTATTGACTCTAGTGCAAGTGGGAGACTGTTGGAATTATGCCCTAGAGGCAATAATAAATGTATAGTTATTATTATAATTCCTGTATCAAGATAATAGTTTATTATCCATGCTATAATTGTATTGAATGAAGACTCATTTACATGTGTGGATACATAGACAAAACACCGTCCCTAGCATGCCTCTAGTTGGCTAGCCAGTTGATCGATGATAGTCAGTGTCTTCTGATTATGAACAAGGTGTTGTTGCTTGATAACTGGATCACGTCATTGGGAGAATCACGTGATGGACTAGACCCAAACTAAATAGACGTAGCATGTTGATCGTGTCATTTTGTTGCTACTGTTTTCTGCGTGTCAAGTATTTATTCCTATGACCATGAGATCATATAACTCACTGACACCGGAGGAATGCTTTGTGTGTATCAAACGTCGCAACGTAACTGGGTGACTATAAAGATGCTCTACAGGTATCTCCGAAGGTGTTAGTTGAGTTAGTATGGATCAAGACTGGGATTTGTCACTCCGTGTGACGGAGAGGTATCTCGGGGCCCACTCAGTAATACAACATCACACACAAGCCTTGCAAGCAATGTAACTTAGTGTAAGTTACGGGATCTTGTATTACGGAACGAGTAAAGAGACTTGCCGGTAAACGAGATTGAAATAGGTATGCGGATACTGACGATCGAATCTCGGGCAAGTAACATACCGAAGGACAAAGGGACTGACATACGGGATTATACGAATCCTTGGCACTGAGGTTCAAACGATAAGATCTTCGTAGAATATGTAGGATCCAATATGGGCATCCAGGTCCCGCTGTTGGATATTGACCGAGGAGTCTCTCGGGTCATGTCTACATAGTTCTCGAACCCGCAGGGTCTGCACACTTAAGGTTCGACGTTGTTTTATGCGTATTTGAGTTATATGGTTGGTTACCGAATGTTGTTCGGAGTCCCGGATGAGATCACGGACGTCACGAGGGTTTCCGGAATGGTCCGGAAACGAAGATTGATATATAGGATGACCTCATTTGATTACCGGAAGGTTTTCGGAGTTACCGGGAATGTACCGGTAATGACGAATGGGTTCCGGGAGTTCACCGGAGGGGGGCAACCCACTCCGGGGAAGCCCATAGGTATTTGTGGGGGTCACACCAGCCCTTAGTGGGCTGGTGGGACAGCCCACCAAATCCTATGCGCCAAGGAAGAAAAATCAAAGGAAGAAAAAAAAAGAGGAAGAAGTGGGAAGGGGGAAGGACTCCCTCCCACCAAACCAAGTAGGACTCGGTTTGGGGGGGGGAGAGTCCTCCCCCCTGGCTCGGCCGACCCCTTGGGGTTCCCTTGGACCCCAAGGCAAGGTCCCCCTCCCTCCTCCTATATATATGGGGCTTTTAGGGCAGACTTGAGATGACTTTCTCACGGCTGCCCGACCACATACCTCCATAGTTTTTCCTCTAGATCGTGTTTCTGCGGAGCTCGGGCGGAGCCCTGCTGAGACAAGATCATCACCAACCTCCGGAGCGCCGTCACGCTGCCGGAGAACTCTTCTACCTCTCCGTCTCTCTTGCTGGATCAAGAAGGCCGAGATCATCGTCGAGCTGTACGTGTGCTGAACGCGGAGGTGCCGTCCGTTCGGTACTAGATCGTGGGACTGATCGCGGGATTGTTCGCGGGGCGGATCGAGGGACGTGAGGACGTTCCACTACATCAACCGCGTTCTCTATACGCTTCTTCTGTACGATCTAAAAGGGTACGTAGATCACTCATCCCCTCTCGTAGATGGACATCACCATGATAGGTCTTCGTGCGCGTAGGAAAATTTTTGTTTCCCATGCGACGTTCCCCAACACAAACCTAGTCCAACTCGGTTTGGGGGGGGGAGAGTCCTCCCCCTTGGACTCGGCCGACCCCCTTGGGTCTCCTTGAGCCCCAAGGCAAGGCTCCCTCCCTGCCACCTATATATACGGAGGTTTTAGGGCTGATTTGAGACGACTTTTCCACGGCAGCCCGACCACATACCTCCACGGTTTTTCCTCTAGATCGCGTTTCTGCGGAGCTCGGGCGGAGCCCTGCTGAGACAAGGTCATCACCAACCTCCGGAGAGCCGTCACGCTGCCGGAGAACTCTTCTACCTCTCCGTCTCTCTTGCTGGATCAAGAAGGCCGAGATCATCGTCGAGCTGTACGTGTGCTGAACGCGGAGGTGCCGTCCGTTCGGTACTAGATCGTGGGACTGATCGCGGGATTGTTCGCGGGGCGGATCGAGGGACGTGAGGACGTTCCACTACATCAACCGCGTTCTCTAACGCTTCTGCTGTACAGTCTACAAGGGTACGTAGATCACTCATCCCCTCTCGTAGATGGACATCACCATGATAGGTCTTCGTGCGCGTAGGAAAATTTTTGTTTCCCATGCGACGTTCCCCAACAGTAGGTCTCACAAACTCATCTCTTGCATTTACTTTTTTGCCAGTTGCCTCTCGTTTTCCTGTCCACCACTTCACCTTTGCCGTTTTATTTTGCCTTTTTGCCGTTCTCTTTTGCCTGTTTTTCTCACTTGCTTTCTGTTCGCTTGTGTGCCATGTGCCTTCAATATGTTTGCATCTTCGCTTGCTGAAAATCTAGTGATATGGATCCTCACCCACTTGCTAATCTCTTTAAGAGATCCACTTATGTGGAACCAATTGCTAGTGAATTGAGTGCACTTGACTATCTTTATGGAGTTTTGCTTGAGATGTGTGAATCTGAAAATCGTGATGAAGAAACTTATGAAGTGATTCACGAGGGCTCCTTGAATGAAAAGCATGATTGCAATGGTTTCACTATAAATCCTATTAGTAAGAATCATGTTAAAAATATGCCAAACCCTAAGCTTGGGGATGTTAGTTTTGCTATGTCCCCTACTTGTTGCAATAATCATGATTGGGGTGCTGATATTTCTTATGATCTTGAAAATTTGTTCAAGCCTCATGATGATTATGATATTTGCAACAATATTGAAAGTGGGATTGGAGAACTCATGACTTTAGTTGATGATAATCCCACTATTTTTGAAGAGCGTCAACTTTGCATGCATGTGGATCATGAAAAGAATATCCTATGTGAAAGTTACATTGTTGAATTCGAATATGATCCCACATGTAATTATTATGAGAGAGGAAAATATGGTGGTAGAAACTTTCATATCACTAAATCATCTCTCGTTATGTTGAGATTGCTGTTGTCTCTTTCTTCTTCCTTGCATTTGGTAACTATTGGTTATCTTGCCAATTTGTTCTCCTATAAAATTCCTATGCATATTAAGTATGTTAGACTTAGATGTGATTTTGACATGCTTTATGATGCTCTCGTTGTGCTTCAATTCTTGTCTTTTGTGTGAGAATCACTGATTTATCAATGCCTAGCTAAGGGCGTTAAACAATAGCGCTTGTTGGGAGGCAACCCAACGAATCTATCTTTTTTATTTATGTTTTGTACTTTCCACACTTTGATATTTCTGTTATGATTGTGTTTTTTGTGCTTGTTTTTGAGTTTGTGCCAAGCAAAACCGTTATGATTAGTCTTGGGGATGATCGTTTGGTCATGTTGGAAAAGACAGAAACTTTCTGCTCACGAAAAGAATTTTAATTTTTTATCTGTAAGAGCTTTTGAGTTGATTCATTTTTCTACTGATTTCTACGCAAATTCTTCAGACTTTCGTACTTTTTCAGAATTTTTGAAGTACCAGAAGTACACGAAATATACAGATTGCTACAGACTGGTCTGCTGTTAACAGATTCTATTTTTGTTGTGTTGGTTGCTTATTTTGATGAAACTATGGATAGTATCGGGGGCTATTAGCCATGGAAGATTGAAAATATAGTAACCCAACATCATCATAAGTAGAATTTAAGTTTAATATAGTACCTAAGTAAGTGGTGGTTTGCTTTCTCATACTAATGTTATCACGAGTTTCTGTTTAAGTTTCGTGTTGTGAAGTTTTCAAGTTTTGGGTGAAGTTCTTATGGAAAAAACGATGAAGAGTGGCAAGAGCTCAAGCTTGGGGATGCCCAAGGCACCCCAAGAGATTCAAGGATGCCGTAAAAGCCTAAACTTTGGGATGCCCCGGGAAGGCATCCTCTCTCTCGTCTTCAATCCATCGGTAACGTTACTTGGGGCTACATTTTTATTCACCACATGTTATGTGTTTTTGCTTGGAGCGTATTGTATCATAGGAGTCTTTTGTTTTTGTTGTGTCACAATCATCCTGGCTGCACACCTAGAGAGAGAGATGCACTCACCGTGATTTTGTCGAGCTTCACTTATATCCTTTGGTAGACAATTCAGCTCACATGCTCTTCACTTATATCTTTTGAGCTAGATACTTTTGCTCTATGTGCTTCACTTATATCTTTTAGAGCACAACGATGCGTGGCTTGGTAGTTGATCTATGCTTTGAAAGTAGTCTTAAAAGGGATACGAAAACTTCCACGTTCATGTGCATTGAATAGTTAGAGAAGTTTGATTCATCTCAATTAGTTTTGAGTTGTGGTTTTGGTAATATTGAAGTCATGCTAGTAAGGTGTTGTGGATCTAGAAATACTTGTGTTTAAGTTAGTGATTCCCGTAGCATGCACGTATGGTGAACCGCTATGTGATGAAGTCTGAGCATGATTAGTCTTTTGATTGTCATCCTTTGTGTGGCGGTCGGAGTCGCGCGATGGTTTCTACCTACCAACCCTTCCCCTAGGAGTATGCGTTCAATGCTTTGCTTCGATTACTAATAAATTTTTTGCAACAAGTATATGAGTTCTTCATGACTAATGTTGAGTCCATGGTTTAGATGCACTTTCACCTTCCACCATCACTATCTTCTTAGTGCCGTGCAACTTTCACCGGTGCACAAAACCCACCATTAGCCTCCCGCAAAACAACCACCATACCTACCTACTATGGATTTTTCAAAGTCATTTCGAGATATATTGCCATGCAACTACCACCATGACATGTGCCACCACGTCTACATTGCCATTGCATGATCGTAAGATAGCTAGCATGATGTTCCCATTAATGTCTATCCCATGCTAGATCATTGTCACGGTACAGTACCGAAGGCATTCCATATAGAGTCGTCGTTGTTGTAAGTTTTGAGTTGAAAGTGTGATGATCATCATGGATGGAGCATTGTCCCATGTGAGGAAATAAAAGTGGCCAAAGATGCCCACACAAAAAAAGAGTCCAAAGAACCCACCAAAAAAATAAAAAAAATATGAGAGAAAAAGAGAGAAGGGACAATGCTACCACCTTTCCACACTTGGGCATATTAAGCACCATGATCTTCATGATTGAGAGTCTCTCGTTTTGTCACCACCATATAGCTAGTGGGAAATTTTCATTATATAACTCGGCTTGTATATTCCAATGATAGGCTTCCTCAAAATTGCCTTAGGTCGTCGTGAGCAAGCAAGTTGGATGAACACCCACTAGTTTTCTTTAATAGCTTTCACATACTCTTAGCTCTAGTGCATCATTTGTATGGCAGTCCCTACTCATTCACATTGATATCTAGTGATGAGCATCTCCACAGCTCATTGATATGCCTAGTTAATGTGATCATCTTCTCCTTATTTTGTCTTGCAACCTCCACCAAACTCCACGCCACTTATAGTGCTAAAACCATGGCTCACGCTCATGTATTGCATGACAGTTGAAAAGGTTTGAGAAAGTAAAGGTGTGAAACAATTATTTGGCCAATACCGGGGTAGTGCATGATTTAAATTCGTTGTGCAATGATGATAGAGCATAGCCAAACTATATGCTTTTGTAGGGATAACTTTCTTTTGGCCTTGTTATTTTGAAAGTTCATGATTACCTTGCTAGTTTGCTTGAATTATTATTGTTTCCACGTCAATAGCAAACTATTGTTTTGAATCTAATGGATCTGAACATTCACGTCACATAAGAGGAGTTACAAAGGACATCTATGCTAGGTAGCATGAAAGCATCAAAAATTCATTCTTTATCACTTCCCTACTCGAGGACGACCAGGAGTTAAGCTTGGGGATGCTTGATACGTCTCAAATGTAGCTATAATTTTTGATGGTTTCATGCTGTTATCTTGTCATCTTTGGATGTTTTATGTACCTTTTATATCTTTTTGGGGACTAACTTATTAATTCAGTGCCAAGTGCCAATTCCTATTTTTTTGTGTTTTTGGCTCTTTTCATATCTGATTTTGGAACGGAGTCCAAATAGAATAAAATCCTCGAAATAAATTTTTCGCGAACGGAAGAAGATCAGGGGGCTTGAGGGCCAAGCCAGGAGGGCTACAGGGGGCCCACAAGCCCCCTATCCGCCACCAGGGGGGCGGCAGCCAGCAGGCTTGTGGCCTCCCTGGCACCCCCTGACCTAGCTCCTTCACCTATATATTCGCTAAAATACATAAAAAATCAGGGGATCCACGAAAATACTTTTCCGTCGCCGCAAGCTTCCGTTTCCGCGAGATCTCATCTGGAGACCCTTCCCGGTGGCCTGCAGGAGGGGACTTTGGAGTTGGAGGGCTTCTACATCAACATCATCGCCCCTCCAATGACTCGTGAGTAGTTCACTTCAGACCTACGGGTTCGTAGTTAGTTGCTAGATGGCTTCTTCTCTCTCTTGGATCTTCAATACAAAGTTCTCCATGATCTTCATGGAGATCTATCCGATGTAATCTTCTTTGGCGGTGTGTTTGTCGAGATCCGATGAATTGTAGATTTGTGATCAGATTATCTATGATATATATTTGAGTCTTTGCTGATTTCTTTTATGCATGACTTGATATCCTTGTAAGTCTCTCCGAGTCTTGGGTTTTGTTTGGCCAACTAGATCTATGATTCTTGGAATGTGAGAAGTGCTTGGTTTTGGGTTCTTACCGTGTGGTGACCTTTCCAAGTGACAGTAGGGGCAGCAAGGCACACATCATGTAGTTTCCATCAAGGGTAACAAGGTGGCCTTTGTCGTAGATATGAGATTGTCCATCTACATCATGTCATCTTGCTTAAGGCGTTACTCTGTTCTTTTGGACTTAATACACTAGATGCATGCTGGATAGCGGTCGACGTGTGGAGTAATAGTAGTAGATGCAAAAAGTATCGGTCTACTTGTTTTGGACGTGATGCCTATAGATATAATCATTTCCATAGATGACATCACGACTTTGCGCGGTTCTATCAATTTCTCGACAGTAATTTGTTCACCCACCGTCTACTTGCTTTCATGAGAGAAGCCACTAGTAAACACTACAGCCCCCGGGTCTATTCACACGTATTGTTTCCACTTTTGCTTTTAGTTTGCTTTGCTACTTTGTTGCTTTGAGTTCTCACTTGGCGAACAATCTATAAGGGATTGACAACCCCTTCATAGCGTTGGGAGCAAGCTTTTTGTGTTTGTGCAGGCACTTGTGATACCTTGGTTCTCAAACTGAGGGAAATACTTACCACCGCTGCGCTACATCACCCTTCCCGCTTCGAGGGAACACCAAGGCAAGGCTCCAAGGCCACGGGGGAAATCCTTTGCATATTTGCCTAGGAAGTCCCTTAAGGTGTAGCCGTAGTAGAAGGATTCCTGGTGCCGTAGCACGTTTCTGGCTCCGTTGGAAGGTCCTTTGTTGCAGTAGCACTTGGCAGGTTGATATCTTTAGTCATTTCCTTCAGAGGGCTCGAAGGATCAATTCGGACATCAGGAAAATCATCCAAAGGGTCATCATGAGTCGCCGCTGGATATTCACCAAACTCTAGGACATAGGTGCTCATACCAAACACTTCAGCTACCTTAGGAGCAGAAGATGAGTCGCCAGTTTTCCTTTTCTTTGCTTGTGCTCTGGGATGAAAAGACACCAAAAGTTAGGACAGGTATCAATATTGGGAAGGAAAAAGGTTAGTAAAGGAACTTGCCCCTGAACACGAATCATTGGGGGGAGAGTCGACATTGCTGAGTCGCCGGATGAAGCAGGTGAAACCTGATGGACAAGAGTTCAAGGAGTGAACGAACGACGATCACAATTTTTCACAAGAAGGAAAAGATGGTAGCAGGAATATACCTCACTTTGCCGTTTTCGACCAGTTGTCTTTTCGGGTAACCCAGAAATTAAGTCGCCGGAATGGCTTCGGGTATGGCGTTTGGGGGTGTACCTCGCCTTCTTCAAAAGGAAATTGGGGTCCAGATGAGCATTCGGGTGAGACATGGGAACTTTTGTACAGATCCTCCTGGCCGGCTTGGGAGAAGAAGAAGTTGAGTCGGAAGAAATAGAAATTACCTCGACATCATCATCTTGGCTCTCATAGTCATCATCCTACGAACAAAGGTAATGGGGCATAAGCATAAGACAGAACATAGCAATAAGGAAAAGGTAATTTTTACCTCTCATTGTTCTTCGCTCGCCCGAGACTCGCCAACGACACATGACTCCCTGGCGGCGGCTTTGCCTTTGTTCTTCTTCTTCTTAGGAGGCGGCTTGGTTGTTTTTTGAACAGTCACCTTGGGCCTTCGAGACCAAAATGTTGATCCCCTCTGATTGATATAATGACAGTTCAAATCTGGAACATTGGTGAATATATTGAAAGAATAAAAGAAGGCGACTTGAATTGTTACCCCTGGAGCCGGGTTGGAGACGCAAAAGGGATTGAGCCCGATCTTGGCACAATTTTCTATGGGCTCGCCACTTAACTTCCTCATAATCTCAACAATATCTTCTTCAGTAAGTCGCAAGTTGAAGAAGCACTAGGGATGGTTCAAACTGCCATCATACTCGCATATTAGGCCGTTTCGGCGACTCAAAGGCAGAATTCTCCACTCCACCCAACAACGGATTAGATCAACACTAGTAAGACCGTTGTTGGTCAAAGACCTTAGCTTGGAGAAAGCAGGGATAAAAGTTGATTCTTCTTCTTTAGTCAGTTTTTCTCGCAGCTTGAAATCCATTGGCAAGCGTTCTTCTTTGAAACCCGGAAGCGGGTTCTCGTCGGATGGAGATGTGTTGCGGCAATAAAACCAAGATTCTACCCAACCTTTGGGATGGCTGGGCAGAACAATAGATGGGAACCCACATTCACGACGTTGTTGAATGTTAACTACCCCAAGTTCTAAGCAGGACCCACTAGTGAATTCAGTCTGGCGGTTCAGATAGAAGAATTTCCTAAATAGTAGCAGTGTGGTTCTATGTGCAGATAAGTCTCGCAAAACACTTGGAATTGTCACAGGTTGCTGATGGAGTTTGACCCCCAGTCTTGAGGGTGAAGGTTGAGAAAGTGCAAAACATCTCTAAAAAACTTTGACCCGGGAGGCTTGAAGCCTCGTTCAAGGTGATTAGCAAAAGCGACTACCTCCCCCTCGGCAGGGTGAGGAGTCGCCTCGCCTGGGGCGGTTTGCCTGTCAACAACTTCTTTGGGGCCAAGATAACCCGCCTTAACAAATTTATCAAGACAAGCGTCATTGATTTTGGTTCGTATCCAGTTACATTTCGAGATAGTGCCCATGACTACAAAAGGAAAGAACAAGCTGGTTTATCAGAAACTACATAGTTGCAACTCGCTAGTTGGATGATCTACAGTACAACTACACGGATATTATGACTCGCCAATTAAATAATCGAAGGTGTATCTGTGGGGATATTCTAACTCGCCATGGTGGAAGGAGGCAAGTTGCAATTCTAAAAGGGTTTTTTCCTTAGGAATATTGCCAAAAGAGGATAAACATGTTTCTGAGGACGAGCGATAATCTACGGATCTACTGGTGGTTCAAATTAAAGAAATAACACCTCTTGAAATTACAAAGGCTAAGAACACAAGAACGCGACAGGAGTGACATATGAATCCATGAAGCAAACACTAAACGGCCAGGTGATGCGTTGAAACTACCACGATTTATTACTGCAAAAGATCTGCAATAAACGTGTTGGACGGATTCAAGATAGAGGAAGTGGTGTTCATAGCATTCCGGGTCTGACCTAGAAGAACATGGGGATTCAAGGTTTAATCCTAATGGAGGAAGAATATTTACCTGGAAAAGGAGGGCGATGCCGAGAGATGGTTGCGGAGGATCTGCGATGGAGACCGCGCTCTTGACTGGCGTGGGGACGCCCGGACTGCGATAGCGAGCGACGGAGCTTCGGGCATTGCGAGGAGGCTGAAGCGCATGCTTTAGGAAGACGAAGCAGCCTAGGATATGAAGTGGAGGTAGGTGACGGCACCCTCACTCCCCTGCGGTTATTTAAAGGCCCATGGAAAAAATGAAAAGGCAGGCACGGGAATCAAGGCGACAAGTTGAAAACCAGCAATGATGGAGCCTAAATTTTCGGGATAACATGATTAAGACGAAAAAGATTCGTTGTGAGTGATGTCATCGGATCCCGGGAATGGAGGAAAGGGTGATGTCATCAATAAATGACTTGGCGACTCAGACAAATTGTGAAAGATGGAGGCTTGTCACTTATTGAAAGGATGGGAGTGGTACGAGTCACCCATGATGAGTGTGGAAGTTTATTGGTGTGAATAAATTCAAGTCAATCTAGGGCCTAATGTTGGGATATTACCTGCGGTATGACCCGCCTTGGTGGGCCGGGTCAGGGGAAGGGCGACTCATACACATGTGGGCGGTCTAATCCTTGACCCGAACCTGAAGTATATGGGAAGGTCTTTGTCGGTTCGCCGTTAAAGCCAATAAGCCAGGCGGCGGTTCAAGAATGATGGGAAAGGTAAACCGCCTAGGAAGTTTCTTAGCTTGGAAGACACGACAACTTAGAGATAGAGGAGGACACAATTTGTAACGTGGCCTGGACTTTGTAAACCTAGGGGCCTCGACCTATATATAAAGGCGAGTCTGTAGGATAGAGGGGCAAGTTAGAAATCATCGAGAGCTAGGTCAGGCGAGTTACGCCCTCCTTGTAATCGAATCCACCATCAACATACACAAAGCAGGACGTAGGCCTTTACCTCCACACGAGGGGCCGAACCTAGGTAAATCCGAGTCTCGCTTTCGCTCACCCCCTTTGAGTCATCACGAAGGTGCAATGGCTCCTTCACTAAGTCCTTTCACGAGGACATCTGCCGTGACAAAACCACGACAGCATGGATCATGTTTCACTTGGATGACTAGAGGGATGTCGATCTAAGTGGGAGTTCATTGAATAATTTGATTAGATGAACTTAATTATCATGAACATAGTCAAAACGTCTTTACAAATTATGTTGTAACTTGCTCTATAGCTATGCAGTTTTTAATATGTTCCTAGAGAAAACTTAGTTGAAAGTCGATAGGTGCAATTATGCGGACTGGGTCCGTTAACTGAGGATTGTCCTCATTGCTGCGCAAATTGCTTACGTCCTTAATGCACCGCTCAATGTACTGAACTCCAAGCGTCTGTGTATGTTGCAAACATCTGGCATACACATTTTTGGTAACTACATGATAGTTCAGTGCGTAATACTTAATGGCTTAGAATTGAGGCACCGAAGACATTTTGAACATCACAGAACAGATGAGATGTTCCAAAAGATGAAATTGGGATTTCTTGCTCGTGCCCTTGTTCAGAGGTATGAGACCTTCGGCAAGATTCTTTCTCTACAATGTAAGGGAGAAAAGCTCAATCATTGAGCATGTGCTCAGATTGTCTGAGTGGTACAATTACTCGAATCGAGTGGGTGTTGATCTTCCAGATGAGATAGCGATAGTTCCCTAAAGTCACTTCCACCAAGCTAGTAGAGCTTCGTGATCAAATATAATATATCAGGGATAGATATGATGATCCTTTGAGCTAATCGTGATGTTTGACACCACGAAAGTAGAAATCAAAAAGGAGCATCAATTGTTGATGGTTAGTAAAACCACTAGTTTCAAGAAGGGCAAGGGAAAGAAGGGATACTTCATAAAGTGGCAAAACAGTTGCTGCTCTAGTGAAGAGACCCAAAAGTTGAGCCCAAACCTAAGACTAAGTGCTTCTGAAATGAGGGGAACAGTCGCTGAAGAGGAACTGCCCTAGATACTTGGTAGATAAGAAGGCTGGTACAGTCGACAAAAGTATATTAGTTATACATGAAATTGATGTGTACTTTACTAGTACTCCTAGTAGCGTCAGGGTATTAGATACCGGTTCAGTTGCTAAGTGTTAGTAACTCAAAATAAAAGCTACAGAATAAACAGATACTAGCTAAAGACGAGGTGACGATGTTTGTTGGAAGTGTTTCCAAGGTTGATGTGATCAAAAATCGCAGGCTCCCTCTACCATCAGGATGAGTGTTAAACCTAAATAATTGTTATTTGATGTTTGCGTTGAGCATAGACATAATTGGATTATGTTTATTGCAATGCAATTATTCATTTAAAGAGAATAATGGTTATTTTGTTTACTTGAATAATACCTTCAATGGTCTTGCACCTAAAATGAATGGTTTATTGAATCTTGATCATAGAGATACACATGTTCACAATATTGATGTCAAAAGATATAAAGTAGTAATGATAGTACCACTTACTTGTGGCACTACCACTTGAGTCATATTGGTATAAGACGCATGAAGAAGCTCCATGTTGATGGATCTTTCAACTCACTCATTTGTGAAAAGTTTGAGACCCTAGAACCATGTTTGTTGGTATAAACACACGAAGAAACTCCATGAAAATGGATCATTTGGACTCACTTGATTTTGAATCACTTGAGACATGCAAATCATACCACATGGGCAAGATGACTGAAGACCTCGTTTTCCTGTGAGATCGAACAAGAAAGTAACTTGTTGGAAGTAGTACATTTCGATGTATGCATTCCAATGAGTGCTGACGCACACAGTGGATATCATTATGTTCTTACTTCACATATGATTTGAGTAGATACTGGTATATTTACTTGATGAAACACAAGTCTAAATTATTGAAAGGGTCAAGTAATTTCAGAGTGAAGTTGAGGATCATCGTGACAAGAGGATAATATGTCTACGATGTGATCATGGAGGTAAACATATATATCTGAGTTGCGAGTTTAGTGAACATTTAAGACAATGAGAAAATTGTTTCACATGAAAATTGTTTCACAAATCATGCCACCTGGAACACCATAGTATGATGGTGTGTCCGTATGTCATAGTCGTGCCCTATTAGATGTGGTGCATACTATGATGTCTCTTATCAAATTACCACTATCGTTTATGTGTTAGGCATTAGAGACGACCGCATTTACTTTAAATAAGGCACCACATAATTCCGTTTGAGATGACACCATATGAACTATGGTTTAGAGAAACCTAAGCTATTGTTTCTTAAAAGTTTGGGGTTGCGATGCTTATGTGAAAGAGTTTTAGCATGATAAGCCCGAACCCAAAGCGGATAAATGCGTCTTCATAGGACACCAAAAACAGTTGGGTATACCTCCTGTCTCAGATCCAGAAGCAAAGTGTTTGTTTCTAGAAAAGGGTCCTTTCTCGAGGAAAAGTTTCTCTCGAAAGAATTGAGTGGGAGGATGGTGGAAACTTGACAAGGTTATTGAACCACCACTTCAACAAGTGAGTGTAGCAGGGCACAGGAAGTTATTTCTGTGGCGCCTACACCAATTGAAGTGGAAGCCGATGATAGTGATCATAAAAGCTTCGAATTAAGTCACTACCAAACCTCGTAGGTCGACAAGGACGCGTATTGCTTAGAGTGGTACGGTAATCCTGTCTTGGAGGTCATGTTGCTAGACAACAATGAACCTACGAGCTATGAAGAAGCGATGGTAGGCCAGGATTCCGACAAATGGCTGGAGGCCTTGAAATCCGAGAGGAGGATCCATGTATGAAAACAAAGTGTAGACTTTGGAAGAACTACTTGATGGCCGTAAGAATATTAACTACAAATGGATTTTTAAAACGAAGACAAACGATGATGGTGAAAAGTCACCATTAACAAAACTCGACTTGTCGCAAAGATGTTTCCGACAAAGTTCAAAGAGTTGACTATGATGAGGCTTTCTCACTCGCAGCGATGCAGAAAGTCTGTTGGAATTATGTTAGCAGTTACTGCATCATTTATGAAATCTTGCAGATAGGATGTCAAAATATTGTTTCCTCGACGGTTTCCTTGAGGAATGGTTGTATGTGATGCAACCAGAAGATTTTATCGATCCTAAAGGATGCTAACAAGCATGCAAAGCTCCAGCGATCCTTCTATAGACTGGAGAAAGCATCTCGGAGTTGGAATATACGCTTTGATGAGATGATCAAAGATTTTGGTTTTATACAAAGTTTATGAGAAACTTGTATTTCCAAAGAAGTGAGTGGGAGCACTATAGAATTTCTGATAAATATATGTGGTTGGCATATTGTTGATCAGAAATGATGTAGAATTTTTGGGAAGCATATAGGGTTGTTTGAAAAGTGTTTTTCAAAGGAAAACCAGGATTAAGCTACTTGAACATTGAGCATCAAGATCTATGGAGATAGATCAAAGTGCTTAATAGAACTTTCAACGAAATACATGCCTTGACAAGTTTTTGAAGGAGTGCAAAATAGATCGGCAAAGAAGGAGTTCTTGGTTGTGTTGTAAGGTGTGAATTTGAGTAAGATTCAAAAGGCCGACCATGGAAGAAGAAAGAGAAAGGAAAAAGGCCGTCCCCTATGCATCATCCATAGGCTCTATAGTATGCTATGCTGTGTACCGCACCTGAAGTGTGCCTTGCCATGAGTCAGTCAAGGAGTACAAGAGTGATCCAGGAATGGATCACGGGATAATGGTCAAATTTATCCTTAGTAACTAGTGGACTAAGGAATTTTTCTCGATTATGGAGGTGATTAAAGAGTTCATCATAAAGGATTACGTCGATGCAAGCTTTGCCACTAATCTAGATAACTCTGAGTAGTAAACCAGATTCGAATAGTGGAGCGTGGTAGTAGCAGCTATAGAATGACATAGAGATTTGTAAAGCACACATGGATCTGAAAGGTTCAAACCCGTTGACTAATAAACCTCTCTCACAAGCAAGATATGACCAAATCCCAGAACTGTATGGGTGTTAGATTCATTGCAATCATATAGTGATGTGAACTAGATTATTGACTCTAGTGCAAGTGGGAGACTATTGGAAATATGCCCTATAGGCAACAATAAATTGGTTATTATTATATTTCCTTGTTCATGATAATTGTTTATTATTCATGCTATAATTGTATTAAGCGGAAACCATAATACATGTGTGAATACATAGATCACAACATGTCCCTAGTGAGCCTCTAGTTGGCTAGCTTGTTGATCAATAGATGGTCATGGTTTCCTGATCATGGACATTGGATGTCACTGATAACGGGATCACATCATTAGGAGAATGATGTGATGGACAAGACCCAATTCTAAGGATAATACAAGATCGTGTAGTTCGTCTCCTAAAGGTTTTCTAATGTCAAGTATCATTTCCTTAGACCATGAGATTGTGCAACTCCCGGATACCGTAGGAGTGCTTTGGGTGTAACAAACGTCACAACGTAACTGGGTGATTATAAAGGTGCACTACAAGTATCTCCGATAGTGTCTGTTGGGTTGTACGAATCGAGGCTGGGATTTGTCACTCCGTGTGATGGAGAGGTATCTCTGGGACCACTCGGTAATGCATCATCATAATGAGCTCAGTGTGACTAAGGAGTTATCCGTGATATGATGTGTTACGGAACAAGGTATAGGGATACCGATGATCGAATCTTGGGCAAGTGTCATACCGGTAGACAAAGGGAATTTTATACGAGATTGAGTGAATCCTTGACATCGTGGTTCATCCAATGAGATAATCGTGGAACATGTGGGAGCCAACATGGATATCCAGACCCCGATGTTGGTTATTGGCCGGAGAGATGTCTCGGTCATGTATGCATGTTTCCCGAACCCGTAGGGTCTACACACTTAAGGTTCAGTGACGCTAGAGTTGTTATGGGAATCGTATATGCGGTTACCGAAGGTTGTTCGGAGTCCCGGATGAGATCCCGGACATCACGAGGAGTTCAGTAATAGTTCGTAGGTAAAGATTTATATATGGGAAGTCCAGTTTCCGCCGCTGGAATAGTTTCAGGGTTTATCGGGATTGTATCACGACCACCGAAAGGGTACCGGGGGTCGACCAGGAAGGTCCACCTGTCCCGGAGGGCCACATGGGCTGAAAGGTAAGAGGAACCAGCCCCTGGTGGGCTAGTGCGTGCTACCTCTTGAGCTTGCATTGGTTTTTCCCTTGAAGGGGAAAGGGTGATGCATCACAGTAGCGATAAGTATTTTCCTCAATTTGAGAACCAAGGTATCGATCCAGTAGGAGTATCAAGATGAGGCACCAATGTACCTACGCAAAAACAAACAAACTTGGACCCAACGCTATAAAGGGGTTGTCAATCCCTTCATGATTATTTGCAAGGTGAGAACTGAACGTGGAAAGTGCAACAAAGTAAAAGTGTAGATCTGAAAATATGATGTGAAGTAGACCCGGAGGCCATAGTGTTCACTAGAGGCTTCTCTCATGATAGCAAGTATTATGGTGGGTGAACGAATTACTGTCGAGCAATTGATAGAGTCGCGCAAATTCATGATGATATCTAAGGCAATGATCATACATATAGGCATCACGTCCAAGACAAGTAGACCGATACTGTCTGCATCTACTACTATTACTCCACACATCGACCGCTATCCAGCATGCATCTAGTGTATTGAGTTCATAACAAACAGAGTAACGCTTTAGGCAAGATGACATGATGTAGAGGGTTAAATTCATGCAATATGATATAAACCCCATCCTTTTACCCTTGATGGCAACAACATGATGCATGCCTTGCTACCCCTTCTGTCACTAGGTGAGGACACCGCACGGTATGAAGCCAAAACCAAGCACTTCTCCCATTGCAAGAATTATAGATCAAGTTGGCCAAACGAAACCCACAACTCCAAGAGAATTACAAGGATACAAAATCATGCATATGAGAGATCAGAGGAGACTCAAATAATATTCCTAGATAATCTGATCATAAATCAACAATTCACCGGATCTCGACAAACACACCACAAAAAGAAAGTTACATCAGATAGATCTCCATGAAGATCATGGAGAACTTTTTATTGAAGATCCAAGAGAGAGAAGAAGCCATCTAGCTACTAGATATGGACCCGAAGGTCTGTGGTGAACTACTCACGCATCATCGGAGAGGCAATGGTGTTGATGAAGAAGCCCTCCGTGTCTGAATCCCGCCTCTGGCAGGGCACCAGAACGGTCCCCAGATGGGATCTTGCAGAGACAGAAGCTTGCGGCGGCGGAAAAGTATTTTCGTGGCTCTCTCTGGTGGTTTTGGATTTTTAGAGAATTTATAGGCGGAAGATGTAGGGCAGAGGAGCCACGGGGGGCCCACAACCTACTAGGCCCGGCCCCCCCAAGCTGGGGCTAGGGGGCTTGTGACCTCCCCCGAGGTCCCCTGCCTTGGTTCTCAAGTCTCCTGCGTATCTTCTGTTATGGAAAATATCATTCCACAGGTTTTATTCCGTTTTGACTCCGTTCAATATTCTCCTCTGAAAAAGGTCAAAAACACGGAAAAAAACAGAAACTAGACTTGGCACTGAGTTAATAGGTTAGTCCCAAAAAATATATAAAATAGCATAATCATGCATACAAAACATCCAAAGTTGACAAGATAATAGCATGGAACCATCAAAAATTATAAATACGTTGGAGACGTTTCAAGCATCCCCAAGCTTAACTCGTGCTTGTCCTCGAGTAGGGAAGTGATAAAGACTGAATTTTTTATGTGGAACGCTACCTAACATATTTGTCCTTTGTAACTTCTTTCTTGTGGCATGAATGTTCAAATCCATAAGATTCAAAACAATAGTTTACTATTGACATGAAAACAATAATACTTCAAGCAAACTAGCAAAGTAATCATGAACTTTTGAAATAACAAGGCCAAAGAAAGTTATCCCTACAAAATCATATAGTCTGGCTATGCTCCATCATCCCAACACAACGAATTTAAATCATGCACAACCCCGTTATTGGCCAAGTAATTGTTTTCGCACTCTTACTTTCTCAAACTTTTTCAACTCTGACGCAATACATGAGCGTGAGCCATGGATATAGCACTATAGGTGGAATAGAGTGTGGTGGAGGTTGTGAGGCAAAAAGGAGGAGATGGTCACATTGGCTTGGCGTATTAATGGGCTATGGAGATGCCCATAAATAGATATCAATGGGAATGAGTAGGGATTGCCATGCAATGGATGCACGAGAGCTATAAGTGTGTGAAAGCTCAAAAGGAAAACTAGTGGGTGTGCACCCAACTTGCTTGCTCACGAAGACCTATGGAAATTTTGAGGAAGCCCACCATTGGAATATACAAGCCAAGGTATATAATGAAAATTCCCACTAGTATATGGAACTGTCAAAACAAGTGTGGAAAAAGATAGTAGCATTGTCCCTTCTCTCTTTTTCTCTCTCTTTTTTTTGGTGGGCATCTTTGGCCTCTTTTTTTGCACATGGGACAATTCTCTAATAATGATGATCATCACACTTTTATTTACTCACAACTCAATGCTTAGAACAATGATGACTCTATAGGAAATGCCTCCGGCAGTGTACCAAGATGTGCAATGATCTAGCTTAACGTATGACGTTGAAACATCTCGCTAGCTATCTTACGATCATGCAAAGCCAATATGAAAGTGACGGCACAAGTCATGAGACGGAACGGTGGGAGTTGCATGGCAATATATCTCGGAATGGCTATTAAAATGACATAATAGGTAAGTCTGGTGGCTGTTTTGAGGATGCTATATGGTGGGTTTGTGCATCGGCGAAAGTTGCGCGGCACTAGAGAGTATAACAATGGTGGAAGGTGAAAGTGCATCTATAGCATGGAATCACATTAGTCATGAAGAACTCATATACTTATTGCGAAAGTTTTATTAGTAATCGAAACAAAGTGCTAAACGCATACTCCTAGGGGAAGGGTTGGTAGGTGTTAACCATCCGCGATCCCGACCGCCACACAAAGGATTACAATCAATAAATCAATTATGCTCCGACTTCCTAACATAGCGGTTCACCATACGTGCATGCTACGGAAATCACTAACTTCAACACAAGTATTTCTAGATTCACAACACCCTACTAACGTAACTCTAATATTAGCAAATCAATATCTCAAAACTTAATTGTTAGGAATCAAACTTCTCTTACTAATCAATGCACTTGAATATGGAAGTTTTTATTATATCCTCTTTGGATGCCTTTCATCTTTAGGACTACTTTCATAGCACACGCCGATTACCAAGTTACTGAGAGAGAGCACTCTCAAAAACATATAAGTGAAGATCGAGAGTTTTTATTTCTACAGAATATGACACCGCTGTGCTCTACAAAGATTTAAGTGAAGCACTAGAGCAAAATTATCTAGCTCAAAAGATATAAGTGAAGCTCAAAGAGTATTCTAGAAAATTCACGATGAGTGCATGTCCCTTTCAAAATGGTGTGCATAAAGGATGATTGTGAAAAAACAAAAAGAGAAGACTCCTATAATACAGGACGCTCCAAGCAAATCACATATCATGTGGTGAATAAAAATATAGCTCCAAGTAACGTTACCGATGGATTGAAGACGAAAGAGGGGATGCCTTCCCGGGGCATCCCCAAGCTTAAGCCTTTTGGTGTCCTTGAATTTGGCTTGGGATTCCTTGGGCATCCCCAAGCTTAAGATCTTTCCACTCTTTATCCCATTGTCCATGAGAACATCACCCAAAACTTGAAAACTTCACAACACAAAACTGAAATAGAAACTCGTGATATCATTAGCATAAGAAAACAAACTACCAACTCTTTAGTTACTGTAGTAAACTGGATTTCTATTTAGATTGATGTTAGATTACTGTATTCTCACTTTTCCATGGCTAGTACCCCCCCGATACTATCCATAGTTTCATCAAAATAAGCAATCAACACATCAAAAACAGAATCTGTCAAAAACAGACCAGTCTGTAGAATTCTGTATACTTCGTATACTTCTGGTATCCCAAAAATTCTGAACAATTATGAAAATTAGGGAAATTTGCATATAAACCAGCAGAAAAAAATCAAATCAAATTCTCTTTCTGGATAGGGATTAAAAATAATTTCGTGAGCACAAAGTTTCTGTCTTTTTCAGCATGTTCAAACAACCATAACAAAAACTAATCATAAAGGTTTTACTTGGCACAAACACAAAAATAAACACAAAAAACACAATCATAACAGAATTATGATGGTGTGGACACAACAAAACAGAAAGAAAAAAGCAAAAACAAATTCATTGGGTTGCCTCCCAACAAGCGATATTGTTTAACGCCCTTAGCTAGGCATAAGGCGATAGAATCAAGTATCATCGTCTTTGGTGCTCAAACCATAAGTATCCCTAATCATGGATTCATGAGGCAATATTATTTTATTTCTAGGACAGTTTTCCATGCCCTTCTTTAATGGAAATTTAAATCTAATATTCCCTTTCTTCATATCGATGACAACACCAATACTCCTAAGGAAAGATCTACCAAGAATGATGGGACATGTCGGATTGCAATCAATATCAAGCACAATGAAATCTATGGGTACATAGTTCCTTTTTGCAATAATAATAACATCATTGATCCTTCCCATAGGTTTCTTAATAGCAGAATCTGCAAGATGCAAATTAAGAGAGCACTCATCAATCTCATTGAAGCCTAGAACATCACATAAACACTTTGTAATAGCGTAAACACTAGCACCCAAATCACACAAAGCATTGCAATCATAGTTTTAATCTTGATTTTGATAGTAGGTTCCCACTCATCATGAAGTTTTCTAGGAATAGATATCTCCAACTCAAGTTTCTCTTCAAGAGATTTCATCATAGCATCAAAGATATGATCTGTAAAGGCCTTATTTTCGCTATAAGCATGTTGAGAGTTTGCATGGATTGCATCAAGGAAATACATTCAATCAAAGAGCAAGTATCATAATTGAATTCCTTGAAATCCAAAGTAGTACTTTCATTACTACTCAAAGTTTTGATATCCTCTACTCCATTTTCAGTGCTTTTAGCATCAAGATAAATAGACTCCGAATCATTGGGGCGTTTCTCAACCAAAGTGGATTCATATCCAGACCCATCATCATTAGGATTTACATTAGAAAATAAGAATTCAATAGGAGTCACACCCAACACTTTAAGATCTTCGTGATTCTCATCACGAGAACACACCTTTTCAAGCCATTCATGTCTAGCACGAATTTGGGCGGTTCTTTCTTTACTCTCATTCATGGAAACACGTATAGCTTTCAAAGTTTCATCCATATTAATCTTGGGAGGAGCACATCTCAATTTCAAAGCATCAATATCAAGACACATTCTATCAACTTTCCTAGCCAAGTCATCAATTTTGAGAAGTTTTTCTTCTATGGATGCATTAAAAATCTTTTGCGAGTTGATAAACTCTTTAATTTTACTCTAAAGATCAGAGGGTAATTTATTGTAATGTCCATGAGCGTTGTTGTAGGAATTGCCAAAGTTATTAGAGGGATTACTAGGAAAAGGCCTAGGAATAAAGTTACCTCTATAAGCATTGTTGTTGCCAAAATTATTTCTACCAACAAAATTAGCATCCAAGCTTTCATTGCTATTCTCAATCAAGGAAGACAAAGGCATATCATTTGGATCTAGAGGATCACCTTTACTAGCAAACAATTTCATTAACTCATCCATCTTAGCACTCAAAGAGGTAATTTCTTCTATAACATGCACTTTTTTACTAGTAGGTGACCTTTCAGTGTGCCATTGAGAATAGTTTGTCATGATATTATCTAGGAGTTTTGTGGCTTCTCCTAATGTGATTTCCATGAAAGTTCCACCGGAGGCGGAATCCAAGATATTTCTAGAAGCAAAATTCAAACCAGCATAGAAGATTTGTATAATCATCCAAAGACTCAAGCCATGAGCAGGACAATTTCTAATCATCAATTTCATTCTCTCCCAAGATTGTGCAACATGTTCATGATCTAGTTGCTTAAAATTCAAGATATCATTGCGGAGAGAGATAATCTTAGCCGGTGGAAAATACTTGGAAATATAAGCATCTTTACACTTGTTCCAAGAATCAATACTATTTTTGGGTAAAGATGAAAACCAAGTTTTTGGTCGATCTCGTAATGAGAACAGAAATAGCTTCAATTTAATCACATCATTATCCACATCTTTCTTCTTTTGCATATCACATAACTCAATGAAGGTATTAAGATGGGATGCGGCATCTTCACTAGGAAGGCCGGAAAATTGCTCTTTCATAACAAGATTCAGCAAGGCAGCATTGATTTCATATGATTCCGCACTAGTGGCGGGAGCAATCGGAGTACTAATAAAATCATTATTATTAGTATTCGAGAAGTCACACAATTTGGTGTTTTCAGTCATGGTGACTCAGCAAGAAGACAAGCACACAAGCGAACAGAAAGCAAGCGAAAGAAAAGGGCGAACAAAAAAGGCAAATATTTTTGTAAATTTTGTTTTTTCAGAAGTGGGTGAGAGGACACGAGAGGCAAAAGTAAAATAATGTAAATGCAAGAGATGAGTTTGCGATAGTTACTTGGATATGCTTCACTTTGAATACTCCCCGGCAACGGTGCCAGAAATTGGCACATTGACGGGAGACTATTCTTGACTTGATCCTTCCCCGCAACGGCGCCAGAAATTCTTCTTGCTACCTCTTGAGCTTGCGTTGGTTTTTCCCTTGAAGAGGAAAGGGTGATGCAGCACAGTAGCGATAAGTATTTCCCTCAGTTTGAGAACCATGGTATCGATCCAGTAGGAGTATCAAGATGAGGCACCAATGTACCTGCGCAAAAACAAGCAAACTTGCACCCAATGCTATAAAGGGGTTGTCAATCCCTTCACGATTATTTGTAAGGTGAGAACTGAAGGTGGAAAGTGCAACAAAGTAAAAGTGTAGATCTGAAAATATGATGTGAAGTAGACCCGGGGACCATAGTGTTCACTAGAGGCTTCTCTCATGATAACAAGTATTATGGTGGGTGAACGAATTACTGTCGAGCAATTGATAGAATCGCGCAAAGTCATGATGATATCTAAGGCAATGATCATACATATAGGCATCAAGTCCGAGACAAGTAGACCGATACTGTCTGCATCTACTACTATTACTCCACACATCGACCAATATCTAGCATGACACTAGTGTATTGAGTTCATAACAAACAGATTAACGCTTTAAGCAAGATGACATGATGTAGAGGGATAAATTCATGCATTATGATATAAACCCCATCTTTTTACCCTTGATGGCAACAACATGATGCCTTCCTCACTACCTCTTCTGTCACTAGGTGAGGACACCGCATGGTATGAACCCAAAACCATGCACTTCTCCCATTGCAAGAATTATAGATCAAGTTGGCCAAACGAAACCCACAACTCAAAGAGAATTACAAGGATACGAAATCATGCATATAAGAGATCAGAGGAGACTCAAATAATATTCATAGATAATCGGATCATAAATCCACAATTCATCAGATCTCGACAAACACACCGCAAAAGAAAGTTACATCGGATAGATCTCCATGAAGATCATGGAGAACTTTGTATTGAAGATCCAAGAGAGAGAAGAAGCCATCTAGCTACTAGCTATGGACCTGAAGGTCTCTGGTGAAGTACTCACGCATCATCGGAGAGGCAATTGTGTTTATGAAGAAGCCCACCGTGTCCGAATCCCCCCTCCGACAGGGCACCAGAACGGTTCCCAAATGGGATCTTGCGGAGACAAAAGCTTGCGGCGGCGGAAAAGTATTTTCATGGCTCTCTCTGGTGGTTTTGGATTTTTAGAGAATTTATAGGCGGAAGAGGTAGGGCAAAGGAGCCACGGGGGGCCCACAAGCCTGCTAGCCCCCAGGCTGGGGCTAGGGGTTTGTGACCTCCCCCGAGGTCCCCTGCCTTGGTTCTCAAGTCTCCTGCGTATCTTCTGTTATGGAAAAATCATTCCGAGGTTTTATTCCGTTTGGACTCCGTTTAATATTCTCCTTTGCAAAAGGTCAAAAACAGGGAAAAAACAAAAACTGGCACTTGGCCCTGAGTTAATAGGATAGTCCCAAAAAAGATATAAAATAGCATAATCATGCATACAAAACATCCAAAGTTGACAAGATAATAGGATGGAACCATAAAAAATTATAGATACATTGGAGACGTATTAATGTGCCAATGGGAGGAGGCCCAAGGCACAAGGGAAGGGGCCCAAGGCAAAACCCTAGGGGCTGCCTTGGGTGGCAAGCGACCTAGGGCGCCTCCACCTCCTCCTCCTTGGTCTTCCGTACCTCCTAGGACTTCCCTAGGGCTGGCGCACCCCCTTTCCCTCCCTCCTATATATAGTGGAGGATTGGGAGGGCTTCCACACACCTCATTTGATCACGTACGGTGCAACCCTACCTCTCCACCTCTTTCTCCTCCTCCGCGGTGCTTGGCGAAGCCCTGCCAGAGAGCCACATACTCCACCGCCACCACGCCCTCGTGCTGCCGGAGTTCTCCCTCAACTTCTCCTCCCTCCGATGGATAAAGAAGGAGGAGACGTCCCTAGGTTGTAGGTGTGTTGAACACAGAGACACCGTCCGTTCGGTGTTCGGATCGGATCTTCCGTGATTTTAATCACCGCGAGTATGACTCCATCGACCGAGTTCGAGTAATGCTTCCTCTTAGCGATCTTCAAAGGTATGAAGATGTTGTACCCCTTTTCTCGTTGCTTGTTTCTCCTAGATAGATCCTTGTGCGAAGTAGGATTTTTTTTGAAATTACTACGTTCCTCAACAAGACCCTATGGCTGAAGCATAGGGGACGACACTCATCTTTTCTATATCTTCTGCAGTTACTGGACATTGAGTCTTACTCAACTTTATACCTTGTAACACATGCAAAAACACCTTCTTGGTTTGTTCCATTTTGAACTTCTTCAAAACTTTATCAAGGTATGTGCTTTGCGAAAGAGCTATTAGGCGCCTTGACCTATCTCTATAGATCTTTATGCCCAATATGTAAGAAGCTTCTCCTAAGTACTTCATTGAAAACCTTTTATTCAAGTAATCCTTTATGCTTTCCAAAAACTCTACATTGTTTCCAATCAGCAATATGTCATCCACATATAATATTAGAAATGCTATAGAGCACCCACTCACTTTCTTATAAATACAAGATTCTCCAAAAACTTGTATAAACCCAAACGCCTTGACTACCTCATCAAAGCGTTGATTCCAACTCCGAGATGCTTGCCCCAGTCCATAAATGGATCGCTTGAGTTTGGACACTTTGTCAGCATTCTCTGGATCGACAAAACCTTCGGGTTGCATCATATACAACTCTTCCTTAAGAAACCTGTCAAGGACTGCCATTTTGACATCCATCTGCCATATTTCATAATTGAAAAATGTAGCTATTGCTAACATGATTCAGACGGACTTAAGCATCACTACGGGTGAGAATGTCTCATCTTAGTCAACTCCTTGAACTTGTGAAAAACCCTTTGCCACAAGTTGAGCTTTATAAACGGTCACATTACCGTTTTCTCCCGTCTTCTTCTTAAAGATCCATTTGTTCTGAATAGTATTTTGACCTTCAGGTAATAATTCCAAAGTCCATACTTTATTTGCATACATACATCCTATATCGGATTTCATGGCTTCTAACCATCTGTTGGAATCTGGGCCCACAATTGCTTCTCCATAATTCATAGGCTCATTGTTGTCCAACAACATGATTGACAAGACAGGATTCCCGTACCACTCACGAGCGGTACGTGCTCTTGTCGACCTGCGAGGTTTGACAGTAAGTTGATCTGAAGCTTCATGATCACCATCATTAGCTTCCTCTTCAACTGGTGTTGCCTCAATAGAAATTTATTTCTGCCCTGCGCCACCATCTTGTTGAAGCAGAGGTTCCGAAACCTCATCAAGTTCTATCTTCCTCCCACTCAATTCTTTCGAGAGAAAATCTTTCTCAAGAAAAGCTCCGTTCTTAGCGACAAACACTTTGCCCTCGGATCTGAGATAGAAGGTATACGCAACTGTCTCTTTTGGGTAACCTATGAAGACATACCTTTCCGCATTGTGTTCCAGCTTTTCTGGCTGAAGCTTTTTGACATAAGCATCACATCCCCAAATTTTAAGAAATGACAACTTTGGCTTCTTGCCATACCATATGGTGTCGTCTCTACGGATTTTGATGGTGCCCTATTTAAAGTGAATGCAGCTGTCTCCAATGCATAGCCCCGAAATAATAATGGCAAATCGGTAAGAGACATCATAGAGCGCACCATATCTAATAAAGTACGATTACGACGTTCGGACACACCATTACGTAGTGGTATTCCAGGCGGTGTCAACTATGAAACAATTCCACATTGTCTTAAATGAGCACCAAACTTGTAATTCGGATATTCACCTCCTTGATTAAATTGTAGGAACTTGATCCTCTTGCTACGATGATTTTCATCTTCACTCTGAAATTGTTTGAACTTTTCAGACGTTTCAGACTTGTACTTTATCAAGTAGATATAGCCATACCTACTCAAATCGTCAGTGAACGTGAGAAAATAACGATATCCGCCACGCGCCACTATGCTCCTTGGTCTGCACACATCAGTATGTATGGTCTCCAACAAGTCACTTGCATGGTCCGTTGTTCCAGAGAATGGAGTCTTAGTCATCTTGCCCTTGTGACATGGTTCGCATGTGTCAAGTGATTAAAAATCAAGTGACTCCAAAAGTCCATCAACATGGAGTTTCTTCATGTGCCACAAGAAAGTGGCGCTATCATTGTTAACTCTACATATTTTGGTCTCAATGCTATGGACATGAGTGTCATCACAATCGAGATTTAATATGAACAAACCCCTCACATTGGGTGCATGACCATAAAATATATTACTCATATAAATAGAACAACCATTATTCTGTGACTTAAAAGAGTAACTGTCTCGCAATAAACACGATCCAGATATAATGTTTATGCTCAACACAGACACTAAATAAAAATTATTTAAGTTCATCACTAATCCCAATGGTAACTGAAGTGAGAGCATGCCGACGGCGATCACATCAACCTTGGAACCATTTCCCACGCGCATCGTCATCTCATCCTTCGCCAACCTTCATTTATTCCGCAGTTCCTGTTTCGAGTTGCAAATGTGAGCAACATAACCGGTATGAAATACCCAGGCACTACTTCAAGAGCTGGTGAGGTACACATCAATAACATGTATATCAAATATACCTTGTTTGGCGTTGGCCGCCTTCTTATCGTCCAGATACTTGGGGCAGTTGCACTTCCAGTGACCAATCCCCTTGCAATAATAGCACTCAGTTTCCAGCTTAGGTCCAGCCTTGGGTTTCTTCGTCGGAGGGGCAACAACTTTGCCAATCTTCTTGGAGTTACCCTTTCTTGCCTTTGCCGTTTTTTCTTGAAACTAGTGGTCTTATTGACCATCAAGACTTGATATGTTCTTTCTGGATTTCTAAGTCAGCGACTTTCAGCATCGCAAACAACTCGCCGGGTGACTTATTCATCCCTTGCATGTTATAGTTCAACACGAAGCTGTTGTAGCTAGGTGGAAGTGACTGAAGAATTATGTTAGTGATAGCTTCTTGAGAGAGTTCAATCCCCAGCTAAGCTAGACAGTCAGAGTACCCAGACATTCTGAGCCTGTGTTCACTGAGAGATGAATTCTCCTCCATTTTGCAAGCATAGAACTTATCGGAGGTCTCATACCTCTCGATCCGGGCATTCTTCTCAAATATAAACATCAACTCCTGGAACATCTCATATGCTCCATGACGTTCAAAATGTCTTTGAAGTCCCAGTTCTAAGCCATACAAAACTGCACAATGAACTAGTGAGTAGTCATCCTTACGTGATTGGCAAGCGTTCAAAACATCTTGGGTCGCCGTAGCGGGTGGTGCATCACCTAGCGGAGCATCAAGCAAATATTTCTTTTGGCTAGCTGTGAGGATAAACCTCAGATTTCGAGCCCAGTCAACAAAGTTGCTTCCATCATCTTATAGCTTAGCTTTCTCTAGGAACGTATTAAAATTCAGGGTTGCTACTATACGAGCCATTGATCTACAACATAAAATTTTGCAAAGATTACTTAAACTATGTTCAAGACAATTGAGTTTAGTTAATCATATTACTAATAAACTCCCACTCAAATAGACATCCCTCTAGTCATTCGAGTGTCGTATGATCCAAGTTCACTAACTCAAGTCTGATCATCACGTGAGTTGAGTGTAGTTCCAGTGGTGAACATCTCCATGTTGATTGATACGTCTCAAACGTATATATAATTTTTGATGGTTTCACGCTGTTATCTTGTCTTCTTTGGATGTTTTATGCACGTTTTATATCTTTTCTAGGACTAACTTGATAATTCAGTGCCAAGTGCCAGTTCCTGTTTTTTCTGTGTTTCTGACTCTTTTCAGATCTGATTTTGGAATGGAGTCCAAACTGAATAAAAACCCCGAAATGATTTTTTCCCGAACGGAAGAAGATCAGGGGGCCTTTGGGCCAAGCCAGGTGGGCTCCAGGGAGCCTACAAGCCCCCACTCCGCCACGAGGGGAGGCGGCGGTGAGCAGGCTTGTGGCCTCCCTGGCCACTCCCTGACCTAGATCTTTGGCCTATATATTCCCAAATATTCCGCATAAAAGAAAGGGATCCTCGAAAATACTTTTCCACTGCCGCAAGCTTCCGTTTCCGCGAGATCTCATCTGGAGGCCCTTCCCGGCACCCTGCCGGAGGGGACTTTGGAGTTGGAGGACTTCTTCATCATCATCATCGCCCCTCCAATGACAAGTGAGTAGTTCACTTCATACCTACGGGTCTGTAGTTAGTAGCTAGATGGCTTCTTCTCTCTCTTGGATCTTCAATACAAAGTTCTCCAAGATCTTCATGGAGATCTATCCGATGTAATCTTCTTTGGCGGTGTGTTTGTCGAGATCCGATGAATTGTGGATTTGTGATCAGATTATCTATGATATATATTTGAGTCTTTGCTGATTTCTTATATGCATGATTTGATATCCTTGTAAGTCTCTCCGAGTCTTGGGTTTTGTTTGGCCAACTAGATCTATGATTCTTGCAATGGGAGAAGTACTTGGTTTTGGGTTCTACCATGTGGTGACCTTTCACAGTGACAGTAGGGGCAGCAAGGCACACATCAAGTAGTTGCCATCAAGGGTAAAAAGATGGGGTTTTATCATTGGTTTGAGATTATCCCTCTACATCATGTCATCTTGCTTAAGGCGTTACTATGTTCTTATGGACTTAATACACTAGATGCGTGCTGGATAGCGGTCGACGTGTGGAGTAATAGTAGTAGATGCAGAAAGTATCGGTCTACTTGTTTTGGACGTGATGCCTATAGATATAATCATTGCATAGATATCGTCACGACTTTGCGCGGTTCTATCAATTGCTCGACAGTAATTTGTTCACCCACCGTCTACTTTCTTTCATAAGAGAAGCCACTAGTAAACACTACGGCCCCCGGGTCTATTCACATCCATCGTTTACACCTACGCTTTTACTTTGCTTTGTTACATTGTTGCTTTCAGTTCTCACTTGGACAACAATCTATAAGGGATTGACAACCCCTTCATAGCGTTGGGAGCAAGTTTTTGTGTTTGTGCAGGATCTTGAGATACTCCCCCACTAGATTGATACCTTGGTTCTCAAACTGAGGGAAATACTTACCACCGCTACACTACATCACCCTTTCCGCTTCGAGGGAACACCAACGCAAGGCTCCAAGGCCACGGGGGAAATCCTTTGCATACTTGCCTAGGAAGTCCCTTAAGGCGTAGCCGCCGCAGAAGGATCAAGGCAAGTATTCTCCCGTCGACGTGCCTATCTCTTGCGCCATTGGAAGGTCTTTTGTTGCAGTAGCATTGATCATGTCAACTATATGATTCATGCTCGACCTTTCAGTCTCTTGTGTTACGAGGCCATGTCTGTACATGCTAGGCTCGTCAAGTTTAACCCAAGTGTTCCGCGTGTGCAACTGTTATGCACCCATTTTATGTGAACATTGAGTCTATAACACCCGGTCATCACGTGGTGTCTCGAAACGACGAACTGCCGCAACGGTGCACAGTCGGAGAGAACACAATTTTATCTTGAAATTTTAGTGAGGGGTCACCTTATAATGCTAGTGTCGTTCTAAGAAAAATAAGGTGTATAAAAGGATTAACATCACATGCAAATCATAAGTGACATGATATGGCCATGAACTTGTGCTTCTTGATCTCCATCACCAAAGCACCGGCATGATCTCCATCGTCACCGGCGCCACACCATGTTCTCCATCATTGTGCTGCCATCGAGGTTGTCACACAATCTATTCTTTTACTACTAAAGCTACTTCCTAGCGATATAGCAAGAGCATCTGCAAGTGCAAAATAATTAAATACAACCCTATGGCTCCTGTCGTTTCCGTAGCATTGACGTGCAAGTTGATATTTAATTATTACAGCATGATCATCTCATACATCCAATATATCATATCATGTCTTTGGCCATAGAACATCACATTCATACCCTGCGAAAAATAAGTTAGACATCCTCTAGTTTGTTGTTGCATGGTTTACGTGGCTGCTATGGATATCTAGTATGATCGCATCTTACTTACGCAAAGCCACGACGGTGATATGCAAATTGCTATTTAATATTCTCCAAGGACCGCCTCGGTCGAATCTGATTCAACTAAAGTTGAAGAAACAGGCACCCGCCAGTCATCTTTATGCAAGAAGTTGCATGTTAGTCGATCAAACCGGTCTCTCGTAAGCGTACAAGTAATGTTGGTCCGGGCCGCTTCAATCCAATAATACCACTGAATCAAGAAAAGACTAAGGAGGGCAGCAAATTGAACAACAACACACACAAAATCTTTTGTGTTGTACTCGAGATATCATCTACGCATGAACCTAGCTCAAGATGCCACTATTGGGGAACATTGCATGGGAAACAAAAAAAATTCCTACGCACACAAAGTCCTATCATGGTGATGATCATCTACGAGAGGGAGATCAGATCTACATACCCTTGTAGATCGCTAATAGGGAAGCGTTAATAAACGCGGTTGATGTAGAGGAACGTCTTCCATGATTCAAATTGCCGTCGTCCCATGATCCGTCCTGGTCTAGAGCCGAACGGACGTCATCTCCGCGTTCAGCACACGTACAACTCGATGACGATCTCCACCTTTTTGATCCATTAAGAGATACAAAGAGGTAGCTGAATTCTGTGGCAGCACGACGGCGTGGCGGTGATGATTGTGGAGCTACTCCGGCAGGGCTTCGTCGTGCGGTACCGATCTAGGTACGAGGTGTCACGAAGTAGTGGAGGGAGAGAGGGCTGCACAAAGGCTTGATGTGCAAAAACCCTAAAACCCTCAACTATATATAGGAGGAACCAAGGGGTGGGTGGCTTGCCTCCTACTCCAAGGACGAGCCTTCAGCCGAGGCAAGGAGGGAGGAGTACTCCTCCAATTTGGTTTGGTGGAGGACTCCTTCCTATCTTGTCCACCTCCTTTTTTACCTTCTTTATTATTGCCTTGGCCGAAATAGCCTTATTGGGCTAGCCTCACCAGGCCCCTAAGGGCTGGTGCGCCACCCATGGGCCTCTTTGGTTCTCTCCCGGGTGGGCGGTCCCTCCCGGTAAAATTCCGGAACCCATTCGTCACTCCCGATACTTTACCGGTAATGCCCAAAAATTTTCCGGAAGCCAAATGCAACAATCCTATATATCAAACTTCATTTATGTACCATTTCGGAGACACTCCTGATGTCCAGGATCTCATCCGGGACTCCGAACAACATTCGGTTACCAACATCAATAATTCAACTATACCTAAAACGTCACTGATCCTTAAGTGTGCAGACCCTATGGGTTCGAGGACTATGTAGACATAACTGAGACACTCCCCGTTCAATATCCAATAGCGGGACCTAGACGTCCAAATTGGATCCTACATATTCTATGAAGATCTTATTGGTTGAACCTCTATGTCAAGGATTCCCATAACCCGTATATCATTCCCTTTGTCCTTCACTATGCTACTTGCCCGAGATTCGATCGTCCCTATCGACATACCTATTTCAATCTCATTTCCGGGAAGTCTATTTACTCGTTCCGTAATACAAGATCTCGTGGCTAAATCTTTAGTCACATTGCTTGCAAGGCTTGTTTGTGATGTTGTATTACCGAGTGGGCCACGAGATACCTCTCCGTCACACGGAGTGACAAATCCAAGTCTTGATCAATGCTAACTCAATGGACACCTTTGGAGATACCTGTAGAGAACCTTTATAGTCACCCAGTGACGTTGCGATGTTTGATACACACAAGGCATTCCTTTGGTGTCAGTGAGTTACATGATCTCATGGTCATAGGAATGTATACTTTACATGCACAAAACAATAGCAAAAAATGACACGATCATATGCTACGTTTATAGTTTGGGTCTTTGTCCATCACATCATTCTCCTAATGATGTGATCCCGTTATCAAGTGACAACACTTTGTCTATGGCTAGGAAACCTTAACCATCCTTGATCAACAAGCTAGTCAACTAGAGGCTCACTAGGGACATTGTTTTGTCTATATATCCACGCATGCATTTATGTTTTGATTCAATACAATTATAGCATGGATAATAAATATTATCTTGAAACAAGAAATATAATAATAACTATTTTATTATTGCCTCTAGGGCATATTTCCAACTGTGGGAGCCGCAACCGTGTCGTCATGGACATCTTCTCCTCCCAGGAAGGATCTGTCATAGACTTGAGGTCCACCGTCACCGTCCGGGTTACGGGCTCCGACGAGGAAGAGTAGGGCATGGGAGACTATAAGAGCTCAACTCCCGTGATCTTGCTAGTGTCCCATGTCCTACTCAACCTCGCCGGCGACCGGAACGAAAATACGAGGGATGTAGCCAACCATCGAACATGGGCATGGCAGAGCAGGATGAGCTCCGCTTGTATTAGATTTGTGTTGCATGTAATAATATGGATTTGAGGTTTCTCATTTAAGGTGTCCGGTTGTAGAATGCATTATTTGAGGCATGACCAGTCACTGTTCGTGGATGCGCCCAGGCGCGTCCGCGGATATTTGAGGGCTCGAATTTGCCAAGTCCGTGTGTAGATGCTCTAACCATGGTAAAACCAAGGGCGCGAGGGCTTAGATAATACCTTCTTGCGATGTTGGCATCAAAGCGACAATAAATGTGAAAGAGAGGATCTAGAATTTGTGATTTATCTATAATGCGGGAGGAGAACATGTTTCATTAATAGAATAGGTAAGAAGACATGGCAAGAGGTTTGAGGACACGAGCCGACTGAGTAGGACGAGAGAGGGGAACATGACGAGATGGTGGAAGAAGATAAAGTGCGTCTGTGGGTGATACGTCTCCAACATATCGGTAATTTACGAAGTATTCATGCCATATTTACCTATGTTTACAGAAAAATATGGCTTTGATGCATTTTATATGATTTACTTGAACTAACCCGGACTGACTTTATTTTCAGTGAATAATCATGGTGTTGCTTTTGTGCAGAAAATAAAAGTTTCGGAATCGCCCAAATTTTTTTAGTGATTTTTTGGAACAAATAAGAAATACTGGAGAAAAAACTATCAAAGGAGGGCCACCTCTTGGTGCCAAGCCAACATGACATGATCACCCCCATGGGCGCGCCGTGTTGGCCTGGGACCACCTTATGGCTTCGTTCGACATGATTCCAATGCTCAAAAATACTATGAACCCAGAAAGCTCCAACAGTTAACCTAGAACTTCCGCCGTTCTTCCTCCGCAAGCCTATGTACCGTAGAAAACTCATCGGAAGCCTTGTTCCGGCACCCTGTTGGAGGGGGCAATCATCACCGTAGGCCATCTTCATCATCCCGCCGATGTCCATGACAAGAAGGGAGTAGTTCACCCTCGGGGGTGAGGTATGTACCAGTAGCTATGTGTTTGATCAGTCTCTCTCTCTCTCTCTATCATGTTCCTCAGATGTCACAATCTTGATGTATCACGGGCTTTGTTAATATAGTTGGATCATATGGTGTTTGTCCCTTGCTATCTTGGTGTGATGAATTGAATCTTTCCCTTTTAGATTTTGTTGTGTCAGATTGAATATTGGATTTGAGATCACTTGATGTATGTCTTGCATGTAGGTACCCATGGTGACAATGGGGTGTTCTATTGATTCACTTGATATATGTTTTGGTACTCAAATTGCGGATTCCCGTGGTGATCCTGTGGTAATCTATGCATATGGGTTGATACACGTTCTTGTCCTACTTTCTCTGATAGAACTCTTGGGGTACTATTTCAATTTTTTTGTGTTGGATTGAACATGGTGAATCTAAAATTGTTTGATGCATGTCAAATAATTAACCCACAGATACTTGATGTGACATTGGAGTATCTAGGTGACATTAGGGTAAATTGATGTGTATCATAGGTGTTATTCTAGTATGAACTCTATGGCGTATTGTGACACTTATAGGAATAGCTCAATAGATTGATTAGAAAGAATAGCTTGGAGGTGGTTCTACTACCTACACCAATTTCATCTTATGTTATCCGCTGGATATGAACTTTCAAGTGACTGTTGTCTCACATTGAGGGCTGATCATATGGTTCTATTATGTTAGCATTGTTGGAAGATTGCACTAGTTAAATTATGAACCCCAGGCCTTATTTCTAAGCATTGCAACACCATTTATGCTCACTTTTGTTACTCGCTACCTGATACTCGTGATCTGCGTTGGGTTTTCCGTGAAGAAGAACGGGTTATCACATCACAAAGTGGGTAATTATTTCCCTCAGTTGTGAAACCAAGGTTTATCAAATCCAATAGTAATATCAACCACAACCGTCTTCAACGGCTACACAGAAACGAACAAACAACTTTTACCCAATGCACACAAGAGGGTTGTCAATCCTCTTATCTTGTTATTTGCAAGCAAGTGAGGTGTGTAGATAATTGTAGATAACATGATAAATAAAAACAAGTAAATAACAACAAGGGAATGAAGGTTTTATAAATATGTTCTGAATAGACCCTGGGGCCATTACTTTCCCTAATGGCACATCTCATGGAAAAATAGCATACGGTGGGTAAACAAATTATTGTTGGGCAATTGACAGAAAAGCAGATAGTTATGCGATATTCACGGCAATGATCATGTGTATATAGTAATCATGTTCATAAACAAATAGGTCGACTCCTCCCTGCACCTATTACTATTACTCCACTCATCGACCGCTATCCAGCATGCATCTAGAGTATTAAGTAAAACAGAATAATGCATGGACAACGACAACACGATGTAGACAAAGTAAACTCAAGCAATATGAATAAACCCCATCATTTTATCCTTAGTAGCAGCAACACAAAGAGGCATTTTGTCCCCTTCAATCATTGGGATATAGAAATTCACCAGGTTGAACCTACCACAACGCACCTCTCTCACTAAAGAAATATCGATCTAGTTGGCCAAACTATTTCAATAGATTGGAGAGAATTACAAAGCTATCATAATCTTGCACATAAGAATCATATAAGTATTCAGATGTGACTCAAATATTTACATTAATAATCTGAACAGAAACCCACAATTCATTGGATCCCAACAAACGCACTGCACAAAAGGAATTACATCATATGGATCAAAGAAAACATGCGATGGTCATTGTATTGAAGATCAAAGAGAGAGATTGCCATCTAGGTTCTGACTATGGACCCGTAGATCTGTGGTGAACTACTCACACATCACTGTGAGGGCAGCAAGGTTGATGAAGAGGCCCTCGATGATCAATCCCCACTCCGGCAAGGTGCCGGAACGGTGCTCTAGATGGCCTCCCATCGAAACAGAGACTTGTGGCGGCATAAAAAGTGTTTTCGAGACTCCCTCTGGTGTTTTTAGGGTAGATGAGAATTTATAAGCCAAAGAACGGAGTCCGGAGGGCCACGAGGGAGGCACAAGACATAAGGGCGCCCCCAGGCTGCACCTTGTTGGCTTGTGGGCCCCTCATGAGGCCTCCGGCCTTCTTCCAATGCTCGTTGGTCTTCTTTTAGTCCAGAAAAAATCATCAAAAAGTTTCAGGGCAATTGGACCTCGTTTGGTATGGGAAATATGCAAAGTGAAAAACATGCAGAAAGCAACAAGAGACACTGGACACTTGGTCAATATGTTAGTGATAAAAAAATATATAAAATGGTAAATAAATACCCCAAAAGTATTCTCAAACGATAATATATCAGCATGGAACAATAAAAAAATATAGATAACTACTAGGAAAAGGGCTATAGATGATATAGACACTAATGGCGCACCAGACAAGTAGTGCGCCACTACTATATAGTAGTGGCGCACCATGCGCAGGTGTGCCATTAGTGTGATGGACACTAATGGCGCACCACACACTCGGTGCGCCACTACTATTTTTTTTTGCAAAACTACTAATGGCGCACCACCAGCTGGTGCGCCATTAGTAACCAGGGTTACTAATGGTGCGTCTGTAGGTGATGCGCCACTACTATAATTGATTTTTTTTGCAAAAGTACTAATGGCGCACCACCAGCTGGTGCGCCATTAGTAACCAGGGTTACTAATGGCGCATCTGTAGGTGGTGGGCCACTACTATAAATTTTTTTTGCAAAACTACTCCGGTGCTTCTCCGTCCGGTTCAAAAAATATCTCTCGCTCGCTCGCTCGCGTGGATTTCGTCTAAGAATTCCCGTCCTCCTCACCCCATCCCCGGCCACCATGGCGGCCGCCGCCGGCGTGTCCCCCTCCTCCCTCCTCTGCCTCCCCTCTCCCCATACCCCCGCCTCCTCCTCGTCGGTGCTGCTCCAGCACCGGGAGCCCCCTCCTCTCCCTCGCCGCCGCGCCCCCGCGTGCCTCCTTCACCGCCGAGCCCCCACGCGCCTCCTTTGACGCCGCCGCAGCCGCCGACTCTAGCAACGGAAACTGCTCCTACTCCGGTAACGGGTACGCGACCCCGCAGACCCTCTCGCGGTTTGTTTTTCCTCTGTTTTCGCGGCAAGGCCGTGTGCTTTGGCCTAATGCCGCCGGTGGCGCTGGGCGGACAGGGTGTTCGACGGAATGCCTCCGAGGTCGTGCCTGTTCCACTGGCGAGTCGAGGCCAGATTAGTTAGTTGTAGCGGCCGACCTCAGTGATAGCGCTACATATTTCACTAGATAATATCAGCAGCGGTCATGCCCCTGAATCAATGGTGTGGAACCATGCTCGCGGACATCTAGAGGCAACTTATGTGGGTCGGTAGTGGCCTCGTACACACATATCAATCTCGTTGTGTTTGTTGTTCAACAGGGCATATCAACTGCGACTTCTCCTTAGTTCCTGATGCAGTTAGCTGATTGCCAGTCGATTTCATCGTATCGACAGTTGAAGCACGTTCATGTTTAACACGTTCATGATGCAGCCTTCCCTCTTTCATTTTGCAGAAGCCAAGCATCGCTGATGCCACAGTTCAACGGTCTTGTGCTTGATGAAAGCTCCAGGTTTTTATTGAATTGACTTATTGGATCCTGCTTTGCTTTGTATAGAGATGTACTCCCTATGTAAAGAAGTATAAAATCATTTAGATCACTAAAGTAGTGATCTAAACGCTTTTATTTCTTTACGGAGGAGTAATTACCATGAATTCGATTGATTTCTGTTGATAATCTATCCATAATCTATTCATGTATGACCATATGATTCCGATCTATGGACAGCTATGATGGAAATTTCGTCTGTGCTAATTTCCATTCGTTTTCTCACAGCGGTCCCTCTCTGTGCTAAATAGACCTGTTTATTTTGCTTAAATTGCTGAAAGGATGAATATTACTTACTAATGCCCGCAAAGTATCGTTGTGTATTATTCTTTCCAATCTTTACGTGTGTGCTTGCTTTGGATTGTAGCAATGCACTAGTCCGGGCATCTTTTCGTTTGGGAAAATACATAGCGTTGCTCAAGATTTTATCTTCTTCTTACTTTTGAAAAGCTGCTGGAGGTAGTAACCCCTGACCAAACCCTTTGTGCTTGAATTGATGCTTCCCAGGCCTAATTCCGCGTGTAAATGAATTCCTTTTCTTCTAGTTTTACTTCACTCAGTATCCAATTTCTGTAGTTCTGCCTACTTCTTTACTGTGCCTGAACTTCTGTGTTTAGACTGAATTATGAGAGGTTCTCTGTACTCATATTGAAGCAATTTTAGTGTTGGAGTTTGTATGTAGTAAGAGGGAAAGAAAAATATGGTTGGACTGAGCTGGTTTTGACTCTCTTGATGCCTGCAGTTGGTGATATACTTCTGCTGCTGGTTGTCTGGTCTGAAGTCTGAACCTCATGGAGACCATTTCGACGAATGAGGACACGGGCAAGGGGGCGATGTGGGAGCTGGAGAAGAGCCTTGATCAGCCCATGGACGCAGAGGCCAGGAAACTGAGGAACATGTACAGAGAAAAGGTGATTGCTGCTATCATCATGCAAGTATTTGTCAGTTTTCTATATATCTGAAGCTTAGCCAGTAGGATACAGAACTAATGTGATGCGTTAAGAACATGGCTTTACCATTGAGCATCACAGTTTTGTGTTCTGTAGCACATTCTTTTCAGCATTGCATTCTCCCTCATAGTTATCCATGTGCATGGATTTTTAGACATTGCCTAAGATGCAGAGCTATTTGGTGTCCTTACTCTAAATTTCTGAAAAATGAATAGATGAAGTATGCCAGTAAGTAAGTGATTTTATTTTTGCCCTGTTTTCCCCTCTTGTATGTGCAGACCTACCCAACAGTTTTGATGCTACAACTAGCTTTCCAAAGCCTTGGTGTGGTGTTTGGAGATTTAGGCACATCGCCCCTTTATGTTTTCTACAATATCTTTCCTAACGAGATTGAAGACACAGAGCAAATTATTGGGGCACTCTCGCTTATTATCTATTACCCGCCAGAGTACCGACCTATCAATGTGTTTGTGAATTTCTACTCTGGTAAGAGGTCTTCCTTTTGGTTTTACCCGTTTGATACCTTCGTGACACTGGAATACTCTATATCTGCATTCCATCGTCCAGGCTTGAAAATAGGTTTACTCTTTTGTTCTTTTTGTTTTTGCAAGTAATCATGATTTTATCCGAGGAAAACGGTAAGTTGACTCTCATAATGTGTATATTGTTTTGGGCTTTATACAAGGAATTGTTTTTCTCCATCTTTTCGATTTCGACATGCAGATGCTCTGATGTACATTAACTAGTATTCTTGAGCAGTTAAATGATCAAAAGTACCGTCATTGCCCGCATCTGAGGGGAGCGCAATGCCGTCTCCTTGCCTACCTGGGTTCAATCCCTGTGTGGGCAGATTATATCTCTTCTGTACTCTAGTAACTGCTATTGTCTACTTTGTAGCTATGCAATTCATGCCTTGACAGTCAACAAATCATCTGAACTGTTTTCCAGTGTCTTAACAATTCGCTTAGTATGCCTAGGTACATATATCACAGTTAATGAAATGCATATGTTATCTTTGCTTTTTGTAGAACCCGAATACAAGTTCAAAGTAGAGAGAGACAACTTTTTCCCTAAACCAACAGTAAGCAAGTTCTTATTTCAGATGTCCTTGTGCGCAGAATGCTATAACAATGCTTGGGGTTTCATAAATGTGGCATGTAAGGACTTATCATGGATACCATGCATGTAGGTTGACAGTGGTGTTATAAGGTTTAAAATAAAGGATGCTGGGGAGTATCCGCCTGTTAGTTCTAACAAAAGTTTTTTTTCAATGGTGAGTCAGACTGCATGCATGAGTTTCCTCGTTTTTCCATTAACCGTCAGTTGTTGGTGCTAGCCATTAAGACTTGCCTGTGCCCTTTCATTCCAGGTGAACTCCGCGTTCAATGGGAAGTGCAAGATGCTTCGGAAATCACTTCAACACCTATATTCTTCTGTTGAAATCGAGGCCGCTCTTACCAATATCGGTCTTCCGCCTACAGTAAGCTCTCCCTCCATCCATCCATCCTCGCTCGTGCACTAAATTCTTTATTGCTGCAGGCTAGACCGTCGGAACTGATGATGGATGATTTCGTGAGGTTGCACAATCACCTGGGAAAAGTATGACCACCCCTGCATTCAAAATGCGTATGGAATCATCTTATTGGTTTGCTCGCTGGACTATGGATGCCGCTGAAGTGATTTTGTTCCCAGCTAGAGGGCACTGCAACTTGCAGGTAAATCATATACATAAAAGATGGCAAGTGGATTGGCTCAAGATATTGTTCTTTAACCTGATACAACAGATAATTCTCCAAATCATTTCAGATCATCCTTGCTGACAGTGACTGCCAAGTATGCTTCAGCAGTCCCACAGCCTTCACCGCAACATAATTGGTGGCACAGCTTCAGCCCACGGTGTCCTTGCATGGATGATCATAGTGATTGTGCTATAAGTTCAAAACCAATGATAATGTGTAGGGCATAATTTGCTCGCACAAGAATTGCAGTTCTTTTCCTTATCGTAGATAGCATCCCTGCAAGAGGGAAGATACGCGGGCGTTGCATGTGTATAATTTACTACAACTATCTATCCTCTTGTACTAATCTTCGCAAGTTGGAGGCAGAAATGTAGAGATCAAATATCCTCTTGTACATTTCTGACTTGGCATTGTTGATGATTTCCCGACCTCTTTCCCCCCTCTCAATATGAGTTTCTAAGGGGAAAACATTATTTGTACAGATAACTTACCAATATTGCTCCTTGCAAGTGCACCTTGTATACAAAATTTTCTATTTATGCCTATTAGTTTAGGAGAAAAGCACAACTTAATGCACTATTTAAATTGTTTTATGATTCACAATATCTGCATTATGTCGAAAATAATTGGTCTTTATTTGAAATCAGTAAGAAGTTGGCTATCTTATAGATTAAATACATTTTCATAAACACTGGTTAGAAATGACATTTGCTATGTTTTGTGTGAACAAGTTCATTGCAAATTCTTTATGCTCTAATTGGCATATACTGGTTGTTGCCGCTGTATGATATTAGTGGGAAGAGCCCTGAAGTAACACTTGGACACTAAGATGTCAATTGATGCCATTTTATCATGCATGTACTGAATATGTACATTCAGTTGCAGGTGGCTTGGATGCTTGTAGAGACAAACATACACGGATGTAACTTGTGTAGCTTTAGTTGGATTTCTCCTTCATTTGTTATGCAAATGTTCATCTTAGTTTCTTTCTCTTACATTTTTATTGTGTTACAACATTTCTTTCTCTTACGACGAAGCAGCTGAAGAAGGCTACAGGAGAGGAGAGGACTCCAAGAGATCATCCGATGCACGTTGAAGGGTACACTTGTGGCATCGAGGGCTGCTGGATGAGCTTCGACACGAAAAGGGAACTGTCCCTGCATGAGCGTGACTTGTGTGTTCTAGATGATTGTTAAGATGGTCAAAACTATGCTTCCTCTAGGTTAATGTGTTTGTCAACTTGCGTTCAATGTATGTGCATGTTTATAAACATATTTTCATTGTGGTGTAATATGTGTTTATCTTGAATCTTCTTGTGGGTGTGAGGATAATAATTGAATATTTTTTGAGCTGGTAGTATAACCTGTGGCGCACCATGAGCTATACTAATGGCACACCTGGGAGGCATACTAATGGCGCACCTGGGAGGCATACTAATGGCGCACCTGGAAGGCATACTAATGGCGCACCTGAGAGGCATACTAATGGCGCACCTGGGAGGCATACTAATGGCGCACCTGGGAGGCATAATAATGGCGCACCTGGGAGGCATACTAATGGCGCACCTGGGAGGCATACTAATGGCACACCATGAGCTATACTAATGGCGCACTACCTGGTGCGCCATTAGTATACCAGATACTAATGGCGCACCTGTGGTGCGCCATTAGTAAAAAATTCTAATGGTGTGATGCTAGTGGCGCACCTATAGTGCGCCATTAGTAGCCAAAACAGGTGCGCCACTAGCAGGCCTTTTCCTAGTAGTATACGTTGGAGACGTATCACTACCTTGGTGTTTTTATATCTTCGGATCACAAAAACCTATATGTACTATCCATACTACACTTGTATCCACTACAGCAATCACACTCTTTGCCATCTGTTATAACAGACGGCAAAGGGTTGTTCCACAGACGGCAAAGGCTTTGCCGTCAGCCACATCTCGGCAAAATTTCCGCGACAACTTTCGACGACAAAGTACCTTCTTTGTTGTTTGCTACTACAAAGAGGACGACAAAGACCTTTGCCGTCAGCCAACTACGGAAGCAGACGACAAACACCTATACACGGCGACCGACATGCAACTACTTCGTTAGGTGGCTAATGGTGTATTTGCCATCTGCCTCTCTCAGCCTCTTTGCCGTCTGCCTCTCTCACGCTCTTTGTTGTCTGCCTCTCTCAGGCTCCTTGTCGTCTCACTTTTTGCAAGTGTTTGTCATCTGCCTCTCTTAGACTCTTTGCCGTGTACCTATCTCAGACTCTTTGCCATCTGCTTTCACTGTCTTTGTCGTCTGCCTTCAAAGGAAACAAACGGCAAAGTAACCATATGGGCCAGCCCCATGCCGCCCCAGGTTGCCAACACCTGGCAAACGGCAAAGAGCCCATATTGTCACTGTTTTGTTTGTTTTATGTTATTTCACAACACACACACACACAGACACACACACACACACACACACATATATATATATATATATGTATATTTCACATCACATTTATGATATGGTTCACATCACACATATATAGTTCACAACAAATATATAATAAACATATAAAGTTCACCAATGTCGTTTGTTCATCAATCACAACCCATATATCGAAAGAACCAACATACAATGTTTTACACTGTTCATCCATATATACATATACATATAGTTCCACATTATCATCAACTCAAATGAAAACAAAAACTAAAGCACTCCATCAATGCCAGCTTCCATGTAGTACATCTAATCTGCAAAATGGGAATAAGAAAGTTAGAAGAACAACAACAACAATATATGACATTTTTGAGCTTATTATGTCATTTTGGAGGAAAATAAGCTAACTATATGAGCTTTTTGAGCTAACAAAGGTTCTTATGCCTTTTTTGACCTAACTAAGCTAATTATGTCATTTTAGAGGAAATAAAGCTAGGTATATACTCCCTCTGTTACTAAATATAAGGTGTATTAGTTTTTCAAAAAGTCAAACGTCGTCTATGTTTGACCAACTGTACATCAAAATATATAAACATTTACTATATGAAATATATAGAATATAAAAATTTATTTCATGGCGAATCTAGTGATAATGATTTGGTCTTCTAGATATTGATATTTTCTGTATAAACTTGGTCAAAGTTAGAGAAGTTTGACATTTTCAAAAATAATACACCTTATATTTAGGAATGGAGGGAGTTATATTTATGAGCTAACCAAGGTTCTTATGCCATTTTGAGCTTATTATGTCATTTAGGAGGAATATATGCTAAGTTATGAGCTAACCAAGCTTCTTGTGATGTTTTTACCTAACTAAGCTAATTATGTCATTTTGCTGCTAAAGGATCTAATTTTGTCATTTTGGAGCTAAAGTAGCTAATTATATCATTTTGGAGCTAAATTAGCTAATTATGTCTTTGTTGGGGAAAATAAGCTAAGTACAAGATGAAAGAGGAGAAGAAAAAGGAGAAGGAAAAGGAGAAGAAGTAGAAGGAGGAGGAGGAGGAGGATAAGGAGAAGAAGGAGGAGGAGGAGTAGGAGAAGAAGAAGAAGAAGAAGAAGAAGAAGAAGAAGAAAAGAAGAAGAAGAGAAGAAGGAGAATAAGAAGGAGAAGAATAAGAAGGAGAAGGAGGATAAGGAGGAGTCCTTCTCCTTATTCTCCTTCTTCTTCTCCTTCTTCTTTTTTCTTCTCTTCTTCTTCTTATTATTATTCTTCTTCTTCTTCATTCTTTCCATTTTTCCTCTTCTCCTCCTCTTCTCCTCTTCTTGGAGCTAAATTAGAGAAGTATGTCTTTTTAGGGATAAATTAGCTAATTATGTCGTTTTGGAGCTAAATTAGCTAAGTATGTCTTCTTGGAGCTAAACTAGCTAATTATGTCATTTTGGAGCTAAATTAGCTAATTATGTCATTGTTGGGGAAAATAAGCTGAGGAGAATATGAAAGAAGAGAAGAAAGAGGAGAATAAGGAGAAGAAGAAGAATAATAAGGAGGAGGAGGAGAAGAAGGAGAAGGAGAGGAAAAGGATATGTCATTTAGGAGGAAAAACTTATTACGTCATTTAGGAGGAGGATACACTAAGTTATGAGCTAACAAAGGTTCTTGTGATGTTTTTTTACCTAACTAAGCTAATTATGTCATTTTGGAGCTAAAGTAGCTAATTATGTCATTTTCGAGCTAAATTAGCTAATTATGTCTTTTTTGGGGGAAAATAAGCTAAGTAGAAGATGAAAGAGGAGAAGAAAGAAGAGAAGAAGAAGGAGAAGAAAAAGGAGAAGAAGAAGGAGGAGGAGGATGAGGAGGAGAAGGATAAGAAGGAGGAGGAGGAGGGGAAGAAGAAAAGAAGAAAAGAAGAAGAAAGGAAGAAGGAGAAGAAGAAGGAGAAGAAGAAGAAGGAGAAGTAGGAGAAGGAGGACTCATTCTCCTTCTCCTCCTCCTTCTACTTATTCTTCTCCTTCTTCTTCTCCTTCTTATTTTTTCTTCTCTTCTTCTTCTTCTTCTTCCATCTTTTCATCTTTCCTCTTTCTTCTCCTCTTCTCGTCTTCTTGGAGCTAAATTAGCTAAGTACGTATTTTTAGAGGTAAATTAGCTAATTATGTCATTTTGGAGCTAAATTAGCTAAGTATGTCTTATTGGAGCTAAACTAGCTAATTATGTCATTTTGGAGCTAAATTAGCTAATTATGTCATTGTTGGGGAAAATAAGCTAAGGAGAAGAAAGAGGACGAGAAGGAGAAGGAGAAGAAGGAGGAGGAGGAGGAGGAGGAGATGGAGGCGGAGAAGAAGAAGGAGAGGAAAAGATATGCCATTTAGGAGGAAAAGCTTATTATGTCATTTAGGAGGAAGATACGCTAAGTTATAAGCTAACAAAGGTTCTTGTGATTTTTTACATAACTAAGCTAATTATGTCATTTTGGAGCTAAAGTAGCTAATTATGTCATTTTGGAGCTAAATTAGCTAATTATTTCATTTTGGAGGATAATTAGCTTAGTATGTCTTTGTTATGAAAATAAGCTAAGGAGAAGAACAAAGAGGAGAAATAAGCTAATTACGTCATTTTGGAGCTAAATTAGCTAATTATGTCATAAATGAACTAGAGAAAATTTACCGTCGTGGTCATTTGGGAGAAGCACCAGGGTTGCTCGGGCCGGTTGCGTTTGGAGACGGTTGCCCTGGAGAAGGGTCATGCAATGCCACTCGGGAGTTATTCTACAGAAAAGATATTTTGCAATGTATCATTAGCATGATGACACTCAAATGTTAACACTAGTTTATAATGACCATTGAAATGAAACTCACCGTGCCAATCCCAGAAAAGACATGCATCGACGGAGGGGGCTGACCGGTCTTCTCGCACATAGACTGCACATTTGGTTTTGAAGAGTCGGTCGTATTAGTTACTAATGAAACCGACATTACACGCATGATTTGGCTAATGTGGAAAAGGAACTTACCACAAGAATTCTGGGCCCTCTCCTCCTCCAACAACTGAGCCATGTTCCTATCCCTCTCCTCAAGGGCATCCTGAAGAGCAGCCTGGTTTGCAACTCTCTCTTTCTCAAGAGCAGCCTGGTTTGCCGCTCTCTCTTTCTGAAGAGCAACCTGCAACACCATTCCTTGTTAGCACTATAATGATCGATGGCCACACACACAATGAAATGGATGAAAGTTCTCTAAGTCCGTACAACTAACCTCGATGGCGAGATCGACTGGCCATGGACGACGTGTTATCTCCGGACAGGAGCTCGACTGGCGCGCCTTGATCTCCAGGAGAGTGAGTGGACAACGTATAATCCCATATCCAATGGCTATCGAGCCATGGGGCCTCCCGCTGCTAGATATCATCACCAGCTCTCACTACAAGAAATAAGGTCAGTTATGACTCCCTATATTGGTCATTGATTCGTCATTGTTGTCGTTTATTGACCTTTTTTGACCAAATTTGCAACGTCAACCGTCAAGAATTAACAAACATGAGCTTTCTAAAATTTTGGTCGTTGGTCTCTATCGACCAAAATTTTGGTTTGGTCATTACCCATTTGTGTGAGCCACGTAGGATCTGACGTGGCCAAGCTGACATGGCATTGCTAGTGACCAAATAAAATCATCATAAATTTCAAAGCCCAGTCCACCAATCTAACCTACATGGGCTTGGCCCAATATCTATTTTACTATTGAAAATATCTGATTTGTTTGAGTTGAAGCATTATTTTGCTAGAAGCACGCATATCTCAGGATAGGCCTATTAAAAAACAAGTACAACAGAATAAAATATTGCAGATAAACTATATATTTCATTTCAGTAGCATATCACATGAAATACAATACATCATCCACCGATTCCTCCACACATTAAAGTTCAAGGCCTAACAAGTGCACATCAAAATAATTTTATAAATGCACAACAGAATACTTGTGCAAGTGCACAGAAAAAGGACCCAACAAATGCACAATCGCACATAAAGAGAGTTCGAAAAGTTTGAATGAGAAGAACAGGTTTCTTATCATCCTCTTCCTCTGCACAATATGCCACTCTTGCCATTGACGCCTGCAAGAAGAAAATGATGGTAAGGCTTAGAAAGCAGACCAAGGAAACTAACATGATAGAGCATCAAATACTAATGCATAAATAAGCATGTACACAACGAGCAACATATAATAAAAAAGGGCAGCAAATGATAACCAATTATAGGTTCATGCACATGTACCACAAAAAATCTCCTTATATTGTTTATCTCAAAAAATCCATGTAGATGTTAGACATGCTTGAAAAGAAACCTGGGAGGTCGAATAATGATCCAATAAAAAAATGGAACTTCCAAAAATAAATATATTGAATCTTATATTTTTAACTTTGTAACTTAACTAAAATTATTTGTCAGTACACAAAATGGTTTTGTCTAGAACGGCCATAGGAGCCATATTGTTATGATCTTTTACACTTACGCAAGAATGCCAAGATGTGATGCGACATATATTCACATTGTAAATTGCTAGTTAGTTAGCTAGCAGACAACAATAAGTGAGCACAGTTCCCCAATCAGGGTGATAGGAGAAAAACATGACAATACAAGCATAAACCAGTGAACATATAACCTGACAATAAAGAGGTGCCGCTACTAATACATTAATTAATCTACAAAACAAACAAAGGTAATCAGCTGGACTTACGGAAATGTAAAATTTGGATGTCCATAAATGTGTAGGAGTTGATCTGATTTCCCTGAAACATTTGGAACGAGCACCGTCATGAGCAATTTTTTATTGATGATGCCTATGATGGCAGGCTCTAGTTCAAGATCATGCAGAGCCACTCAGCCACATGCTACCCTAAAATTCAGCAAGTTGGTGTAACTCAAATAAATATCTAACAATAAGCACTCGACTTCGTATAAATGAATTGGTACAGAACTTACACATCAAGAAAAATTGTTTTTATCCATTTTTTTACTTTAACCGATATAACGCTCTACAGTTAGCTCAAGTAACATGAAGTTTGAACAAAAAATACCGAGTTAAGCAACCAAAATAAACTATGTGTCAACACAAATAAAATATGAAAATCATGCAAAAGAAAAGGACTTTATTAGGCTGTGCTTGATGTATTAACATTGAACTCTAGTATATGTTAGTGCATCACATGTTAGAAAAGCTACATAATAATCCATCATTTGTTCTGAACCACATGCAAGATTTAGGATATAACAAGAATTGAACTAGTAGAACTCTTATCCTTCCTGGATTATTTTGACTGCTACTAGTAGAACTACATATACAATGAACTAGTACGACACTTTGGTATCCCTCGTAAATACTACATCTGTCAATTCTCCGCCTCCTAAACAATAGGCAAGTAGACACAACTATGTACTTACATACTAAACAAACATCAGTCCATATGTAGTTGCATCATCATGTGTAGAGAAAAAAATCAAAGTCATGTCTGCAGCAGTAGAGAGCCATAATTCTACAAGGAGATAACACAAGACTTTTTTTTCAGAGAGGTAAAAAGCATACAAGTAGTCGCGCTAGCAGATGAGATCGGGATGGAATCACGGAAGGCAAAACGGGTGCGTACACATGAGTTTTACTTCTATCTCAAGATAGACTCTCAAGACCTAAAATCCTTACTCGGTAACTGACACTAGCAGCAAAATTAAGCTTGCACTCAACACACTGACGAAACTAGCTAGCAGCAAACCTAAGCTTGCTTCCACTCAACACTGTGAGATGTACTAGCAGAATGCACTGAACACGTCACCAAAAGAGTAAACTTTCCCCACACTCAATCACCAGCCGGCCATAGTTCCAGCCAGCAGCGCAACACAATGGAGATCCGAACAACAACCACAGAGCGCGCGCGGGGTGGGGCAGGGCGGTATGGGATTGGATCGGACAGCGTGGGTGAGGAGCTGGAGAGCAATGCTATACGTACAACGGATTTCATCCGATTTTCGTACGACGCGTGCTCACTCATGCATCAGACATGCATCGGTGGACTTGCTTGTCCCAGCAGGTGAGCGATTAAGAGAAGAGATTTAGCCACGTCTGTGTCGTATGAGCATCGGACAGAAAACGTCGTACGTGAGGCACTTCCGGGAGCTGGATGGGGCGCATGGCGGCGTCGAGCGCGGATAGGAGGATGTCGAAGAAGCTGAGGATGGATACGACAGCGTCGGTGGCCGCCTGGCTCCTCCCCAGCGACTCCCGCAGCAGCGCCGCCCGCTGCGCCAGGCCCTCCATCCCCTCGCCCATCGTCGCTCCTCCTCCTGGAGAGCTTGGCTCGGAGAGGTGGGACGGATCTGGTGGGCGGGACGGGATGGGATCCTCGGCGACTTTCCCGAGCAACTCCCTCATGGTGTAGGGGCACTAGCCATCCGCACTCGTCCCCGCGCCCTTGGGCGGGTCCAATCTCATCGGGACATCTTCAACCGTCGGGGCATCGATCTCATCGGGACCTCTTCAATTGTGCGGACTACTCCATGTCCAGCATCCAGAGGGGAGAGAGAGGGGTTGCAGGAGAGGAGAGATGGATGTGTTGGGCGGGGTGGGAGGGAAGTGATGGGAGAGGGGAGGCCACGCACGCGGAGGAGGTGGTGGCGGCCGCGAGGAGATGGGGGAGAGGGAGGAAGGGTGCGATGGGGGGAAGGGATCTAAGATAGGGTTTGGGCTGCGGATGGGGGATCTGAGAGAGATGGATGGATGGATGGATGTGGGATGGAGAGATGGATGGATGGATGGATGGGCGCCATGTCATCAATCCGTGGGAAGAGTTTTGATTGGTTCAGAAGATCAATGATTTAAAATAATTTTCAATTACTAAAAATAGAGGAATTTTGTGAAATATCTATCGCAAATATTTTGTATAAAGGCACTACACAAATTTTCACTAGAGTTAGACCACATTTTATGGATGAGGACCAATTTGTATGCATTTCTGATCTTTCTAGTTATTTTTAATCATTTTCTGAGTGGCAAAACTGGGTTTTTTTTGTAAAGAACCTATCAAATATTTGTTGCAAAATTTGACTCCAACAATTTTCTAAAATATTAGTACATATTTAATATACAGTTGACCAAATAGATGGGTGTCAAAAGCTTCTATCCACCTCTCGTGAAAAAGAAAAATTTCTGCCGATTCAGGTCGAAGCGGGTCAAATTAAACTGCAGCTGCCTCATAATTTGCTATTTATTTTTTTCAAAAATCATTTATAGGTATAAAAGTTTCTATTTAATTAGAGATTCAACAAAATTTTGGCAAGATTCAACCCCTAGCTATGAATGGTCATGCGTGCCGTTTCGACCGCATTTTGAAACGGGCATAATAAATTTAAACAAAATCAAAAAAATGCAAAACATTCGCGTTGTGTCATCATATGTGACCATGTTACTAGGAAAAATAATAAACTTGTAATACGGTAATTATTTTTAAAAAGTTTTCTAAAAAATGAGCTATCATGTGTGAAGATACATGGCTTTCAAGCCAAATGATCAATCTCAAGGCCACATTCATGCCATAGTTTGTTCAAATGTTCATGCATGTTGGAATGAAAAACAATGTTGTCAAAGGGAGTTTTCATTTATTTTGCACAAAAAATCATTTTCCTTTTTCCGAGTGTCCAAAATGAGTTTTTTGTGAAGGACCTACCAAATATTTGTTGTAAAATTGGACCAAATAATTTTTCTAAAATATTAGTTCATATTCAATGCAAAATTGACCAAATGGTTGGGTGCCAAAAGTTTTGATCCACCTCTCGTGAAAAAGATAAATTTCTGTCGATTCAGTTGGAAGCGGGTCAAATTTGAACTGCAACCGCCTCATGGTTTGCTCTTTATTTTTCTCAAAAATATTTTTTAGGTACACAAGTATTATGCAAAAGGGTTCATATTGGAATGGCAAACAGTGTTGATTAAGGAAGTTTTCATTTTCCTTGCATGTAAATTGTACTTGCATCATAGTTTGCTCTTTATTTTTTCCAAAAATAATTTATAGGTACACAAATATCAATTTCATCATAGAAACAATGAATTTTTCGCAATATTACACCCCTAGATAAGAATAGTCATACTGGCAAACTAGGCTGCATTTTGAAATCGGCATAAGAAATTAAAAAAAATGAAAACCTTCGCATTGTCTCATTATATGTGACCTAGTATCCAGAAAAAATAACAATGATTTGGGTAGGAAAGAGTGCCCAAAAATATCGAGGGCAATCAAGCAAATATAAATTTCGACCTGTCAACGAACTTATACTTTGTGGACTTGTCGACACCTATACAAGACACGTAGGCGAAATTGTCAAGTTGTCTGCCTAGTCACCTATATTTAAGCCTTTGACCTTCTTAATTTTGTCATGGAGGACCTACAATGCAGGTACAAATAGACCTACACATTTTGTGCAATGGGATTATGACCTTCTTGATAGAGATGGTCAAAATTTAATAGGGTTTGGACCCTCTTAGACACCTCATGACCTTTTGTAAATTTTAGTCACATATCTATGACCAATTCAACCACCGTCAATATTTTTTGTCATAAACAAGCTTATTTCTTGTAGTGTATGGATCCAAAGGTTCCTGGCTCAGGTTAAAGTCCTCCCCTTTCCTAGCCTTCCCCACGTCCGTGTATTTCACGAGCTTGTGTTGGGACGAGATGTTGGTGAACATCTCTGGATGATCCAGGTCAGACTCAGAGAATGCCTTGGCCTTCTTGTAGGAGGCAGTATGGGCCATGGCATAAAGGTCGTACAACTCTGGCACCTCCGCCTTATTGTGATGCGCCTAAAAGAGAGGAAGGAAGTATTAGTAAAGGGCTCAAGCTAGCATGAAGGATTAATTGCATGAATAAGGAAGAAAACCACGTACCCAGTTCCGTCCGAATTGAATTAAGTTGGCGCTTCCTTGATGGTGTGGCACACCAACCATTTGGGCACGCCGCTCCTTCGTATTGTCGTTGACAGCTCGCCAATTGCTTGTGCACCACTCATCCACCAACGCCTCCCAACAATCCATCTTATCCGCACACCATCTCGGGGCACCTATAAGCTAGTAAAAAGAATTTTGAGTGCTACGCCTACGAATCAAATCAAGAAAACTACATAAAAGGCCTTCAGAATAGGTAATTACCTTCATGTACTGGTCCTTCTTCAGATACTTTCCGCGGTAGTCCTTCTTCTCCTTCTTAACACCACGCGTGGCGTAATAGTCTCGTATAGCCTGCGGCCGAGCCTCGTGGCGCAAGTTCTGTAATGGCCGCCTGCACTCGGCCTCGAGAACATTGGTCGTTGCCTCCTCATATCCCTCCTCACACCTATAGAAGGTCTGCAATCAAACGAGACAACACTGATTAGTACCATAATTAGCTATATTGTTAATTTTAGATTGTATAAAAGGTGAATTTACCCAGAAGGTGTTGATCACCATCTCGGCCCTCGTGTGGCACAAGACACCATCTATAATTTCCTCCGGCGGGGCCTGCGTAGCCTGGTAGTGCTCCCATGTAAATCCTAGTGTAGGAACCTGACCCTCACCGGGCAACGTGACAAACCCTAGGAAATTTGTCCGGCAAAGCACACCAAGCACGGTGTTCGGCTTGCGGAATCCAAGGGGGTGTATCCAACCCCTACAGTATGACATGGACAATGCATTACATATTTGAAGAAACTTGAAGAAAAAGGTAAAAAAAATAGTAAATGCACTTACCTCTACCCATCAGCCTTAATGACCGGCCTCTCCTCGCGGGTCGCCGGTACGACCGGAAGACATGTACCACCACGCTTGTACATGGTGACCCCGTCCACCATGTCGCCCTCACTATCCGTCGACTCATCCCCGCCACCAATAGAATGGCCACCCGACCCCTCGGTTCGATCCGGCCAGGCGCCCCATCCGAACGTATCCACATTAGCCGTAGCCTCTGTGGCGGGAGTCTCCTCGGACGTTGCCTTAGGAACCGAAGTCTCATGGGCCGAATGCCGGTCGACCCCAAGCTCCTGGACCAGAGTCTCATGGGTCGAATGCCTGGCGACCCGAGGATCCTGGACCGGAGTCCCCGTAGCATCCATCACAAATGGGTCCACCATAATGGTCCTGTGCTCGGGTGAATGAGGTTGTGGTGGTGGCGAGGATGGCGTAGCAGTCCGCCTACCTCTCCCGCGGCCATGTCCTGTACCTTTCCCCTTCTTCCCTTCCCGACCTCCTCTCACAGTGGGCAACGCCTCCGACGAAGAAGTCGCGGGTGGTGTCATAAGACTGTCCCCAAGGATCTACGGAGAGATACATGTGGAATGGAAGTACCACCCCTCGCTCTGGCCACCGAAGAAGAAGAACCCGCCGAGCGATCTGGGCCCACGCCCACCATCTTTCAACACCTGCCATGGTAAAGAGTAAAAGAAATTAGTAATACATAAAAAAATTGAATACCTGACATGAATAAAAATATGTACATATATAATTTTAGTTAGGATGCATACAAATTAATAATACTTTGGATCAATAAATGCATAATCATCATCACTATCATGCATGTCGTCATGAATGACGTGCTCATCGGGTTCAACGGGATGAACTTGTGGAAGGCCTTTCTGCAATCGGTCAAGCATTGACAGGTGATACGTCCTAAATGTATCTATAATTTTTTCTTGTTCCATGATCTTTTGGGTGACTGCTACTGCAACAAAACACCTTCCAACGGCGCCAGAAAACAAGCGTGTTGACGGGAGACTATTCTTGTCTTGTTACTCTTCAGCAACGGCGCCAGGAATCCTTCTGCTACAGCTACGCCTTTAGGGACTTCCCTGGCAAATATGCAAAGTATTCCCTCGTGGCCTTGGAGCCTTGCGTTGGTGTTCCCTCGAAGCGGAAAGGGTGATGTAGCACAGCGGCGGTAAGTATTTCCCCTCAGTTTTGAGAACCAAGGTATCGATCCAGTGAAGGATTGTCACAAGTACCTGCACAAACACAAAGAGCTTGCACCCAACGCTATGAAGGGGTTGTCAATCCCTTATAGATTGTTTGCCGAATGAGAACTGAAAGCAAAAAGAAACAAAGCAAAGTAAAAGCGAAAGTGGAAACGATAGTTGTGAATTGACCCCGGGGGCGTAGTGTTCACTAGTGGCTTCTCTCATGAAAGAAAGTAGACGGTGGGTGAACGAATTACTGTCAAGCAATTGATAGAACCACGCAAAGTCGTGACGTTATCTAAGGCAATGATTATATCTATAGGCATCATGTCCAAAACAAGTAGACCGATACTTTCTGCATCTACTACTATTACTCCACACGTCGACCGCTATCCAGCATGCATCTAGTGTATTAAGTTCATGAGAACAGAGTAATGCCTTAAGCAAGATGACATGATGTAGATGGACAGTCTCATATCTACGATAAAAGCCCATCTTGTTACCCTTGATGGTAACAACATGATGCGTGCCTTGCTGCCCCTTCTATCACTGGGAAAGGTCACCACACAGTATGAACCCAAAACCAAGCACTTCTCCCATTGCAAGAATCATAGATCTAGTTGGCCAAACAAAACCCAAGACTCGGAGAGACTTACAGGGATATCAAATCATGCATCTAAGAAATCAGCAAAGACTCAAATATAATTCATAGATAATCTGATCACAAATCCACAATTCATCGGATCTCGACAAACACACCGCCAAAGAGGATTACATCAGATAGATCTCCATGAAGATCATGGAGAACTTTATATTGAAGATCCAAGAGAGAGAAGAATCCATCTAGCTACTAACTACAGACCCGTTGATCTGAAGTGAAATACTCACGAGTCATTCGAGGGGCGATGATGTTGATGTAGAAGCCCTCCAACTCCAAAGTCCCCTCCGGCAGGGCACCGAGAAGGGTCTCCAGATGAGATCTCGCGGAAACGGAAGCTTGCGGCGGCGGAAAAGTGTTTTCGTGGATTCCCCTATTTTGTCTGGATTTTGGGGAATATATAGGCGAAGGAGCTAGGTCAGGGGGGCGCCAGGGAGGCCACAAGCCTGGTAGCCGCCGCCCCCTAGTGGCGGCTACAGGGCTTGTGGGCCCCCTGTGGCTCTCCTGCCTTGGCCCTCAAGTCCCCTGATCTTCTTCCGTTCTGGAAAAAATTATTTCAGGGATTTTATTCCGTTTGGACTCCGTTCCAAAATCAGATCTGGAAAGAGTCAAAAACACAGAAAAAACAGGAACGAGCACTTGGCACTGAATTAATAAGTTAGTCCCAAAAAAGATATAAAAGGTACATAAAACATCCAAAGTTGACAAGATAACATCATGAAACCATCAAAAATTATAGATACTTTTGAGACATATCAAGCATCCCCAAGCTTAACTCCTGCTCATCCTCGAGTAGGGAAGTGATAAAGAATGAATTTTTGATGCTTTCATGCTACCTGGCATAGATGTCCTTTGTAACTCCTCTTATGTGACGTGAATGTTCAAATCCATTAGATTCAAAACAATCGTTTTATATTGAAGTGGAAACAATAATACAAGCAAACTAGCAAGGTAATCATGAACTTTCAAAATAACAAGGCCAAAAGAAAGTTAGCCCTACAAAATCATATAGTCTGGCTATGCTCTATCATCCTTGCACAACAAATTCAAATCATGCACAACCCCGGTATTGGCCAGGTAATTGTTTTCACACTTTTACTTTCTCAAACCTTTTCAACTCTCACGCAATACATGAGCGTGAGCCATGGTTTTAGCACTATAAGTGGACTGGAGTGTGGTGGAGGTTGCAAGGCAAACAAGGAGAAGATGGTCACATTAACTAGGCATATCAATGAGCTGTGGAGATGCTCATCAATAGATATCAATGTGAATGAGTAGGGATTGCCATACAAATGATGCACTAGAGCTAAGAGTAAGTGAAGGCTCTTAAATAAAACTAGTGGGTGTGCATCCAACTTGCTTTCTCACGAAGACCTAAGGCAAATTTGAGGAAGCCTATCAATGGAATATACAAGCCAAGTTATATAATGAAAATTTGCCACTAGCTATATGGTGGTGACAAAACGAGAGACTCTCAATCATGAAGATCATGGTGCTTAATAAGCACAAGTGTGGAAGGATAGTAGCATTGCCCCTTCTCTCTTTTTCTCTCATTTTTTTGGGTGGGCTCTTTGGCCTCTTTTTTTTATTTTTATTTTATTTTGGTGGGCATCTTTGGCCTCTTTTTGTATATGGGCTTCACTGGCCTCTTTTATTTCTTCACATGGGACAATGCTCCATCAATGATGATCATCACACTTACAACTCAAAACTTAGAACAATGATGACTCTATATGTAATGCCTTCGGTAGTGTACCATGACAATGATCTAGCATGGCATGGACATCAATGGAAACATCATGCTAGGTATCTTACGATCATGCAATGGCAATGTAGACGTGGTAGCACATGTCATGGTGGTAGTTGCATGGCAATATATCTCGGAATGACTTTGAAAAAGCCATAGTAGGTAGGTATGGTGGCTGTTTTGAGGGAGGCTAATGGTGGGTTTTGTGCACCGGCAAAAGTTGCACGGCACTAAGAAGATAGTGATGGTGGAAGGTGAAAGTGCATCTAAACGATGGACTCAACATTAGTCATGAAGGACTCATATACTTGTTGCAAAAGTTTTAGTAGTAATCGAAACAAAGCATTCAACGCATACTCCTAGGGGAAAGGTTGATAGGTATAAACCATCGCGCGATCCCGACCGCCACACACAGGATGACAATCAATAGACTAATCATGCTCAAACTTCATCACATAGCGGTTCACCATACGTGCATGCTACGGGAATAACTAACTTCAACACAATTATTTCTAGATCCACAACACCTTACTAGCATAACTTCAATAGTACCACAAGCACAACTCAAAACTAATTGAGATGAAGCAAACGTCTCTAACTATTCAATGCACATAGAGATGGAAGTTTTCATATCACTTTGGATAACTACCCCTTTTAAGACTACTTTCATAGCATAGATCAAATACCAAGCCACGCGCTTCCGTGCTCTAAAAGATATAAGTGAAGCACATAGAGCAAAACCAACTAGCTCAAAAGATATAAGTGAAGCACATGTGAGCTGAATTGTCTACCAAAGGATATAAGTGAAGCTCGACAAAATCACGGTGAGTGCATGTCTCTCTCTTTAGGTGTGCAGCAAGGATGACTGTGACACAACAAAAATAAAAGACTCCTACGATACAAGATGCTCCAAACAAAACATATAACATGTGGTGAATAAAAATATAGCCCCAAGTAACGTTACCTATGGATTGAAGACGAAAGAGGGGATGCCTTCCCGGGGCATCCCCAAGCTTAGGCTTTTACGGCATCCTTGGATCATCTTGGGGTGCCTTGGGCATCCCCAAGCTTGAGCTCTTGCCGCTCTTTATCTCTTTGTCCATAAGAACTTCACCCAAAACTTGAAAACTTGACAACATAAAACTTAAACAGAAACTCGTGATAACATTAGTATAAGAAAAGCAAACCACCACTTCCTTAGGTACTGTAGCGAACTTAAATTCTACTTATGTTGATGTTGTGTTACTGTATTTTCAATCTTCCATGGCCAATACCCCGTGATACTATCCATAGTTTAATCAAAATAAGCAACCAACTCAACAAAAACAGAATCTGTTAACACCAGACTAGTCTGTAGGAATCTGTATACTTCATATACTTATGCTACTTCAAAAATTCTGAAAAATTGCGACAGTCTGAAGAATTTGCGCAGCAATCAGAACAAAAAAGAATCAACTCAAAATCTCTTACAGAAAAAAATGAAAATTCTTTTCGTGAGCAGAAAGTTTCTGTCTTTTCCAGCATGACCAAACGATCATCCCCAAGACTAATCATGACGGTTTTGCTTGGCACAAACGCAAAAAGAAACACAAAATACACAATCATAACAGAATTATGAAAGTCAGGAAAACACAAAATAGAAAGAAAAAGGATAGATTCGTTGGGTTGCCTCCCAACAAGCGGTATTATTTAACGCCCTTAGCTAGGCAAAAGGTGATGGAATCACGTATAGTCATCTTTGGTGCTCAAACCATAAGTAGCCCTCATCATAGATTCATAAGGCAATCTTATTTTCTTTCTAGGAAAGTGCTCCATGCCCTCCGTTAGAGGAAATTGAAATCTAATATTCCCTTCTTTCATATCGATGATAGCACCAATAGTCCTTACGAAAGGTCTACCAAGAATAATGGGACATGAAGGATTGCAATCTATGTGAAGTACAATGAAATCCATGGGTACATAGTTCTTATTTGCAACAATAAGAACATCATCGATCCTTCCCATGGGTTTCTTGACAGTAGAATCCGCAAGATGAAAATTAAGAGAACACTCTTCAATCTCATGAAAACCAAGAATATCACATAAAGACTTTGGAATCGCGGAAACACTAGCTCCCAAATCACAAATAGCATTGCATTCATAGTTTTTGATCTTGATTTTGATAGTAGGTTCCCACTCATCATGAAGTTTTCTAGGTATAGAGACTTCTAGTTTGAGCTTCTCATCAAGAGATTTCATCATAGCATCTACGATATGTGCAGTAAAGGCTTTGCCTTGGCTATAAGCATGTGGAGAGTTTGCCATGGATTGCATCAAGGAAATGCATTCAAACAAGGAGCAACTACCATAATTGAATTCCTTGAAATCCAAAGTGGGAGTTTCATTACTACCCAAAATTTTGATTTCTTCTACTCCATTCTCCACACCTTTATCATCAAGATAGGTGGACTCCGAATCATTGGGGAGTTTTTTAACCAAAGTGGATTCATATCCAGCCCCTTCATCAATAGGTTTAACACGCGAAAACAAAGATTCAAGAGGAGTCACCCCAAGCACTTTAAGATCTTCGTGATCTACATCACTAGAACGCACCCTTTTAAACCATTCATGCCTAGCACGAATTTGGGCGGTTCTTTCTTTGCTCTCATTCATGGAGACACGCATAGCTTTTAAAGTTTCATCCAAGTTGACCTTGGGAGGAGCACATCTAACTGTCAAAGCATCAATATCACAAGACATCCTATCAACGCTCTTAGCCAAATCGTCTATTTTGAGTAGTTTTTCCTCTATGGACGCATTGAATATCTTTTGAGAGTTGATGAACTCTTTGATATTACTCTCTAAATCAAAGGGTAATTTTTTGTGATTTCCGTAAGTGTTGTTGTAGGAATTGTCATAATTGTTAGAGGAGTTACTAGGAAAAGGCCTAGGAACATAGTTTCCTCTAAAAGCATTGTTGTTACCAAAATTGTTCCTACCAACAAAATTAACGTCCAAACTAGCGTTGCTACTCTCAATAAAGGAAGACAGTGGCATGTCATTAGGATCTAAAGGAGCATTTCTACTAGCAACCAAATTCATCAACTCGTCCATCTTAGCACTAAGCGAGTTAATTTCTTCTATACCGTGTACCTTTTTGCTAGCAGGTGACCTTTCAGTGTGCCACTGAGAGTAGTTGGTCATGATATTGTCTAGGAGTTTCGTAGCGTCTCCTAACGTGATTTCCATGAACGTTCCACCTGAGGCAGAGTCAAAGATATTGCGAGAAGCAAAATTCAAACCAGCGTAAATGATTTGTATAATCATCCACAAACTCAAGCCATGAGCGGGACAATTTCTAATTATTAACTTCATCCTCTCCGAAGATTGTGCAACGTGTTCATGATCAAGTTGCTTGAAATTCATGATATCGTTACGTAGGGTGACCATCTTAGCCGGCGGAAAATACTTGGATATGTAAGCATCTTTGCACTTATCCCAAGAATTGATACTATTTTTAGGCAAAGAAGAAAACCAAGTTTTTTTGCGATCTCACAACGAGAAAGGAAAAAGCTTCAACTTAATCACGTCATTATCCACATCTCTTTTCTTTTGCATATCGCAAAGCTCAATGAAGGTATTGAGATGGGATGCGGCATCTTCACTAGGAAGGCTAGAGATTTGCTCTTTCATAACAAGATTCAGCAAAGCTGCGTTGATTTCATACGATTCCGCACTAGTGGCGGGAGCAATCGAAGTACTAATAAAATCATTATTATTGGTACTCGAGAAGTCGCAAAGTTTGGTGTTTTCAGCCATGATGAATTCAACAAACAAACAAGCACACAAGCAAGCAAGAAAACTAGCAAAGGAAAACGGCAAAAAGGCAAAAGGTAAAAGAAAACGGCAAATGTGAAGTGGGGGAGAGGAAAACGAGAGGCAACTGGCAAAAAAGGTAAATGCAAGAGATGAGTTTGTGACACCAACTTGGATAGATCTCTCCTTCCCCGGCAACGGCGCCAGAAATACTTCTGCTACTGCAACAAAAGACCTTCCAACGGCACCAGAAACAAGCGTGTTAACGGGAGACTATTCTTGTCTTGATACTCCTCACCAACGGCACCAGGAATCCTTCTGCTACGGCTACGCCTTTAGGGACTTCCTTGGCAAATATGCAAAGGATTCCCCCGTGGCCTTGGAGCCTTGCGTTGGTGTTCCCTCAAAGCGGAAAGGGTGATGTAGCACAGCGGTGGTAAGTATTTCCCTCAGTTTTGAGAACCAAGGTATCGATCCAGTGAAGGATTGTCACAAGTACCTGCACAAACACAAAGAGCTTGCACCCAACACAATGAAGGGGTTGTCAATCCCTTATAGATTGTTGGCCAAGTGAGAACTTAAAGCAAAAAAGAAACAAAGCAAAGTAAAAGCGAAAGTGGAAACGATAGTTGTGAATAGACCTGGGGGCCGAAGTGTTCGCTAGTGGCTTCTCTCATGAAAGCAAGTAGACGGTGGGTGAACGAATTACTGTCGAGCAATAGATAGAACCACGCAAAATCGTGACGTTATCTAAGGCAATGATTACATCTATATGCATCACGTGTAAAACAAGTAGACAAATACTTTCTGCATCTAGTACTATTACTCCACACGTCGACCGCTATCCAGCATGCATCTAGTGTATTAAGTTAATGAGAACAGAGTAACGCCTTAAGAAAGATGACATGATGTAGATGGATAATCTCATATCTACGATAAAAGCCCATCTTGTTACCCTTGATGGCAACAACATGATGCGTGCCTTGCTGCCCCTTCTGTCACTGGGAAAGGTCACCACACGGTATGAACCCAAACCAAGCACTTCTCCCATTGCAAGAATCATAGATCTAGTTGGCCAAACAAAACCCAAGGCTCGGAGAGACTTACAAGGATATCAAATCATGCATATAGGAAATCAGCAAAGACTCAAATATAATTCATAGATAATCTGATCACAAATCCACAATTCATCGGATCTCGACAAACACACCGCCAAAGAGGATTACATCGGATAGATCTCCATGAAGATCATGGAGAACTTTCTATTGAAGATCCAAGAGAGAGAAGAAGTTATCTAGCTACAAACTACTGACCCGTAGGTCTGAAGTGAACTACTCACGAGTCATTGGAGGGGCGTAACTCCAAAGTCCCCTCCGGCACGGCACCGAGAAGGGTTTCCAGATGAGATCTCGCGGAAATGGAAGCTTGCGGCGGCGGAAAAGTGTTTTCGTGGATTCCCCTATTTTTTCTGGATTTTAGGGAATATATAGGCGAAGGAGCTTGGTCAGGGGGACGCTAGGGAGGCCACAAGCCTGGTAGCCGCCGCCCCCCTAGTGGCAGCTACAGGGCTTGTGGGCCCCCTGTGGCTCTCCTGCCTTGGCCCTCAAGTCCCCTGATCTTCTTCCGTTCTGGAAAAATTTATTTCGGGGATTTTATTCCGTTTGGACTCCGTTGCAAAATCAGATCTGAAAAGAGTCAAAAACACAGAAAAAACAGGAACTGGCACTTGGCACTGAATTAATAAGTTAGTCCCAAAAAAGATATAAAAGGTACATAAAACATCCAAAGTTGACAAGATAACAGCATGAAACCATCAAAAATTATAGATACGTTTGAGACGTATCAGTGACATTGTTATGTGCTTTGCTACACTTTTATATCATTTTATACATATTTGGATTAACATACTAACTTAGTGCACCTAGTGCCAGATCTGCTGATGTCAATTTTGCAGGGGCTTTTACCTAATTTTCTGAAGCCCGAAAAAATCCAGAAAAATATATAAAAAATCAGCAAAACAGAAGCTTCCGGATCACCAAAGGGGGGGGCAAAGGGGGGCCACGGGCCTCCCACGCGGCATGCTAGCACGGCCAGGCCCTAGGCCGCGCCAGGAGGTCGCCTGGTTGGGTCCCACCTCCTCTGGTGCCCTCCTTTGGCCTATATTTATAGTCTCAAGAGGAAACCCTCACAGACTTTCAGGAATCATGAATTTCTCCATCGTTCCGCCGCCGCAACGCTTCCGGGATCGGGAGCGTCAGGAGACCTGTTCCCGGCACCCTGCCGGAGGGAGGATTGACCTCCGGGAGCTTCTCCACCACCATGGACGCTTCCAGGACGTGCCGTGAGTAGTTCCCCTTGGACCATGAGTCAATGACCAGTAGCTATGTGACGTCTTCTCTCCAATCTTGTGCTTCAATGCTTAGTCCTTGTGAGCTGCCCTACATGATCAAGGCATCAATGTAATTCTCTTGCTATTGCTATGTTCGGTTTGTTGGGATCCGATATGTCGTGGTTTTATCACGGCAGATGTCCTCGTGAAAGGACTTAATGATGGGGCCATCGCACCTTGGTGGCAACTCAAAGGGGGTGAGAGAAAGCGAGACTCAGATTTACCCAGGTTCGGCCCCTCGTGAGGAGGTAAAAGCCTACGTCCTGCTTTGTGTAGATTAATGGTGGTTTCGATTGCAAGGAGGGCGTAACTCGCCTGACCTAGCTCTCGATTCTCTCTAATTCGCCTGACCTTTCCCTAGGACTCGCCTTTATATACAGGTCGAGGCCCTAGGGTTTACAAAGTCCTGCCATCCTACTCTTGGTAGTTTCCCTTATCTTTAAGTCGCCGTGTTCCCCACGACTAGGAGCTTCCTTAATGTTCCATCATCCAATTGGTCCTTTGAACCGCCCTACGACTCCTGGGCCACTGGACACGTAATCAAAGGTGAGTCGCCCCTTTGGCGACCCGGCCCATCAAGGGCGGGTTACCCACAGGCAATATCCCCAATATTAGGCCCCAGATTGTCGTGAATTCATTCGTGTCAATAAACTCCCATTCAATTTGGGGCGACTCCTTATTTCCGGCCTCCATCAAACGTTGAGCCACCATCCGTGGTACTTAACCTGAGTCGCCATACCGTATTAAAGGCTGTCTCCTCATCTCCTCGGCTCCAGTTCCAAAGCACTATAACCGTCAGTGAATCATTCGCCCATAATTGCTTATCCTGAAAATCTAGGCGCCATCATTGCGTTTACTGACTTGTCGCCTCAATCTCCGCCTTGACAGCCTCGTTTCCCGTTCCTGCTCTTTAAATATTGAGAGAAATGGGGGGGGAGAAACCTCGTCACCAACCCCATCTCACCTTCATCTTCGTCTTCGCCGTGCTCTTTGTCTCTGCGCACCGACGTCCCGGCACCATCTCCGAGCTCCAGCGCCCCGACGTCATCCTCGGCTCCCGGAGTCTTCCTCCATCGACCGCGACTCCCCAGGCGGCAAAGAACATGAAGCTCTGAGCCTTCGCTCCCGGAGGCGTTCTCCCGTTGACAGGTACTCACCTTCCCCCCTTTGGGTCTAGATTGAGAACGCCATGGCCGTAGCTCTCTTGCTATCCAGCTCCATAACAGGATGACCACCTTGAGCCATTTTAGATCTGCTCCCCGCTCTAGCGATTAGCTTTAGATAGCAACAGGCGTTGGTCATGTTAATCGCGGCCTCCTGCTAGTTCAAGCCCATGTTTTGTTGACCAACATTGTAGTTTGTGCTATAGGCGTAGTTCATCGCCGTTGCTTCAGGCGATATCTTCTTATTTTTCTCTATTCGTAGATCCATAATTTACCGCATGTCTGTAGAAACATGTTTATTCACCCATTGAGGATATCTCTAAGGAAAAGAATACTTCTGAGAGTCGCCTTTTAACTTCAACCTTCGCAGCGACTCAATTTCATTACTGTAGCCAGGATGCTCTTTCTTCCAGTCTGGAGGGCGAGTTAGAACAACCCCCAAAGATATACTCGTAGATCACACACATAACGGGCTACGATGCATGTCAATTGTTTGGCGAGTTATCAAACCATTTGTGAGCACCATAGGCCCATACCAGCGAGTTAGAACATTTCGGTGGGTCAACAAACCCTTTGCGAACATCATGGGTCCGTACCAGTTGGTTAGAATACACTCTAGTTTTTTGCTAAGTCGCCCCGTACTCCATTTTTTTGTAATTATGGCCAGCATGAGGTGTGATTGATTGCCGACCAAAGTTGACGATGCCACGCTCGAGAAATACTTTAAGGCGGGTGTCCTTGACAGCAAATAAACTATTGGTTGGAGAACCGCCCCAGGCGAGTTGATTCCCAACCCTGCTCCAGGAGAAGTGGCGATCTTCACTGATTACCTTAAGCGTGGATTCAAGCCTCGAGGGTCAAAGTTTTTCCAAGATGTCCTGCACTTTCTCAACCTCCATCCTCAAGACCTAGGACCCAATTCCATCAACAATTTATGCCAGTTCTAGGTCTTCTGTGAAGTGTATTTGCAGAAAGAACCCATGATCCCCTTGTTCTGGAACTTCTTCCACCTAAACTGCCAAATCGAGTTCCCCAACGGTCCCAACCATGAGCTTGGAGGAGTCAACGTCCAGAGACACCGCGAGCATGGATTCCCGGCAGTTCTTTTGCCCAGCCACCCCAAAGGATGGGCCGACTCATGGCTCTATTGCCAAAACACTTCTCCACTAGGAGAGAACCCTCTTCCAGGTTTCAGAGCAGACCGCTTGCCTATGGATTTCAAATTCCTTGACAAGCTCACCGAAGAAGAAGAGTCGGAGTTCATCCCGCTCTTTTCAGATCTGAAATTCCTTAACAACAATGGGCTCATTGGGATCGATCTATTCCGCTGCTGGATAGAATGGAATATCCTTCCCTTAAGTCGCCGCGATGGGTTGATGTACGAGTATGATGGTACTTTAGACCATCCACAGTGCGCCAGTCGCCGCCAACTCTTAGAGAGCGAGATAGTTGGAGTCATTAAGAAGCTGACCGGCGAGTCTCTGGAAGAAAGCGCCAAGATCGGCCTGAAAGGCTTCTGCCGTGCCAACCCGGTGCCACCAGTAAGAATCTAAGCTGCCACTTGTCTTGTTTACATTTAACAACCTTTGTGGTTAAAGACCCGCCTCTGTCTATCATAAAACCGATGTGTTGTGGCGGAGGGACCCAAAAATTGTCGCCCCAAAGTCCACTAAGGTGTCAACCAAGAAGAAGAAAACTGTGAGCAGGAAGAAAACCACCACAAAAGATTCACCTTTTCTTGGCGATTCTCATGCCGACGAGGCACATTCTGAGGTAAGGCTTTTTCCTTGTCCCTTCTCTATATATTCCGACTTAAGCTTATGCCATATATCCTTACATGTAGGGCGACGATGATGAGAGCAAGAATGATGCAGTCTAGGTAATTTCCATTTCTTCCAACTCACCTTCTTCTTCCCCTAGACCAGCCAGGCGGATCTGCGGAAAAGTGCCCATGTCTCATCCTCATGCTTATATGGACCCTGATTTCCTTTTAAAGAAAGCAAGATTCACCCCCTCTCGCAAGACCCGTAGTCGGTCTGGCGACTTGATCACTGGACTGCCCGAGAAGACAACCGGTTGGAAACGGACCAGTGAGGTAAATCTTTGTTTTGTTATATCTTTTGCCATGTGAAATGTAACCCGCCATGTTTTGTGAACTCCAAGTCTTGTCCTGTCAAACTTCTCCTCCCACATGTGGCGACTCAGCCATCTCTACTCTCCCGCCAATGATTCGTGTACAAGGGTAAGTCTGCTCTGTTAACCCAATTTTTCTAAACAATGACATGTGCTTTTAACCTTGGCTCTTTCATCACAGGGCACAAGCGAAGAAGAGAAAACCGGCGACTCTCCTTTTGCACACCAACCGTCCGATGCCTTAGGCACGGGCACCTCTGTTCCTCAGGCTGAAGAAGAGCAAAAGGCGGCTTGCGACATTCCTGCACGCGATATTCCCGACACCCGGGATGACTCACCCATCATTTTGAAGGAGACCGCTGGCCAGAGTAACCCGCCAAGCCCTCTCAAGGCGGCCGACGATCCAGACGCCGTGGTTACCGGCGTTGGCTTCTCTACTCCCCCAAGGGTCGTGCTTTCCAAACATACTTCGAAGGTAAGTCGCCTTTCCCCTAATGGCGATGCAGAACACCTCAAACTCCCCCAATACGAGAAGCTGGAATTCGACCAGTTGTGCTCCGTCTTCACAACTCACCTGGAGAAGGATTTCGAGCTGAACAAAAGCTTGCTCCGCCTTATGAAGACCAAACACGACGTATGCGGATGTATCTCCCTATACTCATTAGCCTTCCAAGGGTCGGGTCACCTTTTTTGAAGATGAGCCGGGTCTTTGCATTAGAAAACTTCAACCTGTAGCCTCCAAGAGACGGGTCATCTTTTCAGAAGATGAGTCGGGTCTTGTATTAGAAAAACATCAACCTGTAGCCTGATGCCAACTGTTCTTCCCCTTTGCAACGGCACTAGAAGAATGTTGTTAGCACTCTCCGGTAAACGAAACTAGAAGAATGTTGTTAACGGCCCACAAGCGCATGGGATCGCAGCAGTTTTCGAGGGTAGAGTATTCAACCCAATTTGTTGGTTTACCAGATAGGAGGTGAGAGGATACTCTCAAGTATTAGCAGCTGGATATGTCAGATTCAACCACACCTGAAAGATTAGTATCTGCAAGCACAGTAGTAACAGCAAAGTAATATGATAACAACGGTGTCAGAAACGATCTGTTGACGGTAGACTATTCCTAACCATTGTATCAATGGCACCAAGTTGCCTCGTCGACGGAAATTGTCAGTTCCCGTCAACGACCAGCGAACCAAAATTGTAGCAGGTAGCAGCAATGTAACGAGCACTAGCAGTGGCAAGGAAAAGCAGTAGTGACAGCAGTAGCAAGTAGCAACAGTAGCAAGCGACAGTAGTAGCAACAGTAGCAGAAGAGCAAGACAAGTAACAGCAGTAGCAACAGTAGTAGCAGCAACAGAGCAAAACAAGTAACGACAGTAGCAACAGTAGTAGCAGCAGCAGAGCAAAACAAGTAACAGCACTAGCAACAGTAGTAGTAGCAGCAGAGCAAAACAAGTAACAGCAGTAGGACAAACTCGTAGGCACTGGGTCGGTGATTGGTTTGGATGATATTCATCGTGCAAGAGCTATAACAGAGAGAGATACGTGGCTAGCTCCCGTTCATCAATGTGATGTAGGCATGCATTCCGTGTGTCGTCATACGTGCTTAGGGAAAAGAACTTACATGACATCTATTGTCCATCCCTCCCGTGGCAGCGGGGTACAAAAGGAAACTACGGGATATTAAGGATCTCCTTTTAATAAAGAACCGGAGCAACACATTAGCACTTGGTGAACACATGAACTCCTCAAACTATGGTCATCACCGGGAGTAGTTCCGGTTATTGTCACTCCGGGGTTGCCGGATCATAACACATAGTAGGTAACTACAACTTGCAAGATCGGATCTAAAACACACATATATTGGTGACAACATAATAATTTCAGATCTGAAATCATAGTACTCGGGCCCTAGTGACAAGCATTAAGCATGGCAAAGTAGTAGCAACACCAATCTCAGAACATAGTGGATACTAGGGATAAATCCCCATCAAAACTAACTCGATTACATGATAGATCTCATCCTACTCATCACCGCCCAGCGAGCCTACGAATAGATTACTCACGAACGACGAAGAGCTTCATGGAATTGGAGAGGGAAGAAGGTTGATGATGTGGGGAACGTCGCATGGGAAACAAAAAATTTCCTATGCGCAAGAAGACCTATCATGGTGATGTCCATCTACGAGAGGGGATGTGTGATCTACGTACCCTTGTAGACCGTACAACAGAAGCATTAGTGAAGGCGGTTGATGTAGTGGAACGTCCTGACGTCCCTCGATCCGCCCCGCGAACCGTCCCGCGATCAGTCCCACGATCTAGTGCCGAACGGACGGCACCTCCGCGTTCACCACACGTACAGCTCGACGATGATCTCGGCCTTCTTGATCCAGCAAGAGAGACGGAGAGGTAGAAGAGTTCTCCGGCAGCGTGATGGCGATCCAGAGGTTGGTGATGATCTCGTCTCAGCAGGGCTCCGCCCGAGCTCCGCAGAAACGCGATCTTGAGGTAAAACCGTGGAGATATGTGGTCGGGCTGCCGTGGCCAAGTTGTGTCAAATCAGCCCTAAAACCTCCGTATATATAGGGGGAGGAGGGGGAGCCTTGCCTTGGGGTCCAAGGACTCCCAAGGGGGTCGGCCGAACCTAAGCGGGGAACCCTCCCCTTCCAAACCGAGTCCAACTAGGTTTGGAAGGAGGAGTCCTTCCCCCTTTTCCCACCTCCTTTTTTTTCTTGTTCTCTTTGAGTTTTCTTCCTATTGCGCATAGGGCTCTTTTGGGCTATCCCACCAGCCAACTAAGGGCTGGTGCGCCACCCCCAATGCCTATGGGCTTCCCTGGGGTGGGTTGCCCCCCGGTGAACTCCCGGAACCCATTCGTCATTACCGGTACATTCCCGGTAACTCCGAAAACCTTCCGGTAATCAAATGAGGTCATCCTATATATCAATCTTTGTTTCCAGACCATTCCGGAAACCCTCGTGACGTCCGTGATCTCATCCGGAACTCCGAACAACATTCGGTAACCAACCATATAACTCAAATACGCATAAAACAACGTCGAACCTTAAGTGTGCAGACCCTGCGGGTTCGAGAACTATGTAGACATGACCCGAGAGACTCCTCGGTCAATATCCAATAGCGGGACCTGGATGCCCATATTGGATCCTACATATTCTATGAAGATCTTATCATTTGAACCTCAGTGCCAAGGATTCATATAATCCCGTATGTCATTCCCTTTGTCCTTCAGTATGTTACTTGCCCGAGATTCGATCGTAAGTATCCGCATACCTATTTCAATCTCATTTACCGGCAAGTCTCTTTACTCGTTCCATAATACAAGATCCCATAACTTACACTAAGTCACATTGCTTGCAAGGCTTGTGTGTGATGTTGTATTACCGAGTGGGCCCCGAGATACCTCTCCGTCACACGGAGTGATAAATCCCAGTCTCGATCCATACTAACTCAACGAACACCTTCGGAGATACCTGTAGAGAATCTTTATAGTCACCCAGTTACGTTGCGACGTTTGATACACACAAAGCATTCCTTCGGTGTCCGTGAGTTATATGATCTCATGGTCATAGGAACAAATACTTGACACGCAGAAAACAGTAGCAACAAAATGACACGATCAACATGCTACGTCTATTAGTTTGGGTCTAGTCCATCACATGATTGTCCTAATGATGTGATCCCGTTATCAAGTGACAACACTTGCCTATGGCCAGGAAACCTTGACCATCTTTGATCAACGAGCTAGTCAACTAGAGGCTTACTAGGGACAGTGTTTTGTCTATGTATCCACACAAGTATTGTGTTTCCAATCAATACAATTATAGCATGGATAATAAACGACTATCATGAACTAAGAAATATAATAATAACTAATTTATTATTGCCTCTAGGGCATATTTCCAACAGTCTCCCACTTGCACTAGAGTCAATAATCTAGTTCACATCACCATGTGATTCCAATGAATCCAACACCCATATAGTTATGGGGTCTGATCACGTCTTGCTCGTGAGAGAGGTTTTAGTCAACGGTTTTGAAACTTTAAGATCCGTGCGTTCTTTACAAATCTTTATGTCATCTTATAGATGCTGCTACTATGTACTATTCGGAAATAATCCAAATATCTACTCTACTATACGAATCTGTTTCACTACTCATAGTTATTCGGATTAGTGTCAAAGCTTGCATCGATGTAACCCCTTACGACGAACTCTTTAACCACCTCCATAATTGAGAAAAATTCCTTAGTCCATTTAGTTACTAAGGATAACTTTGACTGTTGATCAGTGATTCAATCCTGGATCACTCTGTGTACCTCTTAACAGACTTGCTGCAAGGAACACATCAGGTGCGGTACACAACATGGCATACTTTAGATTCTACGGCTAAGGCATAGAAGACGACCTTCGTCTATTCTCTTTATTCTGCCGTGGTCGGGTTTGAGTCTTACTCAAATTTACACCTTACAACGCAACCAAGAACTCCTTCTTTGCTGATCTATTTTGAACTCCTTCAAAAACTTGTCAAGGCATGCATCTTATTGAAACTTTCATCAAGCGCTTTTGATCTATCTCCATAGATCTTTGATGCTCAACGTTCAAGTACCGCAATCCAGGCATTCCTTTGAAAACTCCTTTCAAACAACCTTATATGCTTTACAGAAATTCTACATTACTTCTGATTAACAATATGTCTACCACATATACTTATCAGATATTCTATAGTGCTCGCACTCACTTCTTTGGAAATACAAGTTTCTCATAAACCTTGTACAAACCCAAAATCTTTGATCATCTCATCAAAGTGTATATTACAATTCCGAGATGCTTGCACCAGTCCATTGAAGGATCACTGGAGCTTGCATACTTGCTAGTATCTTTAGGATCGACAAAACCTCCTGGTTGTATCACATACAATGTTTGCTCAAGGAAATCGTCGAGGAAACAATGTTTTGACATCCTACGTGCAATATTTCATAAATAATGCAACAACTACTAACATAATTCTAACAGACTTTTAGCATCGCTACGAGTGAGAAAGTCTCATCATAGTCAACTGTTTGATCTTGTCGAAAACATCTTTGCGACAAGTCGAGCTTTTCTTAATAGTGACTTATCACCATCATCGTATGTCTTCCTTTAAAGATCCATTTTTACTCAATAGTCCTTTGACCATCAAGTAATTCTTCCAAAGTCTACACTTTGTTTTCATACATGGATCCTCTCTCAAATTTCATGGCTTCCACCCATTTGTCGGAATCTGGGCCCACCATTGCTTTCTCCATAACTCGTAGGTTCACTGTTGCTCAACAACATGACCTCCAAGATAGGGTTACCGTACCACTCTGTAGTAGTACGCGACCTTGTCAACCTACGAGGCTTGTAGTAACTTGATCCGATGCTTGATGATCACCATCATCAGCTTCCACTTCAATTGGTGTAGGCGCCATAGGAACAACTTCCTGCGCCCTGCTACAGACTGGTTGAAGTGATGGTTCAATAACCTCATCAAGTTCTACTACCCTCCCACTCAATTCTTTCGAGAGAAACCTTTCCTCGAGAAAGGATCCGTTTCTAGAAACAAACACTTTGCTTTCGGATCTGAGATAGGAGATGTACCCAACTGTTTTGGATATCCTATGAAGATGCATTTATCCGCTTTGGGTTCGAGCTTATCAGACTAAAACTTTTTCACATAATTGTCGAAGCCCCAAACTTTCAAGAAATGACAGTTTAGATTTCTCTAAACCTCTGTCTATACTCTGTCATCTCAACGGAAATACGCGGTGCCCTGTTTAAAGTGACTGCGGTTGTCTTTAATGCATAACCCATAAACGATAGTGGTAATTCGATAAGAGACATCAAAGTATGCACCATACCAAATAGTGTGTGGCTATGACGTCCAGACACATCATCACACTATGATGTTCCAGTTGGCATGAACTGCGAAACAATTTCCACATTGTCTTACTGCGTACCAAAAGTCGTAACTCAGATATTCATTTCTATGATCATATCGTAGACAGTTTATCCTCTCGTTACGACGAACTTCACTCCGAAACAGAATTGAACTTTTCAATATTTCAGACTTGTGATTCATTAAGTAAATACTCTAGTATCTACTCAAATCATCATTGAAGTAAGAACATAATGATATCCACTGCGTGCCTCAGCACCCATTGGACTGCATACATCAAAATGTATCACTTCCAACAAGTTACTATCTTATTTCATCTCAATAATGAAAACAAGGCCTTGCTCATGTGGTACGATTTGCATGTCACTAGTGATTCAAAATCAAGTGAGTACAAAGATCCATCAGCATGGAGCCTCTTTATGCAATTTATAACAACATGACTCAAGCGGCAGTGCCACAAGTAAGTGGTACTATTATCATTACCTCGTATCTTTTGGCACCAATATCATGAACATGTGTAACACTACGATCGAGATTCAGTAAACCATTGAAGGTGATTATTCAAGGAAATAGAGTAACCATTATTCTATTTAAATGAATAATCGTATTGCAATAAACACGGTCCAATCATGTTCATGCTTAACGCACGCACCAAATAACAATTATTTAGGTTTAACACCAATCCCGATGGTAGAGGGAGCGTGCGACGTTTGATCATATTAACCTTGGAAACACTTCCAACACGTATCGTCACCTCGCCTTTAGCTAGTCTCCATTTATGCCGTAGCTTTCATTTCGCGTTACTAATCACTTAGCAACCGAACCGGTATCCAATACCCTCATGCTACTAGGAGTACCAGTAAAGTACACATCAACATCATGTATATCAAATATACTTCTTTCGACTTTTGCCAGCCTTCTTATCTACCAAGTATCTAGAGTTGCTCCGCCTGAGTGACTATTCCCCTCATTACAGAAGCACTTAGTCTCAGGTTTGGGTTTAATCTTGGGTCTCTTCATTAGTGCAGCAACTGTTTTGCCGTTTCACGAAGTATCCCTTCTAGCCCTTGCCTTTCTTGAAACTTAGTGGTTTTACAAACCATCAACTATTGATGCTCCTTCTTGATTTCTACTTTTGGAGTGTCAAACATCGCGAATCACTCAAGGATCATTGTATCTATCCTTGATATGTTATAGTTCATCACGAAGCTCTCACAGCTTGGTGGCAGTGACTTTGGAGAACCATCACTATCTCATCTGGAAGATTAACTCCCACTTGATTCAAGCGATTGTTGTACTCAGACAATCTGAGCACACGCTCAACGATTGAGCTTTTCTCCTTTACTTTGTGGACAAAGAATCTTGTCGGAGGTCTCGTACCTCTTAACAAGGGCACAAGCATGAAATCACAATTTCATCTCTTTAGAACATCACTTATGTTCCGTGACGTTTCAAAACGTCTTCGGCGCCTTGCTTCTAAGCCATTAAGTATTTTGCACTGAACTATCGTGTAGTCATCAGAAACGTGTATGTCGGATGTTCACAACATCTATAGACGACGCTCGAGGTGCAGCACACCGAGTGGTGCATTAAGGACATAAGCCTTCTGCGCAGCAACGAGGACAATCCTCGGTTTTACAGACTCAGTCTGCAAAGTTTGCTACTATCAACTTTCAACTAAATTTTCTCTAGGAACATATAAAAATAGTAGAGCTATAGCGCAAGCTACATTGTAATTAGCAAAGACCATTAGACTATGTTCATGACAATTAGTTCAATTAATCATATTACTTAAGAACTCCCACTCAAAAAGTACATCTCTCTAGTCATTTGAGTGGTACATGATCCAAATCCACTATCTCAAGTCCGATCATCACGTGAGTCGAGAATAGTTTCAGTGGTAAGCATCTCTATGCTAATCATATCAACTATACGATTCATGCTCGACCTTTCGGTCTCATGTGTTCCGAGGCCATGTCTGCACATGCTAGGCTCGTCAAGCTTAACCCGAGTGTTCCGCGTGTGCAACTGTTTTGCACCCGTTGTATGTGAACGTTGAGTCTATCACACCCGATCATCACGTGGTGTCTCGAAACGAAGAACTGTCGCAACGGTGCACAGTCGGGGAGAACACAATTTCGTCTTGAAATTTTAGTGAGAGATCACCTCATAATGCTACCGTCGTTCTAAGCAAAATAAGGTGCATAAAAGGATTAACATCACATGCAATTCATAAGTGACATGATATGGCCATCATCATGTGCTTCTTGATCTCCATCACCAAAGCACTGGCACGATCTTCTTGTCACCGGCGTCACACCATGATCTCCATCAACGTGTCGCCATCGGGGTTTTCGTGCTACTCATGCTATTACTACTAGAGCTACATCCTAGCAAAATAGTAAACGCATCTGCAAGCACAAACGTTAGTTTAAAGACAACCCTATGGCTCCTGTCGGTTGCCGTACCATCGACGAGAAAGTCGATATTAACTATTACAACATGATCATCTCATACATCCAATATATCACATCACATCGTTGGCCATATCACATCACAAGCATACCCTGCAAAAACAAGTTAGACGTCCTCTAATTTTGTTGTTGCATGTTTTACGTGGTGACCATGGGTATCTAGTAGGATCGCATCTTACTTACACAAACACCACAACGGAGATATATGAGTTGCTATTCAACCTCATCCAAGGACCTCCTCGGTCAAATCCGATTCAACTAAAGTTGGAGAAACTGACACCCGCGAGTCATCTTTGAGAAACGGAGTTACTCGTAGCGATGAAACCAGTCTCTCGTAAGCGTACGAGTAATGTCGGTCCGAGCCGCTTCGATCCAACAATACCGCGGAATCAATAAAAGACTAAGGAGGGCAGCAAAACGCACATCATCGCCACAAAAACTTTTGTGTTCTACTCACGAAGACATCTACGCATGAACCTAACTCATGATGCCACTGTGGGGAACGTCGCATGGGAAACAAAAACTTTCCTACGCGCACGAAGACCTATCATGGTGATGTCCATCTACGAGAGGGGATGTGTGATGTACGTACCCTTGTAGACCGTACAGCAGAAGCGTTAGTGAACGCGGTTGATGTAGTGGAACGTCCTCACGTCCCTCGATCCGCCCCGCGAACCGTCCCGCGATCAGTCCCACGATCTAGTGTCGAACGGACGGCACCTCCGCGTTCAGCACACGTACAGCTCGACGATGATCTCGGCCTTCTTGATCCAGCAAGAGAGACGGAGAGGTAGAAGAGTTCTCCAGCAGCGTGACGGCGCTCCGGAGGTTGGTGATGATCTCGTCTCAGCAGGGCTCCGCCCGAGCTCCGCAGAAATGCGATCTAGAGGAAAAACCGTGGAGATATGTGATCAGGCTACCGTGGCCAAGTTGTGTCAAATCAGCCCTAAAACCTCCATATATATAGGGGGAGGAGGGGGGAGCCTTGCCTTGGGGTCCAAGGACTCCCAAGGGGGTCGGCCGAACCGAAGGGGGGAACCCTCCCCTTCCAAACAGAGTCCAACTAGGTTTGGAAGGAGGAGTCCTTCCCCCTTTTCCCACCTCCTTTTTTTTCTTTTTCTCTTTGAGTTTTCTTCCTATTGCGCATAGGGCTCTTTTGGGCTGTCCCACCAGCCCACTAAGGCCTGGTGCGCCACCCCCAATGCCTATGGGCTTCCTCGGGGTGGGTTGCCCCCCCGGTGAACTCCCGGAACCCATTCGTCATTCCCGGTACATTCCCGGTAACTCTGAAAACCTTCCGGTAATCAAATGAGGTCATCCTATATATCAATCTTCGTTTCCGGACCATTCCGGAAACCCTCGTGACGTCCGTGATCTCATCCGGAACTCCGAACAACATTTGGTAACCAACCATATAACTCAAATACGCATAAAACAACGTCGAACCTTAAGTGTGCAGACCCTGCGGGTTCGAGAACTATGTAGACATGACCCGAGAGACTCCTCGGTCAATATCCAATAGCGGGACCTAGATGCCCATATTGGATCCTACATATTCTACGAATATCTTATCGTTTGAACCTCAGTGCCAAGGATTCATATAATCCCGTATGTCATTCCCTTTGTCCTTCAGTATGTTACTTGCCCGAGATTCGATCGTCAGTATCCGCATACCTATTTCAATCTCGTTTACCGGCAAGTCTCTTTACTCGTTCCGTAATACAAGATCCCATAACTTACACTAAAACACATTGCTTGCAAGGCTTGTGTGTGATGTTGTATTACCGAGTGGGCCCCGAGATACCTCTCCGTCACACGGAGTGACAAATCCAAGTCTTGATCCATACTAACTCAACGAACACCTTTGGAGATACCTATAGAGCATCTTTATAGTCACCCAGTTACGTTGCGACGTTTGATACACACAAAGCATTCCTCCGGTGTCCGTGAGTTATATGATCTCATGGTCATAGGAACAAATACTTGACACGCAGAAAACAGTAGCAACAAAATGACACGATCAACATGCTACGTCTATTAGTTTGGGTCTAGTCCATCACATGATTCTCCTAATGATGTGATCCCGTTATCAAGTGACAACACTTGCCTATGGCCAGGAAACCTTGACCATCTTTGATCAACGAGCTAGTCAACTAGAGGCTTACTAGGGACAGTGTTTTGTCTATGTATCCACACAAGTATTGTGTTTCCAATCAATACAATTATAGCATGGATAATAAACGATTATCATGAACTAAGAAATATAATAATAACTAATTTATTATTGCCTCTAGGGCATATTTCCAACAGATGATGACGATGGCGACGATTTCCCCTCTCCGGAGCCCAAGACGGACTCCAGATCTGCCCTCCAGATAAAGAACAGTTGGTGGCGGCACCTCCGTATCGCAAACGCGATGAAAACTTCTCTTTTTTATTTTTCTGGGATGAAAGGGATCTTATAGAGGTGGAATTGGGGGCGGCAGAGCCGTGTGGGCCCCACAACCTGCCCACCGCCACCAGGGGGGTGGTGGCGGAGCTAGGGCTTGTGGCCCACTGGCCCACCCCCTGAGGTGGAACTTGGCGCATATATTTCATATATTTTCCAAAACTGCTCCCCGTAAATTTTTAGGACGTTTGGAGAACTTTGATTTCTGCACAAAAATAATACCAAGGCAATTCTACTGAAAACAACGTCAGTCCAGGTTAGTTCCATTCAAATCATGCAAATTAGAGTCCAAAACAAGGGCAAAAGAGTTTGTAAAAGTAGATACGATGGAGACGTATCAACTCCCCCAAGCTTAAAACCTTGCTTGTTTTCAAGCAACTCGGTTGACAAACTGAGAGAGAAAGAAAAACTTTGACAAACTCTGTTTGATCTTGTTGTTGCAACTATGTCTAACTCATAACCAGAATTTCAGCAAGATCACAAGTTAACCACATAAGCAAATGACACAAAGGTCTCACGGTAAACTAATATCAATGGCATAATCAGCTAACGAGCAAATAATAATGAGTTTCAAATACCAACACTTCAATCAAAACATGCATGAAGCAATATGAATAGGTGGTATCTCGCTAGCTCTTTCTGAGACCGCAAAACATAAATGCAGAGCACTTTCAAAGATCAAGTGCTGACTAAACATTGTAATTCATAGCAACGAAGATCCAGTCATAGTCATACTCAATATCAATCAAAAGCAAAGCATAAAAATGACAGAGGTGCTCCCTAATTGGTGCTTGTATAAGAGGAGGATGACTCAATAGGAAAATAAATAGACAGGCCCTTCGCAGAGGGAAGCATTGATTTGCAGAAGTGCCAAAGCTCAAGCTTTGAAAACAGAGATAATAATTTTGGGTTGCATGCTTTCATTGTCAACACAATGACAAAGAGTTCTCAATATCTTCCATGCTACTTATGCTATAGGCGGTTCCCAAACAGAAAAGTAAAGTTTTAACTCCCCCACCACCGATCAATCACACTCCACGGCTAGCCGAATCCTCGGGTACCGTCCATACTAACATCAATCCGGGGGGAGTCTTGTTTTACAGTTATGTTTTCGATTTAAGCATGGAACTGGGCATTCCAAATACCGGCCCCTTTCTCGTGAATGATAGTGAATAAACACATGTCGAGGATAACACTCCTAGCATGGAAGATACCAATAGCCCTCTGTCACCACATGAGCGGTTCGGGCATGCAAAACAAATTATTTCTTGAAGGTTTCGAGAATGGCACGTGCAAATTTACTTGGAACGACAGGTAGATACCACAAATAGGTAGGTATGGTGGGCTCTCATGGAAAAACTTTTGGGTTTATGGAGGTGGATGCACAAGCAGTATTCCGCTTAGTACAAGTGAAGGCTAGCAAAAGACTGGGAAGCGACCAACTAGAGAGCGACAACATTCATCAAGATGCAACGAGTTTGACTAAGATTGAATTTAAGCATGAACAGGATATAAATCACCATGAACACGAACATCACAGAGGCTATGTTGATTTTGTTTCAACTACATGCATGAACATGCGCCAAGTCAAGCCACTTGAAACATTCAAAGGAGAATACCATCCTATCATACTACATCATAGTCATCTCAAAATCTATGTTGGCATTCAATACAAACCATTATAAGCTCTCACCTAAATAAGCATGGTATCAGAAACTATGATCTCTATGTTGTCATTGCAAACATGGTTCTCTCACAACAAAGCTAAATCTGGGTCGACAAGCTAGTCATATTTACAAAAACCAAATAGATAGAGTTCATACCAGCTTTTCAGTCTCAGTCACTTCATCATATATCATCATTGTTGCCTTTCATTTGCACGATCGAACGAGGGGAACAATAATAAGCGCATTGGACTAAGCTAAATCTGCAGGCAAACACAAAGGAGAAGACAAAATAATATGGCTCTTTGAAAGCTAAACAGGTAAGTATGCAAGAACCAATAAACATTGTAACCAATATCTTCTACCTTGACCCAAAGAAAAAGAAAACTATTTACATGGGAAAGCTCCCAACAAGCAAAACAAGAAAGAAAAATCTTTTTGGGTTTTCTCAAAAGGACACAAAACAAGAAAACAAGAAAACGAAAATAAACTAGTATGGATAATACAGTGGCAAAGTGTGAACATCGGCTAACAAAGTGAAAGCATAAGAATGAATGTCAAGTCGGTGAGAACACGTACTCCCCCAAGCTTAGGCTTTTGGCCTAGCTTGGTCTACTCCCAAGGTGGGAAATAACCAGCTCCGGGTTACTCTGGAGCAGACTGTGGATGCCACTGCTGTGTGAGCTCCTCTAGCTCCCACTGATAAACTGGCGCCTGGTACTCGACTGGCGGCTCGGGCAGGGGCGCCTGTGGTTGGGCCAAGCCCCAATATGCATAGATGTCCGCGGGCATAATAGTGTACCTGCCTGCATGAAGATCAAACAAAGAAGGAGTAGGCAAAGTAATAATCTCTCGAGTACCCTGACTAAACACCAGGTTATAAATCATCCGTCTACTAGCATCTCTATCCAGAAAATCATGGCGAACCATGCTGTCATAATCTAGATATCTCTTAGGGAGAAGCATCTCTCCTTCCTCTCCCAGTCTAATGGGTATCTCAAAGTGTCTGGCAGGACGGGTAGCGTAGATACCTCCATAGACGACACCCTTGGAACGGTTCAGGTTCAACCGTTGAGCTAATATAGCGCCCAAGCTATAAGTCTTATCGTTATAAAGGCCTTCGCGCAAAACAGCAAGGTCTGGAGAACTAAGTGATCCAGCCTCCCCACGGCCAATCAAACATTTTCCCACAAATAGTGAGAAGTACCGAAGCACAGGAAAATGTATGCTAGCAATTCTAGCACGAGACACTCGTCTCTCCTCTCCAACAGCAATAGAACCAATGAAATCCTCCAAGTCCTGTGGACGAGTGTTGGGGATATTACATGTTAATGACCCGCCCTATTTCGGCCGGGTTGCCAATCACGCGATTCACCCAAACAATTATTTGGGCCTTATCCTGGCCGGATCAAGGTCGTATGACGGTTTATGATTTCTGGAAGGTCTCCAAGCTTTGGAAGACGGCGACTTAGAGACCACAGGGGTCACGATTTGTAGGAAGGAAAGTACCCTTGTAAACCCTAGGGGTTTGACCTTTTTATAATGGCGAGTCCCAGGGGAGGAGAGGGCAGGTTAGAAATCATCGAGTGCTAGACTTGGCGAGTTACGCCCTCCTTGTAATCGACACCACATCAATACAAACCAAAGCAGGACGTAGGCTTTTACCTCCTCACGAGGGGCCGAACCTGGGTAAATCGCCGTGTCTCTCCCACTTAACTCCTTTGAGTCGCCACCAAGGTGCGATGGCTCCAGTACTAAGTCCTTTCACGAGGACATCTGCCGTGACAAAACCACGACAGTTGGCGCCCACCGTGGGGCCTACGCACGGTGGAGTTGAGTTCTCAAAGGGAGCCCTACCAGGGTTTGGGAGTTAGCGACGGGGCTCATGACTCGGAGCCGCCGCGGGATAACCGACATCGACAACCAGTGTTGGGGACCTGAAGCGGATTCGATTGAATCTGGTTACAGGGTCCCCTTCAACAAAATCAACATCTTCATCGGCATGATTGGATCATCCGCGCCTGAGCCGGACATCTCCACCGACATCGTCAAGCCGGCCAGGTACGTCCGCCCAGTAATAACGCCAAATCTGACTCGCCCGGTCTTTGTGGGGTTCACGCAGGGATCGGAGGAGCCAGAGCGCTCGGCAACTCAGGAAACTACACCGGTCAACTCTGATGACGAATCATCCATGGGCGACTCAGATTCAATCCGGTTTCTGCAAGGGGATTGTCTTGGGGGCTTGTCGCTGGCCATGGACCCCGAAGTCCTTGACCAAACCCGCCGCCAGATCGCCATCTACATGGCAGGGGCGACTCAACCCACACAAAACCCTACTGGAGGCGATGGAACCAGCAAGACGTCCAGGAGCCCGGCCGCAGTCCTGGTGGATTTAGCGGCGGAGATCACAAGGCTAATGGCGACTCCTCTCACACCAGAAAACTAGGAGGAGATAAACACGGAACTGGCAAAACTCAGAGAGGCAGTGGCAAAGGCTCATCGGGATGCCGAGATAGAGTCCGCCAGGATCGAGACTCGGCAAGCTCAAATTACGCCCGAAAGGATGCGTTTAAGCACTAACAACTGGCGGCTCGAGAGACAACAGCGCGCCATCCGACGCCGTCCATCAGCGGAGACACCAGGGTCACCTGCCCCATGTTCTCAACCCGACCCGCCTGCTCGACACTCCACGAACCCCTGGGGCGGGAGCCGCCCCGGGGGGAGGACCGGGCTGCCCACCTAACCCGCCGGCTCAGCCAGTTGAGGATCACATTCCCTGATTCCGGACGCCTCAATGCCACTTTTCCAACCCGGTGGATAACGTGCTTGCCGCAACTCGCCATCTGGAGTCTCTTCCGATTCACGGCAACACCCCTGCCGAGATAGAAGCAAGGAACGCCATCGAGATGTTGAAGACGGCGGTGGTTCAAAACGCCCAGTTCTCACATAGCCTCGAGAGGTTGCATTCCACCCCCAAGCAAGTTACACCAGGAGTCGGCCAGAGGACCAGCCCACCGTAAACAGCGGGCCGTGACACGTCCCACAGGACAACCTGCCTGAACCGAACCCGCCGGGCCGGGATCTCCCAAACGTCCAAAACGCCCCGGCCCCCCTCATTGGAGGCGGAGGGCGAGTAGGAGTACCATGCTTGGCCCTCGCCCTTCGTAACGAAAGGATGCCCAAAGACATTAAGCGGCCAAGAAAGGTGCCTAATTACACCCCGGACCTTGAGCCGGCATCATGGATCGAGAGTTATGAAATCGCCATGGACATGCTCGATGTGAACGAGGCAGTTTGCGCTAGATACTTCACAATGATGCTCAAGGGGTCAGCACGTACTTGGTTGACAAACTTACCTCCTAGCTCCATCCAGACCTGAGCCGAGTTAAAAGAGCGTTTCATCAAAAACTTCCGAGGAACTTGCAAACGTCCGATGACGATCGTCGATCTACAGCACTGTGTTCAGCGCCCGGATGAGTCGGCTCACCATTGGTCGCGGCGGGTTGCAGAAATTATCCATTCGTCAGATGGTATTACGGCGGCTCAGGCTGTGCTGATCCTCGAGCAAAATTGCCATTATGAACCCTTGGTGCAAAAATTGGGGCGACTCAAGCGAAAGGTCCAAGACATGGGAGAGCTGATGGACACCCTCACTAGGTACGCTGAGGCTGATGACACCAAAGATCCTGGTGAAGATGGTAAGGCTAATTCGCCCAAGAAGGGCGAGTCATCCAAGAATCATACCCGGTTCCAGGGACGTAACCGCCACAATCAAGGGACTAACGGCAAGCGAAGACCGCAAGAAGAGCCCTCGGACTTAGTCGCCAATACCAACGCCAACAACGGCAAGAAGAAAAACAGGGGGTTTAGCGGGAAGAGGCCGCATAACTACGAAGAGATACTCAAAGGCCCTTGCCCGCACCACGCCACGGCAGACAGTCCGGCGACTCACTCTTGGGAAAACTGCTTCGTGATGCGAGAATTTAGGGCGGAGGCGATCAAGAAGAGTCAAAACGATGACCCGGACCAGCGCTAGGAGCAATTCGCCGCACCCAACCAAAGACAGAACCCTTTCGGTGGTTTCCCCGAACAGGGGGCTCAGGGAGGCCCACAGCCAGGCGGCGGCCAATACCCGGTGCACAACCAGCGGCGGTATAACCCGCCAGGAGCATTCGAGCAGCCACCCCCACAGGGGGCTCCGCAGGGTCAGGACGATAATGGGGGCTTCCGCAGCAACCCCAAATAGTTATGTAATGGGTAGTATCATGTTTTCACCACTAATGCTTGCAGGCGTGATAAGAAGGTGAGTCATCGGGCATACAGTGTATCTGAACCGGCGCTTCCCAGATACACTACTGAAATTCAGAAATTTGCCGTCTGCCAAGGCGGACGGCAAAGGGGGCAACCACGGACGGCAAAGGCTTTGCCGTCTGCCCCCTCATGGCAAAGTAGACGGTAAAAAAAATCTGGTGAAGAGGCTCTTTGCCGTCTGCTTGCACAAAGAGGACGGCAAAGAATCTTTGCCATGAGGGGGCAGACGGCAAAATAAATGGGACGGCATATATTGCAACGTCCCCGTTAAGTGTTAACGGCAGGCCTCCTCTCTTTGCCGTCTGCCTCCCCCCTTTGCCATGTGGGGGCAGACGACAAAGAGGGGAGAGAGAGGGGGCAGATTCCCTCTTTGCCCTCTGCCTCCCCCCTTTGCCATGTGGGGACAGACGGCAAAGAGGGGAGAGAGAGGGGGCAGATTCCCTCTTTGCCGTCTGCCTCCCCCCCTTTGCCATGTGGGGGCAGACGGCAAAGAGGGGAGAGAGAGGGGGCAGATTGCCCCTTTGCCATGTGCGTTCCCCCCTTTGCCATGTGTTGGCTGACGGCAAAGAGGGGAGAGAGAGGGGGCAGATTCCCTCTTTGCCATGTGCCTTACCCCCTTTGCCATGTGTTGGCAGACGGCAAAGAGGGGAGAGAGAGGGGGCAGATTCCCCCTTTGCCATGTGCCTTCCCCCCTTTGCCATGTGTTGGCAGACGGCAAAGAGGGGAACCAGCCCCTTTTTTATTTATTTTTTGTTATATCCAGCATTTTCAACAATAATCAGGATATATATATATATTTGACATAAATAAATTTCTTTCCGTACTCATAACCATATTAAAATAACTCTCATCCATAGTGCATACATATTATGCAAGTTACATCCGTACCAAATCATCTATTACACCAGTTTCATCCACGTGCATACAAAGTTTCATATATTCATATACTACAATAGTTTCAATACAACCTATGGTACAAGAAATCATCTTCAAGCATTCCATCAACCAAGCTTCCCGTGAAGTGAAGGTAATCTGCAAAATGACAAATAAGAAAGTTAGAAAAATAATACTAGATGAAGTAGTGTATATATAGGTTATTTCGGAGAGAAATTAGCTAAGTATAGACCATTTAGGAGCTAACTAAGCTAATTATGTCATTTAGGTGGAACCCTAGCTAACTATAGGAGAAGAGAAAGAGAAGAAGAAGTAAAATAAGGAGGAGGAGGAGGAGAAGGAGAAGGCAGAGGAAAAGAAGAAGAAAAAGGAGGAGAAGGAGGAGGAGGAGGAGAAGGAGAAGGAAGAGGAGAAGAAGAAGAAGGAGAAGAAGGAGAAGAAGAAGGAGAAGGAGCTGGAGCTCCTTCTCCTTCTTCTTCTCCCTCTTCTCCTTCTTCTTCTCCTTCTTCTCCTTCTTCTTCTTATCCTTTTGTCCCCTTCTTCTCATTTTTCCTCTTTCTTCTCCTTTTTCCTCTTCCTTCCTTTCATTTTCCTCTTTTTCTCTTCTTGTCCCCTTCTTCGGGCTAAATTGGCTAAGAATGCCTTTTTGGAGCTAATTATGTCATTTCGAGGATAATTAGCTAAGTATAGGTCATTTCTTATTAAATAGGCCATTTTGGAGCTAACTAAGCTAATTATGTCATTTCGTAGGATAATTAGCCAATTTAGCCTTTCTTGGATGAGTCTAAGCTACGTAGAAGAAGGGATAGAGAAGAAGAAGTAAAATAAGGAGGAGGAGGAGGAGGAGGAGATGAAGAAGGAAGAGGAGAAGAAGAAGAAAAGAAGAAGGAGAAGAAGAAGGAGAAGGAGAAGGAGGAAGAAGGAGGAAGAAGAAGGAGAAGGAGGAGCTCCTTCTCCTTCTCCTCCTTCTTCTCCTTCTTCTCCTCCTCCCTCTCCTCCTTCTTCTTCTCCTCATTTTTCCTCTTCCTTCCTTTCATTTTCCTCTTTTTCTCTTCTTGTCCCCTTCTTCGGGCTAAATTGGCTAAGAATGCCTTTTTGGAGCTAATTATGTCATTTCGAGGATAATTAGCTAAGTATAGGTCATTTTTTATTAAATAGGCCATTTTGGAGCTAACTAAGCTAATTATGTCATTTCGTAGGATAATTAGCCAATTTAGCCTTTCTTGGATAAGTCTAAGCTACGTAGAAGAAGAGATAGAGAAGAAGAAGTAAAATAAGGAGGAGGAGGAGGAGGGGGAGGAGAAGAAGAAGGAAGAGGAGAAGAAGAAGGAGAAGGAGAAGAAGAAGGAGAAGGAGAAGGAGGAAGAAGGACGAAGAAGAAGGAGAAGGAGGAGCTCCTTCTCCTTCTTCTCCTTCTTCTTCTCCTCCTCCCTCTCCTCCTTCTTATTCTCCTCATTTTTCCTCTTCCTTCCTTTCATTTTTCCTCTTTTTCTCTTCTTGTCCCCTTCTTCGGGCTAAATTGGCTAACAATGCCTTTTTGGAGCTAATTATGTCATTTCGAGGAAAATTAGCTAAGTATAGGTCATTTTTTATTAAATAGGCCATTTTGGAGCTAACTAAGCTAATTATGTCATTTCGTAGGATAATTAGCCAATTTAGCCTTTCTTGGATGAGTCTAAGCTACGTAGAAGAAGAGATAGAGAAGAAGAAGTAAAATAAGGAGGAGGAGGAGGAGGAGAAGAAGAAGAAGGAACAGGAGAAGAAGAAGAAAAGAAGAAGGAGAAGGAGAAGAAGAAGTAGAAGGAGAAGGAGGAAGAAGGAGGAAGAAGAAGGAGAAGGAGGAGCTCCTTCTCCTTCTCCTTCTTCTTCTCCTCCTCCCTCTCCTCCTTCTTCTTCTCCTCATTTTTCCTCTTCCTTCCTTTCATTTTCCTCTTTTTCTCTTCTTGTCCCCTTCTTCGGGCTAAATTGGCTAAGAATGCCTTTTTGGAGCTAATTATGTCATTTCGAGGATAATTAGCTAAGTATAGGTCATTTTTTATTAAATAGGCCATTTTGGAGCTAACTAAGCTAATTATGTCATTTCGTAGGATAATTAGCCAATTTAGCCTTTCTTGGATGAGTCTAAGCTACGTAGAAGAAGGGATAGAGAAGAAGAAGTAAAATAAGGAGGAGGAGGAGGAGGAGGAGAAGAAGAAGGAAGAGGAGAAGAAGAAGAAAAGAAGAAGGAGAAGGAGAAGAAGAAGGAGAAGGAGAAGGAGGAAGAAGGAGGAAGAAGAAGGAGAAGGACGAGCTCCTTCTCCTTCTCCTTCTTCTTCTCCTCCTCCCTCTCCTCCTTCTTCTTCTCCTCATTTTTCCTCTTCCTTCCTTTCATTTTCCTCTTTTTCTCTTCTTGTCCCCTTCTTCGGGCTAAATTGGCTAAGAATGCCTTTTTGGAGCTAATTATGTCATTTCAAGGATAATTAGCTAAGTATAGGTCATTTTTTATTAAATAGGCCATTTTGGAGCTAACTAAGCTAATTATGTCATTTCGTAGGATAATTAGCCAATTTAGGCTTTCTTGGATGACACTAGAAATAACATACCTAAGTTAGGGTGAAGCACGGTGGCTCTGGCTTGTTTCACCTGTACAAAGGCTGCCCTGGAGAAGGCTCGACTGTAGAAGGGTCGTGCGATGCGTTTCGGGACATATTCTGCACCAAACATCGTTTGCAATGTGTAGTTAGCATGAGGACACTCTTAAGATCACTCCACTGAAATGAAACTCACCGTCCCCGCCACGTTAATGACTAGCATCGGCGGAGGGACTTGGCCGTTCTTCTCGCACATAGACTGTACATTTGGTTTCGACAGGTCAAACTTTTTATTTATTAATGAAACGGACATTAAATGCAAGATTTGAAATAACATGAAGAAGAAACTTACCACGAAGAGCTCGTATATGGCCCTGGTAGACGCTTCATTCCGTGCCCTCTCCGCCTCCACCAATGCAGCCGTCCTCTCCTCCAGCTCCCTAATTTCCTTATCCTTCTCCGCCATAGCCGCCTGCATTGCCGCTCTCTCTTTCTGAATAGCAGCCTGCAACACAACTCATTGTTAGCAATGTAATCATATTGGTTCCAACGCACAACATAATGCGGAAAGATTGTTGAGTCCATTAAACTAACCTCGATGGCGAGCTCGACTGGCCGTGGACGACGTGTTATCTCTGGACAAGAGCTCGTTTGGCGTGCCTTTATCTGCCGGAGAGTGCTAGGACAACGTATAAGGCCGTCTCCAATGGCGATCGAGCCATGGGGCCTCCCGTTGCCAGCTATCATCACCAGCTCTGGATCAATAGGCCCCTCGCTCGGGTTAAAGTCCTCCCCTTTCCTCGCCTTCCCGTGATCTCTGTACTTCACGAGCTTGTCACGGGAGGAGATGTTGGTGAAGTTTTCTGGATGCTCGAGGTCAGACTCAGAGAATGCCTTGACCTTCTTGTACGAGGCAGTATGGGCCATCGCATACAGGTCGTACATCTGTGGCGCCTCCGTCTTATTGTGACGCGCCTAAAAGAGAGAGAGCAGAAAATTGTATTGGTAAAGGGCTCAAGATAGCATTAAGAATGAATTGCATGAGGCATGAAGCAAACCACATACCCAGTTCTCGCCAAATTGGATTAAGTTGACGCTCCCTTGATGGTGTGGCACGCCAACCATTTTGCCACGCCTCTCCTTGGCGTTGTTGTGGCTGGTCTCCCACGTTTCGGAGCACCACTGATCCACCAAGGCCTCCCAACAATCCATCTTATCCACACACCATCTCGGGGGCACCTAAGTTAATAAAGAGAAATTTGAGTGCGTAAGAACCAAATCAAGGAAACTAACTACAAAGCTTTAATAATATGTAATTACCTTCATGTAATGCTCCTTCTCCATCTTAGCATCACGGCACTTCGCCTTATCAATCCTAATACGCCGCGTGGCATAGTAGTCTCGAACAGCCTGCACCCGAGCCTCGTGCCGAAAGTTTTGAAGTAGGCGGCGACATTCGGTTTTGATAACCTTTGCCGCTCGTCCTCGTATCCCTCCTCACACCTGTAGAAGGTCTGCAAACGAGACAACACCGATAAGTACAATAAATAGCTATGGTTAATTTATAATTGTGTGAAAGAGAAATTACCCAGAACTTTCGGATCACCATGTCCGCCCTCGTGTCACACAAAACACCGTCGATCTCCACCTCCGGCGGGGCCGGGGCACCCAAGTAGTGCTCCCAGGTCATCCCTACCTCTCGCTCCCGACCGAGCAACGTAACAAACCCTGGGAAGTTTTGACGGCAAAGAACACCAAGGACGCCGTTGGGCTTGCGGACACCCTTGGCAACAATCCAACCCCTACAGTATGACAAATTGAAGCCAAAACATTAGATATTTGAGAAAACGCGAAGGAAAAAGGTTAAATAAGAGTAAATTAACTTACTTGTCCCCATTTGGCCTAATCGACCACCTCTGCTCGGGGGTCGCTGGCACGAGCGGGAGCCCCGAACTACCACGCTGGTAGACGGTATCCCCCTCACCCAGCTCCTCATCGCTACCAGCATGGCCAGTTGGCTCAGGCCAGGTATCCCACTGGGTCTCTTGGGACGTACCCTCATCCCTGCTGTGCTCCGCAGTCGTCTGGAAGGAAGCCTCTGGGACACGAGTCTCGTGGGTCGAACGCTCGTCGACCCGAGGCTCGTGAACCGGAGACCGTGTAGCCTCCACCTCAGACGAATCCACCCTAGAAGTCCTCCTGTGCTGTGGTGAATCAGCTTGGGGTGGTGGCGGAGACCGTGTAGCCCTACCTCTCCCGTGGCCACGTGTACCTTTAGTACAACATAAATACCAACATGAGTAATAAAATGTATATAAATACCAATATGCATACAACATGAGTACAACATAAATACCAACATGAATACAACGTGTACCTTTAGTGCCTCTCGGCTTCGCGGGTGGTCGACCTCCTCTCACGGGGGGCGCTCCTTGCATAGTAGAGAGCAACACTCTCCGAAGAGGCGAGGCAGGAATGGAAGTACCCATCCCATCACCCGCCGACGAAGAAGCAGCCGCGACGTGCTTTCGACCCTTTCCCACCATCTTTCAACACCTGTCATGACAAAGAGTAAATGAAATTAGTACAACATAGAATACCAACATTACTAATAAAAATTGAATACCTAACATGAACTCAAAATTTATATATAGTATAATAGTTGAATACCTGACATGAACAAGAGGCCAAAGAGGTGTCCGGGCTCGGGAGTTGGGGGTCAGTGGCCTCACGGTCGGGGTAGGGGGTCGGGGGTCGAGGGTGAGTGGCGTCGGGGGTCGGGGGGGTCGGGGGTTCGCGTACTACGGCATCTCCTCCAACTTCATCAGCTACCTGACCGGCCCGCTCGGGGAGAGCACGGCCGCCGCCTCCGCCGTCAACGCCTGGTACGGCGCCGCGTCCATGTTTCAAAATTTCATGGCTTTGTCCGGTGGAAGCACACACACCACAACATAGTGCTTCCCACGTTGCTGTGCTCATGAATCAGCTGGACCGGGTCGATCTTTTTTTTGGGAGGGTACCGGGTCGATCTTTGAAGATAGAATAATGTGCTCAACCCTAAACCTTTTTCTTTTCTAATGACACCACTTTTTTCTTGAAACACATCATCAGTACTCCCGAGTCAAAAAAATATATTGTTTTTTAGCCATTCCGATGAAGAGGTACTATGAGAAAAAAATATTTTTTGTACATAATAAGTATCACATGTGTGACACAGAACACATCGGCGTTTTCAAACTACAAATACCATTAAATAGAAACAAAACCAAAAAAACACATCATGCTTGACAACTAATGTTATCATCCTCGTGTCATTAATTTTACCATAAACAATTAGCATATATAGTATAACCTAACAAACTAATTACCACAAACTAATTACCATGAACCTAAAAATGACAAAAGAGAAAAAAACAAAAAAAACAGAAATAAATTTACCTAGGGAGGAAGGGCGATGCAGGGAGGAGGGGCGGCGCAGGGAGGAGGCGCAGGGAGGAGGGGTGCCACAGGGAGGAGGGGCGGCGCAGGAGGGGTGGTGTAGGAGGGGCGGCGCGGGGCAGGGAGGAGGAGCGGCGCGGGGCAGGCGGCGGGAGGCGGCGGCGCGGGGCAGGGAGGAGGATCGGCGCGGGGCAGGCGGCGGCGCGGGGCAGGGAGGAGGAGCGGCGCGGGGCAGGCGGCGGCAGGCGGCGGCGCGGGGCAGCGGCGGCGCGGGGTAGGCGGCGGCGCGGGGCAGGGAGTAGGAGCGGCGCGCGGCAGGCGGCGGCCCGGGGCAGGCGGCGACGCGGGGCAGCGGCGGCGCACACAGCAGGCGCAGGGCAGGCGGCGGCGCGGGACGTCGGCAGGCGGTGGCGCGGGGCAGGGATTCGAGCAACGGGCTACGTGGGAAGGGTTGGAGGGGGGCGGGGGTGCGCGTGGACGTGGCAAGGCTGCCGGTCCTTTGCCGTCCGCCGCGCTCCTAGGCTGACGGCAAAGGCCCCCAAGGCCGACGGCAAAGGTCCGGGGGGGGCACCGGGTGGGGGGTTGGGTTGGTGGGCCGCCGTCACCTTTGCCTTCCGCCGCGCTCCCAGGCGGACGGCAAAGGGGCCCAAGCAGACGGCAAAGGGGAGGGGTGTGTGGGGTGGCGTTTCGGCCGTTGGGGGGGGGGCTTTGCCGTCCGCCCTCTCTTTGCCGTCCGCGTAGGGCTTCTTTGCCGTCGGCGAGCGGACGGCAAAGAAGTGGCCGACGGCAAAATAATCTTTTTCCATCTGCCACCTCTTTGCCGTCAGCACTGTGACAGCTGACGGCAAAGAATACCTTTGCCATGTGTCAGCTGACGGCAAAGGCCAAGCAGACGGCAAATTTATGAATTCCGGTAGTGATACCTCCATTGGTCTGAGCAAACCATAACGTGGAGCAGGGAGGATCACCCGCCGAGAGTTGATAACCCGGGCGATCTGGCATTAGTCGTGGCTCCCCAAGTTGGGGGTTACACCCTATCAAAAGTGCTAATGGATGGTGGCAGCAGCATCAATATCCTATACTTTGATACTTTCCAAAGGATGAACCTATTGGAAAAAGACCTGATGCCTTCAACCACGGTTTCCACGGAATCGTCCCAGGCAAGTCGGCTTATCCCATAGGCCGGGTCAGGCTCACAGTGGCATTTGGAACAGCGCAGAATTATAGGTCGGAGTCACTGATCTTCGAGGTGGTCAAATTGAAAAGCCCCTACCATGCGCTGTTTGGGCGGCCGGCTTACGCCCGCCTCATGGCTTGCCCGTGCTATGTCTACCTCAAGCTCAAAATGCCTTGTCCCAAAGGACCCATCACGGTTCATGGAGATAGAAGGATTGCAAAGGAATGTGAAGAAGGGGACGCGGCTTCGCTTGTGCTGCGGAAGAGCTCAAACACCATCGGGCCAATGTTGACCCGGCGGACATGTCACCCCTAAAGAAGCCGACTACAGATTCGGAGTCGCCCCTCAAGTTCAAGCCAACGGACGACACTAAGACAATTGATTTCGTGCTTGGCGATTCATCCAAACAGTTCACCATCGGGACGGGTCTGGACCCCAAATAGGAAAGCGCGCTCATTGAATTCATCCGTGAGAATAGGGACATCTTCGCATGGAAACCTTCTGACATGCCTGGTGTGCCGAGAGAATTCGTTGAGCACCATCTTAATGTTGACCCAAAGTGCAAACCCATCCAGCAGTACCTTCGCAGATTTAACGAGGAGCGACGCAAAGCGATTGGGGAAGAGGTTGCCCATCTTTTAGTCGCCGGGTTCATCGTGGAAGTTTTTCACCCCAAATGGCTGGCTAACCCGGTTTTGGTACTCAAGAAGAATGGTACTTTTCGTATGTGCATTGACTACACAGACCTCAACAGAGCTTGTCCAAAAGATCCCTTCGCTCTTCCCCGCATCGCCAAGATCATTGACTCGGTGGCGGGATGCGAACGATTGTGTTTTTTGGACGCCTACTCAGGATATCACCAAATCAAGATGGCCGTGGAGGATCAAGATAAAACAGCCTTTATAACCCCCTTCGGGGCTTTTTGTTATGTGTCCATGCCCTTTGGACTCAAGAGTGCGGGGGCGACTTATCAACGCTGCATCCAGAATTGCCTCCGCAACCAGATCGGTCACAACGTCCATGCCTATGTCGACGATATTGTGATCAAAACCCGTCAGGAGGAGACGCTACTAGAGGATCTCAAGGAAACGTTCGATAATCTACGGGTATATCAGATGAAGCTAAATCTCACCAAGTGTGTTTTTGGTGTGCCTGCAGGGAAATTGCTGGGTTTCCTGGTATCGGAGCGCGGCATTGAAGCTAACCCGGACAAGATCGAAGCAGTTACATCCCTTGGAAAGCCGGCGAACGTTAATCAAGTTCAACAACTGGCAGGTCGCATTGCGTCCCTAAGTCGTTTTCTGAGTCGCCTGGGGGAGAAGGTGATCCCTCTTTATCTGTTATTGAGGAAATCCGATCGGTTTGTTTGGACGAATGAGGCAGACGAGGCGCTCGAAGCCTTGAAACGCCAATTGGTTAACCCGCCGGTCCTGGCCGCCCCGACTGAAAAGGAGCCCATGCTTCTGTATATCGTGGAAAATTCCAAAGCAGTAAGTGTGGCAGTGGTCATCGAGAGAAAGGAGGAAGGGAAGGAATACCCAGTGCAACGCCCGGTATATTTTATCAGCGAGGTGCTAACTCTTTCCAAGCAGCGGTACCCACACTGGCAGAAGTTGGTATATGGGGTGTTTATGGCGAGTCGAAAACTTAAGCATTATTTCCAAGAACACCATATCACAGTGGTTAGCTCTGCCCCCCTTGGGGACATCATCCAGAATCGGGAGGCAACAGGGCGGATCGCCAAATGGGCAATAGAACTTGGGCCCCATCACATACAGTATACCCCCCGCACAGCCATCAAGTCCCAAGCCTTAGTTGATTTCGTGAACGACTGGACGGAGTTACAGGCTCTGGAACACCGGCCTGATCTCACTTACTGGACTATTTATTTTGATGGATCTAGGCAGCTGGAAGGCTCGGGGGCTAGTGTGGTGTTGGTATCCCCTCAAGGAGATAAATTCTGTTACGTTCTCCGACTCATGTTTCCGTGCACTAAGGATGCGGCGGAGTACGAAGCTTTGCTTCACGGCTTGCGACTCGCCAAGGAGATGAATCTAACATGAGTCAGATGCTTTGGCGACTCTGGTTTGATGGCACAGCAAGTTTCAGGTACCTGGGATTCTTGGGACCCCATGATGGCGGCTTACAAACGAGCTGTGTCTGATGTGGCGGGTCATTTTCATGGTTATCAGGTGGACCATATTGATTGGTGCCTCAACGAGGGAGCTGACACCCTCTCACGACTTGGCTCCCAGAGAAAGCCGGTTCCTCCTAATGTCTTTCTGGATATCTTGCATAAACCATCCGTGATTCTACCATCAGAGGAGGAATTGGCAATACCAGATCCTGAGTCTCAGCTCGTGGCGGCTCTCCATGTCACTCCGGATTGGGTTCTTCCTTATCTGGATTATCTCGCTCGGGGCGAGTTACCTGCAGACGAAGTTTTGGCTCGTCAAATCGTTCGACGCAGCAAATCCATGGTCATCATCGATGGCGAGTTATATAAGCGGAGCGCCTCTGGAGTTTTTCAGCGATGCGTTTCCTCCGAAGAAGGATGCATAATCTTAAATGACATTCATTCCGGAGATTGTGGGCATCATGCCGGGTCACGCTCTTTGGTATCAAAGGCTTTCCGCCATGGTTTCTTTTGGCTGACGGCTCATGTAGATGCGGAAGATATAGTTCGTCGGTGCGAAGGATGCCAACGTTATGGGCGGCAGGCTCATGTGCCGGCTCAAGAAATTAAGAATGATCCCCATCACTTGGCCTTTTGTAGTCTGGGGGCTAGACATGGTCGGCCACTTTAAAATGTCCTGTAACAAGAAGACCCATCTGTTGGTGGCGGTTGATAAGTTCACCAAGTGGGTTGAGGCGGAACCTATTGGAGCTTGCGATGCGGAAACAACGGTCAAATTCTTGAAAAAGTTGATTTTCCGGTTTGGATACCCGCACATTATCATTACTGATAATGGTACTAACTTGTCCCAAGGGGCGATGCAGGAGTTTTGTCACCGAGAACATATCCGGCTTGATGTTTCTGCAGTCGCTCACCCGCAATCTAACGGGCAGGCAGAACGGGCGAATCAGGAGGTTTTGCGGGGGATTAAGCCCCGACTCATGGTTCCCCTGGAAAAAACCCAGGGTGTTGGGTTGAAGAATTGCCTTCAGTATTATGGAGTATCCGGACCACCCCGAACCGGTCCACGGGTTTCACCCCTTTCTTTCTGGTCTACGGAGCACAGGTTGTTCTTCCTACTAATATAAGGCATGATTCACCTAGAGTCGCCGCATATGTGGAACAAGACAATGAGCTGGCGCGTCAAGACTTTTTGGACGCCTTAGAGGAGGCACGTGACCTGGCAGCGGCCCGTTCAGCTATCTATCAACGGGATCTACAGCGTTATCACAACCACCGGGTTAAAAGTCGGACCTTTCAGGAAGGCGACTTGGTTCTTCGGTTGATACAAGATCGTGCGGGCATGCATAAGTTCTCACCACCTTGGGAAGGACCGTTCGTCGTCAGTAAAAATCTCCGCAATGGCTCTTGTTATTTGGTGGATCTCTAGCCTAACCGGCCAACCATGGAGGCTGAGTCAATTCGACACTGGAATATTGCCCACCTGCGGCCTTATTACACTTGAGATCTTAAGCTCTACATTTTGTAAGTTTTTCAGTTTTATTATAAAGCAATAAAGTTGAATATACTCCCTGACTTGGGGGCTTCTTCATTAAAAGAACAATTTTTGTCATCCTGTTGCGACCTTATGAGCCGACAGAATCATCATCTTAGGGTGGTGCTTGAGCTTTCTCACTCGCCCCATCCTGTCGCGACCTTATGAGCCGACGAAATCATCAGCATTTAGGGTGGCGCTTGAGTTTTCTGACTCGCTCCATCCTGTCACGACCTTATGAGCCGACGAAACCTGCATTCTAGGGTGTGTGCTCGAGTTTTCTGACTCGCCCCATCCTGTCGCGACCTTATGAGCCGACGAAATCATCATCATTTTAGGGTGTGTGCTCGAGCTTTCTGACTCGCCTCATCCTGTCGCGACCTTATGAGCTGACGAAACCTGCATTCTAGGGTGTGTGCTCGAGCTTTCTGACTCGCCTCATCCTGTCGCGACCTTATGAGCCGACGAAACCTGCATTTTAGGGTGGCGCTTGAGCTTTCCGACTCGCCCATCCTGTCGCGACCTTATGAGCCGATGAAATCATCATCATTTTAGGGTGTGTGCTCGAGCTTTCTGACTCGCCTCATCCTGTCGCGACCTTATGAGCCGACGAAACCTGCATTCTAGGGTGTGTGCTCGAGCTTTCTGACTCGCCTCATCCTGTCGCGACCTTATGAGCCGACGAAACCTGCATTCTATGGTGCGTGCTCGAGCTTTCTGACTCGCCTCATCCTGTCGCGACCTTATGAGCCGACGAAACCTGCATTCTAGGGTGCGTGTTCGAGCTTTCTGACTCGCCTCATCCTGTCGTGACCTTACGAGCCGACGAAACCTGCATTCTAGGGTGTGTGCTCGAGCTTTCTGACTCGCCTCATCCTGTCGCAACCTTATGAGCCGACAAAACCTGCATTTTAGGGTGTGTGCTCGAGCTTTCTGACTCGCCCCATCCTGTCGCGACCTTATGAGCCGACGAAACCATCATTTTGGGTGTGTGCTCGAGCTTTCTGACTCGCCCCATCCTGTCGCGACCTTATGAGCCGACGAAATTGCTGTTTTTATTTGTGGCATAGTCTTGAGAGTTTTAAACCTTTCTTTCTGATTCTTCTTGAAAATATTTTTATCATTTATTTGGTTTCACATATGATGTTTTCAAAGCTTAAGTTAGGACGATGATCAGAATTACTTCGTCCATGGCGGATTAAGCATCATAAACGATTCTCAAATGGCAGGTCAAATATTTCAAGTCGCCTTAAGGGCGATATAAAGATTCTTTCAAAGAGTGTCACAAAAACAATATCGACTTATGAAAAAGACCTATTACATGGCTCTCAGGCCAAATCGATGAGGTTTATTTTGTTGGCGCCTTAGGATCATTTTGCTGCGAGCTTTGGCCGACCTCAATTTGCAAATCGCCCAGTACCCAGTTGCACTTAGCGAGAGCTGCGAAGTCATCTTCATCAGTCAGGATTGATGCCAGGTCTGCTTCCAAGTCAAAAGGGTTCTTGGGTAGCTGAGGAGTTAAGCTGGTCGTCACGAAGGTTGGCGGATTGACCTTCTTGTTTTTGCTGTCATAAGCCACCTGATACTTTGACAAATGAAGACTTGCTGCGAGTAAGGTTGCTGCCAGTCGGGAGTCCTTGACAACACGTTGATAATCCTTTTCAACGAATTCTGACCCGTCGTCTTTGAGTTGAGGAAAGCCCGCCGCTACCTCTTCCGGGTTGATCTCTGGAGCATATGCCAAGCAGCGACTCAAGGCAGTCAGAACACCCTTTCGTGTGGCTGACCGAGATAGCTCGCCAATCTGAGGGGGAAGTGTGGATAGGCAGCCAAGCACCTTCTTTATGGAAGTTATAGGCTCTTTGGCACCCATCACAGCTTTAACAGTTAATACACTGCCGGTGTACAGTTGCTCTGTCAGCGTGTAAATCGCCTTTAGCATCAACACACAATCTTCCAGAAGGTTGGTGGCTCTCGGACCTAAGTAAGGGGTCATGATAATCAGCGACTAACGATAAGAGTTATTTAAAAAGGAAAAAGGGGGAGAAAGGACCAAAGGTTTGAGTAAGTTTACCAAAGACGGCTTGCGTCATGTTTGAGATATGACGCTTTAAGCCGAACAATTCTTGTTGCACAATGGCCAGCCTTGCTTCAGCCTTCTCAGCTCTTTTTATGGCAGCATCCTGGTCATCTTGAGCTCTTTTCAAATCGACTTTGAGTTTTTCCAGCTCAGCCAAGGCCAATTGATATTTCTCCTCCGACTTAGCTCGGGCATCTTGCTGACCAGATAAGTTTTTCTTTAAATCGCCAAGCGCTGATTCGGTCTGAGCGAGAGTTTCCTGTTAAAAGTACAAAAAAGGGGCAAGTCTCAGAACTATTGCAAGCAATATCCCTGACACTTGGGGGCTAATGTATAATTTTTTCTTTTCAGATGAAATTATACAATATCAAGACCCGGCTCATCTTTTTACTGATGACCCGGCACTTGGGGGTTACTGGTCGCAAAGTTTTTTCTAAATTTATCAAGACCCGACTCATCTTTTTACTAATGACCCGGCCCTTGGGGGTTACTGGTCGCAAAGTTTTTTCTAAATTTATCAAGACCCGGCTCATCTTTTTACTGATGTCCCGGCCCTTGGGGGTTACTGGTCGCAATGTTTTTCTAAATTTATCAAGACCCGGCTCATCTTTTTACTGATGACCTGGCCCTTGGGGGTTAATGGGAGTAATACAATATAACAAAACTTACCTCAAGTTTGTTTTTTAACATCCGCAGCAGGCTTTTCTCCATCTCATAGCTCGCCTCCAGGCGACTTGCAAAACCAGAGCAGAGTTCCTTGAACTCCAGATTTTCATACTCAGAAAGCTTCGCCTTGGAGAGTCCAGATTCAGGAATGGCTTGAGAGGAGGATGCCACATGCCTTGACAAAAACGTTGCCGCCTGCTTAGAGAAGCCGGTACCAGTAATAACCACAGCATCCGGGTCTTCTGCTGTCGTCAATGGACTTGGCGGCTTAGGATCATCCATTGTTTCCTTGGGCGAGTCAGGAAGATCCATTTGATTTTCAGGCTCGCCTTGATCCGGGTTGTCCTGGATCGGCACTGATTCTTTGATGGGTTCTGAAGTTGTGACAGGAGTTGATTCGCTGGTTTTCCTTTTCTTGGCCTGTGCCCTAAAAGAAGGGAGAAGCGCATTAAGGAACTGAAAGTTTATTACCCTCAGGATTCAAAGTAAGATTATTAAAAGACTTACCCTGGAACTCGAATCATTGGAGGAAGTGTCGACATCACTGAGTCGCCGGATGTAGGAGGAGAGTTCTGCAAGAATTATACGTCAACAGTATAGGCGGGTTACAGACGTGATCCAAAGAAACATGAAGAATTGTTACTCATAAATACCTCATTTGGTTTCCTCTTGTTCGTTGCTGGTAAGCCGGACACCAGATCATCGGAATGACTTCGGGTCTTCCGATTTGAAGTATGTTGTGCTTTCTTCAGTAGGAAATTTGGGTCCAAACAAGCATTTGGGTGAGAGAAGGGAACTTTCCCACAAATTCGCCTCGCCGGCTTAGGTGGAGAAGGAGATGAATCGGAGGAAACATAAATTACCTCAACAGAGTCCTCCTGGCTTTCGTTGTCTTCATTCTATTTCAAGAAAAGGTAGAGATATAAATACAAAGATTAACAGTGGTAGATGGCGAGTGAAAATAAGGTGGATTTTTACCTCCGAAAGTGCATCGCCGACTTGAGATTCATCGACTTTGGATGGCTCAGCCGCAGCAGCTTTGCCCTTGCCCTTGGTTTTCTTTGAGGGCGGCTTAACATTTTTCATGGCTGGCCTTTTGGGTTTCCTGGACCAGAATTTATCGCCTTTCAGAAATAGCATATGTTACAAAAACCACAATACAAGTGAAACATAAGAAGTAAAGACCAAAGGCGGGTTAGATTTTCTCACCTTGGGCGCCGGGTTAATTTTGCAGAAAGGTTTGAGGCCGATTTGGCCACATTTTCCCGCAGGCTCGCCAGTCAGTTTCTTGATGATGGTGACAATATCCTTTTCTGTTAAAGCCGTATGGGAATAACATTGAGGATGATCTAGGGTGAAGTCAAATTCGCACATTAGCCCGTCCCGGCGACTCAGAGGGAGGATGCGCCATTCGACCCAGCAGCGGATTAGGTCAACCCTAGTAAGGCCGTTGTTTGTCAAGGATCTTAACTCGGACAATACTGGGATGAATTCTGATTCCTCCTCCTCGGTGAGCTTGTCTGGAAGCTTAAAGTTTGTTGGAAGGCGATCTGTCCTGTAGCCCAGAAGCTTGTTTTCACCTGCAGGAGAGGTCTCTTGACAGTAGAACCAAGACTCGCCCCAACCTTTGGGATGGCTGGGCATGGCAAGTGAGGGAAACGGGCTATCCTTGCGGCACTGGACATTGACACCGCCGAGTTCCAGGCTGGGGCCATTGTGAAATTCCGTTTGGCGATTCAGATGGAAAAAGTGCCAGAATAAGGGGACAGAGGGTTCAATCCGCAGATACGCCTCACACAATACTTGGAATTGGCATAAGTTACTTATGGAGTTAGGTCCTAGATCTTGGAGGCGGACGTTCATGAAAGCCATGGCATCTCTAAGAAACTTCGATCGGGGCGGCTTAAAACCTCGCTCCTGGTGCTCAACGAAAACAACTATGTCTCCTTCTTTGGGGTTGGGAAGATCTTCTCCGAACCCGGTACGCCAGCCGATAACATTCTGAGGGTCCAAGTTGCCCGTTTTCACATAGTCTGCTAGTATGGTGTCATTGACCTTGGTAGGAAGCCAGTCACTTTTGAAGACGGAGCCCATACTACAAAGAAGTAAAGTATGAATTTACATGCCTCGAACATCTACTGTAAGGGGTGAAATAAGTTCATTTAACTCGCCGAGTAATTTGTCCATGGACTGAGGGAAAGGCTTGACCCGCCATATCAAAAAGCCAAGTTGGGTTACTATGGCGACTTACGAAGTTTGGCTTATTCTCGAGAGCTGCATTCTAAAGATGATGGAAACGTTCGTTCAAAATATCAAAGTGTGAAGACTACAAACAGCTTTCTGCAAACAGTAGGTAAATGATGGATCTACCAGGCAGATGAAAAAACGTGAGAAAAATGGCTGGATGCAGCAATTTATTACCAGGGCAAGGTGACGCCCTTCGTTTGATAAAACATTATTCTCAGTTCACAAGTAAGAGCGGATAAATGAAGGTATTCAAAGCATTGGCTATCTCGTCGACATTTATACTAATCAGTTTAGGGTAAGCAACACATGCTCGTGAAGAACATCAAGAACATGACAGTAACTGGAGCTTCAAGCGGATTGGATCTGTTCCTAAATGGGCGGAGGCCTAACCTGATGCTTTCGGTCGAAAGAGGCCGACGGTGATGGAGGTTGTTGGAGAAGCACGGAGGTCCCGTCGAACAAAGAGATCTTCGACGACGGTGGAGTTCGTGGCGAACGGCGAGATGGTCGACAATGATGCGGTGGTCAATGGCGGTGGACGGATTGGCCGCGGTGCGAAGCTTGACGACGGCGAAGGCCTATAGGCGGCACCGAAGCTTCTCGGGCAAAGAGGGAAAGTACGGTCGGCGGCGGAGCCCTCGGGAGGCGATGAGATTTCTTCGCTGTGATAATGGGGAGGAGATTGACGAGACTGGTAGGTGGGAAGCACCAGTCCTGTCCCCCCTGTCTATTTATCAGGGCGGGCGCTGGAATCGAGGCGCCGTGAGCGGGAACCGTCGGGGAATAAAAAGATTCGCTATAAAGGTGTTCCGAAGATTTTGGGATAACGATGCACTAAGATCCGTTGGGATTATGTCAGTCTTCCCGAAAATCGAGGGATAAGAAGAGGCTAACAAGATATGGTTTGGCGACTTAAAGAGTTTTCGGTACCAGATGGCGGGTTACAATTTCTGACGTATGAAGAAAAATGAGGAATGAATCGCCTTCAACTAAGCGGAAGTATTTGCGTGAAAAAGAAGTTCAAGTCAATCTGGGGCCTAATGTTGGGGATATTACCTGTTAATGACCCGCCATAGTTGGGCCGGGTTGCCAAGCAGGCGACTCACCCAAACAATTATTTGGGCCTTATCCTGGCCGGATCAAGGTCGTATGATAGTTTATGATTTCTGGAAGGTCTCCAAGCTTTGGAAGACGGCGACTTAGAGACCACAGGGGTCACGATTTGTAAGAAGGAAAGTACCCTTGTAAACCCTAGGGGTTCGACCTGTATATAAAGTCGAGTCCCAGGGGAGGAGAGGGCAGGTTAGAAATCATCGAGTGCTAGGCTTGGCGAGTTACGCCCTCCTTGTAATCGACACCACATCAATACAAACCAAAGCAGGACGTAGGCTTTTACCTCCTCACGAGGGGCCGAACGTGGGTAAATCGCCGTGTCTCTCCCGCTTAACCCCTTTGAGTCACCACCAAGGTGCGATGGCTCCAGTACTAAGTCCTTTCACGAGGACATCTGCCGTGACAAAACCACGACAACGAGGGTCACGGATATCCCCAACATAAGGTAATTTGCATACATTGCAAAAGTCCTGCAGCGTCATGCACTGGGGGACATCGTATATCATGAACTCAACCATGGGAGGATTTTTTTTCGGGTAAAAGTTGATGCTTTGAACGAAAATATTGGTGAGGAGGAGGTATTGTGGGCACTTATCTTCAACGAACGCAGTAAGATATGCGTTCTCCACCAAGTAATAAAAGTCTTCATAAAGTCCGGCGGCGCGCACAAATTCCTCACTTGGCCACTCGCACGCTCGAACTTCCGTGACTCGAGGGACTACGTACTTGGGGTGGTTCTTCTCGTCCTCCATGGGATTACGGCTTGAAGAGCCTCTCAAGAACCTCCTCATCTTTTCCCTTTTCTAGCTCTGAAAAATTCTGAAATTTTTAGAAACTTCGAAAGAAAAGTGAATAAGGATTAACCCAACTTTTAGCAACTACTCTTACTAGTGCCTAGAGACCGTATCACGCGCTGAAACTACTTGGGACCAGCTAAAAATCAAGTTTTCAAGCTCAAGAACTGGGTCACGAAGGTAGCAAGAATTCGCGAAGGATAAAGCACTAGAGAAAAACTAATTGGACCAATGGAGGAGTCACTTACCAAGGAGTAATTTCCCCAAAACGGTTCGGAGAATGGTGCTTTGAGCAAGGAGATCGAAAATCACAGCCAAATGAGCAAGAACACGGGTTTGAGCTGCGAAACATTTTTTTCTGGAGGTGGAAGAAGAGGCTGGAAGCTGGAATGAGTGGAGGGGTTGCCTTTGGGCCCCACAAACTTGCACCCCGCCACCAGGGGGGTAGGTGCCAGCGGTAGGGCTTGTGTCCCACTGGTCTGGCCCCTAGGCCAGCTCTCACGCCCAGAAATTTTCAAATATTCCAGAAAATATCATACTAAATTTTCAGGACCATCGGAGAACTTTTATTTTCGAGGTATTTTCTCCGGGACGCTAAAACAGAAAATAGGAAAAACTAAACTAATTCTATCATTTTTCTTCTAAGCAAAAGAAAATGAAAGCTCAAAACAGAGGTATGTGACTCTTTGATTCATCCGTTTCATGTTCATCGAAAGAAATCGGTCAATAGGATTGATCAAGTCCTCATGACAAAACCTTCTCGAATCGCAAGAGAAACCTTCTCGAATCGCCACTAAGTCACCTCAATGGGGATATGTATCTCCCAAACAAGGAAATCATACTTCATCTTGACACGAGGAATAGGGCATTCAAAGCTCCCAATGAGAATCGATGAAGTCTTTTCGATAGCATTGATGCAATGTACTTGATATCATTTCTTCGGAAAGTGCACTGTGTGCTCATTACCGTTGACATGGAAAGTTTCATTGCCTTTGTTGCAATCTATAACAGCCCCTGCAGTGTTTAAAAAGGGTCTTCCGAGGATGACAGCCATGGCATCGTTCTCAGGAATATCCAAGATAACAAAGTCTGTTAAGATAGTGGTGTTAGCAACCACACCAGGCACATCCTCGCAAATGCCGATAGGGAAAGCAGTTGATTTGTTGGCCATTTGCAGAGAAATTTCAGTGGGTGTCAACTTATCCAATTCAAGTCTACAATAAAGAGAGAGCGTTATAACACTAACACTGGCTCCAAGGTCACATAAGGCAGTTCTTACGTAGTTTCCTTTAATGGAACAAGGTATAGTGGGCACTCCAGGATCACCAAGTTTCTTAGGAGTACCACCTTTAAAAGTGTAGTTGGCAAGCATGGTGGAGATCTCAAGATCTGGTATCTTCCATTTATTAGTCACGATATCTTTCATGTACTTGGCATATGGAGACATCTTGAGCATATCAGTTAACCGCATCTGCAGAAAGACGGGTCTTATCATCTCAACGAAGCGCTCAAAATCCTCAGCATCCTTTTTCTTGGATGGCTTAGGAGGAAAGGGCATAGGTCTTTGAACCCATGGCTCCCTTTCTTTACCATGCTTCCTAGCAGTGATGTCATTCTTATCGTACTTCTTAGGTTGCGGCTTATCAGGATTAACCATAGGTTCAATCTCCACATCCTCATCATTGCTAGGTTGAGCATCATTATGAACATCACTGTCCATATTGTCACCATGTTCATGTTCATCACCAGATTGAGTTTCTGCATCAGACGCAGAAATAGCATTAGGTTCTTCAGGTGTGACAGTATTTGGTGAACTGGCGTGTAGGTTTCTATCATCCTTCTTCTTCTCCTTAGGATGACTGGGTGCATCAGCGTTGATTCCTTGATAATCTTGATCAATTCTCTTAGGATGACCTTCAGGATACAAAGGTTCCTGAGTCATTTTGCCTCCTCTAGTAAGGACTCTGACAGAGTTGTCATTTAATTCATTGAGCAGGTCATTCTGATCTTTAAGTACTTGTTCTAGCTGATTAGTAATCATAGAGGCATGTTTACTCAGAAGATTCAGATCATTGACATTTCTATCTACACAAGCACTTAAATGGCTAAGCATACGAGTACTTTGTTCCAAATGTCTGCTAACATAATCATTGAAACTCTGTTGTTTGGCAACAAAGTTGTCAAATTCATCAAAGCATAGGCTAGCAGGTTTATCAAAAGGAATATCACTATCATCAATCCTACGCAGAGAATTTACTTGTACTACCTGTATCGGGTTATCAAGACCATGGATCGATTCGATAGGTGGTAGATTTTTGACATCTTCAGATCTAATGCCTTTCTCTTGCATGGATTTCTTGGCTTCTTGCATATCATCGGGACTGAGGAATAGAATACCTCTTTTCTTCGGAGTTGGCTTAGGAGGTGGTTTGGGAATAGTCCAAGCATTATCGTTGATCAACATGTTATTCAGTAGAGTCTCAGCTTGTTCTATAGTTTGTTCCCTAAAAACAAACCGGCACAACTATCTAGGTGGTCTCTAGAGGCATCGGTAAGTCCGTTATAGAGGATATCAAGTATCTCGTTCTTCTTAAGAGGGTGATCAGGCAAATTATTCTGTAGCTGGACGAGCCTCCCCCAAGCTTGTGGAAGACTCTCTTCTTGGAGTTGAGCAAAGTTGTATATTTCCTGCAAGGCAGCTTGCTTCTTATGGGCAGGGAAATATTTCTCACAGAAGTAATAGACCATCTCCTGGGACTACGCACACATCCAGGAGCAAGAGAGGTGAACCAGGCTTTAGCATCATCCTTTAGAGAGGAAGGAAACATCTTAAGGATATAGTAGTGGCGGATCTTCTCCTCATTAGTGAAAAGGTTGGCTATTTCGTGCAGTTTGGCAAGATGGGCTATGACCGTCTCAGACTCATAACTGTGAAAAGGATCAGACTCGACTACAGAGATTATCTCAGGGTCGACAGAGAATTCATAATCCTTATCGGTGACAAAGATAGGCGAAGTGGCAAACTTCAGGTCATTTTTCATCCTAGCTTCCCGAGATTTTTCCTTCCACTTGAGAAGTAATTTCTCAGCGTCATAGGCATCCTTACACACAAGAAAATCCTCAGCTATCTCTCCGTCCATAACGTAACCCTCAGGTATATCAGGCAATTCATATCTAGGAGAGCTAGATCTAGTAGGAGCAAAAGCAGGTTCTATCTCAATAGTATCGGCAGTTTTAGAGGCATCACGAGCATTGGCAGTAACTCTAGCAATATGAGCATCAAGGAACACTCCTAGTGGAACATCAGGCAAAGTAGTATCTCTAGCAGTATCAAGCATAGCATCATCGGGCAAAATAGCATCTCTAGCATCATCAGGCAAAGCAGTATCCAGCATAGCATCTCTAGTAGTATCAAGCATAGCATCTCTAGCAGTAATAAGCATAGCATCAGGCATAGTATCAAGCATAGTATCATCAGGCATAGTATCAAGCATAGAATCTCTAGCAGTAGTATCACAAGCATCATCAAGCATAGGCGACATATCAAGATTTATAGCAGGAGGTGATGTCGCAAACTTACTCATAACTGAAGGTGAATCAAGTGCAAAGCTAGATGGCGGTTCCTTACCTCCCCTCGTAGCTGAGACAAAGACTTTGGTCTTCGGATCCTTCAGATTCTTCATAGTGATCAGTAGATATAAATCCCAAGTGACTGAGAGAATATAGCAATACCTCCCCGGCAACGGCGCCAGAAAAATGCTTGATACCAACTGTTCTTCCCCTTTGCAACGGCACCAGAAGAATGTTGTTAGCACTCTCCGGTAATCAAAACTAGAAGAATGTTGTTGACGGCCCACAAGCGCATGGGATCGCAACAGTTTTCAAGGGTAGAATATTCAACCCAATTTGTTGGTTTACCAGACAGGAGGTGAGAGGATACTCTCAAGTATTAGCAGCTGAATATGTCAGATTCAACCACACCTGAAAGATTAGTATCTGCAAGCACAGTAGTAACAACAAAGTAATATGATAACAATGGTGTCAGAAACGATCTGTTGACGGTAGACTATTCCTAACGATTGTATCAATGGCGCCAAGTTGCCTCGTCGACGGAAATTGTCAGTTCCGGTCAACGACCAACGAACCAAAATTGTAGCAGGTAGCAGCAGTGTAACGAGCAATAGCACCGGCAAAGAAAAGCAGTAGTGACAGCAATAGCAAGTAGCAACAGTAGCAAGCGACAGTAGTAGCAACAGTAGCAGCAGAGCAAGACAAGTAACAGCAGTAGCAACAGTAGTAGCAGCAGCAGAGCAAAACAAGTAACAGTAGTAGCAACAGTAGTAGCAGCAGCAGAGCAAAACAAGTAACAGCACTAGCAACAGTAGTAGCAGCAGCAGAGCAAAACAAGTAACAACAGTAGGACAAACTCTAGGCACCGGGTCGGTGATTTGTTTGGATGATATTCATCATGCAACAGCTATAACACGGACAGATATGTGGCTAGCTCCCGTTCGTCAATGTGATGTAGGCATGAATTCCGTGTGTCGTCATACGTGCTTAGGGAAAAGAACTTGCATGACATCTATTGTCCATCCCTCCCGTGACAGCGGGGTCCAAAAGGAAACTACGGGATATTATGGTTCTCCTTTTAATAAAGAACCGGAGCAACGCATTAGCACTTGGTGAACACATGAACTCCTCAAACTATGGTCATCACCGGGAGTGGTTCCGGTTATTGTCACTCTGGGGTTGCCGGATCATAACACATAGTAGGTAACTACAACTTGCAAGTTCGGATCTAAAACACACATATATTGGTGACAACATAATAATTTCAGATCTGAAATCATGGCACTCGGGCCCTAGTGACAAGCATTAAGCATGGCAAAGTAGTAGCAACATCAATCTCAGAACATAGTGGATACTAGAGATCAATCCCCATCAAAACTAACTCGATTACATGATAGATCTCATCCTACTCATCACCGCCCAGCGAGCCTACGAATAGATTACTCACGAACGACAAAGAGCTTCATGGAATTGGAGAGGGAAGAAGGTTGATGATGACGATGGCGACGATTTCCCCTCTCCGGAGCCCAAGACGGACTCCAGATCTGCCCTCCAGATGAAGAACAGGTGGTGGCGGCGCCTCCGTATCGCAAACGCGACGAAAACTTCTCTTTTTTATTTTTTTGGGACGAAAGGGATCTTATAGAGCTGGAATTGGGGGCGGTAGAGCCGTGTGGGCCCCACAAGCCTTCCCATCGCCACCAGGGGGTGGTGGCGGAGCCAGGACTTGTGGCCCACTGGACCACCCCCTAAGGTGGAACTTGGCGCATGTATTTTTTATATTTTCCAAAACTGCTCCCCGTAAATTTTCAAGACGTTTGGAGAACTTTGATTTCTGCACAAAAATAACATCAAGGCAATTCTGCTGAAAACAGCGTCAGTCCAGGTTAGTTCCATTCAAATCATGCAAATTAGAGTCCAAAACAAGGGCAAAAGAGTTTGGAAACGTAGATACGATGGAGACGTATCATAGCCCCCAAGGGCCGGGTCATCTTTTTAGAAGATGAGACGGGTCTTGTATGTGGTATGACTTTTTGATAAAATATCATACATTAGCCCCCAAGTGTCAGGAGTATTGTTTGCAAAAATTCTGAGACTTGCCTCCCCAAATATTATGTGGAGGAGTCTATGGCCTAGAGTGAGGCGGCGGTAGCCGACTTAAAGAAAAACTTGGCTGGTCAACGGTATGCTTACTCCGAGTTGGAGGAAAAATTCCGCTTGTTGGAGGACGATTTAGAAAAAATGAAGGCTGACTAGAAAAAAATTGAGAAGAAAGACAATGCCGACCAAGCCGCCATCTTGAAGCGCGCTGAGCAAGCGGAAGAGAAACTGGAAGTCGCCCAACAGGAGCTGACTTGCTTAAAAAAGCATGTGGCCAATATGACAATCGCCATGTTTGGTAAGCTTGATCGTTGAACTCTTTTAACTAACCAGGCTGGGATCAAAAATCACCAAATACTTATGTCCCTTTTGCAGGTGCCCGAGCTGTTAAGCTACCAGACGACTGTATGACTAAATTGAGAGCCATATACACCTTTGCTGAGCAGTTGTACACTCGAGGCGTGTTATCAATCAAGGCAGTGATGGGGAGTAAGGGACCAACAATGACCATCAAGCAAATGATCGGCTTCTTGTCCATGCTGCCTCCTCAAGTAGAAGAATTAAAGAGATCGGCTGCCCGAACGGGAGTGTTGAACACCTTAAGTCAGTGCCTTGCATACGCCCCGGAGCTTAAAACCGAGGAAATAGTCGCCGGCTACACCGAGCTGAAAGTCGATGGGTCAGAATTCACCGAGGTGGAATATCAGCGGACCATCGTAGAATCTCGCTATGTGGCGACTAAACTGGCGGCGAGTTTGGATCTGAAGAAGTATCAAGCTGCCTATGATGAAAACAAAAAGAAGGTGATGCCTCCTTCATATCAAATTGCTAGCCTGGTTCCCAGCCGCCCCAGGAATCCTTTTAATCTTGACTTGGACCCGTCTCACTTCCTGGCTGAGGAAGACAAGTTCATCGCCTTGTCCAATGTAACTGGAAACTGGGCGACTTGCGAATTGAAGGCGGAGAAAGCTCAAGGCAAGGCGACTCGGCGGCGGCCTGACTCATCCATGGATCCTTCCTTTGCTGGGGAATGATACCCCTTTTGGCCATGCAAGCCATGTAATTATATTACTAGTGTGTGTGAAACACTAAACACGCCGTATTGTATTTTGTATAGATCCATTTGTAGTCCTTGAATCCTATGACTCGCCTGCAACTTTTTCATAAACCAAGAAATGGCTCCAAATTTGTGCTGGTATGTTTAGGAAAACAGTAGCTTATTTCAGCAAGTGCATGTCGAGGAATAAACCAGCCCCGTGAATCTTGGCAAGAGATAAATCAGCCCTCGGGTTAGGGAAAATATGAACTAGGACAAGTTATAATCAAAACCAGTTCAAAGGAAAAAAAATTATCGACTCAATGAGTTTCAATAGGATAAGACAAGTCTGCATAACTCTAGTGTTACCCATAGGAAGCTTTTTTGTAAAAGAGCCTCGTTGTTTTAGACCGGCTGATCAGGCGCGAGTCAAGCTTCTGTGAAGCAGGTTCAATGAACCGATGGTTTTTCTATTTTCCATGTGTGACTCTGGCCAGTACCCTTTGTGTTTTAACCAAGACGAGTTCAGGATCCAAATAACGGATTGACTCGCCTTGAGTACATAGGTCCATGTGGCGACTTGTTCAACACATAGTCCAGTATAACCATTTGTAATGCGGTAATTTTTCGCTAACCAAGAGGGTATTCAGGCTGAACTCAATGAGTGCAAGCCCCCAAGTGACCTACGGTTGAGGAAGAAACCAGGCATAGGACTACAGAAGCGTATACACTCTTACTGCAAAACAACTTGGGGACTAGTAGCCCCCAAGTAAGCCGGTTTACTTCTCAAAAACCATATAAGGCGCCTATGTTTGAACTGTGCGACATGGCAACTTTGGTCCTCTTTGGCTTACCAGTATCCAGCTTTGAAATAAGTGCAGCATGACGACTTATGCTCTTTGATACTGATAGCGTCCATGTTTGGGCGACTTATAGAACAATAAAGACTCATGCTTTCAGAAGTTGAAACGGCAAAGGACCCCGAATTTCGTGGGTGACGGCTTTATTGCTTTCATAATTTATGGATTACAAAAAATTGATAAAAGAAAGAAAGGGGACTGTGGCTTTATGTATAGTAAGGCCGCACATGGGCTATGTTCCAGGGGCGAGTTGTCTCAACCTCCGTAGTTGGCCGATCTGGACGAAGATCCATCAAATAGTATGAGCCGTTCCGAAGATTCTTGCTGACGACAAACGGTCCCTCCCATGGAGGTGACAGCTTGTGCATACCGGTATGATCTTGAATCAAACGGAGCGCTAAGTCGCCTTCTTGGAAAGCTCGGCTCTTGACCCGGCGGCTATGGTAGCGCCGTAAGTCCTGTTGGTAAATCGCCGACCGTGACGCGGCCAAGTCACGTTCCTCCTCCAAGGCGTCCAGCGAGTCTTGTCGTGCTGACTAGTTGTCCTGCTCCACGTAAGCGACGACTCGCGGGGAATCATGTTTGATGTCACTTGGTAACAATGCCTCCGCCCCATAGACCAGAAAGAAAGGAGTAAAACCCGTGGAGCGGTTTGGAGTCGTCCTGATACTCCACAGAACTGATGGCAACTCTTTGACCCAACATCCTGGCGTGTGTTCCAAAGATACCATGAGTCGAGGCTTGATCCCTCGTAATATTTCCTGATTTGCCCTCTCTTCCTGTCCATTAGACTGGGGGTGCGCCACCGCGGAAACATCAAGTCGGATATGCTCTCACGAGCAGAACTCTTGCATTGCACCTTTGGAAAGGTTAGTACCATTGTCTGTAATGATACTATGTGGATATCCGAATCGGAAAATTAGCTTCTTCAAGAATTTGACGGCCGTCTCGGCGTCACAACTGCTAACAGGTTTTGCTTCCACCCATTTGGTAAATTTGTCAACCGCCACCAACAGATGGGTCTTTTTATTAGAAGATATTTTGAAAGGGCCGACCATATCGAGCCCCCAGACTGCAAATGGCCAAGAGATTGGTATCATCCGTAATTCCTGAGCCGGTACATGCATCTGACGCCCAAACTTTTGGCAGCCATCACATCGGCGAACGATCTCCTCCGCATCTGCGTGAGCCGTCAACCAATAAAACCCATGTCTGAAAGCTTTAGAAACCAAGGATCGGGATCCAGCATGATGACCACAGTCTCCACATGAATCTCATTGAGGATCATACATCCTTCCTCAGAAGAAACACATCTTTGAAATACCCCTGAGGTGCTTCGCTTATGTAACTCGCCATTATGTATGAGCATAGATTTGCACTGGCGGACAATTTGGCGAGCTAGCAGCTCGTCGGCAGGTAACTTGCCTCTGGTGAGATACGCCATGTAGGGAATCGTCCCGTCTGGAGTAGCGTGAAGAGCTGCCACGAGTTGAGATTCGGGGTCTGGTACCGCCAGGTCTTCTTCCGAAGGCAGTTTTACTGAAGGGTTGTATAATATATCCAAAAAGACATTGGGAGGAACCGGCTTATGATGTGAACCAAGGTGGGAAAGAGCGCCCGCTGCTTCGTTAAGCCGTCGATCGATGTGATCCACTTGATAGCCACTGAAGTGACCCGCCACATCTGACACAACCCGTCTGTAAGCCGCCATCAGAGGGTCTCGTGAATCCCAGGTGCCAGAAACCTGCTGTGCCACCAGGTCGGAGTCGCCCAAGCATCTCACTCTTGTGAGGTTGATCTCCTTGGCGAGTCGCAAAACATGAAGCATGGCTTCATATTCGGCTGCATTGTTAGTACACAGGAACATGAGTCGGAGGACATAGCAAAACTTGTCAACGTGAGGCGAAATTATCACCACGCCAGCCCCCGAGCCTTCCAACTGCCTGGATCCGTCAAAATAGATGGTCCAATATGTAAGGTCTGGTCTTTCCTCAGGGATTTGTAACTCAGTCCAATCATTGATGAAGTCCACGAGCGCTTGAGACTTGATAGCCGTCTGAGGCGTATACCGCACCTGATGGGGACCAATCTCGATGGCCCATTTGGCAATCCGTCCAGTGGCCTCTCGGTTCTATATGATGTCGCCGAGGGGGGCAGAGCTGACGACCGTGATCGGGTGTTCCTGAAAGTAATGTTTCAACTTTCGACTCGCCATGAATACCCCCAAAACCAATTTTTGCCAATGCGGGTAGCGTTGCTTGGAGAGGGTAAGGACCTCGTTGATGAAGTACACCGGTCTTTGGACGGGGTATTCCTTCCCTTGCTCCTTTCGCTCGACCACTACTGCCACGCTGACTTCTTTGGAGTTGGCCGCGATGTACATGAGCATAGGTTCTTTGTCTGCCGGAGCTGCCAGCACTGGCGGGTTAGTTAATTGCCGCTTCAAGGCCTCGAAAGCGTCGTTGGCATCATCTGTCCATACGAAGCGATCGGTCTTCCTGAGCAGCTGGTGGAGAGGGATAGCCTTTTCCCCCAGGCGGCTTATGAAGCGGGTCAAGGCCGCGATTCGACCCACCATGCGCTGCACTTGGTTAATGCTGGCTGCCTTCCCAATCGAAGTAATTGCTTCAATATTCTCAGTGTTGGCCTCGATTCCTTGTTCTGGCACCAAGAAACCCAATAGCTTTCCTGCCAGGACACCAAATAGGCACTTGGTGGGGTTAAGCCTCATCTGGTAAACACGTAGGTTGTCGAATGTTTCTTTGAGATCCTCCAAAAGCGACTCCTTGCGGTGAGACTTGACCACGATGTCGTCCACGTAGGCGTGGATGTTACGGCCTATCTGGCTATGCAAGCAGTTTTGAATGAAGAGCTCGTAACTCACCCCGCGCACTTGAGCCCAAACGGCATGGACACGTAACAGAAAGCTCCCAACGGGGTTATGAAGGACGTCTTCTCCTGATCCGCCACCGCCATTTTTATCTGGTGGTATCCTGAGTAAGCATCCAAGAAACACAGACGCTCGCAACCCGCCGTCGAATCTATAATTTGATCAATGCGAGGAAGGGCGAAGGGATCCTTCGGGCAGGCTCTATTCAGGTCCGTGTAGTCAATGCACATGCAGAAAGTTTCGTTCTTCTTGAGTACTAGGACTGGGTTAGCTAGCCATTCTGGGTGAAAAACCTCGATGATGAGCCCGGCGGCAAGGAGCCGGGCCACTTCTTCGCCAATCGCCTTATGTCGTTCTTCGTTAAACCTGCGGAGGTACTGTTGCACCGATTTAACTTTGGGGTCAGTATTGAGATGGTGCTCAGCGAATTCTCTAGGCACACCCGGCATGTCAGAAGGTTTCCATGCAAAGATGTCCCGATTCTCACAGATGAATTCGATGAGCGCGCTTTCCTATTTATGGTCAAGACCCGCCCCAATAGTGAACTGCTTGGTGGAGTCGCCCGGCGTAAAATCGATGACCTTGGTGTCGTCCGCTGGTTTGAACTTGAGGGGCGGCTCAGAATCGATAGTTGGCCTTTTGAGCGGCGTCATGTCTGCCGGGTTGACATGGGATTGGTGAAATTTAAGCTCCTCGGCCGCGCAAGCTGACTCGGCATAGGCCGCATCTCCTTATTCGCACTCTTGGGCTATTTTCCTGTCGCCATGGACGGTGATTGGACCCTTGGGTCTAGGAATCTTGAGTTTGAGATAAACATAGCACGGGCGGGCCATGAACTTGGCGTAAGCTGGTCGTCCAAACAACGCGTGATAGGGGCTCTTGATCTTGACGACCTCGAACAAGAGAGACTCGCTCCTGTAGTTCGATTCCGTGCCAAAAGCCACATTAAGATTAACCCTCCCAATGGGGTATGCCGACTTACCAGGCACAATACTGTGGAAAACAGTGGATAATGGCATCAGGACCTTCTCGAGGTGGTTCATCCGCCGGAAAGTGTCAAAGTACAGGATGTTGATGCTACTGCCCCCGTCTATAAGGAGTTTGGAGAGGATGTATCCCCCGACTTGGGGAGCCACGATCAGGGCTAAGTCGCCAGGGTTGTCGACTCGGGGCGTATGGTTGTCTCCTCCAAAGTCCTTATGGACGGGGGCACACTACTGAAATTCATAAATTTGTCGTCTGCCAAAGCGGACGGCAAAGGGTGCAACCACGGACGGCAAAGTAGACGGTAAAAAAATTTCGGTGAAGAGGTTCTTTGCCGTCAGCTTTCCCAAAGCGCACGACAAAGAATCTTTGCCATGAGTGGGCAGACGGCAAATTAACTGGGACGGCAAAGGGTGCAACGTCCCCGTTAAGTGTTAACGGCAGGCCTCCTCCCTTTGCCGTCTGCCTCCCCTCCTTTGCCGTGTTGGGGCAGACGGCAAAGAGGGGAGAGAGAGGGGGCAGATTCCCCCCTTTGCCGTCGCCCTCCACCCCTTTGCCATGAGGGGGCAGACGGCAAAGAGGGGAGAGAGATGGGGCAGATTGCCCCTTTGCCGTCTGCCTCCCCCCTTTGCCATGTGGGGGCAGACGGCAAAGAGGGGAACCAGCCCCTTATTTATTTATTTTTTGTTATATCCAGCATTTTTAACAATAATCAGGATATATATATATATATATATATATACATTTGACATAAATAAATTTCTTTCCGTACTCATAACCATATTAAAATAACCTCTTATATCCAGCTTTCAAGTTGCATCCACGTGCATACAAAGTTTCATATATTACACCAGTTTCATCTACGTGCATACAAAGTTTCATATATTCATATACTACAATAGTTTCAATACAACCCATGGTACAAGAAATCATCTTCAAGCATTCCATCAATATTGGCCAAGCTTCCCGTGAAGTGAAGGTAATCTGCAAAATGACAAATAAGAAAGTTAGAATAATAATACTAGATGAAGTAGTGTATATATATGTTATTTCGGAGAGAAACTAGCTAAGTATAGACCATTTAGGAGCTAACTGAGCTTATTATGTCATTTAGGTGGAACCCTAGCTAACTATAGGTCGTTTCAGAGCTAACTTGGGTAAAATAGGTCATTCCGGAGCAAACTATGCTTATTAAGCCATTTTTGATCTAGCTAGGCTAATTATAGGCCATTTCATACCTAAGTTAGGGGGAATAGGTCATGTTGCAGCTACGTAAGCCTTATTATGTCATTTCGACGATAATTAGCTAAGTATAGGTCATTTTTTACTAAATAGACCATTTAGGAGCTAACTAAGCTAATTATGTCATTTAGATGGATAATTAGCCAATTTAGACTTTGTTGGATGAGTCTAATTAAGATACATAGAATAAGAGAAAGAGAAGAAGAAGTTAAAGAAGGAGGAGGAGGAGGAGAAGGAGATGGAAGAGGAGAAGAAGAAGAAAAGAAGAAGGAGAAGGAGGAAGAAGGAGGAAGAAGACGGAGAAGGAGGAGCTCCTTCTCCTTCTTCTCCTCCTTCTTCTTATCCTCCTCCCTCTCCTTCTTCTTCTTCTCCTCTTCTTCTTCTTCCTTCCTTTCATTTTTCCTCTTTCTTCTCCTCTCATCCCCTTCTTCGGGCTAAATTGGCTAAGAATGCCTTTTTGGAGCTAATTATGTCATTTCGAGGATAATTAGCTAAGTATAGGTCATTTTTTTATTAAATAGACCATTTAGGAGCTAACTAAGCTAATTATGTCATTTAGATGGATAATTAGCCAATTTAGGCTTTGTTGGATGAGTCTAAGCTACGTAGAATAAGAGAAAGAGAAGAAGAAGTAAAAGAAGGAGGAGGAGGAAGAGGAGGAGAAGGAGACGGAAGAGGAGTAGAAGAAGAAAAGAAGAAGGAGAAGGAGAAGGAGGAAAAGGAGGAAGACGAAGGAGAAGGAGGAGCTCCTTCTCCTTCTTCTCCTCCTTCTCCTCCTTCTTCTTATCCTCCTCCCTCTCCTTCTTCTTCTTCTCCTCTTCTTCTTCTTCCTTCCTTTCATTTTTCCTCTTTCTTCTCCTCTCGTCCCCTTCTTCGGGCTAAATTGGCTAAGAATGCCTTTTTGGAGCTAATTATGTCATTTCGAGGATAATTAGCTAAGTATATGTCATTTTTTATTTAATAGACCATTTAGGAGCTAACTAAGCTAATTATCTCATTTAGATGGATAATTAGCCAATTTAGGCTTTGTTGGATGAGTCTAATTAAGCTACGTAGAATAAGAGAAAGAGAAGAAGAAGTAAAAGAAGGAGGAGGAGGAGGAGGAGAAGGAGACGGAAGAGGAGAAGAAGAAGAAAAGAAGAAGGAGAAGGAGAAGGAGGAAGAAGGAGGAAGAAGGAGAAGGAGGAGCTCCTTCTCCTTCTCCTCCTCCTTCTCCTCCTTCTTCTTATCCTCCTCCCTCTCCTTCTTCTTCTTGTCCTCTTCTTCTTCTTCCTTCCTTTCATTTTTCCTCTTTCTTCTCCTCTCGTCCCCTTCTTCGGGCTAAATTGGCTAAGAATTCCTTTTTGGAGCTAATTATGTCATTTCGAGGATAATTAGCTAAGTATAGGTCATTTTTTATTAAATAGATCATTTAGGAGCTAAGTAAGCTAATTATGTCATTTAGATGGATAATTAGCCAATTTAGGCTTTGTTGGATAACTCTAAGCTACGTAGAATAAGAGAAAGAGAAGAAGAAGTAAAAGAAGGAGGAGGAGGAGGAGCAGGAGGAGAAGGAGACGGAAGAGGATAAGAAGAAGAAAAGAAGAAGGAGAAGGAGAAGGAGGAAGAAGGAGGAAGAAGAAGGAGAAGGAGGAGCTCCTTCTCCTTCTTCTCCTCCTTCTTCTTATCCTCCTCCCTCTCCTTCTTCTTCTTCTCCTCTTCTTCTTCCTTCCTTCCTTTCATTTTTCCTCTTTCTTCTCCTCTCGTCTCCTTCTTCGGGCTAAATTGGCTAAGAATGCCTTTTTGGAGCTAATTATGTCATTTCGAGGATAATTAGCTAAGTATAGGTCATTTTTTATTAAATAGACCATTTAGGAGCTAACTAAGCTAATTATGTCATTTAGATGGATAATTAGCCAATTTAGGCTGTGTTGGATGAGTCTAAGCTACGTAGAATAAGAGAAAGAGAATAAGAAGTAAAAGAAGGAGGAGGAGGAGAAGGAGACGAAAGAGGAGAAGAAGAAGAAAAGAAGAAGGATAAGTAGAAGGAAGAAAAGGAGGACGAAGAAGGAGAAGGAGGAGCTCCTTCTCCTTCTTCTCCTCCTTCTCCTCCTTCTTCTTATCCTCCTCCCTCTCGTTCTTCTTCTTCTTCCTTCCTTTCATTTTTCCTCTTTCTTCTCCTCTCGTCCCCTTCTTCGGGCTAAATTGGCTAAGAATGCCTTTTTGAAGCTAATTATGTCATTTCGAGGATAATTAGCTAAGTACAGGTCATTTTTTATTAAATAGACCATTTAGGAGCTAACTAAGCTAATTATGTCATTTAGATGGATAATTAGACAATTTAGGCTTTGTTGGATGAGTCTAATTAAGCTACGTAGAATAAGAGAAAGAGAAGAAGAAGTAAAAGAAGGAGGAGGAGCAGGAGGAGGAGGAGGAGAAGGAGACGGGAGAGGAGAAGAAGAAGAAAAGAAGAAGGAGAAGGAGAAGGAGGAAGAAGGAGGAAGAAGGATCTCCTTCTAAGGAGGAAGAAGGATCTCCTTCTCCTTCTCCTCCTCCTTCTCCTCCTTCTTCTGATCCTCCTCCCTCTCCTTCTTGTTCTTGTCCTCTTCTTCTTCTTCCTTCCTTTCGTTTTTCCTCTATCTTCCCCTCTCGTCCCCTTCTTCGGGCTAAATTGGCTAAGAATGCCTTTTTGGAGCTAATTATGTCATTTCGAGGATAATTAGCTAAGTATAGGTCATTTTTTATTAAATGGACCATTTAGGAGCTAACTAAGCTAATTATGTCATTTAGATGGATAATTAGCCAATTTAGGGTTTGTTCGATAACTCTAAGCTACATAGAATAAGAGAAAGAGAAGAAGAAGTAAAAGAAGGAGGAGGAGGAGGAGGAGGAGGAGAAGGAGACGGAAGAGGAGAAGAAGAAGAAAAGAAGAAGGACAAGGAGAAGGAGGAAGAAGGACGAAGAAGAAGGAGAAGGAGGAGCTCCTTCTCCTTCTTCTCCTCCTTGTTATCCTCCTCCCTCTCCTTCTTCTTCTTCTCCTCTTCTTCGTCTTCCTTCCTTTCATTTTTCCTCCTTCTTCTCCTCTCATCTCCTTCTTCGGGCCAAATTGGCTAAGAATGCCTTTTTGGAGCTAATTATGTCATTTCGAGGATAATTAGCTAAGTATAGGTCATTTTTTATTAAATACACCATTTAGGAGCTAACTAAGCTAATTATGTCATTTAGATGGATAATTAGCCAATTTAGGCTTTGTTGGATGAGTCTAAGCTACGTAGAATAAGAGAAAGAGAAGAAGAAGTAAAAGAAGGAGGAGAAGGAGACGGAAGGAGAAGAAGAAGAAAAGAAGAAGGAGAAGGAGAAGGAGGAAAAGGAGGAAGAAGAAGGAGAAGGAGGAGCTCCTTCTCCTTCTGGTCCTCCTTCTCCTCCTTGTTCTTATCCTCCTCCCTCTCCTTCTTCTTCTTCTCCTCTCCTTCTTCTTCCTTCCTTTCATTTTTCCTCTTTCTTCTCCTCTCGTCCCCTTCTTCGGGCTAAATTGGCTAAGAATGCCTTTTTGGAGATAATTATGTCATTTCGAGGATAATTAGCTAAGTATAGGTCATTTTTTATTAAATAGACCATTTAGGAGCTAACTAAGCTAATTATGTCATTTAGATGGATAATTAGCCAATTTAGGCTTTGTTGGATGAGTTTAATTAAGCTACATAGAATAAGAGAAAGAGAAGAAGAACTAAAAGAAGGAGGAGGAGGAGGAGGAGGAGGAGGAGAAGGAGCACTACAAGAAATATGCTCATACATGACGTTTTTTAAGACGTCATTGATGAATTCATCATAAATCTATGATGATTTCATTCGAGATTGTCGTAAACCGTTTGAGGGGATCAAAACTACATATAAATTATGACGATGTGAGTCAAAAACATCGTAACCGCATAAGATGAGATCGTCATAACTTTTACGACGATTATAAAAATGTCGTAGCATGTTCTAACTATGTTGACGGACTAAGAATACTTATTTCTTTTATTATTAGGTATAGATATTTCCTCTATTTTCAGTATTTGCAAACAATTTTAAATCACTAATTTTTCGAACCAATCAATACCCTTCCCACGGAACGATGACATGGCGCCCATCCATCCATCCATCCATCTCTCCATCCCACATCCATCCATCCATCCATCTCTCCATCCCACATCCATACATCCATCTGTCCATAGAAAAAAAACGAAACAAACAACCCAAACCCTAGCTCAGATCCCCCCATCGCACCCCTCCTCTCCTCCCTCGTCCCCATCTCCTCGCCGCCGCCGGCACCTCCTCCCCGTCCCCGCCTCCCTCCCGATCCCCACATCCTCCCTGTCATACCCCATTCCAATCTCCCCAGTCCACAGCCGCCCCAAACCCCCATCCCTCCCTCCCTCCCTCGTTCCCAGATCCGAACCCTCCTCGAGAACCCTAGCCAGCCCATGCCGCCGCCAAGCTCGCGGCCCTCGGCCGCCACGCCGTCGCGGGGTTCCTCCGCCAAGGCCACGCCCGAGGCCGACCAGGAGGCCTCGATCACCAAGCGCCCCCGCAAGGGCACCTCCTCCGGCAAGAAGAAGCCAGCGCCCAAGGCCGCCAAGAAGCAGCAGAAGGCCTTCAAGGCGCCGCGGGAGAAGAAGGAGAAGGGGTAGGAGAACCCGGTAGCGGAGGACGTGGTGTGCAGGGAGGAGCCCGACGAGGAAGAGCTGGCGCTCGGGGAGGAGGACCAGATGGCCGCCTCCGGGGAGCAGCAGCAGGAGACGGCGGCGGCGGCCAAGAGGCGTGTGGCGCAGGCGACCAAGAAGGCCCGGAACGTGGCCGCCGGCGACAGGGAGCCCGAGTTCCTCGACGAGCTCGTCCCCGCCGACGAGGCCTGCGACAAGTGGCCGCAGCGCTACCAGCGCGGCTCCTCCCAAGTGGTGCGTCCCGGATCTCATCTCTTTCATGCTTTTCCGTTAGGCCGGTTGGTTGCTTACGAAGATTACGGGGAGAGAGGAGACTGGATCCGTGATTAACAGGGAATTAAGGGAATGGATCCTGACCGACACCAAGTTCTCAAAACAAAACGGTTGTTTTCGGCACTTTGCAATGCCATCTCGCTTTGTTACTCCTAGACTCCATGTTGCGAAATCATTTCAGTTAGTTCCATCGCTCCAGCACATACCAGTCATTACAGCTTAGTTCTTGATCGCTGCAGCGTATACACCAAACTTAGTTCGTCGCCGTGAAATACAGTTGCCAAATTAGTTCAAGGAGCTTTGTAAAATTTTCTGAGATTTTTGACAGGAGAGAAGAATCATGTATGCTGGCGTTTGATCATAGCGAGATCTTGACAGATGTAGGTCACAGCTCACATGTATTTTTTGGTCCTAATGATTCTCTGATCCCTTTTTGTTTTTGCTGGTCTTATCGATCACAGTTTCGCGTGTTTCTCTTAACTGAAAAAAAGGATCATCTCAGATCAGCTTATCTCTTCGGATTTTGGTAATAAAATGGTAAATTCATGAAGATGGTCAGAGAAGATTAGCGTGGTTTTTCTGTGCAAAATATCGCATTTCGCTTGGCTAAATTTTCATAGCTCGTCTCAGTTCTGCTTGCATTGTGCACTGCTTCGCTTAGAAACGCACCTGTCTTGGGACAGTTGAGGCGAACATCTCCATGATCAAAAGCCGTTGATGACACACCCACGTTGAACTAGCACCTGCAAGAGCTAGTAGCAGCTTAGTACATGCATGATCAGCCTACGGTTCCATGACCATAAGCCTGCACTGACACTACGGCCGAGTAGATCAGTTTCACAAAAAGTTGAGTGGCGCACACTAGTGAGTGAGCCAGCTATTATACATCAGAAACGTAGTCCTTTTGGATTTTCTTATTTTCCAGGGTAAAATCATACTCCCTTTGTTGCTAAATATAAGTCTTTTAACAGATTTCACTAGCGGTCTACATACGGAGCAAAATGAATAAATCTATACTCTAAAATATGCTATGTACATACGTATATAGTCCACTAGTGGAACCTTTAGAAAGACTTATATTTAGAAACGGAGGGAGTGGATGGAATCCACGGTAGGGTTAAGAACACCAGTGACACCAATCCACGGTAGGAGTACGTACAGCTAGCTAAGCTAAGCTAGCTATGGCTGGAAATGTGGAGAGTGCTAGATAGTGGAGGTGGTAGGCATGCGATTCCTGCTTTTTAACCTGTTGATTATAGTAGATGAGTAGCACTGTGTGCCCTACGCAAGCTAAACTAGAAGCTAGCTAGAGCCTCCCTTGCTGCTTTTTTAACGGGCAAGCTTGTTGATTCCTGCTTGATTGACAGCAATTTTGTGTATATCAACAACCGGTCCTAAACTACCATTTTCATCTACCAGTGGGGTGATTCCCGCTCAACATCCTCATGTACGCACGCCCTTCTTCTAATCCCATGGCTCCACTGTCATTGTTTGTCAGGTTCAGGTTCAGTTAGGAAAGGGGTTAACAAGTTGGCAGGTAACTCCTTTTCATCAATGAGAGACGAGAGAAGCAAGGCCAAGGGAAGGTAAGCTTAATACAGTTTTGGGTTCAGTTTGTCGCTCTGAATCTTCAATACAGAACCAGAGAACCTGACTCTTCCCCTTGATTGTCGTACGTGTCGTTCTTTCGGGTACCCATTACCCAACCCACCATCTAGTCTAGCTAATGCAGTAACTCTCTAAGCTGAACCTCCCCGCAAGATTAGCTTACCATCCGGTGCCATGTCATTTCCTGTAATCTCAACTGAAGAACAATGCATCACTCGGCCTTATTTTATACTTCTACTAGTGATTGTTCCATGGAATAAAAGCTTAAGCAATACACCTGCAGGTTTTCTTAGGGTGAGTTCAATCAGGTTCCCATCTGACTCTGAGTAGTGGGTACTGACAGTGCTGCCTCTGTTGCTAAGCAGGTTCGCCTCCCTTGCTGGTTATACCAGTGCTTAAGTCGTCATCCTTTATGGATCAATCATAGGGAGCTCTGTGTCTTGTTAGTATGTTGTCTTTGTTCTTTGTTCAGACTAACAGTGGGATGCAATTTTCTTGTCACTGTTTGAACATCGCATATGCATATTTTTTACCAAAGCCTATGCCTTGCAGGTGTTTTCACCGAGTTGATTCAGGAGATGCAAGTAAAAGGTGTACAGGTTAGCTTTGTCATGCAATGGTGTAATTTAGCTATACAACCTGTTATCAGTTAGTTTTGATATTTAGTCATGCAATGGTGTAAAATACTTGGTTGGAATTGCTTGTTGAACTGTGCAGTTTAAGAATAGACATTTGTCTCCATTTTTTCCTTCACGTGTTAGCTTTGTCATAAGTCAAACTTCCTGAAGTTTAACCTGGTTTATAAAAAAACATGAGCATTTACAATACCAAATCAATACATCTAGTGCCATGGTGTAAAATATGTTCATACTGTAATTATTTGATGTAATTTGTTTATCTCCTACGTAATTTGTTTGCCCTCCTCACGAGCGCTCCTCCCAATTTCGTTTCTTTTTTCTTCTACTTCTTCTTGGTCTTCTTTTGCTTTTCTTTTCTAAACTCCCCCGCCCTCACGTAATCTTTTGGGAAAAGGAAAAGGGAATAAATTTAATGTGTGGGGAGGATTAAAAATGGGCAGGTAAGTGAGGCACGTCAGGGCCGCATTTGTAAGGGTGTGCATTATTTGACCCCAGAGCTGGGCACTTATTATATTTACTTTGTGACCTCCTCTGCTTTTGGCTTTATCCATCCTCTATGTGTGTATTTTTTTTTGCTCTTTTGCTGTTGTCTTTTTTTTCACTGTGCACATGGACCTAACGCAAAGTCGTTCCCCTCCCTACCACCACATGCCAACTGTCTAGCAAAGCAAAAATAAATTAGCTATGGCATGCATTGCTTTGACCAGAGCGGCATGTGTTTAAAAAAACCTCACCAAGTTCATATGTTAGCACCACATCAATACGTTTTTAAAAGATTTCAACTAATTTAATATTTTTAATGAGATTTGACCAGAAGCAATTGTCTTAAAAACATATCCAAACATAATTGGATTTTCTTTGACACGTTTTGACAAGATTAACATATTTCAAAGGAATTATACTGTTTTCAATGGATCTTTTCCCCACTAAATTATACTCCCTCCGTTCCAAAATAACTGTCTCAACTTTATACTATATCTAGTATAAATTTATACTAAGCTTAGGACAGTTATTTTGGGACGGAGGGAGTACTAGAAAATGGGCTGGACCCTGAAAAATCACACAGCTAGTAGATTCCACATTGTTTTCTTGATATAAACCTGCAATTTTTCAGTTGAAAAAGACGACCTGCCAAACATTTCCACAATATTGATCGTCCAATATCTACAAACAGCACCAAAGGTTACTTCTTATAGTAGTACCAATCAGATACAAAATTAAGAAAATAATGTACTGGTAGAAAGAAATTAAAATGTTGTTTAGTTATATCCCACGCATCATCCATTGTAAACAGGACAACTCATGCTGCTCTATGTTTCCCTGCATGCATACCATCTATTAGTGGTTGTATATTGTGTAGACTAAAGGACTTGTAGTTACTCTATATTTCCCTGCATGCATACCATCTATTAGTATATTGTGTAGACTAAAGGACTTGTAGTCGAAATAAAATCAATCAAGCTTTTACAAGAATGACAACGCTAATGGAATGTAACAGCTAGAACGAATTCATATTTTCACTCAGGTGCAAATGGAGATTTAACTTAAATACATAAAGGGACTCGGCCAATGATTATACACAGAAGATATTTTAAAAATACAGAAGCCACTAAAAATGCTAGTACATAAAAGATGTCCATTCAATTACTTACCCATTGTCTTGAACCTCATCAGATTCCTTGGTGGGGCTAACGTTCTCCTTGGAAGCATTCTCAGGTGCATCCATAGAGGTAATGGTGGCCCTGTCCCCTGTTCTTCTGTAGTCCCATGTTCACCATTCTCCTGTATTTTGCACTATTTGTCATGCATTTATATATGGTTTCATCATATCTAACGCACGGAACAAAGACCTTACTCTCGCAACACAGAACTGAGACCTCACAATCACAGTACATTTAGAATTTGGATAACTGGACTTATTTACTATGTCCTCAATTGATGCCTCCTTTTGCTTAAATAAATAGGTTGCTACTTCATTGTTTAGTGGTGTAGCCTTTTACAGAATTTAAATGGTTTGTCCCCTGTATTATCACATCTTTCCAGACTATTAAACATATGCATGCTGATAAAACAACATTTAACCCGAGTTATCTTTGTCAATATTTGCTTAAATAAATATATCTCTGTATAGACCTCGAAATTGGTATACCTCAGTGGTTGAACTTGCATAATGTGATACTAATACTAATGTCTTCTCCTACTTGGAAGAAATGGATTATTAATTATCATGCTTATATTTATGTTGCAAGAAATGTTTGCCAAGTTGAATTTGAATAATCAAATTTTACCTTCTTGGTTGAATTGTTTCCTCCACATTGTTGATCATGTTGAAGGCCATTGCTATGGATTTGTTTTCAGGAGAAGTATGTTGGCGCGACACGGGTGAATGGCTAGCTGGAGGAAATGTATTTGCTACTATTTTTGCTATATTCCTGTGTAAGGAAATGTATCCATGAGATGAGATATTGTGTTATGTAAACCTGGGAGATGTATTATGTGATGTTATATGATGGATGATTTTAATTCGACTTGGAGTTTTCTTGATTTGAATATGAAGTAGTGCTGCATTTAATATTGGACAAATAATTGGTTGAAAAGGCCCAATAAATAGAAATGAGACCAAGTTCTCAAAAAAAAATGCTGAATTCAAAAATGAAAAAAGGCCAAAACTAAAACTGGATCAAATGTATTTGGGCATGAAAAGGCCAGGGCCCAAATTAGAGTGATAAAAAAATCGATTTTTTTTTACTAAAGTGGCTGTAAATAGGCGAATGCCCAAAAAGAAGCCCAATAAGAACAGCCCAAAAAAAAAGCGAGCCCATGTGATCAATTGAAATGGGTTGGGCTGATTTCAACCATGACGTTTTGATTTCGTCGTAATATTGCCACGTAGGACTGCCACGTAGGACATGGTTGGATTGCCAACGATGATTTCGGATCGTCGTAAAGGTTACGACGATCCAAGAATCATCGTAAAGGTTACGACGATTTTGATCAAAACATCGCTGCTGTTCATTTCTGACGCTCCGTTTTCGACGTTTGGTTTTTCGTCGTGAGATCGTCGTAAACTAAAAACCGTGACGATGTAGCGACGAAAATATAGCGTCGTGTACTAGCATATTCCTTGTAGTGGAGACGGAAAAGGAGAAGAAGAAGAAAAGAAGAAGGAGAAGGAGAAGGAGGAAGAAGGAGGAAGAAGGAGAAGGAGGAGCTCCTTCTCCTTCTTCTCCTCCTTCTCCTCCTTCGTCTTATCCTCCTCCCTCTCCTTCTTCTTCTTGTCCTCTTCTTCTTCTTCCTTCCTTTCATTTTTCCTCTTTCTTCTCCTCTCGTCCCCTTCTTCGGGCTAAATTGGCTAAGAATGCCTTTTTAGAGCTAATTATGTCATTTCGAGGATAATTAGCTATGTATAGGTCATTTTTTATTAAATAGACCATTTAGGAGCTAACTAAGCTAATTATGTCATTTAGATGGATAATTCGCCAATTTAGGCTTTGTTGGATAAGTCTAAGCTACGTAGAATAAGAGAAAGAGAAGAAGAAGTAAAAGAAGGAGGAGGAGGAGGAGGAGGAGGAGAAGGAGACGGAAGAGGAGAAGAAGAAGAAAAGAAGAAGGAGAAGGAGAAGGAGGAATAAGGAGGAAGAAGAAGGAGAAGGAGGAGCTCCTTCCCCTTCTTCTCCTCCTTCTTCTTATCCTCCTCCCTCTCCTTCTTCTTCTTCTCCTCTTCTTCTTCTTCCTTGCTTTCATTTTTCCTCTTTCTTCTCCTCTCGTCTCCTTCTTCGTGCTAAATTGGCTAAGAATGCCTTTTTGGAGCTAATTATGTCATTTCGAGGATAATTAGCTAAGCATAGGTCATTTTTTATTAAATAGACCATTTAGGAGCTAACTAAGCTAATTATGTCATTTAGATGGATAATTAGCCAATTTAGGCTTTGTTGGAAGAAGAAGGAGAAGGAGGAGCTAACTAAGCTAATTAAGCTAACTAAGCTAACTAAGCTAACTAAGCTAACTAAACTAACTAAGCTAACTAAGCTAACTATGTCATCTAGCTATATTTTATTAAATAGGTCTTTTTGGAGCTAACTAAGCTAATTATGTCATCTAGCTATCTTTTATTAAAACACTAGAAATAACATAGCTAAGTTAGGGTCAAGCACGGTGGCTCTGGCTTGTTTCACGTGGAGAAGGCTGCCCTGGAGAAGGCTGCCCTCGAGAAGGCTCGATTGTAGAAGGGTCGTGCAATGCGTTTCGGGACATATTCTGCACCAAACATCGTTTGCAATGTGTAGTTAGCATGAGGACACTCTTAAGATCACTCCACTGAAATGAAACTCACTGTCCCCGCCACGTTAACATCTGGCATCGGCGGAGGGACTTGGACGTTCTTCTCGCACATAGACTGAACATTTGGTTTCGACAAGTCAAACTTTTTATTTATTAATGAAATGGACATTCAAATGCAAGATTTGAAATAACATGAAGAAGAAACTTACCACGAAGAGCTCGTATATGGCCCTGGTAGACGCATCATTCCGTTCCCTCTCCGCCTCCACCTATGCAGTCGTCCTCTCCTCCATCTCCCTAATTTCCTTATCCTTCTCCGCCATAGCCGCCTGCATTGCCTCTCTCTCTTTCTGAACAACGGCCTACAACACAACTCATTGTTAGCCTACACCAAGGACGCTGTTGGGCTTGCGGACACCCTTGGCAACAATCCAACCCCTACGGTATGACAAATTAAAGCCAAAACATTAGATATTTGAGAAAACCCGAAGGCAAAAGGTTAAATAAGAGTAAATTAACTTACTTGTCCCCATTTGGCCTAATCGACCACCTCTGCTCGGGGGTCGCTGGCACGAGCGGGAGCCCCGAACTACCACGCTGGTACACGGTAGCCCCCTCACCCGGCTCCTCGTCGCTACCAGCATGGACATTTGCCTCAGGCCAGGTATCCCACTGGGTCTCTTGGGACCTACCCTCATCCCTGCTTTGCTCCGGAGTAGCCTGGAAGGAAGCCTCTGGGACAGGAGTCTCGTGGGTCGAAGGCTCGTCGACCTGAGGCTCGTCGACCCGAGGCTCGTGAACCGGAGACCGTGTAGCCTCCACCTCAGACGAATTCACCCTAGAAGTCCTGTGCTCAGGTGAATCAGCTTGGCGTGGTGGCGGAGACCGTGTAGCCCTACCTCTCCCGCGGCCACGTGCACCTTTAGTACAACATAAATACCAACATGAGTAATAAAATGTATATAAATACCAATATGCATACAACATGAGTACAGCATAAATACCAACATGAATACAACGTGTACCTTTAGTGCCTATCGGCTTTGCGGGGGGTCGACCTCCTCTCACGGGGGCCGCTCCTTGCAAAGTAGAGAGCAACACTCTCCGAAGAGGCGAGACAGGAATGGAAGTACCCATCCCATCACCCGCCGACGAAGAAGCAGCCGCGGAGTGCTTTCGACCCTTTCCCACCATCTTTCAACACCTGTAATGACAAAGAGTAAATGAAAATAGTACAACATAAATACAAACTTGAGTAATAAAATGTATATAATTTAAGTGTATCGTCGTCATAAATACCAACATGACTAATAAAAATTGAATACCTAACATGAACTCAAAATTTATATATAGTATAATAGTTGAATACCTGACATGAACTAATAACAACCGTCCTCGTCTATATATGCTTCGGGGTCAATAAATGCATCATGATCATCACTATCATCAATAAATGCATCATCATCATCACTATCACGAAGAACATGTGGAAGGCCACCATTATGTAATTGGTCAAGAAGTGACAGGTCATCCGCAGCAGTAACCTCTTCTTCTTCCAGCTCTTCTGTTCGGGCTCAGGGGTTAAGACGGATTCACTGTCGCTGTCTACTTCAATGTTCTGGGGTGAAGTAGAGCGGTTCTTGAAAAGTTTCTTGGACATACGTGTTTCTTGGAAGAATTCTCCTTCATATGTGTCTGGGTTAATGTGAGGTTCGTAATCCTCTTCATTGAGGGTAGGTGGTCTAAAATGTGGTGGCACTTCATAAACGACATCAGATCCTTTGAGATTTGGATCAGTTTGGCAGGCCCACGGTAGATAGAAAACTTGTGTTGCCTGTTGAGCCGTAATATAGACATCGGGAACATCTAAGTGGGTGTTTTGGTTGATTTTGACTAGTCCTATATGTTCATGAGTCCTTCTAGTCTCCCTCGGGTCAAACCAATAACATTTGAAGACTACGACGGTCGGTGGGTTTTCACCATAGAATAGAAGTTCATAAATTTCTTCAACTCTTCCATAATACTCGGTGTCTCCTTCGCCGATAGCAGAGACAGAAAAATTTGTAGTCTTTAGGTCGGGCATAGATAGCTCTTTGCCAAAGGTACGAAAGTGATACCCGTTGATGTTGTATTTGTCAAATGAACGGACCTTATAGTCAAAACCATTAGCGAGTTGTCTCAACTCGGCGTCCATAGACTCTGCATCAGCCTACAAGTTTAATACGAAAGAATGGATGCATTAGCCGCAAACTAGACCAATAAATCAAATGGGCCCTTAATGGTAATAAATTACCCTTTGTTTGAACCAAGAGATGAAACCGGGATAGTCGCCTCCATGCTTTGCGAGAAGCTCATACTCTTCGACGGAATCCTTTTCGATGACCGCTCCATCCAAGAATTTGGCGACGTATCGACTATATCAAATATTCGGGAATAAGAGTAGTTCAAAGCAATTAGAAGTTACGGAACAATAAATTACCGAGAACTTACTCGATGTACGGGCGCACTTCTGTTAGGTTGGTGAAGATATACAATGAAATGGTCCCCCATTCTTCGACATCCAACGATTTCCCTTTCGAAGCACCGGATGGTGCGAGCTTACCTTTGAATAGGCTGAGGTTGGATCGAACTTTTTCTCAAGGGCCATCATTGTACCGAGGCTTCGGGTTATGCAAATGATGATTTTTGGCTTCGTAGTGTGCTGTCACGAAGTTTGCCGCCTCCTCAGTAATGAATGCCTCGGCCATCGATGCTTGAATTCTACGTTTATTTTTACACTTAGCTCGAAGCGTCTTCTGCATCCTCTCAGTTGAGTAGCACCATCGATTTTGAACGGGCCCCCCATTCTTGCCTCGGTTGGGAGATGCAAAATCAAATGTTGCATTGGATTAAAGAAGCCCGGTGGAAAGATCTTTTCTAATTTGCAGATCAACTCCGGCGCCAACTCTTCCATTTCATCTAGCACGCCAGGCGATAGTTCTTTTGCACAAAGAGAACGGAAGAAATAGCTCAGCTCTACCAGTACTAGCCATTCATCCTCAGGGATAAAGCCACGCAACATCACCGGCATTACCCGCTCAATCCATATGTGCCAATCATGACTCTTGAGCCCAAATATTTTCAATTCCTCAAGACTCGCTCCCCTCTTTAGATTCGCAGCATACCCATCGGGGAACATCAACCGCATTTTTACCCACAATAGCATTTCCCTCATAGCTGGCCTTTCAAGATTGAACCATGCCTTTGGCTTCGCTATGCTTTGCTTTCCTTTCCGTTGTCGCAAGTTTTGCAACGGTCTATCACATAGAGCCTCCAGGTCGATTCTAGCCTTAGGATTATCTTTTGACTTCCCCTCTATGCTGAACAATGTACCAAAAATGGCCTCCGCAATATTCTTTTCAGTGTGCATCACGTCAATGTTGTGTGGGCAAAGGAGGTCGCTGAAGTAAGGGAGATCCCATAAGCATGACTTGTGAGTCCAGGCGTGTTCCGTATTACACCCTTTAAAGTATCCTAGACGCAAAGGATCAGGCTCGAGAGCGTTTAACTGATCAAGGGTTTGTTGGCCTGTCAACGCAGCTGGTGCAGTGTTTTTGACAACTCTACCTTTGATGAAATTCTTCTTGTCTTTTCTGAACTTATGGTCAGGATCCAGGAATTGTCTATGCATGTCGAAGCAAGAATACTTGCGACCAGCCTGCAACCAACGGAACTGAAGAGCTGCCTTGCATGTGGTGCACGGGAACCTTCCATGCACACACCAGCCAGCGAATAGCGCAAACGCCGGATAATCATGCGTCGAGTACATGTACCACACATGCATTTTGAAATTTGTTTTCGTAGCCACGTCGTAGGTCTTGATCCCATTATCCCAGTCTTCTTACAACTCATCCTTAAGCGGCTGCATGTACACATTCATATTCTTCCCTGGATAGTTGGGCCCTGGAATTATCAACGTCAGGAATATGTTCTTTCTTTTCATAATCTCTCCGGGTGGCAAATTTAGTGGAATGACAAATACAGGCCAACAACTGTATTGTGCTGCCGTCATACCATACACATTGAACCCATCCGTGCTGATGGCAACTCTAGGTTGCCTTGGATCTTCCGATTTATCCTTATGTAATGCATCGAAGTGCCTCCACGCAAAACCATCTGAAGTGTGTACCAGCGTCTTGTTCCCATCCGCATCTAGTTCGGTTCTTTTGCCCAATTTGTGCCATGTCATCTGTCTGGCCGTCTCTTCGACCATGAAAAGACGTTGAAGTCTTGGTACGATTGGCAGATATCGAAGAACACTAATGGGGATTTTGGTCTGATTCTTCTCACCCATGCCATTGTCTACCACAATATACCTGGAAGAATTGCAAATTGGGCAATAGTTCAAGGCCGCATACTCAAGCCTAAATAAGGCACATCCATTCTCATAGGCATGTATCTTCTCATAGGGCATCTTAAGTACACGGAGGATTTTCTCTGACTGGTACAGGTTTGCAGGCAGCACATGGCCTTTGGGTAGAAAGCGTCCAAATATCGTCATCATCGCGTCGTAGCATTCTTTGCCTAGGTTGAATTGAGCCTGCAGAGCCATTAATTGTGCGATGGCATCCAGCTGACAAAGCTTAGTCTACTCGTGGAGAGGACGTTTTGAAGACTCCGGCATTTCATAGAAGGCCTTTGCAGATTCCTCCATCTCATCGTCCGAGTCACGAGCATCATCAAAGTCTTGCACCATGTCTTCAATCCCGGTACCATGCTCGTCGGTGCGACGACGAATCACCTCAGCTCTGGCACGTTCGTCAGACTCACCATGAAAATTCCACACCATATAATTAGGCGTAAAACCCCACTTCTGCAGGTGTTTACCCATTTCAAACTCTGTCTGCTTTTCCAGTTGTCGCAGTTGGGACAGGGGCACCATGTTTTATGCTGGCCATTTGCAAATGCAGCTCTCACAAACCCCCTGGTTTTTGTTAACCATTCATGGGTCATGTCTTTCTGACTAGGGTGACCAGTGTACATCCAAGCACGACCACTCATGTTGCCTAGCTACCTATGGGGGCACAAGAAATAAATATATAATTCATCATCTATATTCATACGCTAATCAAGTTTGTCAGTTTTATTACGTCCATGCAACCTACACGCTAATAGGTAAAGATAGGTCCTAATCCCACCTGAGTATGTGTAGACTGGGTTCGTTTTCCCATGCTCTGCTCCAGATGCGACGCAGAATTTCGGCAGCACCTCCCCGCTGTTCTCCTGATACATATCTCGGCAATATGCAGAGAGGATGTGTACCCGGAGAACAACACGGGAGGCATTGACGAAATTCCGCATCGGATCCGGAGCACAGCATACGGGAAAACAAACCCAATCTACACATACTCGGGCTGTCCATGGATAATGTTGGACAATTCGAAAGGATGGCGATCATAAATATGCAAAGAAATGCCTATTTATAGATGTCGCCCTTTCGAACGGGAGACGCATACTGGTCACGCATACTAATGATTGAAGAAACCTATAGCTAGCAAGTTTCATCGGCACGAAGACCGGGACAGAGCAAATTAAGGGGGTAGGAGGAGAAGTCATTTGTGCTCAGCAACAAACGCAAGGGCGGAGCTCGTCCAATGCACGTGGAGGTCGTCGAACAACTGCACATTGAAATTCACCCGATCAACACAAATATGATGTTTTTATAATTAACATAATTGGAAAATATGTGACCTAACTCATAATTTACAAAATTATGACCCCGTCGGCTTAGTGGCGGCGATGGTCGGTGGTGTCGGGTGTCGGTGGCGTTGATGGTCGGTGGTGTCGGGTGTCGGTGGCGTCGGCGGTCGGGGGTTAGTTGTGTCGGTGGTCGGGGGTTAGTGTTGTCGGGGGTCGAGGATCACTGGCGTCGGGGGTTGGGGTCTCTTTGGTCAACAAGAGGCCGAAGAGGTGTCGGGGGTCGGGGGTTGGGGGTCAATGGTGTCGGGGGTCGGGGGTAGGGGGCCGGGGGTCGAGGGTCATGGGCGTCGGGGGTCGGGGGTCGAGGGTCAGTGGCGTCGGAAGTCGAGGGTTAGTGGCGTCGGGCGTCGGGGGTAGAGGGTCGAGGGTCAGTGGCTTCTGTAGTCGAGGGTCAATGGCGTCGGGCATCGGGGGTCGGGGGTTAGTGGAGTCGGGGGTCGGGAGTCGGGGGTCGAGGGTCAGTGGTGTCGGGCGTCGGGGGTCGGGAGTCGGGTCTCAATGGCGTCGGAGGTCGGGGGTCGAGGGTCGGGGGTTGGTGGCGTCGGGCGTCGGGGGTCGTGGGCCGGGGGTCGGGGTCCTTTTCTTTCTTCTTCTCCTCTCTCCTCTTCTTCTTCTTCTTGATCATCATATTATTCTTCTTCTTCTTTCTCCTCCTCCTCCTCCTCCTCTTCTTCTTCTTTCTTTTATCTTTCCCTTCCTCTCCTCTTTCTTCTTCTTCTTCTTCTTTCTTTTATCTTTCTCCTCCTCTCCTCTTTCTTCTTCTTCTTCTTCTTCTTTCTTCTTCTAGTTTATTATTCTCTTATTTTCTTCTAAGTTTGACTAGATAAAGCATGTAGAGTAGGAGCATACCCTTCAAATGCAAATCTATCATTTCTTTTTTGGGGCCCATACCCTTCTTCATCTATCATTTCTTTTTTCTATCTATTTTTTTATTTTCTATCTACTTTTTCTACTTAATAAACTAACTATCTAATTTAACATAAACACAGAAGAAGAAAAAACTAACTATCCAATTTAACAGAAAAAACACAAAATGAACTAACTATCTAATTTAAAAGAAAAAACAAGAAATAAAGCGAAAAAGAAAAAAACCTTACCTGCGTAGGGGCAGTGGGTGGCCGGGGCGGAGGGCAGTGGGAGGAGGGGAGGGCGAGCTCCGGCCCTGGGCGGCGGGGAGGAGGTGCGGGGGGAGGAGGGGAGGGCGGCCTCCGGCCGCACGGCGATGGTGGGCCGAAGCAGCTCTGGTGGTGGCGGCGGCGGCACTCAGGTGGGCAGGGCACGGGAATGATGGGCGCGTGGAGGACGGGCGCGGGGAGGAGTTGCGCGGGGATGAGGGGAGGGCGAGCTCCGGCGAGGGGAGTAGTTGCGCGGGGAGGAGGGGCGGCGGCGCTGGAGTGGGCAGTGCATGGGGAGGGGGCTGGGCGCCGTTAGGGGGGTGGGCAGTGCGCTGGAGTTGGCCGTTAGGGGAGCGAGGGGTGGGGGCTGGGCGCTGTTAGGGGGAGCTCCTTTGCCGTGTGCTAAGGCTGGGAGGCAAACGGCAAAGGGGTGGGTGGGGTGCGGCGCGAGTTGGCCGTTAGGCTGGCGCCCCTTTGCCGTCCGCGTGCTCTTTGCCGTCCGCCTATATGGCCTTTGCCATGCGTCAGCAGACGGCAAAGAGGTGGCAGACGGCAAATAAGACCTTTGCCATCTGCAACCTCTTTGTCGTCCGCTTTGTACCAACTGACGGCAAAGAGCATCTTTGCCATGCGTCAGCAGACGGCAAAGGCACGACAGACGACAAATTTATCAATTCCAGTAGTGGCAGCACCATCAACTGTCGTGGTTTTATCACGGCAGATGTCCTCGTGAAAGGACTTAATGATGGATTCATCGCACCTTGGTGGCGACTCAAAGGGGGTGAGAGAAAGCAAGACTTAGATTTACCCAGGTTCGGCCTCTCGTGAGGAGGTAAAAGCCTACGTCCTGCTTTGTGTAGATTAATGGTGATTTCAATTACAAGGAGGGAGTAACTCGCCTGACCTAGCTCTCGATTCTCTCTAACTCACCTGACCTTTCCCAGGGACTCGCTTTATATACAGGTCGAGGCCCTAGGGTTTACAAAGTCCTGCCATCCTACTCTTGGTAGTTTCCCTTATCTCTAAGTCGCCGTGTTCCCCACGACCAGGAGCTCCCTTGACGTTCCATCATCCACATGGTCCTTTCAACCGCCCTACGACTCCTGGGCCACTGGACACGTAATCAAAGGTGAGTCGCCCCTTTGGTGACCCGGCCCATCAAGGGCGGGTTACCCACAGGCAATATCCCCAACACGATGGATTATGAGATTATGTTCAAATTGTTATGAGTTATATATTTGATTATCCTTTTATATTATGTTCCTTAGTGATTCATGCATGTTCTCTGTTGCTTTTTATTGCTTTGGCCAAGTAGTAGATCGTAACTCCAAGAGCGAGCATTACGCATGATTGTGGGTTCGGGATCCTCGATGTCTAGCTTGAGTGACAGAAACATGAGACTAGGGGATGTGCTTGTTTCCACCAGGGAGAAAACAACGGTGCTTGTGACCACGGTTGCAAGGATTGTTTACCTTACACATAGTTCATTAACGCAGTTGTTCGTTGCTTTGAGTTTACACTTTGGGTGGGGCTCACAACTTAATACCGGAGAGATGTTCTGGATAGATATCTCTAGGTGGATGATTAGTAAGTAGATGCTGATGAATAAACGGTATACTTTCGTGGTGTACTTCCCATTACTATTGAACCTCTAACTCTCAAGGAGCATAATTAGCATTGCGGTGCGATCATAATTCTGTCAATTTCCCAACTGTGATTTGTTTACCCTAACATAGTTGTTTATCGAATTTTGGGAGAGAGACATCACTAGTGAATGTCATGTGACTCCGGTCCATATCACCATCATAGTTTACACCTCCATCATTTACCACTTTCTTTACTTTTTTGTTGCAATCAGTATTACCTTCTCGCTTGTGTTTTGATCCTTTGCAAACTACAAGGCTAGAGGGATTGACAACCTGTCTGTACTCGTTGGGAGAAAAGTTATTTGTTGTATGTGCATGTCCACGTCTTCTGCTAGCGCCAGGGTTGAAGACACCTACTTGTTGAGCCTAGGAGTCCTCCTGGTTCGATAAACCTTACAGTCTCCGTGTAAGGGAAATTTGCCGCTTATTACATATTCACCTTCCCCTTGGGGTATCGAACGAGGGGCGAGAAGTATATACATCAACTCGTCATCAAGCGAATTTCTGGCGCCGTTGCCGGGGACTCCAGTCTTGAAGAAAGGGGAGTTGCACACTATCTTTTACCTTTGCTTTTTATTCTTGTTAGTTTGATTTTTAGTTTTTGCTTTAGAGTCTTATATGAAAAACCACAAAAAAATTAGTTGCTTCGTTCTTGCTTGTTGCTACTGCTATGGGTTCCACTGAGAACACTAAGTTGTGTGACTTCACTAGTTAGGCTTATGGAAAACTTCACTCTTAGTTCGCTGCTTGGGGAAGGCCGCTTTACCACACCCGTGGTATAGAAGTCTCCTCCACCTAAGGAATGCATCCCTTTCAAAATACCACTTGGGATAATTGAAATAATTAGGAATGATTGTTGTGCAGGAGATGGAACAGTCAATCCTAGTATTCATATGTTGAAACTTACATAATTTGTGAGTTGTTTAAGATTTCAGGTTTGACAAGAGATGGAGTCATGAGTAAATTATTTGCCTTGTCACTGAAAGGAAAATCATTGCAATGGCATAGGCTACTAGATGATTCTCACCTACGGGATTGGGAAGAGATTCAGTCTCTCTTTTACTCCAAGTTTTATCCTCTACATGAAGTCCATGTGGATCATGGTAATAATGCTTTATGTGATAGTTATATTGTTGAGTTTATTCAAGATCCCACTGAAAGTTATTATGAGAAGGGAACATATGCTTATACATATTTCAATAATATCAAGTTCCCTCTCTTTATGTCGAAGGTTTTGAAGTTACACTTGTTTTTCCTTCCTATGCTTATTGCTTTGTGCTTCATTGAATTATTCTATTGCAATATTTCTATGCATAGGAAGCATGTTAGACTTAAATGTGTTTGGTATTTGCTTCTTGATTCTCTATTTTGTTCTATAACTCTTATTCCTACGAGAGCATCATTAAAATCTTAAGCCTATATTTATGGCTATAAAGAAAGAGCTCTAGGGAGACAACCCTTGTTATCTTCACTTTTTGTTTTTACCTTCACATTTAGTGGTCTTTATGCTTGTTACTACTATAGAAACATCATTGTATCTTTATTTTCAAGCTTTGTGCCAAGTTTTAGCCTCCAATTGCAAGAAAGTTCAAAAGTTGTGACATGCTGTCCAGAAACAGAATATGTCTACCTAACAGAAAAATTAGCCAAAAAACACCAGATCATCGTTTTGATCTGAATTTTTTGACAGCATGCCCTATATAATTGCCTTTCTGGCATTTGTTCTTAGTTTTTTGATTTGAGTTGCATAAGTGCCCCGAGTAAATTTTTACTACCTCATGTTCTGTTTTTCACAGATTCTGTCCTGTTTTGCGTTTTCATTGTTTTGTAAATCATAAGCTTACTAGTTATTTGAAAAAACCTTTTGGAAATCATGAGAATCAGTAGCTATTTATGAAAATCTTTATTTCCAGTAGGAAATAAATTATTTTATTAAGGGTACTAACCACTCTAATAAGCTTATGATGAGTTTCAAATGAAGGGAGTTTTCAAGTATGCGATGGGAGATGATGAAAGAAGATACAAGAGTGTCAAGCGCTCAAGCTTGGGGATGCCCTCGTGCATCCCGAGAAATATTCAAAGGATACTCAAGCGTCTAAGCTTGGGGATGCCCCCGTAAATCCCCTTCTGTATCAACAATCATCAGGTCGTCCATATCCATGCTATATTTTTTATCACTTCACATGATATGTGCTATGCTTGGAGCATCCCGCTATTTGATTTTTAGTTTGTTTTAGTTTTTCTTGTTGTTCATAACAAGTTGGAACCTATCCTACCTTGTTTGGGAGAGACACACGCTCTGTTCCACTCTAGAACACAACATAGGTTTTCATGCTTATTCTTTTTGTGTGTTCTTCATCTTTTCGTAGCTACTGTCATGCTTAGCTCTTAGTTTTCATGTTTATCTTTTTAAGAGCTTTTATATAGGTTGTTTCTAGAACTCTATTGAGTTATCATGCTTATCTTTTTTAGAGAGTTGGCTCGTTGCACTGAGTTGTGTGTCTTGCATGAGTAAGTAATAGAGATTGTTATTTAAGTATAGTAGTAACCTGCAGTAGTTTTGAGGTATTGATTTGAGTAATGTTTGGACTATTGGTGCCAAGAGATTGATCCTATTAGTGATACGTGTCGAATTTTGGGAAATCTGTGTGTTCTTCAAAAATTCAAAATTACTTGAGAACTCTAGCTACTAAATTGATCGCTAACCTCTGGAGGGGTTGGAATATATACAGTACCCTCACATTACCATGAGTCGAGGATGCACAAGGATAACCAAACACCCAAACACTCCTCCTCGGGGTACTTGTCTCTTTGTGAATTTCCTAACTAGATAGAGAGTTACCGATAATAAGCGTATGAGTTCTTTAGACTAATATGAGTATTGATTGTTGGCACTTCCACCACCCATATTTTGCTAGCCTCTTCGGTAATGTGCATTCCCCTTTCTCACATTGAGAGTTGGTGCAAACTCCGCCGGTGCATCCAAACCCATGACATGATACACTCTGTCATACATAAGCCTCATTATATCTTTCCTCAAAACAACCACCATACCTACCTATTAAGGCAATTCCATAGCCTTTTTGAGATACATTGCCATGCAACATCCACCATCTCATGACTTGATCTTCATGTCATACATGCTTTTGCTTGATCGTAGAGCCGATGCTAGTTGGGACTTTCCCTCATTACTACTACTTGACGCGCTAGTATCATTGCATAACCTGCTACACTGGCAGAGGCATACATTTGCATACATCATGATAGTTTTCACTTGTCTTTATGTTGAGTACTTATAACGTGTGATGATTTTTCTTTTTATTCATGTAAAACATAGAGTGTTGCCCTTAAGAGAGGAAAAGATCCCAAAGAGGACAAATGAGAGATAAAAATAAAGAGCCAAAGAGGCCACAAAAAAAGAAGAAAATAAGAGAAAAAGAAAAAAAGAATTAATAAGAGAGAAGGGGGCAACACTACTATACCTTTTGAAAGATCCACACTCGTACTCCATTACTATATTGGTACTACATAGAGATTATCATTCATGCATATTCCAATGATGAGCCTCCTCAAATGAGCTCTAGGTCTTCATGAGCAAACAAGTTGGATGCACCCCCACTAGTTCCATTGGAGAGCTTACCTTAGCTCATATGTGCATCCGTTACATGGCAATCCCTACTTCTCACATCATATCTATCATTTGGGTTTCTCTCGCCTATGGTTATCCCCATTGACGTGAGCCTTTCACACTTTTTTTCCTTCCCCATCATTATTCTATTTTCCATCCTAAGTGCCAACATATCTTGCTTACGCTCATCCATTGCATGAGTGCTCAAAGTCAAAACAGAGAGGATCATTTTGAGTTGTGCCTGACAAGTGGTCTGGGGGTGAGTCAAAATGAGATTCCGAAGGAGACTAAGTGTGAGGTTTAGTAGATTGAATTCTCAATTAGAACATATTTTACGTTCTCAACCCATCTCCCACTTCTTGCACGCAAACACCATTTGGAGGCATTCGAGTCACGGACAGCGAGAGCTCTTGTATCTTTATGTTCTTACTTTGCTAAATTCAATACTAGATATAGACTCTTGCTTGTTATTGTCATAACTTGAATTGCATATCTCATTTGTTCTACTTTGAAGTTCTTATATATGTGTTAGCATGTCACCATAGAAATTATTATGTTATCATTTATCTACTCGAGGACGAGCAGAAATTAAGCTTCGGGATGTTGATACGTCCCAAACGTATCTATAATTTCTGCTTGTTCCATGATCTTTCGCGTGACTCTGTTATATGTTTTGCTACACTTTGATATGATTTTACACCTATTTGGACTAACCAAGTAACTCAGTGCACCCAGTGCCAGTTTTTGTGTGCTGATGTTAATTTTGCAGGGGCTTTTACCCAATTTTCCGAAGCCTAAAAAAATCTAGAAAAAACATATAAAAAATCAGCGAAACAGAAGCTTCCGGATCTCCGAAGGGGGGCCAGAGGGTGGCCACGGGCCTCCCAGGTGGCCTGCTGGCGCAGCCAGGCCCTAGGCTGCGCCAGGAGGTCGCTTGGGTCGGTCCCACCTCCTCCGGTGCCTTCCTTTGGCCTATATTTGAGTCCGGTCAGGAAACCCTTGCAGACTTTCTGGAATCGCGAATTTCTCCATCGTTCCGCCGCCGCAGCGTGCTGCTGGCTACGCCTACAGGGATTTTCTTGGAAAATATGCAAAGGATTTCCCCACGGCCTTGGAGCCTTGCATTGATGTTCCCTTGAAGAGAAAAGGGTGATGTAGAACAGCGGCGGTATGTATTTCCCTCAGTTTGAGAACCAAGGTATCAATCCAGTAGCAGGATCGCGTCAAGTCACAAGTACCTGCACAAACACAAAGAGCTTGCACCCAACGCTATGAAGGGGTTGTCAATCCCTTATAGATTGTTTGCAAAGTGAGAACTGAAAGCAAAAAGTAAACAAAGCAAAGTAAAAGTAATTGTGAATAGACCCGGGGGCCGTAGTGTTCACTAGTGGCTTCTCTCGTGAAAGCAAGTAGACGGTGGGTGAACGAATTATTGTCGAACAATTGATAGAACCGCGCAAAGTCATGACGTTATCTATGGCAATGATCATACATATAGGCATCACATCCAAAACAAGTAGACCGATACTTTCTGCATCTACTACTATTACTCCACACGTCGACCGCTATCCAGCATGCATCTAGTGTATTGAGTTCATAAGAACAGAGTAACGCCTTAAGCAAGATGACATGATGTAGATGGACAATCTCAAATCTATGATGAAAGCCCATCTTGTTACCCTTGATGGCAACAATATGATGCATGCCTTGCTGCCCCTTCTGTCATTGGGAAAGGTCACCGCACGGTATGAACCCAAAACCAAGCACATCTCCCATTGCAAGAATCATAGATCTAGTTGGCCAAACAAAACCCAAGACTCAGAGAGACTTACAAGGATATCAAATCATGCACATAAGAAATCAGCAAAGACTCAAATATAATTCTTAGATAATCTGATCAAAAATCCACAATTCATCGGATCTCGACAAACACACCGCCGAAGAGGATTACATCGGATAGATCTCCATGAAGATCATGGAGAACTTTGTATTGAAGATCCAAGAGAGAGAATAAGCCATCTAGCTACTAACTACGGACCCGTAGGTCTGAAGTGGACTACTCACGAGTCATTGGAGAGGCAATGATGTTGATGTAGAAGCCCTCCAGCTCCAAAGTCCCCTCCGGCAGGGCACCAGGAAGGGTCTCAAGATGAGATCTCGCGGAAACGGAAGCTTGCGGCGGCGGAAAAGTGGTTTCGTGGACGCCCTCATTTTTTCTGGGATGTTAGGGAATATATAGGCCAAAGAGCTAGGGCAAGGGAGCTCCAGGGAGGCCACAAGCCTGGTGGCCGCGGCCCCCCTAGCCGCGGCAACATGGCTTGTGGGCTCCCTGTGGGCCTCCTGCCTGGGCCCTCAAGTCCCCCGATCTTCTTCTGTTCTGCAAAGTTCATTTCGGGGATTTTATTCCGGTTGGACTCCGTACCAAAATCAGATCTGAAAAGAGTCAAAAACACAGAAAAAATAGGAACTGGCACTTGGCACTGAATTAATAAATTAGTCCCAAAAAAAGATATAAAAGGTATATAAAACATCCAAAGTTGACAAGATAACAGTATGAAACCATCAAAAACTATAGATACGTTTGAGACGTATCAAGCATCCCCAAGCTTAACTCCTGCTCGTCCTCGAGTAGGGAAGTGATAAAGAATGAACTTTTGATGCTTTCATGCTACCTAGCATAGATGTCCTTTGTAACTCCTCTTATGTGACATGAATGTTCAGATCCATTAGATTCAAAACAATAGATTGCTATTGACGTGGAGACAATAATACTTCAAGCAAACTAGCAAGGGGATCATGAACTTTCAAAATAACAAGGCCAAAAGAAAGTTATCCCAACAAAATCATATAGGTTGGCTATGCTCTATCATCCTTGCACAATGAATTTAAATCATGCACAACCTCGGTATTGGCCAAGTAATTGTTTTCACACCTTTACTTTCTCAAACTTTTTCAACTCTCACGCAATACATGAGCGTGAGCCATGGTTTTAGCACTATAAGTGGAATGGAGTGTGGTGGAGGTTGCAAGGAAAACAAGGATAAGATGGTCACATTGACTAGGCATATCAATGAACTATGGAGATGCTCATCAATAGATATCAATGTGAATGAGTAGGGATTGCCATACAAATGATGCACTAGAGCTAAGAGTATGTGAAAACTCTTAAAGAAAACTAGTGGGTGTGCATCCAACTTGCTTGCTCACGAAGACCTAAGGCAATTTTGAGGAAGCCCATCATTGGAATATACAAGCCAAGTTATATAATGAAAATTTCCCACTAGCTCTATGATGGTGACAAAACGAGAGACTCTCAATCATGAAGATCATGGTGCTTAATAAGCACAAGTGTGGAAAGATAGTAGCATTGTCCCTTCTCTCTTTTTCTCTCATTTTTTTGGTGGGCTCTTTGGCCTCTTTTTTTTGGTGGGCATCTTTGGCCTCTTTTTGTAAATGGGCTTCACTGGCCTCTTTTATTTCCTCCCATGGGACAATGCTCCATCAATGATGATCATCACACTTACAACTCAAAACTTAGAGCAATGATGACTCTATATGGAATGCCTTCGGTAGTGTACCGTGACAATGATCTAGCATGGCATAGACATCAATGGAAACGTCATGCTAGCTATCTTATCATCATGAAATGGAAATGTAGAAGCTGTGGCACATGTCATGGTGGTAGTTGCATGGAAATATATCTCGGAATAGCTTTGAAGAAGCCATAGTAGGTAGGTATGGTGGCTGTTTTGAGGGAGGCTAATGGTAGGTTTTATGCACCGGCGAAAGTTGCACGACACTAAAGAAGATAGTGATGGTGGAAGCTGAAAGTGCATCTAAACTATGGACTCAACATTAGTCATGAAGAACTCATATACTTGTTGCAAAAGTTTTAGTAGTAATCGAAACAAAGCATTCAACGCATACTCCTAGGGGAAGGGTTGGTAGGTATAAACCATCGCGGGACCCCGACCGCTACACAAAGGATGACAATCAATAAACTAATCATGCTCAGACTTCATCACATAGCGGTTCACCATACGTGCATGCTACGGGAATCCCTAACTTCAACACAAGTATTTCTAGATCCACAACACCATACTAGTATAACTTCAATATTACCACAACCACAACTCAAAACTAATTGAGATGAATCAAACTTCTCTAATTACTCAATGCACATGAAGGTGGAAGTTTTCATATCCTTTTGGATAACTACCCCTTTTGAGACTACTTTCATAGCATGGATCAACTACCACGCCATGCGCTGCCGTGCTCCAAAAGATAGAAGTGAAGCACATAGAGTAAAATCAACTAGCTCAAAAGATATAAGTGAAACACATGTGAGCTGAATTGCCTAACCAAAGGATATAAGTGAAGCTCCACAAAATCACGGTGAGTACATGTCTCTCTCTCTAGGTGTGCAGCAAGGAATATTGTGACACAACAAAAATAAAAGACTCCTACGATACAAGATGCTCCAAGCAAAACACATAACATGTGGTGAATAAAAATATAGCCCCAAGTAACGTTACCGATGGATTGAAGACGAAAGAGGGGATGCCTTCCCGTGGCATCCCCAAGATTAGGCTTTTTCGGCATCCTTGAATCAACTTGGGGTGCCTTGGGCATCCCCAAGCTTGAGCTCTTGCCACTCTTTATCTCTTTGTCCATAAGAACTTCACCCAAAACTTGAAAACTTCACAACACGAAACTTAAACAGAAACTCGTGATATCATTAGTATAAGAAAGAAAACCACCACTTCCTTAGGTACTGAAGCAAACTTAAATTCTACTTATGTTGATGTTGGGTTACTGTATTTTCAATCTTCCATGGCTAATAACCCCCGATACTATCCATAGTTTCATCAAAATAAGCAACCAACTCAACAAAAACAGAATCTGTTAACAACAGACCAGTATGTAGCAATCTGTATACTTCGTATACTTTTGGTACTTGAAAAATTCTGAAACATTACGAAAGTCTGAAGAATTTGCGTAGCAATTATCTGAAAAAATAATCAACTCAAAATCACTCACAGACATAAAATGAAAATTCTTTTCGTGAGCAGAAAGTTTCTGTCTTTTCCAGCATGATCAAACGATCATCCCCAAGACTAATCATAACAGTTTTACTTGGCACAAACGCAAAAGAAACACAAAAAACACAATCATGACAGAATTATTAAAGTGTGGAAAACACAAAATAGAAATAAAAAGGATAGATTCGTTGGGTTGCCTCCCAACAAGCGCTATTGTTTAACGCCCTTAGTTAGGTATAAGGTGATGGAATCATGTATAGTCATCTTTGGTGCTCAAACCATAAGTAGTGCGATCATTTATCATCTTAAGATATTCATCTTTATTGGATGACTCACCACTAGCTTTAGGAACAAAAACAGACTTGACGGTCTTTTTGAGAGTGACATTTGGAGTATTTTGCACAGCGGCAAAAGCGGAACCCAAGTTGGTTATGACATCTTCTCGTTTGCCAATTCTAGAGGAATCATTAACTATAGGTTCCTTCTCCCTTAAATTTTTCAAAACCATTCCCACTTTGGATCCCTACTTAGTAATTTTATTGTGGATCTTTCTATCCAAATCCTCAATAAGTTCAATTGTGGAAATTTTGTTTTCAATGGCGTCAAGCCTTTGCATCATGTGTTCCAAGGTCAAGGTAGTTCCATTAACCATGAGCGGGGGTGAGCCTACCAAATTCATGATAGCTCCATAGCAGTCAACAGTATAGCTCCCCAAAAAATTCCCACCTACGATGGTATCAAGAATATACCTATTCCAAGGAGAGATTCCAACATAAAAACTGCGAAGAAGAACGGTAGTGGATTGCTTACGAGTAGATCTACATTGAACATTGCAAATCCTGTACCAAGCGTCCTTTAAATTTTTTCCTCAGGGGTATCGTTTGGAGTGGTGGGTCTAGCCATTGATGGACTATCCCACACACAAATGAGCAGGAAGTAAGCGAGTGAAACAGGCAAAAGAGAACGGCAAAAAGGCAAAAGAAAACGGCAAAGGAGAAAGGCAAATGAAAACGGCAAATGTAAAGTGGGGGAGAGGAAAACGAGTGGCAAATGGCAAAAAGGTAAATGCAAGAGATGAGTTTGTGACACTTACTTGGATAGATCTTGACTTGATCTCTCCCCGGCAACGGCGCCAGAAATCCTTCTGCTGCTGGCTACGCCTATAGGGATTTCCTTGGCAAATATGCAAAGGATTCCCCCGCGGCCTTGGAGCCTTGCGTTGGTGTTCCCTTGAAGAGGAAAGGGTGATGTAGCACAGCGGCGGTAAGTATTTCCCTCAGTTTGAGAACCAAGGTATCAATCCAGTAGGAGGATCGCGTCAAGTCACAAGTACCTCCACAGACACACAGAGCTTGCACCCCACGCTATGAAGGAGTTGTCAATCCCTTATAGATTGTTTGCATAGTGAGAACTGAAGCAAAAAGTAAACAAAGCAAAGTAAAAGTAAAAGCGAAGATGATAATTGTGAATAGACCCGGGGGCCGTAGTGTTCACTAGTGGCTTCTCTCGTGAAAGCAAGTAGACGGTGGGTGAACGAATTATTGTCGAACAATTGATAGAACCGCGCAAAGTCATGACGTTATCTATGGCAATGATCATACATATAGGCATCACGTCCAAAACAAGTAGACCGATACTTTCTGCATCTACTACTATTACTCCACACGTCGACCGCTATCCAGCATGCATCTAGTGTATTGAGTTCATAAGAACAGAGTAACGCCTTAAGCAAGATGACATGATGTAGATGGACAATCTCAAATCTATGATGAAAGCCCATCTTGTTACCCTTGATGGCAACAACACGATGCGTGCCTTGCTGCCCCTTCTGTCACTGGGAAAGGTCACCGCACGGTATGAACCCAAAACCAAGCACTTCTCCCATTGCAAGAATCATAGATCTAGTTGACCAAAAAAACCCAAGACTCGGAGAGACTTACAAGGATATCAAATCATGCATATAAGAAATAAGCAAAGACTCAAATATAATTCATAGATAAGCTGATCACAAATCCACAATTCATCTCATCTCGACAAACACACCACCAAAGAGGATTACATCGGATAGATCTCCATGAAGATCATGGAGAACTTTGTATTGAAGATCCAAGAGAGAGAATAAGCCATCTAGCTACTAACTACGGACCCGTAGGTCTGAAGTGGACTACTCACGAGTCATTGGAGAGGCAATGATGTTGATGTAGAAGCCCTCTAGGTCCAAAGTCTCACTATGAGAGGCAGGACACCGGGAAGGGTCTCCAGATGAGGTCTCGCCGAAACGGAAGCTTGCGGCGGCGGAAAAGTGGTTTCGTGGACGCCCTCATTTTTTCCGGGATTTTAGGGAATATATAGGCCAAAGAGCTAGGGCAGGGGAGCTCCAGGGAGGCCACAAGCCTGGTGGCCGCGGGCCCCCTGGCCGCGGCAATAGGGCTTGTGGGCTCCCTATGGGCTCCCTGTGGGCCTCCTGCCTTGGCCCTCAAGTCCCCCAATCTTCTTCTGTTCTGGAAAAATTCATTTCGGGAAATTTATTCCGTTTGGACTCCGTTCCAAAATCAGATCTGAAAAGAGTCAAAAACATAGAAAAAACAAGAACTGGCACTTGGCACTGAATTAATAAGTTAGTCCCAAAAAAAGATATAAAAGGTATATAAAACATCCAAAGTTGACAAGATAACAGCACGAAACCATCAAAAATTATAGATACGTTTGAGACGTATCACAGCGCTTCACAGATCGGGAGCGTCACGAGACCTCTTCCCGGCAGCCTGCCAGAGGGAGGATTGACCTCCGGGAGCTTCTCCATTACCATGGACGCTTCCCGGATGTGCCGTGAGTAGTTCCCTTGGACCATGAGTCCATGAACGGTAGTTATGTGATGTCTTCTCTCCAGTATTGTTCTTCGATGGTTAGTCCTTCTGAGTTGCCCTACATGATCAAGGCATCTATGTAATTCTCTTGCTATTGCTATGCTCGGTTTCTTGGGATCCGATGGATTATGAGATTATGTTCAGATTGTTATGAGTTATATATTTGATTATCCTTTTATATTTTGTTCCTTGGTGATTCATCCATGTTCTCCGTTGCTTTTTATTGCTTTGGCCAAGTAGTAGATTGTAACTCCAAGAGGGAGTGTTATGCATGATTGTGAGTTCGGGCCCCTCGATGTCTAGCTTGAGTGACAGAAACATGAGACTAGGGGATGTGCTTATTGCCACCAGGGAGAAAACAATGGTGCTTGTGACCATGGTTGCAAGGATTGTTGACCTTACGCATAGTTCCTTAATGCAGTTCTCCGTTGCTTTGAGTTTACACTTTGGGTGGGGCTCGCAACTTAATACCGAAGAGATGTTCTGGATAGATATGTCAAGGTGGATGATTAGTAAGTAGATGCTGATGAATAAACGGTCTACTTGTCTTGGCATACTGCCCATTACTATTGAACCTCTAACTATGAAGGACCATAATTAGCATTGTGGTGTGATCATAATTCTGTCAATTGCCCAAGTGTGATTTGTTTACCCTAGCATAGTTGTTTATCGTCTTTTGGGAGAGAGACATCACTATTGAACGTCATGTGACTCCGGTCCATATCACCATCATTGTTTACACCTCCATCATTTACAGCTTTCTTTACTTTTTCCGTTGCAATCACTATTACCTTCCCGCTTGTGTTTTGAACCTTTGCAAACTACAAGGCCGGAGAGATTTACAAACTCTCTGTACTCGTTGGGAGCAAAGTTATTTGTTGTGTGTGCAGGTCCACGTCTTCTGCTAGCGCAAGGGTGGAACACACCTACTTGTTGAGCCTAGGAGTCCTCCTGGTTCGATAAACCTTACAGTCTCCGTGTAAGGGAAATTTGTTGCTGACTACATCTCCACCTTCCACTTGGGGTATCCAACAAGGGGCGAGAAGTATATACATCATCTCGTCATCAACAGCTCATCCGCAGAAGTAACCTCTTCTAGTTCTGGCTCTGCTTGTTGCAGCTCAGGGGTCAAGTCGGATTCACTGTCGCTGTCTACTTCCATGGTTTGGGGTGAAGCACGGCGGTTGAAACGTTTGTTGGAAAGACGTGTTTCTTGGAAGAATTCTCCGTCATATGTGTTTGGGTTAATGTGAGGTTCATAACCCTGTTCATCTGGGGGAGGTGGTCTAACATGTGGCGGCACTTCATAAACAACATATCAACCATTCAGATTCTTATCAGTTTGTCATGCCCACGGTAGATAGAGAACTTGGGTCGCCTGTTGATCTGTAATATAGACATCGGGAACATCTAAATGGGTGCTTGTTTTGATTTCGACTAGCCATATATGTTCATGAGTCCTTCTAGTCTCCTTCGGCTGGAACCAATAACGTTTGAAGACTACGACATTCGGTGGGTATTCACCATAGAATTGAAGTTCATAAATTGCTTCAACTCTTCCATAATACTCGATACCATCTTCGCTAATAGCAGAGACACCACAATTTGTAGATTCCCAGTCCGGCATAGATAGCTCTGTGCCAAAGGTACGAAAGTGATACCCATTGATGTTGTATTTTTCAAATGAACGGACCTTATAGTCAAAACCATTAGCGGCTTGTCTCAATTTGGCGTCCATAGACTCTCAATTAGCCTACAAGTTTAATACGAAACGATTGTTGCATTAGCCGCAAGTTAGACCAAGGAATGAAATGGTCAATTATTGGTTATTACCGTTTTTTTGAACTAAGAGATGAAACCGGGATAGCCGCCTCCATGCTTTCCCAGAAGCTCATACTCTTTGACGAAATCATTTTGGATCACCGTTTCATCCGAGAATTTGGCGATGTATCGACTGTATCAAATATCCGGGAATAAGAGTAGTTCAAAGGAACTAGAAGTTACAAAAAAATGTGCCGAAAACTTACTGGATGTACGGTCGCACTGCTGTTAGGTTGTTGAAGATATACAATGAAATGTTCCGCCATTCTTCGACATCCAACGTTACTGGTTTTGAAGCACTAGCAAGTGCGAGCTTCCCTTTGAATCAGATGAGGTTGGATCTACCTTTTTAGGGTCGGCATCATTGTACGGAGGCTTCGGATTATGCAAATGACGATTTTTGGCTTCATACTGTGATGTCACAAAGTTAGCCACCTCCTCAGTAATGAATGCCTTGGCCATTGATACGTCCCAAACGTATCTATAATTCCCTCTTGCTCCATGCAAATTTTGGGTGATATTGCTATGTGTTTTGTACACTTTCATACCTTTTTCAACATATTTGGACTAACCTACTAACTCAGTGCACCCAGTGCTAGGTTTTCTCTGCTAATGTGTGTGAATTGCAGGTTTATACCCATATTTACAGTGCCCGAAAATTGCACAAATAATATAAAAAATCAGCATTCCAGAATACTCCAGACGGCCGAAGGAGGGCCAGAGGAGGGTCACCACGCCCCCAGTCGCCCTGGTGGCGCGGCCTGCCCTCTGGCCGCGCAGGGAGGCCGCCTGGGTGGGGCCCACCCCCTCTGGTGCCCTACCTTGGCTCCTATTTTTACCCCCGTGGAGGAAACCCTGATTGCGGAACCCTTTTCTCCAGAAGCAATTCCGATCTCCTCTGCCATCGCCAACAAGTTTCAGGGGACAAGAATTCCTATGCCGGCATCCTGTCGGGACGAGGAAGTGCCCCCGGATTCATCTCCATCGACGTTGCTTCCTCCCTCCATGAAGCGGGAGTAGTTCGTCCTCGGGGCCGAGGTCTTCTACAGTAGCTATGTGGTTAACTCTCTCTCACATGATGTGATCTTGATTGTGATCATAGGCTATGTTAATCTAGGGTGATCCCATTATATTTCCCCTTCTTCTATGTACTAGATTGATGTACTCACTTGATCTTATCTAGTATAATCCCCGACACCACGGTGACAACGGTCTATTGGACATGGATTAGAAGAATATTTTCATGAGTGATTTCCTCTTTTGTGAATTGACTGAATATTGAGAGTCTCTTGGTGCTTGTCTTTGACTATCCTTGAGATATGTTGTGGTGATTGTGGTACTCTCTTTTGATGGCCGCGGTGACATTGGGAAATCCATAGATGAGAACTACGAACTCTGAGGTGTGCTTTTGTAGCCCTACATAATTCTCGTCCTCCCTTGATCACAAAGGAATGAGCTCCGAGTACGTCACCATTGCATGTTTTTTGTGGAAATATCATTTGATTAGACTATGTTAATGTTGTTGGGAGTAGCCACTAGTGAAAGTATGAAGCCTAGGCCTTGTTTTACACCATTGAACACCGTTTACTTTCAGTTTTGTTTCATGTTTGCTTGCTGCCATTTTTATTTAACATTTACAATACCTTGTTTTACCATCCATATCACTTGTCTTTTAACATCTCTTGGACGAACTAGTGCACCTATACAACTGACAATTGTATTATGTGTGTTGGGGACACAAGAGACTTCTTGTAGCTTAATTGCAGGGTTGCTTGAGAGAGACCATCTTCAACCTCTAGTTACCTAAGTTCGATAAACCTTAGGTCATCCACGTGAGGGAAATTGCTGATGTCCTACAAACCTCTGCTCTTGGAAGACCAACATAGTCTACAAGAATAGAAGCGTGCGTAGACATCAAGCTATTTCTGGCGCCCTTGCCGGAGAGGTGAGTGCTTGAAGGTGTATCTTTAGATCTTGCAATTAAATCTTTTCGTTTCTTGTTTTTATTTCACTAGTGAGGCCTAATGGAAAACAACAAAAATATGAGAGAGCTTTATAAACTTTATCTTGAACTAGGACATGAAGTGTTTGAGGAGAAAATTTAAAAACCTGTGGAACTTTAATATTTGCAGAACAATTATGATGGTGGCAATATTACTTGTATGCTTTCTTTGAATATCAATATTGCTAATGACATGGAAAGCTCTAAGCTTGGGGATGACGGGTTTGAGAAACATGATATTTTTAGTCCCCCAACTTTTGAGGAGAAATTTTTCTTTGATGATGCTATGCTTCCTAAATATGATGATTACCATGATGATAATGATTGACTTACTCTCACTATTCCTAATAAGAAAGATTTTGCTTAAAAGAAGAGTAATGATACTTTTACGCTTTTGGATCATGGAAATAATGCCTTATGTGATAGTTATATTGTTGAGTTCATCTATGATGCCACTGAAATTTATAACGAGAAGGGGAGTGATACGTCCCAAACCTATCTATAATTTCTGCTTGTTCCATGATCTTTTGGGTGACAATGTTATATGTTTTGCTACAGTTTTATATATTATTTTACACATATTTGGACTAACCTACTACCTCACTGCACCCAGTGCCAGTTTATGTCTGCTGATGTCTATTTTACAGGGGCTTTTACCCAGTTTTCCGAAGCCCAAAAAATTCCAGGAAAAATATTTAAAAAATCAGCGAAACAGAAGCTTCTGGATCACTGAAGATTGGACAAAGGGGGGCTAGGGGCTACTCAGTTGACCTACTAACGCGGCCAGGCCCTAGGACGCGCCTGGAGGACGCCCCGGTGGGCCCCACCTCCTCCGGTGCCCTCCTTTAGCCTATATTTAGAGTCCCTAGAGGAAACCCTTCCACAACTTGCAGAATCGCGAATTTCTCCACTGTTCCGCCGCCGCAGCGCCTCCGAAATCGGGAGCGTCCGGCGACCTCTTCCCGACACCCTGCCGGAGGGAGGTTTGACCTCTGGGAGCTTCTGCACCGCCATGGATGGTTCCTGGACGTGTCGTGAGTAGTCCTCCTTGGACCATGGGTCCATGACCAATATCTATGTGATGTCTGCTCTCCAATCTTTAGCTTCAACCGTTAGTCCTTTTGAGCTGCCCTACACGATCAAGGCATCTATGTAATTCTCTTGGTATTGCTATGCTCGGTCTGTTGGGATCCGATGGATTATGAGATTATGTTCAGATTGTTATGAGTTATATATTTGATTATCCTTTGATATTATGTTCCTTAGTGATTCATGCATGTTCTCCGTTGCTATTTATTCCTTTGGCTGAGTAGTAGATTGTAACTCCAAGAGGGAGCGTTATGCATGATTGTGGGTTCATGCACCTCGATGTCTAGCTTGAGTGACAGAAACATGAGACTAGGGGATGTGTTGTTCCCACCAGGGAGAAAACACCGGTGCTTGTGACCACGGTTGTAAGGATTGTTTACCTTACGCATAGTTCGTTAATGCAGTTGTCCGTTGCTTTGAGTTTACACTTGGGTGGGGCTCGTAACTTAATACCAGCGAGATGATCTGGATAGATATCTCAAGGTGGATGGTTAGTAAGTAGATTTTCGGGGAGAAGGCCGAGGGGGTCACAAGCCCAGGAGGCGCGCCCTACCCCCCAGGCGCGTCTGGCAGGCTTGTCACCAATACCTAAGGCGATTGGGGCCCTTCTTTCACCGCAAGAAAGATAATATCCGGAAGAAAATCGTGTTAAAAGGACACCTCAATCGGAGTTACGGATCTCCAGCAATTTAAGAAATGGTGAAAGGCAGAACGTGGGAACGCGGAAACAGAAGGACACAGAGAGAGAGAGATCCAATCTCGAAGGGGCTCTTGCCCCTCCGCTGCCATGGAGACCATGGACCAGAGGGGAAACCCTTCTCCCATCTAGGGAGGAGGTCAAGGAAGAAGAAGAAGAAGGGGGGCTCTCTCCTCCTCTCTCCCGGCGGCGCCGGAACGTTGCCCGGGACATCAGCGTGTGATGGCGATCTACACCACCAGCTCCGTCATCTTCACCAACACATCCATCACCTTCCCCCCATCTATATTCAGCGGTCCACTCTCCCGCAACCCGCTGTACCCTCTACTTGAACATGGTGCTTTATGCTTCATATTATTATCCAATGATGTGTTGCCATCCTATGATGTCTGAGTAGATTTTCGTTGTCCTATCGGTGCTTGATGAATTGCTATGATTGGTTTAATTTGCTTGTGGTTATGTTGCTGTCCTTTGGTGCCCATCATATGAGCGCGCGCGTGGATCACACCATAGGGTTAGTAGTATGTTGATAGGACTATGTATTGGAGAGCAAGGGTGACAGAAGCTTCTGCCTAGCATAGAAATTGATGCATACGGGATTGAAGGGGGACCAATATATCTTATTGCTATGGTTGGGTTTTACCTTAATGAACGTTAGTAATTGCGGATGCTTGCTAATAGTTCCAATCATAAGTGCATAGAATTCCAAGTAAGGGATGACATGCTAGCAATGGCCTCTCCCACATAAAACTTGCTATCGGTCTAGTAACATAGTCAATTGCTTAGGGACAATTCCGCAACTCCTACCACCACTTTTCCACACTCGCTAAACTAACGTACTTGTTTCTTTATCTAACAGCCCCTAGTTTTTATTTACGTGTTCTTTATTATCTTATTAACCTATCCTATCACACCTACAAAGTACGTCTAGTTTCATACTTGTTCTAGTTAAAGCGAACGTAAAGTGTGCGTAGAGTTGTATCGGTGGTCGATAGAACTTGAGGGAATATTTGTCCTACCTTTAGCTCCTCGTTGGGTTCAACACTCTTACTTATCGAGAAAGGCTACAATTGATCCCCTATACTTGTGGGTTATCATGCACCTATACAACTCACAATTGTATTAGGTGTGTTGGGGACACAAGAGACTTCTTGTATCTTAATTGCAGGGTTGCTTGAGAGAGACCATCTTCAACCTCTACTTCCCTCAGTTCGATAAACCTTAGGTCATCCACTTGAGGGATATTGCTGTTGTCCTACAAACCTCTGCGCTTGGAGGCCCAACATAGTCTACAAGAATAGAAGTGTGCGTAGATATCAGTCATCGATGCTTCAATTCTACGTTTATTTTTACATTTAGGTTGAAGCGTCTTCTACATCCTCTCAGTTGCATAGCACCAACATTTCGCACGGGCCCACCCAATCTTGCCTCGGTCGGTAGATGTAAAATCAAATGCTGCATTGGATTAAAGAAGCCCGACGGAAAGATCTTCTCTAACTTGCAGATCATCTCTGGTGCAAACTCCTCCATGTCATCTACCACGCTAGGCGATAGTTCTTTCGCACAAATAACATGGAAGAAATAGCTCAGCTCCGCTAGTACTAGCCTTTCATCCTCGCGAATAAAGCCACACAACATCACCGATATTACCCGCTCAAGCCATATGTGCCAATCATGACTCTTGAGACCAAATATTTTTTATTTTTCAAGACTCGCTCCCCTCTTTAGATTTTCTGGATACCCATCAGGGAACATCAAGCGCATTTTGACCCACAAGATAATTTTCCTCATAGCTGGCCTTCCAAGATTGAACCAGGCCTTTGGATTCGACCACTTCTGATTTCCTTTGCCTTCTCGCGTGTTTTGTAACCGTGTATGACATAGTGTCTCTTGATCGACTCTAGCCTTAGGATTATACTTTGTCTTCCCATCGTTGCCGAACAATGTACAAAAAAGGCCTCTCCGATATTCTTTTTTAGTGTGCATCATGTCGATGTTGCATGGAAGAAGGACGTCTTTGAAGTAAGGCAGATCCCAAAAGCATGACTTGTGAGTCCAGGCGTGTTTTGAATTATACCCCTTGAAATACCCTGGACGCTTTGGATCAGGCTTGAGGGCGTATAACTTATCCAGGATCTGTTGTCCTGTCAACGCAGGTGGTGCCAAGGTTTTGACGACTTTACGTTTGGTAAAGTTCTTCTTGTCTTTTCTGAACTGATGGTGAGGATCCAGGAACTGTCTATGCAAGTCAAAGCAAGAATACTTCCACCCGCGTGCAACCAATGAAACAGAAGAGCTCCCTTGCACAAGGGGCACGGGAACCATCCATGCATAAACCTTCCACAGAATAGTGCATACGCCGGCAAGTCATGCATCGATTACATGTACGTCATACGTCTCCAATGTATCTATAATTTTTGATGGTTCCATGCTATTATCTTGTCAACTTTCGATGTTTTGTATGCATGAATATGCTATTTTATATCTTTTTTTGGGACTAACTTATTAACTCAGTGCCAAGTGCCAGTTTCTGTTTTTTTCATATTTTTGACCTTTTTGAGAGAAGAATATTAAACGGAGTCCAAACGAAATAAAACCTGCAGGGTGATTTTTTCCATAACGGAAGATACGTAGGGGACTTGAGAACCAAAGCAAAGGACCTCGGAGGAGGTCACAAGCCCCCTAGCCACGACCTGGGGGGGACGCGCCTAGCAGGCTTGTGGGCCCCCCTTGGCTCCTTTGCCCTACCTCTTTCGCCTATAAATTCTCTAGAAATCCAAAACCACGAGAGAGAGCCACGAAAATACTTTTCCGCCGCCGCAAGCTTCTGTCTCTGCAAGATCCCATCTGGGGACCGTTCTGGTGCCCTAGTGGAGGGGGATTCGGACACCGAGGGCTTCTTCATGAACACCATTGCATCTCCAATGATGCGTGAGTAGTTCACCACAGACCTTCGAGTCCATAGCTAGTAGCTAGATGGCTTCTTCTCTCTCTTGGATCTTTAATACAAAGTTCTCCATGATCTTCATGGAGATCTATCCAATGTAACCTTCTTTTGGGGTGTGTTTGTCGAGATCTGATGAATTGTGGATTTATGATCAGATTATCTATGAATATTATTTGAGTCTCCTCTGATCTCTAATATGCATGATTTCGTATCCTTGTAATTCTCTTTGAGTTGTGGGTTTCGTTTGGCCAACTTGATCTATAATTCTTGCAATGGGAGAAGTGCTTGGTTTTGGGTTCATACCGTGCGGTGTCCTCACCTAGTGACAGAAGGGGTAGCGAGGAACGCATCATGTTGTTTCCATCAAGGGTAAAAAGATGGGGTTTATATCATATTTCATGAATTTATCCCTCTACATCATGTCATCTTTCTTAAGGCGTTACTCTATTTGTTATGAACTCAATACACCAGATGCATGCTGGATAGCGGTCCATGTGTGGAGTAATAGTAGTAGATGCAGAAAGTATCGGTCTACTTGTCTCGGACATGATGCCTATATGTATGATCATTGCCTTAGATATCATCATGACTTTGCGCGATTCTATCAATTGCTCGACAGTAATTCGTTCACCCACCGTAATACTTGCTATCATGAGAGAAGCCTCTAGCGAACACTATGGCCCCCGGGTCTACTTCACATCCTATATTCAGATCTACACAATTACTTTGTTGCACTTTTCGCCTTCAGATCTCACCTTGCAAATAATCGTGAAGGGATTGACAACCCCGTTATAGCGTTGGGTGCAAGTTTGTTTGTTTTTGCGCAGGTACATTGGTGCCTCATCTTGATACTCCTACTGGATTGATACCTTGGTTCTCAAACTGAGGGAAATACTTATCACTACTGTGCTACATCATCCTTTCCTCTTCAAGGGAAAAACAACGCAAGCTCAAGAGGTAGCAAGAAGGATTTCCGGCGCCGTTGCCGGGGAAGATTAAGTCAAGAATAGTCTCTCGTCAACGTGCCATTTTCTGGCGCCGTTGCCGGGGAGTATTCAAAGTGAAGCTTATCCAAGTAACTATGGCAAACACATGTCTTGCATTTACATGATTTGCCTTTTGCCTCACGTTTTCCTCTCCTCCACTTCTGAAAAAAAACTAAATTTACAAAAATATTTGCCTTTTGCGTTCGCCTTTTCTTTCGCTTGCTTTCTGTTTGTTTGTGTGGGATAGTCTACCTATCCTTATGGCTAGTCCTATCGCTTTGAACTTTACTCCCGAGAGCAAAGTTCTGAATTTCAAACAAAATGAGGGAGAAAACTTAAAGGATGCTTGGTATAGAATTTGCAATGCTCATAGTAGATCTACTCGTAAGCAATCTACTACCGTTCTACTTCGCAACTCTTATGTAGGTATTTCCCCTTGGAACAGGTATATCCTTGACACCATAGTAGGCGGAAATTTCTTGGGTAGCCATACCGTTGATTCTTACGGTGCTTTAATGAATTTGGTTGGCTCACCCCCACTCATGGTTAATGAAACTACCTTAACTTTGGAACATGTGATACGTAGACTGGATATCATTAAAAATAAAGTTGCTACGATAGAACTCATTGAAAATTTGGATAAAAAGATCCACAATCAAATCACTCAGTGTGGATCCAAGGTGGGAATGACTTTGAAAAATTTAAAGGAGAAGGAACCCACAGTTAATGAAAAACTAGGTCATGATTCCGCTAGAATTGGGAGACTAGAGGATGTTATAACCAACTTGGGTTCCGCTTTTGCCGCTGTTCAGAACACTCCAAATTATGCCCACAATAAGGCCACCAGGTTTTTTTTGTTCCTAAAAACAGTGGTGAACCATCTGGTAAGAGAGATGAAGATCTTAAAATGTTGAGTGTTCACCCTACTTATGGTTTGAGCACAAAAGACGACGATACTTGAGTCTATCGCCTTATGCCTATCTAAGGGCGTTCAACAATAGCGCTTGTTGGGAGGCAACCCAATGAATTTATCTTTTCTTTTTGCTTTCTGTTTTGTTGTGTCCACACCATCATAATTCTGTCATGATTGTGTTTTTTATGTTTCTTTTTGTGTTTGTGCCAAGTAGAACCTTTATGATCAGTTTTGGTGATGGTTGTTTGATCGTGCTGAAAAAGACAGAAACTTTGTGCTCACGAAATTATTTTTAATTCCTATCCAGAAAGATATTTTGAGTTGATTATTTTTTATGCTGGTTGATATGCAATGTTCCCTAATTGTCATAATTTTTCAGAATGTTTTAGATAATATAGGTATACCAAGTATACATATTTCTACAGACTGGTCTCTTTTTGACAGATTATGTTTTTGTTGTGTTGATTTCTTATTTTGATGAAACTATGGATAGTATCGGGGGGTACTAGCCATGCAAAAGTGAGAGTATAGTAATATAACATCAATATAAATAAAAATAAAGTTTACTATAGTACCTAAAGAGTTGGTGGTTTGTTTTCTTATACTAATGATATCACGAGTTTCTGTTTAAGTTTTGTGTTGTGAAGTTTTCAATTTTTGGGTGATGTTCTCATGGACAATGGGATAAAGAGTGGAAAGAGCTTAAGCTTGGGGATGCCCAAGGAATCCCAAGACAAATTCAAGGACACCAAAAAGCCTAAGCTTGGGGATGCCCAGGGAAGGCATCCCCTCTTTCGTCTTCAATTCATCGATAACGTTACTTGGAGCTATATTTTTATTCACCACATGATATGTGTTATGCTTGGAGCGTGGTGTATTATAGGATTGTTTTCTTTTTGTTTTGTCACAATCATCCTTGCTGCACACCTTTTTGAGAGGGACATGCAATCATCGTGAATTTGCTAGAATACTCATTGAGCTTCACTTATATCTTTTGAGTTAGGCAATTTAGCTCGCATGTGCTTCACTTATATCCTTTGAGCTAGATAAATTTTCTCTAGTGCTTCACTTAGATCTTTTTAGAGCACCGCAGTGTCATATGTTGAAGAAATAAGAACTCTCAATCTTCACTTATATCTTTTTGAGAGTGCTCTCTCTAAGTAACTTCGTAATTGGCGTGTGATATGAAAGTAGTCCTAAAGATGACAGGCATCCAAAGAGGATATGATAAAAACTTCCATATTCAAGTGCATTGATTAGTAAAGAGAAGTTTGATTTCTCACAATTAGTTTTGAGATATGGATATGGTAATATTAGAGTTATGTTAGTAGGGTGTTGTGAATATAGAAATACTTGTCTTGAAGTTAGTGATTCCCGTAGCATGCACGTATGGTGAACCGTTATGTTAGGAAGTCGGAGCATAATCGATTTATTGATTGTCATCCTTTGTGTGGCGGTCAGGATCGTGCGATGGTTAACACCTACCAACCCTTACCCTAGGAGTATGCATTTAGCACTTTGTTTCGATTACTAATAAAACTTTCGCAATAAGTATATGAGTTCTTCATCCATGGTATAAATGCACTTTCACCTTCCACCAATGCTAGCCTCTCCAGTGCCACGCAACTTTCGCCGGTGCACAAACCCACCATATACCTTCCTCAAAATAGCCACCATACCTACTTATTATGGCATTTTCATAGCCATTCCGAGATATATTGCCATGCAACTCCCACCGTTCCGTCTCATGACATGTGCCGTCACTTTCATATTGCCATTGCATGATCGTAAGATAGCTAGCAAGATGTTTCAACGTCATACGCTAAGCTAGATCGTTGCATATCCCGGTACACTGCCGGAGGCATTTCCTATAGAGTCATCATTGTTCTACGTATTGAGTTGTGAGTAAATAAAAGTGTGATGGTCATCATTATTAGAGCATTGTCCCATGTGAGGAAATAAAAAAAAAGAGGCCAAATATGCCCACCAAAAAAATGAAAAAAAGAGGCCAAAGGGCCCAAAAAAAAAGTAATATGAGAGAAAAAGAGAGAAAGGACAATGCTACTATCTTTTTCCACACATGTGCTTCAAAATAGCACCATGTTCTTCATGATAGAGAGTCTCTCGTTTTGTCACTTCCATATACTAGTGGGAATTTTCATTTTATAACTTGGCTTGCATATTCCAATGACGGGCTTCCTCAAAATTGCCCTAGGTCTTCGTGAGCAAGCAAGTTGGGTGCACACCCACTAGTTTTCTTTTTGAGCTTTCATACACTTATAGCTCTAGTGCATCCGTTGCATGGCAATCCCTACTCATTCACATTGATATATATTGATGGACATCTCCATAGCCCATTGATACGCCGAGTCGATGTGACCATCTCCTCCTTTTTGGCTCACAACCTCCACCATACCCTATTCCACCTATAGTGCTATATCCATGGCTCACGCTCACGTATTGCGTAAGAGTTGAAAAAGTTTGAGAAAGTAAGAGTCCGAAAACAATTACTTGGCCAATACCGGGATTGTGCATGATTTCAATTCATTGTGTGGGGATGTTGGAGCATAGCCAGACTATATGATTTTGTAGGGATAACTTTCTTTGGCCTAGTTATATCAAAAGTTCATGATTACTTTGCTAGTATGCTTGAAGCATTATTGTTTTCATGTCAATAGTAAACTATTGTTTTGAATCTTACGGATCTAAACATTCATGCCACAAGAAAGAAGTTACCAAGAACAAATATGTTAGGTAGCATTCCACATCAAAAATTCGGTCTTTATCACTTCCCTACTCGAGGACGAGGAGAAGTTAAGCTTGGGGATGCTTGATACGTCTCCAACGTATCTACAATTTTTGATGGTTCCATGCTATTAGCTTGTCAACTTTGGATGTTTTGTATGCATGAATATGTTACTTTATATCTTCTTTGGGACTAACTTATTAACTCAGTGCTAAGTGCCAATTTCTGTTTTTTCCGTGTTTTTGACCTTTTTCAGAGAAGAATATTAAACGGAGTCCAAACGGAATAAAACATGTGGGGTGATTTTTTCCATAACAGAAGATACGCTGGGGACTTGAGAACCAAGGCAAAGGACCTCGGGGGAGGTCACAAGCCCCCTAGCCGCGGCCTGCGGGGCGCGCCTAGCAGTCTTGTGGGCCCCCCGTGGCTCCTTTGCCCTACCTCTTTCGCGTGTAAATTTTCTAAAAATCCAAAACCACTAGAGAGAGCCACGAAAATACTTTTTCGCCGCCGCAAGCTTCTGTCTCTGCAAGATACCATCTGGGGACCGTTCTAGTGCCCTGCCGGAGTGGGATTCAGACACGTAGGGCTTCTTCATCAACGCCATTGCCTCTCCGATGATGCGTGAGTAGTTCACCACAGACCTTCGAGTCCATATATAGTAGCTAGATGGCTTCTTCTCTTTCCTGGATCTTCAATACAAAGTTCTCCATGATCTTCATGGAGATCTATCCGATGTAACCTTCTTTTGCGGTGTGTTTGTCGAGATCCGATGAATTGTGGATTTATGATGAGATTATCTATGAATATTATTTGAGTATCCTCTGATCTCTTATATGCATGATTTCATATCCTTGTAATTCTCTTCGTTTGGCCAACTTGATCTATAATTCTTGCAATGGGAGAAGTGCTTGGTTTTGGGTTCATACCGTGTGGTGACCTCACCTAGTGACAGAAGGGGTAGCTAGGCACACATCGTGTTGTTGCTATCAAGGGTAAAAAGATGGGGTTTATATCATATTGCATGAATTTGTCCCTCTACCTCATGTCATCTTGCTTAAGGCGTTACTCTATTTGTTATGAACTCAATACACTAGATGCATGCTGGATAGCGATCCATGTGTGGAGTAATAGTAGTAGATGCAGAAAGTATTGGTCTACTTGTCTCGGACGTGATGCCTATATGTATGATCATTGCCTTAGATATCATCATGACTTTGCGCGATTCTATCAATTGCTCGACAGTAATTCGTTCACCCACCGTAATACTTGCTATGATGAGAGAAGCCTCTAGTGAACACTATGCCCCCCAGGTCTACTTCCCATCCTATATTCAGATCTACACAATTACTTTGTTGCACTTTTCGCCTTCAGATCTCACCTTGCAAATAATCGTGAAGGGATTGACAACCCCTTTATAGCGTTGGGTGCAAGTTTGTTTGTTTTTGCGCAGGTACATTGGTGCCTCATCTTGATACTCCTACTAGATTAATACCTTGGTTCTCAAACTGAGGGAAATACTTATCACTACTGTGCTGCATCACCCTTTCCTCTTCAAGGGAAAAACCAACGCAAGCTCAAGAGGTCGCAGTACCACACATGCATTTTGAAGTTTTCTTTTCTAGCGACATCGTATACTTGACCCCATTATCCCAAGCTTCTTGCAAATCATCCTTAAGCGGTTGCATTTACACATTCATATTCTTCCCCGGATAGTTGGGCCCTGGAATTATCAACGTAGGGAAGATGTTCTTTCTTTGCATAATATGACCGGGGGGAGATTGAGTGGAATGACAAATATCGGCCAACTACTGTATTGGGTTGCCATGATGTCGAAGGGATTGATCCATCTGTGGTGACGCACACTCGAGGATTCCTTGGATCTGCCACTTTATTCGGATGTAATCCATCGGAATGTTTCCACGCTTCCCCATCCGATGTGTGTACCGCCATCTTATTCCCATCCGCATCTAGTTCGGTTCTTTGGCCCATTTTGTGCCATGTCATCTGTCTGGCTGTCTTTTCGACCATGAAAATACGTTGAAGCCTTGGTACAATTCGCATATACCGAAGAACACTAACTGCGATTTTGGTCTTCCTCTTCTCACCCATACCGTTGTCTACCACAAGATACCTGCAAGACTCGCAATTGGGACAATAGTCGAAGTGTGAATACTCCTTCCTAAATAAGACACGTCCTTTCTCACAGGCATCTATCTTCTCATAGGGAATCTTAAGTACACGAAGTATTTTGTCCGACTCGTACACGTTTGCACGCATGACATGGCCATTGGGTAGAAAGCATCCAAATAGTGTCATCATCGAGTCGTACCATTTTCACCCCAAGTTGAATTGAGCCTTCAGAGCCCTTACTTGTGCAATGGTATCCAGCTGACAACACTCAGTGTGCTCGTGTAGAGGACGTTTTGAAGACTCCAACATTTCATAGAAGGCCTTTGCATATACATCCATCTCTTCGTCAGAATCTCGAGCATCATCAAAGTCTTGCACCATGTCTTCGATCCCGGTACCATGCTCGTCGGTGCGACGATGAACCACCTCAGCTCTGGTGCGTTGTATAGACTCACCATGAAATCTCCATGCCGTATAATTAGGCTTAAAACCCCTCCACTGCAGGTGTTAAATCATTACAGCCTTTGTCCTCTTTTTATAGTTGTCGCACTATGGACAAGGGAACCGGTTTGTTTCCTAGCCATTTTCAAATGCAGCTTTCACAAAGTCCTTGGTTTTTAGAAACCATTCTTTCGTCATCTGTTTCTGACTAAGGTGACCGGTGTACATCCACGCACGATCACTAATCTTGCCTAGCTACTAAAAACACAAGAAATATATATATAGATAATTCAACATATACGTTCATGAGTTAATCAAGTTCGCCAGTTTTATTACGTCCATGCAACCTACACGCTAATAGGTAAAGATAGGTCATAATCCCACCCGAGTATGTGTAGATTGGGTTCGTTTTCACATGCTCTGTTTCGGATCCAACACAAAATTTCGGCAGCACCTCCTCGCTATTCTCCTGATACACGTATCGGCAATAAACAGAGAGGATGTGTATCCGGAGAACAACAGGGAGGCACTGACGAAATTCTGCATTCGATCCTGGAACAAAGCATATGGGAAAACGAACCCAATCTACACATACTTGGGGTGTCCATGGATAACGTTGGACAATTCAAAAGAATCACGGTTATAAATATATGCAAATGCATGCATATTTATAACTGTAACCCTTTCGAATGGGAGACACATACTGGTCACGCATACTGATAATTTAATGTACCTATATCTAGGAAGTTTCATGTACAGACCGACCTAGAGAAAATTAAGGGGCGAGGAGGAGATGCCATTTGTACTCACCCATGAACGCAGGGGCGGAGCTCGTCAAACGCACGGGGAGGTCTTCGAACAGCAGATGAGACAACTGCACATGTAAATCCATCTGATCAACACAAATATTTTGTGTTCATTAATAAAATTGAAAAATATATGACCTAACACAAATATATGACCTATATAAATGTCATCTAGGGTTCCATCGGCGTCGAGGAACCCCCCTAACTCTCTTCTGTGCCTCTCCTATCCTCTCCGAGCATTCTCCTGGTGAGGTCCGCGGCCGGCAGCCTCTCGAATGCCGAAGATCACCTTTTCGGTCAACAAGAGGCCGAAGAGGTATCGGGGGTCGGGGGTTGTGGTTAGCGGCGTCGGGGGCGACGTATTAATAGCTGTGCGGAGTTTTGTGTCGGGGTGTCATCGGGATGTCGTGTCGGGGTGTCGGGCGTCAGGATATCATGTCGGGGTGTTGGGCGTCGTGTCGGGGTGTCGGGGCATTGGGGCATCGTGCCGGGGTGTTGGGGCATTGTGTCGGGGTGTCGGGATGTCACCTTCTTCTTCTTCTTCTTCCTTCTTTTCCTTTTTCCTCTTCTTATTCTTCTTCTTCTTCTTCCTTCTTCTTCTTTTTTCCTGTTCTTTCTTCTTCTCCCGTCTCCTCTTTTTCTTCTTCTTCTTCTTCTTCTTCTTCTTCTTCTTCTTCCTTTTCTTCTTCTTCTTATTCTTCTCCTTTTTTCTCCTCCTCCTCCTCCTCCTCTTCTTCATCTTCTTCTTCTTCTTCTTCTTCTTCTTCTTCTTCTTCTTCTTCTTCTTCTTCTTCTTCTTCTTCTTCTTCTTCTTCTTCTTCTTCTTCTTTTTCTTCTTTTTCTTCTACTACTCATTCTTCTTCTTTTTTCTCCTCCTCCTCCTCCTCATCCTCATCTTCTTCTTCTTATTCTCCTTCTCCTTCTTCTTTTCCTTCTTCTTTTCCTTCTTTTTCTTCTAGTCCTTTTCTTCTTTTTCTTTTTTTGTTTTTCATTTTTTCCCTTCATCTTTTCTTCTTTTTTTCTTCTAACCTATCTAACTAACCTAATTGACCTAATAAACTAACTTAATAAAGTAATAGTACTAACCTAATTAGCCTAATAAACTAACCTAATAAACTAACTAAATTAACCTAGACTAACCTAATAAACTAACTAAAATAACTAAATGGAAAAAGGGGGCGGCCGGCGGCGGTACTCACCGACGGGGGGCGGTGCGGGGACGCCGGGGGCGGCTGTGGCAGTCGGGGGCGCCACAACGGCACGGGCGTGGGAGGTCCGGAGCAGGGTGGGGGCGGAGCGGGGTGGGTGGCCGGGGCGGGGTGGGGGCCAGAGCGGCTCCGATGGTGCGGCGACGGTGCTGAGGTGGGCAGGGCGAGAGAGAGTGGGGGATCGGGGTGGGGGCTGAGTACCTTTAGGGTGGCGCCCCCTTTGCCATCCACAGTGGACAACAAAGGTTGGGAGGCAGACGGCAAAGGGTGGGTGGGGTGGGTGGGCTCCGACCATTAGGGTCATCCCCTTTGTCGTCTGCCTTCAGCTTCTTTGCCATTTGTTGGCAGACGATAAAGAGGTGGCTGATGGCCAATATGTTTTTTGCCAACAACCAAGTCTTTGCCATCTGCGTGCACCTTCTGTGTCGTCCGTTGGCAGACAGCAAAGAGGTGGCTAATGGCAAACAACCTCTTTGCCATCAGCCAGATCTTTGCCGTCTGTTTTCTGAAAGTTGACGGCAAAGAGGCTCTTTGCCATCAGCCAACAGACAACAAAGAACTGGCTGATGGCAAATTCCCTGATTCCAGTAGTGATCACCATCTCTTCGCCAAACTAGTGCACATATACAATTTGCCATTGTATTGCGTGTGTTGGGGACACAAGAGATTTCTCATATTTGATTGCATGCTTGTTTGAGAGAGACCATCTGCATCCTACACCTCCTACGGATTGATAAACCTTAGGTCATCGACTTGAGGGAAAATTGCCATTGTCCTATAAAACTCTATGCTTGGAGGCCTAACAAAGTCTACGAGAATAAAGATTTGTAGTAGACATCAGTCGGAGTGAGAGAGGGGTGAATGGAACACAAGAAACGATGATATCAATAATAAGGATAACTCAAGTTGTGCCTTAGTAGTCTCTCTGTGAAATACATTTCTTATTATTTTATGATAAGAGAGATAGTAGAATTGATTTTATTATGTCAGTTACAAGTGACATAAATAGAAAAGGTCATGTATTGTATTGTTGTCACTAATGATAGAATGATAGTTGCCTAGTAGTGTCACCGATGAGCTAGATGTATCCATCACTTTATTTTTCACTTAATACTTAAAGATGCATGATGGATACCGATCTGGGGTTGAGTATTAGGCATAGATGTAGTTGGTTAATGATCTAGGGATACAAGGACATAATGTATATATGGAATCATGACATGTACGATCAATACTAGTACAATTTAATAAATCCAAAAGTATAATTTTTCACCCCACATACACTATATTTTCTTGAACATATGTTACTATTAAAGTTATGGATACTAATCCTTTATTCCTCATAATCCCAACCTTGATCAGTTTTGCTACTCTTCTTTGCAAACTGAACCATTTTTTACCTGTCATTCTTAAATCAAATCCAAAACACATGAAATGAGTATCCTTCTAACTAGAAAAGCTAGTGAGATTCACAACCTCACCACGCATGTTGGGGACTAAGAAAAAGTTATTAATTATGTGTAGGTATTGATCATTGACTCATAACTTGAGGATCCTATGGAAGAAGCACCACTCAAACCCAACCCATATGTGGGGAAGGATTTGGGGTTTCCCGTACATGCCCCCATAACGGATCTGACAAACCACACCCACACCAAAAATCCCAAAGTTGACGTCCACCCTTGTTTTTCCTGCCCTCTAATCTCTTTTTTGTCATAGCCCATGATGCTTGTTGCCCGTCCCACATCCTCCATCCTAGCATCGACGCCCCCTTTTGGCCGCAACATGCAAAGCTGACACTGTTGTCGCTCTTTCCCTCTCGACGTCCTTGCCACCCGGAATGTCGACCCGTTACATCCTACTCCGCCTGACATACACCACACACTCCATTTTTCTAATGAAATGTCGAAGCTTATTTATGTTCTTTCGCACATTTAAAGACAAACTTTGGATTTGTTGGAGGATTAGTTTTCTTACCCATAACTTCATGAGTTCATTTTCAGTGAGTTCATCGATGAATCGTATCGGGCATCCATGATGACGAAGATGAAGATCTTATGGTGATAATGAGAATCCTTGAAGAAATGGAGAAGGAAGAAGAGCATGTTCTCAACTTCAATATTCCAATGTTGTCATAATAGTTGTTGGCTGGGATAGGATAAACGACCAATGGGGTCTGCATGAAAACTACTTCAAATCCAACATGGTATTCCATGAGGTTTTGTTGGCACCGCTTCCAGATGAGCACTCATTTCTGCTTGCGCATAGTTGAGGGTGTGAAGACATATCCTTACTTAACACTAAGGAAGGATTGTTGTTTTCCCCTATGCATAATGCATGGTCGCTATGAGGATGCTTGCATATGGTACAACCAAAGATATCATTGATGATGTCGTTTAGATGAGAGAGAGAACATGAATTGATGAAATGATGAATTTTTCCTCTACTATGGTGAAGGTGTTTGGATTGGAGTATTTTAGACAACTAAATATCAAGGACAGAAAATGTTATTGGCAATTGAGGCAATGAGACGTTTTCCAGATGATGACTTGTTGTGTGATCTTGCTCAACATGATAACACAAGATAAGGAAGATGGGGCTGCAAGTACGCATGACTTTGAGAGGCCCGTAATACATGTTTGTCTTGTGAAACAAAATGCAGTGCATGTTGTCAACTTTCTAGAGATGCATCGACCAGTTTGAGATTAACAGATGCACGTGCAACTCCTAAATGTTCTTGTGGACCATATGTGGATTCACACTAAAAACCTTTAAATTGGTGATTGTGTATTACTTTTATGTGTGAACTATGAATTTCCGAAAATCCTTATTTTGACCAAAGTTTTTAAAAATTATATTATATAGTTGAACCATCACATTAATTTAGTATGATACTTATATGATTGAATGGTCCAAGTGCTTTTGTTTGCATGGATTTAAGGTTTCGAAAATGAAAGTTTGATTTCCTAGGTGGACCAATGGGAGGTCATCGGCTCCTCAAGGCATCTCCAACGACAAATCCGCAAATTTCCTCTGACACCCATCTACGGATGGGAGGGGGGGTAGTCCGGGGACACGGATGCGGGAGGACGACATCCAACATTATCTGCATACATTTTGACAACAACTTGAACCAACCATACGAAATTCATGAAAACACGGCCGAATTTCATATAAACATGAAAATTTTCATATAAAAGTACCGGATTTTCATATAAACATGACGGATTTCATTACATTCACATCAATTAAGCGGTGCTAGTATAGCTCTGGAGATAATTAATACCTCATCTAAATGGTCACCCGCGGATCCCTTTGTCTTCCTCATGTGTCGTAGCCCGATGTTCAAACTGTTGGGAGCCCCAGAGGTATAACAATGTATTGTTTCCCCATTGATCATCGGATTGGAATCCATGGCAGATGCTTCAGTGGGAGGGGAAGGGGGCGTCTCCTCTTCCGTGGAGCCCATGCGGGGTCAATAAAGGACCTCGCAAAAGAAGAACCGGGCAAGACACCGGTTGTGTACATCAGCGTCACCTTGACGGTGGCCTCTCGTGTTCTAATTCTACTCGATGATGGTGGCGGACAGGAAGTTGCTTGCCACCGACTTATCACTCTCTGCGCACCCGACTTCTGTTTGTGCCTACATGGCACGACCACAGGGACGAGAGTGTTCAGTCGAGAAGGGACGTCTACAAGGGGGGGGGGGTGAATAGACTACTTGTCAAAAACAAAATCTAACCTTTTCCCGTATTTATTGGTTGGCAAGTTTTAGAAATTTTAGCAAGTCTATCACACCTTACACATCCAAGTCGACGAGTATAGTAGCGTAAAGTAAAGACATGCACATGTAAGTAAGGAGTAGAGATAGGAAGATCAAACACAAAGATGACACATAGATTTTTGGCATGTTTCCGATGGTGCTATCGTACGTCCACGTTGATGGAGACATCAACCCATAGAGGGTTATAGAGAGTATAGAAGTTACCTTGTCTATTCCACCATGGATTACGTCCATAAGGACTAGCCTCACTGAGGGTATAACTTCACGAAGTAGGCGACAACCTTGCCCTTACAAATTTCTTGGTTCAACTCCACGTGACTTGGAGGCTCCCAAGCGACACCTAACCAATCTAGGAGACACCACACTCCAAAAGGTAATATATGTGGTATGGATGATGAACTCACTGCTCTTGTGCTTCAAAAGATAGTATCCTCAACACTCAATCACTCTCTCACAGAATATGGCTTGGTAGAAGAGATTGATTTGGTCGAAAGCAACTTGGGGAGGATAGAAATCACGATTCATATGGTTGGAGTGGAATATCTTGACATCAACACATGAGTAGGTGGTTCTCTCTCAGAAAATGAATGGTGGAAGTGTTATATTGTTCCGAGTGCTCTCTCAATGAATGAGAGGGAGGTGGAGGGGTATATAAAATCATCTCCAAAAATCCAACTGTTACAACATTATTGCCCAACTCGGTGGAACCAAAGTAAAAAGTAGGTTACACTGACTAGTGCAAAATAGCTGTAACTTTCGGCTTTTTGGTGAGATCGATATATAGCATCTTGGTGAGACCGATTCGGTTGACCTAGGCAGTACCAAG